>NW_026294436.1:16364632-17656298 GCF_007827085.1 Peromyscus californicus insignis | reverse complement strand
AGGGGCTTTTTGCTTAAGTAACAGGAGACCCAGGAGGAGGGTACTCCCCAGGTTCTCTGATTTCTTTATCTTTTTACATCCTGTTGGTACAGGGTTCCAAGTCTGCCCCGCTGGAGAGGGTTGTTACTACACCAGAGCTGGTGGGCCAGGCACTTGGGCCTAGACAGTCTTACCCGATGTCTAGTGACTGGTGGATCAGGATCAGGGGCTGTGGCCACTCCTCCCAACACTCTGGGAAGTGTCGTTGCAGAAATGTACAAACTGTGGAGGGAAGAAGAATCTTCTAGAAGTTGGAATGGAGTTGGCTCAAGAGCTGCCTCTCCTGTTTATTCCAGGCTGAGTTCTACCAACCACAGGGGCAGAGCAAGGGGCCAGGCGGGGCTCCATTCCTTTCACTTTTCCCTTCCCTTTTGACTCCTGGGTGTTCTAGAACATCTGTTTCTGTGTGCAGAAGCCACCCTCTCTCTGAGCTGCACGTTTGAGGTGTAGACACAGTGTTGGGGATCCGAATCCTCCTTGACCCACACAGCATGGACCCCCACCACCACCCTTTCCCCCAGCTGTGTCCTGTACTCGGTTCACCGGGACAGCCACTGCCCCCTTGCTGCCAATCCTGCACCTCCTTTGTCTTCCTGAGCAAGTTGTATTTTTCTTTGTGTGTCCGACCCCCAGCACCAAGTCTGACCTACAGAAGGTAGCAGCTGTCCTTGGGACTGGCATTGCACAGCTCTATGAGTCAGACCCAGGGCTAGAGGATGAAACATCAGGAGGCAGAGGGGTGGGGGCACAGCTCAGGGGGAGAGGCAGCACCTCTCACATCTTCTTATAATCATTTCTTCTTCTATAATCTTCTTTACATATGTAACCCAACTATTTCATAATACATTAACGTAAAACACAAATATATTGGCATGTGCTTAACTATAGTATATAATTTATATTAATGTCATTTATACATCATATTTACACATTAATATCTTAACAGTGTCTGGTCATATACTATTACTATAATATAATTAGTTTCATGAATATGCTGTCTATTACTATATTATTATGCTACATGTGTATACTCCACACTCTCACAACGACAGGAAGAAGAGTGATGTATAAAAGCTATATATATTTCTTTTTTAATACATATTCAGCTAACTGGGGTCAAGGTTGGAATCTAAATTCTTTATTTGTCCTCAGTCATTTGTCCAGTAGTTGATCCTTCCTTTCCCCATTGATTTCAAATTGTTGCTCAGTCTCTCCTCAACATTTCAGCCTCTTAGTGGTCCTCAATGACCTCAGATGGGTTCCTTGATCCATGTTTAGCCAAGTAAGGACCATGCGGAGAGCTCCTATATCTCAAGTCTGGGAGGACATCTGCTCAGCTGAGAAGCCTTTGGCACACACTGGGAAAAGCCCCAAACCCACAGCGACATCGGAGACATAAATGCCAAGCATTGCATGGCAGTGGGTTTGAGCCTGGGTTTCAAGACAAGGGAAGTGCCCCTGAGGAGGAAGTGAGAGCGGATGCCTGGGCAGAGACGGGCACAGTGTCAGCCTGGGTGATGTTTGGAGCTGTGAATTCCAAAAGACATGGCTGTTACACATCAATCTGCATTCCTTGGGGACAAATAGCCTGAGTCAGCTCAGAACCTAGGGAAGTTGAACTTAAATAAAATTCTCCACTGGGAGATCAGATGGCGGCTGTGGGAGGCGGAGTGTGGGGGGCAATGTCTCCTCTATTGCCCTTGTTCCAAAGTATCCCCTATTTCTAGTCAGTTGCCAATGAAAGAAAGTTTTATTAAGCATGGCTTAAAAAGAAAGTATTCGTTGTTCCTTGGTCTGACAAGGTTCGCCCGTGTAGCTGAGGATAGCCTCGGGCACACATCTTCCTGTCTTAACCTCCAGAGCACGAGGATGACAGGCGTGCCTTCACACCCAGCTTGAGATTTTATTATTTTTTTCTTCTCACCAAATAAGCACAGAGGCCACGGTCTGTGGTTGGTATTGCACCCACACATCACCAGGCCCTTTATTATCCTCTGACTTCTTCCCCATCCTTCATTGCAAGATGTCAAGGAGCCGAGAAGTGGTGAGGTCCAAGTTCAGGGGCTGGTTGGTGCAGAACATCCTAATGCTTTGGGAAGCTCTGCTGGGTAAACTTCACCATTTTAGCTGCAGGGCCGAAAAGAGTTGTGTGTGCATCTGCGCACACATGTATACACGAGTAGATTTTAGAGTCTTATGCATAGTGTACAAGATCTTATGAGGAATCCACTCATGCCCAACAAAAATGGCATCTTTCTTGATATAGTTGCCCCATGCCTTTCTGCAATTCTAGGGAATAGTCTGGGAGCCCTATGTGGCACACTGGAGCTGTCAAGGGAAAGGCCGAGGGACCCAGGTTGCTGGACTCAGGGATTAGTCAGATGGTCTGGCAATGGAGTCACCATGGAGAACAGATGTGTGATCTGGGTAGAGAGAGTGGGATTGTTCAGACTCGATAAAAAGTCTTTCAAAGATCTTGATCCTATTTGCTGTTAGTAGTTGTTTTTGGGGGGACTAGGGAGATGTCTAGTGTGTGTGTTGCTCTCTCTAAGGACTGGAGTTTGGTTCCCAGCTCCCAACCACAACTCCCTGCAATGCCAGCCCTAAGGGATCTGATGGACTTTTTTGGTCTATGTGGGCATCCTTATGCATTCAGGAATTGGCACTCACATGCACATGTAATACACACACACACACACACACACTCACTCTCATTCACACACACAGAGTTAAATAAATAATAAAATCTTAAAAATTCTCTTTAAAAGGCTGATAATGGGAGTTTCATTTCTTCTTATCTAGCATGTAAAATAGTTTCACTTTAATTTTAAGTGAAACTATTTAAGTGTTTTACATTTCTAGTGTTTCCCGAACACCCTTCTTTAGTGACCTGGACAGAGTTTCCTTGCATCCACTTGTACCACATATACACAGTATGACTGGGCAGGAGCCCAGGGGATGGCTCTACCAGCCACGGCTTCCTCAGAACAACCCCTCTGACTTTGGCCTTGTGTTCTTTAGGAATCTTTTGGAATAAGACCTGGAGGGTTAACAATTTAGGAGGGGCCCAGAGTTAAGGCTAGCCTCAGGGCAAATCAAGCCAGGGTTATGCAAACCGGATTGGATGTCCTGAGAGTTGTGGCCAGCAGATGTTGCAAAGCACAGCGGAAGGGCAGATCACTGGACAGCCAACATGGAATTCCCCTTTGTGTAACTGTGGTGCCACAGAGAGCAATTTGGATTTTACTCAGGGACCAACACCTTGTTCTCTAACTTCTCACACGAGAAATTTGTCCTATCAGGAGGCACCAGGTGTTATTTCTGACTATTCAAAGGTGACAGTCATTGGGCTGTCTCTGTGACCACCCAGGATAACAAGGTACCTGAGCCTGGGGCACCAGTGGCATCTCTTAGCTACAAAACTTGTCCTTTGATGGGATTTGGTTTATGCAAATCTTCTTTCTATGGCTGACACCCTACAGACAGGTCACAGCTGGACTGTGACTTTGGCCATCACACAGGGGTCCATGATTAAAAGGATCCTGCGCTCACTGTCTTGAAATTTTTAGTGACTGTTCAGCAGGGAACCCTGTTTCTGCATTTTGCACTGGGTCCTCAATTTATGTAGTCCAGTATTTCTCAGCTTCCCAAATGCTGCGACCTTTTAATACAGTTCCTCATGTTGTGCTGACCCCTGACCATAAAATTATTTTTGTTGCTACTTCATAACTGTGATTTTGCTACTGTTACGCATTGTGATGTAAACATCTGTGTTTTCTGATGATGGTCTTAGGCTACCTCTATGAAAAAGTTGTTCAAGCCCCAAAGGGGTCGCAACCCACAGGTTGAGAACCTCTGCTGTAGTATCTTAATTAAAGTGTTCTTTCTCTGGTGTCATCCTTGTCTGGCACAGTAAACAGAGCCACCACCCACCTCAAAAGATAACTTACTGGTTCCTCCCTCCCCAGTCCGCGTCCGGTTGATCACTAAATCCTCTGGATTTCTCTTCATCACCATTTCTCTCATTTGTTCTGTCTCTTGATCTCTAATTCAGAGTGATCATTTGCAGACACCAACAAGACTGTGATGCTCCTCCAGTGGCTCCCAGCTTTTCTTCTTTTGGTAAAATAAAGACTGGCCTGGAGCTCACAATGTGCAGTAGGTTGGCTTTGAACTTATGACGCTACCCCTGCCTCTACCTCCCAGAACACTCATCTTATTCTTTTAATTTATTTTATTTTTATATATATATATATATATATATATATATATATATATATATGAGATTTGACAAAGCAACTCCACGTAGTTAAAAGGAGGTTTATTTTGGGGTAACTTACAGCCAGTAAAGGGGTTGGTTACAGGATCTGGGAGTGGTGAGGTGCAGTCCAGCGGGGTTCTCTGGAGAACTCTGACTAGGTCTGCCATCCAGCACCCAGGATCACGAGGAACCAAGAGGCCGGCACGTCCGGATGGTCTTAAGGGCTCCTGTCCTGGCCACGCCCCAGGGGCAGGTCCTAGGTAGGCGTGGCAGTTACCAGCTGCCTCACTGAGGTGGTGCTTCAAGGTCAAAGCTGGAACAGTTACCCACTACATCTATAGGAGTATGGGAATGTGTACATGTGAATGCAAATGCCCATGGAATCCAGAAGAGGGTGCCGGATCCCTTAGAACTAGAGTTCCAGGTGGTTGTGAGCCTGCTGATGTGGGTGCAGGGTACCGAACTCAGGTCCTTTGCTAAAGCACTATTTGTTCTTAACCACTGAGCCATGGCGTGAACCCAAGATTCACATCCTTAACACTTATGGAAACTTACTTACCATTTGACCCTATCCATGACTTCTGCTTCAGTTTTCAGCTTCCCTCTATAATTCAGCCTCTTTGGTTTTTGTTCTTTTTTTTTTTTTTCTTTCAAATGATCCATACTTTCTCTCCCACAAGCCTTGGCATATTTAGTTCTTCATGCATGCTCTCTCTCTCTCTTCTGAGTTCTTCCAGCTTAGATACCACTTCTTTATATGATTTTTCTTTTATTTCCCAGTCCAGGACAGATCCCTCTGGGTGTCTTGTACTTTTCCTGTATATGACGCATGTCAGTCATTGTACATGGGATGATAAGATTATTTGCCCTCTACCTCATTACTGTGATCATCACAGGTCAGGACTGGTGTCTAGGTTGGATCATCATTATTCCTCCATCAAATAGCTCTGGACATAGTGAGAACTTAGGGTGGTTGACAACAGGGTAGTTGCACATACAAACTTACATTAATTGTAATAGCAGACACAAGACCCCCTGCACAAACTCAAGCCAGACAAAATCCCAACATGGAGATGGGGGGTGAAGATGGGCAGGAAGCCCCACCTCCTGCTGAGGAGCAATTGATAGCTGCTGAGTGATGGACAGTTAGTTTTCTTGAAAGGTGCAAACCCTGGTAGGTCAATTAGTCTCCAGGGCAGGCACCATACCCAAGAGTATTTGGTTAGCACAAATTGGCCTCAGTGGGTCTACAGAAAGAGAGAGAGCATGAAGTTGGGGGGATAGGGAGGTAGGGGTGGATCTGGGAGGGGGGTGTTAACTAAATCTTCCCTGATTGTTGGAATGTAAACAATGCCTAATATGTAGGAGGTCAGAAAAGGTGGGTTAGGTATTATCAAATCCATACTTAGTTTTCACGCAGGTAGAAAGGTACAGAGAAGGAAATGATGCTCCCTGGCTGGCGCTCCAAAGGTTAACTTTAAAGATGGGATCGAAGCCCAGTCCTCATTCATTTATTTGTAGCTAATTCCTGACTAAGTACTAAGACAGAGGGTTCTTGGGACCCACCAACATTCTGGGATTTGTGCAGTGTGTGGGTTTTGTGGTAATGAGGCGAAACTAAAGGTCTGAAGTTACGTTTTCTCCCACTCTACAGTATGACTATTCTGCACTTGTTACACTCAGTCTGGTGTTTAGGAACTGGCTTTGAGGTGAGGGCTGCTGAGTTATTTTTGTCTCAGGAAAATGGTCAGGCCTCGACTACAGAAATGTCCAAAGCATGGCATGTGTTTTCTCACTTCAGCATCTCAACACACCATCTCCTTCCGGAAACTCTAACTCATCCTAGTTCTTGGATCAGGAGCTTCAAGACAAGATCTTTGCTATTCCGGAACCTCCTTTCTCCCTCTGGGAGTTGGAGGGCTGTCAGAGCCATTTTTCTAAGCTACTTTCCGGATCTAGAACTTTGTGCCCCCTCCCCTCGCCCCTTTCCCCTAGTCTACTCCCTTGGCAGAAATTAGTTGGCACTCAAGGTTCCGATGGGTATTTTCCCTGCCAAAACCCCAGGTCAGCACAAGACCAGGCCCTGTAGTTTCTGCTAGTGTGTGCTCCTGCCCAGCCCTGGAAGTGCCATTCTGTAAGAGAAACAAGCCTTTTCCTGGGGGCAGCTCTTGCGTGTTCACCTGTGTTTCCTTCTCGCCATCCTGGCCCCCAGTGCTTTGAGGTTGCAGTTTCGTTGTGAGTCAAGCATGCTGAGAGCAGTGGAAACCAGAGAGGCCTTCACTGAGTGGTAGGACATGATGCTGCCTTTTCCTCAAGAGCGTGGCCAGGGTGGCGACCGGGGTGTGGGAGGAAGGTGTCGGGTTTCTCGGATTGACTGTGTCAGGGAGAAATTACTGGAAAACCCTCGAGAGCACCACATCTATTCGGAATGGCAGACACTTTCTTAAGAAATAATCTATACACAGTAGAGTTTGGTGGAGCCTACCTATGATCCTAACACTCAGGATCTGAAGCAGGAGGATTCCCTAGATAAGATCAATCTGGACTACAGAATGAGACCGTGTCTTAACAAACAGCCTCCAAACAAAAACAAGCAGTTAACCAAATAGGAAAGTATGAAGTGGCCAGCATCGTGCTGGAACACACCCATGACAGTTTAGTATCTGCTGAGAAGCAGGCCTGGTCCAGATCAAAGCCTTTGGGTGTGACCGGCTGGGCAGAGGATTCAGCTGGCAGATTTTCTTAGCAAAGGTGATTTTGGGATCATACTGGGTTCTTCTGACAATGAGGCTAACTTGAGTGCTGGCTTAGTCTTGGTGGGGCTGCCAGAGGCTGTAGGCTTTGAGACATTAAGGTCCCCCAACCCTTCCATCATATCCCAACGAGAAAAGGAAGTAAAACAACATTGAAAGACCGGTACTGGAACCAGGCTGTTTGACAGTGGGTGAATCTCCCATCATGTAGCCGGTGCTGGAAACAGGCTGTTTGACAGTGTGGGTGAATCTCCTATCATGTAGCCGGTACTGGAAACAGGCTGTTTGACAGTGGGTAAATCTCTCATCGTGCAGGCTTTATGTCACCTTTCTCATAGGTCTGTGAAGGAATCACCATGGAGCAGGTGGGCTAGAAGTCCACAAAACAGAAACAGAGAGTTGGCACAGAAGAAGATGCTGGCCGCCTCCCGTGTAGCAGTGCTCCATTTCTATAGACTTGAATGGCGATCTTTCTGGTCCTTCCTTATGCTTGGTGTGATGTATTTTTTTTTTTTTTAAAGTGATCAGCAGCTTCTAGAGAGCTAGGGTCAAGTCCAGAGAGGGGAAGAAGCATGAAAAAGAAACAACAACTGATTCAGAGTTTGGAAATGGTTGCAGAGCACACAGGGTTGGATGGGAAGCTGGGATGGTGAGCAGATCCTCTGGGAGCCCCTGACTAGGCAGAGTGGAAGATAGGGTGTGATTCCATGAGGGACTGAGAGCCTCTCAGAGAGGTGGAGGTGTGGGAGCCTTCCCAAGTACATTATCAAGGAGATAGTACAGAATGATAGGAGGTGACAGCCTGGTCTATTCAAATGTCACCTAAGCTAGTTAGAGAAAGAAAGTCTCCTATGCAAATCTCATAGAACCCAGCTCCTGAGAACCTAACTGAGACTGGGCTGTAATCCAGTTATACCATAGACCAAGAGCAACCAGCTTTTATAGAGTTTTCAGGGAGACGTTGTTCTAGGTCCTAAAAGACTAACTTACAAACATTTGTGGAAAATCACAAAATGACCCCCACTGCAGCGTATGAACCCATGCCTGGCCTGCAGGGCCTCCAGGCGTTCACCCGTGTGTTATCGAGCAGTGATAACGGGATCTTGGGGTTGAGAAGGTGGGAGAGCAGAGACGATAAGACAGCTGTGGAGGGAGGGGCGTCATGTGCAAGCTGGCCTCTTTGTAGCTCTGCCGCTGAAGTCAAGAACCTTAATATGCTTCTTCCAAGAAAACTTTATTGCATCTTCAAGGTGAGAAAATGAGAATACCCTTCCCACATCTGGCCCTGATGACCTATGGCCTATGCTTTATCTGCCAGAACTACACGGTGCTCATCAGAACGGCTATGGCGGTTGGTACCACCTCAACTGGGCTTTCCCTTCTCAGCCTCCTGAAATGGCTCTGAACACCCAAAGGCTGAGGAAGAGGAAATATTCCACTAGCTGAGACCTGTCTGAGGGTGCAGATTCTGGTAGAGTCTAACCAGGTAGGGTCTTTGGTAGAGGCCCATGACAGGTGGTGGGACTTCTGCTTATGATGGCAATGGCTGAAACTTCCGTTTCATTTCATGTAAAGTCAGAAGACTTTAGAGTAAGCCTTGGGGAGGTGGTGGTGGGAGGGGGCTGGGTTGGAGAGGCTGGTGCCTCTCAGACCACACAGAGCCTGAGTTTGTTCTCATGGCTGCAGTGGTGGGAAAAATGGAGTTTCAGGGTACAGGGCTGGGGTAACCATGATCTGAGTCAGAGAAAGGATGTGAGGGATGCTGAACACTTCACACTGACCCCGCCATGGTCCCCTGCACTTTCCACCTCTGCTGAGCCAAAGGCCATGCACGAGTTCAACTGCAGCTGGTCCTTCTTACTGTTAACGTTTTGAGGTTAACCAGCTAACGCTGCACACGCCGTCCCTTCCAGCTCCTGGGCCATGAGAGAGCAGAATGAATTCTGAAGTCATTTTAGATTTCTGAGTATCACAAGCCAGGCTCATCTTTTCAGTGCATGAATTTCATCACCAAATCCCCGTTCTCACAAGCCTTCATGCCCAATGCCTTCAGAGTACAGCTCAGCCATTCAGCTTGGCCCCACACACCTGAATGCTTTGTAGTCTTTTTCTTATAGGTTCTTCTTGCAGGCCTCTGGACAAGATCAGAAAGTTCCTGAGGCTGTTGGAGGGGACTTGTGAGTCTCTAAGCATGGCCTTATGGGTCAGCAATGGCCTTCCCACCCATTTCTGCCCCACCACCCCCTGTCTACCTCATCTTCCATGAGATTTTCCTCAATAACGTGACTTCATTGGAATTCCATTAAGAAGAACCACCCTTGGTTCTGCTTCTTGGTCACCGTGAGGAGATGAGCTTTGCTCCATCATACTTGTGCTGCCGCGGCATTCAATAGAGCCGCCCGATTCCGACTGTGGTTAGAAACCTTTGAAAGCATGAATGAAAACACGTATTCCCTCCTTTAAGTTGTATTCCTCAGGTATTTGTACAGAGCGATGAAAAGTTTGCCTATCATAATGGAATGTAGAAGGATGAGAAGGACAGCAGTTACCCTAAAACAAGAAAACAGCGGGCTTGACTCCTCATCCTCATTTCTGAAAGACAGACGGACAGACAGACAGACACAAACAAGCACACATGCATGTATGAATGCAGAGAGAACATTTAGAGCTGTGGTCTTCTTGGTCCGCCAACATCCTTAAGACGGGTAGGAAAGAGTATTTCAACATCTCGTTAGCATAAGAACCTTTGTGAATCTGTTTTTTTTAATTAAAGAAATATCATAATCATTTGCAATTTGGAAAAGGTCAGCTACATCGGAAAGTTATATAAATTACCTTTATCAAGAGCTATTTTAAATTTACTTATGTGTCTCTGTGTGGGCATGTGCTTGTGAGGGCAGGCCTCCATGGAGGCCGAAGAGGGCATAGTGATTCTTGGAGCTGGAGTTACAAATGTAGGCTACATAACATTGGATGCTGGGACCCAAACTCTAGTCCTCTGTGAGCAGGACTTCTCAGCTGCTAAGCCATCTTCCAGCCGTGAGTAGTCTGAATTCTAAACAATACCTTCTCAATACTCAAAGTTTCATACAATAAAATAAACGTGTGACAAGTGAATTTCCAAATAGAAGCCTAGCTGGGTCTGTTCATGGTTAGACACATCAGTGGCAATAGCAACCCTTTTGAGGGGGCATAATTTGTAAGTGTCAAGTGCCCCACTAAAGTGCTTTAAAAAGAAAACAAACTAGTTTGTAATTAGCAAAAGAAAAAATCCTCTAGCACTCATGACAAATTTGACTGTCTTTGCACACTATCTAGATTAGGAAGTGTTTTTTTTCTTGTACTTTACAGTGTGTGTGTGTGTGTGTGTGTGTGTGTGTGTATTTTATTTAGGATATGCACTTAAGATTCCCAAATTGCAGTGATTTTGGCCCAGAAAAAAAACAAACAAACAAAAAAACGAGAGCTGGTGTAGTGGTTTGAATGAGGATGGCTGCCATAGGCTCATATATTTGAGTGCTTGGTCCCCAGTTAGTGGAACTGTTTGGGAAGACCAGGAGGTGTGGCCTTGCTGGAGTAGCTGTGGCCTTGTGGCTTTGGAGAGGTGTGTCACTGGGGGTGGGCTTTCAAAAGCCCATACCAAGCCTGGTCTCTCTCTCTCTGCCTCATGTCTGTGGATCAGGAAGTAAGCCCTTAACTATTGCCCCGTACCGTGCCTCCATGCCTTTCTCTATCCTCCCCACCTGATAGCCATGGACTCACCCTCTGAAACTGTAAACAAGCCCCAATTAAAAGGTTTCTTCTATCAGTTGCCTTGATCCTGGTGTCTCCCCACAGCAATGGGCAGTAACTAAAACAGCTGGCTTTTAGTCTTTTGTGTGTGGCTATGGCAATGTCATCCAACTTCGATGGCCCTCAGTTTCTATCTGTGTGAAATAAAGAGATGTCTCGCTGCTTTCTCCTCCCTTGTAGAGGATCAGGGGCCTGCCAAGTATATAGAATACATTAGGACTAAACATGTGAAAGAGCTCCTCTGTGGTCCTACCATCACTTTTCTTAGAACAAGAGACCCAGATTAGGATACAGGAATTCCTCCTGTGCAGATATGCCCCAGCACATCAGACCTCCTGGCTTTTCCAGTACCACGTGATGCAGCCTAGTAGGTAATACTTTTCTTTTTTCCAGCAGCAACAATTGCATCTACGGGAATCGGGAATCTGTCCTTTTCACGAATCTTCTCTCTGAAACCTCCCTCTGTCCAGGATTTTTGGTCCCCCATGGGACATAGCTGGGGAAACACGCTGGCCAATAGAACTCTCAGTTACCTTCTCAGCCACGGGGATGCCAGCGTAGGCAATCACATGTGGTCATCGCAGTGTGTACTCATGTGTGTGTGTGCTGGGCGGCTGCTTGGAACAGTCCTGTGACTAACAGCAGTCAGCCACCTGACACTGTCCAGTGTGTGATGCGCTCTGAGCTGGGCCCTGGAGCCTCTGCTGAAGGGGTTCTCCCTGTCTTAGATGCTTCTCCTTCCTCACACTCCAATTTCCTATTCTTTGTGTCATTTTACTTTGTTTGACGAAAGCCCCCAAATTTACCCCACTGTTAATACCACTTAGAGCAGGGACTCTTTTTTTTTTTTTTTTTTTTCCATTTGTTTTTTGCTTTTTGAGACAGGGTTTCTCTGTGTAGCTTTGGAGCCTGTCCTGGATCTTGCTCTGTAGACCAGGCTGGCCTTGAACTCAGAGAGATCCGCCTGCCTCTGCCTCCCGAGTACTGGGATTAAAGGCATGTGCCACCACCACCCAGCCCTGCCCAGGAACTTTTAATTTGTGATTAAGGCAGACATGTGGGCTCAGATTTGATCCCCAGATGCTTTAAAACAGCGATACCATTCAGGTTGGTGGCTGAGCAAGCAGTTTGTCTGAGAAGCTACCCCTGAGCACCCGAGTGCCCCTTCTTTTTCTCTTTTTTTCTTTTTTTGGTTTTTCAAGACAGGGTTTCTCTGTGTAGCTTTATGCCTTTCCTGGAACTCGCTCTGTAGACCAGGCTAGCCTCAAACTCATAGAGATCCTCCTGCCTCTGCCTCCCGAGTGCTGGGATTAAAGGTGTGCACCACCGCTGCCAGCCCAAGTGCCCCTTCTTGACAACTACCAAACTGCTCCTCTTTTCTTCCTTCCAGCCCCATGTGCTCCCCAGGTCACCCATCCTCCCAATATAGTGTTTTGGGAAAAACTGTCATGAGCTCATGGCCCCTGAAAGCATTCTGCAGGAAGCCACCCCCAGATTCCAGGAAGCCTTGGAGGCTGTAAAGAGGCCCGCTCAAACCCCAAACCATCCACACAGGTTATTCCCCTCTTTAACCCGTATATGAGACGCCCAAGGAGTTCTGTAAAGTAGAAGGGAACTAAGTTTGGACACGCCCACTGACATAGTCCTTATGTGTTCTTCCATGAAGCCTTCCAGTACAGGCTCCACTGAGCCCAGTGATGCCAAAGGTCAGGAAGTTCCTTCCATCCAGGAAAACCACCTCGGCTTCACTGTCGGCAGTCTGGTAGAGCGACAGAACTCAGAGATCATTGAAACCCCCTTCTGTTCTCATTTTCCCTGGGAGGTAGAAACGATCCAAATGCTTCCTGTGTGACCAGTGCCTCAAGATTCACAAAGACCTTTTGTGGGCATTAGGCCATTCATTCCCTGCCGCCACGAAGCAGGGTTACCACTGTACTTTTACAGAGTGGAGGAAACAGGCTAGCTGATATGCGCAGGCCAGGATGTACAAGTTAAGACTCAACTACAAGTCAAATGCTTGGAGCTATTAGAGTGTGTGTGTGGGGAAATGTGGGGTTTGTTTTCTAGTTTATTTCCATAGCATACCCCTCTTTTGTTCAGATGAGGACGCTGGGGTCAGGACCATTGAGAGGAGTTGCCCTGATGTCAGAATAGGAATTCAAATTTTGATGTCTTGATAATGACTTCGGGCTGGAGAGATGGCTCAGCGGTTAAAAGCCCTGGATGCTTTTCCAGAGGTCCTGAGTTCAATTCCCAGCAATCACATGGTAGCTCACAACCATCTATAGTGGGATCTGATGCCCTCTTCTGGCAAAAAGTCATACATGCAGATAATGACTCCATTGCTTTTGAGACTGTGGACCCAATAATTTCTAAAAGGCTTCAAAATGTCCTCGTCTCTCATTATCCTAAAGGAAAACCCCAGCTCCATGATGTCCCATCTCCCTCTGACTGCAGCCTGCCGGGTGCATGCCACACCTCCCCTGTCTTGCAATGATGCCACACGGTATCTACTACCTCCCTGGTCGAAAAAGGGGAAAGAAAATCAAACCAATAAACAAACAGAAACCCCCGGACCCCAGATTCAGCAACCACAGGAGGTGAACAGCATTGTTTCCCCAGAGCCAGCAGCCCCCACAGAGCTGCGTTTTCCACCCTGGCTGTCACTATTGGGTGGCCTCACTTGTGACTTTCTTTCCTGTCGATGGAGTCATACCCTGACATGGGGGGAGGGCGCTGGCAGGTGTCGGGAGGTTTGCGAATTCATCTCCGGCTTCTGACGTCTGAGCTCCTGCCCCAGTGCCCACTTCTGATAGGTCAGGGAGCTGTGGGCAGAAGGGGCCAGAGATGCCCGATGGGCTTCTTGGATGTGTCTTCTCCAGAACCTCTTAGCTTGGAGGCCGTGCAGGCAGGACGGAGAGCAAGGGCCGTGCTTCTAAAGGCGTTCTCTTGAGCTCTGATCTAAGTGATGGACGGCTGGAGCCATCTCTGAGATCTTTTTCTGTGCTCTTTGCCCCACTCTGGTGTGTTGCTTATGTATGTAAGCCATTTCTGGACAGGGGGCTTTCCCAGGCCTGGTCATACTTACCATGTCATTAGCTGATGGTGGCGGGGAGGAGGCTCAGTGCCCATTGCACTCACTAGGAGTCAGATTCTAATCAGAGTGTCCAAGTGGTTACCTCTACTTCTTCCCTGGTAAGCAAGGTGGTTCCAAGGTTGGATACAGAGAACTGACCTGTGATCTTTTTTCAATTCTTTAGGACAAGGCTGGGACAGTTCCGTGGTCCTGGTGCTAGTGTTGGCCAGGGCATCTTTAGATTTTCATTATAATTCTCTGCATACTGGCCCCAGCTCCATTTCTTCCTGTATCCAGCCTCAGGCCCTCCAATACCCCTTGTCAGGTCTCTGATTATCAAAGCCTCCAAGGGGTTTTCTTTACTCAGAACCCTTGCCAGATGTCCCCTACCCCACCTCTTAACCCCCCAGCATCCCATTTTCATAAAGATAACTGCTCAACTAAACACTTCCAAAATAGATCGTAATGGCAACATCTTACCCTCCCAGGAAAATACCTATACTTTAAACTGGTACTGTTTAAACCAATGAACATTCCTGGTTGTGTGTTTGTGTGCTCATGCATCTGACTGGAGGGCGGGGCCTTCCCCAGCTGCTTGGATTTAGTACCCTTGCTGATGTGAAAGGTTCTAGTCATAGACAGATGTTCAGAAATTGCCTCATCTTGGGAATATCTGTGGCTTCTTCAGACTGAGTCTGAGATGCCTTTTCTTCTGAGAAAGTCTGGGAAAGAGTGTGGAGCATGACCTTGGAAATAACATACAACCAGTCTATCAACTGCCTACCCACTTACTTAGGAAGAGACGGCTAATGGGGTTTCTGAACCAGAAATCCCTAGACCATCTCCTCCTCCTCCTCCTCCTCCATCTCACACTAAGAATGGCCTCTTCCATCTTAGTTAGCAGTGATGTATGAGCTCAAATCGGACAATGGGAATGAAGTGACACCTTGGATATCCCTGTGGGGGTTAGTGCATTCATCTTCCCTCTCTTTTAAGAGCTGTTTCCAGGACTGAACCTTATGTGTCTGATGTGATTTAGAATAAATAGTAAAAACAAAATGAGAGCTAACTCTTGAAACTCCCCAGGCATAGTTCTAAATGGTATATGTATATCGATCCTTTTATTGTCACCATATTTCTAACAGTGATGTGAGTGCCTATAGTTAGCCCATATTACAGCTGGAGAAACTGAGCTCAGGAAATGATGTGCATGACCTAAGTCCATACATCTAGCAAGTGTCAGAGTCAAGATGTGAACTTGAGCAGTGTGGCTGTAGATACTCTGCTGTCCCTTAAGAGAGTGGATAGAAGGGACACCCGAGGCATGTCACTGGCTGGAATAAAGTACTCCCTGACATCCCATGTGTAAAGCACACAGTGAATGTTAGTTGCCTTATACCAGGAATGCTTTGTGCTTTCACAACATTGGGGTGATGGGCCTTCAGGCTCAGGTAGAGTTCAAAGGATTTGAGCTTGTGGATGGGGATGTATTTGAGGGGTACACATAGGCCACTGGTGACCACCTGGCCTGGATGGCCTTTCCTTCAGGTCGGGCAAGCACTCCCCTTCAGTACTTCTACAGCTTGTCCTTAACTAGACCTTCTGCAGACAATGTCTATGGTTTCTGGAACTCGAGTCTCTCCACCTCAGGTAGAATCTGTTCTATCAAGGATTTAGGGGACAATTGTTTTTTAAAAACAATATGAGGTAGTTGGGGGACAGCTATGAGGCAGGCCCTAGAAGGAGAAAGTCATGAATCAGGAGTCATGTAGCAACACAGGGTTTTCCTTCAGGGTACTTTGGTCAGCCTGGGTCCGTGATTCTCTTGAGGGATTCCCCGATGGTTCCCTGGCAGTGGCGTTCTGGTAGAAGCTTCTGATTCCCCTCATTGCCTGATTCACCCCAGGCCCCCAATTACTTAGACTCCGTCAAGGTGCTACTGGAGAATTTGATTGGGTCACTACAAGGATGGGTGGGAAACTGGGCAAAAATCCTACATCCTTCAACTCTGGAAAGACAGGACATCAGTCCACCCTTCTCTTCACATCTGGCACACAAAGTCAGGAACATATAAATAACTAAAGTAGTTATCAGTATTTTTGAATCTCAAGCTCTATTCAATTAGTCATAGCTGCAGCTTGGGTTCTTCAGATAACACCTCCCTGGCCTCCCTAACAGGGTTAACTAATCATATTAGCCAATCACACAGACCTCAGAAGAACATGCTGAGGATGGGAAAGAGGCTGAAAACCAGCAAAAACAGCAGGGGCAGGCTGGGCACCAGGTGTGGATAAAGGTCCTTGAGGCGAAGGCAAATGTGAGTCATGGTGCTGGACTTCCAGGTCAGACTTCTGGGGAGTGGGTGTGGTTCACGAGTCTCAGAAAGTTGATGAACAGCACCTTGGAAACCGGGGCCCAGCCAAGCAAACTCCACCACTGTTGCCAACAGGTTATTTCCCAGTTTGCCATGGACCGCTTTTCATTGGCTGCCATGTCAAGTCTAGATTCATATGAGTGTTTTGCTTTCCCTAGTGGCCATAGGGAAGATATAAAGATCCTGCCATTCTAGTTGGGAGGATAAACTGAAATGGCAGATGGCAAAGGCTTGGCATAGTGACCAATGACCACTTAATAATGGCAGCTCATCTCACTTCCGCTTATCTCTGCAGTTTACCATATTCTATCTATACTTCAAAGTTCTGCCCCTTGTTTCTCAATCCTCACTGCCTCCTTCCCATATAACCACTGATTCCAATGCCCCTGTGTAGTGCCAATCCTTTTACATGAAGCTCTGTGGTCACTGACGGACCTTCTCTGAGCCTCTGACACTGTGGTTTGGCCCCAATAATTTTACAGCATCTTGGGGCCTCCCTCGGAGTAAGAATGTGAGTTTTGTTTTCCTACAAAGACTGTAGCTTCTCGAGTTCGGGAGCTGGACTCCTTGCTTCTTACTCCATGCCTCACAAGGCCACCAAGGGAGCAATAGGTTTTTGAGAAGAGACCTGGAGGACGGGCAGGGTGTGTGTGGCAATGCAAAGTTGCCCAAAGTGATGGGGAAACCAGATGGGGTGTTTCTGTTTGGGGATTTCCCTGCATCATGTTTCATGACTTATATCAAGCCCCATGCTTTGTCAAGCAGTAATTCCACCGTCTTCTCCATTTTCCAGACTTATTTCTGCACCTGGTACTCATTTTAACAGACAAAAGTGCTATCAGACGGAGAATATTGGACTCCCAGGTCGGGATAAAGGGCCTCCCCAAAGCCTTGAGCTCTATAGATGACTCAGGGTCTTCCAAACTGCAGTTACTCCCCACCCTGTATCAGTTTCAGGCTATTCTACTGTGGCCGGGCTTCCCTTACAGTTTCTTCCTCTCTGTGTAACATGCTCAGGCATGGGCTACGTCTGGATCAAGACCATAAAGCCAGCGGAAGAACATGAGAGCACACCGAGGCTGGTACTGTCTTCCCTGGTAACAGCCTGTGGGTAGTGGTCTATTGTTAGAGGAGGGAGTGTGAATCTCAAGGCTGTTTCCTACCCTGCTTTCTACAGACGTGTTTCTCTGTATCCAGCTGGGTTTCTTCTATCCTGTTCACAGACAGATGGCCTTCTGCTCTGTGGATTCTTTGCGGAGACTGGTCCTGGATGCTGTTCGGTCCTGGCTGGAGTTTGAGTCTACTTAGTCTAGGCTGACATACCGAGTCACCCAAGACTGGATGTCTCAAGAGCCTTGCCTACTCCTCACCCACTTTCCACTTGTTTCTCTGCCCAAGCCAATCCATCCTTGGACTCTTTCCTACACTTTTAGAATCACCCAGTGTTGGGTGCTGGAGAGGAAGGAGTCCTAGAGACTAGTTTACTGTCTCCCTTTTTATGGATGGGAGAGACTCTGGGCTAGGGAGGGCCTTGCTGTGAGGTCATACAGTCTCTGCAAGGGACATCAGTTTTCCTTCCCGCCCCCAGATCAATGTCTGCCTTCTGCTTGTACACTTAAAACCCATCATCCGTCCTACCATTTGTGTTTCTCTTTCTTCTTCTATTATCAATATTACCTTCTCAGTGGAGGTTCCCTTGATTAATTCTCTTTATTTGCATTGGAGTTCTTCAGAATCAACAGAACGAATACACACACACACACACACACACACACACACACACACACACACACACATTCTGTAAGTGGTTGGCACAGTTTTGGAAGCTGAAAATTCCCATGTGCAGCTGTCAGTTGGAGAGCTAGAAAGTCAGTGTGGTTCCAAAGCCCAGGATGCCAGCCGGGTCTGAAGGGCTGAGAGTCAGGCATATTCAGAGATGATGAGGAATGCTTTAGTTCAGAGGGGGTGTCCTCTCTTCACTCTTTTGTTCTATCAGGGTGTTAGCACATTGGATGATACCCACCCACACTGAGAAGGCAATCGACTTTACCCAGTCCTCAGATTCCAATGCTAATCTCTTTCAGAAGTGCCCTCATAGATGCACTCAGAAGAAATGCTTGTCTAGACATCTATCTTGGTATCCTGTGATCAATCCAATTAATTTGACACATAAAATTAACGACCACAATCTTGCATTCTTTAATAGATGGGTGGCCCGTGCTGTGTTAATTGACATTTTTTTTTCCTCTCCATGAGCTCCTTGGTAGTATTTCAGTGTATTCTTTATCATCCCCATTAACCCGGCAGCTTCACCCCTCATTTTAAGTGCCTTGGAGGCAAAGGCTGCTGTCAGCTTCTTCGTCTGGATCCTCACTTTATGTCCATCCCAGGGCTACAAACTCCTGGATGTCTACAGTCCAGCAGGTGGGTAGCATATCTTGACAACCAAGTCATAAATCCTCCTTGTCTGAGGCTTGGGTAAGACTTTAGGGAAGAGAATGTTCCCTGAATGCTCCACTTGAGTCAAGTTAGGGGTCAGGACTCTCCCTTGCTTTGAAGAGACTGGCTGGACAGGATGTGAATGTCCTTTATTTTTTGCATGGTCAGGTCACTTGTTTGGGGTCACACTGTGACACATTCATTGCCAAACCTGCCCATTTCACCAGGGCCCCTTGGGATTTTGTCAAGTCAGTCTTTGTCCTTTGTACTTTCTTGCTCAACTCATGTAGAGTTCTAGAATTCTCAGGCAAGAGGAGTAACCTATGGTGAGGCAAGTGGAGGGTTATGTCATTCATACTCAAACAGGACACATGAGAATCAGAGGCACTAAATTGTTTCCACACTGACTGGGGTAACCCCTTTCAGTAGTTCACAAAGTTCAGAGGTCCTTGCAAATGTTTAAGTTTCTGCTCCTTTACTTTTATCCTAGCCCCTCACCTTACTATTTACCCAAGAGACCACCAGACTTCCTACTGCCTCCTCCATACTCATTTCTATCACTCACAAATGCTAGAGGTTCCATGGCCAAAGTACCATGGAAACTGACATTCTGGCCATGGTTTTTCATCAAAGGTCAAGGCTCTCCAGAACTTGGAAGGAGGCCAGAGGTGTTGCTGTTGGTAGAAAGTGCCACTTTCTGGGATATGGGCTTCTGACTCAAGAACCTTGGATATCACCTTGTCTAACCTATAATTTTATTAATAGGAGTGACTCTTAATGGTAGTGGCAGAGCTGGGAATAGACCGAGCCACAGACTTTCTGGCATTCCTTAGAGAACACAGAGCCTCCTGAATTTGGCTGCATGGAGTTGGAGGTATAAGAAAGCAGAATAGACACATCACTGTAGGTAGCAGGGACAGGTGACTTTCTGTGGATCACTTATTTTCTGCATCTCCTCCTCACCAGGGTCCCAGTCAGAGTCAAGATGTTTCATGGGCAGCCCTAGATCTTCTAGGCTGGAGAATGGTAATAAGAGAAAAGGAGAACTTATCCTCACTTTCACACCTGATTTGCTTTTCACTGAGGCATTGGCTCACCCCTTAACAGCTCTGGACTTTATCTTGTTGGCTACAGAATGGGGGAGATTTGTGCGAATTCTTTATCTACTGCTCCAGGGTCGTCAATGTGATAAAAGCTTTAGTTCTTCAGACAGAAGGTAGGAGGAAGGAATTCTCCAAGAAGAGTATTCCCCTGTCCTCACGAGGATGGGGAAACCAGGTGTCAAAATCCATAGTGGATGGCTGGTAAAGACAGCGAGTTATGACCCACAAGTGTCAACCTTACATCTTCTTGCCATCTGAGACTTCGTTTGTGAGTTTTCCCACTACAACTGCACGATATCCGGGCTGAGTTTATGACAGTTTTGCAAAGAGGAAATGGAAACCTGAAGTAACTTTTCCAGTGTCAAGTTAATAAGGGGCAGAGTTGAGCGTCACATCTAGGTATCCTGCCTCAAGCTTGTACTGAGCTCCGTTGCAAGGTGGATGAAGCTTCCCTCCTGCCTTCCCAAAGGAAAAGGCTGCATGGCCCGCAGAAAGGATGCTGTTTATGAAGCAGAGAAGCACAAGAACAAGGGAGAAAGTTGGAGCGCTTCTGGGGTACAGGAGCGGCAAGGATCGGAGGGAAATCAGTTGCTTACTCCTCCCTGCCAAGCTGCTAGCTCCCTGTTGACTATTGACTAAGTGGTTTTTTCCCTCCAGTGTTGCTCTTTATAGTTTATGCCAGCTTGTAGATGACTATATCCCAGTCAGTATTTCTACAAGGGAACAGGCACATTTTGGGAGCTGCAATTCTTTATTATTTTTTTTTCCACTTAGAATACAAAGTAATGGGTTTTAACACAACATCTTCTCATGTGTGTAACAAAGCCTGGACATACTTTGTTCTCATTTGTTTCTCCCCATAGCCTTCCTCTTTACACCCTTCCCCACTTTCAGCAAGTGGAGTTCTTAAGGGCTTCAGTCAGTGTAGTATGGGGACAGAGAAAAGGATAGTTGAAGTACAAGCTCTCATCTCTCCACTCTCCCAGTCTATTTCTTCTGATCCCAATACAATGAAAGCATTAAGATAGCTTTGATATACTGGCTCTTTCCAAGGCCCTGTACCTAATACATACGTTATATATCACCCCTAAAGAGAGCTTTTCCTCTAACTGCATATGCCATAGTGACCCATTAAATCTGGCTGCTCTTCCCCCGGACCCCACCTGCTTAGCTATGTATCACAGCCCCACAAGTCTCTGAGAAAGATTGTTGATTCCTCCGCTCTGGAGCCCTCCCACACAGTCAGAACCTTGATTGAGGGTGTGATTCAGCTTGAAGTAGCTGGGTTAAGTTTTTGTAAAGAGGTTGCCATGTGTGCACTTTTGCAGACCTCAAAGCCACCAAAACGTGGGGAGCTTAGTGCACTTTTTGTAACGATGACTGCATCTCCCCTTCATAGAGAAGGACTTACACATACTAACACGGTTCAAGGTGGATCGAGAGAGCACTCATGCAAATTGGTGAGGTCTTTCACATCCATGTGGATGTGCATGTGTGTAGACATACATGGGTTCTGTTCTGCTTGCAGACTTAGTCACCTGTTACGGTCATTCTCTGGGGCCAGAGTTACCCAGTTTGTTCCCAGGCTCTACAAGACTGAGCTTCCAGACACCCACAAATGCCCAAGATTGTATTTGCCTGGCCATGAGATTTCTTACTATAAGGATGCTAGCTCAGTTTGGGAAGGGGAGGATGGAGAGGCTTCTGGCTGAGGGTGAGTAAGGGATGGTAGGGTGGAAAGGTAGATAGACTATCTGCATGCCTTTCCCTCCATCAGTCTTCTTCTTGGCCATGGCTATTTCTTTATGCTAATGGTCTTTGCCAAGGTAAGTCCAGGTAGTTGAATAAAAGAAAGTGTGCATCCTTAAAGCCTGAGGTGCTTTAAGAATATCCTTGTGTAGAAGTTGCTGTGGGTCGCAGATTACAACGAGAGTGGAAGGCCTCAGAAAGTCAGCTTCCGGCCACTCATTTCCAGAAGCCACATCGTCATTCTTCTTTTTCTTTTTTCTTTTTCTTTTTCTTGATACTCGTGGGTCCTGTTTTCTCCCCAGATCCGCATGCTCCTCGTCTCTAAGAATCTTATAGCCAGCACACCAGCATGGCTCTGGAGGGAACTTGTTTTTGGTTCAACGGTCCAGGAAAGATGAGTTCCTGCTTATAAGCGTACAGTCCCAAGTCCAGATGGCTCGGAGACAGGGACAAAGAGTGCAGCCCAAATCAGGTGTCTGTGCTGTGGTGAGCCACACCCAAGGACCAGTACCGTGTGGCTGCCTGGGTCACAGTGGGAATGCATGCTAAAACCATGTCCCAAGTCAAATGTCTCGTCCCTCCTGAAGACCCCTGAGCAATCCCTGTAGAGGAAGTCTTCCCTCGCTCCCCACAGCGCCTTGTTTCCTGCTCTTGGCTCTCACTGCCTACTGCCTTAAGCTAGTGTTGCTTCTGTAAACATCCCGTTTCCTGCCTGTCTGCAAACTACGTTGTTCCTCCTCCTATATCTTACAGCTTATGTCAGAGGAACTGAAAAAAAAAAAAACACCTAAAAAGTATCTGGTCCAAATGGTCTCTAAATACGTTTTCAGGAAACTTAAGCAGCTTGTGAATTATTTTTCTTAAATATATTTCCTACCCACTTATTCACTTTTTTAGCATTTGTGTGTGTGTGTGTGTGTGTGTGTGTGTGTGTGTGTGTGTGTGATGTGCAGTCGTTCACATGTGCGCCTGTCCTAACTCTATTGAAATAGCGGTTGTCCCCTGTGACTCTCCTACTGAACACTAGAAGCCAGTCTTCCCTTTGATCTGCACCCGTATGCCTCATGACTTTCCTCACCTCATGCCTCTCCCTCAGACTTGGCAAGATCTGGTAAGCTAGTGCTCTGCCATCCACTTCTACATATCAGGAAGCGTTCTTTCTGTTGAGGGTCTGACACTCAACATGACCAAAAAAAAAAAAAAAAAAGTCCTTCCCCCACTGAGCTTCCAGTCTGGTGATGGAGGCTGTCAGTCAAACTGGACTTTACGCTGGGCGCTGAAGCCAGTGATGCAAGAGTCTCCATCAGGGGCCTGGAAGAGCTAAGTTTCCCTGGGGGTGGGCCACAGGTAGATGGGGAGATGCGCTGTCCTACAAGAGCCCAGTGTTCTGGGACGTGGGAGAAGCGCTGGAGTGATTTCCCAGGGGAGGAAAGGGGTAGCCAAAGGAGGCTTGTCTCAGATTAGTGACGTGTGTGACTGTGCCTACAGGGCAAGTAGGAGTATGCCAGGGAGGGTGATGGTTAGGGGTGTGTGTGTGTGTGTGTGTGTGTGTGTGTGTGTGTGTGTGTGTCAGAGAGAAGGGGAAAGTAGATATTGATGTTGATGATCAGACCCTTCCAGACAGAGTGGTTCGACATGTTGGGGGCACAAGGACCGAGAGGGAAATGAAGGGGGAGATTGGATCTTCCTGATCTTATGGACGAAGTCCAATAATAATAATAATAATAAATATAAACAAATATAAGCATGATGGGTGAGTGTTCAGAGCTGGCTGCTCTGGGGTCAGCTAGGCACCAGGACTAGGCTGAACCTAGGAAACAACAGTCTGGCCGGGACCGTATTCTAGAAAGCTGTAATCTGAGGCATCGTTGCTTAAGCTGAGTAGTTGCTTCCTATGGCTTTCAGACAGATGGCAGATAAGGCACTGGTGAAATTTTCACTCCCCAGTTGCAACCTTCTTCAGGAAGCACTGGGTCTTTTGTCCCCTTGTGAGTTAAGTGGGATTTTTTTTTTTAAACAAATTGCAATTTAAGAAAATGAATTTAAGAAAGTCTGCTAATTTTTAGTGTGAAGATCAGTAGAAATGGGTCATTATACTCCATGCCTTTGGATTCTAAGCCTGCTGTCTATTAGCCAATAATATGATAAAGACCAGAAATAAGGAGTTTCTAACGATTGTTCCTACAAGATGTTCCTCATGAGTCTACTCTCTATTTCTTCATGTACCTGAGAAGGGGTGGACTGGAGTCCCTTCCTGGGAACCTTCCTGGCCAGAGTCTAGACCATTCATTCTGGTTCCTTCTTAGCTTTCCAGTTGCAACTTGATCCCCTACCCACTCAGTGTCCATTCCTGCTGGCTCACATCTGGCTCCTACCTAGGCAGATGCTCCCCCTTTCCATGCCTCTCAAATATTGCTCACTCTTTCATAGCAGATGCCAAAGCCGTTGCCTCTGTGCAGGAGTTCCCAGCACTCCTCCCAGCCAGACCCTAGAGCCCTCTAATCTACGTGGGTCCTGCACTCAAGAGTGACTTCTGTCTTTCATCCTATATCATATTATAATCTCAGAGCATGACCGTTACATGCTCTCTAGCAAGCAGACTGCATGTCTGGAGCTCGGGCTGAGAATGTGGTCATCGCTATACCCCCTGCTTACTTGTAGCAATGAGTAACACAGCAACGTGTCGAGCATATCTCACTGTTTAGTGAGAGAAGGCTCACCTGGACATCTTGTCTACCAGGGTTGGATAAGATGAAGATGGCTTTGGGCAGAATTCCAGTAAGCAGAAAATGGGGAAGGACATTTTGGGAAGAATGCTGAGAGTCTGTGGTACAAAGGAATGGCAGGGGAAGGCAGGGACAAACATGGAGGTCTGGAGGAAGGATGGGTAAAGATGGAGGCAGCATATGAATCGCTGAGATGATGCTAGCTCCTTCTGTGCGTCACTTCACTACTCAAAGACCCGGTAAGGAGGCAAGAAAGAAAAGGAAACTGAGGCTCATGAAATGATAATGGATGATGGAGAGTACCCCCTCTCCTCCTTTTCAGTCAGGGTTTTGCTATATAGTCCAGTCTGGTCTTGAACTCACAATCCTCCTGTCTGCCTCCAGAGTCCTGGGATTATAGGCATATGCCATCACAACAGGCGCTGAACATTGCTTGAGTGTAAAAGGGAGCTGGGGATGCCAGGAACTCAGAGCTGGGTGTCTTCCAGGTCCCTGTCCCGATAGAGGCTCTGACCCAGAGGCTGTGTGTAGGAGTCCCCATCTTTCAGAATTAGTAGTGTGGTTAGAGTAGCAACGTGACTCTCTGTGGACGGAAGAAGGTAGGTCGGATATGAGAGTCTCCCTCCGTGAACGTGTGTGCGTCATCTGACTCCTAGCCTGGATCTTTACTCTCAAAAACAAGTGACTTTTGTTCCTGTCAGCATGTTGGCTGGCCCACAACAAAGAGAGTAAGGTGAATTGGGCTGAGCTGGTGGGGCCCACTGGAGGCTCCCAGGGCCTTCCAGGGCAGCCTAGGTTGGGACAGAGCAGAAAAAGCATTATTCCTCTGAGGACTGACTGAGTACAAAGCACTACTTACCAAAAACTGCCAGAGAACAGAAGAGCCATCCTTCATGAGTTTTTAAGGTTGTGGTAATCTAGTTCAGGGATCCTGAGGAAGTGAATTGCAACCTGGATGTACTTTGAAATAACCTGAAACTTAAAAAAAAAAACAAACAAACAAACTAATGTTCAGGCCTTATCTTATATACTAATTTATTTTACAGGGAGTGGGCTCTGGGAATCTGTATAAAACTCCCTAGGGATTTTGGAACAATCTGGCATCACTCCAGGGAATGGATGTTTGAAATTGGTCACTAATGAGAGAGAAAATCATTCCAGCTCAGACCCTGTACCTTTCTTCCTTCGCTTGTTAGCTCCCTGCCTCCCCCACCCCCCACACACTGATTCCCTTCTCCACTATAAAGGCAGGGAGTCCAGAAAACTTCTTCTCTTGTTTCTCTTTTCTGGGGGTGGGTGGGAGTTCCAGACAGGGTCTTATTATGCAGCTCTGGCTGTCCTGGAACCCACTGCGTAGACCAGGCTGGCTTTGAACTCACAGAGATCCCTGTGCCTCTGCCTCCTGAGTGTTGGGATTAAAGGTGTGCTACCACTATGCCTGGCCCTTATTTCTCTTTGGAGGGCAACATTCAAGGATATTTAAATATGAGTTATTAGTCACTAACACTTGCCAAATTTGCATTTGATAGCTATAAGCTGGGGTAGATATAGGTTATAGCTCCCAGACCTTGAAAGCAGAGTTGGATGATGTCTGTCCAGGTCACAGTGATGAGAGTCTCTGCACTGGGAGTCAGGGAGACTGGTAAATTCTGGGGTCTTTTCCAGCACAGACCATTCCTAGCCTCAGTGTTAAGCTTCCTTGATTTTTTTTTAGTTCTTTCTTTCTTCCTTTGTTTCTTCCCTTCTTCCCGTCCCTCTTTGCTTCCTCCTTTCTTTCTTTTGAGACAGGGTCTCTCTACATAGTCTCGCCTGTTCTGGTGTTTGCTATGTAGACCAGGCTGGCCCCAAACTCACAGAGATCCTCCTGCCTCTGTCTCTTGAACAAATACTGGGATTAAAAGCGTGTACCACCACACCCAGTGATTGTTTCATTGATTTTCGTCAGTTTTCTGCACCTCTTCAGGTTCGGTACCTGGGGATAACCCCCAGGTTAGGTGCTCTGGAATAATTTGTGTAGTGAAAAGCCGAAAGTAACCAGAACTGGAAGGAATCAGTGTCTGAAGCCTCCTTTAGTGCACCGTTTGAGTCATAGCTTACGTCTTTGCCCTCAACAACAAGCTTTTACTGATGTCAACATCCTTCCAGACATAAGGGAAGCCCCGTAAGACGGAGACTTGGCACTGGAACATGTTCTGACCAAAGAAGCCTGGGCTGTCGGAGACACCAGCCGGCACCCCGCAAATACCTGGCTCACCCAGCACCCCGCAAACACCTGGTTCAGATGATTTTTTTTTTGTTTTTGTCTGGGCTGGAGAAGGCGATGGGCTGACTCTGAATTTTCAATCTAATATTCTTTATTAGCTCAGGCTCTGAAGTTCAAGTTCTCTGATGTTGCAGCTATGCCTTTCAGGGAAGGAAGGGTGTGGTGTGGCTAGTGATGGGAATCTGAGGGGAATGCTCCTGGGAAGAAGAACCCGTTGCTCCTGTTCCTTTACTCCAGATTCCTTCAAAGTTCCCACTTGATCCTTGGGTCTTTTATGGACACTTTGGTGATCATTCAAGCACGAGGTGACCTGCGCATGCCTGTTGTAGTTTTGTCCATTCAGAGGGTCATTTTTGTTCCTGTTAGCATGGGCTGGCCCGTGTGCACCTGTACAACTCACGAAATTCTTGATCAGCTACGTGTTTCCGATTGCTTTCAGTTAATAGCATTAGACGTGTGTGTGTGTGTGTGTGTGTGTGTGTGTGTGTGTGTGTGTGTTAGCTTTACCTTCTCAAGGAGACTTTAAGTACATTAAGGATAGGAACTCATTCCTATCTGGCCACTTCTCTGTATATTTTTCTTGAATGGCAGCTTGTATCAGACATTGGTCTAGGTCTTATGCATTTATTATCATTTTTCTTTATTCTTGAGAATTTTACACGTTTACAATGAGATGTTATCATAATAACCCCCATTTCCTATCTTCAGCTCCTCCCACAACCTTCCCCAACACCACTACTTACTCCCCTCCTCCTCTTCCTTTTTCTCCCCCTCCTCCCTCTCCCCCTCCTCCCTCTCCTCCTCCTCCTCCTCCTCCTCCTCCTCCTCCTCCTCCTCCTCCTCCTCCTCCTCCTCTTTGTCCTCCTCCTTCAACTCAGTAAGTCCAATTCGTACTGCCCATATGTGCCTGGGTGTGGGCCATCCTCTGGAGCATGAGAAACCTATCAGTGGTAATACTCTAAAAACATGATTCTTTCTCCCCTAGCAGCTATCAGTTACCAAAAGCTCCTTAGTGAGAGGTGGACCCTTGAGAGCACCTCCTCTGTCTCTGGTGGCATTTTGGTTTGATCTGAGTTCGTGAGTGTGATTGCTAGGTCATGTCCAGAAGACAGCATTTCTCAGACATCCTCCCCATATTTGACTCTTAGATTCTTTCCACCTCCTTTTCCACAATGTTCTCTGAACCCTGGTGAGATATAGGGAGAGGTTGATATAGGTGCCCTATTAGGACTTAGTCTCAGCACTTTGACCAATTATACACTTGTGCATTGATTGTTGACCACTGCAGAAAGAAGCTCCTATTACCAAGGTTGAAATCACTCATGCCCTTTCTTCCCTAGCAGCCTGCACAGTAACCTGCTGGCACTATGAGAACTAGCCAGCAGGGAGGAAGATTCCTGGTTAGCTTGAGAATCATTGCTCCATGTCCTGCAGCCAAAGTGTGTGGTGTCTTCAGTGACAAAACCTTGCTATATCTTCTTTTTATGTGTGTAGATATCAGGTAATAGGCTTTAGGAGGACCATGTAGGGCTGGTTGCGGGAGTCCACAGAGGCTTCCTAGTGAGAACTTACTCAGTGTCAGAGAATCTGAGCTTGTTTTACCCAGCAGGACTGCATAATGGATGATTTGGCCACAAGTGTGTTTTCTAGGTGTTTGGAAGGGTCTACACTTGGCTGTAGAGTGTGCTTTGATCTTGCAAGGGGGAGGTCTTTTGCCTCTCCTCTTAGTATATTATAAAAAGCCCTCTTCAATAAGGGATGAGGCCGTTGGGTATTGGCCCAGGCCCTCCCAAAGCTATCCTGTGTTTCTGTCCTTCTTCTCATTGGCTAGGTCTCTCTTTCTATCTAATATTTTCTTATCTCTCTCTTCTCCTCCTAGGAACCCTTCAAAAAGTGGGAGCTGGACTCCCACAGCTGGTGAGATGGCTCAGTGGATAAAGGCACTTGCCACCAAGCCTGAGTTTGATCTGTGAACTCACATGGTGGAAGGAAAGAACCAACTTCTTCAAGTTGTTTTCTGACCTATAAACCCATGCCATAGCATTTGTGTATGCGTGTACAGACACACACGTGTGTGTGCACATATGCACTCGAGCACACACACACACCAAGTAAAATGTAAAAAAAGAAAATGCCAACAAAGAGGCGTTAATATGACTAAGAAAATCATTTATCAGGAAAAGGAATGATAACTTATTTTTGTTTATCTGAAAGTGCCATATACTACCACATACTGGAAACTTTTTACTTGTGTGAGTAGAAAATAATATGTTACAAAAGTGACAATCCAAGCAGGAGGAAATTTTATTAGGTCAAAATACGAGGTTATTGGATTAAAGTTTAAAATGAAATCATGACTCACCAATGGACATGGGAGCAAACCAACCACATGAGTAAAAAACAAACTGAAGATAGAGTTCCTAGAACACTCAATCAAAAGATAAAGGAATGAAAATGAAATACTAGAACAAATATGAATGACAGATATCAAAGAGACACCCCACAAATAACGGTTCCTCAAATCAATTTGCAGAATTACGTGGAGCGAAAAGCTTTGTGCAGAAAATGTATTCCCGTGAAGAAAAATCTTTTATGAAGAAATGAATGTCTCCCCCCACTCTCTCTCTCTTTCTCACACACACACACACACACACACACACACACACACACACACACACACACACACACACTCTATTAACCAAGAACTGCATTGTGTCCAGAAACTAAGTTCAAGGGATCACCAGAAACCTGTCTCCCGGTCTCTGGCTTCCCCACTGGGTTGACTGGCTTCATGCATGGGTAGCAGACTCCCACAGGGAGCCAGGGTCTCTGGGTTCGTGCTCTTCTAGCTCCAGAGGGGAACAGAGACTTTCTGTTCTGCTTACCTGAAACTTGTGTTCATCTTCATTGATTGTTCCAGTTTCGTTTTTGTTGGTATTATAAAATCCTGATAAAAGGCAGTGTGAGGAAGAGCCAGTTCATTTCAGCTCACTCGGTTAGAATCCACCACTGTGGGACAGTTACAGCAGCAGGAGTTTGAAGTAGCTGGTTACATCACACACGTGGTCAAGAGCAGAGGAAAAGGAATGCATACACGTTCATTTGCTTGCTTATGCTCAACTTGATTTCTCTACTCTTGCACAGTTCAGGACCCCCTGCCTAAGGAACGATGCTGCCCACAGCAGGCTGGATCTTCCCACATCAATGAACAAAGACAGTTCCTCACAGATACGTTCACAGGCAGACCTAACGTTGACAATCCCTCACTCAGACTCTCTTCCCACGTAATCTAGGTTGTGTCACGTTGACGATTAAAGCTAATGGCTACACTGACCTCGACTAGCCATACCCCAAGCCCTGAATCAGTCTACCTGTGACTGAGAAGTGCTGTTGCCTCAAATGCACTGGCCACAGGAATGAGGAGTGGGTTAGCTCTGTCCACGCTCGTGTGGGTTATAAGTCAGAGAGAAACAACTTCTCAGAGGAAAGTGAGGCCACCGGTTCCAGAAGGAAGGAGAGTGGAGGCTGGGTGGACAGATAACAGCATGTTGGGCAGGTTAATAAAAGATCTACTTTCAGACCTATCCAGGTAGAACTTTTAAATCTAAAAGATTAAAAAAAAAAAGCTATAAAATTTATAGGTATATATACTATTTATTTATTTATTTATTTATATTTCCCGACTGTACTTTTCCCTCCCTCCTCTCCTCCTAATCCCTCCCCCCAGCCTCTCCTCCCCGCTATCCTCTCATCCTCCTCTGTTTCTCTTCAGAAAAGGGCAGGCCTCCCATGGATACTAACCAGCCATGGTATATTGAGTTGCAGTGAGACTAGGCACCTCCTCTTCTATTAAGGCTGGATGAGGTAACCCAGGAGAGGGGAGGATCCCAAAAGCAGCCAGCAGAGACAGAGACAGCCCCTGCTCCCACTGTTAGAAGTCCCATAGGCAGACCAAGCTACACAACTGTAACATATATGCAGAGGGCCGAGGTCAGTCCCATGCAGGCTCCTTGGTTGTCGGTTCAGTCTCTGTGGAGCCCTATGAGCCGAGGTTAGTTGATTCTGTGGATTTTCTTGTGGTGTCAATGACAACTTTGGAACCTACAGTTCTTACCCCCTCTTCCACAGGATTCCCCGAGAACTATCTAATGTTTGGCTGTGGGTCTCTACATCTGTTACCATTAGTTACTGGATGAAGCCTCTCTGATGACCATTGAGCTAGGCACCAATCTATGAGTATAACAGACTATCATTAGGAATCATTTCATTGACGCCCCCCTCTCCAGTCCTGTTTGGTTTTATCCTAGGTCTCTGTACTATCCAGATTCTGGGTCTTGGCCCTCCAGGCAGTGTCAGGAGTATATGAGTGTCATAGTATGAGTTCCCTCTCATACTATGGGTCTCAAGCTGGACTAATCATTCATTGGCCACTCCCACAATTTCTGTGCCATCTTTACTCCAGCACATTTTGTAGGCATGACAAATTGTAGGTCAAAGGTTTTGTATCTGGGTTGGTGTCCCAATCCCTCCATTGGAAGTCTTGTCTGGCTACAGGAGATGGCCAGCTCAGGCTCTGTATCCTCCTTGGCTAGGAGTCTTAGCTAGGGTCACCCTCATGGATTCCTGGAAGTTCCCATTGCACTAGGTTTCTAGGTCAGCTCTGAGAGGCCCCTGATTCCAGTTGTCTCTCCCCAAACTCTCTCCTTCCATCCTCCCCCTGCTTGATCCCTCCTGTTCCCCAGCCTCCACCCAGACCCCCCTCCCCAATGTCCACCAGTGATGTCTATTCTACTTCCCCTTCACAGTGAGATTCATGCACCCCCCGCCCCCGAACTCTCCTAGTTACTTAGCTTCTCTGGGTCTGTAGGTTGTGGCATGGTCCTCATTTACTAATATAACAGCTAATATCCACTAATCCACTTATAAGGAGTACATGCCATGTTTGTCTTTCTGGGTCGGGGTTACCTCACTCAGAAAGATCTTTTTTAGTTCCATCCATTTGCCAGTAAATTTCCCGATGTCCTTGTTTTTAACAGCTGAGTAATACTCCATTGTGTAAATGTACATTTTCATTTGAATATTTTCATTATTCATTTTTCGGTTGAGGGACATCTAGGTTGTTTCTAGAATCTGGCTATTATGAATAAAGCTGCTATGAACATAGATGAGCAAGTGTCCTTGTGGTAAGGTAGAGCATCCTTTGAGTATATGCCCAGGAGTGGTATAGCTGGGTCTTGAGGTAGATCGATTCCCAATTTTCTGAGAGACTGTCATATTGATTTCTAAAGTGGCTGTACAAGTTTGCATTCCCACCAGCAATGGAAGAGTGTTCCCCTTGCTCCATAAAGTATTAACTCATGTGTGTGTGTGGGTGGAGTGGGGTGGAGGAGGTAGCAGGCATGCTTTAGATTTCTCCTCCACATTTGAGCTGCACAATAAAGACATATAGCCCAGAATTCTATAAGTAGGCAAATTGTCACTTATAATATATGTACTCAGAAAGTACAAGTTTCAGGACTGTCCTTGACCAAACTGGGAACAAATTGTGCTCCTAAATAACAAGACTAAATCAGGTACAGATCATCACTAAGCATGTTATCCCCAACCGTTCTGTTTATTTGCCACACACTGGTCACACAGCCTCTTATCAGTTCTTTTTGTGAATGTGCCAAGTCCTTATTCTCATCATTATTGTTCACACTATGTCCCACATCTGAACCCTCTTCAATCCTCTCTTGCTGGCTGCTTCTGCATTATACTGCACCGCACTCATCTCTTCTCTCCAGGTGTTAACTGGTTCCATGATCTAAACACAGGCTTCATTCTGTATTCTTGGGGGCAACTCTACTTCAGGCCACTAGTCACTATTTTTAATTTACATATATAAATTGTATGTGTTCACTTGCGTTACATGAATGTGGAAGCCAGGACTGAATTTATTCTGGCCACCTCTGAATTCCTAGGTTTTTAGCACTATGTGGGGCACATAATGAAGCTCGGGTAATTAATGACTTAGCCATAACTTACAAGGTGAAAGGCAAAAATGTTTTTTCACTATTGAAAGCATGAACTATGTCATTAAAAAGTGGCGTATAGGGCAAACTTGAAATCTCTCAATGAAATGAAAGACAAAACAAAACAACCAAAACAGCACATTGTCCTTCCTGTTTCTAATCAGACCTACATATTGATGCCAGGTGTGATGCAGAAGCTGCGCGTGGGGTAGCTGTGTTTGTAGAATGCCTGTAGCCTCCAGGGAGGGCTCCCCTCAGTGGATCGGAGAGGTGGGGCCAGAGCAATTGTGCGCATGCGTGGAAGGGAAAGTTATGAAAGTTACGTGTACAGAGCTCTCAAACTGGGAAGGAGTCAACAGAGTGACGCTGGAAAGGAGCATCCAAGACCTCTGTGTGTCTGGGGACTCCCCGTGGGCTGAGAATATTGCCATGGAGACAGCTTTGGCCTGGGAGGACACATGCACCTGGGTGGCAGGTGCGTTTGTCCACCGCTGACAAAAACCCCAGCAGGTGTAACCAGGAAAAAGCTTCTAATTCATTCAGCCTGCGGGCTACAAGGACCTCTTGTGGTATAATCAAGAAAGGGCAGATTGATTCAGCGCAGAGGCTTGCAGGATGGGCGCGGTGCAGGAAAGGATAGTCAGGTGGGGCGCCAAGAATGTGTGTGGATGGGTGCACGAGGCTGTGCGTGGTGGCAAGGGGTGGCAGAAGGTTCTAGATACGAATTTGTACTACTCCCAGTGATAACAGGAGTAGTAATGGGTAGGGAGAGCAAGCAGGGATGCCCTCTGTTCTTGGAACAGTCTGTCTGTGTGTGTTTTTTAAAATTTAATTTAATTTATTTTACAATACAATTCAGTTCTACATATCAGCCACGGATTCCTTTGTTCTCCCCCCTCTCGCCCCCCTCACCTTTCCCCCAGCCCACCCCCCCATTCCCACCTCTTCCAGGGCAAAGCCTCCCCCGCAGACTGAGATCAACCTGGTAGACTCAGTCCAGGCTGGTCCAGTCCCCTCCTCCCAGGCCGAGCCAAGCGATCCTGCATAGGCCCCAGGTTTCAAACAGCTAGCTCATGCACTAAGGTCCTGGTCCCACTGCCTGGATGCCTCCCAAACAGATCAAGCCAATCAACTGTCTCACCCATTCAGAGGGCCTGATCCAGTTGGGGGCCCCTCAGCCATTGGTTCATAGTTCATGTGTTTCCATTCATTTGGCTATTTGTCACTGTGCTTTATCCAACCTTGGCCTCAACAATTCTTGCTCATATAAACCCTCCTCTTTCTCGCTAATTGGACTCCCGGAGCTCCACCCGGGGTCCACCCGGGGCCTAGCCGTGGATCTCTGCATCCAGATCCCTCAGTCATTGGATGGGGTTTCTAGCACGACAATTAGGGTGTTTGGCCATCCCATCACCAGAGTAGGTCAGTTCGGGCTGTTTCTCGACCATTACCAGCAGTCTGTTGTGTGGGTATCTTTGTGGATTTCTGTGGGCCTCTCTAGCACTTTGCTTCTTCCTATTCTCATGTGGTCTTCATTTAAGGATATCCCCCGGGGCAGCCTGCCCACAGATCAGGGCACCCGGGAACCAGGAAGGGAGGCAGAGGGTGGTGCTCTGCTTTTCACTGCCTATAACTCCAAGCTAGTTCAGTGTCATTTTGTAAACAATGGAAACGACTTCTGATCATTTGCCAGTACTTTATTAAATATATTATGTTGCAGTATCTCATGCTGAAGTTAGAATGTCAGAAACACAAACTAATATTCACAATTCTTTTGAACAACATACTATAATGACATATTAGGGCATATATTATATTTAAGGTTTATTTATTTGCATTTTATGTGTATTAGGTTTGCTTGCCTGCATATATGTGAAGCATGTGTGTGCCTGGTGCCTGCAGAGGCCATAAGAGTCTCCTGGGTCCCTTGGAACTGGAGTTATGGGTGATTGTGAGCCACCTTGTGGGGAGTGAGAACTGAACCTGGGTCCTCTGCAAGAGCAGCAAGTGCTCTTAACTGCTGAGCCATCTCTTCAGCCCCATACATTCTTTTTGAAAAACAGAATATCGGTTATATATTTTTGACAATGTCATACATATAAACAATGCATCTGGATTGGGGATAGCCCTATCTCCTCCCCCCCACTCACCCCAGGCACCCCAACAGGTCTCCCTTTCTACTTCGTATCTTGTTAATAACTCACAGCTTCCAATTAACGCTGCTCACTAGAATGCTGTCTGATCTTGATTGACTTGACCTTGTGCAGGTAACCGTAGCTGCAGTGAGTTAGTTCATGGGTGTCATGGCCATGTCAGGGCCAGCGGGCAGCGTTTCTCAGCACTCTTTCCCATCCTCTGACTGACTCTTACGTTATTTCCACCCATCTTATTCTTTGAGCCTTGGAGATGGGTGTGTGTGCCTATGTGTGCATGTGTGTGTGTGTGTGTGTGTGTCAGAGACGGGGGGGGGGGGAGCGGAGGGGAGAGAGAGAGGGGGGGGTGCGTTTGCGTGCAGGCGTGTGTGTGTGTGTGTGTGTGTGTGTGTGTGTGTGTGTGTGTGTGTGTGAGAGAGAGAGAGGGGGGGGGTCTCATTTAGAGATGAGCCTTAGCAGGCACTTATTCTCACCAGTCGTGAGTCTGCATTAACTGCTGTTCACTGCAGGAAGAAGCTTTTCTGGCCGAGGCTGAAGACAGCACTAATCTGTGGGAATACTAATAAATATTTAGAAGACAGTTTGACAACATGTTCTTTAGCAAAACAACAGCAGTATGCTCCTCCCCAGGGCCTGGGAGCTCCAGAGGCACAAGCTTTTGACATGGGCAAGTTTATAACACTAGACTTGAATTTCTTCTGTGGAGCAGGCCTCGAATCAAACCCCAAAGTAGTTGTTTACACCCGTAATCCTCCAGCCTCTATTGCTATGTTAGGCATATCTTGAGGCATACATTCTTGTGGTTTATAACTTTTAAAAGAATGAAAATATAAAGAATGGCATGAAGTCTTCAATGTAATGTTATGATTAAACTATATTTAAAAAAATATAGTATAAGACAGCAAAAATCCCCTCCATAATGTGGTTAGAGCCCTTCAGGAGGAGCTGGTAATTTATACAAACTTTAAAATGTACATATAAAAGAAGTTTGATATGTTTCTTAACATACACATCACACAGGCCACAGACTGAAGGGCTGTTTGTCAGGTCTGTTTGAGAAATCAGCTGGTTGGGGCATTGTTTGCCACCTTAAAGTATTTTCAGAGTATCACTGAACCTTTTGGAGTGTCTTATGAATTCTTTTGGTGTTCAAGGGCCCTGTGGTCAGGTATTGACTTTTTATTTTATTTTTTCTTTTTGCACAGACATTATCCTCCCTAGAAAGTGGTTCTTTTATTGTACTACTCACACCCTTGATTGTTGCAGAAGCCTCATTCAGCCATTCACCTCATCCGGAATCTTCTTTTACAAAGTGAAAAACCTTAATTATGTGAATGTATGTATGTGAGTATGTGCACATGAGTATATGTGCCTGAGGAGTCCAGAAGAGGGCATCGGATCCCCTGAGATGGAGTTACAGGCAGTTGTGAGCCACCCAATGTGGGTGCAGGGAATTGAACTTGGGTCCTCTGCAAGAGCAGTACCTGTTCTTAATGGATGAGCCATCTCTCCAAGCCTCCACATTTAGGATCTTATGGTAATTTTTAAAAGGTGCATGTGCCTTTTCATGTAGGTCGTGGAATTCCTGCTCTGGCTGTTCAATTGTGTGCTCTTCTATGACATCAGCTGGTGTTTGAGAAGTTAACTGTAAAACATCTACACTTTTTCTCTAAAATTTTCCTAATAGTGTCTTTTGTGAGTTCCTTTTTCATACTTAATGTAAGACACTCAATGTCTAAGCTGCAGACAACAGTTCTCATTGTAGCCTTTTGAAACATGGGGTAGGCACAGCTAGAGGTAGAGGCCATGGGCATGGTCTAGATGCGTTCTTCATGCCTTCCTTTGTCGTCTCTGTTCAAAAGCCAACAACAAAGGAGGTCTGAAATGCCAAGGAATCTTCATTATTGCAACATTCCTTTTCTTTAAGTGTGTTAAAGAGTGGGGCACATGATGTACACTGATTGGCAACTGAGGCACAGAACTCACTTCCCACCCACGGGGCTCTCCTTACCTCCCAGACCAATCCACTCTGTGACACAGGAAGCCACGGAGAGGGAGCCTTGTTCGGTACCTTGAGACTGCAGTGTCATCTGAAAGGGAAAAATGATAATTAATGATCCCCAGTCTTCATGTGTGACCTCTTAGGTGAGCTTTTGTTGTCTGTCTGGGACAATGGTGAGTCTGGGCGGGTATGAGGCAGCAGGCCTACACTCTCCTGGCCTTGAGGGTGACTCCTCACTTTAGCCTTAAAGGCAGTTTCTGTTGGCTTACTGAGAGCAATACCCTCTGTCCCGCCTGTAACTCTGGCAGAGACTTTAAAATATGGCCTTATCCTTCACCTAGTCTCTGAGAAAGTCTGCACTGCATGCTACCCAACCTTTGAGCATCCATCTAATTTTAGGAGAATCACCAGAAAAAGTACATACAAAAGGTGGTGAAATACATGTCGTAAAGACATCCGACCCTTGTGTTTATTGCAGCATTAATCACAATAGCCAAAATGTGAAGACAACACATTGGTGGATGAATATATAAAGAGAAGTTTACACACATATATGCACTTGCATGTATGCATAGGCATAAATGACAGAATCTGGCTGAGCCTTGGAAAAGAAGGAAACACTGCTGTTTGCTATAGCATTGATGGACCTGTAGAACAGCGTGCTAAGCTTTAAAAAGTGGTGAAGCAAAAGTGTTGCAGATATCACTTAGTTAAATGTGCGATATCAGAGATCAAGTGCACAGAGACAGAATGGGAGCCACAAGGGGTGGGTGGGAAGCGGAGATATGCAGGCCAAAGGTTATAAAGTAGTAGATATATGGGAAGAACAAGTCTAGAGAGCTGATGTTCAACATGAGGACAGATGTTAATAGGATAGGATTTTTGTTTAATAAGTGGGTTTGAGCTATTTTGTCACACAGAATAACTGTGTGAAATAATAGTTATGTTAACCTATTTCTACATATAACCATATATATATTTTTATGTATCTACACAACACACACCCCAAAGTACCATGAGAAAATGAGGTTCCATAGCCACTAGATGGCACCATAGCAACGCTTGTACATTAGATGAAATGGCCTTCAAACAGCAACTATTATAGTTGTGGGATGGGGTGGGGGTGCTCGTGGGCTGAGGCTGGTGACAAAATAGATTTCCATTAAGTGACTGTCCTTGCTGGGTGGTGGTGGCACACGCCTTTAATCCCAGCACTCGGGAGGCAGAGCCAGGCGGATCTCTGTGAGTTCGAGGCCAGCCTGGGCTACAGAGCAAGATCTAGGACAGGCTCCAAAACTACACAGAGAAACCCTGTCTCGAAAAACAAAACAAAACAAACAAACAAAAAAGTGACTGTCCTTTAGCTACACTGAAGTTGGCAGGAACTTAAGATAACTGGTGGGAAGCATGACCGGACTCGGCTACAGCAGGTACAGAGTCAACCATGCCACCCTCATCTTACAGCAGCGTTACCTGGGCCACTGCCTTCCAGAGACTGGCTGCTAGTTTTTCCTTAGACTTATCCCAACCTTTCTCAGTCGCCACTGGCTTCGTAATTCAGGTCCGATTGCAGCATCCACTCAGGTTTGGGGAGCAAAAGCCAAAATGGACTCAGGAGAAAACAGTTTATATTCCAAAGACAAGCATGTGGACGGATGCAGATGGAAGCCTGGGAAAGATGTGTGGAGCAGATTCAAATGGCACTAGACCAAGAAGAGCGGGAGGAAGATCAGAGTGGATTTATTCTGTGCGTTTATTAGATACCATGGACTCACTGGGTTATTAACAACCAGAAATGGTTGCAAACATTTCTTGGTTGACTGACTGAATGTTGTGTTTGGTACAGCTAGACTACCTGTCATCCTGTGGAGAAGGGACTGGTGAAGTGAGTCATGTGAGATCTGTGTACCCATCCCCACACATGTCTCCCGGAAAGCCCAGAGGACACTTTCCTCATTAAAGACATTGCGAAGGCTGTCCATGAAGGTACACTTGCATCTCTGAAGAAGGCTGGGTAGCTCTACGCCAGGAATGGTAGGGACACACAGCTTCATTGAGCTGAGCTCTCTGGTTTCAAAGGGAATGATGGTATCGCAGAGGCCAAATGCTGTACCTCAGCTCTCACGGGCACTAGACTAACCACAGACAACAGAAGGAGCCTGCCAACGGTCACATTGTTTTGAAACAGGATCTTTCGTTGGGATGAATTGATCACAGGGTGCAGATGAATGAAAAAGACCGAGAGCCTGCTAACAGTGGTTCTCAACAACTGGGTTGCAACTCCTTTAGGATCTAATGACCCTTTCACAGAGGTCACATAAGACCATCAGAAAACAGATGTTTACATTATGACTCATAACAGTAGCAAAATTATAGTTATGAAGTAGCAATGAAAATAAATTTATGGCTGGGGGTCACCACACACGAGGACCTGTGTTGAAGGGTCGCAGCAGTAGGAAGCTTGAGAACCACTGATATGAAAAGTCTAGTCAACCAAAGGGACTTGTGTTGCTTCTCACCTACTTTCCAGGCCTATAGTCTCATGATTGAAGGGGAACAAGTGACTCACATAGGTTTCAGTTGGCATCTTTTCTGACTCATTTGTGTGCTTGCCCAAAGACCCTGTGTATAAGTGGTCATACTTACAGGGATCAGGGCTCTGCATGAGATCTCAACAACAGAGACTTACCCCAATGAGTTCTTTTTTGACTAAGAATACTGCCTGACTTGTCAGCGGAACTAAGCCTCTGGCCCATTTCCTAAGGGAATCAGCTCTCAGTGCCCAAGATTCATTACAACCATTCTACCAGGGAGGGGAGCACATGTTTTTCTGAACTGCAGTACACACATGTATTCTGACTACACAATTGCTTCCCTGCCTAAAAAATCCTCTGCCAGCATCACCATCTGTGATTACAAAATATGGTATCCACTGGATACCACTTCTGATCAAGACAGTCATTTCAACAGAAGAGCAACAACAAGCTCACAGCCATAGATTGATGAACACAAGCATATACCCCACCAGAGGAAACTGGCCTAATAGGAATATGTAATGACTTACTGAAGATCCAGCTGTGATAGGAGCTAGGCAATTACACCCCAAAAGGATGGGCCCTACATCAAAGGTATCAATGGTCTCTGAATCAGAAATAATTACATGGTTTCCATGGCTTTGGGCTACATGGCTTTGGGCTTCAGGGACAGAAGCAAGGCTGGTTCTTCACTCAACCTTCTGGCCTACTCACAGAACTTTGTTTCCCCCCTGAACACTTTTGGTTTGTGTTTCGAGACTTGATGCTGAAGGATCCAAAGCCTCTATGAGGAAACACACTGTTGTCCATTGATTTGGAAAAAGACTTTCATTTGGTCATTTTGGGCTTCTCACATCCCTGAAATCAACAGATAGAAGAGGGAGCCTCTGGCTGTGATAACTGGTCTTCATTGCCAAGGAGAATGGTACCAACTCCATGGGAGGACCACATCTAGAACCCAGGTGGGTTTTCTGGGGTATCTTCTAGGAATCCATATCTAACAGTAAAAGTTAACACAGGACAAATAACTTCCTCAACCTCTGACTAAACATGCAGCCACAGGTGACTCAGATCCTCCAGGGAAAATATTGCCCCACCATATAAAACCCTACCATCTGAGAACAGGTTGAAGACCAAGGATATGGAAGGAATGGATAGTGGAAGGGGGAGTTATAAATGTTAATTCTGCCTGCACGACCAATGGCTTGGACTGTGTGTGTAAACATGTATGCCCATTTTCTCTCCTGATCCGTATTATTTTTGTCATATTTATTATTTATTTTGGAGACAGGGTCTCTCTATGTAGCCTTGGCTGTCCTGGAACTTACTATGTAGATCAAGCTGGCTTCAAATTCACAGAGATCTGCCTGTCTCTGCCTCCCGAGTGCTGGGATTAAAGGTGTGCGCTGCTAGGCTTGGCTTTTGTCATGATTGTTATTAACACATATTAAGTGTTCTTACTGATCAGTGTTTCACAGGGACATTTCTGCATTGACATATCATGCTTTCATTAGATCTCCCCTCCCTTCTGTCTTTTCTTGCCTCCACCTTTGCCTCTTTTCCCTCCCTTAACAGTCCCACTTCTACGTCAGCTCTTAAAAAAAAAATGTGTCTGCATTATTTTGGGGGAAAACACCTGTTCTCTCTCACTTTCCACAGTGACTTCCAGTTCCATCTGTTTTCCTGCCAATGATGGGATCCATCCATCTTCACAGCTACATGGTCTTCTATTGCACCACATCTTCTTTATCCAGGGACCAGCCAATGGGCACACAGGCTGGCTGTATATCCTGACTATTAGTGCAAGCATCTCCTTCAGAACCTTATGTCATTTCTTTTAAATACGTAAATAGGCCTGATATTGCTGCATTACAGGGTAGATCTAGTTTTAGGGTTTTTTATTTGTTTTTTTTGTTGTTGTTATTTTGAGGAAACTACACTCTGCTCTCTCTAGTGACTGTATGAATTTATATTCCCATGAACAGCAATGTTTAAGGGTTCCATCTTGATGTAGTTTAAAAAAATATTTTACTTATTCTTTGACAATTTAATATATTATACATTGATCATATCCACCCCCAACTTACCCCTTTCACTGGCTCTGGGTACTTCCAGGACACCCCTCAACACACCCCCTTGCACCTTCATGTCTTCTCCATTTTTTTGGGTGGGGTAACCCACTGAGTTTGATTAGTGTTGCCTGCTGGGATGTTGACTGATCTTGTTGGCTTGATCGTGGGCAGGTCTGAACTGCAGTGAGTGCAATGACCTTGACATGTCCAGGAGAAGCATCTCAGAGTACTTACCCCTATCTGCTGGGCTATTTCTACTTCCTTTTCCTCAATGTTCCTTGAGCCTTGGGGGTGGTGGTATAGACATTTCATTTAGGGCCAACAATCACTTCTCATTCTCAGCATGTTGACCACTTATGAGCCTTTGCATTAGCTGCTTCCCACTGTAGAAGAAACTTCTCTGGCTGAGGTTGAAAGAAGCACTAGATTGTGGATATACATAAATATTTAGGAGGCAGTTTGACAATATGTTCATTTAACACTCCAACAGTGGCGGGTCCCTCCTTATGGCCTGTGACTTCCCAAGCCATGGCCTTTTGGTCATATTTACAGTATCAGACATGAATTCTCTCTGGTGGGGTAGGCCTCAGATCTATTAGAAAGCAGTTGTTGGGGCTGGAGAGATGACTCAGTGGTTAAGAGCACTGACTGCTCTTCCAGAGGACACGGGTTCAATGCCCAGCACCCACACGGCAGCTAACAACTGTCTGTAACTCCAAGATCTGACACCCTCACATAGACATACATGCAGGGTAAAAGCACCAATGCAAATAAAATAAAGATAAATAAATTATTTTTTTAAAAAAGAAAGCAGTTGTTTATCCCCATAAACTTCATGTCACCATTGAGCCACAGGGTACATCTTGCTTGTTAAGTCGGTATTATATCATTGATGACTTTTCTCTCCTGGTGTCTGCATAGCACCCTCTGGCTCCATGAAAGCTAGCTGGCAGGGAGGAAGTTGAAGATCAGTTCCAGCTGGATTTCTCTGTGTCTTCAACAATAGTTACTATTTAGTTACTGTGGGCAAACAGAGCAATGTCAGTGGGATGTGTGGTTTTGGGTAGGGGACTTTAGGGATTTTTTCACCATTAACTTGTAAGGAGATATTCCACATCTGCACTGAAACTTTTGTTTAGTATCATATTGCTTCTGGGAACATTATCCACATGTAGGGTACATCCATTCAAACTTTTATTTTTAAAAAATGATGTTTTAAAAATTAGCTTACAAAGTAGTGGGTTTCTGTAATAGCTTTTCATATCTCTTTAGTTTTGGTTAATTCACTTCCAAACTTTCTTCTTTCCCACCAACCCCTGAGGCATACTCACTTAAACTTATAACCCCCCAGGAGTTGCCTCCATCTCTACTCTTTTGTTTTAATTATTAATTATTTGAGAACTCTATGCAATCAATACATCTGGGTCCTGTTAACCCCAACGCCTCCCCCTAACCCTTCACAGATCCACTTCTACCTCCCCACCCCCACCCCCAGCTCCATGTGCTCTTTTAAAAAAATTAACCCATTGACTCCAATTTTTGCTATCTATGTATTTCTGGGGGTGGGGCCATCCATTGGTGAGTGATTGACCTACAAAGAGCCAAAACCTTAAAGAAAGCTGACTCTTCCTCCTCCAGAATCCATCAACCATCCATAGATCCTTAGTGAGTGGTGAGGACCCAGGGAATCATTCCCATTCCATGCTAGGATGTTGACCGGTTTGATCTTGTGCAGGTCTTGTGCAGGCAACCACAACTGCTGTGAGTTCATGAGGGCAGCCTGTTATATCCAGAATACACTGTTTGCTCTGATCTGTCCTGGCCTCTGGCTCTTACAGTCTTTTCCATTGGGCATGCCACTGACAATTATTCTCTGCAATTAGGAGTTTCTGCATTAACCACCATCCAGCACACAAAGAAACTTTACTGATGAGGTCTGAGAACTGCATTAATCTATAGGTAGAGAGGTAACATTTTAAATGGCAGTTTGATACCATATTCATTTAGCATAATAATATTAGTAGGTTCATCCTTGGTGCTTGTGAGCTACCGAATGATAGGTTCTTGGCTAGATTTATGGTTCTAGGCATATGTTTCCTCCTGTGGGGTGAACTTTAAATCTAACTAGAAAGAGGTTGGTTACTTCAGTAACATTTATGCCACTATTATGCCCTTGGGCATATCTTGTCATGCTGGTCATTGTTGCAGTTCATAGTACATAAGACTGTTGACAACTTTCTTCTCTCTAGCATCCTCCATAGCACCTTCTATTACTATGAAAGTTAGCCAGCAGAAAGCTTCCCAGCCAGTGTGAATTTGATTTCTTGATGTCTTGTGACCAGTTTGTGTGGTGTCTTTGACAATAGATAGTTGCCATCAAGTTCTGGGAAAAACCAAGAGAAATGGCAATAGCTTATATTGTTTTGGAAGTCTCTGGGACACCTCTGACCTATGACTTTAGGAGAGTTATCCCACACTTGGCATTGAGATTTTTCTTTGGCATCCTAGGGCTTCTGGGGTGAGTATAATATGCTACGTAGGGTAACTCCAATTAATCAAACTTACATTATGGCTAAGGATGGTGAACACTTTAAAAATATTTCTGAGCCGGGTGGTGGTGGCGCACGCCTTTAATCCCAGCACTCGGGAGGCAGAGCCAGGCGGATCTCTGTGAGTTCGAGGTCAGCCTGGGCTACCAAGTGAGTCCCAGGAAAGGCGCAAAGCTACACAGAGAAACCCTGTCTCGAAAAACCAAAAAAAAAAAAAAAAATATTTCTGGACAGGTGTGGTGGTGCATGCCTTTAATCCCAGCACCTGGGAGGTAGAGGCAGGTGAATCTCTGTGAGTTTGAGGCCAGTCTAGTTTACAAAGCGAGTTCCAGGACAACTAGGGCTATTACACAGAGAAACCCTGTCTAGAAACCAACCAACCAACCAAACAATTTCTAGCCATTTGTATTTCTTCTGAGACCCCTATTTCAGTTCCATAGCCTAGTTTTTAATTGGGTTGTTTGTTTTCCCAGTGTTTAGCTTTTTGAGTTCCTTGTACATGTTAGACAGGACCATGGCAACCAAGAACTCACAGCAGCTGTGGTTGTGTGCACGCATCCTCTGCCAGATGTAGAGCTGCCTGTTCAATTAGCAGCTTCATTTGAAGTACAGAAGCCTTTTAATTTTATAATCACCAAGTTCACTTGTTGATCATTGGTCCAATTTCCCAGATGACTAGAGTCCTGTTGAGAAAGTCCTTACCTAAGCTTGTCTCCTGAAATAGTACCCCCGACTCTTTCCTCTAGATGTTTCAGAGTTCCATAGCTCTTTGATCCACTTGGAATTGATTTGTGTGCAGGGTGAGAATGAATGCACAAAGTTCATTGTTCTACATGTAGATGTCCAGCTTTTCCAACACCCATTTGTTAAAGATACTGTCTTTTCTCTAATATATGTTTTTGTCAACTTAGTCAAAATCAGGCTTGTAAATCTATACAGACTTATATCTGGGTCATCAATTTTATTCCATTGATCAGTGTGTCCGTTTTTGTGCAAATATCATGCTCTTTTTACTACTGTGGCTCTGTATCATAACTTGAAACCTGGTATGGTGAGTCTGTTTATATGCTAGATCACATTTAATTGATTTGTGTATGTTGAAACATTGCTGCATCCCTGGAATGAAGCCATCTTGATCATGGTGAATGATTTTTTGGGGGGGAGGTGTGTTCTTGAACACGGTTTGCAAGTATGTTATTGAGAATTTTTGCATCCACATTTATCAGGGAAGTTGACTTTTAATTCTTTATTTTTAATTGTTGTTAGCGCTTTGTTTGATTTTGGTATCACGGTAATACTGGCTTCACAAAAAGAGTTTGGAAGTTTTCCTTCCATTTCTATTTTATGGAACAATTTGGAGATTGCTACTGGTAGAATTCTGTGCTAAATCCATCAGGCCTTGGGTCTTTTCAGGTGGGAAATTTTAATTTACTGCTTCTATTTTATTGGTTGTTACAGACCTGCTTAAATTATTAACCTCATCTTGTTTTAACTTCAGTAGGTTATAAGCATCTAGAAATTCAATTGTTTCTTTTAGACTTTCCAATTTAGTGGAATATAAATTTTAGAAGATTGTCCTCATATTCTCTGAATCTCCTCAGTGACTGACGAAATATGGCCCCTTTTATATCTGATTCTATTAATTTGGGTCTTTTACTCTCTTTCTTTTGGTTAATTTGGCTAAGAACCAATTAGAACCAGTTCATTGATGCCTTTTATTGCATTTTCATTCTTACTCCTTTCGTTTCTGCCCTGATCCTCATTATTTCTCTACATCTACTGCTTTTGGGATTACTTTTTTCTTGTTTTTCTAATGCCTCAATGTTAATCATCAGGTTGCTTACCTGAGATCACTCTGATATTTTAGTGTAGGCACTTAGACCTATACACTTCCTTTTCAAGATCGCCTTCATTGTATCTCACAAATTTAGATATTGTGATGGCTATTCTTGGTTATCAACTTGGCTACATCTGTAATGAACCAAAACCCAAGTGGCTGCATAGACCTGTGAGGGATTTTTTCCCTCAATTAAATAATTTGAAGTGGGAAGACACACACACTTTTAATCAGGATCTTTAGAGGTGGGAAGACCCACCTTTAATCTGGGCCACACCTTCTGATGGCAGCCTCCATAAAGGACATGGAAGAAGGAAGTGTGATTTCTTCACCTGCCTGCCCTCATTCTCGCTGGCAAGTTTATTCCTTCACTGGCATTGGAGTCTGCATCTTCAGGATGAAGGCATATGCTGAAGGCCAGCTGAGACACCCAGCCTTGTGAACCGAACAACTACTAGATTCTTGAACTTTCCATTGGTAGACAGCTATTGTTGGATTAGCTGGACCACAGCCTGTAAGACACTCTAATAAATTACACACACACACACACACACACACACACACACACACACACACACACACACACAATCAGTTCTGTTCCTCTAGAGAACCCCAACTAATACAGATATGTTGTTTTCATTACCATTTAATTCTAGGAACTTTTGATTTTCTTCCTAATTTCTGCAATGACACATTCATAATTCAATAATGCTTGATATAATGAGTTTATATAGTTTTTCTTATTGTCTAGTTCCAGCTTTATCCCATTGTGATAGATTATAGGATGGAATTTCAATTTTCCTATATTTATTGAGACTTCCTTGGTTTCTAATATATGATCTATTTAAGAGAATGCCCATGGAGTGCTGAGAAGAGTGTGCATTCTTTGGTATTTGGGTGGAATGTTGTGTAGATGTCTGCTAGGTTCATTTGCTCTGTGATGCTTTTTGTTGTTGTTGTTGTTGTTTTTTTGGTTTTTCAAGATAGGGTTTCTTTGTGTAGCCCTGGCTGTCCTGCTTTGTAGACCAGGCTGGCCTTGAACTCACAAAGATCCTCCTGCCTCGGCCTTCCAAGTGCTGGGATTAAAGGCATGCTCCACCACCGCCAGGCTCTATGATGCTATTTAGTTCAGTGTTTATTCACTTTTTTGGTACAATTAGATCTATCTAATAGTGAAAGTGGGACACTAAAGTCACCAGTGTCACTGTGATTTTAAATTTTGCAGTGTTTGCTTTATGAAATTGGATAGGCTCGTCTGTTTGGAGTATCTGGTCTGCCCCTGTGGGTTAGTACTGCTGTTATCCAGACTCTATTATCTGATAGTAGAGTAACAGGTGACTACAGAACAGGCTTTGTTAAGTCCGGATTAGTTTAGGGAGTAAAGCGACTTCAGTGCTTCTCTGTATACTAATGCGTTAGTGTGAATGCAAAAGGAAAGGCCAGCATTGTGGGAGATGAGTGGGGTTTGTAGATGAATAGTTAAAAGGGATGCACACAGGAGTGGGAATGGTTCAAAAGGGGGAGATGAGCTGACTATAGAGGAGTTTGCTAACAGCAGATGAAAGAGACAGACGTGCGTAGATAGGGTAAACCAGGTTTGTCTCTGGGTTTTGGGAGATGGAGTAGTGAAAGAAGTGGGTAAGGGAAATGAGAAAAGAAGAGGGGGGGGGGAAGGAAAAAGAGTGGGAGAGAGCAGAGGGTCTGAAACAGTAAAAGGCACCGGCAGCAGGGAACAGTGTGTCCTGCTACAATGTTTCTTGTACTACACAGAGAAGATGTACCTGTAGCGGAGGGAGGAGATGTTTGGAGCTGTAAGACTACAGAATCATTGGGAGATAAAGAACAGTGGGGGAAAGGGCCAGGGGTGGAAATACAAGAAAAAGATCGCTGGCCTCAATGTTGATCTCCTTATCTTGGCTGTTTGACTGCTGTTTCCTTGGTCCTGGGCTGGGTTGCCTTTAAAGTATAGTTCTCATGTGGGTTCCCAGCAACCCTGTGCTGATGGTTTTCTTGACACTGTTCTACCAGGCTATGGATAGCGGGATGGCTAAGGCAAACTCCTCCAAGCCAGGGCTGCTGTGTTCCTTCCTACAGGGTGGGGAGCAGCTGGTGTGGCTGTGTGGTGCAACACTCCTGCAGCTTGTCTTTCCTTGGTGCTGCACTAATCGTGGCTCTGGCTCCAGTCCCTGGGAACGCCTCTGTGAAATCCCTACATGTCTCGCTTCGGTAGATTTCCTGGTTGGAGTCTTTTAGCCCCCATTTGCGTGAGGTGGATGCTGCTATGGCTTTGGTGGCTGTTTTTTGTTGCGTCAGCCTAGACCAGTCAGATGGTAGAGAAAGTTCATGGGTCTGGTAGATGAGGTTTCCTGGGGTGCTGCTGATCAAGTCAACTCTGGGACTTGGAGATGTAGCAGATGGAGTGATAAAACATCCCTATTCCCTTTAGTCTAACCCAACTGTAATTCTATCCACCATTTTACCAGGAAGATCCTGCCTTTACTTTCGTAATCTCATATATTTTGCTATCCGCTCACCCTTAAAGCCTCCATTGCTTTTAGTAGGAAAGTCATTTTCACAGAATTCATTCTTCCATTCCACAAGTCATCCCATCATCTCGTATCTTGACCAATTTCCTTCTTTGGTGTTTTTTTATGATTATTGTTTTTATTTATGTGTCTATGTGTGCATCTTTGTGAATGAATGCCGCAATGTGCAGGTGCCCGTGGAGGGAGGCCAGAAGAGGAGTCAGAGCCCCTGGAGCTGGAGTTATAGGAGGTTCTGAGCCCGCTGATGTGGGTGCTGAGAACGGGCCTGGGGTTCTCTGGATGAGCAGCACGTGTCTGAATCATCTCTCCAGCCTCATCTTCAGTATTTTAGAGTTTGCGTTGTGGAGGCCTTTTACTGAATTTGTTAGTAGGCTTGTTCCCATTTATGTTATTATTTTTTGAGGCTGTTGTGAGTGAGATGGTTTCCCTGATTCATTTTCAGTTTGTTTGTCGTATGTATATAGGAAAGGTCCTGACTTTCGTGTGTTAATTTTGTAGCCTGCCACTTCGATGAAATTTTCATTAGATTCGAGAGTTTTCTGTCATAGTTTGAAGGGTCTCTTTTGTGTAGAATCAAATCATCTGCAAATAATGATACTTGGGATTCCTTCTTTTGTATTTATATCCCTTTGTTTTCTTCTCTTGCCTCATTCCTCTAGCTAAGTCTTGAAACACTGTATTGAATAGGACTGGAGACAGTGGGGCTTTGTTCCTCATTTTAATGGAAATGCTTCAGATTTTCTCCTTTTATCACGATGTTGGCTGTAGTTGTATCATATGTAGCCTTTATTATGTTGAGACATGTTTCCTTAATTTCTAATCTCTTCAGGGTTTTCAGTCATGAAGAGATAGATGGTGGGTTTTGTCAAAGGCATTTCCTATGTCTATTGAAATGATCACATGCTTTCTGCCCTTGAGTACATTTGTGTGATGTATTATATTTGTTATTGTGTGTTGAACCATCCCTGCTCTGGAATAAAGCTAACTTGATCATGATGAATGACCTTTTTGACGCTTTCATGAAGTCAGTTTGCAAGTATCTTATTGAGAATTTTTGTGTCTATGTTCATCAAGGGATATTGGTCTATATTTGTTCCTTTTTTTTAAAAATCTGGTTGTGGTATCAGGGTAATACTTCAAAAAGTGAGTTTAAGAGCATTCTTTTATGTTTTATGGAATAATTTAAGAGTCAATATTGGTTCTTTAATGGCCTGGTAGAATTCTGCAGGGAATCCATCTGGGTGTGGACTTTTAGTTGGGAAATTTTAAATTACTTCTTCAATCTCACTGTGTGTTGCATAACTGCTTAAAAAAATTTAATCTCCTTTTTGATTTAGCTTTGGCAGATTATATGCATCTATGAAGTCATTCATTCCTTTTAGATTTCCCAAACTGGTGGAATATAAGTGTTTTCGGTATGTCTTTATGATCTTCTGAATTTCATTGGTAACTCTTGTAATGCCCCCTTTCATCTCTAATTTTGGTATTCTTTCTTTTGATTAATATGGCTAAAATTTGTCAGTCTTGCTTACCATTTCAAAGAGACAATTCTTTGTTTCATTGATTTGTTGTGATTTCTCTGTGTGAAGAAACCTGATACTTTTATCCTGATCAAAATCCTCTTGCTGCTGCTTTCCTTTGCTGTGAGCTTTCCTTCGCTGTGGCTGCCTGCTCTGTCGATATTGCTGTTTTCTCATTCATTAGCTGACTTTCCCTGCACATCACCAACTTCCCACTCCAGGTCCTGGATTTGGTACACCTGCTTATTGCGTCCTCTCGGAGGTAATGGATTCTTTTTAACAGTAAACTTGAGCTCTTCATTTCCCGGTTTCCCTACTTCAGCATTTTGAATGTGGGTGACGCACTGCTGGAATATTTCAGAGGAGCTGTGTTGCTTTGCTTTTCTAGGTTTCTGGTGGTTCTGTGTTGTGGTTTGCATGTCTGTTAGTCGGATATCTCTTCCAGTTTTGTTTGCCAGTCTTCATGTTGATCAGCCTATTGTTGAATTCACCCGCAGGGAAAAAAACTGCTGTTATAGCAACAGCATGAAGCCATACAAGATACTGACATACATTTACGATGGTTATTCTTAATTGCCAACTCGATGGGATTTAGACTCATCCAGGAGACCGACCTCTAGCTGTGCTGTGAAGGCGTTCCTTGGAGGTTTAACACACCCTGCTTGTGACTGGCACCATCCCATGGCTGGATGAAAATGAGGGGTGAGTGCTCACCGGGGTCCATCCCTCTTCACTTCCTGGCTGCTGATGGACGTGCAGTGTGAACAACTGTCTCACACTCCTGCTGTATATGTCACTGAGGATGACTTGACCTGCTGTTCCTCCCGCTCCACTTCCTCCCGCTCCACTTCCTGAGCGATGAGCTTACCAGCATGCACCACGCTGCTGGTTTTATGTGCTGCTAGAGACTGAACTCAGGCAAGCATTCCACTACCTGAGCTACATTCCAGTCCCTAAATAATTTCCCAAAGCTCATAGTTACTTCCTGGTGTGTGTAAGGTATTTAACTCTATCTGTTTGATCCCAAAGTCCAAATTTTAGGTAAGTCTCCTAAGACTAGGCCAAAGTTCTTTTGTTCTTTACTTCAGGGGGTTTCTTTTCATATTCAGCCAACAGTCTTGTGTTTATCTCTCCTAAATGTCACCTTGTTGGAATAAATTTATTGTTCCAGATTGTCAAGAATATTGAAGGTCCTCATCCTGTCATTCCTTGTCCCCACTTCTATCCAAGTGTCACCTCTGTCTCACGCTTGTTAAGTATGGCCTCCTAGACCTCATCCAAGTGACAGGTATATCCGCAGTAAGGCAAAGGAGGGGCAGAGGAGATGCTCAGTGGGCATCGTGAGCACTCTTTGCTCCTTCAGAGCACCGGAGTTTGGTTCCCAGTACCCACGTCAGGTAACTCACATCGTGCCAGGTGACTCACACCATGTCAGGTGACTCACACCATGTCAGATGATTCACACCCTGTCAGGTGCCTGGAACTCCAGCTCCCGGGGATCTGATGCCCTCTGCTGACCTCCATGGGTACTTGAACATAAACACACAGATACACACACATAACAATTCATTTAGGAAATAAGACAAAAGAAAGAATAGAAGAGGCTTAGGACCAGGTGTTAGAAGCCATTCCCCTTTAGGTTGACATTAGTTTACCAGTCTGTGACCTTTTCAAGGTACCAGAATCCCACTTTACTTTTGACTTTTTATCCAGATTTTGGGGCTATGCCCTAGCCCTGTATTTGAAGCCTAAAGACTCTTTTTACATCATCTGGAATCATGGGCTGATACTAATTAGCTGATACAATTAGCTTCCAGATGTTAGTCAAATGTTAGCTTTTAACCAAGTATGAGTGTCGGAAGGAACAAGCTATTGGCCCTTAGTGTGAACACCTGTCCTTTCCACTTAGCCTTCCTCCTCCTCCTCCTCCTCCTCCTCTTCCTCCTCCTCCCACCTCCAAAGTGATTGTTTTCTTTATCTGTTGCTAAAAAACAAACTGCCTCGAAACAGTGGCTTCAGACAATGGCAATTATTTATTTAATCACGGATTTGAAATGTGGACACGTTTTGGCAGGAACCCTTGGCTTTTAATCTGGGCGTATGAGCGAGACTTGCAAAGTGAGGTTCGCTTGGCATAGCTCTGAGCAGCTCGTGAAATTGCTTCAGGTTCTTCTGCGGCTCACTTCCTCATCCCGTTTCCAAGTTCTGCCTCCACTGACCAGTGTGTGCGTCTTAGGGTTTGCCGCCCTGTGCCCTCTAGCCAGGGCGCCTATCCTTGTCTAACTTCTATCCATCCTTGAAGAATCAGTGAAATGCACCTTTACCTTATGCTTTTTCTGATACCCCATCCTTCATCTCCCTTGTCACTTTTTTTTTTTTGGTGGTGGATTTTTCGAGACAGGGTTTCTCTGTGTAGCTTTGGATCCTTTCCTGGAACTCACTCTGTAGCCCAGGCTGGCCTCGAACTCACAGAGATCCGCCTGCCTCTGCCTCTCGAGTGCTGGGATTAAAGGCATGCGCCACCACCACCCGGCTCCTTGTTATTTTTCTCCTGTGTTCTTCGGGCCCTCTCCAAAGCACTTATCCCATTGCAATGAATTCCCCTTTCCATCGGCCTGCTTCTCTCACTAGACCACTGACTCTCTGGGGAAGATGTCTCTTTGTGTTCCCAGTGCCTAGTACACTGTGTGCTCAGTATGTAGAATCAACCACTAGTGCCATGATACCACAATTCTTTTAAGCTGAAATAATCTTATCAAAATGGCAGATTGGCCACAAGACCCAGCCCCTATAAAAGGCTCAGTGAAGCAGGCTCTTTTGGATCAAAGGTTACTTGAGTTCAAATTCTTTAGGCCTTTGGAGACATGTCTCCCACATGGTAAATGATCTATAAGCATCAGTTGCTGTTATTATTGACATTGCCAAACCTGCAGCTTTCAGAGGTACATCTGTCCTGGCCTAAGGTTCTTTTTGCTCCTGTCCTCTGAATAGTACTTTGAACTACATTGGCCTCCTTCCTGGTGGTATTCCTCTACCTCTGGGGTCAGCATTCCCAAAAGATTATCCTCTGGAACAGGAAGTATGTTCAAGAATCAGAGTCTGAGCCAGGCAACGGTGGCACATGCCTTTAATCCCAGTACTCCAGAGGCAGAGACAGGAGGATCTCTGTGAGTTCGAGGTCAGCCTGGTCTACAAAAGTGCGTTCTGGGACAGCCACAGCCTGCACTGTTACACAGAGAAACCTTGTCTCGAAACACCCCTCCCCGCAAAGAGTTTCATTAATTATTATTGAGCTGGAGAGATGGCTCAGTGGTTAAGAGCATTGGCTGCTCTTTCAGAGGACCAGGGTCCAATTCCCAACCAGCACTCAGGAGGCAGAGGCAGGTGGATCTCTGTGAGTTCCAGTTCAGCCTCCTCTACAGAGTGAGTTCCAGGACATCCAGAGCTGTTACACAGAGAAACCCTGTCTCAAAAAACAAAAACAAAACAAAACAAAACAATACAAAAAGTAAAAAGAATCATAGTCTGGGTGAATCTTTACCTTGGTAAAGACATTCCCTGCTCCAATGCCGTTAGCTCCTCTCTCTCCTGTTTGTTTCTGTCCCAGCAGACAGGTTCAGTTACTGCCCCCTGCCAGGTATTCCTGAGTTTCCCTGGGTGTGTCAGAGCTGCAGAGAAGCGGAAGTGAGTTCATGACAGATTGATCTGGTGCACAGTCACCTGCAATCAGCATCCTTTCTCCCTTCCTTCTCCACTTCAGCTCAGGGGTCATTTGGAGGAAGTCTGGGAGGAACGGCCAGCTGGTGGAATAGAGCTAATTTCACACAAAAGGGTTCGGTCTACCTCTTAATTTAGGGGAAGAATTCAGGTTCCCCAAGTTCTCAGGCCTTGCTCTTGCCTGGACTTTATGAGATAGCTAGGAGCTAGAAAGCCCCAGAGTTTTCCCTTATCAGGAAGTCTGTGCCCCATCCTGCCCAAAATTTGGATAAATTTGGGTATAGCATTTTAACTTGAACTGTAATTAATGGGTGCTAGAAAAACTGGGGTTCTGTGTTAAGCCCAAAATTTCTCTAGGGAAAGAAAGAAGAGAAATTTTCAACTTCACTTTGAGAATGTATGGCAGGCCAGGATTCTGGTTTAAAGGCTTGCATCAGGAAGGGGTTGGAGGAGGCTTAATGGGGAGAACATCCCTGAAAAGAAGGGCTGAAAAGCAAGATGGATGAGAACGGGAGATGTAGAGCCCATGAGTAGCCATGCCCGTGGGCAGTTTGAGTAAGCATCTTGGAGGAGATGTTGAAATCTATTGGGAGAAGAGAGGAAAGGGTGGAACTGAGGTTATTTTATTCACATTCTTCTGTTGTATTTCAGACTTGAACCACCTTCCTTAGGACATTCTTCTCTGACCAGATTAGGCTCTCTATCACAGGCTCCCATAGCAGCCACCATCCACTCTGGAGCATACCTTGGAAGGGTCAGGTCCCAGCTTTTGACTCAGGAGCTCTTTAACTGTAACCTAGTGGAATTTTTGCTTCTTTAACAAAAGCCCCAAGACTGGCTTTTTAAGAAGAAAAAAGGTTTATTTAGCCCATGATTTTAGAGGCTGGAAGTCTAAAATCAGGTATTCCCCATTGGTTTGGCCTCCGGTGAAGGTCTAATGGGAGACCGCACCATGGTGGAGCATGCGCAGGAGAGAGACTCCTGTGCTGGCTAGTTTATGTCAACTTGACACAAGTTATCGTCATCTGAGAGAAGGGAACCCTGAGGAAAATACCTCTATAAGATCAGGCTGTAGGCAAGCCTGTGGAGCATTTTCTTCATTACTGATGGATGGGGGAGGGCCCAGCCCATTGTGGGTGGTGCCATCCCTGGGCTGATGGTCCTGGGTTCTATAAGGAAGCAGGCTGAGCAAGCCAGGGGAGGCAAAAACCAGTAAGCTGAACTGTTCTATGGCTTCTGCATCAGCTCCTGCCTTCACAGGTTTTTGGCCTGTTTGAGTTCCTGTTCTGACTTCCTTCAATGATGAACAGCAATGTGGATGTGTAAGCCAAATAAACCCTTTCCTCCCCAAGTTTCTTTGGTCATGGTGTCCCATCATAGCAATAGTAACCTTAACTAGTAAAACTTCCCACCATAAAGCAGGATTCCAGAGTTAGGGAGAGGGGCAGGCTTGCTCCTTTTTTTTTTTTTTTTTTTTTTTGGTTTTTCGAGACAGGGTTTCTCTGTGTAGCTTTGCGCCTTTCCTGGAACTCACTTGGTAGCCCAGGCTGGCCTCGAACTCACAGAGATCCGCCTGGCTCTGCCTCCCGAGTGCTGGGATTAAAGGCGTGCGCCACCACCGCCCGGCTGGCTTGCTCCTTTTATAATGATTTTCTAGGAACTAAAGTCAGGGTACCATGAGAATCCCTTCTAAGGGTGGTTCCTAGTGACCTAAGGACCTCCTACAAGACCTCACCTATTAATAATACCAACACCTGCAACCTTGAGGAACAAAAATAAGCCCACATCCAAACCACAGGTCTAGGTTCTCAGTCCCAGTGATGTAGCTAAGAACAGTCGCTTCTCGCAAAGCTGAGAGAGTTGAATACGGTGAAAACTTGCTTCAGTGCTCGGTTGATGAGGCCTCCCACACCAGTGGAGAGCCTGGTTTACCCTGTGCAGACCCACATACACGGCCCTTGCAGGAAACTTGCTCCAGGGTGCAGACAGCCTGGCCTTTGGTACCAGGTGAGGGCATTATTTGTAGAAAAAAAAAAAAGGAATCAGAGAACATTGTGTTTAGCAAAAGAAGCCAGATTCAGGAAAAACAAGAAGTGCATATCTTTTTCTCATTTGAAATCTAGGGGGAAAAGCAACAAGAAGAAGACAGTGGAGGAAGAGCTTTTAGGGAAGAGAAAGGGGCGAGGCTGGGAGGTGGTGATAGATGGTAATGGAGATGAAGATGACCACAGTACATCCATCCCATGGATGCATGAAAACGCGTTTGTGAAACTGATCGGCCTGTCTATATGCAAATAAACCATTTTTTTTTAAAGAAAAAGGAATTGAATATGCTAATACATTGAAGTTGTTCACACAGAGCCCTGTTCCTGAGTAGTGAAAGTGATTACAGCAATGTTGAGTGGCCGCGTATCTCCTCCTACTCTGAAATCTTGGGAAGCAGGGCTGTCCACTGCTTGGACATCCACTGGATGGACATCCAGAGCCCAGCAGCACAGAGCTGACATTTAGCAGGCATCTTCTGAACGAATGTCAAAATGGCCAAAGCAGGTTCAGGGACAACAGAATGCCTACTGGTGATTTTTTTTTTTCATTCTTTCTATTTTCTGTATTTGCCACAGCCTTTCCATACCGAAGCAAAGATTACTTTTGGAGCGATTAAAAGTGTTCTTAGATATAACACCATGTACATCCTGGAAGGGAGGTGCTGTCCCAATGGAAAAGAATGGGCGGGTAAAGAAGGAGGGTTCTGTGTGTGCTACTGTCCTTCCTGGAAGGACATAATGTCAGAATCCAGCTGTTGCTCGTGTGGCAGCTATCTGCCTTTCACAGACCCACTGAGACAGGAAGAAGACGCTCCCTCCTCTGCTACCTGGGCTCTGAATTCTGTCTTCAGAGACGCTCTCCATGTTGTCTGTCTCTGGTGCTGGGTCCTGAACTCCCTTCCGATTCCCTGCCAAGCTGTTCCTTTTCTGGCTATCTAACAAACTTCTTAGTCCCCACTAATCTGAGTTTTCTCTTGAAATTCTCCCTTTAAGACTTTTCACTTCCCACTAGCCTGCTCAAACTGTTGAGGATCTTTGGAGGTCTCACAAGTTGTTCCTGCCGAGGGAATTCTTAAACAAAACAAAAACAAAAAACCGTGTGTGTGTGTGTGTGTGTGTGTGTGTGTGTGTGTGTGTGTACCATTGTGCTTGTGTGTAGGTCAGAAAACAACTTGTAAGAGTTGGTTCTCTCTCTTCTGTTGTACCCAGAGTCCCCCAAAGGCCACCGAGAGACTGATGCAAAAGCAAAGAGCCTTTGTATTGTTACGAGTGAACTTGGGACTCTCTATCCATCTGATGCAGCAGCAGAGCAGGAGAGATCCTGAGTAGCAATGGGGCAGGGTTTTTAAAGCAAGGGGGCCTTGGGGTCTACAGACTACATAGGAACTGTGGTGGTATTGTGTTCCCCAAAATATTGTGTACCTTAATAAACTTATCTGGGGTCAGAGAACAGAAAAGCCACAAGATACTTAGGCTAGAAAATGTTAGCACACGCCTTTAATCCTAGCATTCCAGAGGCAGAAATCCCTCTGGATCTCTGTGAGTTCAAGGCCGCATTGGAAACAGCCAGGCATGGTGACTCACGCCTTTAATCCCAGAAAGCAGCCTTTAATCCCAGGGAGTGGTGGTAGAAAGAGAAAGGTTTATAAGGCATGAGGACCAGAAACTGGCAGCATTTGGCTGGTTAAGCATTTGGCCTGGTTAAGCATTCAGGCTTTGGAGCAACACAGTTCAGCTGAGACCCATTCTGGATGAGGACTCAGAGGCTTCCAGTCTGAGGAAACAGGACCAGCTGAGGAATTGGCAAGGTGAGATAGCTGTGGCTTGTTCTGTCTCTCTGACCATCCAGCATTTCACCCCAATAACTGGCTTCAGGTTTTATTTTATTTTATTTTTTTTAAAGATTTATTTATTTATTATGTATACAGTATTCTGTCTGCATGTATATCTGCAGGCCAGAAGAGGGTGCCAGATCTCATTACAGATGGTTGTGAGCCACCATGTGGTTGCTGGGAATTGAATTCAGGACCTCTGGAAGAACAGTCAGTGTTCTTAACCGCTGAGCCATCTCTCCAGCCCAGGTTTGATTTTATTAATAAGACTCTTTAAGATTCCTGCTACAAGGAACAGACTCAGGATTGGTTTATATGAGTGGCAATCACGTTAGTAACTTTTAATTGGCTAGGGTTAGTTGGGGGTTACGGTTACCATTTGGGGGCAAGCCCAGACAAATCCCAGGTTTTGTCCTTGAACTGCCATGGAGGCTGGCTGGCCTAGCACATACTGACTGTGGGGGCTGACTCAGTGGCCCAGGCTCTGTTCTTGACTCACGCATGCACATAGCTCTGAGTTGGTGAGGGGTCCCAGACAGTAAACAACTGGCTGAGCCTTGAGCAGTCAGAGTACATGCAGAAAGGGAGCTACTGCAAGGACTATGTCTTTTGTTCATGGCCCTCCCAGAAACTGCTTGCTCAAGTCTCAGGAAAATGAAATTGAGGTCTGATCTCTGAGAGAAGACTGAGCAGCCTGTTATGGCGTCTGCTCGGTCCTCTCACTTCCACCATGTGGGTCCTAAGGATTGAACTCAGGCTGCCAGGCTTGTCACCAGGGGTTTACCCTGAGCCGCCTCTCTAGTTCTTCAAGGAAATTCTTAAACACAGCCACAGGGTGTGATCCTGCTTCCCTGAATCTTAAGAAGGGAAGCAAGATCGAGTCTTAAGAGGATCTCCATATCTTCAGGGGAAAATGATGTCTCCAGTTTTATAACTTTTGGTGCCAAGGGGTAACCACGAGAAGTTGAAAACTTTCCCTTGGTGACATGGACCAGCAGGTCATTCTTCAGTGACAGGTCCCTGGTGGGGACGACCAGGAGATCAGAAAATAAAGAAGATTAAAAAGTTAGGGTCAAGAAGCTCTCGCACAAGCTGTCTTATGCCAAACAGGTTTATTAAGAAGTACAGCATCTTCTATACAGTTTGTAGGGGAAAATGGGACAGAATCAGGAGAAAGCTAACACACAGTGGGACGGAGTCAGCAGGAAGCTGATCAGCAATGTTGCTCAAGGGGAACACAGGATATCTCAAGTTCATCACAGGCTAAACACGGTGGTGTGTGACCGATACCCATATCCCCGCAGAGGGAAGAATTAGGTTCTCAGCATGTGAAGTCACAGCTCCCCTCCAGACTCTTGGTCCCAGATCATTACTGGTTCTGCCAAGCAAATTCCTGGTTTTAGGCAAGTAACTATATTCCTTCTCCATAATTACGGCCTCAGAATTGTAAGCCTTGGATTGGCCTTGTCTGAAATACCTTGCGGCTCATCTGCTCTTTATCATGGATTGTTTGTCTCTAGAGACCAGTACTCTGGGCCAAGGGCAACTGTAGTTGTTCCCCCATAAGGTGGGAAGGGAGAGTGATCCAGAGGGTACCAGCTTTGATGAAGAGCCAAGATGCTTAGGGTATAATTCTTGTTCTAGCCGGCTGAATGACCCTTCAACAGCTGAGGCTCAGAACTGCCATATGGAAGAGAAAATCAAAACAACTTCGCTGTTTATATGGTTTTAATATAGAACAATATCATATATAAAAATGCTTTGGAGAGCATGCAGTAACAGACACCATCTGTGAATAGGATGAATATTGGAATAGTGGGGTGTCAAAACACAGTCCAAGAATGAAGTTGTGTGAGAATTCTTTTTGTGAGAAAATTTCAAGAAAACAAGAGTCTTGTGACCTCAGTTTGTTTTCAAAACAGAATTGCTCTTGGAATGTGTTTTCATGCTCCTCCCAGGTATAGCAGATTGGATTGAGTTTACTTCAGCTGTTGTTATTCATGTGCCTCTATGGAAAAACACGTTTTTTGCCACGTATGGCTTGTCTTTGTGACTACATACTTTACTCAGGTGATTCCTCTTAACCCTCACAGAGTATAAATTGTCTGATGCTCTGAATAAAGTTGGCTATTACATGAGACTTTAGTCTGCCTCATTTTTAGGCCCTGTGCTCTCAGGTTCACACTGCCAACCAGAGCTATAACAGCAGAGGAAAGAGCAGTTTTTCTGTAGTAAATTGTGCTATGCTGCTTGCATTTTCAGATTTAAAGGCATATATTGAGTCTCTTTCTTCTTCTAGAAGCATCCTATATGTTATGTTGTCCAGTTTTTATTTGTATCAAGTTCTAGAATACAAAACTGAGTTTATTAGAAAGTAACTTTTGTGATTTGGCCAACATTCCACAGCTGGAATTAATAGAGCCATGGACCATAACTAAAGCTTTCCTGGTAGCAAATCAATATTTAAACATAGAAATAATTAGTTATACACAGACTATAGGCTCAAGATATAAGATTTATTCCTATAGAGTCAAAACTCAAATCTGGCTTTTCTTAGTTCACCTAGGGTAACCAACATGTCTGGATTTGTCTAGGACTTTCCGGATTTTGGACTAAAAGTCCATTTCCCCAGAATTGCACAGTTCCAGGTAAAGTGGGTTGGCTAGCCACACCATTTCTAAGTGCTCGTTCCATAATTCAATATAATTTGGCTTTGCCAACCATGTTGACATGCTTGCTGGCTGTAGCTTTACAAGAGCCAGAACTTATTCATCCTCATTTCTTCCTAAATGAGACATTACTTAAGCTCTAAGATTCGGAAAGAACCTTCTGCAGGAAGGACTAGCGTGAGCAAATCCAGCCAGAAGAGCAAGCAGGCAGTTCTCTCCTAGCTCAGCATCTGTTTCTGTGACTTCTACCAGTGGGCAGCAGTAGCCAAGCACGCCATACCCAGCTCTTACTGTCCGAGGTCCTGGGCCGAGGAAAAGACAGGTGCATCCCTCTCCGTGTGTAACGCTAACCTCATACAAGTGTGTATGGTTGTGATTCCTGATGTAGGAGGGCTGGGAAGACATTGCCACATGCACTTTTGCGTATGGGGAAATGGAAACAGAGAACTCATCAGCTTGTCCAGAGTTACCCAACCAGAGATATCAAATGAACCCAGGGTCTGGCATAGTCTGAGCACACTTGACCCCTGAGCTACATTCCAAGTTCCAAGCCTTTTCACGCTAGTGATTTAGGTTCATGGGCTCCTAAAGAGTTTACACATGGACGCTAGAGGAAAACTTGTGTATCAGTGTAGTTTCTTACGTGTACATGCGGCGGTTTGAGGAAGAATGGCCACCATAAGCTCACGTATTTGAATGCTTAGTCAACAGGGAGTGGGACTATGTGAAAGGACTAGAAGGAATCGAAGGTGTGATCTTGTTGGAGGAAGGATGCCACTGGGGGTGGGATTTGAGGTTTCAAAAGCTCAAGTCAGGCCCAGTGTCACTCTCTTTCTCCGCCTGTGGACCAGGATGTAGCTCTGAGCTACATTTCCATGTGTGCTACCATGCTCCCTGCCATGATGATAATGGATTAAGCCTCTGAAAGTGTAAGCAAACCCCGAATTAAATATTTTCTTGCATATGGACATGGTGTCTCTTCACAGCAATAGAACAGTGACTAAGATGGTACATACGTTCATATGTTAAAAAATCAGCTTCTCAAAGGAATGAATCAGATGCTTCAGCTCTGCAATCTGTGTATGATGAATGTTTTGTGTCTAAACATCGATCCCGTGGCAAGACAAGCTTCAGTGGGGGCAAGCCACTCTGCCACACACATGTGCTTTACTGCTACTGTGCTCTGAAGTTCCTGGGAAAAAGAGTTCATCTTACTTTGATTCAGCTGGAAAAGTTGAAGAGTTGTCTTTTCCTGCTCGATCATTCTTCTGTTCCCACAAAATGCCAAGTTCAAACATTTTGTTCTGATGCCACATTTTGTTGTGTCCTCCACATAGACACACTCACTGAGAGAGAATAAAAAGACTATATAATTCGACAGCTAGGATAGCTTTTTGCCAACCTCTGCTGACTCTAATTCTGTTGGACACTGAGAAAGAATCATGCAGACCTCCTGGGCCTAAATTCCTTAAAAGTTGTCCCCAAGGGACACAGAAGAATGGTATTCTCTCTTCTTTTTTGAATTGTTATTTATGATGTCGATGATGATGATGATGATGATGATGTGGTGTGTGTGTGTGTGTGTGTGTGTGTGTGTGTGTGTGTGTGTGTGTGTTCATGTGAAATGTGTGCCATGTGGAGATCAGAGGTCAACTATTTTTAGAGTTGTAGAGTTGGCCCTCTCATCTACGTTTACGTGGGTTCCAGGGATTGAACTCAGGTCATCAGACTTGCAAGACAAGGGTTTCACCCACTCTTGCTCTTCTGAAAACAGCGTTTGGAAAGCTACACCCCTGTCATTCATTCATTCATTCATTCATTCATTCATTCTCTCACTCAACAACCATTACTGCGGTGCCTACTCTGTAGCTTTCTGGGGATAAAGCAATGAGTAGAACTGACAACATCCTTGTCATCGTGGAACTTACATGCAAGGCAGAACTTGACTTACGAGTGCTCAAACCAAAAAGCTGACTTAACAAAGGAACGGTTTGTTCTAGTTATCCTGTGTTCTCTAATGAGAAGACATGGCCTCAGCCCTATGAGCCTTGAGTCTGATGGGAGACTTCTGAATGGCCAACACGTTCTAAAGTAGAAATAAACAGAACATAGAAAAGCATTTGTAGGTGCTGAGAAGGGACCAAGGAGAGCATAAATGCTGTGAGGGTAAAGAAACACGATTCCCGAAGGAGTTCCATGTCTCTTTGAGGTTTAGACCTTACTGAAAATCCTAGCTCACTTCTAGGTAGATAATGACATCTGGGTCCCATGCAGCATGGCGCCCTGAATGACCATGAGCCTAGAGTAGGGTAAATAGCCAACCCAGGAGAGAAAATTCTCTAGGAAAAGGAGTCTGGACTAAACTTCCGGCTGTCTGAGTAGACACGATCCTAGGAGCAGGGGTGGTGCCCCAGGAGACTGCTCACTGTGCCATATGGGGCGGATGAAGATGTGGCCTGTGTCTCTTGTGCCTTCTGGGCCTCTGACTTGCTTTTGGTTCTGAGTATTTGAGAAAGCTCAGTCCTCTATTTGCTATCTGCTGGTTCTGCTTGTGCTGGAAGTCAGGGCCCCATCCCATCCTCCTTCTCCCCTCAAGTCTTCTAAGGTGACACCCTGCCCAGGAACTCCCTGGCTCCTATGGGTGCAGTCCTTTTCACCTGACATGGGCTATTTTACCAAGAAGGGAAAAACTAACATTCAATTTCCACAGAATCCGTTTTCTTCTGACAGGTCTACACTTGTTAGTTGGAGAGATGCTGGTAGTCACTCTCCATCCCATTTCTCCAACGGGAAGAAGAAAGAGATTTCTTTTTTCTCTAGGATGAAAGTTTGAAGAAATGACAAAGGTCCTGAGCCTGCAAAGGGCCCTGGATGTCTCTGGCCACAGAGCCACCAGGAGATTTGACACTGTAGTTCTAGGTGGGACTGTTCTTTCTGAGCCCGGCTGTTTCCTCCTCCACAAATGGGACAGCTGTTCTAGATGAGCTTTCATGGCTGGTACCCTGCAGTGGTTAAAAACAGAGGTACAGGAGTGGGCTGCTTCTGATGGCGTTTGGTTTTGTCATTTAGCTCTTGACAGCCCTTGGGCAGGTATTTAACAGTGCCAGGCCTCAGCTTCCTCCTCTGCAACAATTGATACAGAGATGGTATCTACCTCATAGAGTAGGTGTGAGGATTAAAGGCGATAAAAGCATCCTGGTGCTTACCACAGAGCCTGGGTGTGTGACTGCACAGCACCAGCCAGCTGGTCCCCTTTGTCTGGATTTCTCAGTTTGTGGATTTTAAGTATGGCTATGAGAAATATTGAAGGTTGGAATGAGACTCTCCGGGCCAATAGTGCTCTTGTGGCTGTCCCCAGAGCCAATGAAGACACAAAGTCTTCGAAGGGCAGCTCCTGCTTCTCTGTGATGACTTTGAGCAATGTGCTGTCTAGAAAAGGGTGATATGGCGATATGATTGTTGGCAGGATGAAGGAAGGAAGTGGCATTTTCATATGGCACACTATAAGATAGATCTTATCTTCCATTAGAGTAAGCACACGAACAATTTGTTTATGATAGAGACTGTGAATGCTTTTTAGAATGAAGGACCTGAATGGCGGCAGCACAGGAAACTGCACCCTGAGGGCTGTTGCCGTGGGGTCTAGGAGTAGGGGCAGCGAGGCTGTAGTGACTGATGGCTGCTTTTCCACTGGTGCCTTCTATAACCATCTACCTCTTTGTAAAGATTATCTTTAAGAATATACATGTATGTACAATATGCATGCAATAGCCATTAGTGGGGAAAAAAAGCCATGAATTTGAAGGAGAGCTGGCATGAGTAAATGGGAGGGTTTCAAGGGAGGAAAGGGAAGGGAGAAATGTTGTAATTATACTGTGGTTTCAAAAATAAAATAACATTAACTTCCATTAGAAAATATGAATCAATGCAATGCACTGCCAAAGGACCTGTGCACAGGAGGACTTACTGTTTAGTTGTGGGCTCTTCATGTGCCCTGTGCTCTCCTCCAACTCCTGAAAGAAAGTGACTTCAGCCTTAGTCAGAATTCATCTCCCTTTTTACCTTTCTACTGTGTTGCCTTTCTATTCATGCGGGATAGGATGGGAGAGGCCCCAGGACATGGGGGAGAGAGGACTAAAAAGAAGTTGGGTGGAGGATGCACTCGCCTTTTTAGAGAGCGTATTTGCACAGCTGTGTCGCACCCATGTGTGATGGGTAGCCATCCCTAGCACAGCTGGTACTCCTGGCTGACTCCGGGAAGCGTGGATGCTGGGAGAGAAGTGAGACTCAGGCTGTCTAGCACTGGGGCAAGCATGCTGAAAGCCCCTCCGCTCATCAAGGCACCTGGAAAACCGTTGTCATCGGAGCCTATCACAGACAGACTCAGAAATGCTGTCTCTACAGTCCCGGGTGAATCTTACATGTTCTCTTTCCAGTGGGGATCATGGAGAGCAGGATTTATCAGAATTCATACCTGTAGGGCACAAACCTAGAGCATATTTTACTTATTCCTACTTTAAACAATAAATACGGTTTTTCACTGACTGTAATAGAAGAAAGTCTTACTTATATTTTTTTATTTCCCCACAGAGAATAACAATAAAAATCATCTTTATGAAAAAACAACCCAAAAGATGACAGCCAGGTAATTAATAGAAGCAGTGGTTTAATTTTCTGGATTTGTGCGTGTGTGTGTGTGTGTGTGTGTGTGTGTGTGTGTGTGTGTGTGTGTACTGTATGTTAATTGTTTAAAAAAAAGTGGTAGCTGGCGGTGGTGGCACACGACTGTAATTCCAGCACTTGGGAAGCAGAGGCAGATGGATCTCTGTGAGTTCGAGGCCAGCCTGGTCTACAGAGCTAGTCCAGGACAGGCTCCAAAGCTACACAGAGAAACCCTGTCTCGAAAAACAAAAAACTAAAAGAAAAGTGGTAATTTCCCATTCTAAATAAATATTTTTTTGCCTTTGTTTCAGATACTATACTTCTTTTATTTTTTTAAAAAAATACTAGGCTGGCTTTGGACTTTTGAAATTTCTGCCTTAGCTTCCCAAGTGCTGGAGTGAGTGTGTGACCCCATTCCTGGCTGTACTTCCATTTATGAACTAATTTCTTTAAAGGGACCCCACAAGTACACCATGTTTCAGGAGCCGGGGGGCCTGCACTCCTTTATGTGCTGGCCCTTATAACAGGAAGTCCAGTTTAAACTATCAAATTTAGCAAATGGAAACACAGGATGCCCAGTTTATTCTGAGCTTCCAAGATATGTGGACTCTGAGATTTGCCTGTTTCAAAATCAAAATCACCTGGATATCATGTGTCCCATGGAAACGGGACAGAGACAGCAGCCTTCTCAGGGAGTGAGGGTAGAGAGGAGGGGAAGGGGGGTGGGGGAGGCAGGAGAGACTTCACTAAAGCTGGATGGATGCTTAACTGTCAGGAAAGCCAGAAGGGAGCTTGCTGGTGAGAGGGGCTAGCAGAATGTGGTACTCGTTGGGAGAGGAGGTAGAAGATGGAGGATTGTGATGCGTCTGGGAGTCGTGCTGGGGAATGGGACATGGAAGGATGAATGGGGGTCCCCACACAGCTCTGAACGACCTTATATGTCACCTGACTCTAGAATGAGAGGGGAGCATGGAGGTAGACAGGTCACTCTGTCAGGAGCTAGGGCTTTGAGAACAGTCATTCACCTGGCCCATAACAGCAGGCTTTGATTTTTTTTTTTTTTTCATCTGGGAACACCAAGTCTGAGTATGTAATTTAATAAGCCTGCCTGTGGAGGGAGGGCAGGTTGCCTGCTGCTGGAAGTAAGCCTGCTGAGTGACCCTGGAGCACAGGAGGGACCTGTCTGAGCATGGCGCGGGTCCCTTCTGTTCCTGGTCCCTGGCTCCGTTCACCTCGGTGGAGGCTGTTTCATAGCACTGGAGCCTCTGACGCTGAGGACAGAGTCTCCGGCTCCGACGAGGTGCCCAATAGGAACAGCAAGGAAGTCCACGTCGCCGTAGTAGAGTGGCAGGTGGATTTGTCATTCTCTGCTCACTCACCTGGGTGTGCCCAGGTGAGATTTCCTCAAGCTATCTAGCTTCCTGACTAAACACAAGTCAGAACAGCTTGGCTGGGACGGGGACGTCATTTCCTCCACGGAACCAGCTTCAGGTCCCCACAGCTCTAAGTACCCTTCCCCTCCACCTGACTCTGGGATGAGAGGGGAGCACGCAGGGGCTCTGAGAACAGCCTGTGCTTGCTCACTGTACCGTGTAGGGATGGTGGCTCCTCCCCACTCACCGCCCACCATGGCTGTGATGGGGAAGGTTGAACTGTGTACTCTAGTGTCCTGTCTGACTCATCTCCAAATCCCAAACTGGGAGAAACTTTTTGGGGGGTAAATTGACAAGAACTAGGAAACTTACTTAAAAAAAAAATTGTTTTATTTTATGTGTTGTTTTAAAAATGGTAAGCAGCGCTGGTTACCGTGCAGAAAGGTCATGAGGCAGGAGCCACAACAAAACCCAGTGTCAGAGCTTTATTCGGAGGAGCGGGGCGACAGAAGAACCAGGCCTGGGGAAGAAGCACATGCAGAGAGCAGAGAGAACAGAGAAGAGATAGTGGGGGGTGGGAGGAGAGAACAGAGACGGGAGAGGGGAGGAGTCTGTGTCCGGCTTTTTAAGGGTTCCTGTGACCATGCGCAGGTGGGAGCTGCATCGATTGCGTGACCACATCATGCACACATAATCGCCAGCGCACACTGATGATGTAAGACACAAGCCCCCTTGCTTAGCTCCTGAACTGCACACGTGCAGTCATGCAGCTGGAGTGGGGGCAGAATCCTAACATTATGTGTAGGGGTGTTTTGCCTGCCTGTGTATCTGTGCACCACATGTGGGCCTGGGTTCCCTGAGGAAGTGAGATTCCTGGGAAGTTTAAATGTTTATGAGCTACCATGTGGGTGCTGAGCCATCTCTCTAGCTCCCAAATTTTTCTTTTTTGTGGGTTTTTTTTTTTTTTTTGATAGGGTCTCACTATGCACCCCTGGCTGTCCTGAAACTCACTCTGTAGACCAGGCTAGCCTTGAACTCACAGAGAGCCACCTGCCTCTCCCAAGAACTGGGATTAAAAGTGTGTGCTACCATACCTGGTCTCCCAAAATTTATCTTAAAAATATTACTTTCAAAGTTATCTACAATTCAAAGGATAGTTATGATTCGTGTATAGTTACCAAGACCTTTATACATTTTAAAATTTTGTCCCCTCCCACTTTTTTTTTTTTTTTTGAGCAGAGTCTCACTGTGCAAGCTTGGAACTCACTATGTAGACCAGCCTGGCCTCGAACTCAGAGATCCACCTACCTCTGTCTCCTGAAAACTGGGATTAAGGGCATGGACCACCACATCCAGTTCATTTGTTCTTTAGGTCCTTGTTTGCATCCCAAGTGGAATTTTCACCCATCGGTGCCAGCAATACTTTCTTTTTCTTTTATAGGCTTCTTTTTTCTCTCACACCTTCTAGTGTTTTCTAGTGTTCATAATGGGTTCTTCCTCAGCTTTAACCAAAATTATTCCCGTAGGAGACCTGATCCAGCTCATCCCAGTCTTGCAGCAAGACCAGCTGTCTCTCAATTCCACGGAACCCCGTTCCCAGGGAAAGTGGGGGGCCTGCTAGGACCTGCACTTGGGGGTGGACACGCTCTTTCATGGACGAGAACTTGACGAGGCTCCAACACAAGTGATTCATGCAGCTGGAGTGAAGGTGGGGTGGGGATAGAGGACTGGGAATGCTGAGAGACGCCGAAGTACCTGTCAGACTTGGCGTATTCTTGGTTCTAGCTTCTTGGTCGCCCTCCACAGTCTCATTGCTTCCCTGTTTGATAAATGAAACTTTTTAAAAAAATATTTTTATTTTATAATTAATTGAATTTTACATATCAGCCACAGATTCCCCTGTCCTCCCTCCTCCCACCCCCCCAGCCTTCCCCTCCAAACCACCCCCCATTCCCACCGCCTCCAGGGCAAAGTCTCCCCTGGGGAGTCAGCCCAGCCTGGTAGATTCAGTTGAGGCAGGTCCAGTCCCCTCCTCCCTACACCAAGGCTGAGCAAAGTGTCCCTGCATAGGCCCTAGGTTCTAAAAAGCCAGCTCATGCACCAAGGACAGGTCCTGGTTCCACTGCCTGGGGGCCTCCTAAACAGTTCAAGCTAATCAGCTGTCTCACTTATCTAGAGGGCCTGGTCCAGTTCCATGGAGGCTCCTCAGCTATTGGTTCACAGTTCATGTGTTTCCACTAGTTTGGCTATTTGTCCCTGTGCTTTTTCCAATCATGGTCTTGATATCTCTTGTTCATATAATCCCTCCTCTCTCTGGCCAATTGGACTCCCGGAGCTCCACCTGGGGCTTGGCCGTGGATCTCTGCATCTGCTTCCATTAGTCACTGGATGAGAGTTCTATCATGACAACCAGGGTGTTCGGCCATCCGATCACCAGAGCAGGTCAGCTCAGGCACTCTCTCGACCATTGCCAGTAGTCTACAGTAGAGGTATCTTTGTGGATTTCTGGGGACCTCTCTAGTGATAAATGAAACTTTTTGATGGTGTGGAGGAAGGAGACAGAATCTCACTTTGTAACCCAGGCTGCTCAGGAACATGAAATCATCCTCCCCACCTGCCTCCTGAGTTCCGGGATTGCAGGCATACACCCCCATGTGCAGCACAAATGGAAAATTGAGCCCTAGTCTTGAAATGGTGGATCAGCTGGGTCTAGATGTCCTCATTTCAAGGCTACTTGTCCCTCTGTGTCTATAATCACATTCACAATTTGACTGCAGTTCTGGAAAGGATACCATTCTATCTCAAGCTATATTTTGTTTTATTTTTATTTTTATTTTTTTGTTTTTCGAGACAAGGTTTCTCTGTGTAGCTTTGCACCTTTCTTGGAATTTACTTGGTAGCCCAGGCTGGCCTCGAACTCATAGAGATCCGCCTGGCTCTGCCTCCCGAGTGCTAGGATTAAAGGCGTGCACCACCACTTCCTGGCTATATTTTATTTTTTAAATATTAAATGTTAGAGAGCAAAACTTAAGATAGAGAGAAATCACTTCTTATTGTTCCCTTTCCTCCCAGTTTAGTGATTCAAGTGGAACTGCAGAGTTAATAGCAAGCTAGGCATAATGGTGCACGCTTGTAATCCCAGTATTTGGGAACCTGAGGCAGGAGGATCGTAAGTTTGAGGTCAATCTGTGCTATATAGCAAGGCCCTGCCTCAAAAAGAAATACATTAGTAACACCTTTGAATTGCTTATTGTAGCCCAGCCTCTGTACTGAGAGCTAACATCTAATTATCTGCTCTCCACTCCAGGCCTACATGGGGAGTCCTTTGTAAGCACTATCTGTATAGAGGAACCAACAAGCACGAAGAGCGAGTGGCTAGTGTCCCAGTCACAGCCACTCTGACATTGCGTGCTAGAAGGGCATTACAGACACCGCACACATTTCCTTTCTTCTGAAAGCCTCCTAGTGTGGCATCCTGGGCCTGAAATGAAAGCCGGATCACTGGAGTGAATGTGGAGTGAGACTCTGCATGGTCGTGTTGCAATCCTCTCACATGTGGCTTTGGGCTCTGAGCCAGGCAGCTGAGCTGGATGCTCCCACCCATTTCCCCACATCGCCTGGGAGATGTGAACACACAGCTGTTCATATCTCCCTTTCCAGAAGGAGCAGATACACTTGTCAAATATTGATGGAGGGTCCTGTGTTTCTCTTGTGGCATAGCGTAGAGTAAATACTATTTGTTACTTACTATTTATAGAATAGCAAATACTATTTGTATTTACTATGATACAGGCCAGGACCATTAGCTCATTTGAGTCCTCAACGTTAATTTTACCTGTTTTATGGAGCGTCTGTGAGGTTTTCAGGAGTTCATGCTTCCCAGAGAAGAGGGAAGGCCTGGGCTTAGTTCCAGGGCTACACTATCGTGAGCCGCAATAGCCTACAGCTTCTCCCAGCATGCGCTGTTGAATGAAATTCAAGATGCTGGAAACAGTCTTCAAGATCCTGGGGTTTATTTCTCTTGAACCCCACCAAAGGCTCTGTTCATCTGATTCTCTTCTCTTCCAGTTCCCTGGCTACTCCTTGTCTCCTTAGCTTGGTAGCAGGAGTAGGTTCTGTGCCCACCCTGTGTGCGTGTATGGGGGGTTGTTCTTTGATTAAACCCCATCCCAGAGTCACTTGGGGGAGGAAACTAGTTCTTTTGTTTGTTTGCTTGCTTTTTAGTTTTTTAAAGACAGGGTTTCTCTCTGTAACCTTGACTATCCTGGAACTCAATCTGTAGACCAGGCTGGCCTTGAACTCAAAGATCTGCCTGCCTCTTGCCTCCCAAGCGCTGGGATTAAAGGCACCACGGCCTGGTGGGACATTAGTTTTTTAAAATCATCTTTTTATCTATTCTTTGAAAATTTTGTCCTTTTGTACAGTGCATTTTGATTATGTTCATCCACCACTACCTCCCCCCAACACCTCCTAGTGCCTCCACCCCATCTCCCTCCCAGCTTTAATCTTCCTTTTCTTCTTTTGTTTTGATTACTAATAACCTTCTGAATCCAATTAGTGTTGCCCGTATGTGCTTGGGAGTGGGTCCATCCACCGGGGGGCATAGGCAGCCTACCAGAGGCCATGTCCCCAAGGGAAAACGACTGTCTTGGGAGGACACGATTATACGCTGTCTTTCTGTGACTTAAAACCCTGACCCCTGGGAAACTTCATGATAGAGTTGTAATAAATAAGAAAGTAACTTGGATAAAGAGTCTTCTGTCCCCTTTATCCTAAGGGTCCTAAGTTCTGTTCCCAGCTCTGTCACGAATTTCTCTTAAGGCCCTGTACTGCTCACTCTCATTTCTCTTTCCATCATTCAAGAATGAAAGGGTCCTTCCAAGGGACAAGACCAAGGGGAAAGAGAAGACAGAAATCATTTGCCTATAGGAGGAAAAAGATTGGATTCCCATGAAGTTAAATGAAGTAATGCATGTAGAAGTCTGGCATGTGGTAGGTCCTTGGAAACTGTGTGAGACATCAGGGAGATGGCTTGTGCCAGAGGACCTGCAGACTCTCACGAAGCTGGCTTCTGACCAAGCCAGGCCATCCACACAGGACTTTCCTGACTATGCCTTCAGGGTACAGTTTATGACATGTCACAGCTCCTCGGAAAGTGACCTAACTTGGATTTTTCTCCATGAACACAAAATTGCAAGTAATTCTCATTTGCATGGTGATGAAGAGTTTATTTTTCCCAGAAGCTGTGTGTCAAAACTCAGAAAAACAGGGCATTTCTTAATAATGATTAATCAGCTGTATCACAAAGAAAAAGAAAGAAAAGAAAACAATTAAAGAAATGAGGGGGGAAAATCTCCTGAAGGTGGACCCACCCAGTAAACCTTGACAGCATTTCCTTTAATCCACAGCATAAAAGTAAGCAGCCCTTTCCAAATGGCAAAGAGCACGGAGAAGGACGGCTCCATTGCGGTAGGAGGCTCCAGAAGAGGTGAGTCTGTCATGGGCCATCAGGATCTTCATTTAATATGACAGGGGTTACCGATGTGCATGACCTGTGTTGTCCAAGGTGCTGAGGTTTTTTGTGGAACGTGGAGAAGTACTCCAGTGTGTGTGTGTGTGTGTGTGAATTTTCTGGTACCTTCTTTTTTATCAAAAGGAAATGGAAAAAAAAGAAAGGATAAAGGACAGAATAGAGCACAAGGAAATCAAATATCTTTATTACACCTTTTTCATTCCAGGAACTTAACTTTTTGCAGTATTAAATATCTTTTTAAATGCAAAGCACAGTCCTGCTTCAGTGGGACCTGATCAGAAATGGTTTTTTTTTTTTTTTTTTTTTTTGGTCTGGTGTGAAGCTGTGGTCTCCAGGAGAGATGGATATGCACACAGGGGAGAGATTGATTTGTAAGTGGGAGGTTTAGCCATAAGGAGTGAGCACAGAGGTCAGCTGCCCACTTCGGCTCTGGCAACCTATTTCATTACCCTAATTTTTAGTTCCCTCCTTGGCAAAATGTGGACAGAAACAAACTTTCTCAGGGTGGGTGTCATAGGAAACAAGGTAATTATGCAAAATATTTCAAACAGTGTCCACCACGTCTGCTGTGTAGGATAAGTGTTGCCTCCCGCTGTTACCTGAATTGGCCAAGATGTCTGGACTCTTTTTTAGAAGGAACAGAGTTAGGAGGGGCGTGATGCCTACCAGTTTCCCTTGCCAATGAAGTCTAGTTCCTTGTTTGACTGGAGAATTAGAAAATCAAGCTCTGTAGGGAGTACTGTCTGTCATCCGGGGGTCTCAGTATACACCTGCTGGTCTTCTGGGAAGGATGCATGTTAACAGAAGGCTTGGGCATGCTGTTTCTTGGCTTTCTAGGCAAGGAGCCTAGAAATGAATTCCTAGGGGTCCCAGGAAGATGTGGTCTGTGGTGGTGGGAAGTGGGGCAGTGTGGCTCCCATTCATAGAGCCCATTCATGATTACAGCCCCAAGAACCATAGTGAGGGCCTAGAAGCAGGTGCACTCTGACTCCCCAGCTCCTGGTTGTGTTTGGGGCCCTCCTACTCATTGGCCTCTGCACACACAGCAGGGAATGGGGACCCTCAGTGGTGAGGCTCACACTAGGTAGTGGGCAGAAGGCAGAGGGCAGGGCAGATCACATGCCATTGTAAGGTTTTTCTCTTTGTGTAGCCTGTGCTACTTGGGTGGGTGCCGAAGACAGACCCTAGGCTGCACAGAGATATGTGACATGCCTCTCTACACACTTAGCTCCCAACACGATTTTAGGCCGAGATGCACTAGGGTTTTCATAAAAGGTGCTGCTTCCTTTGGAAGCAAACACGGAAAAGCCAATGGGCTTTTATGGTTTTTCAGAGCTGTTGCCCAATCTGTTCCCCCTTATTCAGTTTATTAGAAACAAGATTTTTTCACCCCAGTTGATGAAGGGTTGAGTCAGAGTACAGCGTGATACACACTGCGGTGTTGAGGGTGTGTGTGTGTGTGTGTGTGTGTGTGTGTGTGTGTGTGTGTGTGTGAGGGGGGTCATAGTCAATTATTCAAGGAAACCACAAGAGGAGATGCCAGCCTTTGAAGCTCCCCAAGGCTGAGGGCTGAGTCTTCTTTTTGCTGCTGTCAGGCCTCTGCCACGAGGTCCCCAGGAGGAGCATGTGGGGTTTTGATTTTCTCTGCTCTGCAGTCTAGGCGGACAACGGATTTCTATCCTTGCAGCAGGACATGAAGGCCCAGTGCGTTTCTTGCTGGCTCCTGGGCATGGCACTTATCCTCTGTTCCGTGCACACCCGCAGCCTCAGGAGATGTCTGATTTCTGTGGACATGCGCCTTATAGAAAAGAGTTTCCAGGAAATCAAAAGAGCCCTGGTGAGCATGGGTTGTCTGAAGGAATGGGTATGCCTTGTCTTGCATCTTGACCTGAAAGGCCAAGTTCCTTCCTGTTGCTTGTGAGGTATCCTGAGAAAGTGGAGCATTCTCATTGATGTCTGTCCTGTTCTCCACAGCAAACTAAAGACACCTTCCAAAATGTCACCATCCTGTCCACACTGGAGAATCTGAGGAGCATTAAGGTACCAGTTGGTTTGTGTCCTACTTCTTAACGGTTTTGCGCTAAGAAACAAATCCCTGCCCAGTACGCTCTTAACGCTCCAGGCTTGTCTGAGCAGTTTGGGCTGGTACCCCAGTGATTTTGAACTCACGGGCGTGACCAAAGAAGTGAGACTTCCCCAGAGGGTGACAGAAGTACTAGGGACTCCAATGGGACAGGAATTCAGTGGCTTGGAGATTGTTTTGGAAGATTCCATAGGGAGAAATGAAAATCAACAAACAATCAAACACCAAAACCAGAGTGAAGGTTTAAGACACAGAGGAGAACGAGTGTAACACCAGTGAAGGCAGGCCTGTGTGACTGGGACAGTGAGGCAAGCGGGTTTAGGATGCAAAGGATGTCGGGGTAGGGGGCGGAGAGGGACAGCTGCCTTTGGAACCAGGCTGAGCCTTGGCTTTCTGACGAGGACAACAGAAAGGCCGAGGAGACTTTTGGGATACAAGTTTTATCACAGAACTACTATAGAAAGTCTGGGAGTGTGCTTTCCAGTGACAAGTGCGTGGGAAGGCCAGGAGGGATGCCAGGCCCGTTCTCCACAAAGGATGTTACCAGCCAGCAGCTGGCCGGCTGATTCCTGGCTTTACGAAAGAACCTGTGAGGTGCATTTAGAGTGATTGCTTAGCCAGGTGTTGGGGGAACATGCTTGTGCTCCCAGCGCTTGGGAGGCAGAGGCAGGAGGATTATTACACGTTTGAAGCCAATCTGTTCAACTTTGTGAGTTCCAGGCTAGCCAGGGCTATGTTGATGCATAAACCCAACTTTCGGTTCAAGGGGAATAAGTGATGGTTTATTCTATAGTCAAATATGAGTGCCTACAGCCTGGAATCTAGATGATGCCAAAGACAGCGTTTCAAAGCTTTAGTATCCCTCACTCCCTCCCTCTCTCTTTCCCTCCCTCCCTCTCTCTCTCTCTCTCTTTTCTTCCTCCCTCCTCTCTCCCTCCTTCCTTCCTTCCTTCCTTCCTTCCTTCCTTCCTTCCTTCCTTCCTTCCTTCCTTCCTTCCTTCTCTCTTTCCCATGGGTTTTTTTTTTTAATGCCACAGTCTATAATAACACAGAGGTGTGCAGCTTTTCCTCTGGCTAAGGGGCCCAGTGAGAGCAGGGGAAGAGATCCTGCCTTTCAATTGGTCTGCCACTGTCTAGGAAAAGGTGCCCTCGGGCTAGAGGCTGGGGTGTAAATCTTCTGCAGTACTTCCTTAGGCCTGCAGAGCACAAATTGCTAGAAGGCAACCGTCCACTGCTTCTCTGGGCTGTGCTTTGAGCATCTGGAGTCTTGTCTTGGAGGCATCTGCTTTCCATTGCAGTCCTCTGACCTCCCCAGATGTGGCTGCCAGTCTCCACTCTTGCAAATTTCAGCCCCCCGTCCCCCCCCCCCCCCCCCCCCAGTCTAAGGGGAGAAACTTCGAGGGAGCCCAGTAGTGTGTGTGGTTCAGGGCTCAATGGCCAGGATGAATATATTGGTCATGCCTGGTATGATACCTGGTGTCCAGGAGCCGAGGATGTTGCTGGTTGGGAGATCACAGAGCTGACAGTCTTGGTTTATGGGATGCAAACTGTCTCATAAAGGAGGCACCTGGTTCTTGGATGGATTTAAGAACTTCCTGATATTGTGCTGGGGATGCTGTGGTGAGAATCCTTGTCTGTGATGGGATTCCAAGCCCTACTCTTGGATAATATATGTCCTGGCTGTAGGTACCTTGACTGTGGGAAGTGTGGAAGAATACCCTGAATTCTAGAAAAGAACGTTTTGTTCTTTGACTTCTTGTCCCTTTTCTCTGAAGTGCCAGGAACAGAGGGCCTCTGGGGCATGCTCTAATTTGTGTCTGTAGCCTGTAGATGTCTGCTGCGTGACCAGCCACCTCCTGACCTTCTACAGAGACAGGGTGTTCAAGGACCATCAGGAGACAAGCCCCAAGGTCGTGAGGAGAATCAGCGACATTGCCAACTCTTTCCTCTACATGCAGAGAACTCTGGAGCAATGTGTAAGTCAGTGCGTCCGAATTCCAAGCAGCTGCTCCCATCTGTCCAGAATGAGCCCAGGACTTGGGGAGTCAGGGCATTCTTGTCCTGCCGTTTGCTTCTGTGTCCTTCAAGACTTTGCAATTGGCTTTACCAGCCTCAGGGGCCTGCTGACACCTCGCCAGATAGGTCCCCTCATGGAGTGACCAGCGGATGCCAGAGCATCTCCTAAGAGTATAGTAGCCCCTAAGAGGGACATATCAAAGGTTGCATTATGACCGGAAGCACACCTCTGGACTTCCTGTTTCTGACCCTTTGGAATTTCCACACTAAGACATATCTGGGAAGTCGTATGTTAAGGCCTACCTCCAAGGGTCACCTGCAAGTTCACCTTCACTTATTAAAATCAAACAGAGACAAAAGCAAAAATCACCAACCAAAACTCAGACTAAGAGAAACCATCAACTCTAGCCTAATGGCTGTTGATGAGTTCTTGTGTGGTGTGGTTCCTCTGTGGCAGGTGGCAGCTTCCTTCTTTGTCTCAGATTCAAAAATTCTGTTAGAAAAGATACTGGTCCCTGGGACTGGAGAGATGGCTCAGCAGTTAAGAGCATTGGCAGCTCTTCAGAGGTCCTGAGTTTAATTCCCAGCAACCACATGGTGGGATGGGATCTATGACCTCTTCTGACATGCAGGTGTACATGTAGATAGAGTATGTACTTATACATAAAATATATAAACCTTAAAAAAAAAGGGTACTGCTCCGCTTTAAAACCTACAATCGTGCAATCAAATGGATTTATTTACTCAATTAGTTAACCTTGTGGGTGTTGCATTCAGCATTGTGACAAGTAGACCTGGTGCTTGCTCTTCTGATGCCAACCACCCGGTAGACTGCAGATGCAGAAGGAGCAGAAGCCAGGGGAAAATGCAGACTTTCTCCACAGACTCTGGTATCTCCCAGCTGTCTTCTCCTAAGCTTTTTTACTTGACTAGGGAGGAGGGCCGTGTAGGGAGGAGGGCCGTGTAGGGAGGAGGGCCGTGTAGGGAGGAGGGCCGTGTAGGGAGGAGGTGATGTAACAGTCCTTTAACGTGTGCGGCTCTTGTTGTGTCCCAGCAGGCCCGCAGTCAATGTCACTGCAGTCAGGAAGCCACCAACGCAACCAGAATCATCCACGACAACTACGATCAGGTGAGGTCTGGGGAGAGTACAGGGAAGACAGAAAACGAGATGGTTGAGAGAGTACCCATATTTCAGCCTTCTCTCCATGCAAAATCATTCATTCTTTCCACCAGTCTTCATGGAAGGCCCATCCAAGCTGATGTCTGCAAAATGTTGTAGGTCATTGGGCAGTTCCCTGCTCCTCTTCTCCATCCTCCTCTCCTGTTTTGTTAAACCTTCACATCAGGCCTGGCCTACGTAAGATACGATTGTACAGAAGGAGCAATGATCCCCAGTGAATCTGAAGCTGTTACCCATGCCACATAACACATACAGTGTTCTGCGGTCAGGACCTGGCCCTTGGCATCCTGCGCACTGGTGCACTCAGTACTTCTCACATGGGTGTTGATGCAGGAAGGTTACCAGGGTGTGCCATCTGCAGATTTGATTGAAGTACAGTAGTTCTGTGGTGAGACCTAAGTTCCTCATTCTTGGCACTCTCAAAGGATGCCAGTGCATCGAAGACCGAAGAGGTTAGGACTGTTTCGGAGCGTGGCTTTTGGGGGGACAGGCTTTATTAAGTGGTGATGTAGGGAGAGTGAAGATTCAAGGGGTTTGTACTGTGAGCCAGACAGTGTCACTGGACCCCTGAATTGTTGCCACACTGACTCTTCACAGCAAGGCTCTGAGTACAAACTGTGCTGGTAAATTAGGAAATGAAGCACAAATAGGTTATGTGAGTTGACTGAGCTCATTCTGCAGCTGCTTGGTAGAGCTAGGACACGGTCCCATGCTGAGTAGCTCCTGCCATCTCCATGTCGCACAGAAGGATGTGGACTATGTCAGGGATTCCGTGCTAGGTCTGATTCTCTTGTTGGCTGTGTGATGTTTGGGTAGACACCCTTTGGGGCCTCGGTGCTTTGGCATGTCAGGAAGGGGCCACAGGTTCTCCTTACTCACTGGAGAGCACCGAGGAGAATAAGGTTTCCCACGAAACAAGAATGATTAAATTGAGTTGTTATAAATAGAAAATCAAGAAGACCTGGCCGGCAAGGCTAATATCTCCTGTGAAAAGGAGGGGAAAGGAATGAAGGGCTTTAAAATTTTGTGTACAAGGAGCTGAAATGATAGAAATTGTTTGTTTGTGTGTGTGTGTTGGGGGGTGCTAAGCTATGAGGAAAATAAGTTTTGATTCTGTATGCTGTGCAAAAGTTTTGGTAACTAAAAAGTAAAACCGCGTAGGGCTGGGAATATGGGCTCTAATGTACAGACTTTGGCACAGCCAGATAGAACCTCATGATGCCGTTTTAAAATTTTATATATTTGTTCGTTTGTTTTAGCTGGAGGTCTCATCTGCTGCCCTTAAGTCTCTAGGAGAGCTAGACATCGTTTTAGCCTGGATTGACCAGAATCATCGAGAGACTTCTGAAGCTTGATACTGAGTGCCTGATATTTAGGGATACACAACCCACTGTGAGCCCCCTCCCTCTCCCTTCTTCTCTCCCTCCTGGCCTCCCCCTCCTCCTTCTCAGTGGTCAACAGCTAACTTTGAAAAGGAGAGAGATGTGGAAAGCCCCCATAATTATCTAAAAGGAGGGTCTTTTCTTAGAAATTGCTGACGTGGAAGGAATGCTCTCGTCTGGGCTGGAGCTTTACGGGAAACATTGGGGTTTGAGTGCATCTCAGCTGCTGACTGAGGTCTTGGCTCTCTGATCCACCTGAAAACAGCCGAGCTGGCAGCTGTGGTATTTATAGCAACGTGTGGCTGTTGAAAGTTCCCGGATGCTGTCGTAGGAGGAACAGACAGCTTCTCTAATTTATTGTGAAGTGGCTTCTCCCAGGCCTATGCTGTGTACCTCATGGTGTACTGTAGTGCATATTGTACTGACTGACATTTATGAATAAACTGTGCTTTACCTATGAGAGCGAATTGTCCTCTGGTTTGTTAAAGACTCATCTGTGGAAATAGAAGAGGCCCCCAAAATGGGGAACATATGGGGAAGCTTGGTCCTAGGTGGGGAGTAAATGTACGTAGGGTTTTTTTTTTTTTTATTTTTTAGATTTATTTATTATATATACTGTGTTCTGCCTGCATGTATCCCTGCAGGCCAGAAGAGGGCACCAGATCTCATTACAGGGGGTTGTGAGGGACCATGTGGTAGCTGGGAATTGAACTCAGGACTTTTGGAAGAACAGTCAGTGCTCTTAAACCTCTGAGCCATCTCTCCAGCCCTGTACGTAGGTTTTAAAAGAAAGGAGAGTAGAAAAGGATTCTAGATGGGTGTATGACTACAGTTTTTCATTGCTGCAACAAAATATCGAGGCTGGGTAACTTTGTCAATAAAAACAGGTTTATTTAGCCCATAATTCTGGAGGTTCTAGGGTATGGGTTTCGCTGTCTGGGCCCTGGGAAGGACGACACAGCAGGGGTTGTCACAGCAGAGGGGCGTGGTAGACAGAAGAGAACACATAGAGACGGAAGCCAGAGCAATCAGGAGCCAGGCAAGGAGCCAGGTCTACCCTTTCTCTTTTAAAAATGCTTGTATTCACTCTTTGAGAATTTCATACATGTGTGCCAGGGTCTCTGCAGCCACCATGGCCGGCATGGGAGGCAGGCAGGTAGTTCGGTTCAACACGACTCAGTAGGTGGTGTTGGTTCAAACTTTGGGAGTCTGATACTGGGTAGTTTATTTTAGGCATATTTAAGCACAGCACAATTTGGTGAAATTTTTCCTGTTAATAAATAACTCAACCCTATATGCGCACAACAAAGCTTAAGGAATGACTCTGTTGAAACCCTTTGTAAAGCACATGTGACAGCTTCCATAAAGATAGGTTCTGTGGACTGACTGAGAAAAAGAAGTTTATGATAAGGGTCTGGGGGAGGATCCTGTGTGGTCTCAGCCACACAGTGCAGAGGTCACCAGGCTGTTAACCACATTCACTTCTGGCCTTCTGGGTGGAAAACAGGCTATACATCTCTCCCCTTGAAGAGACAACACCGTATGTTTAACATTCCTGGTCTCCGGAGTGCTTATCTGTGAGCACAAGGACCTCTGTGCCTCCTGCACATGTGTGCAATGTGTTTCCATCAAATTTACCCCCAGTGCCTCCTCTCTCACTGTGTCTCCCTGTCTCCCACTGAGTCCAGTTAGTTCTGTCTGTGTGTTCATGGATGTAGAGCCATCTACTGGAGCATGGACAACCTACCTAGGGCTACATCCCTGAAGAAATCTGATGCTCACTCTTTTAGTAGTTGGAATGAAAAAGCTCATAGGGAGCGGCACTATTAGGAGGTATGGCCTTGTTGGAGTGGACATGGCCTTGTTGGAGTAATTGTGTCAATAGGCGTGGGCTTTGAGGTTTCAGAAGCTCAAGACAGGCCCAGTGGCCCACTCTCTCTCTTCCTGTTACTGTGGATCAGGAGGTAGAACTCTCAGCTCCTTCTCTAGTACTATGTCCACCTGTGCGCCCCCATGCTTCCCACTGTGACAATAATGGACTAAACCTCTGAAGCTGTAAGCCACCCCAATTAAATGTTTTCCTTTATAAGAGTTGCCGTGGTCATGGTGTCTCACACAGCAATAGAAACTCTAATCAAGACAGGCTCCACAAGCCTCTCCCCATCAATGCTGAAATTTTGACTGGCTTGGGCTTGGGAAAGTCTTATGCATATAGTCACAGCTGTTGTATGTGTAGTGTCCCTGTTGTGTTTGGAAAACACCACTGTTTTGTAGCAGTCCTCGACAACCTCTGGCTCTTCTAATCTTTCTGCCTCCTCTTTTGAGACGAACCCTGAGCCGTGTGTGTGTGTGTGTGTGCGTGCGTGCGTGTGTGTGTGTGTGTGTGTGTGTGTGTGTGTGTTATAATACAGATGTCTCACTTGCAGATGAGCATACCATAGACATATATTCTCTGCACTTGGGCCAGTTGTGAATTTATGGGTTCACTACTGTCCACTGCACAAAGAAGCTTCTCTGATGAGGACTGAGAGTGGTACTAAGCTGTGAGCATAAAGATAAATATTTAGAGGGAAGTTTGACATTATGGCGTAGGTTCTCTCTAGGACCTATGAACTAACCAATCACAGATTCTTAGTCCAATTCTCGGTACCAGACATGCATGCTTGTCTTGTGGAGCAGACCTTGAATCCAATCTGAAAGCAGTTGGTTACCCCCATAACATCCATGCCACAGTTGTGTCCATGGGCGTATCGTTCTACAGCAGGTCAGTATTGTAGCGTATAGCATACACAGCAGAGTAAGACTGTTGATAACTTCTCTCCTCCAGCAGCCTGCATAGTACCTTCCAGCATTGTAAAAGCTAGCCAATAGGGAAGCAGCGTTTCAGTCAGTATCAGCTTGACTTCTCCGCGTTCTGAGACCAAAACAGGTGGCAGTTTCAGCATTAGTGTCCTACTGTCAAGTCCTGGTAAGCAACAGAGAGCAATGACAATAGCCTATATTGTTTAGGGGATCTCTGGGATTCCTTTACAACTTGATGGTAGACATTCCACGTCTGGCTCAGGAATTTTTGTTTCATGACCTATGACTTCTGGATAGAGCTTTGGCTCATTCTTACAACATGGTCTCTTGGGCACTGACTCAGGATCCCAAGAGAACTGCCTTCCTTATTCTGAGGATACGTAGACCCTGGCTTTAAAGGGCTCTACTTCTCACATTGCACACTAGGGACCACCTTCTACTGATGAACCTATTGGAGATAGGCTATGTCTAAACCATAGTATTAGATCCTAAAATTGTCCACTTAGTACTCTTTCTTCCACAGAAAGACCTAGAAGATGAGATGAAGGGTCCCGGTCCAACCTCTTCTCCATCTCCCTCTATTTCTGTTGTTTCTCTATGATCAATCTCCCTCTCCCTGTCTCACTAGTAATCTCTAATTACCCTTTATTTTTCTTTGTTCTTTCTTTTTTTTTGCTGTTCCCAACCGAGTTCTGTTTTCACTGGCCTCGGTTCCACCTCCAGGGGAGAGTGTTGGGTTGAGGAAAGCATGCTTCTGTTGAGGTAACAGTTGTTATTATCACAAACCCGAGTAAACATAGTACAATAGCACGCAGATCTTGGGCACCCTGAGCAGTGGGGCAGCAACAGTTTACAGTGGACAGAGCTTCACATGGGCACCAATGTCTCCATGGGCACCTTACAGTGATTCAGAACACTATACTTCAATAACTATAATAACATAGGAACTCATGTTTACTGAGCATCTGTTATATGCTAGGGGCTCAGATAAGTATTTTAAACTTACTATTCAGAACCAATGTATGCATTGTAGCCAGTTGAATGCAAAGATATTTCTTTATTCATCTATCATAGTCACTGTTCGATTGCTATGAAGAGACACCATGGCCAAGGCAACTCTTACAAAAGAAAGCATTTAATTGGGGGCTTACTTATAGTTTCAGAGGTTTAGTTCATTATCATCATGGCAGAAATCACGGCAGCAGGCAAGCATGGTGCCCGAAAAGTAGCTGAGAGCTACATATTGATCCATAGGCTCAGAGAGAGATATTGAGCATAGCATGGACTTTTGAAGCCTCAGAGCCCACCCCTAGAGACACACTTCCTTCAGCAAGGCCACACCTCCTATTTTTTTTTTTCAAATAGTCCCACTCCCTGTTGACTAAACATTCAAATACATGAGCCTATGGTGGCCATTCTTATTCAAACCACCACGTTTGCCCTTGTGAAAGATTTCATAGTTTATGCTTTTGTGGATAGTATGAGACCTCCAAAGTCAGGAAGACTTGGTTCCAGTCTTGTATGACGTTGAACAAGTCACTCAATTTCTCTAAGCCTTTGAGTCTCCTTATGTAAAATAGTTATTGACATAAGTCTTGGGGTGTTGAGACAGTCATAAAGTGAGGTAGGAGGACTCCAGCAGTCTCAGCAGGGTGGAAGGTGCCATGGTATGTTTCAATTCTGGTTCTAAAGTGTCCCTTACTCCAGAGAAGTTACTTCATTTCTTTTATCCTTAGTGTTTGTTGATACCATCATGAGGTCTTGCTTTTTTTTTTTTTTTAAAGATTTATTTATTATGTATACACTGTTCTGTGTATGCCTGCAGGCCAGAAGAGGGCACCAGATCTCATTACAGATGGTTGTGAGCCACCATGTGGTTGCTGGGAATTGAACTCAGGACCCCCGGAAGAACAGCCAGTGCTCTTAACCGCTGAGCCATCCCTCCAGCCTGAGGTCCTGCTTTATCAGCCTCTATTTTTTGTACTCTACATGGTAATTTAAAAGCAAGACTCATCATCATGACTAAGAAGTCCCTAACATCTGCAGGCATACACTACCCAGCTCTGTCTCCCACACCTGTGCTCAGCCATTCTGACTTCGTTGATGTTCCTGGATACACCAGGCATGCTGTTACCTCAAGACCTGTGTGCTTTACACAAACCCATGCCTGTAAACTGAGGTAGGATTTTAACCCCTTGACTCACAAGTTCTGCTTTAATGGGACTGACAGGCTCTTAAGAAGAAGCAAAATTGTTTGCAGAGTACTCAGCCTCTTCCAAGTGACTGTGAGTGTAACTCATGCTGAGCTGACTGGATGAGCAGTTTCACCATTTTTGGCATTTTTCTGTCTATCCTTGACTTTCCCAAAGACTTGTATCACGTCCATCCTAACTTTCTTCAAGCTTTTACTCCACAGGACCCTATTTTAGCCTAACATCCAGCCCCACCACCAGCAATCTCCTGTCTCTTTCACGTTTTCTTAGCATCCTATGTTACTTATTGAGTTTCCCAACTTGAAAGTAAGCTCCATAAACATTGGGGAGCATTTGTTTTGTTCATTCTTTTAAACTTAGTATGTGTTAAATTCACATTTCTTGAGAAAATCATCTGAATGAATTAAAGCAATTCTAATAACAAACATTTATATTGTGTTTGTGGATGCTGGCAATAGTCTTCAGATACATATTTTACTATAAATGTATTTTAATTCTCATAATAATCCCATAGCAATGCTGAGCATGAAAACAGGCTAAAAGGGTTACCTCACTGAAAATCAGTAGTAAAGATAATTATCCTTCAAAGATGATAGTGAGAAAAGAGGTTAGAGTAACTTATCTGACGTCACACAGCTCATACAGAGCAAAGCCACTCCTCTATCCCAAGAACATTGTTCCAGAATGAACAGTAACATTAAGAGCAAAGGACATGTGCTGAAGCATTCCTGGCAGACACAGAGGTGAGAACTTAGGTTTTTTCCCAGACTCCCCAGGATTGTCCTGTTAGGTACAGACTATTGGGAGCAAATAAAGAAGCCTGAAGTTTAGCAGAACTCAACATCTACAGTTGTTATATTCATCAGGGTTCTCAAAAGGAATAGAACTAATAAAATGAATACATACTTATATGTGTGTGTGTGGGGGGTCATGCACACACACGCACACATATTAGGGTGGCTTATAGGCTGTGGTCTCAGTAGTCCAAAAATGGCCATCTCCTGACTGAAAGGCTAAGGATCTGGCAGTTGTTCAGTCCAGATGTCTCAGCAGTCCCAGTCTGGTGCTAAAGTCCTGGGACTTCTTAGCTAACTGCCAATCTTCAGTCTATGCTGGATCCTGAAGAAGGAGGTTCTTATACCAGTGAAGGGATGCCCAAGCAGCAGGGTGGATGAACTTGCCAGTGAGAGGGAGGGCAAGCAGGCGAAAGCAAACGTTTCTTTTCTCCATGTGCTCTTAAATAGGCTGCCACCAGAATGTGTGGCCGAGATTTAGGCTTGGTCTTCTCACCTTAAATGAGCCAATAGGGGAAATCACTCACACACATGCCCAGGTGCTCGGGTTTTAGTTGAGTCCAGGTGTAGTCAAGATGACGACCAAGATCAGCCATCGTGAGTTGTAGAACCCAAACCCAGGACCCTCAATCATGGGCCTGTACAGCTCAGATGAGAAGTCCGGAAGAGGCGGAGATTTCCTGATAGGACGATCTGGACCTGCAGGAAGACAATGCTGTTGCTTTCAGTAGTGGTAGAAGTGGTAGCAGAGGAAGAGGAGTGAAGAGAGGAGGAGGAGGAGGCAGGGAAAGAGAGTTCTCCTCTTCATCCCAATTAACATTTTATCTGCACTCTTGTCTCTTGTCTACTTACCTCACATCTCAGCTCTCAGACTTGATCAGTGTACTCTGTTTTTTTTTTTTGTTGTTGTTGTTGTTTGCTTTTGGTAACAGCACGTTTGGCAGAGTTGTGGCTTTTTGTTCTGTTTTGTAGAGTCGACGCTCGAGAAATATTCAGTAATGTGCCTCCTCGGGCATCATATATACTATTCTAAAAGTGGAGCAGTGCAAAGAAAATTAGCATGGTCCCTGTGGAAATGACATGCGGATTTGTGAAATGACCTCTATTTTGTGAAGTTCTTACAAAGACTGTCTGCTAAAAATGATCCCAAGCAGAAACTAGCCTCAAGAACCAACAAATGGGATTGTGTAAAATTAAAAAGTTTCTACAAAGCAAATAAAACCATCAGCCTGGCTGCTTAGGTAGCAGTTTCCTCTGATGTTGAAGCCTTCCATCTTGCAAGGAAACTTCTTAAGATGTAGGCTGTAAAGGGAAGGGAAACAGCAGGCTATTTTCAGGTAGGATGTTTACAAGAAGGTGAAACAGCATGATGTTCTAAGGCAGAGAAGAAACTCTCCATCCTCTGGGGAAGCCCCATTAAATGGTTTCAGGAAGTCCCTGAAACTGACTAGATTCATGAGGCTCCTCTCTTCTGAGTGTATATAGCAGTAGAGACTTCTGAGAGTCACTCTCAGAGAAGCCAAGTTGCAAAGAAGACTCTGTGTTCAGCCACGCAACCTGCGAGAAGGAGAGGCCAGCTATGCCGTCTGGAAGAAACAGAGCAGCCAACCTCCCTGCAAGAGGCTCAGACCAGCTGAGGCATCTGGAAGGACACTCTGCAGCCTGTTGAAGGCTGTGCAGTGTGCTCCAGATTCCCAGGTTTGTGGCCTGTCATCCATGCTGGGGTGGGCTCTGGTGATGCATCTCTGTCTGTGAGTCATCTCTGCTCCTGTAAGTAGCCCCATGCCCATATTCCTGTAAGTCACCCCAATAAAACTCATTCGTGCAACAAGTTGGACTTTGGTGGCTTCTGTACTTTGGTCTGTCATTGGTTCCCTCTCTGGGGCGAGTAGACATTTGTTCAAATCTCTCCAGGAAAAGTCTGTCACAGAACGAGAGCAAACAGGCTGCAGAATGGAAGAAAATCTTTCCTAGCTATAATTCAGGTAGGGGGAAAACATCCCGAATTTATAAAGAACTGAAAACTTGAGCACCAAGGAAACAAAACAGTCACTCAGTAAATGGACTGATAGTTCAATAAGCTGACAGTTCTCAAAATAAGAAATACAAAGGCTAATAAGTATTTTTAAAAGTGTTCGGCTTCCCTATGCATGATGAAAACTGGAACTACTTTGAGATTCCACTTTGAGGCAAGAGTAGACAGACAGAGCCCTGGTAGGCAGGCAGATATAAAGAAGCTCTAGGCAGATTAATGTATCTTTCTCTTAAATATTTAAGATGGCTGCATGCCCCCTGCCCCACACACACACCTGAAACAAAGGCTTGGTAGGATGGTGTGGAATATTATTTTAAGATGTGTTACACTCTTTTATTCTGTGGAATATTTGTTTAATGATGCAAAGATGTGTTGCATTTTTTATGCTGCATTTGTTTAACTCTGTGAAGGTGTGTTACTTTGCCTGTCTAAAACACCTGATTGGTCTAATAAAGAGCTGAATGGCCAATAGCTAGGCAGGAGAGGGATAGGCAGGGCTGCCAGGCAGAGAGAATAAATAGAAGGAAAGACAAGAGGAGAGAGAAAAGGAGAAGGAGAGAGGACACCAAGGGACAGCCACCCAGCCACCCAGCCACCCAGCCACCCAGCCACCCAGCCACACTACCAGACATGAAATAAGAAGGAAAGAAAGCAATACATAAAAGAGAAAAGTAAAAGCCCAGAAGCAAAAGGTAGATGGGATAATTTAAGTTAAGAGAAGCTGGCTAGAAACAAGCCAAGCTAAGGCCAGGCATTCATAATTAAGAATAAGTCTCCATGTATTTACTTGGGAGCTGGGTAGTGGGCCTCCAAAGAGTTAAAGAGCAAAGAGTAACAAGTCTAAAGCAAAACTGCAGTGGGATTTCACCCCACCTTCCATCCTGCCCAAGGGTACTATTCAGAAGGACGTTTAAATCTCCTACTGGAGTGAGTCTGTGGTGGGAACCAATCATTTTCCCTGTCTTTGTTTTGGATTATCCAATTCCTAGTCATAGCCCAAATGAACCAATGCCAAGGGAGAAAGGGAACTCATCCCATTCCAAAACAACAACAACAAAAAAACAAACCTCAAACCAAAAAACCACCACCATTTCTGCTGAGCAGACTCAACTCTGTACCTGAATCCCCTCATAACTGAGAACTTTTCTCTCCTCTCCTCTTCTCTCTCTCTCTCTCTCTCTCTCTCTCTCTCTCTCTCTCTCTCTTTTTTGTTTTCAATAAAATCTGGCTGAGTGCTGACACTTTGCTTTTCTTGCCTTTTTATTCATTAATTTTGTAGAGAAAGGAATTTATTCCTGCAACCCTAGACAATATATGACATTACCCCAGCCAGAATGGCTGTCATCAAGAAATCTGACAGCAAATGCTTTCAAAGACATGGGGGAAGAGGAATCCGTATTCACTGCTGGAGAAGTGTAAACTAGTATAACCATTATGGAAATCGTTCGGAGAGTTTTCAAAAATTAAAAATAGAACTGCCGTACAACCCAGATGAAACTAACATTTGGGACATATACCCAGAAGATTCTATGCCCTACTACAGGGACATTTGCACATTCATGTTTATAGATGCTCTATTTATGATATCAAGAAAATGTAGCCAACCTAGATGGCCATCAGTACATGAATGGATGATGAGAATGTGATGCATACGCAATGGAACTTTATTCAGGTATAAAGAAAAATATTAAATTTGCATGAAAATAAATGTATCTGGGAGGTGTGTCACCTTATACACCTTGGGACCTCTGCCTCTACTATTAAATGGGGGTTCTTAACTCTGTGTGTCATGAAGTTTCTGCCATATTAGGGACACTCACATATTGTACTAAGAATAACGTTTCTAAATACACACAAGAGATAAGGAGCCAATAATGTTAAAATACAGCTATAGGAATATAAAGATAAGGTTCTGTGTTTTGTTCCTACGTGAACATTTAGCAGCATTGGTAAGCACTGATGAGGACGAATGATATTTCCAGATACCTGCATTATAATGAGGTCTATCAGGGACAAAGTTTTGTGTTCTGCTAGCGCTGTGGTGACTGGCATTTGATGTCTGTCACTGAAGAAAATGGTCATGCTTGACTGAAGGCTGGTGCAAAGATGACGTTTCTTCCCATCCACCTTCTCCCAGGTTAGGAACTCGGTGTTAGATGAGCTCCCAGGACCCTTTCTTGCCCACTTAGGTAGCATTTAGCCTGATCTAGCCCCGGTGACTGTGCGTGGGAGATTTTCCCTGCTTGCTTATGAAATAAAAAAAGAAAATAATGGTGTAAATCCCGAGTCTTCTAGGTGAGGAAACGGAATTAAAATTTCCCCTGGATTCTTGTACCTGACAAGGGAGGACCTTCTGAAAGTCTCACAGCCTGCAGGTGGAGTTGTGGGAAGGGGTTAGGCAACTCTGGGCACTGAGGGATGTCAGAAGGAGGATCTGTGCAGTTAGAGAGGGAGGCAGGAATTGAACCGGTGGAATGCAGGAGGGTATAAAGATGCAGGAAGCAGAGATGACACCTCATCGTGCTGGCAGTGGGAGGGCAGGGAAGGGAAAGTGCACTTCCAGCAGAATTACACGCTTCAGCTTCACTCATCCCCACCTCGCCTGTCTTTCAGAGAGCCTGCTGCAAAATTCCCATCACGCAGGCAAGGGAGTGGCAGAGGCGTTGTCCACCTGCCTGGCACCCCGTGAGCTAGGAGTCTTCCTCCAGACCCAGAGACCTGTGCATTTCTCTGCAAAGTGATGCAACTGGGCAGGAAGCCCAGGTGTCAGCAGTTGTGACATCACGGACCAGGAAAAAGCTGAGTTGAGGACTCAGGACCCAGCGTGGGAGAAGGAATCTCCGGGTTTCCTTCTTGGTGTGTCTTCCTTCCGGTGTTTCATAAGAGGACATTCTCCCTCTTGTTCTCTGACGAGATGCTCACAGCCAGCTCTGGAACCCCATTCTCCCAAGCTGACTTGATGAGCACATGAAACGCGAGTTAGGATAGAAGGACAGGGAAATTATGGACATGAAAAAGGAAAGGAGCCCCTCAGCCTGGCGACGGGCTGAAGCCTCTGCCGGCTGTCAATCAAGAATTCTAACATAATTAACAACATTTGTTTAAGGCCTTTCCCCTTTCCTGCTATAATCCTACAATTTACTAGGAAGTAGAAATTCAGTTTATAATAAAAGATATGTCCTAAACTCTCTGGGCAATCCTAGTGACACCAGGTTTTCAGATTCTAACCCTATGCAAGTCACCTCTGGAGCCACTCCATAGTGTCACTTACCAAAGGAGAGAAAGGGGGAAACTGAGTTTAGGGCAGAGGGTGGAGGTAAGCCCAGGGAATTCCTTTCTAGTTCAGTAATTCTGCTCTCTGTGCAGAATTTTGCTCAGAAGGAACAGACAACCAGAGGAAGTCCTGTTTCTTATTCATAGCTATAACCAGTCATCCCCTCAGGCAGTACTTGTTGAGGAAGGTGTTGGCGTGAGCCAGGATGCAGTGAAGTGCCTTGGGACTTGAGGAAATGGGATGCCACTTGACAGGTCCCAAGGACTTTCCAGTCCTCTCCTCCACTGGCTCATTTCCTTCATGTGGCATATATAAGTCACTGGGGGCATCTCAGTCTGAGACAGACTCCCAGGAGACCAGAAGTAGCAGCCTTTCAAGTCAGGTAAGAGACTTTCTCAAATGATTCTGGGGATGAGCCCAGTCCACCCCATCATTTACTCAGGTATAGTGAGGGTCATGCCCAAAGGAACAATTTCCAGGAAGATGAAGTCCATTAGGGGACCAGGAAGTATCACGGTTATCTTTGTATCTGTCAGGCAATGGTTGGTAGCACTGCACTTAGAACAGAGAGTGTTTGATTGTTGAATTTATGATCCTGTTGAGGCAAAAATCACGGTTCTCATCTTAAATGTCTATTAATTTATATATAGTTCAGCTTTAATAAAAACCTTAATTTAACAGTTTTATATTAAGAATATTTTGAAGAAATCATATGAACTTTATGTTATTACTATATCATTATATATTATTAACACATATCAATTATATTATTAACATATTAATATCAATATTTAAGATACATTAATAGATTATTATATAATTAACACATTGTGTTTATTATATAATGAGATGGAAACTATATAAGTATATAGTTATAATTTGTTTTTGAGGGAAATCCTTATCAAAATCTATAAATATAACATTAAGCTTTTAGTTTAATGAAATCTTATGACTAATAAATGCTCTGTGTAAACAATTAGTATTTTAAGGTTTGTGAAACATATAGTATTCCCAGTGATATCATTTTAATAGGTTAAGGTCTCTAGAGAACTTGAATCTATAAAGTAGCACGTATTCATCAGGTCTTAAATGGATGATCATAACACTTAAATTTGTGAAGTCTCATATGCATTCTAATTGGGCATGCCAAAAAATAATTTTAGCACATAATGAAAAATGAATTCACAGAAAAGGAGAACTGAAGTGGCCATAGTTTGTTAAAACATCCTTTTGACATGAATTTATGAAAACAACCAAAAACATTCTAAAACAATGATCATTGACATAGGTATATGAATTAGGTAAACTCAGTTTAGAAGAAAAGGGTAGAAAGTTAATCTCTAGTCCTTGCAGATGTGAGAAAGGCTTATTGAGGCTGAAGAGCCAAAAGTGAGCTCTCCCTCCCTCCCTCCCTCCCTCCCTCTCTCCCTCTTTCCCTCCCTCCCTCTTTCTCTCCCTCCCTCCCTCCCTCTCCCCTAGGTGAGTAGCTGAGAAGGGAGTGTCTTTTTTTTTTTTTAATTGTGTCCCAGGCCACTTCCCAGGAGATAACTTGGAGGCCACAACTTTGCCACATCAGGTCAGCTCACCCTTCCTTAGTAGGCCAGTTAAAAGAGCCAAATACAAAGTGGGAAGCAGGAAAAGAACATTGCCCAATGTGGTCACATCAGGAAAGGGGGCAAAGAGACCCAGCAAACCCCACAAGTCCATCTGGAGGGTGCTGAAGTGAGATCACAGTTTAAGTAGAGGGCCAAGATAACCTGCCCCTGAGCAGCCCAGGTTCAAGTGTGGTCACGTCATCACTGATTAGTCATCACTTGGCTTCCGTCTCATTCTGGAAGGCCGTTTGACAGTTGTGAGAAGTGTTTGAAACCCTTTGGGAGAGACACATTTTCTCTCTTGCTTGTGCCCTTTCCTCTTCCAGGGGTCAGATTTCTGGGAAGTTCCCATCTTTAGGGTCCATTATTTCGACAATCTGATAGTTTGATTGAGAGACACAAGTGTCTCTTTAGAATATCTTTATTTCTGCCAGACCAGTTACATGGTGTGTGTGTGTGTGTGTGTGTGTGTGTGTGTGTGTGTGTGTGTGTGAGAGAGAGAGAGAGAGAGAGAGAGAGAGAGAGAGAGAGAGAGAGAGAGAGAGAGAGAGAGATTGGGCTTTACAGTGATGTTCCCCAGAAAAAGCCATGTGTTGTTACATATGACCCAGAAGCAGAATATAGAAGGCTCTAGAAAACATCTGTTTCTGGTGTTAGTGGTATTCAAACATTTATTGGGTTCGTGGTTAGGAAAACAGAAGCAATGGCACACAGAAGCCATATTTAGCAGGACTGATGAGTCAAAAGACAGGTGGGGCAACTCACCAACAATGCTTGAAGGGGCGTGTCTCAGGATAGACCTCTGGGAATGCTGGGGAGGGCTCAGTCACAGCCTAGCTCACTTGGCTTTGAGGCTGAATTTTAGGACTTGTTTGTATCCTAAAGACACTTTAATGGGAGCATGGGTGTTGAAAGGAAAAATGTTGCTCAAGGGAAACTGTAGGATGGAGGAGATAAAGAGACAAGGCCAGAGAAAGGGGAGAGTAGGGAGTTATTTCAGAACTCATCGTTAGTTTTGATGTCAACGCGTTGAAAGTTTTTAATTAATTTTTTTACTTTAGCATCTAACTTAACTCACACGCAGTTTTCCCAAAGAGTTCTTTTTTATTATGAATGACAATTTCATCAGTTTTGGTTTGTTTGTTTGTTTTTTCAGATCATTTTACATTTAATTAAGGAAGGTTGTCTATTTTGATTCTTTTTTTATTATTATTTTTAAATTTTATTTCATCACCTAGGACTTTGTCAAGGATGTACAATAAACCAGTTTGGGGGAAGTAAACGTTTCTTTTCATTTTTCCAAATATACATATATTCCTTTTCACCTGAAAATTTGCCTGTCTGTCTATACTAGCTAGCGGATTTGTATTTTGAGTCAGTTTTATGAGCTGCTTTGGGGAATGATTTTCTCAGCTTCACACTGAGATCATCTCCTCCCACTGGATCGTGGGATTACCCTTCCGTGGTTACGCAATCACCAGGGTGCTCAGTACCCTGGGTGACCAATCCTTTATACGTCTGCTCCAGGAATGGGGTATGTTTATTGTTTTCCCTTATGGGGCTGTTGCCTGTCATGGGATGTTCCTTTTGACACCTTCACACTTGTGGGAGTGAACAAGTGCCTCTGAAATTCCTACACTAACAGCTTGGCAATGGCAAGGTCACAGGAGAATCAGCAAAAACCAAGCAGAATTATGCTTAGGCCAAATAAATGATAATAAACCAAAGCATTTCAAAGACAAGGAAAACCAAGGCAAACACAATAAAAACCAAAATGCTTTCAAAGTTCCAAAAGTGAACAAACCCCAAGTGCCTTGGGAGATCCAAAAGCAAGCAAGCAAAAACACAAAACTAAAGCAAACGTTTCGCCCAAATGCTTTTACAGCCAACAAACTAGGTAACTTTAAACCAGTGCTTCTCAACCTTCCTAACGTGGAGACCCTTTAATACAGATTCCTCTTGTTGTGGTGACCCCACCAACATAAAGTTATTTTCGTTGCTATTTCATAACTGTAATTTTGCTACTGTTAGGAGTCGTACTGCAAATATCTAATGGGTAGGATATCTGACATGTGACCCCTGTGAAAGGGTTGTTCGAGCCCCAAACCCAGGGAGTTGTGAGATGTCTATCAAATTAGGACAATTAACTAGCTCGGAGGAAGCACCATGGACCATGGACCAAGTCAAGGGAGATCTGGAGCCCTGGAAAGGACTCTCCAGCAACTCCCCTGAGGAAGTAACACTGGATGGCCCGAGTTCAACGGGCCCATGTGGGTATCTGACTTCCAGCTAGGTGATTCTTTCGGTGAAAAGTCCATCATTCTCGGAGCCCCATATCATAGCCCAGCACTGTAACTGTTGGTGTAAAATCCACAGCTCTTTTCTGAAAAGAGTAAGAAAGTTTCTTCTGGACTGTGGCCTGGGAACACAGATTCAGGTTATCCCAGATTCCATATGGTGATGTGGAAACCATTTCACAAACATTTTATAATTTTTACAGGAAAAAAAGAAAGTCATAAATTGAGGCAAGTTTAAAATACACTGGTGGGTACTCCAGAGAGGCAGGTACAGAATACTGGGGGAAGCTTTACTATAAGGCCAAGATGTACTCTGATGACATTCTTAGCTTTCGGGTTGGTGGAAGCTAGTGGTCTGCTAAGTTAATAGATTCCAAAAGGTGTCTATACATTAGTCACAAAATGTTAGTTCATTAGTTCAGACACAGAGGTGGGCAGGGAATCACTCTTCTGGAGGGTTAGAACTGTCCCAGGATAAGGTAACGAGCCTCTAGGCCTGCAACATCCCAGTCTATCCCCAGTGCTGACATTCTATCAGTCAGACCTGCAGACACAGCTTCTTTCCAGGAATTCTTTCTCACAATAGACTTATTATATACTCCCAGTGTTTCAGGCAACAATGTCAATTTCAACTTAAAATGAATCATTCTCTCCCCGTGTGCTAAGTATAAATACTGTATTTTATTTAAATACAAAATGAGTTTTGGAGTAAGTTTAATAATCACCCTTTTGGGGCTAAGAAAATGAATCCCAGAGAGATGAATTGACTTATAGGTATAGGGTACCCAACTCATTCTGGTTTCCTTGGGAGTGCCCATTGAAAAAATGTCTTGAGTTCAGTCTATGCCCTCAGTCTTGGGCAAGCTTAGACAGCTGACAGGTGGCAACTTATAGAGCAGAAATTTAGAATGGTTTTTCCTTCCCCCCAAACCCACTAAAAGCAGCCAAACATATTGGAACATTAAATAAGCTTATTATACTGCTCAATGATTGTGTGTGGGGAGAGGACTGTGTGTTCGTGTATGTGTGCATGTGGAATGTATATGTATATCTGTAGGTGCATGTGTGCAGGGGTGGGTGGGTAGGGGTTGTGTGTTTGTGTGTTTGTGTGTGCACGTGGAGTGTGTATGTGTATCTGTAGGTGTATGTGGAGGGGTAGAGGCTGTGTGTTTGTGTGTATGTGCATGCGGAATGTGTACGTGTGTGGGTCCTTCCTCAGTAGCCATCCATCTTGTTTTTGAGACATGGTTTCTCACTGGGACATGGAGCTTAGTGATTTGGCTAGGCTGGCGGGCCAGCGAGCCCGGGATCTCCCGGTCTGTGCTGTGCCAGCCTTGGGACTACAGGTGTGTTCCAGCTCTTCACACAGGCTGGGGGGGTGCCAGAATACCGGTCCTCCTGTCTGTGTGACAAGCTCTTTACTGGCTGAGCCATCCCCAGTCCCTCGGCAGCACTTGAAGTTCAAATATTTTACTTAAACTTCCTAGATTTTGTTATAACCTTACCTGAATTGTTTTGAGGGAAGAACACCCACCAATAATGTTTTCATCATATACTGTTGAGAAAACTTATAAAAATTATGAAAATACACGTGTAGGGGTGCATGTTTCTCCTTCTGGTTCAATGGCTCGGTATGACACTGTCAAATTCTGTTACTATTTTTTTTTTTTTTTTTTTTTTGGTTTTTTGAGACAGGGTTTCTCTGTGTAGCTTTGCGCCTTTCCTGGATCTCGCGCTGTAGATCAGGCTGGCCTCGAACTCACAGAGATCCGCCTGCCTCTGCCTCACGAGTGCTGGGATTAAAGGCGTGCGCCACCACCGCCCGGCAAATTCTGTTACTATTTAAGACTTTGATATTGTTTGCCACAAACAATTTCTTGTCTGACGTTGCATTAAAATATTCTGTCCCAATCCCAGGTTCACTGTCATGGCCAGCAGGTGAGGAGCAGCAGGCACTTACAGTGAGTTGATGGAGAACGATATTTCAAGAGAAATGTCAAGTATAGAGTCGTTTTGTGGCAGAGGCGAGGGCCTTATTTTCCTTATCCTAGGGTATTCTAATTTTATCTTAAAACTCAAGAAGTATTGCCTTCTTAACTGAGTAGCCTCGCCCCAAGAACACATGAACTGCTTCAAATGTGTCTCTGCTTTTTGGTGGGGCTGATTCTCTCCGCCTCAGGCCTAAGATACAAGGCCAGAGAAAAAAACATACTGTTATTGGATCCACCCCAGGCACTTCTGACTGTGGTTCCCCTGCAGAGGGCGCTGTGGAGCCCCGGGAGCCTCTAAAAGGAGGCTGTAAGTCAGGGCTCTATCAGTTGCCCATCACTTCTTGCCTTTCACCGGCTGTAGGACTGTTATGAAATAATTGACTTTGGTTTTTGGCTTCAGAGCGGCGATGCATCTATTATGCTCGGTTTAGCTCTCTGATCTCAGACCAGTGCCAGATAGGTCCAGGCTCTTCTGCCCTGTGGGTGCCTACAAAATCTAGACAATTTTCCCCCAGGTATTTTGGCATGGTCACAGCTTCTGTGAAACTGTTTTCCCCTGTAGGTCTAAGGGGACCACAGAAGGAGTTGCTGTGGCTTTCTGGAAAGGGAGGGTGTCTATGCCAATTCTCTCAAACAAGTTTTGACATTTCTTCTGAAATGTCATCCTCTGTTGATTCCCTGCAAGTGTTGGCTGCTCCAGGCCTTCCCTGCTGGCAATGACTGTGGAACAGGAAAGGTGGCATAATAAAGGAGCTGTGACCCTGAAGGTCGGGGGAGGCTTCTGTCGGAAGCAGCTTTTCTTAGTAAGTTGTGTGAGCACGTAACACCTCTCGCGCCCAGCGAAGGCTGTCTAGTTCCCACCCAGTGGACACCTGCTGCTGGACTATTCTTGCTGGCCTGACTGGAGAAATCAGTAGTCCTGATCTCTTTGAATTTCCACCTCTGCTCTCCAGGATCCAGGTATAAGATGAAAGCTTTCGGTTTTGCCTTTGGTCTGTTCTTCGCTGTGGGTTTTCTCCTCTGGACTCCTTTGACTGGGCTCAAGACTCTGCATTTGGGAAGCTGTGTGATCAACTCAAACCTCCAGGCAATACAAAAGGAATTTTCTGAGATTCGGGATAGTGTGGTATGTAAAGGAGGGATCCAGCTTTCCCCTCTGTCTGTCCTCTTCCCCCTCTGTCTGTCTGTCTTCCCAAGGTATCCCTGACAGCATGTTAATGAAAACAGGCCAGATGGAGAGAGACTCCAGTCCTGGACAGTGTATTTCCAAGAGATGCCTATACTGAATAGTTTAGAAATGCCTCTCATTGGACCTGAGTGGGGAAGAGATCAATGGTTTTCATATCCAAGACCCTGGTGGCAGTCAATGATCTGTCTTTTCCTGTTTAGCAAGCTGAAGATGAAAACATAGACCTCCGAATCTTAAGGACAACTGAGTCTCTGCAAGAAACAAAGGTATGGACTTCATCTGGGGGGGTTCTGGGAGGGCAAAGCCAGAGCTTCTCCACCAGGCCTGGTCTTGTCTTCCCTTTTTCCATGAATACACTTGTCATATCTTTTTTGCAGCATTCGGATAGGTGCTGTTTCCTCCGACATTTGGTGAGACTCTATCTGGACAGGGTATTCAAGTTCTACCAGACCCCTGACCATCGCATCCTCCGAAAGACCAGCAGCCTCGCCAATTCTTTTCTTCTCATCAAGAAGGAACTCGCGATCTGTGTGAGTAAAGGTCTCGGGGGCAGGGCTTGAGCCCCTTAGCAACCAAGCTCTTTTTCCTATTCTATTGACTGGGTAGAGAAATCGAATCTAACACTACTAAACAAAACAAAACACCAAACAAAACCAGTGTTGAACTATGTAACTATTTAGAAATACTTTGCTTTATTGAATACATGCTCCATTCAAAAAGCATTTTTAAAACTTTGAAGAAATATAAAATGCTGGCTGTTTGATGTTTAGGATTATTATCTAGTATCCATGAAACTAGCTTTCTGTTTTTCCTGTGGTAATGTACTCTACAACCTTGCTAGGACATCTTGTGCTCAGGTGGTCAGTCAACAGGTCACTGGACTTGATCTTGGGTTGTGATGGGACCTTAGAATTGCATTCTTTCCATGGGGCTTAGGTTTGCTCTGGAGCCTCCTAGACAGGAGCTGGGGCAGGAAGTCAGTGGAGCTCACAAACTAGAAATTCCTTCGGCACTACCTCTTTCTAAAAAGACTTAGTGAGATCCATATTGGAAACTGAAAAACTGGCCTATTTGCCTATCTGATGGTTAGTTAAATGATCCCAAATGATGAACCATGAAAAGACTTTCCTACAGAAATGTAGGAAGTGACTATTCACAGGATTATAGGTAAAACAGATTTCTCAGCTTATGCCAAGCCAGGGCAGAAAAGTCAAATTTTAAAGTAAAATTACAACCGGAGAGATGACTCAGTAGTTAAAGAGTACTGGGCACTCTTGCAGAGGACCTAAGTTTGGTTCCCACCAACCACATGGTGGCTTACAATATTCTGTTAACTCCAGTCCCAGATCTGATGCCCTCTTCTGGTCTCCATTGGCACTGCATGAATGTGGCACACATATACACATGCAGGCAAAATTCTATATACACTAAAAGGTAAAAATAAAACTTATCATCCTTTGGGTCTTTTTCAGCATTCCCGTATGGCATGCCATTGTGGGGAAGAAGTAATGAAGAAATACAACCAGATTCTGAGTCACTTCACAGAGGTATGTACTATTTTTGTATGGATTGTGGTAGCTGTGTTTTTGGAACTGAGACTGTAGATAAGTGGGAGGTATATTCATGTTGGAAAAATCAGGTTAATAGTTCTCTATGGTTCCAGGGACCATCCCAGGTTCTAGAAGGATACTATCTCTACATGGCCTACCAGTGAAGAAAGAATCTCTATCCAGAGACACCTGGATCTTCCAAGGGGCATAGATGAGAAACAATAGTTTTCCAGTATGCACACACATGCATACCTTCACAAGCACTCACCTGAAATATCATACATACCCATCTATGTGTTTCTCACATTGATACTTTTCCACAACTGCCAAGAAATTCTGAGTCAACTCCTCGCTGACTTCCTCCTCCTCCAGGATTCAGCCTAGGCATCACCTCCAGGAAGGTAGCAGATGCTTCTCCCAGAGTTGTCTACCTCTTGCCATGATGTGGGGACTCCTATCACTTATTATTCACCATCCTGCATTTCAGTTGCTATTCCTGCCCATCTCCCTTCCCCAACCAAGAATTCCTTATGGGCAAGGATTGTCCATTCACTTCTGAACTGGTCCAGTGCTTGACATGTCAATATTTATCAGATCTAAGTATACATAGTAGGGAACACAGACAACACAGACACAGACACGCAGAGAGACATACACATACATGTACAATTCTTGAGGAAAACAGCCTTATTTTCATCCATGTGAGTCAAGTTCTCTCTGGGCTGCAGCTAGAGTTTTCTGTCTGGCCCACAGTCAGGACAAATCTCTCTCACCCGCCAGTCCCACAGCTGCTCAGACCCAACCAAGTAAACACAGAGACTTATATTGCTTACAAACTGTATGGCCGTGGCAGGCTTCTTGCTAACTGTTCTTACAGCTTAAATTAACCCATTTCCATTAATCTATACCTTGCCACATGGCTTGTGGCTTACCGGCATCTTCACATGCTGTTTCTCATTATGGCGGCTGGCAGTGTCTCTCTGACTCAGCCTTCCACTTCCCAGCTTTATTCTCCTCCTTGTCCCGCCTACACTTCCTGCCTAGCCAATGGCCAATCAGTGTTTTATTTATTGACTAATCAGCAACACATTTGCCATACAGAGCATCCCACAGCACTGGGCCTCCATTGCCTGTGTAGTAAGTCCAGGGTAGTGGACTCATAGTTTTCCTTCCTCCTGTGGATATTTGAGATGCTGTCACCTCTTTACATCTCTTCATTTGAAAAGAATGCTCTTGTCAGTATCCCGGCTGAGCTGCCAACAGGAGGGAGGACTGTCCCTGGGCAGATGTCTCTGATCCCATGCATCTATTCTTCTTTCAGCTTGAACTTCAGGCAGCGGCAGTAAAGGCGCTGGGGGAACTCGGCATTCTCCTGAGGTGGATGGAGGAGATGATGTAGATGAAAATGACGAGGCTGCTGAGAACACTCCTGCCCAAGAGTCCCAGTCCTCAGCACCGCAAAGACATGGCCCCAGAGGCTACTGAGAACATTGCTACCCAAGAGTGTCTGTCCTTAGTACCATGAAGACATGACCTCAAACCACCACCTCTTTGTCATATAATTTAGTGCTGGTCACAGTGTATATTATTTATGTATTATTGATTTCCTTATGTGGATGTCTTTGTGTGTCCCCAGTATTACCTTATACTGTTAATTTTGTAAAATTTTCTGTAATGTCTTTTCTAATGAGAGCTATATTTATTCATTAATATATGTATTTATTTTCTACTGTACTTCTATTTATTTTATATTTAAACACAAGACCTTAAAAAGATTATATTTATAACCTGTCAAGAACAGGTGATGTATTTTCATATAATAAATAAATAAACAAGCCCTTTAAATTCCAGAAGAGTGGCTAAAGGAGTTAGTGTTTAATTGAGGGCATACTTACTACTGAAGCCCAACGAGACACGTGAGCCAATGGCTTCTTGGTATGAATTTTGGAAGAATCCACCAGATAGGACAGATTTAGGTGTCTTACAATTACTGAACATTCCAACCCAACTTCCCAGTCTCCTATGTATATATCTTCTGACTCTGAAGTCCTTGGCGCATATGTATTTCTACAAATAAAGTTTTCTTTGTGTAATATCTGCCTGAAGTTGAAAGTACTCCTAGAAAGGAACACTGTTGAGGGTGAGCTTGAATCTCAGTTTCACTCAGGATCCTCTGGCTCCCTGGGAAGGAAGAGGCGTGAGAATCTGGGCTTCTTACTCTTGTGATCCATCTCCAGCTCCATGTCTTAATTCACTGCCACCTCCAATCCTGTGATTGACCTCAGTGAATGACAGGCGGAGGGAGGGTCTTGAGCCTTCCTGGTCTCGGCTCACCGGCTCTGAGCGCTGTTCTCCTGGCACCTCTGTTTTCTTTCTTCACGTGGTTCGTTACACTCTCGTACCAGGCACTTTAACTGTGACACTGATTGCAGTGGGCACAGGTTCTATGGTATTGCTCCAGAGTCTTCCCACGGAAGGGTGTGAGCCATCTCCCGAGGCCCTCCCATTTGGATTTTCTCCAGTCATGCAGGCTAATTTGTTGCTGGATCAAGTCTTGGTCTTTCGGTCTTTGTTTAACCAAAATGTTTTTTTTTCCAGGTGCTCTTTCCTGGTCCCAGGAGCCGGCTTCTGGCCTGGCACGGTCCCGTCTTCCTTTCCCCTCCATCAGAACCGTGTCCCCTAGCCTTGTACTGTTCAGCTTCCCCGGCCAGCTTGGCTCCTTTACCATTGCCTCTTTTTATTGCCCCCAATTTCTGCTTTGACAGACTTTTAAGAATTAAAATTTTTAATATAAGTAACTATAGGTGTAATTCTGAATGGTTTTATTAAATAAGAAACACAGAGCCAAATGCAGAGTTAAAAGCCAAAGAGGTCAGAGCAGCAGCCAAGAGCTAAGACGAAGACCGCCTTTTTACCCCTCACTGTCGCTGTCGTCCTTCCCCTCAGAAAGAGACCTACTTCCTGTGTGTCTGTCTTTTTATTGACTTTCTGTTCTGCCTTCTCATTGGTTGTAAACCCAACCACATGACCTCCTCGTCGCTGCCTGTCTATATAGACCTCCAGGTCTCTATGGTTGGTATTGAGATTACAGGTGTGTGTCTCCATGCTGGTGGTATCCTTGAACACACAGAGATCTGCCTGTCATGTGATCGGGATTAAGGGCATGTGTTACCACTGCCAGACTTCTGCTATGGCTTGCTATTAGCTCTGACCCCCAGGCACTTTTATTTATTAACATACAAATAAAATCACATTTCAGCACAAATAAAATATCACCATAAGTAACAACTGCCCAAGAGAGAAAAATAGGAAAAATAGAGCTAAATATGAAGAAGAAAATTAAAATCACCCTTCTCACAACCATAGAAAACAATTTTTAAATATTCAGTCTCTCTCACTCTCCATCCCCGCCCCCTCTTCCTCTTCCTCCCTTTCTTGATTGAGTTTAAACCGAGACTGAATCCTCGTTCTTGAGGGACACACCGACTTCTTCACCAGGTTCTTCGCGTGGTTGTACTTGACTTACACGGTACAAATGAGAAATTCAGCAGCGGGTAATCCAACCACACTAGGGTTTGAGGGAGAACTCTGGGAAGGTGGGTTCCTGGAGGACGTATACTAATGAAGGGTCCACAGTGGTTCTCAACAGCTGCAACCGAGGAATCAGTACCCCCGCCCTCATTCTCAGTTCTTCTTTCTGCTGTTGCAGATGAGAGCAGCCATGGTCTGAAAATATTGGGTTGCAAATTCTAAAAGCAAATGATCTGTAACTTTAAAATGACTTTTATTATAATGTGTTGCGACTGCTGCTAGTCTTTTATGGTGCTTAATTTATACATTAAGCTTTATCATAGGGGGGTATGTGTGGGTATGTATGTATATATAGAGGAAAATGTAATGTCAAGTCTTCCGTGTCTGAGGGTTTTGTACATGCAGATTCAACCAGTTGTGGATAAAAAATTTTTTGAAAAAAAAATCACATCTGTATTGAACCTGCATAGACTTTTTTCATCTTCATTTTTTTAATAGTACAGTCTCCAAGCTATGCACATGGTTTTTATATCATATTAAATATTACAAGTAACTAAAGATGGCTAAGGTCCACAGGAGAATGTGCAGGTTGTGTGTAAGTACTATGCCATTTTATATAAGGGAGTTGAACATCCATGGAGTTGAAGATCCTTGGGGAGAGAGGGCAACCTGGAAAACAGTCTCCCACAAAAACTGAAAACCCTGTATAAAGGTCATAATAGCCGGGCGGTGGTGGCGCACGCCTTTAATCCCAGCACTCAGGAGGCAGAGCCAGGCGGATCTCTGTGAGTTCAAGGCCAGCCTGGTCTACAGAGTAAGTTCTAGGACAGGCTCCAAAACTACACAGAGAAACCCTGTCTCGAAAAAACAAAAACAGAAACAAACAAACAAACAAACAAAAAGGTCATAATAATTGTAGCTTCCGTCATCCAACAGAGGGCTTAGAATGTGTTCCGCAAGAATACAGGGAGGGGGCTACTCTAACTAAAATGAGTGCTGTCGTTAAGTACTTATGACATGGGAGGCACTGTATTGGGAACTTCACATACATTGTGTTACTTACCCCTTAGGGTAGGCTGGTGAGGAAGGCAGTCTCATTACCATCTACAAACGAAGATGCCTCCAGAGATGCTCACAGGCGGCAGAACCAACGCTTGTATAGGCAGCCTGATTCCTGCAGCCCAAGTTCACACGGCCACTTGTGATGGGAGTAAAGTACAGCCTCAGGCAGGAGGTAGAGGAACCACATCCCCTCTCTGTTTTAGTCTCTGGTGAGAAATTGATATACAAATGGCAGGCAGACCATACATAAAAACAGAACTCGGACCCATAGTCTGCGGCAGCCACCCCAGGAAACCAGCTCAGTGTCTACAGTTCCCAGCCTGAGGAGCCAGTCTACGGTTAACTTTTAGTCAGATTTGCTGCTATCTAGATTGCTTTCCCTCTCCAGCAACAAGTTCAGGAAACAATGGCTCTTGTAAGCAATTGGCTCCAAATGCCCAATTTATTAATAACTGACCAAGAAATCCCAATACACAATCCCTAATCAGCCTCACAGGATGCCCTAGTTAGGCCTAGATCCCTATAGCTTCCCCGGGCCAACACCTCTAACCAGAGTGCATCTGATGGCGTCCATTTTGTCCACAACAAACCTCCCCACACCTCTGCCCGCTCTGGAGTCTCTGCTAAAACTCAGGTGATGGGAGCAAGCTCTCCCTGTCTTCACCTGGTAGTTCGCTTTGTTGTTGTTGGAAATATTTCTACCTTGCTTTCTTAAAGTGAAAGTAGTAATATAGGTGGTTCTGGGTTTGTTTCCAGACACTGGATTCTACCACGTCTCAGGGCATCAGAAGAGTCTGCTGCCATGGCTCCCTTTCATAGCCCAAAGGAATCTGTCTGGTTCAGCACCTGAGTGAGTGTATATGATCGGGCAGGTCAAAGGGATGGCCCGTTCTCTGGATGCCTGGAAGCCTGGGCTAGTTTTCCCTCTGGTGAGAGATGGGCTCCTTTTCAGAAAGCATGGTATCCCACGCCTAGGAAGGAGGGCCAGAGATTGGAGACACGAACAATAGAAAGGACCTGCTCTGTGCTTTGTTTCCGCCCTGACTTTGGGGCAGCCCGATTCCTCTATTTTCAGAGTCAGGCCTTTCCGGCATAATTCACTCTGACTTGTGTGTGTCCTCCTCCATGTAGACGGACAAGATTTTCATTTCCTCACTGGAACCTTCAGTTCCTAGAGAGACAGACTGTGTGTTTTTTTCCTCAGGTGTTGAATCTTCCCCACTCCACCCACCTTAGCATACCTCAATCCTGTACTGTCAACAACCATTGAGTCCAAACGTGAGAGAGGGGACAGGGTTTGAAAAAAAAAATTAAGATGTCAAAAAGAAACCCGAATTCAGCAATGTTTTGTTTGTGGACCAGCTTGGTCTCTGCTAGAGAGCCCACTTTGCTTGGCAGACAGGGTTTCGCTCACGGCAGGGTGCACAGAAAAGAGCCGGGTGGCAGCCGCTCCATGTTTCCCTGGAAGGCCAGGAGAGCGCAGGCGGCACACTCACCCCAACTCTCATGGTAGCTGTGAGTCAACACTTACCGGGAAAAGGAAGAGGCAGCGCTCAGAGGTCAGGAGGCCATGAGTCAGGAGAGCCCTAATACCTCTCAGAGCATGTTCTCTGTCTTATTAAACATTAGAACTCATCGCAGAGAACGTGCAGATCAGTTCAGATAGCAGTTGAGTTTCAGCGAGGGAAAGTGACTTGTCCAAGGTTGTACAGAAAGTTGTGGCAGAGCTGGCGCTAAAATTAAAGTCCTTCTGCTTCCAGTAAACTTAACCGCAACTCATTCAAGAATGAATTAAAGTCATCTAGAGTGGAAACAAAGATTCTCTGCATTCGTAGAAGACATTCTTATCTAGGTTGAACTGGCCAATGAAATCAGTCAAAAGTCGCTAGTGTAAGAAGTCTTGGGAAGATGGCTGAATATAAAAAGCACATACACAACCCGACTATATTTTCCCATTTCAACAACACATTGATGGAACCTGAAACTTAAAAAAAAAAATACTAATTACAATAAAAATACAAAAACTTGAAATAGTTGAAGATAAGTTAGAGATTTGAAAGAACAGGGCTAGAGCGACAGCTCAGTGGTTAAGAATACATGCTGCTCTTGCTGAGCACTAGGTTCAATTCCCGGAGTGTAAGTTGGGTGGGTGGCTCATGAGTGCCTGTAACTGTTGCTGGAGAGCTTCTCTCCAGGTCCCACCAAGCCCCGCAGTCCCACAACCCACGTATAAAATAATCACTCAGACGTTTATATTACTTATAAACTGTATGGCCGTGGCAGGCTTCTTGCTAACTGTTCTTACATCTTAAATTAATCCATTTCTATAAATCTATACCTTGCCACGTGGCTCGTGGCTTGCTGGCATCTTTACATGCTGCTTGTCCTGGCGGTGGCTGGCAGTGTCTCTCCCTCCTTCTTCCTGTTCCCTCTATTCTCCTCTCTGTTAGTCCCGCCTATACTTCCTGCCTGGCCACTGGCCAATCAGTGTTTATTTATACAGAGCGATATCCACAGCATGTAACTCTAGCATGAGGGCGTCTGCTGCCTTCTTTTGCCCTCTTCGGGCACTGCACTCAGGGTTGTACAAATTCACACACACACAAACACACACACACACACACACACACACACACACACACACACAAAATTAAATTAAAATTAAAATAATGGGGCTGGAGAGAAAGCTCAGCGGTTTAGAGTGCTTACTACTCTTGCAGAGGACCTGGGATCAGTTACCAGCACCCACGTGGGAGCTCACAACCACCTGCAACCCCAATTCCAAGGGATCTGATGCCTTCTTCTGGCCCTCAAGGGCTCCTGCACACATGTGGTACACATAAACTCACACAAGCAAACATATACACATAAAATAAATAAATAAATAAATAAATAAATAAATAAATAAATCTTTAAAGAACTTTTAAGTTCGAAGGATCTATTTTTTTCATCTTTCTATGTGTGGTATACATGCATGTGAGTGTGCGTGTCTGCAAGTATGTGAGCTCATATATGTGGGGGTGTGTTTGCACGTATGTGGAGACCCCAGGCTGATATTGGGAATCTTCCTCATTTGCTCCTCACTTTGTTCTTTGAGGCAGGATCTCTCAGTTAAACTGGAACTTGCTGGTATGGTGGCTTGTCTCACTAGCCAGCTTGCTCTGGGGATCCCGTGTCTACCTTCCCAGGCTGGAATTATAGATGGGAAGCCACACCCACTGGGCATTTTGTGGGTTCTGGGGATCTGAACTCCAATCTTCAAGCTTTTATGGCAAATGCTTCAGCTGCTGAGCTCTCTTTCAAGCACTGAAAATTGCACTGAAATCTGTAAACAATTGTGGGGAAGAAACGGAAATGCAGAGTAATGGAGAACTATGCCATATTCATGAGTGAAAGACTCAGTATCATTAAGATGTCAAAAATTCCCAGGTTGACTTATAGAGTTCAATATAGTTACAGTAAAAATTCTGTAAGTCTCCTTTAGATAGAATGAAAAAAATCAGCCAGGCAGTGGTGGCACACGCCTTTAGTCCCAGCACTTGGGAGGCAGAGGCAGGAGGATCTCTGTGAGCCTGAGGCCAGCCTGGGCTACAAGCAAGTTCTAGGACATCTTGGGCTGCACAGAGAAACTCTGTATCAAAAACGAAAAAACAAACAAACAACAGAAAACTTGCTATGAAACAAAACAGAACAGATCGTAATTGTATGAAATATTGGAATTTGAAAAGAAGAAAATGATATGATTAATACTCTCTGACCTCTAACTTATGCAAAATGCTAACAAATGAGACAATGTGAAACTAATGAGAGGCTAGACAGACAGAGCGTGAAGACAGACTAGAAAGTCAGGGAAAGGCCTGTACATGGACAGACAATTAATTTTCAACAAATATATGGAGGCATAGAACAGCCATCTTAAGAAATGGTGCTACAATAATGGTGGCATAGGCCTTTAATCCCAGCATTTGAGGCAAGAGGTTAACCAGTTCAATCTAACCTGAGCTAGGGCATGAGACCCTGTTTTTAAAAAATAGATAGATGATAGATAGGTAAATAGATAGGTAGATAGATAGATAGATAGACAGACAGATAGGTAGATAGGTAGATAGGTAGATAGGTAGATAGACAGATAGGTAGTCTATCCCAAGTGTTTAGAGGCTGTGAAAGAGCAGAAATGACCCTATTGCTATGGGGGTGTGAAGGGGATAACTGACTATCCATACAGAAAAAAACTTAGATTTCTATTTCATTCATTAAAACTTCAGTCACAATGGACTATAGCTCTAAGTGTACAACCTACAACTGTAAACCTTGTTAAATGAAACATGGGCATTTTGAAAACCTTTGTGGACTTTGAATTACTTAGATATGCTTAGATATGACAGCTAAAGGACAACAGGAAAGAACACGTCTGTAATCTGGATGGCATCAAAGGTTTTCTTAAAAGGGCTGCTTATTAAGAGCCATCATAAGAAAATGAAAAGAAAATCCATTGTCCAGAGAGCATATTTGAAAGCACCTCTATCTGAAAGAACTTACGTCCTAGAAATACAGAATAGTTAAAAGTTGATGATAAGAAAACAGTGCAATAAAAATTAGGTGAAAGATTTGAACAAAACCCAAAAGAGATAGATAGATGCCAGAAGGGCGCATGCAAGAGGCGCTCGCCATTGTTTCCATTTGCGTAAATGAAAAGTTAAACCACGGTGAGAAAGCAGAGACATCACTCCCATAAAACAGAGTTAAAAAGATTGTCTAAACTGGGTACAGTGCCATAGGCCTGCAATCCCAGCATCTGAAGGTTGAGGTAAGAGGGCAGCCAGGCCACCCTAGCATGAGCTACAGTGTGAGACCCTGTGTAAGAGAGATGGGAGGAAGGGAGGGAGGGAGGAAGGGAGGAAGCAAGAAAGGAAGAATAGTAAAGTATATTAAACTTATTAAGTATGTAGCAAGCAAAAGTAAAAGTATAATTAACAAATAGCAGATAGAAAGAAGCAATAGACAAGGAAACATCATCCAATTCATGGCTTACAACATTCAGCAGAGAAACTGGAGTAGCCCAAGTGAGAGGGCGGACAAAAGGTAAGTGGGAGCTTTCCAAACACCCAGAACCAGGAGGAGAGTCTGAGAGTCCTCATGAACAGAGTCCTGGGTAGGGATCCTCTCTGGCTTCCTGCTTCCAGCTCCCCCTGTAGGGCATTTTATATCGTGGGACAAACCTTAGTAACCCCTGCTCGCAGTGTTTACCTTTGAGCAGTTCTCCGGGACACAGTGTTTTCACCCTAAGACTGTTTGAGCTTCTCTCTTCTCTCCTTGTAACAGAGTTAGGGGGCCAGCCTGCCCCAGGACATCACTCAAAGTAAAGATGCTGGAGTCTGGGACAAAGGGGCCCTCCTCGCTCCTGGAGTCTGTTTTCAACAAGCTTAGACAGCAGGTGATAAGCTACCAGTATAGTGCACATTACAGGCGCTTTCTTAAAAGTCAAGCAAACCCCTTCCACATGGCCAATCCCCCACTTTCTAGGTATTTATCCAAGAGAAAACAGAGTGCGTGTCTGTGCAAAGACTCACACCTGATTGTTTATTTTAGCTTCATTTCTAATCACTAATTATCAGAAACAACCTACATGCTCACCCATAAATGAATGGCGGAGCTGTGGGGTATGTGTGTGTTATCTTGATGGCGGTGAAGGTCCTGCAGGGTCCTATGTCAACTTATCACACTGTATGCTTTAAATATGTGCAGTGTGTTACATGCCAATCATAGGCCAGTAAAACTGTGGGAAACAGCTGGGGTCAAGGTGACAATCTGAAGGTACCGTGGGGACAACAGACAGGCAGGCGTAGCTCCAGGACCAGGATTTGAAAGAGGGAAACCCAGAGAACTGAGCCTAGCACTGGGGGACCACTCCTTCCATAGGGATGTAGTTTAAACTCACAGAAGTTAGCACAATTTTAGGAGACTGAGAAGCTATGTAGAACTTTCCAAGAATGGGCAGAACTGAGAAAACAAATATTATGTACTCAGAGCCCACTGAAGAAGAGCCCTAACAACTTCCTGCCTGGGGTCAGGAGACCACCCTGAAGACCTTTGCCCCCCATCTCCTGACCTCCAGAGGCAAATACAAATTTGCTGTGGAAGAAAATCAAGCTGAGCTTAAATTTTATCTCTGTGAGCCTGCAAGATGGCTTAGTGGGTTAAGAAGATGCTGGTCGCCGGGCGGTGGTGGCGCATGCCTTTAATCCCAGCACTCGGGAGGCAGAGCCAGGTGGATCTCTGTGAGTTCGAGGCCAGCCTGGGCTACCAAGTGAGTTCCAGGAGAGGCGCAAAGCTACACAGAGAAACCCTGTCTCGAAAAACCAAAAAAAAAAGAAGATGCTTGTCACCAAGCCTAAAGACCTGAGTTCGAGCTGGGCAGCGGTGGCACATGCCTTTAATCCTGGCATTCAGGAGGCAGAGGCAGGTGGATCTCTGTGAGTTCAAGGCCAGCCTGGTTTACAGAGCAAGATCCAGGACAGGCACCAAAAACTATGCAGAGAAACCCTGTCTCGAAAAACCAAAAAAAAAAAGAAAAAAAAATCTGAGTTCAAAACTCACATGGTGGAAGGAGAGAAACAACTCCTATAAGCTGTCCTTTGACCTCCACATACATGTCAACATGTGCATGCACACATATGTACACACATTACACACATACACACATTAAATTAAAAATATATATCTATGTCTATATCTATCTATATACATATATCTCTATCTATCTATCTATCTATCTATCTATCTATCTATCTATCTATCTATCTTTGAGACCTTCCAAATATGAAGAGTGGATCTCCAATAGGGATAACCAATATACTATGAGATAAAAATAGTGTGATTTAAAGAAGAGGTAGAAAAGACATGGAGAGAGTGTAGTTATCAGATATATAATCTTCAAAGGAACTGTAACAAATACGTACAAGAAAATGAAATACAAGATTGTTTCATAGAATAATCTGGAACTACAAAAATGAACAGACTGAAAACCTAGAATTAAAATAATTCAAAACTTTAAAGTTCAATGGATGAAACTGAACTGCAGATTAGGTATAAATATAGAGAAAATAAATGGACAAGGACATAGGTTGAAGAAAATATCTAGAAAGGAACAGAAAACAGAAAAAAATCATATCAAAGACTTCGTCTTTGAAGATTAAGGTTGTCCTGGGCTCCTCCATGCTTCCATCAACCATTTCTGTGGGTAAAGCACATACCCCCAGTGAACCAGTCCAATACCACATGACAGAGGTCCCTGAAGGAAAGACAAGAGAGTCTGGGGAAGAAGCAACATTTCTAGAGATGATGAACCAATAATTCCCAAAGCTGCCTAAAGGCATATATTAGCATTTCAATGTGAACCCCCCTCAACCACCCCCCCCCCCACAGGCTCATGTGAAATGTTCGGTCCAGCTGTTGGCACTGTTGTTTGGAGAGCTGGTGGGAGGTTTAGGAGGTGGGGCCTACCTACAGGAGATAGACCACTGGGGTAGGTCTTTAGTCCTACCGTGTCTCCCTCTCTGACTCTTACCATACCTAGTAACTCGGAGAACCAGGGATTCAGTCACAGTGCGACTTCATGGTCTGTGTGTTTTCCATGCCCTGTACTGTCTCCTCTATGCCTGGAGACCTAGGATTCATTCCAGGTGGTTCCTGTTTTAGCTCTGAGTTTAGGATAGTAACTAAACCTTGCTTTGACTTCTGAATCCAAACAGACAGAGATAACTTATCTGAACCATCTCCCAGGGCTTCAGTGACTATCACATTATAGATGTATTTTGTAAAGTGTTTCATAACTGCTGGCTTCTTGGAGTAGAGCAGAGAGTCCCACCCAACTTCCTAACCTTGCCAGGGGAAGAAGGCAACACTGACTGAGACTGTCAGTTACTTCCATATGCAACCAGAGAACTTGAACTCTGTCCTACCTATAGTTCAGATACCTGCAGACACAGACACAGCTCGTAGAGTGAAAGGGGCCTTAACGACAGCCTTTGTCCTTAAAGATGAATTACTGTGAAAGAGACATGAGTCAGGCATGGTGGTCTTGATCCAGTAATAGGAACCAATGCCATGGTTACTGCCTGTCACAGTCACTGCTCCATTGCTGTGAAGGGAGACAGCATGATAAGGGCAACTCTTATGAAGGAAAGTGTAGTTGGAAAGTTTCTCCATTCACGCCTGGCCCTGAGGCCCACAGCTGCTCATAAAATAATCATTCAGAGGCTTATATTAGTTACCAGTTGTATCGTCTATGGCAGGCTTCTTGTTAGCTAGCTTTTATAACTTAACCCATTTCTATTAGTCTATAAGCTGCCACATGGCCATGGCATTACTAGTCTCCTGGCATCTTGCTGCTCCTTCCACGGAGGCAGCTGGCATCTCCCCTTCCTCTCCTTTCTTCTCTCCATATATCTGCTTGGATTTCTGCCTGCCTCTAAGCTGCCCTGCCATAGGCCAATGCAGCTTTATTTATCAACCAATCAGAGCAACACATATTCACAGCATACAGAAAGATATCCCACAGCAAGAAGGCATTTAAATTGGGGGCTTGCTTACAATTTGGAGGCTTAGACCATTATCATCATGATAGGGGGCATGGTAGCATGCATGGCACTGAGTAGTAGCTGAGAGCTAAGTCTTGGTCTATAGGAAAAGAGGAAGAGACAGAGACAGAGACAGAGAGAGACAGAGGCAGACAGACAGACAGAGAGATAGAGACAGAGGGTGTGAGTTTTTGAAAACCACAAAGCCCCCCTCCACAGTGACACATTTCCTCCAACAAGGCCATACTTCCTAACCCTTCTAATTCTATCAAAGAGTTCACTCCCTAGTGACTAAGCATTCAAATATATGAGCCTAAGGGATAGCCATTCTTATTCAAACCACCACACCAATCCCAACCCCACGCTACCACATGTGGGTGCTGAGTATAAATGGGGAAAGCTGGTTCACTGACCTCTGAAACACTGAGCCCACATTAGGTGTGACTATGACTTTGTGACATTTTAGAGGAGGAGCAGGTGAGAAGCTGGAGAGTGCAGCTCCTTTTGCACCATCACTGGAGCAGCAAATGGAACTTGCAATAGCTGGTTGCACTGGCCCTGAAGCACAGGCAGGCTCATGGATGTATGAGGGTCACACCTTTGGGAATTCTCCAGGAAATTCTGCATGAGCCTGCAGTATTTAAAAGAATAGATAGGTAGGACCACAGAAACTGGAAATTTTTCATTTCTAATTTAAAAAATCTCTCTCTCTCTCTCTCTCTCTCTCTCTCTCTCTCTCTCTCTCTCTCTCTGTGTTGATGGAGCTAAGCCTTTATTATCATCCAATGCCTCTTCAAGTAGGTCCCTTTTGTTACTCTTCGCATGAACAAAAGGCATCTTCTGTGTATCAGCTTGCAGTCTTCCTTCCTTCGTATGCTGTGAAGCTGTTGTACTCACTGTGTGACCCTAACTGAACAGCACAGGCAATTGTTAGACTCCAAAGCAGTCAGCATCATGTTATGTGACCTCAAGCTGTTGAATGTACCACTAGGCACTGTGATCCAGGAGAGACCAGTGCTTGCCATTAAAGGAAGAACTGAGAATCTCTGATGCTGGTGGCCATGTCAGAAGAGCAGCATGTGGCAAGTGAAGTTCAAGGTGTCAGCACTCTAGGAGGAGACTCTCTGATGGGTCAACCTTAGTTGGGCAAGGCCCCAAGACCGCAGACCCTGGAATGTCCTTTGCTTCTGCTGTGCCTTTACATGTTTGGTGTGCCTGTCTTTCTCTGGTAGCTGGCATGGTGTGATTGGGTGTGGCGAGATCCCCACTGCCTGTGATGTAGTGTGTTTATCTCATGGAAACATCCTGTTCTACTGGGCATTTTTATCTGTGGATTAGGAAGATGATTTCTTCCTAAGATGTACTGTCTAATTGATAATAATAATGTTAGTTTATACAGAGTTTTGATGAATAAAAATAAATACAAAGAAGCTTCACACAGCTACAACACATGAGTTTCTATTGAGGAGCCGTGTAGACTGTAGCTCAGGTTAATGATTAAGAAAAACAATTGTGTCCCAGTAGCCCAGCTAGCTTAAATTCTTTTAACCTTAATGTTAGGAGATGTGTTCACAGGTTTTGGAGTGCATCATAGCTGAAATAAAGCTTTGAAAATAACTTAAAGTTAGACTAAGATGTTTGTGTCAAATAGCTTTGAGGTTAAAAAAAATTAAAGAAGATAATCTAAAGCTTTAGAAAGGCACATAGTTGAATGTGGAACTCTTTAAGGTCAGGGAACAAGAACAAAGCAGTCTAATTATTACTAGCTGATACACCTTTCTTGCTAGGATTGGCTGATGACCAAAGGTAAAGATTAATTTCTTATACTCATTTTTGCTCACAATCTCCTGATATAGAAACTATTGATGAGTGGGTATGTACCCTAAAGATTTAAAGTAGAGCTGATTGATTCTTTTTCATATATAAAAGTTTAGGTTTGTGGTTCCTTTAAGATTCCTTGTAAGATTACCTTTCAAGATAAGTAATAAAGTGATTGGCCCTTTCTTTGTAACTGCAAAATACAGCCTGTTAGTAAAAGACCTGACTGAGAAGAATACCTTGCTTGCTCACACACACATAGTTAATCTCTAACAAGTTGCCTGGGTATGAGTGTATGCGGGTTCTTGGAATAATTTGTTTTTCACTTGTAGTAAGTAAAATGTTTAGTCATATAAGGGAGATGAAAAAACCATATTTTTACCTGTATTCATTGTAACTATTCACTTGAAAAACAGAATGTAACCACATTGTAATTCCTATATTGCCTGAAAGATTTTGCTGGGGTCTATAAGCTGTAAGAGAAAGAATAGAGATAGAATTAGAGAGAGTTAAAATGTACAAGAAGGAAAACTCCAAGAATGAGAGAGTTAAAATGAGTTAGAAGAAAAATATCAAGAACAAGAGCATTAGAAGGACCTAGAAGGGAATCATCAAGAGTCAAGATAGAGTTAGAAGAGAAACATCAAGAATGGAAGAAGGAAATCATCTGGAAAATAAAGAATAGAGAATGCAAAAGAAGAATAAATGAAAGGTCTGAAGGAAACCATCAAGAGAAAGAGTGAGTGTCATTTTTCCTTACCCCCTCAGATAAAAAACGTCTTGTATGTGCCAATGCCACAGATTCCCTTCAAGCCCTGGGCAGCAATACTCTGACTCACAACAATTTATGTTAATAGCATACAGAAATACAGGTTTACCTACAACAGACGCCCAATCCATTGTCTTAGCAGTCTATTGCATTGTCTATAGCAATCTGAATTCTTTTCCCACTGGCCCAGTTGAAATCCATCTAGATGCTTTAGAAGTGTTTCTAACCTTCTCCTCTCTGACATCCCTTCTGCATTAGTCAGTTTAGGGCAGCTTTGCTCTGCAGAAGCCATCCCTAACCTTGTTAAGTAGCTTATTCCAACAAAGCCATGTCTTATTTTTCTTATCCATGTGACAGATATTGGCACGGGAGGCTGACTTGTTTTGAATACTCAGGACTCAGGATGAGGAAGTACAGGATACCAACTCTGTAAGAGTAGGGATGAGACATCAGGGGACTTGTGCATTGGCTTCAGCTGGAATGGTACACATTTCCAGTATTTCATTGGTCTCACTGTCATGCCGCCATATCTAACTTCAGTGAAGAAAAAAATGATGGTGTATAGTTTTTCCTGCCCATCTAAAACGAGGAAATGGGGTGGGGGAAGGAACGGAGGAGAGGAGGAAGGGGAAACTATGGTCGGTATGTAAAAATACATGAAAAAAATGTTATTTAAATAAAATAAAAAAGTAAAAAGAGGAAATATGTAAACATGTGGGAAGGAGTGCAGGGTCTATCACACATTCATGTGGATAAGAAATCTTAAAATGCGTCCTTTGAAATGTTGATTTAGTTAAGATTTGAGACACAGTTGTATTAAGTTTCCCAGGCTGACTGGGAACTCAGCAACACGTCATTCCCCATTGCCACTGCAGCGGCACCTCCAGTCTCCTCTTTGTTTTCTAGTGCACTCTGCTTCACTGTAAGGATGGAGAGCAGGCATGAGAAGACCACTCAACAGATCCTTGCTGTTGAGCCAGATGTTGCAACCTCAGGAGCACCACAGGATAGCTTCCACTGCTTGGAAAAGTGAGCAGCTCAGAGGAAAGGGAGTTCATTGTGTGTCACAGTTCAAGGGTACTGTCCATCATGGTAGGGAAGTTCAGCGGCAGGAGGTTGAAGTGGCTGCTCATGTCATAGCCACAATCAGGAAGCAGAGAGCAGTGAATGCTGGGACACACCTAGCTTTCTCCTTTTTTATGCAGTCTGGGACCCAGGTCCAGGAAACGGTGCTGACCTCTTTCAGCATGGATTGTCCCACCTTAGTTTACCCAGACAAGATACCCTCTCATAGGTGTGTCCAGAGGTTAACTCATCCCTCACAGGTTCCTGGAGGCTGGCCTCCTCGGGACTAGTGGTCCTATCAGGTAGATAGTGAGTACTAACCTTCACAAGATAGTCTCTCTGATGGGTAAGGGGCATGGGGAGGTGTCATCCCCACTTCAGATGCCATTTGCAAGTCCAAATTACCACTCTGCTTCTGAGCAAACAACTAAAAATTGGAGGTTCTCATTATGACCTCTGTGATGTTCTGGAATCACCCATAGGAATCAGGAAAACTGTTCATGTACTAGATCACCAGTTTGTAATTTTGTAACTGCCAAGTGGAAGAAATATTTGGGGAGGAGGCATGTGGGAAGGTGTGCAGACCCTTTGCAACCTGCCCGTGCACACTGCCTTCTGGTGCTCTCAGATCTTTACCACCAGGTAATTCTCTGAACTCTGCTCCTTGGGGTTTCCATGGGAGCTTCATTGCATAGGCATGAAGTGTTGCCATCTGGGGTCTTGAATGGGTTTGTTTTCTCTGCCAGTTAAACAATTAAAAGGCAAGTAGCAGCAAATAAAATCTCACAAGGCAAGCAGGAGCAAAGAGAATCAGCAGCTGAAGAAAAGTATTTATTGGTGGTGAGGAAACACATGCATCCAGCAGACACACAGAGGAAAAGACCCTCCACAAAAGCACATGGAGGGCTGGGGAAGTAAAAAAAAAATGCAGTCTCTTCTCCAGGGCTGGGGTTATAATATTCTCAGAAGAGTCTTCCTCCCCTAATTTTCAATTTGAAGAAAGCCAGGTGCTGTGGAATAATCCTCTTGTATACTGTAAAGATTTGTCACTGGAATTGGTTTAATAAAATGATGATTGGCCAGTAGCCAGGCAGAAAGTATAGGCAAGGTGACCAAACTAAGGATGATGGGAAGGAGAAGGTCAGAGTGAGGAGATGCCAGCCAGCTGCCCAGGAAGCAACACATGCTAGAGGACAGGTAAAGCCATAAGCCACATGGTAATACATAGATTAATAGAAATGGGTCAGTTTAAGTTGTAAGAACTAGTCAGTAACAGGTCTGAGTTATTGACCAAGCACTTATAATTAATATAAGCCTCTATGTGGTAATTTGGGAAGCAGTTGCTGGGTATTTGGGAACAGGTGGTTGGGACAGAAAATGTCTGATTACATATGGCAGCCCAATTTGGGGCAGGAATCTCCACATAAGACCTGAGAAAGCTTAAAAAAGGTTCTAAATGCACCAAAATAGAGCCACATTGGGCTTCCTAGTCTCTCATGCTGGCCTTGGTGCAGAGACACATCTCTGGACAGTTGCCTGTGAGCTAAGCAGCATGGTGTCTTTCCACAGTCTCTCACATGGGCTGTAGTACAGAGAGGCTTCTCCCAGCCACTGCCTTTGGGCTTGAGCTGCAAGTGCCAGCACACTGCGTGGTGGGTTTAGGGTTTTTGCTCAGGCAGACAGAAAAGGTCACAGATATATAGTAAAGACAGATTCAGACAGAAAAAAACCTCTAAACAGTTTACAGTGTATTCAAAAACATAAACAGGCTTGTGAGAGAAAAGAGAAGGTATAGACAGTCATAAAAAAGAACTATATAGCTTTAAAATAATAAAGCCCTTAAAAAGGGAGTAAAGTAATATAAAGAGAGCCACATAAAAATGGAAAATATACAGAGAGTCTGGGTACTGTATGTTGTTGTGTTGTCTTTGAATTGTTCGAGGAAGGAGCAACAGCTGCTAAGAGACATTTGATTATAAATGTTGCTGGATTAATCCACCCTATATATTTTTAAAAAAGTATCTTGACATCAAAATTTAAGTCAAGAGGTGTGTTACTTTGGGGAGAGGTTTTGCTTTTATTTCCACAGGAAATGAGAGGCTGTAGATTCATTCAAAGTGAAAGACATTCAGATTTCATTGAGGAAATACTGATTAACCCCCCCTGAAATCCTGACTACAGACATAAAAAAAAACCTGAAAGAACTACAAGACACATGATATATATTTTACCTGCTCAAACATATAACAAAAATCATCTTTGGCTGACCTACGCACAATCTATACTTGTACTAATACAGATATGTATATTACCTTTAAAAGTTTGTTCTGGATGATCCAACATGCAGAACAGCTTCAAGGCTGCTGACTGAGATTATCCAGCCTCACAGGATACTCCAGTCAGGACTTGACCATAATCCTGAATTTTCTCAGGGTCCCTTCCCCAAAGATTGCCAGCACCCTCAATCAACATGAAGCAGTCTAGAGAACTATGCCCACATTCCCCAAAAATGGGTTATGTATATTTATTATCATTTAAGGGGGTTAGTTAAAAGTTGTTATGGATAATTGTCAGGAAAAAAGCTAATCAAAGAAGATTAGATTCAGGAATCTTGTTCTGAAAAGAAAAAGGGAGAATACAGAAATGACAGGATAAAAAGATAGACTATTGAATCTAGTTTAATCAAAAAAACAACTATTAATCTTACATATTTTACATTGGTATGGATTTTAGTTTATTGATACAAATTTAAAGATAATTTTGTTATTTGTATATTTCTACTCTTTTTTTTTTTTTTGGTTTTTCGAGACAGGGTTTCTCTGTGTAGCTTTGCGCCTTTCCTGGAACTCACTCTGTAGCTCAGGCTGGCCTTGAACTCACAGAGATCCGCCTGGCTCTGCCTCCCGAGTGCTGGGATTAAAGGCGTGCGCCACCACCGCCCGGCTATTTCTACTCTTTTTAAGATGTTATGTTTATACAAATCATTTAAAAATGTAATGTATAATTAAAAAATACAGATTAAATTAATCTATAATAGTCAAACTTACAGTCATGTTAGTTAGGTTTTCTAGGTGTACAGAAATATATAGGTATCTATATATTTCAGATAGTTAATCTTCAGATATTTCAAAGACTTACATATGGAATTTAAAATGCTTTCATAACTTAGACTTTTCATGACAGTGAGACATGTCTGCTCCTGGCAACACCAATGTACTCCAGAGAAGATGATGGGCATCAAAAAACTTCATATGGAATTTGTTTTCTTTATGGCAAAAGCTAGCCATATGGACAAAGAAACTGCCCTTGCCTCAATTGCTGATAGTTACTGTAGTGGGTAGCCATTCCAGCTTTGGTCTGGAAGTTCCAACTCCCAGATCGAGACTTCTCTGGATTTTAGTATGTGTTTCTGGCTTGATATTGTTCACATTGATTGTAGTTCCATCTTATCTAGGTCATTATCCCTCATTACTCCTGGACAATATTTGATAACCATTCCTTTGTATATAATCTTGTATTAAGTTAGAACCTTCTTATTTAGACAAAAAGGGAGGAGATGTAGTGGGTAGCCATTCCAGCTTTGGTCTGGAAGTTCCAACTCCCATTGAGGCTTTGGTAACTATCATGCCTACAAGGCGGGGCCAAGGGAGGGCCCTGAAGACCTGAGATCGGGACGCGCCACCCTCTCTTGTTCCTGGACCCTGGACAGTGGAGGTTGACTGAGCAGAGCTCCAGAGAACACCGCTGGACTGCGATACACCTTCCCCAGACCCTGTGACCTACCTATCCCTTCATTTGTAAGTTGTGCCACTAATAAACTTTCCTTTTAACTATGTGGAGTGGCCTTAATAATTTCACCAATAAGTTACTGTCCAAACTGGACCAGCAGGACACACAAAAAAGCAACTGCCAAACTGCCAAGACAAGGTAGGATAGCCCTTCAAAATTCCTTGCTTCACAGGAAAGTCTGTCAGATATGCTAGGCCTGTAAGCCAAAGATGGATGCTCCGACATTGCAGAGAAACTTTGGTTGACTGTCAAAGTAGCCTGGTGTCCCTGTCATTAGGTAACATTTCATCCTTCTAGGGTCCTTGATGGAGTTGAAGAGTAGATAGTTATAGTTACAGTTCTCTTTAGTTGTGATAAAAGATAAATTAGGGTACAAAACTTTGGACTCACAAAGATGAGATAGATAATAGAATATTTTCTCTAATTTTGCCAAATATAAATAAACCGGATATTGTTTTGTTTTTTTTTTTTTTTTGGTTTTTCGAGACAGGGTTTCTCTGTGTAGCTTTGCGCCTTTCCTGGAACTCGCTTTGGAGACCAGGCTGGCCTCGAACTCACAGAGATCCGCCTGGCTCTGCCTCCCGAGTGCTGGGATTAAAGGCGTGCGCCACCACCGCCCGGCTCTAAACCGGATATTGTAACTGTAATTCTTATATGATAACTGTTTTTATTGTATATAATCTTACTATGTTACAATTAAAACTTTCCTTTTTAATTAGACTAAAAGGTGGAAATGCTGTGGAATAAACCTCTTGTACACTGTAAAGATTTGCTACTAGAATTGGTTTAAAAAATGATGTTTGGCCAGTAGCCAGGCAGGAAGTGGGTGACCAAACCAAGGATGATGGGAAGGAGAAGGGCAGAGTGAAGAAATGCCAGCCAGCCACCCAGGAAGCAACACATGCTAGAGGGCAGGTAAAGTCACGAGCCACACGGCAATACATAGATTAATAGAAATGAGTTAAGTTGTAAGAACTAGTCAGTAACAAGCCTGAGCTATTGGACAAGCATTTATAACTAGTATAAGCCTCTGTGTGGTAATTTGGAAAGCAGCTGCCGGGTATTTGGGAACAGGCAGTCAGGACAGGAAATATCTGTTTACAGTCAGGATAGCTGATTGGCTCACAACAGTTGTGAAAACATATCTTGATTGGGCCTTGAACTTGTTGAACTAATCCATCAGAAGCAGCCTGCTGGTAGAAGAAAAAGCCCACAAGGACTTTGTTTTAAGTTGCCAGGCTTTTGTCTCAGGTCAGGAGAGTGAGGAAGAAGCCAGCCACCTTGGAAATTTGCCACCTCTACAACCTAGCCATGGCCTCTCTCTCTATCTGTCTGCCTACCGGGGAGTGTGCCAAACTCTGAGTCCCTCAAAAGGATTGAGTCATGGGCCCTCAGTGAGGAACTTAATTGTCAGCCTCTCTTCGTACCTAGAAGTGTATGCGTAGGGCAGGGCACTGACCTTCAACTCTCTAATAACCCGGTTGGTTCCACAGCAAGCAGCCTCCATCCCAAAGCCTGTCTTAGCAGCATCAAAAAGATGAGTGTCATTTCAGGGATTTTAAGAGTTGTGTGCCAGAGAATGACGTCACACCAGCCATAGGACATTCCTTTACCCAACGGTGCTGACTAAACTCCTGGCTGAACTCCTCCTGTTAAGTACAGGAAAGGAATTCAGTGATGGATAAAAATCAGGGCTTGGCACTGATGATCCAAAAACGAACAGCTGTGGCCCAGAGGGCACACGAGAAGGGAAAGCAATGCTTCCTGTGAGTCCAGAAGGTAACTTGTGGGTGGGGAGAATGGGTGGGACACAAGGAAAAGGGTGGCTTTTGGACTGACCCTAGTGACTATGAGAACACAGCTCATTTCCACTGATGCCTCTCCTCTTTCCCCTCCCTGCCTTCCCCCCTCCCTCCCTCCCTCCCTCTCTCCTTTCATTCCTATTCTTCAAGCTTGAAGGTGACCCCTGTGGTTGCCTGTTACAGGTAGGATTTGATAGCTTTAAAATGTATTTAGAGAACGACCCTTTCACAGGAGTCCCCTAAGACCACCTGTCTATCAGATATTTATATTATGATTCAAAACAGTAGCAAAATGACAGTTATGAAGTAGCAATGAAATAATTTTATGGTTGAGGGGGTCACCACAGCATGAGGAACTGTGTCAAGGGGTCGTGGCATTAGAAAGGTTGAGAACCGTTGCTTTAGAACGTTTTGGAATCCCCAACATAAACAGTGTGCTCCTCAGCATTCGCTCCCGTTCCCCACACCCACTCTACCTCGACCCTCAGCCATGTAGATTTGTCTTTTCTGAACCTTTCGCATAACTGGATCGTAGAAATTCTGGCATTTGGGAACCTGAGGTGGAAACATCAACAGTTTAAGGCCAGTCTGGGGAACTTAGTGAAACTCTATTTAGAAAGAGAGGAGAGGAGGGGAGAGGAGGGAGGAAGGGGAGAGGGGAGGGGATGAACTAAAATTCAGAAGACTGGCCCTCTCTCACTGGTTTTGCAGGCAGGGCCAAGGACTCACAGAGTGCCCAGGTATTCCACATCCATTACAACATGGGTTTTCCCATCAGTGGAGAGATAAACATCTGTCTTGAAGATTATGCTCAATTCATTGGAAGAAAAGTGATGTCATGACTCTCTCCTATCTTTTGGCTTTCAAGAAATTCTAATTAACATGCTCATTACTTCTCTCTTTGCTGGGCATTTTTTTCCACCCCTTGGGAAGGGGCAATTCAGGTTTAGTGAGCTCTTGATTGCCTCCTGAAGCAGAGAGGAACTCAGCTCCACGGTGGCTGAGTCCTTTTCTCCTTCTATGTTGGTTCAGAGGAACTCGGAGAGGGAATGAAATTCCAGTAGACCTGTTTTCTGAGTGTAGAATCCGGCCTCTGCAGAGCTCTACAGGACAGCACTATTGATGAGTTGGATGGCACAGTTCTCCCTGGAGAGGGCAGAGATGTGCATTGCAGGAGCTCATTCACACTCCCAATCCAGCCCACTACATGTCAGTAGTGCCCACCAGTCAGGACAACCAAAAACCTTCCCTAACATTGTCCGCAGAACCCTGGTGACAAAACCATTCACTGAGAACTCCTGCTTTAGCTCCTTCTCCCTTAACTTGGACCCCTTGGTCCTAAATGTTTGCCATGTGGAGGGCCCTGGGACAAGCCCTTCAGATGCTTTACGGATGCACGTCTCACAATGTACTGAGAACCACCTTAGGCATCTCTTACAACGAGAATCTTCTGGTTCAGTAGCTTTGGGAAAGGCTTGGCACTGTGCAGTTCAGTCAACAGATGTTGGTACTTGCTCAGGGACCACTCTCTGGGGCAGGACTAAGTGCCACTCTGTCCCCATGGCCCACTGGGGCCTCTGTTATGAAGATGAAGACTGAGGGAGGACCCGAACGGCTCACACAGGAAGCCAGGTCTGCTACTGCTGGAGTCCGCAGTCAGAATCAGGGGGTTTGGGCTGGGCTCTCTGTTTTCTCTCCTCATCTTCCTTTTGAGGAAACAGTATGATGACAGGCTCACCTGAGACTGGACTCTCAGCGTTGCATTCCCCCTTCCTCAGACAGAGCCGTGCCAGTATCCTACAGCCTTCTGCCACTGTTCCAGCCTGGTTCGTCAGCCAGCCCTCAGTCCATCAGCAGCTCTGTAGCCGGAAGTTTCTCCTGTCCCGCCTGGCCCCGCAGTCCAGATGAATATCTCCCACTTCGGTCCTGTAGCCGCTTACAAAATAATTACTCAGAGGCTCAATATTAATTACAAACTGTTAGGCCTATGGCTCAGGCTTCTTGCTGGCTGGCTCATTCATCTTAAATCAACCCATTTCTATTTATCGATGCTTTGCCGCGTGGCCGCTGGCATGTTGCTCCTTGAGTGTTGGGCTGGCATCTCTCCCATCCCGCCTACCTCTTTTCTGTATCTCTGCTTGGATTTCCTGCTTGCCTCTACACTGCCTTGCCATAGGCCAAAGCAATTTATTTATTCCTGCTTTCTTTATTTACAAACCAATGGGAACAACATACATTCACAGCGAACAGAAAGGCATATCCCCCTCCCCCCCCAAGATGGATAGAGCGGCAGCTAGCCTGGGGCTCCCTGGCGTCTCAGCCTCCTGCCTCCACTGCCTGGGGCTCCCTGGCGTCTCAGCCTCCTGCCTCCACTGCCTAGTTGCTCCCCCACCCCCCACTTTGTCGATTGCTCTACTTCTTAACCTGATTCCTTCCAAGAGTGGAAGTGGGTCTTAGGAATGATGTAGGGAGGGATGGAAAGGTAATTCTTGGCTATCACAACTGGGGCGTAATTATTGAATTCTTTTGACAGGAGGGAGACCGGCATCCTGAAGGGGGAAGAAAAGAGTGTCACCCAGTCTCTGCTTTGGGCCAGAATGTGACACTCAACGTCCCCAGCGACAAGAGGACTCAAGCTGGTTGCGGCAATAGTGGGGCCTGCTGGCTGGGAACAACACAGTGTGTTTTAAGAGGACACCGCTGTCCCAGCAGGATGACATCCCGAGGCTCTGCCACCAGCCAGCGCCATGTCCCATCCTCCCTCCCGCCCAGCTGGGCCACGTTAACCCGCCTCCTGTCTTGTTACTTCGCTCCCTGTTTCTTTTGCCTGGACTCAGGCCTAAGGAGGTGTCTAGACTGTGCAGGAGGGTAATTTCTAGCAGGGTGTGGTGAACTTTCTGCAAAGTACCGCAGAGTGGATGTTTTAAACTTCGTGGACCTCACGTCTCACTCCCTGCTGCGTAACCTCTGCTGCCATTCCAAAGCAGCTGGGTAAGGTGCGATGATGTCCTGCTAAGACATATTTAAAATCTGAATTTCATTTTCTTTTCATCTGTCACAAAATACTGTTTTTCTTCCGATTTTTCCTCTCCATTTATTTAAAAAAATGTAAAGTTACTTTTAAGACACAAGATGTTTGTAGCTGAGCAGTCACATGTTGAATCTGGTCTCAGCCTGATTGCCAAGCTTTGACTTCATAACCCACTGTTCCCCAAACCCTGTTCCTCCAGGACATGGGCAAAGGCTTACAGGAAGTGTGGGAGTGTTAAACCAAGTTAATCACTGCTGCCTCCCCGCATCCCCCAACCTGCCCCCAGACCCTATCCACAGGCCTCCTCAGTCCATATAGCTCTCCAGAACAGTATCCATTCCCATGAGGGGCTAGTATTCCATCATGCAGCCTAGGCCTAGGTTAGGGTACCGAGGTCCTCATGTTTATGTGCCTGTCCATTACTATTTTTCCCAGTGCTTAAGGAGAAATATACTTAGGGTGATTGTAATCCCAGAGACTATGGGTGGTTGCAAGTCAGGAAACTCCTAAAATTCCTGGCCCTGACGATTAAAGGAAGGTGTTCATGGGTTAGCTTGGTCTCTGGGCTATCGCTCCATCATGAATAGAGCATTAAGTATTGAATGAATTTGATAGTATATGGTATAACAGACTGGTACACTTTGCATAGTAATGGTATGGTTACATGTTACATGTGTAGGGATTACAGAGTACTTCTGTTTTGCTTCTCTGTTTTCTCCTTATGCCTTTTCTCTGGGAAAAGTAAATCGGACCTTTTTTTAAAAAAAAAAAAAAAAACAAAAAAACAAAAAACAACAACAACAGGAGATCATGTAATTTAGGTAGGTATTGAACTGACTCTGTAGCCAAGAAGGACCATTTTGAACTTCTGATCCTCCTGCCTCTACCTCCCAAGTGCTGGGATGGCAGGCATGTAACACTGGGCATAATTTTGAATGTTTAAAAATGAAATTTTGTAGATGTAGGAACTGCAGTTCAGAGAGGCTTGGAAAGTGATTCCCTTTGCTTGTAGACAGTGGGAACGTGCAGAAATTAGTCTCTCAGGTGAGAGGAGACCTGGGGCTGACTTCTTTATGAGCAAAGTGTGACTAGGCAGTGAAGTCATTCTCTGGAGAAAGCATCACCTCTCCCCACATTCCTCTCTTTCTCGGCCCCTCCCTGCCAGACCCCCTTATATACAGTTCTCCAAGCCTCGCTTCCACAGTTGAGACGGGAACTTTCTACCCACAAGGATATCCTCTGCCAGTGAATGCTGAGGGAGCTTGCTCAACTTTTCCCGTCACAGAAAGAACCAGCCGCTTTCTAACTGCAGCCTCCAGTATCACTTCAGAACCTGAGGTGAGTGGCGGGGCTTCCCCAGCCTTTGCTCTGAGGCTTTAGGCTGTGGCCTTGTTTGGGAACACGGGTTTTAAGGGCGGATTGGCATATATCAACCTTTTATATAAGGAAATGGCTGAATGAAGAGTTGCTTACTACAACTTAACACCAAGGAGACTTGGGGTTGGATGGGAGGAAGGCCAGGGGGATAATAGACCCAGATATGAACTTCAAGAGAAGCTGGGAAGCCTGTAGCACTTAAGAAGAGAACAGGAAGAATTTTGACGATGGCCTCTGGCCTTAGGCACCTGTTCCCTATCCCAGGTGTTCACAGTCATGCCAACGCCGGCTTCTCTGCCCTCTCTGCCCTTCTGGGGTTGGAAGACAGTTTCTTCGGGTGTGAGGAGAGTGTGTAAATAAGAAGGCTCTGATATGGTTGTAGAAAATGGGGCGGAGGAGTTAAGGGGAAGGAGAGAAGAAAAGTGAAGGGCAGGGAGGCCCAGAAAGCAGTCTGCTGTGGCAGTCACCGAGGCCCGGGGCCGACTCCTGCTTGAGGGCCCGTCACACAGTCCTTCCAATTGGCACTTCAGAGAAGCAGTTTAAAAATGACTCACCTGGAACTCCTACCCCTCCTTCTGGTTTCGCTTACTGGAAAGATCAATTCTTAGAGTTAGGAGTGGGTCTGCCAGCTGGATGGCAGGGCTGAATGTGTGACCCAGACTTGCCTTCCGTGTGTCGCCCTGGGCTTCCTTGTGTTGATGCGCGAGGGCTGCTGCTTGCCTTCTGGAAGGAGAAATAGATCCACGTAAGGTCATCCCGGTGACTCAGAGGCAGGTCCTAGAAGTCAAAGGAGGAAGTGAGCTTCCTCCAGTAATCCACACATTCGTGAATTCATTCAAGAAGGCAAAGACGTGGCAGCCTCTTAAAGGCTCTACCTCTACATACCTCACAGGAGGGAGGGAATTTAAATAGGAGTTTCGATGGAGACATTTAAACCATAGCGTTTCTCTAGCCCCAGGCATCCCATTTGTGTCCTCCTAATGGTGGCTTGAATCAACTCCTGGAACATTATTTGGGGATGGCAAGTTCCGAGGCAGAGGTTGGCTTCAGGCTAAAGTCTGCTTTCCTTCAGCAGAAGCACCTGTCCGTTCTTCGACGCAGATGAGCTCAATACTACAGACTCTCTCCTGCCTGAGCCTCATCCTTCTTGTCTGGAACCAAGTGCCAGGGCTCCAGGGTCATGAGTTCCGATTTGGGCCTTGCCGAGTGGAAGGGGTGGTTCTCTCAGAACTGTGGGAGGCCTTCTCGGCTATGAAGAACACTGTGGTGAGTAGAGGCTCGCCCTGGATCCTTTCATGGTGCTTCCCTTATGGGGGGAGGGTATTTTTTTTTCAGGACCGTGGATCCCTTTCCAACTTTCTCAATCAGTTCCATACACAAGAACCCGGATGAGGTCAGGAGGCTCCATACGGCCAGTGCTACACACGGGAAAACAGAGGCTCAGTCATGTGTGGCCAGCCTCCAGCAAAAGAAGCAGAGTCCAAGGGGAGGCAGGGGGACCCTGAGTGGCTCAGCTTCATCCTGGGTGGGCTCTGGCTCCCAGTATAAGGAGTAAGACGAGAGGCTGGGCTTTGGAGAGTCCTCCAAGAGCAAGAGGCAGCTCCTAGGTGCAGCCACATGCTCCCATCTGCTTCCCATGTGAACTGTGGAGATGAACCTTACCCTTTGTGGCTCCTAAAGCTGAAAAGCTTATTTCCTTGTGTCTCATATGGCCAAAGGAAGCAAAGGTCCCCCCTTTTCAAGTCTGTGATCAGGGGGTCCTTGTGCCCCTTTGGGATGAGTAAGCTTAGTGGTTTTCTGTAGACAGGACCCATACCTCCTCCCCAGGAGCTAGCTCATTATGTTCCTTCCTGGGTCCTCCTCTGGTCCCTCTGGTCTCCAAAGTCTCCCAGATGGGATAGCGTTTGGAGTTGGGGGGACAGTATTTCAGCAAGATTGGCTCCTACGAAGATCCCTAACCTGGAGACATCTTTTCTTTCTGTTCCCAAAGCAAACTCAGGATGACATCACAAGTGTCCGGCTGTTGAAGTCGCAGGTTCTTCACAATGTCTCGGTAATCAAATAGTAGAGAATGGGATAGCTCTCCCAAGGGGCTAATGGGAGCTCCTCCTTTCTGTTCTGAGGTGACCCTACACAGGACCCTATGTATAGACCAGAGGGTCTCAACCTGTGGGTCGTGATCACTTTGGGGGTCAAATGGACCTTTCACAGGGGTCACCTAAGACCATCAGAAAACACAGATATTTAATTACAATTAGTAATAGTAGCAAAATTACAGTCATGAATCATCAATGATGATGATTATATGGTTGGGGGTCACCACAACATGAGGAACTGTATTAAAGGGTTGCAGCATTAGGAAATTTGAGAACCCTTGGCCTAGATAGACTGTGAGCATGAATAGACTGATTCCTGAAGGGCGCCAAGCTTCCTGGGCAGAAAGGGTCAGGTAGCACTTGTTGTGTTCAAGGGCATCAGGTTTCTCACTCTTCTCCTTCCTGCCATTTTCCTTCTAATTCTCAATCACTAAGTCCAAGTTCAAACGCTGTTCAGGATCCATCATGTTAATGAGGGCATACAGTAGAGAAGAAAGGGAATCTCATCTGGGTGGTGATCCGGGAGTCCTGGGAGCCAGGCTAGCATCTGGGGTGGCTGGGTTACCTTGGGTGGGTAACATCTTTCTGGGGTCTGGGCTCCCGCTGTGAATGTCAAGTTGTTCCACAAGACTCATGCTGTCCCTTCAGATCTATCTAGTGCCACCATCATTCCCAAGGAGACACTATAGTGTCCATCTTACCTTGAGTAGTACACGGGTTTTTCCCTTGAGGGTCAGGGTTAACAGAGGCCTCAATGATTTGCTTCTTCCCCAGGATGCTGAGAGCTGTTACCTTGTCCACAGTTTGCTGAAATTCTACTTGAACACTGTTTTCAAAAACTACCACAGCAAAGTAGCCAAGTTGAAGATCTCGAAGTCCTTCTCCACTCTGGCCAACAACTTTTTTGTCATTGTGTCAAAACTGCAGCCTAGTGTGAGTAGATCATGGCTGGAGCCTGGGAAAGGATGTGCTTGAGAATCTGCCCCTCCCTCCATTCAGTCCCGGCTTCCATTCTCAACAGAGTCCTAGGTGTCATGAAAAAGGGTTATAGGTTCAGGTCTCTATTTGCCCTGATCAGCTAGGGAACCCTTGCAAAGTGCTCAACTTCTCTGGGCTTCAGTTTTGCCACCTGTAAAATGGGGGTAACATTTCTACCTATAGAGAGTGCTGTGAAGAAAGATAGAGCCCTGCTATATGCTGGGAATCTGGCTCTGGCTTCCCTGAGAGTGTGGAACTCAGTGCAGTCCTCACAGGATCTGGGAGTCCTGCCCTGGTATCACCAGGAAGAGCAGGAGGGGTGAACCTCCTGCCTGATCTGGAGGGGCTAACCTCCATTCTGGTCTAACTTTAGGAACATTTTTTTTTCTGATATGCAGAAGGACGAGGACATGCTTTCCATTAGTGAGAGTGCACACCGGCGGTTTTTGCTGTTCCGAAAAGCATTCAAACAGGTAAGAACTGGGAGCCTGCCTCCCCAACAGAAGCAGGCTAGCTTGAACTGCCACAGAGGAGTGCCCCATAGACCTTGCAAATGGAAATGCTATTGTATTTCCTTACAAGATAGTTCACTGTTGAGGACTTTCCCTAAGAGAAAGTTTTACAGGCACCTAATGTCAGAATTGAGAAAGAAGGTGGGCAACTCACCTCCCAACACAACGGCATCATTTCTGCAATGTTCAAATGGTCTCATTTTGAATAAAAGATACAGAAGATCATATTACATCTTTCTAAATTAACACACCAAAGAAAATCCAAATCTCAACCCTAGTACCCTCACCCTCAAAGAAAGCATCCTTGGTTTTGATTGCTTTGTGGAAGAGCAGATATACCAGTCTACAAATATATGGTGGAATGCAACGTGGGCTCATTTCTTACCTGCCCAATGAGTTCACCACATCTTCCCTGGGCTGCATCCCATGGTTCTTATGTTCCAGGAGCTGTGTTCTTCTCTGGCCCTCTACCTCCTACTCAATAGTCCCCTTTCCTCACCCTGGGGTACACGTGATGGGTGGATCTGTTTATCAGAGGCCGTTCCCCAGGGGATTCAGCTAATTTGGAGTCAGGTCCCTTTCAGGCAGGCCAGGTTGGAATGAAGCTATTCTCAGTCAACATACCTGACCCCTAACTCTCGATTCGCTGCAGATGGACACAGAAGCGGCTTTGGTGAAAGCCTTTGGGGAAGTGGACATTCTCCTGACCTGGATGCAGAACTTCTACCAGCTCTGACTGTCCATCAGGATAACTTCCTATTTGTTCTCCACGCCATTTCAAGCCATTGTTAACACCCAGACTGTCCTCAGGACACTTCAGACTCTTGGCCATGGACTGACTCCGTTGCTGGCTCAGGCTTCTCCTCAGACTTCACTCTCCAGCAGTCCAAATGACAGTCATGGCAGGCACCTTGGAATGCTGTGGTGAACCCCTAAAGTGGACTTGTGTATTTATTACACCTTTATTTAATCATTGTCACTGTTTCAGTGGAAACCGTATTTATTTGTGAGACTGGAAGTTCCGGGAAAGCAGCAGAACGTAGTGTCCCATGCTTCCGCCTTATTTCCTGTGCTCTGGCTACGGCGTGGGGGCAGTGGATGGTTGCTCAGGAAATATTTAAACTGCGTTGTTTTTATTTATTGTTGTCTCTTGTGGATTATTGGGGAACAATGAATGATGGGTTATGAAGCTAAACTTCAGTGCATGGAAAGCATGCAGGGACAGAGTGCTGGGGCATGGAGGGCACTGATTTGAGATTTTGTTTATTTTTGTGTGTATGGGTGTTTCGCCTACCTATATGTCTATACACTTCATGCTTGGCATGCAGTACCCATGGAGGCCAGATGAGGGCGTCGGATCCCCTGGGACTAGAGTTAGAGGCAGTTGTGAGCTGCCCTGTGGGTGCTGAGGATCCAACCCAGGTCTTCGGGAAGAGCAGCCAGTGCTCTTAACCTCTGAGTTGTTGCTCCAGCAAAGGACACTGATTTGAAGAATAAACGATGAAAACTACCATGTGGGCTAAATAAGGCAGATTCATCCCCGACACTTCACCTTTTCCTTGATTTCCCCACCCATCCCACTCCCCGATTTCTCTGAGCACCCCTCTTTTCTTATGATACCATTCTCTCCTTATCTGTCTAATACAATGTATCAAGCAGATAGTAACATTGGACCCGGTTGCACTGTCCAATCTGTGATGACATTCCTCGCTAAGAAAGGCAACTCGACTCAGGTAGCCACTCCATTCTATTTCAAGAAAAGTGTCCAGGGAGCTTATGTTGGGTATCTGGGAAAGACCTTCTTCTCAAAGGCAAGATCTGGCATTCTCTTGCCTCATGCTGTGGCTGCACTCTGCAGCTGATGTCAGTTCAAGAAGTGTCTGACTCTATCTTTGATCTAAAAAGTGGGATGTCTCTTCTTCCATCCCCCAGGTGCTTTTCTCCCATGTCTTGCCATGAGTTGTCTGGAATTGACAAGAGAGGTGATGGTTCAGCTAAAATCAAAGTGAAAGTATTAAAATGTCGAAGAAGGTAGGGAGATAACCAAGACTTTCTAAAAGGAGAAAGATGCTGGAGTCTTGTTATCTGTACCAAGTGATGGAGAGTTAAAGAGGATTCATGTGGGTGTATAGCCCAAACACAAACAAAAGGTTAGTTTTAAAAATTTAGATATAAGTCATCATATCAAATAAGTTGCCCTTGCCATGGGACTCAAGAAAAGTAGCTCAGTATGCACTTTGGATCTTGGCCTGGAGATGTCAGCCAGGCTTATGTTCCAGCCTGATGCCACATGAGCTAGGGGTAGGGCAGCGAAGATCATGTGACCAAAGACAGTGATGAAACACCTTGTAAGTCCCATAGCTGTTAGATGGCACAGAAAGGACAGGTGCCATCATGACTAATGAATGCTCGCCATCATGACTACTGAATGCTCTGCATGTCCAGAGCTCTCCTGATGAATGCAGGGGGCTTCAATGGGGGTGGTGGTGGTGAAAAAATTAGCTTGTAACAGGACCATTCTCAAGGCATTCAGACAGTCAGGTGAGACTCAAGTTGGGGTAGGGGACGTGGGAGGTGACAGGGATCCTATAACAAATGGAAGAGGTGCTGGAAATCAGCCGACAGGCAGGACTCATTGGCACGAAGATCTGGGCCCTGGGAGACAGCTGGGGAGATGATGTGGGCCAGGAATATTGATGTAATCATCTGAATCAGTGTCTCCCACGTTGACAGCAGGCTGGTGGCACAAGGTCACGTATTCACAGCTTGTCTTCAGAGGCGGGGTGTGAGGCCAGGGGGCCTCAAGTACCTGGGAACAACCAAAGGAATGTCACTAGCTCTGGCTGGGGGATTTTAACACCTGTTTAGGTGGATTTCCATTGCAGGAAATGGACGAACATGGACATGGTTGCTGAGTTCCAGATGTCAATGACGAAAAATTAGCTGAACTTCATTAAGTGGGCCAGCCCTGGGGTTTTTCAGGGTGCAATCTCACACCTACAAATAACTGGAAACTGCTTCATTCTAATGCGGGAAGGATGCTTTACATGGGTTCAGACTGCAATCATAGGGCTGAGCACAAGTATGAAGGAGGCCCACCTGAAGAAGTCTCCCCTTGGGGGATAAAGGGATATGACTTGTAAGGAAAATACGCATCTTTTCCATCAACTATTCAGAGGTAGGGTGAGTCATTTCTTATACCTCTGTAAGGACATGGAGAGGGCATGGCATGGCACCAGAATGCATTCCAGAAAAGGGCTGGGTATCTGAGGAAGGAAGATTACGGGTCACGTGGGCACTAGGGTGCTTCTCTTTGTCAGACAGAAGCGTCAGGACTCCCCCTTCATGGCAGCTAGTTCTCAGAAGACAAGGCTGTGTCAAGACTCCAACATGGTACACGTACTGCACTAGCCACAGAAGAATGCCATGGCAGACACTGTGATCAGTCATCTGAAGTTCTAAGAACTAGGAGCACAGTCCTTTGAATGCAGGAAGCGTCTGTTAGAAAGAACTTCTACATTGTGTATTTTACCAAAAAAGAGACACAGGCAGAAGCTTGCTTCAAAACCACATCTCCCACTGAATGTCGACTTATTTGGTTTAGACAGTAAAAATATTCACTATGGGCCTGGAGAGATATGGCTCAGAGATTAAGAGCACTGGCTGCTCTTTCAAAGGACCCAGGTTCAATTCCCAGCACCCACATGGTAGCTCACAGCGGTCTGTAATTCAATTTTAGGGAATCCGACACTCTCCTACAGACATAAGCAGGCAAACCACCAATACACTAAAAATAAATTTAAAAAATATTCAATATGAAGACTGAAATAAGTCATTGAGCACATGTACCCTGTAAATTTGTTCTGTCAGGATTTTTTCCACCCTAATTGAGAGAAGGAGGGTCTCACAGAGGGAGGCAGGGTTAGCTTTGAGCAAGAGGCAGCCAAGAGGAGGGTCTGTATGATCATAGGGCAGATCCACAGGAAAAGACTAGCTCTGGGGAAGAACAGACAGGCTCTGCTGGGCCATTCATTCCCAAGCCTTGAGGACTGTTTTGGGGGTTACATGGGTGAGGGAACACATTCAAGACGCTGGAGGTGACTACAGGACTTCTTCCCTTTTTAGCCAGACACATCATCATTTAATCAATATATTACCAACCAGGCATGACACTCATAACCTCCCTTGAAGGCAGATGTGTTTGCAAGGCAGCTAATGAGAGGCAAGTGGAAGTGGGATATGAAAATTCAGGGTCATGGTCATAAAGAAGCCATTTTTCCCTCTGGGTAGAAATGAGAACTTGGTCTGGTGGCTGAATACTGGCCATGGACATGGAAGTTTGTTGGGGTTGTTAGAGCAAAATGTCACTGGATGATGTCATGGATTAACCCAGTTCTTCCTATCTCTCTGGTTTGAACCCTGACTTCAGAGGAAAATTGGCCTCCATGTCCTGAGCTCTGCATTTTTGGGTCTGTTATATTTAATTAATTAAACACTAATTACACACACACACACACACACACACACACACACACACACACGGAACCCTTATTAATATTTTTCTGACTACAAAATCCAATGTTTTGGACGTTGAGAATAAAGAATATTTCCTTAATTTAGAAAACGAAAGGACATACCTGTAGTGCTGAATGTCTGCATCTCTGCCCAGTCACTTTGGATAAAACCTAATGATCACGTTACTATGACTTCCTCTCATTTTAAGAGTTGTCTTGAATGTTCTCCCTCACACTGAGGTAAAACTGTCCTGGTAGCTTCCACCTTCTCTAGCCTTCTAGAAACCTATGTGTCCCTTTTACATCATGGCCACTGCAGAGATACACACCTTTTATCATTCTCTTCTAGACTAAAGCCATGTCATTCATTTATCACAAAAGAAATGCTTGGCCAGTAGGTAAAAGTAACCACAGTTCTTGTGGAGTCACCCTCCAGAGGGCTTAAACCTAGGAACTGGATATAACCGGTTGGGAGACCCGGGAGCACCGGCCGGGGCTGGTGGAGCTTACCTGTACCTGCTGCGGGGCGGGAGATGCTGAGCCTGGGGCACTGAGGAGCGGAGCCTCTGCTGGGCCTACAGGTCAGAAGAAAGTGGTGAGGGCCGGGCCTCTGCAGGCCTGCCCGCCACCTGTCCCCTGCTCCACGCTGGAGCCCGTCTCCACGCTTCACTAGTGCGTGCGCTCACCCACTCGGTCGGGGATCGGTGCACGCCGCGGGCAGGCGCTGTAGACGTTGTTCTGCGAGCGCGGCCTCTGCGGGGCACCCCGGCGCTGTGCCGGGAACGGGCGGGACGCCCCCTGGCCTCGAATCCTCATCGCCACCCGGCCCATGCGCCTGGAGAAGGCTTCAGGAAGTCACCGGGAAGAGAGAAGGACATGGCATCAGACGCTGCGTCTCCTTCCCCCAAATTGAGGGCTACACACTTCTCTGAGGCCTGGCAGCGTATGGTCTGAGCATAGATGCCCAGGGTGCAGAGCGAAGGAGGAAGGGCAAAGCCCTCCCGGGCTCCATCTCCCATCCCACGGTCCCTGGGAGTTCAAGCTGGATCTGAACGCTCTGGGCTCTTTGGGTATCTCAGCTCTCCCATCCCAAGCCTAGAGCCTCAAGCTGCTCACCTTTCCTCCTTTGAATGGCTCTTTTTACCATCAGCCCCAACAGAACCAGCAAAAGAAAGGCCAGGAAGGTCGGAATCAGGATGTGAAATTCCAGGATGGGGATGTGAAGCCCCCGGTCTTCTCTCCCATGCTGTGGGCTGTGGTGGAGTGTTCTTGGCCGGAAAAGAGAGGGAGAGAGGGAGACAGAGAAGGTAAAGGAGGAAAGGAAATTTAAAGACTCATCCTGTGTGGCCACCTTTTTTTTGGAGATGACTCAGAGTTGACCCTTTGTGAACAGAATTTCCTCCATCACCCCCCCCCCCCCCAAAAAAAAAGATTTGTTTACGGGGTCAGGAGTCTTGGATTCAAATTCAAGTTCTGCATTTTACTGGTTATGTGGTCTTGAGCGAGTCTTAATTCCCCTGAGCTGTATTTCCTTATAAATGGGAACCATAAAACCCGCCACGAAACTGTTAGGGCTGTGAAACAAAGGAGGCATAAAGAATTGAAGGTGCCTGGCCTATAGCAGTTTCTAAATCGGCTCCTGTTCCCGCCGTTAGAAACCCTTCCCCAGGCCGACTTGCATCAATCAGACCTGGACATTGCATGTCTTTGGCATTAAGAAAATGTTTATTACATGGATTTCTGAAATAGGAATCAAGAGTCCTGTTTTCATGGAAACCACTTAGATTTCATTGCCCCAGTTCCCTCACTTAAAGGATCCAAACAATTCTGGGAGTCTTTTTTCCTCACTCACAAGTTTATATTCGCTCAGGCTATAAAATCCTTGTGTGCTTTCCTCGCATTTGCTGTAATGCTGCCCCCTCGTGGCTCATTTAGGTCCGACATTTAGGACAATGTTAAGCAACAGAAACATTTGTCACTTATGGAATTTAAATTGTGTTAGCAGCCTTAATATGGAAAAGAAAAAAGAGCATAATTTTAACACTTACTAATCAGCAATTAATTTTAATTACTTTAAATTGATTAGAAGTTCTTCTCATTTAGTTATTCATTACAACAGACCTGAATGAATATGTATGGGTTGAAAGATCCAAGTCTTTCTATAAGGTCAGAAGTGGCCCTTGGCAAGTGTATTCTTTGTTGAGGAGACTGATGCATTTATATAGCACACTCAGAAACAGCATTTCTCTGTAGACTCTTGGAGACAAAGCTGAGAAGTGGGCAGGCTGACTTCACCGCTCTTAGCTCAGAGGCCCTAAACGCAGAGACCCTTACCTTTGCCTAAATGCAGAGACCCTTACCTTTGCCTTAACGCAGAGACCCTTACCTTTGCCGGTGAAGTCTGGTGTGGTGGCTGTAGCTGGCCCCTAGGGACCCGAGTGCTTGCTGAGCTGAGGTCTTTGAGGGTGTGGTAGCTGGCAGGAGGGCTGGGGACTTGGCAGCTGTCACGGAAGATGTTCTGGAAACTCTGGGATGGTGGGTGACTGGATTGGTGCTGGAGGGCTGGTGAGCTGGAGAGGTCTCAGTCTTTGGGGCTGGTGTGTTAACTTTAAGAGAGAAAAGGAAAAGGTTACATTAGTGATACTAGGTGTTCTCCAGTCTCCAGAAGGAGCGGACCTCCTCTTCCTCTCTTGATCATTTCTTCCCTTTGCCCGTCCATACTACCTTTGTTCTTGCAGTCCTCATGGCCCGAAATGCCTTTATAGCATGCCATCTACACAGACAATTTTCATGCATGCTTCCTTCAAATTTTCTCAGCTTCCTTCCAATTGAACTCAGCTCAGCAAGTGCTGGGGTCCCTAGGGGCCAGCCACAGCCACCACACCAGACTTCAGGGCAAGGGTTAGACTCTGCGTTTAGGGCTTGTGTGCTAAGAGCCCTGAAGTCGGCCTGCCTCCACTTCTCAGCTTTTTTTTTTTTTTTTTAATCCCAGCAAGCCTTTCCTGACTTCACAGGCAGAAGCATTTACCATGTACTGAGCATGGGGGAGGGGGGAGGGTGGGAGTGGGGGTCTTGCTTTTCTGTGCTCATCTATTCTCCCCCATCCCATCCCTGTCAGTCACACTGATGGATCTATGATCTGCCCAGTTACACTGTTTCTCTTGGCCCCAGCAGGGTTTCCTGGAGTAACAATGTTCACTTAGCGTGTCTAACTGATCTGGTATATGTTAAGATACAATGGAAGTGCTAGCATGACAGTCATCTTTTCGTTGCCAAGTGGAGTTGTTAAAACCACTAGTGACCAGCAGCCAGAAGACACCCCCTGCAGGTAGGAGGAAACATAATGACCTCCAGCTGGGAACCGGCTGCTGCCCGCTGCCAGTCATTCAAACAGGAGCTGGCGTTTGTAAATTGGTCACTTGGTTACTTGTGGTGCCACCTGGTGGTGACATGGGACTCCTCCAACTAGAGCCTGGCATCCTAGCGGTAGGCTGAAGCCCTCTCTTAGGGCAAGGGCAAAGCACGGGAAACCCATGTCTGCTTTGCAAGCTACCCTTTGAGCTGAAAAAAAAAAAAAAAATCTCTCCCTCTTCTGCTGGTCTTGATTTGATGGACTGACCTTCGAATATGAATTCAGAAGAACTGGCATGTTCAACCTCACGGAGCCAGCTGGGAATCTGCTCCCGCAGAAACCTGTGAAACCATGGTGGAGGCTCAGGAGTCGGTTCGTCTTCCCAGAATGGCTCATACTCTGTTGGAGGCAAGAGGGGATATACTGGTGATCATGAAGAGATAGGACTAGGGGATCAGGTAGAAACTGACTCAGCCAAGGCCATGAGGAGATGAGTATGGTCCCCCGAGACAAGCAGAAAGGGAACTGGGCATCCCCTCCCCACCACTTCCCACCGGCACACCCAGCATTCCCTATAAGACTATCAGGCTATTGGGGTTATAAACTGCTGAACCAGTCCTGCATGTGTTAGGAAGCCACTGAAAAGAGGAAAAGTCAGGGGTAAGAAGAAATGAAGGTCCCAACCATACAGTAACAAATTTGGACTAGATATGGCTTGATCATTGAGTCTCTCTCCTTTTCATTCACCCGAGACTTCTCATGACATAGGATAGTCAGGGTCCTTCTGGTTTCCTCTGCCTCAAAGCCTCTCCTCAGGCTAATGTCTATCTCTCCATTCACACCCCAGGTAGGATGGGCAATGCACAACATCCATCTTATTCCTTTCATCCCCTGTGGTAGAAGGTTCTAGGCTGGGGTGTTAGTCTTAGGCTCTGTTGAACCGCATTGTTATTGGGCTCCCTAACACGGTAGTAGCACAGAGCAGTTACAGTTAGAAGATTGCCTCCGTTTTCCCCACTGGGAATGTTTTCTAAGCACCTACCATTGTGGACATTCAGGGTGATTTTCTGGGTCTTGCCCCGGTCCGTGTATAGACCCACACCACAGGCATAGACTCCATTGTCACTTTCGGTCAGATGTGTCATCTCCACTAGGAAGAACTTCTTATCCAAGCATGGCGTTAGGGTGACACGTCTTTCATACTCCTTCTTGACAAAGCTGCTGGATACCACAGTGGCACATATTCTAGGGTCAGTCATCTGCCGGCACAGATACATCCTCACATGTGTTTGAGGGAGCGGGCACGTGATGGTAATGGATCCACCCCACTCTACATCCAGCTTTAGTTCTGGGAGGACCTTCAGGGTCCCAGGCACTGCAAGGAGAAGAAATCAATGCAGAAGAAGCTCCATACTCAGATATTTCTCGACTTCAGCCACATCCTCAACTTCAAGCAACTCTCCAAACCTAGAGCTGATCCCAGACCACCCTCACACCCACCCCTAGACCTAGCCACATCCCTGTCATTAGCCCAGGCTCATCCTTATGATGATTTCTGCCTGTTGACTCATGCTCAGTTTCTTCAAGGTCCTATTCTCATTCAGGCTTAGTCTGTGCCCACCCCGTGTCCTCAGGCTCAGCCTCATAATTAAACCTGAGACTTTAAGAACATAGACACAACAACAGTGCTTACTCCAAAGGGAAATAGTGTGCCTCGAATGACCCCCAATGACACACAACCCCCAAGTGAATTCAATATGGGGGTGAGAAAGGTGACACATTCTTGCAGCACATTTCCGTTCCAAGTTCTTTTTTCCCTCAAATCCTCTCATCTATCCAGTCCTCTTTTCAACTCTATTAAACCATTCAACCCGTACACACTGGATGCCTTTTGTGCACATCCCTCCCTCATACGATAAATCCTGTGGTAAATTATCCCAACAGACAGCTACTGCAGCACAATGGAACAGAGTCCATGAGACGGACAGCTCAGCGCTCCCTGAAAGGAGCAAACAGGAGCACCTGATTCAGGCTACCAAGGGGATGGTGTCCCAGGAGGAGGGCTTTTGAGAGAAGTGATGTCCATGCTGCACCCTGAACCAATGGGCATGAAGGACAACTGAGAAGGTGATCTTAGTCACGAGTGTAGAGAACTCACGGGAGGGAAAGCAGGCATGTATGAGTGTGAGTGCACATGTGTGGGTATGAGCACACATGTGTCTGGAGGGCGTAGATCAGGGAGGAGAAGAAGTTGTGTGCCCACTTCCTCAAATACATGTGAGGATGTATCTGTGGCCACAACAAGCAGGAGAAAAGGGTAGTATAATTTGACCTGCTTCAGAAGAGGATAAAGCCCCAGACTACAATGTAAGTGAGTCCCAGCAAGTGCCTCCATGTACGGAGAAGAGGGTTGTCTTAGTTACTTTTCTATTGCTGTCACAAAGCACCATGACCAAGGCAAATTATAAAAGAGAGCGTTTAATTCGGGGCTCATGCTTTCAGAGGGTTAGAGCCCATAATCACAGTGGTGGCAGGGGTGGGGCATGGCAGCAGGCAGGCAGGAATGGTGTTGGAGCAGTAGCTGAGAGCTTGTGTCTTGATCCGAGAGAGAGAGAGAGAGAGAGAGAGAGAGAGGCAGACAGACAGACAGACAGACAGAGACAGAGAGAGACAGAGACAGAGAGACAGAGAGAACAAGCTGGAATGGTGTGGGGTTTTGAAATCCAAAGCCCACTCCCAGTGGCATACCTCTTCAATAAGGCCACACCTCCTAATCCTTTGCAAACAGTTCCACCAAGTGTGGACCAAGCATTCAAATATATGAACCTATGGGGGCCATTATTATTTAAACCATTGAAAGGACTGATAGGGCAAAGTGTGCATGTTCAGGTGATTCTGGAGGGCTAAAGCAGAGGTGAAAAGGGCCTTTCAGATGACAAGAACCAGCTGTATCAAGATGGGGATGTGAGAAAGAACATGGCAGGGAAATCTGCCAGCCTACTGATGTTTATCTACAGACTGTGCATTCTGAATCGCTCCAATGATTTAGTCAGATGAGAGTTTAAAAAAACTAGAATATCCATGGGTCTGAGGCTTCTATATTAAGATATTTCTGGTAGAGGGGAACATTGAGGGGTAGGAAGGTGGGAAAAATGAGTTAGAGACAGATATGGAGGTTAGGAGAGGGCGAGGGACTAAAAAAATATCCACAGGAAATGCTGAGATGGAAAAGTGAAGTTTTGCTTTTTGTTTTGTTTTGTGTTTTTTTTTTTTTTTTTTTTTTTTGTTTTGTTTTTTTTTTTTTTTTTGTTTTTTCGAGACAGGGTTTCTCTGTGTAGCTTTGCGCCTTTCCTGGAACTCACTTGGTAGCCCAGGCTGGCCTCGAACTCACAGAGATCCGCCTGGCTCTGCCTCCCGAGTGCTGGGATTGAAGGCGTGCGCCACCACCGCCCGGCTTTTGTTTTGTTTTTAAGACAGGGTTTCTCTGTGTAGCTTTGGAGCCTGTCCTGGAACTTGCTCCATAGACCAGGCTGATGCCTGTGAGTAGTCTTGTCCTTGGGTGTGGCCATTCTCTCTGTCTACGCTAGTATAGGGCCCGCTTTTTAAAGGAACATCCCAGATGCAACTCTTGGCCACTGAAAAGCGATTCTTGGGAAGAAAGGGGAGATGGGAGAAGGTGTCTAAAGGACCCACCGATGTGATATTAACGTTGGAGAGGCAGTTAAGTGACATCTAGTTTGTAATCTCTAATTTGGCGACTAAGCAGCTGGTAATAGGAGAAGGGACTGATGTAGTCTGAAAAGTCATTGTCAATGTAGAGTTGTGTGAAAACGCATGTCTGAGATGTGAATGACGCCCTGTAGCCTTTCCCTAGTGCAAAATATGGTGAAAGAAGGGAAGGCCGTGAGGGGCCGAGGCCACTCTAGAGATTGTGTAGGTGAGAGTGGGATTCAACCCAATCAGGAGCAGAATGCTCGACAGGACGGGGACAACTGCTTGAGATTTGTATGTTTATCAAAAGGGCTATAGCTTATGAGCGCGTGTTTGCGGGGCAGGCGTTCTCTTTACCTGGACCTGTAGCTCACCCATTCACCAGCAATGGTGGGTATCCGTTCGTCTCTGCCTCCCCAGCTCTGGGCTCACAGGTTGTGTGTCACCGAGCCTGGCTTTTTTTTTTTTTTTTTTAAATGTGGTGGCTCTGAACTCAGGTTCTCATGTTTTTGTGGAAAGCATTTTACCTACCTACCCAGCCCCTGACTGTAAAATTCTAATTTCCTTTGAAAAGGTTGAGAGGGCTGGTGAGATGGCGCCGTAGGTCAAGGCACGTGCTGACAAAATCCGGGCGATTTTGATTCCCAGTGCCCACGTGATAGAGAAAGAGAACTTACTCCTCCAAATTGACCTCTGACCTCCAGATGCATGCTGTGGCACACGACCCAAAATAAACAAACAAATGTAATAAAGAAAAATGTAAAAACACGAGAACTTTCCACCTAGCATCCCATCTCCATCTACAGTCGCCTGACATTCGCTCTGCAACAGAAAACGGTCCTATTTCCTTTCACAGGGCGCCCCCTCAGCTGCAGCCCGAGTCCACCCTTCTCTCCTTTCAGAAGGTCTGTCTGCAGCGATCCCCCCTTTCTGCCGCATCCCTGGCTCCATGTTCTCGTCAGCACTGCAATAGCTCACACACGGGCCCTGGTGTCGGCGCTTTTAAAACCCCTCGGAGGATGTTTGCCTCTTCTCCGCTCTCAAGGGTCTCATCACATTCCTATCCGCTCCTTCAGTTTCTCTTTGATCAAATTCAATCAAAAGTGTGTCTCTAAAAGTCCACCCAAACTGCTCTCCTCCGAGTCGACACCACTGCCGTCCCTGTCTCTGTGGACCACTTGTTTGTACCCATCTTACTGTTGCCCCCCTGGCAGCATTTGACCCAACCGAGTCCTCCCTGCTGGGACCACTTTCTGTGCTCCCCCTCATGCTATCCGGCCGTAGCTGTTCCCGCGACGGCTCCTCTCTCACTTGTCCGCCTACATCTACCCCTCCACTGGGCTGGCTGGCACACAGCTCGGTATCCCACCTGCTCTTCCTGTGTCTTCCTTCTCTTTCCGCGCTAGCTCATCTGCTCCAGGGCCTTTTAAATACCGGTGCTGACAGCCTGGGTTTTGACTGAACGTATGTTTGTTTCTCGTCTTGTCCTTTCCTCTGAGCTCCCGGCTGGCTCTGGCCCCCGGACTCCATGGGATGTTTAAGATGATATCGAACAACAGCCAGCAGAGAGCTCTTCTTAAACCTGCTCACTCACGAGAGAGTTTTCTTTCTTGGGAAATAACGCTACCACCCAAGTGCTGAAGGCCAAACTCACCCTCATGCTAATGAATCAAGAAAAAAAAAGTTGCTGGAGGTCCAGGGAGATGGCTCACCAATCCAAGCTCTGTCCTTGGAACCCAAACATGTATACATGTGTAAAATCCCAGACATGCATCTGTAATCTCCTTACTCCCGCGGTAAGATGGGAGACAGAGGAAGGAGAATCGCCCGGAAGTTCATAGGCCAGCTACCTTAAAGTCTGTAGCACAGCAGCAGACACAAGACGGGTAGGAAGAAGGCATGAAGTGACCCCCCCAAAAGCTATCCTCCTATCTCCACGCATGTGTTGTGGCATGCGCACAATAAAAGTTTTTTAAAGGAATAAACTTGAATATTCTCTCTCTCTCTTGAGTACATGTCTCACACACAACGTGCTGAGTCATAATATGTATATGTATTCCTATTAGTGGTCTAGGGAAAAAGGTTTGAAGCCCACATCCTATGATACTGTCTTGGTTTATGAGGGACCTTCCCATAGGGCTCAGTGTCTACAGTTGTACTGAGCTCTAGGGACAGGCCTACCCCAATATGCACAGGCCTGAGGGCAGTATTAACAAATAAAGGTCAAACTATCATACATCTCGTTATTCAAAGTTATTACCAAGGGCTGGGGATGTGGCTTGGTTGCTACAGAGCTAGCCTAGCACACACAGAACCCTGAACTTGAGCCCCAGGCCTGTGTAACCAGGCGTGGCGGCCCATGCCTGTAATTCTAGCTCTTGAGATCCTCTGCAAGAGCATCAGGAATTCAAGGTCATCTTCATCTACAGAGCTCATTAGAGGTCAGCCTGGGATACAGGAGACCCTGTCTTTAAAAAAAAAAAACAAGATTAACAATAGACTATTGATTAAAGTATTTTGTATGTTCTAATCATGTTAAATCTCTATATTTCTGCTCTGTTGCTTATGGCACATGTGACCTCCCTCTGGGCGGGCTCCCCTTGGTCCCTCAACTTTCCTCAGTGATATGATTTCCCCACATTTCTGGCACCTCTCATATTTTGGGGTTTCCATTGCTTCACCTTCACAGTTTTGTGCAGTGACATCTCGGGGTCTTTGTACAGACAATCCAACCCTGCACACTTTGCCTAGCCTCGGAGGCTGTTTGGAACCTTGGTGCTGGCCTTCACGACCCCTTTGCCCTTATATGTTGCACATCTGCAAAGACAGCTGTGTGTGGACAGGCCAAGTTCTGCTATAGACTTGAGATGTAGTATGGCCCCTTGGACCACAACTAGAACAGGATCTGTATGTCTTTGAGGACAAACACTTTCCAAGGTGGCAGTATTCTAACATCATGCCCTGAGAGGCTCCGTACTCAAGTTCTCTTTTTTCAAATGAAAATTTGTGAAATGAGTTGAGAGGTGGAATATTGTGCTCAAGGCATCTTTCCTATTGTCCCATTGCAAAGTCCGAGGTTTCCCCTTGGGCTGGATAGTTTTATGTCTCAATTAAGAAAATCCTTCCATATGATTGGCTTTCAGGCAAGCCTATGGGGGCATTTTCTTAATTAGTGATTGACAGGGTAGGGCTCAGCCCGTTGTGGGTGGGACTGTCCCTGGGCTGATGGTCCTAGATTCTATAAGAAAGCAGGCTAAGCAAGTCATGAAGAACACGCCAGTAAGCAGCACCCTTCCATGGCCTCTACATCAGCTCTTGCCTCCAGATTCCTGCCCAGATTTCCTTCAGTGATGAACAATGATATGGAAGTGTAAGCCAAATAAATCCTCTCCTCCCCAACTTGCTTCTTCTTCTTCTTCTTCTTCTTCTTCTTCTTCTTCTTCTTCTTCTTCTTCTTCTTCTTCTTCTTCTTCTTCTTTTTTTTTTGGTTTTTCGAGACAGGGTTTCTCTGTGTAGCTTTGCGTCTTTCCTGGAGCTCACTCTGTAGCCCAGGCTGGCCTTGAACTCACAGAGATCCGCCTGCCTCTGCCTCCCGAGTGCTGGGATTAAAGGCGTGCACCACCAAGCCCAGCCCAACTTGCTTTTTGGTCATGGTGTTTCATTGCAGTAATAGAAACCCTAACTGAGACACTCCCTAATTGTACTAATCTCTTAAAGAATCATAGTTCTTTGTCTGAATCCATTTTGTCTGCTCTATTGGCATCTTTCAAGCTCCTTTCTAGGCCAGGCAGAGCATTTTCCACACATTTCTGTTTTTTCTCGCTGTAACTCTGGGTAAACGCAGTGAGCCGTAACTGTACCATGGCACGAATGCTATGCCACGTTTACAATACTTCTGTCAAACAACTTAGTTCATGTGAACTCAGCATCACTCAGCTTACAGAGGCACAAACAGAACACAGGCAGACTCTTTGCCAGGTTATAACACAAATGACTCCTACTCCACGTTCTGATAGAGTCCCTGTTCTCCCGTGAGCACAGTCTTTACGGTGCCCCCCCCCCTTTGTTGTCATTCTGGTCTTATGTGCTCTTTCCAGTATGGCCCAATTAACTTCCAATTACAGCATTCTAGATCTTCTCTACATCATCCATGTTTCAACATGCCTCCTGAAAGCTAATTCTGAAGGTCTATAAAGCACAAGGTCAGATTTCTCAGAGCAGGAACCCCACTTCCTGGTATAAATTTCCTATTATTAGTTACTTTTTCTCATTGTTGCAACAAAACACCCAACAAGAAGAAACTTCAGTAAGAAAAGGCCTATTTGGGTTCACAGTTTGAGGGTCTAGACCAGTGGTTCTTAACCTGTGGGTCATGACCCTTTTGGGGGTTGAATGACCCTTTCACAGGGGTCCCCTGAGGGTATCAGAAAACGCGGATATATACATTGTGACTCATATCCGTAACAAAATTACAGTTATGATGTAACAATGAAAATAATTTTATGGTTGGGGGGTGGACACAACGTGAGGATTGTACTAAAGGGTCGCAGCATTAGGAAGGTTGAGAACTGGTCTAGACTATCATGGTGTCGATACTGTGGTAGCAGAAGCATGAAGCTGCTTGATTTTATCTCGGGGTGGGATCAACAAGGAAGATGAATTCCAGTGCTCAGCAGGCTTTTTCTCTTCCCTGTTTTGATTCTGTCTGTCATCTCAGCCCGTGGTACAATCCACAGTCGAGGTGGGTCTTCTCCCTCAGGTGATGGAACATCTCACAATCATACCCAGAGGTAAGCCTCATGAACACCTCAGCATTCCCTAATCCAATCGAATCTTGAACGAGGCTTAACCATCGCAAAGGAGATATTATTGACAAACCCAGTAAGATAAGCACACTGAGCCAAAATATGGTGTGAGTGTCAATGGATTCAGAAGGTGCTCAAGAATGAGAGGTAGGTGGGTTTGAGAAGAACCGGTGAATGGGAAATGGGGAGGAATGATGTTGTCATAGCAGGAACAGCCTGAGAGAGGGTGTGGTAGCAGGGATCTGTAGCATTTGTTCAAAGAAGAGCCTGTTTGGCTGGAAGAAGATACAGGGAAGTGCAGTACATTTGGAGTAGAAGAGAGGAGAGGATATTTAAGATAGTAGTGGGAGCCATCGAATGACATTCTAATGTTAGAGACAGGATAGATGGAATAGCTGGTTTATACGGTGGACCAGTGAGGTATCTCAGGCAAGGCATTAGGCACACTGAGTTCCAGATCTTGGTGATCATTCAAGTAGGGTGCCAGATAGGCAGTCGTAAACCGAGATATGAAGTTTAGGGGCTAGGTTAGGGAGTCTTCATTTGAACTTGAGGGTTGCCAGTTCAAGAGTGAAAAAGAAAGATCTAAAGAAAGAGAAAATAGAAATAAGAAGAACAAACCTTGGAGACACTCACTTTTAGATCACATACATATAAGTGAATAGTTAGGATACGTGACACCTCCAACCTTTAAGACTCTAAGGGCTGCCCTGGATGGAGGTCTGGAAGAATGAGGAGGGGCCAGCACTTCAGGGGTCCCCATCCTGCTCCCCCTTGGCTGCAACTCAATCTGTGCAGAAACGGTCGAGCCGGAGATGGCTGCCGATGGATGACCTCTGCCTACCTCAAACCTGCCGATTAGCCTGGAGTGTTTCCCCATGGCACTCACCTGGCAGGAAGTAAAGTAACCAGAGCCAAAGGCACATGGTTCCTTGGAGGCCAGATCCTGTCCAAGAGCCCCTGGAGTGCGGCGGAGACACAGCGATCACCTGGGAGCCTTCTACAGTTGGGCGCTTGAAAGAGATTCTGGCCCCCCTGAGGGGTAAGGGCTTGAAAATGAGGAAATGATAATCTGTCTTGTTTGCTAACTAGTCTTTGTCTAAAAAAGAAAACAGCAGCAAACCACAGCGGAAATCAAGTGTTGAGAAAACATGTGTTACCTAAAGATGGGTGACTAGGGCTCAAAGGGCCTCTAAGAAACTCCGGACTCCCGGAAGCTACCAGGTTTGGGCACCTTTCTCAGAGGGGCTCGGGATTTCTATGCATTGATTGGCTTCTGAGTTAAAGGCATTTATTGTCTCTCTGCCTTCAGGACAACACAACCTCCTCACCAATCCTCCCCCAACGACAAAGGCTTTGTGTGGACCAAAGCTTGGCTGCCTGAAGTCTTAATGAGTTGTCAGTTAATTCCTCTGAGGAACGCTTGTGAACGCCTACTATTCGTAGTGATATTAGCCATGGATTTTCAGCAATTCGCTATTTTCCCTGAACTTTATCTAGAAAATAAGTGAAGGTAAGACACACAGCCTCTGGCACCCCACCATGCAGAATATCATTTCCGGGGTCTTAGCCACAGCTTGCCCCAGCTATACTTCGGTCCTCATTCTCCCGCGGTGGTCTCCAAACAGCGGCTTCCCTCTTACAGAGGCATTGATACAGAGAAGAGAGAAGCCAAGGCCCAGAGAGCTCATGAAAACAGCATTGGTTTCAAAGGCAGAATGTCTGAGGGTTTGTCCAAGCTTGACGCTTTTTAGCCTTGGGCAAGCTTCCCTGAGCCTGTGTTCTCACTGATAATTTGGGGACAGTCACCGTCTTGGCTGGTGCACAGCAGAAATCACTGATGAGGCCAATACTGTGCAAAGCTGTAACTTATCAGAGGATTCCCAGGTTTTCCTTCAGAGGTCCCCTAGTCTAGGCTTTCCAGCCCCTTGTGCCCACCCTATTTCAGGCTCCTTGGTGGCTGGCTGAGTGAACACCACTCCCCACTCACGCCCACACACCAAATTTGTCACATGCTCTCCAAAACACAACTGGACAATTTCCTCAGCCCCGGAGGTTGAATGCGAGTGAGTTCAGAGCAGGTGCAGAGGAAGAGGAAAGAGGAAACGTGTGGGTGTGAGCAGCCTGCCCTGCTCTGCCCTGCCCATCTCCCTCCAGGTCTCTACTAGCTCAGAGGAACCGGCATGTGATGTCCTCCAGCTAGCAAATAGGCCAAGAGGTCTGAGGGCAGCCTCAGGCTTCTGGTTTGAGTGGCTAATGGAGGCCAGTTTTAGCCAGGATCAGTGTTTACACTTCCTACTTACAGAGCTCTTTGCTCTTTCCCGGGGCCTCCATCTGCCAGACAACTAGCAAGGCTCTCCATTGGCTGGGATTGCCTTCGAGTCCTGGGGTGGGTGAGAGGAAGCTAAGGAGAGAGGGAAGAAAGGAAGGAGGATATGAGTGAATATACAAAGGACAATAGTGGGTGTGAGAATGTGTGGGTGTCAGTGTATTGTGAGTGTGTGAGAGCAGTGTCCTGTGCCGATGTGCAGCAAGCCATGTAAATGGGTGTTGTGTGGTGTGTAAGCATGTGATGGGTCTTCTGTGACACACATGTGGAATGTGACGTGTGAGCATATGATGTGGCTGTGAGTGTGCATCATGTATATTTGGTGTGTAATGTCTGCATATCTATGAAGTTCTGGAATTTGCCGTGTGGCCGAGCCTGCCAGTCAGGGCTAAAGACCTGCGGATGAGAGAACACTAAACATGTGCAGCCTACACAGATTCCTTTTGCAAATTCATATGAGGAGGAAAACAAGAATTAGTGTGTGTTGGAGGGGTGGAGGGGTGGCCATCTGCAAACCTTTCCATCTGCTGTGGTGACCTGCCTGCATGATACACTGGGGTGACAGTGTCACAAATAATGTGGGAGTGACCAACCAGTATCTGATTGGAACTGAGGCCCATTTCATGAGATGGAACCTGTACCTGCCGCTGCTGCTCTGGGGGACGGAGGACTTGAGACTAGATTGGACGTGGACCTAGGGGAGAAACAAGTACTATCGTTCTACTAAAGGAACACTGTCATTAAATGACTCCTAACAACATTCTTCTATGAGACTAAATTGGACACAGACCTAGGGGAGAAACAAACACTATCCTTCTACTAAAGGAACATTGTAATTAAATGACTCCTAACAACGTTCTTCTATACATACAGATCTTGCTCAGCCTTCGTCAGAGAAGTTTCTTCTTGTTAGTAACGTAAACTAACACAGAGGCCCACAACTGTACAATGTGCAGAGAGTGAGAGACTTTGGAGCACTTAGTTCTAAATGGGATGTCTCCATCAAAGCCCTCTCCCTAGGGTTCAGGGACCTATGCAGAAAGCAGAAATGTTGTTAGAGCCAGAGGTGATGGATGACTCCCAAACAGCATCTTCTGGATACAACAGGCATAGGACCAAGCCATATAAAATAAAAATAAATAAATCTTAAAAAAAAAAAAAAGAATTACAAGTCTAAGCTATGCGAGGTAGGAATGACTGGAGAGATCAAAAGTCCTAGACCTGAGTCTGGCCAAATGGAGGGCCTCCACTTCAGGCAGTCCTCCTCCTGACTCATTGTCCTTTCCACAGTGACGCATAAGTCAACCAACCAATCAATAGTAGCTGTTGGCTGAAGCTATGGCTCAGTAGTAGAGTGATTCCCTTGAATGCACAAAGTCATGGGGTTCAATCTCTAACACCACAAAGATGCCACCAATCCACTCTCACTGTTAGATGGGAATGTTCCAGATATGTTTAAATGCAGTTCATCTATAGTGTACTTTAGCTATGAAATTTCTCTGCTAATTTTTAGTTTGGAAGATATAGCTAAAGATGAGAATAGAGTATTGGCGTTCTCTCTATTAGTGTATCAGGCCCATCTGACTTTTCATGTCCTTTAGTGTTCGTTTTATGAAATTACAAGCCCTAACAAACATCTGCATATATGTCTTTATGTTTTATATCTTCTCATGGGTTGTTAGCTTTATTAACATATAGTGCAGTGGTTCTCCACCTTTCTAATGCTTCATCCCTTTAATATAGTTCCTCATGTTGTGGTGACCCCCAACCATAAAATTATTTTGTTGCTACTTCATAACTGTAATTTTGCTACTGTTATGAACCATAATGTAAATATCTGATATGTAGGATATAAGATATATGTGACTCCCAAATGGGTTGCAACTCACAGGTTGAGAACCACTGATATAATGATATAGTGGCTTTCTTTATCTCTTCCCTGGACAAGTTTTGGGTTGAGGCCAACTTCAGTCGCTATCACAACAGCCGAGGAAGCTGGTTTACAGCTGCCATTTGCTTCGTGGGTTGACTCTGATATTTTGATCTCACCGTGAGTATGTTTCTTGGAGACAACAGATAGTTGAGTTTTGCTTTTTAATACATTCAGATTGTCTGAATCTTTAAATGGGGCACTGAGGCCATTTGTGTCAAAGGTTGTTTTTTGAGAGATGTTTGTTAGTGTCTGTGACGAGATGTTGTTCTGGTTGGTTAGACTATTGTTCTTTGTCTCTTATTAATGTTAGAGGATTCCTGGCTTACTGTGTTGGATATGATATCTTTCTTAGCTCTCCTTTGTTAATCTATTCAGTTCATAAAAGTCATTCTTTCTTTTGTTTTTTGTGAATAAGATTTTCTTTTAGCGTACTATTTTTAAAATACTTTCTCTTTTGAGGATCTAAAAAGTTATCAATGTATATAAGTGTGTGAGAGTATACACCATATGTGTGGAGGCCAAGAGAGGGTGTCCGATGCCCTGGAGCTAGAGTTATAGGCAGTTGTAAGCTGCTAGCTGTGTGTGATGAGTAATAAGCTTAGATCCTTTGGAAGAGCAGGACACACTCGACAGCTGGGCCATCTCCTTAAGTATTTCCTACAGTGCTGGTATGGTGGTCATGGACTACCTTAGTTTGCAAATGTCCTTATTTCTTCCTCAGTGTCGAGAGATGGCTTTGCTGGGCGCAGCCATCTTGATTGGCAGGTGTGCACTTTGAGTGTGTGCCATAGTATCTCCATGGCTTTCTAGCTTTTACTGTTGCTGATGATAGACCTGATGTTATTCGGGTATGTTTGCCTCTGTAGGTGGGTTTGCATTTCCCCTTACAGTTTTAATACAGTTTCTTTGTTTTGAAGGGTTGACATCTTGACTATGATATGTTCTTTCTATTTGGGTCTCTAAATGCCTTTTGTGTTTGTATGTCCATTTATTTCTATAGGTTTGAGGAATTTCCTACTGTAATTTCATTGAAGAAACTACTTATGCCTTTAGATTTTACTTCAACTTTTTCTTCTTTCTTCAGGATCCTTGGGTTTGGTCTCTTGAACATGTCCTGGGTTTTGGTCATGCTGACCAACTTTTCTTTTGTATATCTGAATAGATTATTGTCTTTAATTTGTCCATCCCTTGATAATCTTTTTTCTTTCCTTTGTAGCATGGTTTTGTTTGCTGATACCTTCCACTGTGTTTTTTTTTTTTTTTTCATTTGATTGATCGCCTCTCTGAATCCCAGCATTTCTGTATGACTCATCGGAATCTGGAGCTGAGGTTTCCCTGTTTTTCTAAGTTTCTTATCCATGTGGTTCTCCTGTTCATCTGATTCACTAACTTTCTGTTCTAGGTCCTGCGTTGACCCCCTCACTTCGTCCATCTGCTTGTTTGAGTCTTCTGTGTAGCTATTAATTCTTGACAAAGTAGGACTCAGACACATGGATTCCAGCATGTCTTCTCTCACGGCCTTTGGTTTCTAGTTTTGGGGAACTGGGGTCTTGTTGCCCTTTTCTTCTATTTGCTGTTCCTTTGTTGTGTTTTGCACTTCTGTCAGTGGTCCTGGTTTTTACTTTTTCACATTTCCAACTTTTTTTTCTTTGATTTTTTTTTTTTTTTGCAAGTCCCTTGGGCGAGCTGTTTTTGCTTGTGTGTATGTTTCCTGAACTCTGTAGAAGGGATGCTGGCTACAGCAACAAATGCTAAGACTTGACGGAAGTCCTGGTGTGAACTTGTAGTAGTGGACACTCGGTCCTTCACTTGTGTTCTCAGTAGGGTTTGGAGACAGGCGCTAGGGCACTGACTTGGAAAAACGTAGTTAGTAGGTTTTTAGAGCTGAGAAAATTAATAATTAAAAAATAAACGGAGGAGGAAATAAATAATTAAGAAGTAAAAGGAATGGGAAAGGAAAAAATACAGTTAAGTTTCAAAAAGAGGGTAAGTATGGGTTAGAGTGATAAGGAATAATGGAGACAGTGTTCTAGAATAGGTGCAGAAAAGAAGAAAAGAAAGGCCAGCATAAAAGCCTGTTTAGATGAGACAGAAGCGAAAACAGAAAACTAAACAACTAAAACAGCGAAGCAAATATTAAAAGAGAAAATGAAAATGCACCAGCGTAGACTAGCAGTCCTTGTTTCCTGCTGGTTGGATTGGACACAGTTTTGCCTGTCCCCTTGGTCATCTTTCACTGCCGTCTGGGCAGGTGGGATGAGGGCTTTAAGCAGAGCAGACCTGTGTGTCCTCCCTACTGAAAGGGGACTGTCTGGGATTCTCCTTTCTTCAGCCCCTTGCCCACCACCTGTAGCTTCATCTCTGGTGTGCATGCGGGGCTTTCTGTGAGGGAGCGTGCAAGGCACACCCGCACTTGTGTTCACCATTGCTGCTGGGCGCTCTCTTTCCTTCTGCATTCTGCCCGTCCTTGTTCCTCTTCTCTGACAGCTCTTGTCTAAGAATTCTTGTGCTCAGTAGTGGGATTACGCCACGCTAAGCGCACCGTTCATATTCCTGCCTTCTCGCTCGCCTGGGCAGTGGCAGTGGAGCTGTCCTCCTTATGTCCCTCTGGAGACTTGCAGATAGTCTCAGCTTAAGACTCTCGTGCAGTGTGTTTACCACAGTCCCCATAGTTGTGCATCGCTCTGACTGTCTTTCTGTCCAGAGTGTGCCTAACTTCTGACCTCAACCCTGTAGTCTAGCCAGTCCCTCTTTAGCTTGTCAGTCTTATGGTGGCTGTGCTCAGCCGGCAGCTGCGCCTCCCTGGCGGCTACCACTGACTCCAGCCTGGTATGAGCACCATAAAGTGACTGTGTGCCAGCTGACTGCTCCTGGCTATTTCACCATGATGACACTGTAGATGTCGCCATGGCTTGTTTCTTTATTTCTGTTGCCCATCTTTGTTTGCCCACTGTCCTTCGCGTGTTTCTGATGTTCTTCTGGTATTTCTCTCATAGGAATTCTGGTCCCTTTCATCTTGATTCTTCTCCTTCACTAGGTCACATAGGGGCCTTGCCTGTCACCATACCTAGAAATCTTATTTACTTTTGAGACAGAGTCTTGCTATGTAGTATAGGTTGGCCTGGAACTCACAGGATTCTGGCCTCGACCTCCTTCATGCTGTGATTACAGGTGTGTGACATTACACCTACCTGCCTTGGAAGAGACTCTCTGGAGCACCTTGGCTCATTGGCTCATTTTCTCATTCCCGCTTTAGCTTCATGGCCAACTTGGCGCCACTGGCCTCCATCTTAAATCTTTTATCTAGTGCACCCTTTCTCCACTTAGATAGTTTTGTTTCTGAGATAACCCTTCAGTATTATTTTTTTATGGTCCAGGCTCCTCAGCACAGTTAAGTATTTCAGGGAAGCCTGGGTGCGGGTACACTACAGATTTCTTTGCCTTGGGGTCCAGCTTCATAGTCATCAGCATAAATGGTTGGTCTCTAACTTCATATTAATTATTAATGTCTAGTGTTCTTGAAAGAGTTGTCCAGTCTTGAGTCTAGAAAAGTCTTAAATGGTTAGAGATTATTTCAGTTTACAAAGTAAAATCATCTGTCTTGGAACTGCTAGGTGGGCCTTGTTAATGCATAGTCAGACTATTATGTAACAGCCTTTCAAAGGATAATTTTTAAAACACAGGAAGGTTTCCTTGTCATCAGATGTTTAACTCCCTGAATGGTTGACGGCCATTGCTGATTGGTTTATCATCATCAAGAATAACAAGCTCACGATTGTTATTCTTTTGTATGGGGCTGAATGACATCCTAACAAAGTTCAGGTCCAGCCAAGCGGTGGTGGTGCACGCCTTTAATCCCAGCACTCAGGAGGCAGAGCCAGGCGGATCTCTGTGAGTTCGAGGCCAGCCTGGGCTACCAAGTGAGTTCCAGGAGAGGCGCAAAGCTACACAGAGAAACCCTGTCTTGAAAAACAAAAACAAACAAACAAACAAAGTTCAGGTCCACCTGTGACCCAGCTTCCTTCTTGTAAGGAACTTCCTCAGGACCAGACTCTGTGGTGCACTTGCCATCACCTATTGATAATACAATACATTGCCTGTGGCTTTGGTGACATTTTTTGGCCTGTGGGTGCAGGGATTGGGATAGGCCATGTGATAAGCTCAGGCTCGGACTCCCGGTTACTGACATTAATGCAGACATCGAATCTCAATCTCCTGTCGCAGGAGAGCCCTTCAGTGACACTGCAAACAGTGTGGAGAAGTACACGGAATGAGGATATATAATGTCTAAGAACAAGTGACACGGCTTACAGTTAATTATACCTCTTCTGGGCTGACTTTCTATCATCACCAGAGAAGTAGATCTGCATCCACATCACAAAGAAAAGGACCTACCCCCAATACCCTTGCATCCCTGGACAGGTAGGACTCATGCTTGAGTCCTATCATTGCTACTTGTGAAGGGGGGAATGTGAAGGGGCCCCAAAATAGCTTGACGACGCAGCAGCCATGACAGGCTTAGGGGCCTAGACACAGCTTCTGTGACAGGCTTACTGGCAGGCAACACCCAGATCCAGGAAAAGCCTTAAGCTCATACCACCCAGATATTCACCCCGGGGTGAGGAAGTACCTGGCATCCCAAACATTCCAACCATTAGATAAGGTGGCCAGATGTCCTTGAGTCTAGCACACACCTATTTTTTTGTTTTATAGATACCCCTAGACAATTGTCAACCAATCAGGGTCCTGGACCGTGGAAATCCCTTCACCCCAACCTCTGCTATGATAAAAACTCTGCCCCACCTGAGCTCAGGGCTCTCTGCTCTCACCACTGTGTCAGACAGACAGAGGGATCAAGCTCTGGAGCTTGAAATAAAGACTCTTTGCTTTTACATGCGGGAGGTGGGGGGTGGGTGGGTTGGTGGCCAGGGAAGGACCTACCATTCCTCATCTTTTTCTCTGCCTCTTTTTGCCTGGGAAGGAGTCAAAGACTCTTATGTAGGCCAGGGTCAGGGAATTAAGTCCTGCAGTTGGATAGCCCAAGAGGAGAGCAGAGGAGAACTGAGCTCAAGGAACAGCAGGTTGGCTCGTCTGTCCCCAAGACGTTATGCTCAAGACCCCTTCAGCTTAGCCTTCGTAGGGGCCGAGTTTGTTAGCCAGGGAAGGACCTACCATTCCTCATCTTTTTCTCTGCCTCTTTTTGCCTGGGAAGGAGTCAAAGACTCTTATGTAGGCCAGGGTCAGGGAATTAACACATATATTCTGGGGCACCTGAAGTAGGAGCTAAGGTGTGGGGGACAAATGCATCCCGAGCCTCCTTGGTAGAAATCATAGACTTTAATTATTAATTGGCATTTCTGATTTGTTGGTTTCAGCTGGTTGAAGTGCAGAGCTCAGAGAGAAACAGTTTTTTAATTTGACCCTTAGAAGAACAGCTGCCCCCAGGCTCCGTCTTCTTCCTGTCCACTCAAAACTCTCCACATACAAGAGGGTGAGAGTTCCCTTATCTGAGGTCCACATGAGCGACAGGAAGGGGAAAGGTGACGCCAGGGAAAGACCCGTTTGTGTTATTTCTTCTTCTCCTCTTCCTCCTCCTCCTCCTCCTCCTCCTCCTTTTCCTTCTTATATCCTTCTCTTTCTCCTCTTCCTCCTCTGCCTTCTCCTCTTCCTCTTCCTCCTCCTTCTGCTTTGAAACAAGGTCTTTGTGTATCCCAGGCTGGCCTCAAACTCCCTACGTAGCCAAGGATGACCTTGACCTTCTGATCCTATTTCTACCTCTTGAATGCTGGGATTGCACGTGTATACCACCATGCTCACGTTACTCATTTCCTCTTACTTTCCTCATGTCAAAGTTCACCCTCTAATAAGGGCAGAGGTCTCGAAGACAGATCCCAGGCCTACAGCCAGGAGTTGCCAAATCTGGTTTGACACCAGCTTATCTCATGGGTGCCCTAGAGCAAGTCTCTTCCATCTGAAAACCGTGGTGCCCTTAACGACTTAGGTATGCTGTAGACTGCAGGAATTCCTTATGCTGCCCTATAAGGTGCAGAGGCTGGAGGTAAGCCTGGTAGTGATGCCATGTCTTAGTGAAAAAGATACAATCTGGGAGGAGATGGGGTCTCTTTCAGTGATGTTTATAGAAAGGCTGTGGCCTGAGTCTCAGCATTTAGTAGGCACCTGAATGCTAATAAGCTTTCAGATGTGTCTTCTGAATGGAGAAGAGAGGAAGGGAGAGGTGGAGGAGAGAAGAGTTACATTGACATCCCATCATATAGTATAAGAGGCTTCAAATGGCTCTCCCTCCTGAGGTGAATCCTAACTTCGAATCCTCTTCTTTCAGAAATGTCTCTCAGGTTTGACTCTTTATTTCCACCTTTAATTAATCTTTTAACAGAGAAAAGCTGCAGGTCGGAACTCCTCACACCTTCCAAACAGGCACAGGGAGGCCAGGCTTTGATGGCTGAGCAAGGGACCAGCACACCTCTGAGGTCAGGAGGGAAAAGCCCAGGAGACAGTGCAGGCTGTGAGTGGATCAGTGTGATTCTCGAGTTGATTGTCACAGGCAGGGGTAGGCAGTCAGCACTGTCTAGACTTCCTTGGGAACATCGTGGACCTGTGCAGCGATGTTGCTGGATTGGATCAGGAATGCTGAGTAGGCCAGGTCAGCTTCCTCCTTGGATGACTGGGGAGCAAGAGGAGAGGCATTAGTTGATGGGCAAGAAGAAGGACATACACGTGAAGTTCTGCATATACCATCTCTGCTGGAGCAGCACACACTTCTGAGACCTTGCTCTCCGTCCAGCCCCCATGCTCAGGAGGAAGAGCTAAATTTTGAGAAATGGAAAGTTGTAGCCTCTAAAAATATCTCCTACTGTCTCACTACCCCCTTATGCAAAGTGGAGTGGAACACCCTCTGTCGGCGGGGGCTGTCCCCAGAAGCCATGCTCTTGTTGTCCACAGGTGAGCTGACCTAGGTTCTTGTCAGCCAAGATGTCCAGCATTTTCTCTTTCTACCACCCTGGAGAGGTAGCTCTTTTTTAACACTGTCCAGATGGCAGGGACTCATTTCTAGGACGAACTCTATATCCTGACTATGCTAAATGCAGGCTCTCTGGTGGTATGAGGGGAAGCAGATACAGTAAAAAAAAAAAAAAAAAAAATGTCAGTACTCCATGATTAGAAAAAACAGGGCATCATAAGGAGCCTTGGGAAGACAAGGAGGGCAATTTGCAACCCAATGGTAGGAGTTGCTTCTTCTGGGGTTTCAGGAAACTCGTTGAGGTGGGCAAGGGTATGATGATCAAGATGCCCACTGTGAATAAATGTCTTCCAGTCTCAGGCCAAAGGATAGTCCAGAGGAAGCTTTCAAAGGGGGATGTGTGGTCCACGGAAAGGCCCTAAGGCCCTGTAGCTCAGGAAGACCACCCACTCAGTCATCACTGTTAACATGTGACCCTCTGCCTGTGACCACATCTTCTGCAGTTCACAGCCTACAACTGAGTTCCTGTCCCTCTGAAGCTTCACACGGAAGGATTTGTCCCCTTCTCAGAAAGTCCTCTCGAATAGTCTCCAGATGGGGGGGATTTTGCCCTGACGTCTAACTGTAGTCCAAATTCCCTGCCATGCAAAGGGATGCCCTTCTTCCTTACCCGCTTTGCTTTCTTGGATTCTTCTGGCTCTGTGGCAATCTCAGTGGTAGTCACGATTTCTGCATGGAGAGAGAGAGAGTGTGTCCTTAGCCCTAACCATCTCTGTTCTTTCCCAGATGGGAGCAGGTCCAGTTTTGCTATCCCAAGGGCTGTGCATTCTCAAAATACATACCATCTTTGCTTTCCATGACTGTCTCCTGATTGTCTGGAGAGGCTCCCATGTTGTCATTGCCTCCAAAATCCCTGGAGTTCTTAAAGTCTGACATGCTAATGTCTGTCCTGTAGCTGCTGATTGACATCCGGTCTGTTGGGCAGAGGAGTCGGTGTGAGGGTAGGGCCATGGGTAAGGAGAGCAGTGTGTGTTGCTCTCCCTGAGAGGACCTAACACACACCACAGCCCAAGGAACACCAAGGAGTGGTGTCTTTTGATGCTTACCTCCGAATCAAAGTGAAAATAGTCTGACTCCCTTTCTTGGGTAGTCAAGACACTAGGACCTTTGCTAATCTGTGACTCAGTTCACAGCACTCCATTCTAGCTTAAATCAGCCCCGTGAAAGGTAGTTATTGCCTTGTCTTGAGCCACAAGGAAATGGAGAATAGAATGGGTTATAGCAGAGTCACATGGCTGATCAGCTGAACTGGAGGTGGGATGGGGAGCATTCTGGGTACTCACCTACATTCTTCCGGTGACGGACTCTTGCCACCCACACAGCCACAGCACCCACTGCCAGCACCAGGCCCAGGGGCACCAGGGTGGCGAACAGCACTTTGGAGCTCCCCTTTGGTACGTCAGCACTGCAAGAAGTATTAAGTGAGCCCACCACTGAGGGAGATCCTCAGAATGTGCTGGAAGGCTGTCCCAGCTAGAGGTCCCACCCGCCCCCCCCCCCCCTGCACCCTGTCTACCTACTCTATCTTTTTGATGGAGTTCTCAACTCTGCTTTGCTAAGGACCACCCCAAGCCCTGAACCAGCAATGCAAGGACCTGGCCTTCTCCATATTCCAGGCTTGAGATATTGAACTGGACTGCTCCAGCTATGGGAGAAGGGGTGTGCACCCTCCCCTCCCCTGACAAGCATAAGCCAAGGCTGTGAGAGCTGCCTGTCCACTAGTCTCTTTCACACTCTGTTACTTGGTTCTAGTGGCCCAGACTTGGGGCTTGGCCTCTGGAGTGGTAGAGTGGGCAATCTACTCACCTGCCAGCATCCACAGATGCTCTGTTCTCCTGAGCTTGGTCTCCCACGCTCTCTATCCCTCTTTCCTCTGCCAGAAGCTTGGGGTTCAGAACGGCTTTGTTCTCATTCTCACTGACACTGGATTCAGCTGCCTTTTCTGGAGCAACATCCGCATGTGCGTTTGCATCTGGTGGGTTGACATGGCGTGACCCTGCAGCAGAGCAAAGCAAAGCTGGTTATGGTTTTTCCTCTGTGTTCTTGTGCCTGTGGGTTAGGGAGAGATCACAGGGCAAGACCTCAAAGCTACTGGGGTGGGCTCTGGACTAGCACTAAGCTTGGTAATGAAGACCTGTTCTAGATCCCAGACATTATATCTACTCTTACTGCCCCCACACCATGATTACCTCTATCCAATCCTCTCCCCTAGTCTTACCAAGTTCATTTCCATTGTCAAGGATCTATGTAACAGATCCACCTGTGACAACAGGCAGACAAAGAGATTTTCACAGCATCAAAATCTTGTCCCAGGGCTGCCTGCAGGCAGCATCACCACAACGGCTTCTCGTGAGCTAGTCTTGCTAGACTCAGACTTCCTGAGATATCCAAGGCTAAAAGGCCCACATCATACAAGATGACATCTTATATGACTTTTTCTTTTCTTTTTTCTTTCTTTCCTTTTTCTCTCTTTTTTTCTTTTTCTTTTTTTTTGAGACAGGTTTCTCTGTGTAACAACTCTCACTGTTCTGGAACTAACTCTGTAGACCAGGCTAGCCTTGAACTGACAGAGATCTGCCTGCCTGTGCCTCCCAAGTGCTGGGATTAAAGACATGCACCACTATCACCTGGCTTACATGACATTTTAATCAGAGGCTGGGAATACCAACTTGCCAGATGAGCTTGCATTAATTGTTTTCTTCCTCCCTTTATTCTTTTGGTGTCAGGAATTGAACCCAGGGCATTGCGCATGCTAAGCGCATGCTCTAATCCAAGCTACACTCACACCCTGTGCCTTCGTGTTCTTGGTCAAGATGTTGGTACCCGACCATCTTCTGAGAACAGTCTTGCACAGATGGAGGAGGACGAGTGTGCCGATGTGACTGTGACTCTGAAATTGCTATGTGGGACTTCTGGACGGAGAGGGGGCTTCACTCTGGTGTGAGAGGCACCCGTGAGACTTGTCTTACGACTGAGATGAAACAGGAAAGCTCCTGATATTTGCTTCTCTACTCCTTCTCTCTTATAGCAAAACCCGGAGTTACCCTGATGGAGAAGCTCCTAGTCAGGGGCCTTTGGTAAGCCCTGCCATGGGGTGCTGTGGGGTGCAGGCACTGATTGCTGGAGACTCACCCACTGTCCTCTCTTCAACTGCCACGTAGATGGCTGTAGTTTCTCCATAGGTCTGGCCTTGCTTCACCCCACACCAGTACCAGCCTTCGTCTTCCTTCTTGACAGGGTTCAGGGTCATGGAGATGAGCTGGTTGCTGGGGTCACAGCTCACAGAGGACTGGCGGGCCCCTTCGTCACGGCTAGGCAGGACGTGGCAGCCCTTGTTGCTCCACTTGCACCAGTACTTCTCATGGGAGTAGAGTTTGCAGGGATAGTGGCAGGAGAGCGTGAAGGTCTCTCCCAGCACAGCCATCGCGTTCTGGGGTGTCACCTCGAGGTTGGGCTTCCCTGGAGCTGGCAAACAGACACAGAAACTGAGACTTGGAGATGCGACCGGGGAAGGAAAGTGGTGGTTTTGGTGTGCCGTGTGCGTTTCCCCTGAAGATATCATTGTGATACATTAGTCTGCATATAATAAGAAGCAGAAGGCATGCTAATACGGTGACTATTGATGACCACCATATCAGCCCAGAGTTTAATACAGAACATACGGCCTTGCTCGCTGGCTTCTCTTCGCTTCTTTTACTTGCCTTTACTTATTTAGTTTTTTTCTAGGCTTAGTACAAAGAGCATGCCCAATATTCTACTTCAGGGGACATCTGTCTACAGCAAAGGAGGCCAATATTTGATATCAGGAAGTGTTGCAAGTGATGATTGAAGGAACATGTGGTGCTGTCCACGGGTCTGGAAATGTGACCTCCGGACAAGCAGGTCCTTCCTGCACCAGCATAGATGGAGATGGTACAGCAGGGAAGATGTCAGGGGGGCGGATGGAACCGCTGCTGTTGGAATAGTCCTCAGCCTCCCGCCTCCACCTGCTCCAGGTCAGCTCTCACCTTCAGCAACCTGGAGCTCTATGGTGGTTCTCCAGCGAGAGTCGCCATTGGTGAGACACCAGTAGGAGCCGGCATCCCGGGTGGTGAGCTGGTTGAGGATGACAGTGTAGGAGCCATTGCCTGGCTGGTCATACAGAGCCAGGCGGCCCTCGTAGTCTTCTTGCACCACCCCCTGGCTCTCCACAAGAATCGGGCAGTGGCCGTTTCCATCCCCTTCCCAGCGACACCAGTACTTGAGGCTGCTGCTTTCCCTGGGGTTGTAGGGACAGATCACGGCCACAGAGCCTCCTGTGACACCCTTCACCACAGAGCGACTAGGGGGAATTGTAGACTCTGGAAGTACAGATGGGGATAGTGTGAAAGGGCAGAAATACTCAAATAGCAACTTTTCTTCCCATGACATCACCATGGAGAGAGGAAAGTTTAGACAAATCACCTTCCACTCCTCAGAAAATGAAAAACATTTTATTTACATCTGAGTCTGTAGCCAGAGTCTGGGGGCCAGACTCCGATGACTTTGGTGTGGGTATCTCGTCCCTCTCTTCCCATCTCATTCTCAGCAGTGAATGAAAGGCATTTAAGAGAGAATATTGGCCCCCTTCCTTTGGCTTCTTATAAAATCTCCCTCTGGATAAGCTTCTATTCTGTTTCTTAGCATATCCAAAAAAAAAAAAAAAAAAAAGACTCAACGTATTGTACCTAAATTACAAAAATGTATTTGGAATCGCTATACTTTAAAATAGAAACTAAAACAATTTGGTATGATTTTAGGAAAGACCCCAAGAGTCATCTTCAAGAACACAGAAGCTAATGCAGAGTTCCAGAGGGAACCCATGGTGACTGAAGATGTCAGGGATGTTGATGAAGACCCAGATTTGGGAATAGGAAACAGTGTCAGGAACATAGTCCCCTTAAAGAAAAACCATAAGGACAGATACTTTGAACTTCAACTACTGGCTTGCTGCTTCTCATGAAGGCGATTCTGTGTGTGAGGGTGAGAAGGAGGATGGGCTGAATCATTCCGCCTTGCTGATAGCACATGGAGGTGTAGCTGTTGAGGCAGATTGTACCAAATAACAAATAACCCTTAGAGCTGTGGGAGTGGAACATTCAGATGCTGGGGTATTGCCTTTCCTGGAAGCTTTAAGGTCATGGTATGCCAATGTTCTCCCATCTGAGTTTCAGGGTTGTGATGTACAACTTGCTCTGGAGTTGAATGGGTTGGGAAGGGGACATGGGCCTACCATGTCTACTAGTCATGCCTCCAGCAGGGGCTCTACTTTCCTTGTTCTTGTTACCCAGGGATAACCACCAACAGCCCCTCGATAATGCAGAAGAGTAATTGGGAACTAGCATAAGGCAGAGGTTGCATTTTCTAGCTTTCCTGAACTGCCTCCCACTTAGTTCAAGACTTACTAGTGAGTAGATACTGACGACTAACGTGAACATTGATGAATATATCAGAGAGTTAAGCTAATGTCTCATCTGCCATCCCATTTCACCCCATCTTGCTTGCCTTTTGGAGGGTCTCACCTTCATTGACAAAGAGTTGCCACGCCTGAATGGGCCAGCCTTCTTGAGGCAGACCAGAACTGTGGGCTCCACACAGGTAGTGTCCTGCGTCTTCCTTCCTCAGGCCTGTGATCAACACACTGAAACGGCCATTATTGTCCTTTTGGGTTAGCAGGATCCTGCCGTCAAAGGCTGGATCCCTCTTCCCCAGGGTGTTGATGACCACATCACAAGTTTCCTTGTTCATCCGGCACAGATATTTGGCTTTATCTGACACCTCACGGCCTAAATCGCAGTTAAGAGTCACTGAGGATCTTAGATCTGCATAAACCAGTTCTGGCTCAGGCTCTAGCACCTGGAGGTCAACATTCTTCTTATTGGCACTAGACCCTTCCCCAGCCTGGCAAACATACAGCCCAGCATCACTGAGTCTTAGGTGATTAATGCTGACACCGAATATTACTCCGCTGGTCCCTTTCATGAAAATTTTTACTCTGCCCTCATAGCTGGGGTTCACGTTTCCAGTAGAGTCAATGACAAGTTCACAGGTCTGACCCATCTTCTTACACAAGGATTTCTTGCTATGAGAGTTCTCCTTTTGGAAAGGGCAGTCGAAGGTCACATTTCTGCCCATGTCCTCAGTGTAGACATGAGTGTCCTCTGGGAACTCAGGAACTGAGAAATGAAGGACAGGGGTAAATTATAATTTTTGTTTCACAACCTAGGGCCATTTGCTGCTCTTAGTGAGGGCTCTGGGTGGGCCAATGACCTAGAATGCCCTCCTCTCTAGAGCAACATTGTCAGAATTTTTCTGTTGGAACTTACACAATGACACACCAGGACAAAGGCCGCTAAAGCAAAGGTTTTATTTCTACTTTCTCCTACCCTTTTATTTTTCATGCCATTATTCCCAAGGGCAAGCCATGGAAACCAGAATTCCTCTTCTCTAAGACAGACCATAGAAACCATAACACTTTTATCCTAAAGCTACCCACAAATCCTAAAAACATTACTTTGACCTTCTCATTTTTCTCTGTGACAATGGGGCCGAAAGAAACTCCTGACCTACCATTCTGTCTATCAAGATCTTCACTGCCGAGTCTGCCTCACACCCCAAAAGAGGAACTACAGCTGAAGCACCTGGAGGAATTTGAACAGATGAGCCTTGCTGGGTTTTCCACTCAGTCTACTAGCTCTGGTTCACACCTGTTTTGTCCTATCTCATCTCTATATGGCTGCCCGTGCTTCATGGAACTCCATGTACAGGTTGCATAGGAACCAGATCTTTGCATGGTCATTGTGAAGGTTCCTATGATAGCAAAACTTCAATAAACAGGGGCTGGAGAGATGGATCAGCAGTTAAGAACACTGGCTGCTCTTCCAGAGGACCAGGGTTCGATTCCCAGCATCCACATAGTGGCTCACAGCCATCTGAAACTCCAGTCCCACGGGATCTGACACCTCTTCTGGCCTCTGAGGGCACCAGGGACATACGTGGTGCTCAGAAATATATGCAGACAAAACACTCACACACATAAAATAACTAAAATTTAAAAGCCAGCTTGGTTAAATGAAGTGTCCTCTGGTTACCCTGCCTTTTGTTGTGGAGGTGTTGGCTATGACCTTTATGAGTGAAGTCAGCAGTCACCCATCCATCTCCTCCCTCTTCCAGGGCCCAGCCTGACTTCCATCTCCTCAGGAAGGGTTTCCCTAAGCTTGCCCTATTTTCTCCCTTCTCTGTGTCCTCCTGAACATCTTTGTCAGTCAACACATCCAGTCTAGGCTCTACCTCTACAGACTGGAGGAGACATTTCCTTCACATTTTCCCTCTCTGCTGTGACTGGCACAACATCTATTTTTGGCAGGTGCTAAATTAACATGTGCAGAAACAAACAGAATTGAACATGAATTCTCTAAAAATAATATTCCAAATCTTCTGGGTGGCCGTAAGAAGCAGAGTCTGCTATTCAAGGTGTTTAATTCCCAGCATCTGCAGTACCCTTCTAGGTATCTAGATGGGGTCAACTGTGAATAAGCCTCATCTCTTAGGGACCTATGGTGTTATGACTCTCCATGAGCATAGGAACGACCTTCTTATTTAGGATACAGTTAATGGCACCCACATCCCAAAGAGCAATGCATATCCTCAGAGCCCCTGTGAATTTCCTCCCTTGAATTTTCTCTTTTAACTCCCTTGGACAATCAGAGGTGCCGTCACTGATGAACACTTGTCAGAAAACCTTTTTTTTCTCCTTCTAGATCTTTCAGTTGCAGTGGTTTTGTTTAGTGGCCAACCTCTGCAGGGGCTTAGACTTCAGTTAAAAAAAAAAAAAAGCGAATTCATGCTGATAGTTCTAATGGAACTACCTGTGGTTAAGCGGAAGGTTTGAATTGTAGATATGAGGGAGAGTATAGCCAGAGGCATCTGGAAGAGTCCAGAGCATGGAGAGAACGTGGTAGACTGAACATGGCCAGCAGATACAAGAGAGAAGTGGGAGCATGGTAAGGGGTTGGGGGAGCAAAGAAAGTGTGGGCCAAAAGGAGGGTGCGGAGTCCAAATAGCAGGGTAGAAGGAGAAATGGGGGACAGGGCGGGGGAGGGGTGGGGGCAGGGGCAGGAAGCCCATGAGCTGTAGAAGTTTAGGATAGGGGAGGGCCAGGATGCCAGCATGGGCTTTGGGTATATAACAGGTACTTGTGATCCTGAGGGAGCCTGGATGCCAACAGGGGCTTCGGTATGCTAATAGGCACTACAGATAGCCACTTGTCCCTTCTGTCAGTTCTAAGGGAAATGGTTCCTTTAGTAGAAGGGAACTGGCTTCACAAGGTCCCAAGGAATGATGGCTTTCATCTATCCTCCAGAATTTGGGGAAAAGGAGTTTCCTTTGGACCTGACAGACATCGTGTCTCAACTCTATCAAATCAACAAAAGCTGTCCTCCTGGTACCCATTCAAGCCACTTAAGATGCTTGTTAGAGATCCAGAAGACACAGAAAGTTTCACCCATTTCCCCCAGATATGCCTCATCTGTCTTGATATTCTATCATGAAAAAAAAAAGAAAAGCCTTTGCCTCGGGAGGGAGGAGACTTATGACATCATGTCAGGATACCCTTCTGCAGGAGGTATCTTCCTGGGGCAAACTCTGTCATTGCCCCTGAATTGATTTAAACTATTTTCCCCAGGAGCCCGGGGAGCTGGATTCTTACCCTGGCTGACCTCCAGACTGACGTCAAAGAACAGGGGTCGGTTACTGGTGCCCAGACCACACTTGTAGCTCCCAGTGTCATCCTGGGTGAGCTGTGCAATGTTAACCACAAACGTGTTATTCTCTGGGAAGTTGATGATGTTGGCTCTGCCTGCATACTCCTTGGAGACATAGCCGTTTGAAGAGATGAGGGTTGTGCAGAGGCTGTTGGCTCCCTTCCGGCACCAGTACTTCCGGGAGTGTCGGTTGACGGAGGTGGCTGGGTAGTAGCACGTGATGGACACCGAGTTACCTACCACACTACTCACCTCCTGGGGACCAAATATGGGGCTTTTTGTGGAGGCCGCTGTGGGAACAGAAGACAAGAGAGTTTTAAGAATGGAGAGAGGTCAAGTGGGCTGAAGCGATCCACATAGCTCATCCGGAGGAATGCCATTTTCTAATTAATGTGTATTCCCTAATTATTTGCATGATACTACAGCCATACAACACTGTATAAAATAAAATGGTTACTTGATCATAATTTGGTTCCATTTTAATTGTAATGTAATAGGTAAGTAAATTCCATTTTGTACCAGGCATCCACTTTATTAGTTGTTGGCCTCTGACCTCAATTACTAAAAACTCTGACCCCTTGTCTCCTCCCCTAAATTGTATAACTGTTGTGAAATGATTAACAGTTTGTTCTGGCTTCTGTAAACATGGTTATCGCTGTGGCATAAGGAATGGCAGTTTCTCCTGTAGCTATAAATTCTACAGAAGTGGAGTAATTGTGGTGCTAACCTTTCAGATCCTTTCCCCCATCTGTTCAGGTGTGGCACATTTCTGATTTGGCTTAGAGTTACCTGCCCAGCTAGCACAAATAATAATTTTGGCAAATTATATCTGTAATTGAGTTTGTAGTCTTTTCCCAGGAGTCTCAAACTCCACAACATTCTTGGAGGCCCCAGCGAGATCCTGGGGGACCTCAGACTCAAGGCCAGGGATCCAGGATAAGCCCCAAGTGAGGGCAAGTCTAAAGCAGACTTGGAGACTCAGGGACATCAGAGACCATGGCTGCCACAAATTAAAGAGTCGCTAGTCAGAGTCAAGCCCTAGTTGAGGACAAGCACCAAAACTGGGAGGTCCAGTGATAAACAGCTCCAGATGGGGGGAAGCACTTTTGTGGACTTGGAGGCCCAGGGATGGCCAGACTGTGACCACTGCAAATTTGCAAATTGAAACAAAATGGAAGTAAGGATTGCTGGCTCATGCATACTCAAGACAATACCGATCAGTGAGCTGTTCTGGGAAGTCCTGACCTCTGGGGACACATGGACGAACAGCTTGCATCTGGGCCACTGCTGCCCCAGCACTATTGTTAAAGGAATTTGATCAACTAACCATGGGACAGGAAGGAGTTGGTTGTCACCAATCCCCACTCCATTGAGGTGCTCCTTCGAGGAGCCTCTGAGCATGGGATAGCAAACACACACCTCACCCGTTATCAGGCTCTCCTTTTAGATGTACCCAGGATCAAATCCTTACCATCTGTTGTGTTAAACCCAGAATCCCTCCTGCCTGACCCTGAAGAACAGCTGGTCCATGCCTGTGCCCAGGTCATTGACCACCTGCACTATGGACAACTGGACCTCTGAGACCAGCCCCTTAGGAAGGCAGATGTGATCTTATTCACCTAAGGAGGCAGTTATGTACAAGGCAGTTCCAGGTATGCGGGAGGGGCTGTAGGGACACACACAGAGGTCATCTGGTACAATCTCTGCCTCAGAGGACGTCAGCCCCAGAGGCAGAACCCATAGCCTTGACTCAGGCACTGAGATGGGGAAATAGCTGAGCCATCAACATCTGTGCCAACAGCCGACATGCCTTTGCCAATGCACATGGCCATGGGGCCTTGTACCCGGAACAGAGCCTGCTGACCTCTACAGAAAAGACGATCACAAACAAGGAGGAGGTCTCTGATCTCCTAACAGCTTTCAGGTTGCTAGAGAGGCTTGCTATTACCCATCGTCTGGGACACCAAAAAGGGGATTTGGCAGGACCCAACAGATTTGCTCATGGCACAGCAAGAAGAACAGCCACAGGGCCAGGGCAAGCGTTTGGTCCACCACACACATACACCTGTGAGGAAGAAAACTGGGCCGTACAGTGGGGGCCCACTGGGACAGAGGACTGGTGGATGCTTCCAGACTGATGCCCCATCCTACCGGAAGCCTTGGGGTCCACTCCTTCTCTCACAAATCTATCACAGTGACCTGAGATCGACCAAATTAAAAGAACTGATCAGGGACAGGTAGGCCACCTAGATGAAAGAGTTGAGCAAATTGCCTGCCGCTATCTATGCCATCCACACCCAGGTGAACCCAAGAGGAGGAAAACCTGCACCTGTGGGTGCTTGAGGAAGAGGCTTGGTCCCAGAGAACACTGGGAATTGTATTGAAGTTACTCCGACAATGTTTGGTTACCTGTATTTGCTAGCTTGTATAGATGCCTTTTCAGGATAGAAGCCTTTTCCACAAGGTCAGAAAGAGCAAATGTAGTTACTAAAAAGTTGCTGATGGAGAGTCTTCCCAGATTTGACCTCCTCTCCTCTTTGGGGTCTGACAATGGACTGGCCTTCATGGACAAAGTCCATTTTAGCAAGCAACTAAAATGCTAGGGATACATTGGAACTTATGCTGTGCCTATAGGTCCCAGAGCTCACGACAAATAGAAAGAGCTAACGGGACTGTTAAAGAGATACTAACTAAACTCTGGGCAGAAACTGTCCAAGGGTGGATAGAGTTGCCTCCCACCATTCTTTTTCAGATCAGGTGTGCCCCCTACCAGGACAAGCTACACCATCTGAAATAATGTTTGGCCGCAGCTCCACTTATTTCTGCAACGGGAAGGCCACAGACCATTGAAATATCTAATGATTCCTTCCTCAAGTCCTAACAGGCATTGCAGCAGACCATCTGAGACATCCAGAGTTGTCTATCACCCTGCCCACCAACGCTGCTTTTGACCAAACAGAAAGAAGCACAGGTTCCAACCTAGTGACTTGGTGTAGGTCCATCGCCTGCCCAGCAGAACCCTGGAACTTTCCCGGAAGGGGATGCACCAGTGATCATGACAACACCCGTGGCCATCAAGGTAGCAGGGACTGAGGCTTGGATCCACCACTTCCATTTTAAGGTAGACATGACTAGCCAAAACTACAGTGAAAAATGGAGAGTACTGAGAGATCACCAGCTCCCCCTAAAGGTGTGGCTCATCAGCACCTTGGACTCAGACACACTAATGTTGGGAGTCTTGACCGGTATCTTTTAGGCTTAACTCACTGAAAATGTTAAGGTTTGGGACTAGGAGTTGCCATGGGAACCACACATCTTATATCCATGGTCAGAAAGCAGAAAAATAATGTGTTCTATGAAACAATGCCTCCCAGCCTGTGTTTAGATTTGATCTAAGTAAACTCTTCAAGGATTCTCTAGTCCAGGCTGACAAAAAAGATTGGGATCGCTCACTTCTAAGATACAGTATATTGGAGGCAATGCCATGGCCATTCCCAGGATGTGATAAGAATATACTAAATGAAACCCTTTTCCATATATGTTCAGCTGATGGCCCAACACATTGCCTTTAGTAAAAATGAGATTGTCATTGTTCTGATCCAAACTGTGAGACTAAGTTTGTCTGAGAAAGAGATATTGGGCACCTAGACCCATACATCTTTTTTTTTTTTTTTTTTTTTTTTTTTTTTTGAGAGTCCGTGTAGTTTTGGTGCCTGTCCTGGATCTCTCTCTCTGTAGACCAGGCTGGCCTCGAACTCACAGAGATCCACCTGGCTCTGCCTCCCAAGTGCTGGGATTAAAGGTATGTGCCACTGCTGCCCTGCCATGCATCCTTTTTGAGTGAGAAATCTCTTCCCGAGGGTGAACCTGTGAGAAATGGAGCACTCCCACTCTGTTGTGACCTGGAATGAATAAGCACACAGCCTCGGCTTAAAGGAGCACTTCCACTCTGTCATGACCTGGAATGAGTGAGCACACAGCCTCAGCTTCAAAGCTGGTCCTGGGGTTTCTGGCTTGACATCAAGAGTTTCAGTTTTCAATGTGCTGTGGCTTCTCTATGCAAGAAAGGGTTAGGGTTAACCCCAACCCCAAGTGAGCCCTACAGGCCCAGGTACAAGCTGGATGCCTTAACCAAAGACTAGGGTGAGTTCCCTTCCTGTCCTCCCTCCTCCAACTGCTCTACTCATGATAATAAATCAGCCTTCAGTCTCAACAGACGAGTATATGATAATAGACTCTACCTAAGCCCTAATACAAAAAGACATGAAATAACATTTTCCCGATGATGTCCCTAAGCATGACAGCTTAAGGTTATTAAACAGCTTGATTGAATCATACCCTCTCTAACCTGGGAAATAAATGTTGTCTTTGCCTCGGCTCTAGGCCTCCTTTTTATGTGGGGATAGGGGTCAATCTCTCTATTACCCCAACTACTACCCCATCTGAGAATTTTAATTGTGAACCAGAGGAAAGTAAGCTCACTCTAGAAGATCTCCAAGGAACAGGTACTTGTTTAATCTCTTCAACTAATAATACTCAGATTCCCTTTATGGCTAATCCTGTAGTACTCACTTGTACACCAATAAGTCTGAATATATGAGAATGTGCTTTCCAGCTCCTTTAGGGACATGGTGGGCCTGCACGTTTGGACTCGCTGGATGTGTAACAGCGGAACACCAGAATTCGGGCCATGGAAGGAAATCTCTGTATTCTAACCTGTAGTCTTCCCCAAGTATATATGTATACTAGAGAAGAGAGTAGAAACAATTGCCTGTATATAAAGGACACTCCCGCCGTGAGTGCCAGGGCCTAGTTAGAAGAAAAAGAATAGTAACTCAGCTGTGGTTATATCCCCTCCTAGTGACAGCAGGGATCACAGACTCGGCTGCCTTGGGAACATCAGCTTTAATTATCCAAGATCAGACTTTCCAAATTCTAAACGATAGAGTAGACCAGGACATACAACACCTCAATGATTCTATAGGACAACTTGAAAAGCTGATTCCCTAGCGGAAATGTTTCTTATAAAACCACTGGGGATGAGATTTGTGCCATCTGATGTGAAAAATGTTGTTTTTATGCCAACAACTAGGGAGTTATCTGAGAAACATTAAACATGGTCCAGAAAAATTTAGATGCAAGAGTGAAGTGTGATGAGGCCTCTAGTTGTTATCTGTCCGTTTTCTCTTCCCATGGCTTACTATCCTTTGACTGCCTTAGCTGGACCTATCCTTTTACCGCTCCTTGGCATTATGATCAGCCTTCAAATTTTAAATTGCTTGATAACATACGTTAAAAAAAGAATCAACTCTGTTAAAAAATTGTTTCAGCAGGAATCAATGATTTGATTCACATGATCTAAAGCCAGGGGGGAATGTTGTGGCTAAGAAAATTCCATTTGGTACCAGGTGCCCGGTTTTGTAGCTGTTGACCTCTAACCTAAAGTCCTAAAAGCTTTGACCCCTTGTCCCTCCCCTAAACTATGTAACTGTTTTTGAAATGATTAACAGCTTGTTCTGGCTTCTGTAAACACGCTTATCACTGTGGGCAGGGGGAATGGCAATTTCTCATGTAGCTGTGGGTTGGGGGAGTGAAGCAGTTCCTTATGTCCAGGAGAGAGGGGCAATTCTCCATGTAGTTGTAAATTCCGCAGAAGTGGAGCAATTGTGACGTTTGCCTTTAAAAACAGTTCCCCCATCTGCTCAAGTGCAGCACATTTCTGATTTGGCTTAGAGAGAGCCGCCCTACTAGCAGAAATAATAAATTTGGGTAATTGTAATCTGTATTGAGTCTTTAGTCTTCTCCCTGTGGTCTCAAATTCCACAATAGCATCTCATTAACAATAATCTTTTTAACGACAATGAGTGACAAAGTAATGGTGTCTTAACACTACTTTTCAGGATGCTACGTTTTTTGCATTTACTATACAATTTCCCTTGGTAGATTCTTTCTTTCTTTCTTTTTCACATTAAGGGCCAGGAAAATTAGTTCATTTAGTTAATTTCCCCCAAATCACACAATTCAGAAAAGATGTTTGGTTTGAGGTCAAGGTCATTTTTTTTTCTCTTTAGTCTCCAGAGAGGATTCTCTGTAAGACTCCTTGTCTTAAAATTAGGAATTTTTGTTCTTACCTCTGGTTTCCAGTGCTATCAAAACCCACTTTTAGACATGCCTTTTCTGCATTGCCTCTGTGTGTCTGTGTCTCATAGGGATACACATCTTGTGAGGGACATAGCTGGGGGTGACTGATGCCGTGTCCCATGAAGCTGGGATGAGTCTAGAAACAAGGAGTTTGAGCTGGGGAGTTGGGACAGCAGACCCACCTGAGAACATAGCCAGCAGGATGGTGACTAAGAAGAGCCTCATTGCTGGTGGCTTCCAAGGGGGTTGTGCCATTCAGGTCGACTTCTTATGTGAGATGCTGAAAGACAATAACCAAACAAGATGAAGTTCCTCTGCAGAAATGGCTGTAAATCCTGTTGAATGAATGAATGCATGAATGGGGCTTCCTTATTGTTAACAACTCCCAGTCCTCCCACCCCTCTTCTGTTCTCTCTCTCTCTCTCTCTCTCTCTCTCTCTCTCTCTCTCTCTCTCTCTCACACACACACACACACACACACACACATACACCTACAATAAAAACATTCCTCTTAACCATACCATGGAGCAGCCATGTTGTCAGTTTATATGAAAAATATCAAAGACAATCTTTGACAAATGATAGGTGTTCTTAATTGCTCGTCAATAGTCATAAGTACCTTTGTCTTCTTACCTAAGCTTCATGTTTCTTCGGGATAGTGATGTTGGTGACATTTCTTTGTCATCATCCAGGACACAGTTGAGTACACCATAACAAGACCCTGTCCTTCTGTGTCAGTTACCCTCCCTACATCCCTAAAGGTAGAGGAGGCTGACATGTTTTCAGCGGTTGTTGAGTAAACTGAGAGGAAGCAGTAGTTTAGCAGTTATGGTGTTTGTAAAGGCATGCAAAGGCTTGCAAATGCCATACAAGGGTTGACTGTGGGATAGGCAGAGTGAGCTGGGAGAAATCTGAACACTGCCTTGTCTATGCTCTTAACCTCTCTGCTGCATCAAGACTCTGATAGTATGCTTATACTGGTTTGCTAGAATGCCCATTGTTTGTCAAAGACTGTCTTTGATATTATTTGTATAAACTAACAACATGACTGCTGCATGGTTTGGTTAAGAAGAAGGTTTTTTTGTTTGTTTGATTGATTTTTGTTTTTATTTTTTCTGTTTGTTTGTTTGAAACAGGTTTCTCTGTGTAACCCTGGTTTCCCTGGAACTCACTCTGTAGACCAGGCTGGCCTCGAACTCACAGAGATCTGCCTGCCTCTGCCTCCGAGTGCTGTAATTAAAAGAATGCCTGGCTAAGAAGAAGGGTTTTTTTTTAATTGTAGATATGAGAATGAGAAGGGGTAGGGGTGGGGGTGGGGTTGCAGATAGATACATCTGGAAGAGTCCAGAGCAGAGATAGAAAAAAGTAGACTGGACATGGCCAGCAGTCTGGACATGGTCAGGCCAGTCTATGAGAGAGAGGAGAAGAGCAGGGGAGAAAGAATGGAGAAAACATAGGGAGAGAAACAGGAGCAGAGAGCTGCAGAAAGATAGAAAATTTAAAATATAGCAAGAATAGCAGGGTTATAAGGGGAAGCAGTAGCTGGGGGGATTGAAGCCTGTAAGCTGGGGGGAGTGTAGGGTAGGAAGGAGGTGAGGAGGGCTAGGATGGACTTTGAAATGTGTAACAGGTACTTGTGATACTGAAGGAGCCTGGAGGCCAGCGTGTGCTTTGATATGCTAATAGGCACCACAAGTAGCCATATGTCCCTTCTGCCAGAGGTCCCTTCCTTTTGGTAGAGGTTCACAAATTCCTGAGGAATGCTGGCTTTTATTTGACCACCAGAAACCCACCAATAGTCCAGATTGAACTCATTTCTAGACATTTGGACTATCTTTTCCAGTTTGGGGAATTGGAGTTCCCTTTGGACCTGACATTATTCATTTGAGTTTTCCAAGTGCCCTTGAAATAAGACAGATAGGCAGACACATAATCACAAGAAAACTAAGAGCTGGAGGTGATGAGTTATGCCCAAGGTTTCCTGTGATTCCATTCTGGGGTTGGAGACAAAATGGTAGGTGAGTTCTGGCAAAGAGGGAGAATGCAAGCAACCCATGTGGACTTCTACGCAGTTCAAACCTAGAGAGGATTGAGGTTCTGGCCCATGCTAGGCTGTACTATCACAAGGACCCAAATGATACCCTAGATTCTAGAGACTAGAGGAAGAGAGAAGAAAGGAGAGGGGAGTCCCCGCTTCCAACAGACTTGGAGGACTTTGCCTGGCTTTAAACTTTGGAATGGATTTGATGGAGCTTTTAAAGGAGAAGGACAATGATAATAGGCCCTCTGCACTAATGAGTACCCATAAAGATAAGGAAGCTGTAAGCTGGAGGGAGCCTGGGTATTATCTTTTCTCCCTGCTGGTCCCTAACTCCTGGTTCCCAGAGACTTCCTTCACTAGCTGAGCCAAAGGCAATAAGTTTGTTTATCTTGGTTATTTCTTTTCCTTGGAGGGAATTTCCCAGCAAGAAACCCTTTTATTTCCTTGTGGAGATAAAGGTATTCTGTTTCTCTAGTGCTTTGGAAGAGTGAGGGCAGGGGGTGGGGACAGACAAGGGCGTCAGATGGCTACTAAAGGCTTTTTTACTGGGGTTAATGGCCCGTGCTTTCTTACCAAGTCAATGATAAACTCCTGGAGTGGAGTGTTAGCCAAACTCAGCTTAATTTGGATGTGATCAGGTCCCATGGGTCACCTGAGTGGCAAGAAGCTCCTAGGCAAGAACAGCTGTGAGGCCTATCTTTTCTGTAACAGTTGGGATGGGTGGTGCCAAGTCCCTTGGGACCTAGCACCTGCCCTCTGTGCTGGTCCTGGGTGCAGTCACAGGTGGGAAGGCCAAATATTATCAGCTTTTAAGAACTCAAACTAGTGGCGACCTTCTTTTATTGTCACTCTTGTCCTTGACTCTAGACAAGCAAGCCTCTAATACTCATGAGGAAGGACCTGGTCTTCTTTTCATAGGCTTGGCTGGGGTCCTACCCTCCACTGGAGGGTGACTTCCCCTTTGTTTCTGAGGTGGGGGCTTTCCATGGTGGGGGACCTGACTTCTAGCCCAGGCTGCCAATCATTTTATGACACATTTTAGATGGCTAGGTCAGTCAGCTGGGAAGCGGGAAGATGTGTGTATACCTTCAACTTGGGGCGTAGCTTGAAGTCAGGTGTGAGAGCATCAGGTATGCATATCCAGAAGGAAAAACCTGGGAGAGGGTCACCTTCGCAAGGAAGTCGAGAGTCTACTCACAGGGCAGATGATGGGCAAGAGACATTTTCTTTTTTTCTTTTTCTTTTTCTTTCTTTCTTTCTTTTTTTTTTAGAGACAGGGTTTCTCTGTGTAGCTTTGCGCTTTTCCTGGATCTCGCTCTGTAGACCAGGCTGGCCGCGAACTCACAAAGATCCGCCTGGCTCTGCCTCCCGAGTGCTGGGATTAAAGGCATGCGCCACCACCGCCCGGCAAGACATTTTCAAAAACAGGAATTCTTCCTTGCCTAGAGCTAAAATTTGGAGCTGTTTCTCTGGTAGCAGCTGAAAGGACCCTGTATTTAAGACATTTTTATCTCAGTCAGACTTTCCCCAAAGCCCAGGCAACCCAGAGCTCAGGGAAGCCCCAATGGCAGGGCAACTCGAGATGGATTTAAGAAGGGAAAGAAAGAGTGAAGCACCCCCACCCTAGATGCTTTGCCAGGAGTCTCTCTTACATGATTTACTGTATTACCACAGGAACCCCAGGCATAGACGCTCTTACCTTATTGCTGCAGATTGGAGACCTAAGGACTAGGGATCCTTGACCCCAAGATGTATATCAGAATTGGAACGGGGACCATGAATCTATTACTGCTTCTTGCATGAGCCCAGAGATGAGTTCTCCGGGGTTATAAGTATGTTAGTGACCAGCTTAAGAAGGTCAGGCTGTCCTGACTCCTAACCTCCCCCACTTAGGAGCCACATTTGCCTCTCAATAAATAGCTTTTCTCACCTCTTGACAAAGTGTTTTACAGCACCAAGAGGACCCTCCATCTACGCCGAGGAAGGGTCCTGATATGCAAAAACAGTTTGGTTCCTCTAGAGCAGTGGTTCTCAACCTTCCCAACGCTGCAGCCCTTTAATACAGTTCCTCATGTTGTGATGACCTCCAACCATACAAATTGTTTTTATTGCTATGTCGTAACTGTAATTTTGCTACTGTTATGAATCGCAATGTAAATATCTGCATTTTCTGATGGTCTCCGGTGACCCCTGTGAAAGGGTCGTTCAGCCCCGCCAAGGGTCTTGACCCACAGGTAGAGAATTGTAGCTCTGAAAAGTATGACCTTGTGTGATGTTTTACAAGATCAAAGGTTACATTGTAAAGACCCGTAGCCTACACCAGGTATGATGCGTATGCAGCCTTTTGACTTTAAAAACCCTACCCTCCTTTATCTGGGTACCAAGAGTCTTTTCCCATGTCAGGGCCTACTCTTGGTTAGCCCACTAGAGGACTCATTATACTCTTAATTGGCTTAATAAAGCCGAAGTGTGGTGATCTGTAACTTCTTGTGTGAATTATTCAATAGTATCCTTGCACTTAAGCTAGGATTGTGCTGGTTTTTTTTCACCGATGAGGCCACTGTTTGAAGTTTACTGTTAGCTTCCCAGTATATTTATAACCTATATGCCCAAGATTGTAGGTTGGGGTAAAAGTATGAGCCACATGGGTTGGTCTCCCTCCGAACTAATTTAGTTCCCCTTTAGTTAAAGTGACAGCTTTTCAGCTTTCAGGACAAATCTTTGTTCATCTGACCTCTGATAGCCCTCTTCTGAGGAAGGGAACCTGGGCCTGGGTCTTAGCTTGGCTAGTAAGCTATCTACTCTTGTATCTCTGAAGCAACCTAAAGCCTTTACCTCCCAAGAAAAGGTAAGGTGAGTTTCTCAAAGCTCCAGGGGCTTCAGAGGGACAGAGAATGTGAGTTAAGAAGACCAGAAGCCAAGTGACAGTTTCTGAAAACCCAGGAGTATGAACTTGAAGGAGTAAGATGCTCTGGAGTTAAGAAAAGGGAGAGGATGACTTGGCTGCATAGGCTTTCTTTTCATTTCTTCCTTCACCTGAACTGAGTTGTCCCTTCTACTTCCGGAGAAGCATTGCCTAAGTCCATTTGGGACTATCACTTTCAGCTCTCACAGACCAAGAGTTGAGCACAGGGTAGCATGAGCTTGGAAACTGTCATGTGAAGAAGGGCGTCAAGGATGGAAGAGAACCTGGGAGTCTGCATTCCATACTATCATGGGGTATAAGGAGCGTTCTATCACTTGGGTAAAATATACTGACTCAGTGATTTCATTGATAAAATAGTTATAAGAGTTTCTGACTCTTCTAACTTGAAAGGGGAATGCCTTGGGATGGGAGGACATGGGGAAAGATGGAAGAATAATATATAGGGACACATTTTTAATGACATTGAGTGCTCCTCAATTGAGAGCAGCTACGATTACTCTAAAGGGCAGGAGGGTGGGTGGTGTCTGATCTTCATGGTAGCTATGCACTGGGCTGAGTGGCAAAACCACTTGTCCACTTGGCTTTCCACTCTCTCACTTGGGGGCTGTGTGGATTTTTAAACTGAGCCTACAGGTCCCCATCTGTAAACTGGAGGTGACTCTACATTGTAGAGAGGTGTTATACAGATCAAATGACAAAGTCCTTAGCAGAGTGATGGGATTGGAAGTATTAACTCACCCACATCTCCTATCTAAAGTCAATGCAGTCTTCTCTTTCTTTTGGTCAAACAGTGAAAGGGGACTGGAAGGCTGTTGGCTGGGCATCCTATCAAGATGACTCAGAGAGAGCTGTTTAGATTGAGCCCTGTGACTCCCAGAGGCAAACACTGTGCCCTGGGTTAGAAGAACACATGCAGAATTCTTTCCAAGACCTTTATTGATGTTAACTTTTTAATTGATGCAGCTACCCCAGGAAGCAGGGTATGAAGCACAAACGGGTAAGAAAGTTGCCCAAGGTAGGTGCCCAAGTGAAAATGATAGAGAAACACACCCAGCAGAGATTCTCTGACCTCCATATGCACAGGCACAGGCTGTGCACTTACACACGCACACACACACACACACACACACACACACACACACACACACACACACCACAGGTGTACACGCCACACACATACACAAGCATGTATACCGTATACACACACACACACCACATACATGCTAAAATAATAAAAATAAATTCTATAAAAAAGCATAGGAGCTTAGTCGCTCTGGTGTGCTGGAGAGGGTCTTGCTGTTAGAGGAATCAGTAGGAAGAAGAGGGAGCAGGAAGGCCAGCCTTAGAGAGGGAGTGAAGTTACTCTCCCCTCCCCATCTTTCACAGAAAAGGCAATTCTCATGAAGAGTCCCTTGGACCTAGAGGGGGTGCCAAGTTCTTCCCGAAACCACTAGCTGTTATTTATTTAGCATTGGGCACCGATGAGGAGTGATACTTTTGTTTCCTGAATCTGGGTGCATCCATGCCAAAGCTCTGTCACTCCTGCCGTGCTGCGTCAATGCCAGCGACTCTGGAACCCAAGCTTCCTTGTACCCAGAGTCAGAGAAAGGAGGATGTGGATCATGTCCCAATGCACCGATTATGTAGGCTGAGTGTCCCTTATCAAAAAATGGTTAGGCTCAGAAGTGGGCTCCATTTTAAGTTTTGGATTATTTCAGATATGTAGTAAGATGTCTTGGGAAGAGGACCCAAGTCTAAGCACATCCTGAAGATAACTTGATATATTTTTAGTGTGCCTGTGTTTTTGATTGACACCCATTCCCTGAGGTCTGGTGTAATCTTCTGCTTGTGTGGTGTTGGCTCTTGAAATGTCTAGGTTCAGAGCATTTCAGTTTTGAAAATAACAGATTCAGGAATCCTCACCTGTGATCTATCTATCTATCTATCTATCTATCTATCTATCTATCTATCTATCTTTAAGAGTCTCTCTATGTAGCTGCCATCTAACTCAGTCCCTCCATCTTCCCACATTAACCCCACAAGTGCTAAGATTATAGGTGTGTTCCAGTTGCACATATATTTTAAGTTAAGTGGTTTGTTTTCATAGGTGATATCAAAGTGTCTTTAAAACCATACCAGAAAGGATGCACCAACTTATTGTTCAGCCTTGCTGGGTGACTTGACATCATTCACGTTAACTCATGAAGTCTTAGTTGTCTCAATGGTAAGATGGGATTGTAGTGTCTACCCTTCCTAGCTCCTTGGTGTTTGGGGCGGGACATGAGATGAATCTAGGAAGTCTCAGGGTAAGTGGACTTACTGAATGGAAGCTGAAGTAACTGGGCTTTTTGTGAATGAACCCCACAGATGTAGAGGTGTGCTAAGAAGCAGGTAATGGTCATAGAGCCTGGTGTTCTCCTGACTCCTGGTTCAGGTCATTGGGCTATGTATAACACCACATCCAGGACAGGCAGAAGCATGACTGGAAAGTTCTGTATGTGGCTCAGAGCCGAGCCCCTACGTTCAGTTACCGGATAGATGCCTCTACCCAAATCCCCGAAACTGGTGCACACCCCGCTTTATATATTAAGAAATCTCTAAGTCCCTCAGCAGCAGGGGAAAGTGTTAACGGAAACTATCATACACATTGCGTGTGTCCTGTCCTGGGTGGCTCCAAGTATAAAGGCAGTTGTACAGATGGAGCTGGTGCAGAAGATGAAGCTAAGCTGCCACTGTCCTTCTGTACTGGCTTTGAACTATTGTGAGGATGGACAAAGCTGAGGAGGTTGTCTGATGGGTGCATGTTAGGGGGTGCATCAGGGCATAGGGCTAATGCCTGCACCTAGAAGGTGGCTCTGCTCCTCCCCCCACCCCATTGTCCTTAGTCTATCATTCCACAAAGACACTGTTATCCCCATTTAGAGCAGGGCAGAGTGACACCATAATGCATATTTGTTTCTAGTGGCATGAATACGTGGAGGCAAATCTGGATTGCAATTGGAAATGATTTCAGAGCCTCACAGAAGCCCAGGAAAAGCAATCGAGTGTGCCCCCCCCCTCTGAAAGGTAGCTGACACTGTGTGCTTTATTGTATGATCGGAATTCAGATCTGCCTGCCCCTCGATTAATTCTTGAGTAACTGAACTAAATTATGACGCACCAAACCATTGTCATATTGCTATACGTCACACTTATTTTCTCAGGTGAACCCACTTTGACCAGCAGTGATAGCTGTTATTTTTAAATTCCCATCTTACAGATTGAGACTGAGGCTCAGAAAGACTAGGTGCTGTGTAAGTTAGTAACGGAAGGAGAATAAGGGAATTTGGGGACTAAGGGTAATGGGTATGTTGGCAACAGAGCTGCTTCCTTCTTACCCCTGCTATTTTGCCAAAAAGGCATGCCCATACACATGTCTGCCTTTCTTCATATCACTGGAATATGCCCTACAATCCCTTGGGACATGCAGGCACACAGTCTGCCCTGTCCTCCTCACCCTCTCTGTGAGTTTGGTAGTTGAGAGTCAGAGGGTCATCTGAACCAAGATCTCAAGAAGCATCCTATCCCAGGATCCCAGGCAGCACACTTACTTTTAGCCACTTCCTTCTCTCCCGCTGATCCAGTTTCGGGGCGCAGCCTGTCAGCCAGTATGTACCCTTGCCTTTCTAGAAGCTTCCAACAAGGCACTGGTTACTGCTGCCAAAACTGAAACTGTGCTCTGTGCTTGACCCGCACCTGGCTCTTAAAGGGCCGCTGTCCCATTAGGCAAAGTAGCCAGCCAGAGCACGTGACTCCCACAGATCCTCGCTTCCCTGGCTGGCTCCATTTGTTCTCCCCTGTACTTGAGGAGACAATGTCGCGTGTGGATCTTCCATTGGTGCAGCTTCAGGATATGGGACAGAATGTCCCTTAGAGTTTGGCCTCACATCCCCAGTCGCTATGGATTGCCCCTGCTCCCATGACCCCCTAGCACATGGAGCCTGAAATGCCACTCTGTAAGCATCATCTGCGAAGTCTCGCTTTCCGGCCTAGGGCCTTTGGGAGCTATACTTCTTCCCCTTTTCCCCCTGACTCTCCCTGTGCTCCCTGAAGCTGGGCTGAATGGGGAGCTGTGTTAGGGGCCCCGACCTGGCTACACACAGAAGGTTCCCACCAGCCGAGTTGAGGGAGCAGCCTCCCTCCTCACCACAATTGTTAGTCCGTGGAACTTTCCCAGGTCATGACCTGTTTGGGCCTCCTAGGTATCCTCCAGATAATCATAGCCTTCCTGGGCCACACAAAGAAGCCCATTGTCCAACACACCCCATACCCTCACAAGCTCCCCCTCCCCTTGAAGCGCTACACACTGACCTGTGCAGGGCTCACCGGTCACTGGCTCTTCCTCAAGAGTCCTAAGCAAACTCCCAGAAAGGGAAGGGGAACAGGGCTAGAGAAACAGGAGGGGCAGACGTGCATGTGAGCTCACTCGTGTGCCCTAACCCACAACACAATCGCAGCTTTTGATGGTAAGAAAAGAAACTGTATTTTTTTTTTTATTATAAAGCTCCATGGAAGACCATAAATCCACAATCTGATTGATGCATGAAAAATAAAAAATAGCTATAGTCACTTCCAGGAAAGCTCAGTCCGATGCAATGGTATTTCAGATTGGATTTCTTTTTCCCTCTCTCTTCCTTTCCCTCCTCTGGGCGGCAACACAGCTCCTGGGACAGTGAGGAGAGTCCTGATTTTGGTGTCGGTCTGGGGTGCTGTTGTGTCTGTCTCGTTCCTTCAAATGCAAAAGTGATTCTGTGAACCAAAATAGAACTCGTTCCATCTGGTCAGTGGGACCATTTATCCTTGCTCATTCCAAGGGCTTGGGAGCTCACGCTGTACTTTCTTGTCACTACTACTCAGTTCCTTCAGTAGGACTCGAGGGCTTCTCAGCCCTCCTTTGCCCTTCTCGTGGCTGCAGAGTGGATTGGCCAATCTATGTAATCTATAGCTATAATGCGTATGTATCCTTTAAACTCATGTAGTTGGAGGGGCAATGGGTAATGGTGAGACTGTGGACCACGGTTAGTTTGGAGAGGACAGTCAGTGTTGCAGCCTCTTGACTCTGGAATTTCTTTTTTCTTTTTTTCTGGAGCTGAGGATCGAACCCAGGGCCTTGTGCTTGCTAGGCAAGCGCTCTACCACTGAGCTAAATCCCCAACCCTAGACTCTGGAATTTCTAAACTGTCTAGATACCTTTGCTACTCTCCTCTCTTCTACCGGAGCTCAGGCTCGGAGCCTTGGTGGCTGGCGGGAGGTCACAGAGACACATTAGTAACTAACTTCTTTTTCTTCCTCATTAGCAATTTCCTCCTCCCCATTCCGGGGCAGAAGGTTAGTGGGAGATGTGCTGGGAGAGGGAGATGTATGAGGATGACGGAGAGGGCATGAGCCTCTCTCGGCCATCCGAGAGCTCTTTAGACGGCTTTCTGTCCCTGCCTCCTTCTATTTAAACGCAGTGGTCACGATACTTGCAGGATATGATTGCTTCCCTTAGAGCAGGGAATAGCTTGTGTCTAGTTGTCTGGGATGTAGTAGGCATGAAGGAAGGCCCCTGAGTACTAGCACAGGCACTTGATGAAGGAAGATTTGAGAGGAGGGAAGGAAGTATATCAACTAAATCATCACTTCTTTCACTACCGGGAGGTCGGGGCTGGTCTCCTTACCTTCTCCCACAACTCCAAGATGATGGGTGGCTCTCTAAATCATGTACTGGTAACACATGTTCCCAGTGGTATCCAGAAGTGCTTTAGCAGACATATTAAATACATGCATCCACAGAGAAACATGTTAGGTGTGTTCCCCACAGACCCAAAGACCTTCTCTCGCCCTTCGAGAGCCAGCTTTGAGGAAGAGGAAATCTAAAAGTAGAACCCAATGGTTAATCAGGAAGTAACATTCTTGTGGCCAGTTTTGATCTCAGCCACAAGCTGGTGGTGTGAGCACAGTGATTAGCATCTCTCTTCCTACTGCAGTTTCCCTTTCTAGAATCCAATGAGTGACCCCTGTATTCAGCTCTGAGGGAGGAGGGACAAGCCCACAGCTAGGGAATGTGTCTAGTATCCGACTTAGTGGTGATGCTGTCAATAATGCTTTCCAAAACTTACTTCATTTGCTCAAGCTAATCCTCTCCTAATAGTAAGAAAATATGACCTAGATCTCATCCAGTGTGGGGAGGATCAGATCCACAGGGCCTGAGTCAACACACCTGTATGCTAGCCTTGGCTCTGCCTCTACCTTGCTGAGTGACCTTTGCCAAATCACTTCCTCCTTTTGGTTTGTGGACTTTTTTCATCTATAAAATGAAAGAGCAGGGTCAACTGGTTTGCAAAGCCTTCCGGTTTTAGGTCTGTGTGTGTCAGTTGAGCACTGGGCAAGTTTGTTGTGGTGATTGTAACAACCGCAATCTTAGTGCCGTTAAGCAACAGAAATATGTTCCTCTTCGGTCCTGAAGAACAGAAATCCAGGACCAAGGTGGCAGCAGGGCCACCCTCCTTACGAAGTCTCTAGAGGAGGATTTGATTCTTGCCTCTTTCAATGTCCAGCTTCTGCTACCGTTCCTTGACATCCTTTGATGGACAACGGAACCTTCCAGGCTCTGTCTCGATAGTCACTTTGTGTTCAGTGGACGTTTCCAGTATCTGCTGCTCTTACCATGACACTTGTGATAGCACTGAGGGGCCTATCCCACAATCTGGGATGATTTGTTTGTCTGATCATCCTGAACTTAATCCTGTTTACCAAGACCCATTTCCTAAGCAAGGCCACGTTTACAGGCTTCTGGGATTAGGGTGTAGATGTAGCTTGGAGACTGGGTCTACTACAGACATCTACTCCGAGCATGATCAGTTAGAGATCCAGGGAAACTGAAACTATGCAGATGCGTGTATTGTTGTTTCCTCAGGGTTATAGCCATCACTCACACACAACACTGTCCTGCACAAACCAGGAGGAAACAGGCATGCCATGATGAGGCAGTACAGCCTGTGAGAAGGGACAGGCTCTGTACCTAGCCTGTCCTGGATTCATACCCAGGTCTTTCTGTCTGCTAACTGGGAAGGCTTGGATGAGTGACTGAATGTCTTTGGACCTGCTTATCCTAAATCCATAAAGGTGCTACAAAAGTTAGTATGTATAATAGCTGGAACTTAGCAGGTGTTTATCATTCACGTTTTATCAACATGGAACAGAGCAGGAACTCAGAACTATGAGTAAATCTGCACTGAACACTGAAGATCCATGAGCACAGATGTGAAATGATGCCCCAGTGTATTAAGAATGGAAGTGGCAGAGACAGGCATATACCCAGGATCTTCCTGCACTGGATACCTGCCACCCCATCCACCCCTACTGCTTTTTCACATCGGGGATGAGTATTTTGAGTTACATTTCCACGGACGGCAGGGGTTTCTATTTAATCCTTGGTTGATCGAGTTGGTTGTAGAAGGTCAAGGCCCACACAGACCCAACCTCAGCTTGTCATTAGCTTGATGCTCTAAGGCTATGGACTGACCCAATAATCCCTGATAGAGGATTTCCTCAAACTATATATCTCTTCCTCACTTTGCACTGCCCATCTCTTACCAGCCTGGAGTTTCCTCCTGGTTCATTTTTCTCTGCCAGTTAAAGAATTAAAAGGCAGGCAAAAGTCTCAGACACAGCAGACAGAGTCAACTAGTGAAGAAAGGCTTTTATTAGGGGTGAGGAGACACACACACAGAGAAAGACACCCTGCAGAGTGGAGAGGGGACTTGGTACCCGAAGTCCAGTCTCTTTTTGAGGGCTCTGGGTTTTAAGCGTCTTAGAAGGGTCTTCTTCCCCTTGGTCAGTTTAAACAAAGACAGAGAAGCAGCTAGGCCCACAGTTTGGGGGATAAATATGTCGTAATCTAGCTTGAACTTGTTGGGCCCATACAAAGGCAGATGGTCTTGCTGATGGTAGAAAAAGGATACCAGGCCTTCAGGGATCAGAAGTGTGAGGGAGAAGCTAGATGTTTGCCATCTTTGTTATCTCTTGGTGGCTCTTCTTTCCAAATGTCCACCTATGAGGAATCTGTCTAACTTCTAGTCCTTTACATCTGGCAGGGGATGGTCCCTGCCGTTGTTGCTTTGCAAGGGGAATGAAATAAGACGAACAGATGAAGTGTTGTTTACCGTCAGCTCTGCTCCCAACAGTAGGTCATTAGCTAAGTCAATGTTTAACCCTTGTCCTAGAGTCAATGTTTAATCTCAGACAGCCAGTTGTATAATCCAGCATTCTCTATCAAGTTGAGAGTGTAGTCAATTTACTATCAATCACTGAAAAATAGCTTTGAGACAGCGAATCTGCCAAGGCTAAATTGCATCCTCTCCACCTTTGAAAAGGGGTATCAGCTGTTTAGAATCATTCACTCCGCAGTAGCCCATCCGCAGATAACGATACAGCTTTCTGATCTCAGCTGCTTGTATCAGTGGACACACAAAACTCCTTGTTCCAGCTCTGCCTGGGACTAGGGGAGACGAGCATGGGGTGGGATGATTGCCTTTGTTTGCCCAGTTGGCAACCAGAGAGTTCCTCGCTGGCAACAGACTAAGAGTACTCCTTGTTTTGAACCCCACTAAAAGAGATGGAACTGAAAAAGTCCAGCTGACTAATACTGGGCAAGTTTGCTGAAACTTGCTGAGCCTAGACTGAGGCCTAATTCCCCACCCCCCACAGGCAAGTCTTCCTTTTAAAGGGCAAGTAAAGAGAAGGGAGATGGATTATAGCATCCCCTATTTTCCTGAATATCGGGTGATGCATAAACTGAGGACATGGCCACTCCAAGGTATGGTTGAGGAGAAGATTTTTATTGTAGATATGAGAGAACGCACAGCCAGAGGCATCTGGAAGAGTCCAGAGCAGGGAGAGAAAGTAGTAGACTGCACATGGCCAGTAGACTGAATGGGGCCATGAGGAGGGGTGAGGGGGGGGGATAAGAGAGGACAGAAGAGGAGAGGAGAGAGAGACAGAGTCAGAGTCAGAGACAGAGAGAGAGGGCAAAGAAGGCTAAGAGAGAGCAGACCAAGAGCCAAGAGAACACATGGCCAAAATGGCAGGGTTATACAGGAATATATAGACAGGCTATACAGGAAAATATGTACAGGTTATACAGGAATATATAGACAGGTTATACAGGAAAATATGTACAGGTTATACAGGAATATATAGACAGGTTATCCAGGAATATATAGACAGGTTATCCAGGAATATATAGACAGGTTTTACAGGAATATATAGACAGGTTATACAGAAATATATATACAGGTTATACAGGAATATATAGACAGGCTATACAGGAATATATAGACAGGTTATACAGGAATATATAGACAGGTTATACAGGAATATATAGACAGGTTATCCAGGAATATATAGACAGGTTATACAGAAATATATAGACAGGTTATACAGGAATATATAGACAGGTTATACAGGAATATATAGACAGGTTATACAGGAATGAGAAGCTGGGGGAGGGAAGCCCATGAGCTGGAGAGGTTTGGGTAAGGGTCAGGTTGAGAAGAGCTGAGAGGAGCTGGGATGAGAGCATGGACTCTGTAACAGGTATTTTCGATGCTGAGAAAGCCTGGAGGCCAGCATGTGCTTTGATATACTGATAGGCACCACAGTTAGCCATTTGTCCCCAGTTTTGTTTGGGCCTGACAGGTAATTCTCTAGTGGCTCTGTGAGGGCTGAAGGTCTCGAGGCATGGAGTCTGCCATCCGGCAGTATCACCCCGAGGAGAGAGAGGAGGCTGACCGGCAAAGAAGCGGAGTGTAGGGGAGTAAAGTAAGGGAAGAGAGCTGTTGGCAGGTTAGCGGCCAAACACGCATTCCAGCCTTGGGGTTTTCCTTCTGCCCAGACAAACACTCCGAGTTACCTGCTCCATGACCTCCTGCCTGCTGTGTCGTTACCGACATTCAGTCCTTCACTGTTTGCCCAGCACTGTTGACTCCTGACAGCCAATCAGAGCGTGAATGTAACTTCTGGGGCCCCCGGGATGGCAGCATTATGGAACCCCCTATCAGTTTGGCTGAGGGAGAAGTAAATGAAGAGATTGTGGCAAAGCCCCTGAGGCAGGCTGTTGAGGGGAGGCAGGCTGTTGAGGGGAGGCGGGCTGTTGTTGAGGGGAGGCGGGCTGTTGTTGAGGGGAGGCAGGCTGTTGAGGGGAGGCAGGCTGTTGAGGGGAGGCAGGCTGTTGAAGGTACATAAGGCAAAGCTGAATGCAAGAATGCAAAAATGGAGCCCGGCAGTGGGCACACCTTTAATTCCAGCACTCCAGAGTCAGAGGCAGGTGGATCTCTGTGAGTTGGAGGCCAGCCTTGTCTATGGAGCGAGTTCCAAGACAGCCAGGGCTACACAGAGAAGCCCTGTCTCAAAAAAAAAAAAAAAAAGTAGAAATGGAAAGTTGACTGTGACCCAACAAGGTCCCAGTTTCCCTTTAGGGATCTCCCGGGCTCTGAGGAGCTTTGCGTCTACTGTTCCAGTTGTCAGGGACAGACGAACAAGTCTTTTCTGAGGTTGCAAAACCACTCTCCTTCCCCCTCTCACCCCTACACTTGGCTAGGGAGCAGGAGGAAGTTTTGAGTAGACATCCAAAGTCAACAGGTGAGTGCCAGGTGACAGGGCCCAGCCCCTCTCATAAGCCACTTCAGGGTCTCCCTGAAGATTGGCTGTTTCCTTGTTCCTGATCTGGGACGGACCTGTAGGCCGACATGTGCCAGGTAGGCAGAGGCTGGAAAAACAGCTCCTGTAACGCCCTGCAGTCTGTGTCCACCTGAGCCTCGGGGCTCCCAACTACCAAAGGAGAGTCTTTCTTTCTGGTGTTGAATAGTGTCAGTAATTTTTAGCTGTCTGTCTATGCTGCACTGTGGTGGTCGGGAACTAATTGCATCTTCTAACCAATCTGCCTTTCTTGTTCCAGGCTCTAAAGAAGCAAGTTTTCTATCCTTAGATTTGTTTTATTGTGTGTGTGTGTGTGTGTGTGTGTGTGTGTGTGTGTGTGTGTGTGTCTTTTGAGGCAGGGTCTCACTGTGGAGCCCAGAATTTGCTCCACAGCACAAACTGACTTTGAATTTGTAGCACCTCTCCATCCTCTGCCTCCCATATCCTGGGATTACAGGCAAGGGTCACGAGGTCCATCCACCTTTGCCTGAACTCTTCCCCAAAGTGAGCTGACATGTCTTCCCCAGAGTGTCTGGGCAAGTGCTCGATACCACCGGACCTAGCACCCTGCCTCTCCCTCGTCTCTACAATACACTGGGTGGCAGGAATTTGCAGCTCAGAGAAAGAAGTGATCCTACTTGACAAGTGTGTGTCGGCTTTGGTGCCTCGGAATTATAATTCTCACATGCCTCTGGGGTGGGTGGGGCTGGAGTCCTCTTGTGGATGCTTCCTCTCTGCTGGGTTTGAGTTGTGCTTATCTTCCTGCTGAGTAAGGGGAGCAGGAGGCCAGTGCCTGAAGTCAAGCTCTGGCACTTGATGAAGAATGGAGAGTGTGGCGATCCTGGATGCCACACACAGGGTCACCCACGGAGTGCATTTCCAGTGTAGAGTCTCCAAGGCATGTTTGTCAAGCTGTCAGCCCTGGGGTATCTCCCCAGGGGAGGATGGTCAGAAACTCCTCATCTGTCTGGCTCATGCATCCTAATGTGTCTTTCAGTGGAATCTTCTCTCAGGCAGCTACTACATGGGTTCAGTATTTCTCAGACCCTCCTCTCCGAGGCAAAGGACCAACCTCTGAAGTGTCAGTAGTGATACCATCTAGGAGGTCCGGATCAGGTTAGTTTTCTCTGCCAGTTAAAGAACTGACGGGCAGGAAAAAAATCTGGAATGCACCAGGAAGCAGCAGAGAAACCTCAATCACCACGGACAAAATTGACAGTTGAAAAAAAGGCATTTATTGAGGGTGAGGAAATACGTGTGCAGCAGACACAGAGAAAAAGACCCTGAGCAAAGCAGGGGCAGGGCTCGGGAAGCCGAAAACTCCAGTCTCTTCTGAGGACTGGGGGTTTCAAACCCTCAAGAGTTTTCCTCCCTTAACTTAGGGTTGGTCGGTTTGACTAAAACAAGGGTTGCTGATTGGCCCGGAACTGTGGTGACATGTCCTGAGCAGGCCTTGTTGAGCCTGTCCACCAGCAAGCAGCCTGCGGTGGAAGACTAAAGCTCACAAGGCCTTTGTCTGAAGCTGCTAGGCTTTTGCCTCAAGTCAGGAGGGTGAGGAAGAAGCCGGCCTTCTTGGAGACTTGCCACCTTTATTACCCAGCCATGGCCCCTCTCCCTGTCTGTCTGCCTGCCAGAGAGTCTGTTTCACTCCTAGCCTCTCAGGAGGGTGCAGCGAGGAACATTCAGACTGAGTGACCTGGGATACGTGGACACTCTTACACATCTTTGACATTGGAGCTCCGTTTGTCCAAACATCAGCAAGTCCCTCAGGGCTGAAGTTTCAGCTCTCAGTCTGCCTTCATGAACTCCCCCACCCCCACATCCCACTAAGCTCAGACAAGAATAAGCTAGTTAGTGATCAAAGAGAACCAATGACTGGAAGGGATTGTGCAACTTCCCACACATGAGTCTCAAGGAGAGAAACAAGCAACCCCCTGAAACTCTAAGCAGGGAAAGGCCTGACTGGAAAACAAGGTTGTCGTCAGGCAAAGGAAACTCCAGTTCCCCAAACCCCAGAAGGCAGTGCAGGTGTCCAGAAATGACAGTCTTGGCTCAGCTGAAGGATTCTGTCAGCATTCCTCAGGAAGCCCTGAGAGGGTTTCTGTCAACCAGAAAGAGGCACACCCCTCTCCCCCTTCCACTGGTGGATGAGGCATCGGGCTGGCTATTGACATGTACCTATGGTGAGCACCAAAGCCCGTGCTGACTCCAGGCTTTAGTCCTTACTCACACACAATGTTAGGCATTTCAAAGTCTATGCTCACCTCCTGGTCCTTCTCACCTCTCCAACTCCTCACTGTGCTAGCTCCAAGGCTGCTGCAGCTCACAAGCATCCCTCCTCCCCGTAACTGTTTGTCCAGTGTACAACGGCAAGGTTTTCCCCTACCCCAGCCCCAAGCATGATATTGTCACTAATCTCGATTGTTCTTCTCGGCTAGCCCTGCTTCCTTAGACCCGCCCATGTCCTGTCTGCTTCTTTCTCTCTGCTCTGGACTCTTCCTCGGGATGTTCTCTATCCTCTATCCATGATAAAAAAAAAAAACAAAACAAAACAAAAAAAAACCTCCCCCCAATCGTGAAACAGTCATTCCAGTGGTTTCTTGGCTGCATCCTCGATTACAGCCATCAATAAATACAATCATGATGGGGGAGGGGCAAAACAGTAGTGATCAAGGACAGAGGCTGCTGGAGGGCCACATGTCCCAGCTTACTGTTCCCTTGAAAGTATGAGATGTTTCCTCTGACTGTCAGTTTCCCCATCCATAAGATGGGAATGGCCATAACTACCTTTCAGAACCGTAGGATCTAGTGTACCCAGAACGAGCTGTGTAGAGACATGTGAATGAGAAGCTAGCTACCTTCATTAACAAGTAGAAAGAGAAAGAGCATTAGAGGGACTGTGCCCAGCTGCTTCACCTTGTAAAAATCGGTGGCATCCCTGAATCCTGGAATGGAAGTGCCTCTGATTCTAGCCTAGTAAGGAAGTGTTCTACCCCTCACTTCAGGGGCAGGAGCATGGTGCTAGAGGAGCTGGCCTGCTCTGTGTGGTTTGTCTCTGGCCCTTTAAGCACAATCTGCCCTATTCCTGAATCCGTTGGACCATAAAGGAGAGCTGTAAACTGGGGCTGTCCCTCTTCCTTCTCTTTGGCATCCACCCAGATCTTATCCCGCCTCCCTCCAAGCACTAGGGCCTCAGATTGACCGGCGGCAGCTCTTCCTGGTGGACCTCGGGTTCCTCTAACCTCCTGTCCTCCTGGAAACTTCCCTGGCCCCAGCACCTGACTGCAGGGGCCCCTTCCCTCCTATTCCCTCTCTTCTACTAAGATGAGCAGCCAGACAGGACACCACAGCTGCCCAGTTCAGGACAAAGAGGATCAGAGCAGTTCAGAGGAAGGGGCAGCAGGAAGCTCCTGAGGAGACAGGTCTGATCTTTCAGGTCAGATATCTACGTATCTAACAGTCTCGTGTAGTCTTATGACTTCATGGAGACACTGCAAATTATGGTTAAAGGACAGATGCAGCTTCCTGTTTCTGTGAGAGTTTTGCTGGAATGTAGGATTAGCTAGTGGTTTATGTACCCTCTGTGGCTACAGAGGTGCAGCTGAGTGGCCGTCTCAGAGGCTGCTGAGTTGCCAAATCTAAGATAGTTGCTATGCGGCCTTCGGAGGAAAAGTCGCTCACGTCTTGGTTTAATGTATTGGCTTCCAGAATGAGCAATCTAAGGAGACCCAGTTCGATGGGAATGCTTTGCCAAGCACAGTAGTCCAGCACACATGATGTCCTTACTCTCAGTTATTGACCGTGCTCCCTTGGATAGTTAAAGCTCTGAGAAATCCTGCGTGTAAGAATCTGTTGATCAACCTAGCATTTCCCACACTTCTTTGAGCTACACCTTCACTTCCTCTGACCACCTCTTACCATCCCAAGAAGCCGATGGCCTATGGATAATCCTGGTAAAGACCGATTGGTTAGGCAGACCAAACAACCTGCATTTTTGACCCCTCACAACCATCCATAAACTAAGTGGTCTTGGCTGAATTGTGTGCCTGTCAAGAACTGCTTGTTCGTTGGTGGCATGGGGCAACAGTGGCTTTTCTGTCTCTCCTCCTGGTTTCTCAGGCAGGCTGAGACAGCAGGCAGAAAGTAGTCTGAAGGGACGGTTGAGGTGCGGTGTGCTTTTGACAAGTCCTGCTTCGTGAACATGGCAGGGGTGCAGTGCAGACATTAGGCCAAGGTCATGCACTCTCCAGTCTTCACTCGGATTTTCCTAGCTTGGTTACCTGGTGACTTGGTGACTTCAAACAAGTGACTTCTTCTACTGGGCCTCAGATTCACTCTAGACCAGTGATTCTCAACCTTCCCAGTGCTGCGACCCTTTAATACAGCTCCTCATGCTGTGGTGACCCCCAACTGTAACATTATTGTTGTTGCTACTTCCTAACTGTAATTTTGATATTGTGATGATGTAATCATCATAATGTAAATATCTGATATGTAGAGTATCTGATATGCAACTCCTGTGAAAGGGTCCTTTGACCCCCAGGTTGAGAACCCCTGCTCTAGATTAAGTATCTGTAGCTCCGAAGTTCTGTGTTTCTGCTTGGCTAGCTGCATTCAACCTGCCTCCTTCCCTAAGACAAGCCTCTCAGAAGCCCCGAACGTATCTCTCTTGGCTTTCTTGGTACAATATTTGGAGTCATGACCAGATATACAGAGGTGTTTCCGAAGGACTTGGATGCCACTGACAGCTTAGAAGGCAAGACTGAGACTTCTGGAAATGTCAAGGTCACAGTTCTTAAATTGATATTGGGACCTTTCTTTCCCCACAGCTTTCATGGCTCAATGCCTGTACTGCCCACATACAGAATACAGACCCCTGGCTAACACATCCAGCCCCTGTACTGCCCACATACAGAATACAGACCCCTGGCTAACTAACACACCCAGCAAAGAAAAAGAGCAGATATAATGCCTGAAAAGATGGTAGGGTCAACAGTGGGTCAAAAGTTCCCAAACAGATATGGTTAGAAGGCGGAATCCACACAAAATTCCTTTCATTTGTCTCTCTTTTCTTCTTTCCCAAACCACTTCCAACTTTGCCCGCAGCCTTTGATATCAAAGATTTATAAACAGAGGAACAAAAGGAGATTGGTAAAGAAGGTGAAAACCTCATGAAAAGTACCCTCTTCTTCCATTCTTTAGGAAAACCCCAGAAAATCTTGACCTGGTCAAAAGATCTACAGTGTGGTAAGGACAGGGTCCAGTGGAGAGAGATGGTCAGGTGAACGGCTGTTCTTCCCTCCCATCTCACATACAAGCCACCCACTGATGTGCTCATCTAATGCTCTCCCAACCAAAAGTGATGGAGGCTCTTGGGGATTCAGACCTCTTGCCCAGGTGGATCCCCAGAGTCCACCAAACCCATGCCATCCCCAGCCAAACAGGCATGGACATTTAACTGGCTGGGGTCCCACTCAGTTTGCAAGTTCCCTGGAGATGTAGTGAAATGGATGAAACACAATTACTGCCCTTAAGAAGCTACGGGTGTGCTTGCTCAAGTGAGCCTGGTGTATGAGAATGCTGTTGAGCATGAGCAGCAGGCTTAGTACTAAGAGGCATAGAGGAAGAAGGGCACCCAGAAAGGCAGCAGTGACAGCATGGAGCTTCACATTTTCCACACCACTAGGAACGGAGAGATTCTGTATATTTCTCTATCTATCTATCTATCATCTCTCTCTCTCTCTCTCTCTCTCTCTCTCTCTCTCTCTCTCTCTCTCTCTCTCTCTTTCTCTCTCTCTGGAAAAAAAAGCTTGTAAGGGGCAGCAGACTAGGCAGTTGAAAACAACCAGACCACAAGCCCTTTCTGGAAGCCTTCTTTGAATCATTGTACCTTTGGCTGCGGAGAGTGCCTGACCCCCCCGTGTCCCCAGATGGAGGCTGAGCTCAGTAAAGCTAGTCTTCGTGTGGGTGAAGGGAGAAGGGAATGAAGAAGTCGTGGAGATATTTGGTCTTGGTCCTCCCACGGTGACTGAGCTGTTTATCTTTCCATCTTCAGGGTCCTGGGTCCTTCTCCAAGACAGTCAGGCTGGCTTGGGCAGATGGAAGGTCCCCCTGCTGCAAGTTCTTTCCCACAGCAGGGAGCTTGTCTGGTAGGAAATGTGTCATCTGAATTGGAGTGATCCTTGGTGGCCTTTCTGCCTCCTGAGCTGTAGAGACACAGAGAAGGCTGTGAGTATTCTGGGGCAGACATACGGATTTGCCTTCCTAAGAACGAGAGCCAAGTTTCTGGGAATTTCTAAGACAGAAGTCCGGTAGCTGGGCCCATTAGAATAGTAAAGATTGGTCCAGATGATTTGATCCCTGTCCCTGGGAACCTCAGCTTTTCCCGCTGCCTCCCGGAAAGTGTCAGTCTCTTTTTACCAAGACCACACACCCTGCAGCACTCACATGGAGCACTTACATTAGGAGTCTGCATCCCTGGAACGTTACAATGAGAGCTGTGCAGAAAGTCTGCCAGTGTGGCTCCATGCCTATGGTTAATCGTTCTTGTCATCCCCCAGTGATCTCCTTAAGCCAAGGAATGCCTCCGAGGCACAAGTCTGGAGGAAATTTTAAGAAAGCCACAACCAAGCATAGTTCAATGGTTCAGATTAGAATTTACCTTTTCTGCTATGGACACTCAATCTAACCTGACCCAGCCCTGAGGGTATCAGGGGGAAAGGACCATTCCTCTCCCCAGATTTGGGGTTACTTAAGCTCAACTCACAGGCCCTCTCTCTCCAGCGTCTCCTTTTCAGTAGGACCAGAGCTGCAAGCAGAGCCAGGGCCAGCACAGTGGAGACTGGAGTCAGGATCCAAGAGTTGCTTTCTCCTCCTGTAAAAGCACTGCAGGGGGAGGAGCCATGGTCAGGGTGAGCAGAGCAGGGATCAGGGAGCTCGGAGCTAGAGGACTCTCAAGACCGGTAGCCCCCCTCTCTCATTTCACAGGTGGACAAGCTGAGTCCCAGGCTAACTGGCCACCCTTGCCCCTGTAACTGGCTCCCAGCGGAGCAGCTCTCTTCAGCTCCTCAATCCTAGGCTTCACTCCACCCTCTCACACACGGGCCACAACGTGCCATACTGAGAAAGAGGGTGAGTGAGAGTCGGGAGGTTGGCTTTGGCATTCGGCTCTGTCCCAACTTTCCTGTGGGTCTTCAGCAAGTTACTTCCCTTCTCCGGAGTTCTGGCCCTCACATGAAATAGAGAGTTCCAAGGGTTTCAGCCTAAAAAATTATTTCATCACATCATTTAGGTTTTTGCTTGTGAACCACCAGGAAGCATTCAGATAGCTTTATCATAGCATGGGCACTGAGTGGGGAGACGGATGGCAGCTGGTGCTTATGTGTCCCATCCCACCCTTTACTGATTTGTAGATACAAAGGGTGACAGGGCCACAGAAGGAAGGGCTGTCCAGGAAACAAGGCAGACTTGGGGCTCCAAGTCAGAGGAGGGGCCCAAGGCTTACCTCTTCATGGATGACCCTTGGCCAGGGGCCCACCTAGGGCCTCCTGATGAAAGCTGGCTTGGTGTTGGGGGGCTACTTTCTCCATCAGTGTTTTCTAGATTCCCATCAGTGCTTCCAGATGGCACTGGCGTATGCGTAGTATTCAACGCCCATGCCCTTGGAGCTGGGGATGACTCTTCCACGGAGTACCGCGTTTGTTGCTTAGAATCCTCTGTTGCTTCTTGGAGAGTTTCCCAGGTCACATGCTCTGAGATCAGGACTGATGGCCCGGTCGTTCCTGTGGTCTTCCTGAGTGCTCCTGGAGACGCGCTGACCTCTGTTTCCTCCTGAGGCTCATCAGCCTCTGGAGTTGTGCCTTTCCCCCAGCCCGCACTGGTGTTAGTGCTAGTTGTTACTGAGTTTCTGGTACCCCGTATCCTAACACCCGGTGTTGTACTGAACATGCTTTTTGATTTGGAAGCTGGACTCTCTGGAGTGGGGACTGTTGTCTCGATAGTGCCCTCCTCTCTGCTGCTTGTCCTCAGAACCATCGTCCTGGCTGTTCCTGGGGTTTGTCTCCCGTTGGGTGAAGCCTTAGTTTTGCTTATTCTTGTAGTTGGAGCTGTTCTGTCCCACTGTGAGCCTTGGGCTTCTGGAATTGGGGTAACTTCCAGGGTCCATCTATTGACTGTAGTTGGAGCTGTTCTGTCCTGTTCTGACCCTTGGCCTTCTGGAATTGGGGTGACTCCTGGGGTCCATCTGTTGGCTGTAGTTGGAGCTGTTCTGTCCCATTCTGACCCTTGGTCTTCTGGAATCGGGGTGACGTCCAGTGTCCATCTGTTGGCTGTAGTTGGAGCTGTTCTGTTCCATTCTGACCCTTGGCCTTCTGGAATCGGGGTGGCTCCCGGGGTCCATCTGTTGGCTGTAGTTGGAGCTGTTCTTTCCCATTCTGACCCTTGGCCTTCTGGAATTGGGGTGACTACTGGGGTCCATCTGTTGGCTGTAGTTGGAGCTGTTCTGTCCCGTTCTGACCCTTGGCCTTCTGGAATTGGGGTGGCTCCCGGGGTCCATGTGTTGACTGTAGTTGGAGCTGTTCTGTTCCATTCTGACCCTTGGCCATCTGGAATTGGGGTGACTCCCGGGGTCCATCTGTTGGCTGTAGTTGGAGCTGTTCTGTTCCATTCTGACCCTTGGCCTTCTGGAATTGGGGTGGCTCCCGGGGTCCATCTGTTGGCTGTAGTTGGAGCTGTTCTGTTCCATTCTGACCCTTGGCCATCTGGAATTGGGGTGACTCCTGGGGTCCATCTGTTGGCTGCTGTAGATGCTATCCCAGGAGATGCTGTGGTGAGCTCCCCAGAAGCTGGAGCTGCTGCATAGGTGGTGTTGGAAGGACCTGTGTGGACATACCCAGAGAGAGGCTATGCAGGAAGGCTATCTAGACTACCTACTGGATTCAGCAAAGGACATTTGATCAAAATGCTTGTTAAGAGAGGCCAATATGTCAGATAAAATTAGAAGGTGAGGATCTCAATGCTCTTCTATGGTTTTGCAAACATTCACATTTTACATTCCTATTTCCTTCCCTCAGGCCTGCACACTCCCATCCAGATAGCTAGGAACCTGTGCTACTATTCAACGAAAGAGTAAATCAGCCTCCAACTGCAGCAGACAGGTGGACTGCAGCATTCAAGGGGATTTATACGTTCACCAGAAAGATCAATTCTGACTGGGTGTTCTTCAGAGCTGCCTTTAGGGAGTGTGCATGTATGCATACACAAACACACAGACACACACACATACACACATACACACACACAAACACAAACACAAACACCACTTTAGACCTCTCTGCCTGAATCTGGATCCAGCCTTTAGAACAGAGCCTTGGAGCTACCAGATGTCTTTGAGGGACTCAGCAAGGCGCTTCTCTAGGGAATCCTAACCCCAGACCTTCTGTCCTCTCATGCAGACATCACCAATGCTACCTCTTCTCTGCATGTCTGAACATCAAGTTTTCTGGAATCAGAGAAGCCACAGCGTCTTTGAACCTCATTTCAAACATTCATTCTGCAACATTCAGGATAGAAAGAACCAGGTGGGTGACCTTATATACACTCCGTGGGGCACTCTTCCCTAGTATCTGCCTTCTTGAGGATAACTTCTATCTAAACCGAAAGCATACCTCTCAGAACCTTCCTCCTACTCCTCTATTATTTATTGAGAAAGGCTCAAGGCTTTCTTGGGCTTCTGAGCCGTCTCTTGTACCCATTTCTTCTGAACTTCGGCTTTACAAAAATTGGCCCATCAGCCATCAGACAGCTCATACCTGCAGACACAATCAGATTCATCCTGAAGAACAGCATGTCATTTCGGTCTCCAATGCCACAGCGATAAAGTCCCGTGTCATTCAGTGACAGTCGGGACAGCTTCACCGTGAACAAACTGCTCTGTGGCAAGTCAGTGAGAGCCACACGCCCTCTGTAGTCATGGTGAGTGTAGTGGTTGGTGGACACGATGGTGTAGCAGATCCACAACGGAGGCCCCAGGCGGCACCAGTATTTTCTTTGATGCCTGTTGACTGAGGAGGGGGCATAATGGCAATGGATGGTGACAGCTCCTCCAGTCTCCCCAGACACCAGCCTTGGGCCTCTCAATGCATTTGCACCTGCAGACAGAGAGAATTGTCAAAGGAAAGGGAATAGTGAATGTAACCACTGTTAGGGAGTTAGTCATGAACTCTGCTTGTCAGAAAACACAACTGGGAAGGTGGTGTGTAGAACCGAAGAGCTTTGCCACTGAGCCAAAGTACGGAAGGGAGCTGAATTCAAGGCCTCATCTGAAAGACTCTTACCCAGTACTTAGCGAACACTTATGTACTAGCTGTGCCCGTGCAAGTCTGTCCAGAGCCTGCATTCATCCCACTGAACTCCATCTACATGCTTGTAAGAAGGAGGAGGCAGCTCCAGGCAGAGGGCTCTCTGGTTTGCACAGCACGCAAAAGAGAAGTGCTACTAGTGTGGACGTATTGGTAATGCGTATTGCTAAAATAACATATCCCCACATATACTGGTGTGCTCTCCTCTGAAGAGAAGCATGTTCTGCTCTGTTTGGTTTGTGCATCTTCCAGATTGATGGCTGACACTTTCCCACACTAGCCACTTCTCTCTAGAACAGAGCACTGAGCATACATGGCACAGAGCTGGTACAAGAGCACAGGTGAGAAGTATTATGAACACACTTGCTTTGGCAATGTTTAGCTGAACTGGAGTATATATAAGCCAGTGTGCAGGAAGAATTTAATTTGATAAGGTGGAAGCAGAAACAAAGTGTGTGTGTGTGTGTGTGTGTGTGTGTGTGTGTGTGTGTGTGTGTGTGTTTTGAGACAGGGTTTCTCTGTGTAGTTTTGGTGCCTGTCCTGGATCTCGCTCTGTAGACCAGGCTGGCCTCCAACTCACAGAGATCTACCTGGCTTTGCCTCCCGAGTGCTGGGATTAAAGGCATGCACCACCACCGCCTGGCTCGAAGTTTATTCTTTCACTGACTTTCTACACTATCTTTGGACTCTCCGCTCCTTAATGAGATACCAGGTATAATCTGTGTATGGTAGATTTCATTGTCTCTTCAGGCACACACCGTCTAGTCTAGCCTAAAATTATACATCCAGCCCGATGTGATAACAGACTGAAGCAGAGTGTCTCATCTAGCTGAAGGCTTTCTCTCTGTTCTCGCTAGGCTCTGAGAGTGCCAGGGGGGAGATGTACAGGTTGGGTCTCTTGCTTTGCTTTCTTCGGCTACTCAGAGCTGAGGCCTGGGGACCTTCCAGGACTGGCACAGAGAAGGGGGTGGGGTGCATAAGACAATGTTTCCATGCCTGGCTAATGTCCAAAATCATCTCTTCTTTATTTGCCTTCCAGCTATCTTTTTGGTGGCTCCTGTCTCTAGTTTCCTCCTTGCAAGAATGGCTTCTTATTTTGCTGGCCTTTTATGGCTACCAGCAACAGCCCTGTGACTTGTGGCTATTTGCACCTCTTTTTTGTGGCTACAATCCCCTGTGGATGGCTCTCTTTGAGAGGACCCTAAACTGGGTCAAAGGAAGCACATTTTGTCTTTCTGTCAGAAGAAACCTGGAGGATAGTGACAATTTTATTTGGTCACTCTCTAGACGTTCCTTCCCTCACATGGCTTAGAGCAAGAGGAAATGGCCCATCTCTATCCAAAACAATTCTTACACCAAGCTCTTCAGCCCTTCTAGAGTCCTTTGCCCTCCCTGAGGAGCCAAGATGGCTGCCTGTTGGGCTGTTGTTGAGACCAGTTCCATAATTTCTTCTTACAGAAAGGCCGCCAAACATTCAACTTGGGATATGAGTACCTGGTAGTTTGCTGTGTGTCTTTATGGCTTCTGAACCCATGAAACTTCTGACCAGCATTCTCTTACCGGGAACAATTAAAGAACTTGTGGATTCTGGTACAGGGGGAAAGTGCAAGACTCCTTGTCCAAATTCTCCTGTTTCAAGATGAGGCTGAGTATGATAACACATGCTGCAATCTCATCAAGAGGAAGAGTTTTGAGTTTAGTGCTGGCCTAAGCTACATTGTGAGATTTGTCTCAAAAAAGAGCAATATCCACCTGGCTTTCAGGGATGCAAACCGACTCATTTGGGCATCAGCACCTGGATTAACTGTGCTACCTGGGCAAAGGCAGTGGAAACCACCACAGAAGTGATTTCCTCACCCACCCCCGACTCTACAGCAACAGCTGAATGAACAAGAACTGGATGCTTAACAGAGCCAAAGAAGTTGGCTAGGTCCCTGTGAACCTTTGAATTTTTCAGAAAATTTTGAAAGGGACGCCAATCCAGATCTAGGAGACATTTAGAACACCAAACAGATGAGACTGGAAAAGAACTCCTCCTGTCATATTATAATTAAACTACCAAGTATACAGAACAAGGAAAATACATTGAAAATGCCCCAGAAGCCTCCAGTCACATACAAAGGCAGGCCCGTCAGAATAACAGATTTCTCCATAGGAACTTTAAAAGCCAGGAGAGCTTGTAATAATATATTTCAAGTCTTAAAAGGTGACTACTGCAAACACAGACTGTGATCCCCATCAAAGTTTTCTGTCATTGAAGGAGAAATAAAAAATTTCCACAATTAAAATATGCTAAAGGAATTCATGACTACCAACTCAGCTTAACAGAAAATACTTGAAGAAATCCCTCAGATTGGAGAGAAAGCCAAATATATCCTTGGGGCCACAGGAAAGGATAAATCACTCTTGAATGAGAATAGTTAAGCAAGACAGGAATAAGAAAACACTAAATATAACAAAATCAACAAAATTTGACAGGAATTAGTGAACACTTCTCAATTTCCCATAAAAGATGGATTAATACTACCTTAGGACAGCACCACGGAAAAAGGTGTTCTAAGCAAATTCATCTTTGAAACAAGCAAGTGTCATTTTTTTTCCTAATATCATCAAAATAGATACAGAGGCCATTTCCTGATGATTGAGGGAGCAATCCTCAAGAGGATGTTTCAATTCTAAACCTGCACAGAACACAGGGACACCCAGATATGCTAGATACAAGGGTATAGATTAAACCTAACACAGTCAGAGTGAGTGACATTAATACCCCACGCAATAGACAGTCACCCTAACAAAAAAAAAATCTGAGTAAGATGGCACCTAGACCAAATGGGTCAGTGGATCTGGCAGATAGCTATGGAACATTCCGTCTAAACCTGGCAGATACACTTTTTTCTCAGCAGCCCAATAGGTCCTATGTTAGAACACAAAGCAAATCTTAATACATATAGGAAAATTGAAAAAATTCATTGTATTCTATATGGATACAATAGAATAAAACTAAAATTCAATAGCTAAAGAAACTACAAAACACACACAAACTCTTGGAAATTAACTAGCATACCACTGAATAATGAATGGATCAGAGAAGAAATCAATAAGAAAATTAAAAAGATCTTAGAATTAAAATGAAGATACAACATAGCAAAACTTACGGGATACAATGAAAGCAGTTCTAAGAGGAAAATTTATATACATGGAAAAACCATGGGCACCTCAATATACCTTAGGTTTTTAGAAAAATAAAAACAAACCAAACCCCAAATCAATAGATGGGAAGAAATAATTAAGGTCATGACAGAAATTAGTGCAATAGAAATAAAAAAATTCATTATAACAAAATTTTCATTATAATAAGAAGAATTTCATAAACAGAAAGCTTGTTCTTTGAGAAGATAAACAAGATTGACCAACTCTTAGTCAAATTAATGAAAAGAAAGAGGAGACCAAATCAACATTTAGAAATGAAAGGGAAGTGTTAACAAATACTAATGAAGTCCAATAAGTTATTAGTACACACCTTAAAAACATATATTTCACTGAATTGGAATCCAAAAGAAGTGAATGAATATAGATGTATATGACCTATCCAAAACTAAACCAAAAGGAGATAAACAATCCAATGTATCTGTAATAAGCAGTGAGGTTGAAGAAGGGATAAACATTTTTCCTGGCCCCGATGGATTCACAGGTAGATCCTCCCAGACCTTCAGAGAATTAACACCAATACTTCCCAAACTATTTCATGATACAGGAAAGAAAGGGACACCATTAAACTCTCTCTACAAAACCAGTATTATCTTGATATCAAAACCAGACAGAGACACAACAAAAAAGAAAACTGTAAGTCAGTCTTCCTGATGAACACAGACCCATGAATTCACAGCCACTGTGATTAGCTTTGCAAGACTGACACAAGGTTTGGTCTGCCAATATTCCAGGAAGGACATGAGAGGGGCTCAAGAGGCCCCGCCCCTCCGTGAGGACTGAAAGGGAGTTAATGCCTGCTGGGGGGGGGGGTGCTCCTGAGGGACCGTTCTCTGAGGATCTATGGGTAGTTAATGGTTGTTGGTGTAGACACTGGGAAGCTGACCACATCTCTGTAAACAACCTTTATCCATGCTTCTGTAAGCAACCCTAATTAAAGTAATTCACACACACACACACACACACACACACACACACACACACACACATGAAAGTTGAAGGTGACTACTTAGAAAGAGGACGGGGATCTGCTAGGATGGAAGTTGGGCAAGAGAGGATAGTGGGGTGAATGTGATCAAAATACACATACATACATGAAGTATCATAATGAAGTCCATTGTTATATATAATTCGTATGTACTGATATAAATAAAACTAAAAAATTAGACCAAGAAGACAAAGACAAACCAACAATAACCACAAAAGAGTTTTAAGAGAGTGACAGCAGAGCATAAACTCAGTTGCCTTCTGAGTACTTGTAAGTGGCTTGTCTCTTATGTCTAAGGTCTAATTACAGGAGAGTAGCAATCATAAATGCTTTGATAGTAGCAATACCACTGAAGGCTTATTTAAACAACATACCCCCAAACCACACCACTCATGATAAAGGTTACTCCTATTATGTTTTAAAATTAAAAAGCAAGAATATTAGTCACCACTAAAAATATTATTATTATAATGTACACACCCTAGATTCTAGGAATTCTTGTGTCCTAGAGTTGGCACATTTAAAAGGATCACTGTACCATTAGTCAGGAGGATGGGACAGTCTAGCTTTGCTGATTGAGAATCTTTGATTGACTCTTGCAATGCACATAGTTTTTCATGAATACCAGAATTAAGAACCAACATCTCAAGTGATGAGCTACTAACCAGTAGCTCTAGGCTTCTGTAATAATTGAAGGTTTGAATTTGGTATTGACTAATACTGTGAGAATTAGAGAATGGGCTGGCATTTAGGATTAATGCACCTGGAGACCCTGTTGCTGTTCTCTGCTTCTTGGTGGCTGTGGGGGACCCGGAGTCTCACTCATCTCTATCATTGCTAAGAGTAGTGGGTTATTATGACTTCCACTGGGGTCAGGGGTAGGGGTGCAAGAGATGCTTGCCGTTGAGACAGACCTCACATTGGAACAGGACTTGGTTTAACAAAGGAGATCTTTGGTCAGACAGAGGGAGAGGAGGGGCTGTACCTATAAGGGAGTTCTTCCAGCAGCAAGGGGGTGTGGAAGCTGTGTGTGCTTCCATAGTGCAGAGATGGGTCCTCGAAGTGGGAGAGCCAACCTGTAGTCCTCTGGAACGGGGTCGTCTGTGTGGAGGGGTCATGGACGAACCTGGGCAAAGGGAGAAGCCAAGCCATCAGGGGGCACCAAATGCCTACAAAGCCATTCTCAGGAAATAAGTGTGATGTCAACTCTAATTTCTGCCCCACATCCTGTGGACTAAGAGAGCAAGTCCTCACACTGCTCCTGCTGGCTCTGATCCTGCTGGGTATTAAGTGGCAGAGCAGAGGTTGGGGGCAGCCAGAGACTACACGCCTTAACATTCACAGTCCCTGTGGGGATGCAGGGACATGTTCCTGGGTGAGGATTAAAGTACTGACCAAAATATTTAACAGAATCCTTAGAACATTCAAGTTTAGAATACACGAGACATGAAGAGGCCTGTTACCTCTATGTGAACGGAGAGGTCTTGTGCCTTCCTGAGGGGCAGCCAGAGATTAGGAGTTGTACATCACACACGGGACAGCACTGACTTTTGGTTTACTCTGATTTGTTGACGAGCCAGACATGGTTAATTCATTTTTAGTGTTATCATAATATTTTCACACATTAATGAATTCAATAATGATTTGTAAGACACCTCTCTGGATTAGAGTCTAAATAACACACACACACACACACACACACACACACACACACACACACCCCACATTCTTCCGTGGCTCACCATTACCATCATAATAAAAGCTACACAGCACTGCAAGGGGAAAGGATCATTTACCCACTTGCCTGGTCTGTTCCTGGCCTGCCTCAGCACACGAGGCTGCAAATACTGTTAGAACTGGATTCTATCTATCATCCAATTGTCCTCGGCTCTTGGCACACACTAAACCCTTAATGACTAGCATTAAACAAATGACTAAATGCATTTAAATTTTTTATCATATGATTTCTTTGTATACCGACTTCTTTAAGTGTGGAATAGGGTTTCCATTTTTTTATTGCTAATACTGGGCCTGGCACTTAAGTGTTTGTAAAATGAAGGGAAATGAAGCCTGTAACATTTGTGTTTTGCATACCTTGGAACCTTGGAACACTTTGTGAACAGCTAATTTTCAAGTCATCCACTTAAACGGAAGAGGGAGGTTGGGGGAGCCTAGGTGGTGTGTGTGTGTGTGTGTGTGTGTGTGTGTGTGTGTGTGTGTGTGTGTGTGTGTGTGTGGGGGGTTGTCTAAACAATGGCTATTCTAGACATCATTGAGCCGGGCATATGCAGTCTCCGGTGAACTCTCGTGGCCTTCATTCCCCCGAGCCCATATCCACAGCACAACGGTGTTGGATCCCAGGAGAGAAGTGATCTGCCTGGTTGGTCTGAATTCCATTCCCAGGTCCCCAGCAGTCTCTGAAGCCTGACTCTGGGCTTTGTTTGTGGACTCACCATGGAGCAGGCAGAGTATGAGGAGGAGTATTTTCCACCTTGTTCTCTGCTTGGAGACCTGCAACCAAAGACAAGAGGCCCGGGGGAGACATATGTATGAGAAGCTAGAGTGAGTAGCAGGGGGTCCTAGGCCGTGCACTGCTGCTGTGGAATCTCAGTTTGCTCCAGCAGTTGAGTGGCTCTACTTAAAAGGCAGGGCTAGAGAATTGCCTGTCAGGGGAAGTGGGGCTCTACATAGTAGAGCAGAGTGGAAAGAGCCCATTTAAAGCTAGAGCACAGTTTGTGATGCTTGGAAAGGGCCTTCTCAGGGATCTGGCTCTTCTCCGGGAAAAGACGGCGGTTCTGAGCCACTGATGGACACTGTGTAGGGGGTACCGCATTCCTGGGATGCAGGATATCCTTCCGCGTTCTCCTTTTCATCCTCTCTCCTTGCAGAGGGGAGTTATTTCTTCAGGAGGAGCCTTGTGTCTCACTGTTCATGTGCGACTGAGTTAAAACTAAACCTTCACTAAGCTGGCACTAGGGCGCCATTCTGTTTCTTCTCCATAGTCTCTAGAAAGCTCTCTCGGACCCTCCTCAAGTCCGTCTGACTCTCCTCAAGTCCGTCTGACCCTCCTCAAGTCCGTCTGACCCTCCTCATGTCCGTCTGACCCTCCTCATGTCCGTCTGACCCTCCTCATGTCTATCTGACCTTCGGTTCTGCGTTCTTCCGCTGGCCTTGGGAACTCACTGAAAGTAGAGCCTGTGTCACATCCTTTTACTTCTAGGCTCCAAAACCAGATGGAGCATAGTGTGAGCCCTGTGGGCAGCTATGGGGAGCAGGAGTCCCGTGCTCCATCAGGGAACCCCATAGGGGTCATTTCGCAGGGATTAAAAAGACTGAGATTGCATCTCATACACATCGTCTGTGTTCTCTGAGGATTTTCAGGGTGCCTGGCTGCAGTTCTCTGGACCCACAGGTGCCATTGTTTTGTTTTGTTTTCTTTAAAATGTGAACGTATACTTTACCAGTCTTAAAAATGATCAGTGTGCCAACTTTAAGGCACACAGGCAAGGAACCCTCTTGACTCCTAACTATACCCAGTTGTGCGGGATTGCATCCAAGGAGGAGGAAAGGGAATAGAAGAGGAAAGAGAGAAAGTAGGAGAAAGGGAGAGTAAAAGGGGGAGAGGAGATAAGAGGAGGAGGAAAGAGAGAGGAAGACAGGGGAAAATAAAGACTAGGCTAGGCTCCCAGCAGCCGCTTGTGCCCTGGCTTGGCTCTACTCAGTCATGTCTCCTAGAGCCTTTGGCTGCCCTACTGTCTAGGGACCCAGAGTTGCTTGTTTGAAAAGATCCAGGTTTCTTCCATCTTCCAGCTCCCTCCACCGCTCCCTTGGGCACTGTCAAGGGCAATCGCCTCCCTTCCCCTGCCTTACCCACTCCTCTCCAGGCTCTCCCAGGGTGTGGCTGCACCTAGTCCCTAGTTTGATTAATATTCACCAAATCCAGGTTCCCTGAATGCTTGGTACTCTGACTTCCCCAGGCTACCGTTTCCAAAGTGCCAAGTCCTAATACAGTTCACATAAAGGCCAACATCACCAGGCAGCCCTGTTCTTCTGAAGCCCAATGGTGTGACAGTATCTCAGCTTCAGGAGCAAAGCTGCCTCCATGGGGCAATGAGGAAGCACGGTGTGCGATAAAATAAAATGTCCCTAGCTACTTATCAGTCTTGATTGGGGGCTGGAAGGATATCGTTCCATGGAATGTCTCCAGTCACCCTCCCTGCCAATGACCTTCAGGAATCCTTTCTGCAGGACACTGGGAGTCCCAGGCCTTTGCTACCCTGCACCACATTTAGAGTTTAGAGTCCTGTGCCCCCCGAGTCCTGCCAGGAAACACAGCCACCTCATTTTCATTGCAGGCTGGTGTGTGGCTTCCCTTAGCTCCCCCTTAGCCTCCCTGAATCCCACTTCTCGTCCACCTTCATCCCCATTCTGTGGGGTGGTCTGGCATGTGCAGAGAGAAGAGCACAGCATCACCAGGCTTGGCTTGGCTGGAGGCTGCTACGTTGATCCAGCTGCTTCTCATCCACTACAAAAGAAGAGCCTTGCCTGGGCATCTATGTGTTCTGCATCTAATGTGTACTGCTTCTGTCCTTCCCCGGGTTTCAGACTCAGTATACTTTGCTGGGGCTGAGAAGAGGGTACAGAAAAGAAATGCTGGGACCTGAACTCCTGAAGTCTTCTCTGGCCTCTGGGAAGAGCCTACCTGCTCTGAGGTGGGCCCTAGAGGACAAGTCACATTTGCTGCTGCAAACTACTACCTATTCTGAGAGTAAGACCCAGACCTCCAAGAGAAAGCCATGTTACCTTTTGTTCTCTGGGCTTAGCTGGGGCGTCTTGGTCCATCTTAGTCTGAAGCAAAATTGGCTTGGACTTTTTCTTTTATCCAAGGAGATGCTTGTGTTTCGGTGTCTGCCGGTTACTTTCTCTAGATCTGGAGACTGAGAAGGCAGGATGATGTGTTGATAATAGTGGGAGCTGGAGCTGGAAGACTGGGATAAAAGGGGGAGCCCTGCCACTCACCTTGGACCAGTTGTATCAGGGTCCCTTCTCTTGAGTTTTACTGATGAGAGAAAGTCAGCTCTGGCCTCTTGGCTTCCCTGTCACTTTGGAACCTTTTCCAGAGCTGATGACAGTAGCTTCAGGGAAGCACATTGGTCCCTAGCTTCCCTTCTCTTATACCCTGTTGGAGATCCCAGACTTTTAGGGTGCCCCATCTCAGAAGCCCCCTTAGGAACCTCCAGAACCAGTGATGCAATGGCTGAGCCGGGTAGAAGGGGATTTCAGGGTTCAGGAAAGGAATTCCCCCGAAAGCTGGCCACCAGCTGCTGCCCCACTGTTGACCTGGACATGTCAGCTTCTGTGAAGAAGGCATTTGAGTGGTTTGGTTCAGTGGCTTTCATTTAAATTCATGCTCTGTTGCTCACCGACTCGTGTCCTGAACAAAGAACAATAAATTAATGAGATGGTCTTCACAGAAAGAGAACACAGGCGGCAGGGGCCCAAGTTGATGCTGCCCTTGAAAAGCACCACCAGAATTCCCCTTGGGAAACTGTCTATAGATGCTCTTCTCCTTGCAAAAGATACAGTGTTCCTACGTCTCTTTAGTCTTGAACTGATACAACCCAAGCACTCAAAACAACTGTGCTCAAAGGAGGAAGGATGCTGCAGCTGGTGGTTAAGGACCCTTTCCAGGATCCCCGTAGATAATGACAACCTTGGGCCAGATCGAAAGACCCTTCTTCCTTAGAATGAATTCAGTTGGTGCTTTGTTATGCAACCTGAACAACCAGGGGTGGTTGTGGATATTATCCAATGCTTGACTAGGTCTCTCTCTCTCTCTCTCTCTCTCTCTCTCTCTCTCTCTCTCTCTCTGTTTGTGTGTGTGTGTGTGTGTGTGTGTGTGTGTGTGTGTGTGTGTGTGTGTGTGTGTGTTTCCACTTGGTTCCTGTTCCAGAGCTCCTGGTTTTCATCCCCACCAATAGCCTCTTGGATAAGTTAGAATGCATCGGCATTGTGAGAGGCATCCTCTTAGAAGTGTGCAATATGAGGAACTAACTGCACATGGCCCTGCCCTCAGAGACTGATCCCCAGAACTAATAATTCTCATGCAGGTGGTAGAGAGGTAGCTAAGGCCTGGCTTCCCCTTCTCTGCTCCTTCGGAAACAATATCACACTGTGTTGAATCACATAGACTTTGAAGCCAGGCTTCCTTTCCCTTCAAGTTTTTATGGGAAAATAATATGGGCCAGATTATTTATTCTCTTTAAACCTTGTTTTCCTAATGTTTAGGAAACCTTGCTTTCCTATGTTAATCAAGAAATAACAGCTCTTGCTTCATAAAGGTAGCATGTAAAATAAATGCAAAAAAGTTGCAATAAATTCCCAGAAAACGTTAGCCATTAGTGATATCCTTACCTTAGTTTATAGCAAGAGGAAGCAGGTGTCTTACACTAACCAAATGCTAAAACAACAACAAAAAAAATCCTTTGCAAGTTTTCACCTGTCCATGAATTTTCCTCTCCATTCCTTCCTTCTCCCCCTCCTTCCTTTCCTTACCCCTCTCATTTTGGTATTTGAAAGACTAAAATTAGAGTGGTTTAGGATGATACTGAATTAAAATTCATGTTTTAAAGTCAACATCACACTTTCACTTTATAAATAATGCATATTAAGGAGTGCCTTCAGAATTTAATTGACTTCACAACCGTTTGAAGACTTTGAAGCCACTGAAGGCACAGATGGCTACATCACACTGGGCTACTTTTCAAAGCACAGACCCGAGCCAAGATGTTCTGCTTCTGAAATTTTATGGAGAGAAAACTTTGTACTGGCTCCTATTATACTGGCTCCTACTTGGATGAGGGCGTAACTGGATTTCTTTGCCCAGAACAAAGTCTGTGCTGGTTCTTTTACATAAGCTTTTGCTGTGTCATATACTGGGATCCCCTGAGTTCAGAATCAGGCTAAATAATCTTGTGCCTATACATCATAGCCTCTTCCTACCTGTCCCTGCTTCCCCCAAGCTCCCAGTCCTAATTTTAGCAAATGGCTGCATTTACCGAACGTGTTCACAAAACTACAAATAGCAAACAGTAAGCTCGGCTTTGAAACTCACACCGGAGAGCAACAAATGGAGGGTGCTTTGGGCAGTTTCCCCAGAGCTTTTCCCTACTCCGTATACCTGGTGCTTTGAAGCCCTTTCCCCTGCCTTTCTTATCTGCTGGGAAGATACGCTTTCCCTTCTTGTCAGCATATCAAGGATTGGAAAAAAACAGCCCCATCTCTACACGTCCTGATCACTCTCAGAAATCCACAAAGGAAGTTGAACTATGAGACTTTGTCACCACTCCAAGTAACGACAGAGAAAGCTGTTTGAATAGCGCAAGTAATCATTTTATAATGGCATTTGGCAGATTCTTTGCAACTGCAACCATCATTTAGCTGATAGTAGGGCTTGTGACCCAGCAATGTTCAACCCTGAAATCCAGGAGGCATGCTAAAGGCAGTTAGGAGAATGTTGAGAGACTTTTGAGTTCCTGTAGAGTTTGCCCACAGAGGTGGAACAAAGGATCCCGGGAAAGCCTTTCAGGAGTGGAAGCAAGCTACTTGAAAACTTCCTTTGTAGCTCACACCAGAATGTTTGGTGTGGGTTGCTGTAAGAAACCATCCACAGCTCTTACTGCACTCTTTCCAGAGGGACCGGAATCGGGGAAGTGAGAAGGATGTTCATACTGGTTGGGATAATTTGGTCAAGGTCATAGATTTTGCCCTGTGTTAATGAACCATCACCCTTGCAAGACAAAAGGGGCTCTAAGTAGTTGATCTGCTACTAAGGAAGCTGATGGCTTCCTGGGGGAATGGAGCTATCCTGGCGATTTGATGTTCAGCTCTGTTGCCGGCATACCATGGGACTGGGCTTGCCACTGGGTGTTCAAGCACTTACCTAACGTGCACTAGGGCACTGGGTTCCATTCTCAGTACTGACAAACAGACAGACAAACAACAGCAACAAAACAGTTGCTGACTCGGCTTAGCTTAGTGGAGCGCTGTGCTGTTTGTTAGGACCACACACAGACACCACCAGAGGGTGCTATCCCCAGGTGCCAGCGCCGAGTTGCTAATATCTTAAGATGGCTGAGGTTACACGGCCAAGCCATTGTGTCCACTTGGGAGCTCAGTGTGTCTTTCTCTGTGGGTTCTATACCGTGAGCATTGGCCTGCACACATTTAGCCCACTCTCTGTACACCCGCATGCCTCTCTACCCCATCTCCCACTCTTTTATCCATGTAGGCTTCCGTGCATTTCTTAATATGAAGTAGGGGCCGGAGTAGGACATCAGATCCTCTGGAACTGGAGTTACAGTCGGTTGTGAGCCACCTGGTGGAATAGCCTAGAACTAAACTCAGTCCTCTCCAAATCAGCGAGTATTCTTAACCGCTGAGCAATCTCTTTAGCTCTTATTAGGCTGTCTTTTGTTTCATGAGAAATAGGTAACTGGCCACTCTGTCTAGAGCTTGATCCATTGAAAGGACTTTCTCTGCCTCTTCTTGTAGGATGCCTATGTTTCTTTTCAGCTTGACCAAACTAGCTCATCTCTGTGCTAAGCCTAGGATTTCTATCTGTTCTACCATCTTTGTTAAAAAAAAAGGTGTCCTCCATGTGTTATGAAAATAAAGGGGAGGCACAGTGGGGATGGAAAAGGTGAAGTGGGGGTAACAGGTAGAAGATGGAGAAGAAAGGGTGTGGAAAGAGGATTAAGGAGGATTAGTCAAGACTAGAGATGATTGAAAAAGTCATATGGAAATCTACTTGCTTGTAAACTAATTAAACTACATGATGATAAGGAAGAGTGTGAATGGAAGTGTTCTGTGTGAGTGAACAATGCTGCTCCAAGAAGCCACAGGTTATTACACTAAAATATCAGTGCACTTTTGATCAGGAAGACCCCAGGGATATCCCCTTCCCCAATACATGCTATTGTCTTGGTTGTATAACAGAAATGGGCGGTAAGACTGCTGCTGAAGACACCACATACTTCGATCATAACTTATGAAAGAAACAAGCAGTAATTGAACCAGACGTTTCCTCCCTGATAGCTAGCTTTGATGATGCCGGAAGGTGCTGTGGAGGCTGTAAGAGGAGAAAAGTCATCAATGGCCATATCTCCAGTGGACGCTGCATGCTACAGTATTGACCTGCCAGGCAAGATGTGCCTACTGGTGCAGTAGTGGTACAAGTGTTATGGGAGTTACCAACTATGTTCGCTTGAATTTGAGGCCCATTCCCTAGGAATTCATGTCTGGTACTGTAAATCTAGTCAAAAGTCCATGGTGTGTATGGGGTGGGGGGTTGGCTCATAGGCCCTAGAGGATCATAGGCCCCAGAGGAGGCAGCTGCTAATGTTGTTTTGCTAAATAGACACATTGCCAAACTGCTTTCTAAATATTTGTATTTATACCTAAAGATAGTGTTGCTCTCAACCTTAGCCAGAGAAGCTTCTCTGTGGTGTGCAATGGTTAATACATAGACTCATAATTGGTCAAAGCACTGAGAATGAGTGACTGTTAAGAGTACCATCTGTATCACTCCCTCCAAGGTTCGGGGAACATTGTAGAAGAGAGGGTGGAATGGAGAAGAGTGCTGTGAAGCATTGTCTTCTGAATATGATGTGGAGAGGAACTTGATGGAGAGAAAAAAAGGGGAACAGTAGGAATGGGAAGGGGATGAAAGTGTGTGTGTGTGTGTGTGTGTTGTAGTCAGACTTTCTTTGGACCACCATCTCCCAAATAATGACATGGAGACTTCTTATTAATTATGAAAGCTTGGCCTTAGCTTTGACTGATTTCTAACTAGCTCCTGAAACTTAAATTAATCTGTATATATTAATCTATGTTCTGCCACATGGCTCATTGACTCTCCTCCATACTGTTCATCCAACTTGCTCTGCACCTTGCTGGCAAATCCTGTATGCCTCAGATTCTTCCCAGAGTTCCTATCTCTGCTTGGAAATGATGCCTATCCTCTCCTGCCTAGCTGTTGGCTGTTCAGGTCTTTATTAAACCAATCAGGAGGTGCCTTGGCAAAGACACATCTTCACAACATACAAAAAGATCATCCCACAACATTCCCGCCTTTTTTTGTCTAAATAAAAAGGAAAGGTTTGAATTCTAACACAGTAACACTATATATAATAAGAACAATTATCAGATAAGAATTACATTTACAATGTCCAGTTCATTTGTACTTGGAAAATTTAGAGAAAGTACTCTATTATTTATCCTATCTTGGAGAGTCCAAAGTTTTATATCTAAAACACTTTCTATCATAACTTGTATTACCAGCCTAAAAATATCCTTTTAGACCTGAAAACATTTTCTTAGATAAATAACTTAAGCTTTTATGTCTCTCAACCTTTTGTTTGTTTCTTTTTTTTAATTTGGTAACAAGAAAAACTGTAAGACTATAACTATCTAGTCTTCAACCCCATCAGAGACCTAAAAAAGATAAAATATTACCTGAAGTGAAGAACAAGCAACTTCTAAAACTAGAAATGACAGAGACAGCTGGCTCCCTGAACAGTCACTCAAGGTTCCTCTGTGATGTTGGGGCATCCATCTTTGGCCTATAGGCCAAGAATATCTGACAGATTTTTCTGTGAAGCAGGAATTTTGAAGGACTATCCTACTTTGTCTTGGCAAAGTTCAGCAATTGACTTCCTTTGTATCCTGCTTGCCCAATTTGGACAGCATACTGTCAGCAGTCCAGGAAAGGACAGTTTCTTGCCCAGTAGCTAGCTTTGCCACATTTAAAGTAAACTCCATATGGAGGTTCTTCAATGTCCTCTGAAGTAGATTTGTGCTGCGAGAAGCAGATGTATCTTACTGTCATAAAAAGCCTTATATTATTAAATTATTTTAAATGCCACATTCTGTAGATCTCTGAAGTGTTTTAAGTCCATCTATCTATCTATCTATCTATCTATCTATCTATCTAAAATATATCTATTTAACCTTGAAAACATACCTAATGAGACTACAAGTTCAATTGTTGTAGATGAACAACTACTAACCTGTATTTCTAAATTATCCTAAACAGTTTGTAATAAATAGCTTTCAAGGACTAGAACTTTACATTGCATTTCTAAATGGGCTGCGTAGGTATAATACCTTAAACAAGAGTAGAAACATATACACAGTATGCTTTAACAAAAATAACCTTAAATTTGTATCAATATAAAAAATCTGTATCAATGTAAAATATTTGAAACTAGTAACTACTTTTTAGTAGATTCAATAATCTACCCTTTTATCCTATCATTCCTATATACTCCCTTTCCTTTCTTTTCATCCCCTACTCCATTTTTTTTCAGTGCTAGATAGAAGAGAAGGAAAGATAGAGGAAAGAAATCTCTTAATCTAACCTCCTTTGTTTAGCTTTCTCCCTGACTATGATCAATAACAACTAGCAACTAACCCCCCTAAACAATGACAAACATCCATAAACCCCCAAATGACCAAAAACCACTCACCCCACCTTTTGGGAATGTGGGCATCATGTTCTTAAAATTACTTCCTGTTGTCTGGGGGAAACAGCATCTTTATAGGATCCTGAGAAAATTGGGATAATGGTCAAGTCCTGGGAGAGCTAGCTGTATCATTTGTTGTCCGGTTCTGTGTGATAGGAAAGTGCAGGACTTAACTGAAGTCCTGGCTGGAGTGGTCTGTGAGGCTGGACCATCTCAGCTAGCAGCTTTGAAGCTGTCCTGAATGGAGATTTTTAAGGAAATGCCAGCAGAGGCATTCTGAAAGGCTGGATCACTTGTCTTCATTGGTGTTTGGTCTTTTTTTTTTCTGAAAACACACAAACTTTTAAAGCCAACATACATATCTGCATTAATGTAAGTATGGAATGCGTGGTGTGCACAAATCAGCCAAAGATGATTTTTTGCTATGTTTGAGGTAAAAGACACCTGTCAACTTTGTAAGTTGGAGGAACCTCTGCACTGTCTTGTCCTTTCACAGGCTCTTGAATCTTCATTTGCTTCCCGTCATCAGAGCCATGTGTGTCTTACTAAGGCTACCAATATGATGGCTACTTCCTGCCCACGTGGCCTGATTAATATGATGCCATCCAATGGTGGGTCAATGGGAATTTTTCAAAGCATCTTGACTATCTAAATTATTATGATAGAGGACAAGGAGGTTATGTAGATCTGGGACAAAATTGAAAATACGTATAGTTCCTGATCCATATGAATGCCAATGTCTTCTAATCCTCTTCTCTGAAGAAAACAGCAAGTATGCACTTTACACGGAAGAGGAAGATAAGTAGGTGGTGTGGTAGAGTTGGAACTACTATTTGGTTGAGTTGGTGGTGTTGTTGAGAGTTCACCTATTTTCTGTAGGGAATAATTGTAGAATTTAATGGTGACATTGCTGGGACTTCATGGGCCCATACCCTCCCTTCCCTGCTGTCATCTTGACTGGCTTGATTTGGTGCAGGTCTTGCACCGGTGACCACAGTTGCTATGAGTTTATGAGCACAGTAGCCATGTCATGTCCAGAAGATAGCATTTCACAACCCTCCTTCCATCTTCTTGTTCTGACATTCTCTTCTGTGATGCTCTCTGTGTTCGTGAAGGTTGATATAGATGCTTCATTTGAGAGGATCACTTACTCTTATTCACTTATTCTTAGCACTTGGACCAATCACGAGTCTCTGAATTAACTATTACTGACCGCAAAAAGAAGCTTCCCCATGTAAGACTGAGAGCTGCACTATTCCATCTTTAGTAAGTGGTAGGCAACAAGTATGTTTAGAAAAATAAAACAGTGGCCGGGCGGTGGTGGCACACGCCTTTAATCCCAGCACTCGGGAGGCAGAGCCAGGCGGATCTCTGTGAGTTCGAGGCCAGCCTGGTCTACAGAGTGAGATCCAGGAAAGGCGCAAAGCTACACAGAGAAACCCTGTCTCGAAAAACCAAAAAAAAAAAAAAAAAAAAAACAAAACAAGAAAAATAAAACAGTGATAGGATCCCCCTAGAGGGCCTATGACCTACCCAACCATGAACTTTGTGTGTGTATAGGTATGAGTGTTGCATGTATGTCTGTGCACTGTGTGTGTGTTTTAGTTAAGGTTTTTATTGCTGTGAAGAGACACCATGACCACGGCAACTCTTATAAAGAAAACATTAATTGGGGTGGCCCGCTTACAGTTTCAGAGGTTCAGTACATTATCATGATGAAGGGGAGCAGGGCAGCAGGCAGGCAGATGTGATACTGGACCTGAGAGTGCTAGATCTTGTAGGCAATAGTAAGTCAACTGACAGTCACACTGAGAGAAGCTTGAGCAAAAGAGACCTCAAAGCCCAACCCCACAATGACACACTTCCTTCAACAAGGCCACACCTTCTTTGGGGGCCATTTTCTTTCAAACCCCCCACAATGTGCATACCTGGTGCCCATGGAGACCAGAAGGGGGAGTCAGATACCCCAGAACTGTTAAAGAAGTCATAGAGTTATAGAAGGTTGAGAGTTGCTTGTAGGCACTGGGAATCAAATCTGGATCCTCTGCAAGCTCTTAACTGCTGAGATACCTCTCTAGTCCCAACCAACCATGGGATTTTGACTAGGTTTACAGTAACAGTATGAAATACTTCCTGTGGAATCATCCTTAAATCCAAACACAACGTGGTTGGTTATTCCCATAGTTGCTATGCCACTGCTGTATCGGTGGGCACATCTTGCCTGGCAAGTGAATATTGTAGCATTCAGGGTCCACTGCTGGGTAAGTCCACTGATAATTTTTCTCCCCCAGCAGCCTGCACAGCACCTTACGGCATCATCAAAGTTAGCTAGCAGAGAAGAAGCTTCCAGGATAATTCCAGCTTGATTTCTCTATGCGCTATGACCAAAGTGTGGTGTATTTAGTAATAGGTTTGTACCATTCAGCTATGGTGGGCAACCAAGTTACTAGCTCATTTCTTGAAGGTTTTATGAATTGTGTATTTCCTGGGCCCTTTTGTGGAAAAGAATCAGCTGGTAGGTCTTGTGAACTCTTGTTCCCAGAAACAAAACAAAGCAAACAATTAAAAAAAAATTATGATGAACATTTTATAAAGCTAATTGATTAGAATTTTGTTTAATTATGGAGCACTGAAAAGTTACAGATCGGGCTGGAGAGATGGCTCAGAGGTTAAGAGCACTGACTGGTCTTCCAGAGGTCTTGAGTTCAATTGCCAGCAACCACATGGTGGCTCACAACAATCTGTAATGAGATCTGGCTCCCACTTCTGACCTGAAGAGATACATGCAGGCAGAACACTGTATACATAATAAATAAAATAAATCTTTAAAAAAAAGAAAGAAAAGTTACAGATCCAGAGTCAAAGTATTTTGACTATCATTAACTCCTTTAATAGCCATTATTGCCCATCCCTGTGTCTTCTCTAACATTCTTGTGACTACTGTGTAAAATCTTTGGGGATGCATTAACAGACGATTTTCTCCTACTAACCCACATGCCAAGAATGTAGTCAAATAGCATCTCAAACCTGTAGGAGAGATCTCCTTGCTTTGCTGTAGCTTCCAATATGATTTTGCCACCAAAGTGTTTGAAAAATGCCTTGATTTATGACTTTTTTTGTTTTTTGGTTTTTCGAGACAGGGTTTCTCTGTGTAGCTTTGCGCCTTTCCTGGAACTCGCTTGGTAGCCCAGGCTGGCCTCGAACTCACAGACATCCGCCTGCCTCTGCCTCCCGAGTGCTGGGATTAAAGGCGTGCGCCACCACCGCCCGGCTGATTTATGACTTTTATACTATAACTGTAAACTCATTCCCACATTAGAACATTTATTGGAGCAATTGAAACCCATACTTCTGGACCATGGTCACTCACATTTGGCTCGAGAATAAGCTATGTCTTACTCCCTTTGAAGTGAGAACTGTGTTTTATAGCTTTATGGTATATCTGCTCTTGCTACTCATGTTTCTAATGATTTTCTTTCCTTCTTCTGGGCCCTGCTGGATTGTACTGGCATTTCAACTCCATCTCATTTGGGCCCTTACTTACCCTTCTAGGGGAAATTGGAATCATTCTGTCACATCATCTTCTAGGTCCTTGCTGGTGTCATCAGTCTTGGCTCTATGGGCAATGCTGCCCAATCAGTAATTTTCTCCTGTCTTATTTTGTGATCTAGACTGCTCAAGATCCATCCCCACACAATTTCCTCTGACTCCACTGGATTGCGGTAGTTAGGACTTGCTGCTCACTTGGTGTCTAAAGTACCTTTCTTCCCCTTTCAAACATGACAAGTACACTATTGGGTTATGCAATTATTTAATCTTAGCTCTGAAGAGCACAATGGTGGGAGAAGCCACTGTATTGTCTTCAAACAGTGTCGAAGCAGAAGTGTTGGGAAAGGAGAGAGCTATTACCTCTTCCATAGGCCCAGATTTGGAGAACTTGGGCATTCAGAATTTGAGAGGATCACCCACCCAAATGTACCTGACAAACTGCAGCATCCCATTTCTCCCTAGTGTTTCCATTCTCCTTGGACTCCAACCTCCGTGTTCTATGGACTAGAATGGACAAAGCCAACTGTCCTACACAGATGTCCTAGTTGGCTACTTGTTGCTGTGATAAAACACTGACCAGAACCAACTTGAGGGAAGAAAGGGCTTATTTGGCTTATACTTCCAGGTCACAGTTCATCCTTGAAGGGAGTAAGGGCAGGAACTCAAGCAGGAGCCCAACCTGGAGGCAGGAACTGAAGCAAAGACCATGGAGGAATATGTTTTTCTCTCCCTGGAAGGCTCAGTGACCTTTCTTACAATTTCCACACCCTGAGGCCCACCTGCCCAGTGACGGCTGCATGGCACCACCCACAGTGGGCTGGGCTCTCCTACATCAATTGGTAACCAAGAACCAGGGACTAGATAACCCAAAGACCTAGGGTAAAAACCAAATGCTACTGATCTAAAAAATAAATAAATAAAAGGATTCCTAGTGATAGTCTGCCATACTCATAGATCAGTGTCTTATTCAGCCTTCATCAGAGAAGCTTCCTCCAGCAGCATGTGGGAACAGATGCAGAGACCCACAGCCAGACATTATGTAGAGAGAGAGTCTAAGTGGGCTGTCTCCACCAAATTCCTCCCCTCAGAGCTTGGGGCACCCCTCAGAAGAGGAGGCAGGAAGAGTGTAAGAGCCAGAGGGGATGCAGGACACCAGGAAAACAAGTCCCCCTGAATCCACTAAGCAAGGCTCATAGGAACTCACAGAGACCGAAGCAGCAAGCACAGGGCCTGCATGGGTCTGCACAAGGTCCTCGTTTATATACTGTAGCTTTCAGCTTAGCGTGTTTTATGGGATTCCTGAGTGTGTGAATGAGTACGTCTCTGACGCTTGTGCCTGCTCTTGGGGCTCTTTTCACTCTGTTGGGTTGCCTTGTCCAGCCTCGATGTGATGTTTTTGCTTAATCTTTTTATATTTTGTTTTATCGTGTTTAGTTGTTATCTCTTAGAAGCTTGTTCTTTTCTAATTAGAGACAGAAATGGAGTGGATCTGGAGGGAAGAAGAGATAGGCACGAACTGGTAGGAGTAGAAGGAGAGTAAACTATAGTCAGGATATATTGTATGAGAAAAGATTCTGTTTTCAATAAAAGGGGAAAAAATGGAAAGAAGAGGAGGAGGAGGAGGAATAGGAGGAGGAGGAGGGAAAAAAGTCCCCCAAAGACATACCCACAGACAAATCTGATGAAAGTAGTTCCTCATCTGAGGCTTTCTCTTCCTAGGTGTGTTGTGGTGATACTGTGTTCCCCAAAATATTGTGCACCCTAATAAACTTATCTGGGGTCACCGAACAGAACAGCCACTAGATATAGAGGCCAGAAAATGGTGGCACACACACCTTTAATCCTAGCATTCCAAAGGCAGAGATCTGTCTGGATCTCTGTGAGTTCAAAGCCACACTGGAAACAGCCAGGCATAGCGACATACGCCTTTAATCCCAGGAAGTGATGGCAGAAAGCAGAAAGGTATTTAAGGCGTGAGGACCAGGAACTAGAGCCTGGTTAAGCTCTTAGGCTTTTAGCAGCAGTTCAGCTGAGATTCATTCTGGATGAGGACTCAGAGACTTCCAGTCTGAGGAAACAGGATAAGCCGAGGAACTGGCGAGGTGAGGAAGCTGTGGCTTGTTCTGCTTCTCTGATCTCCCAGCATTGACCCCAGTACCTGACTCCAGGCTTGTTTTTTATTAATAAGACCTGTTAAGATTCGTGCTACAGTGTGTCAAGTTGACAACCAAGAATATCTAACACAGGGAGGCTGTTAATGATTTGACAATTTGTTTGAAATCTCCCTCAGTTGGAGCAATCGCTAAAAGATGTCAAAGATTGTTCCTCTACCAGTATCAAAACAAGCAAATGTACTTTGTCTCCAGTTTGTTGCAATGGGTCAATGATGGGGAATTTCATTCATATTTAAATTCTAAACAATGATGATTTTTTCCACTATTACCTTTGTCAGTTAGGGTTACTATTGCTGTGAAGAGACACCATGACCATGGCAACTCTTGTAAAGTAAAACATTTAATTGGGTGGCTTGCTTACAGTTTCAGAGATTCAGTCCATTATTGTCATGACCAGGAGCATGGTGGTGTGTAGGCAGACGTGGTGCTGGCTACATCTTGGTCAGAAGGCAACAGGAAGTCAACTAAGACACTGGGAAGTATCCTGAGCATAGGAAACCTCAAAGACTGCCCTCACAATGACACAATTTCTCCAACAAGGCCATGCATACTCCAACAAAGCCACACCTAATAGTGCCACTCCCTGTGAGATTATGGAGTCCAATTATATTCAGACTACCACATTCCACTCCCTGGCCCCCGTAAGCTTGTAACAATATCATAATGCAAAATGATTTAGTCTAGTTTCTAAAGTCCCTGTAATCTATCATGATCCCGACAATGTTTAATAGTCTAAAGTTCAAAGTCTTTTGAGATTCAAGCAATCTCTTAACTGTAATCCCCTATAAAATCAAAATAAAAAAGCAGATCACATACTTCCAGCAAATAATGGCACAGAATATACATTACCATTCCAAAAGCAGGGAGGGGAACAAAGTGACGAAATACTGGACCAAAGCAAGACTGAAAACCAGCTGGGCAAACTTCAAACTCTACATATCCATGTCTGGTGTCAAAGTGCTCTTCAGATCTCTAACTCCATTCAGCTTTGCTGACTACAACACACTTCTTTCTCTTGAACTGTTTCCACTTTCTGTTAGCAGCTCTCCTTGGCAGGTATCCCACAACTCTGGCATCTCTAACATCTCGGGTTCTCCAAGGCAATCTAGGCTTCAACTTCATAGCTTCATACAATGGTCTCTCTACTAGGTCTCCATTCAGGGACACTCGTGACACATGCCTGACTTCAGTGGCTTTCTTTAGGTGCAGAGGTAAATTCCATAATCCATTTCTACTATCCTTAATTCTAAAGCCAGAACCATGTGGCTGAAGTTGCCAAGTTTTGCTGCTTCCTGGGACTGGAACATGGCCCCCTTGTTCAATTACATTTTCACCAATTTTCTGTCCTTTACTGCTTATGCTTGGCTGTCCTGAAACTGGATCTCTAGACCAGGCTGGCCTCAAACTCAGAGAACTGCCAGCCTCTGCCTTCTCAGTGCTGGGATTAAAGGTATGTACCACCATACATGGCTCTCAGCTTTTCTTTAGTTCCTTTTCACAAGTGGAAACTTAGCTGGATGGGATCTTGCCCTGAGGTCACCACTCCCTGTATTCCATTTCTTAACCCATTTATCTCCTTGAACATAGGATTTAGCTCTATTCCATTTCCTAGTACTCTTTTTCTCCTCAAAATTTACAGTTTGTAATTTACCCTGCTCAGCTTGCTCCTTTTCATTATAAATCTTTATAAGCATGAACACTAGTAACCACACAACAGTCTGTACTAGGCTGTTTTGAGATTTCTTCTGCCTTTGGAATTAATCCAAAACTCTTTACTTTAGCCTCAGACAGACTTTTCAGACAAGGGCACTGTCTTCACCAAAATATCACAAGAACAATCTAACATTGTTAGGCAACATACTAAAATTATTCTCCTCTGAAACCTCTTGAGTGAGCCCCCAACAGTTCAAATAACTCTTAGCACCTCGGTCTTCCATGCTCCAACTAGTTTGGCCCATTAAGCAGTGCTTAAAGCATTCTACTGCTTTCATAACCCAAAGAAACAATATCCAAATTCCTCCAAACAAAAACATGGTCAGGCCTATCACAACAATACCTCAATCCCTGGTACCAACTTCTGTCTTAGTTAGGGTTTTTGTTGCTGTGAAGAGACATCATGACCATGGCAATTCTTATAAAGAAAACATTTAATTGGGGTGGCTCACTTACAGTTTTGAGGTTCAGTGCATTATGATCATAATGAAGAACATGGCAGTGTGAAGGCAGATGTGGTGCTGGAGTGGCTGAGAGTCCTACATCTTGCAGGCAACAGGAAGTTGATTGAGACACTGGGTGGTATTCTGAGTATAGGAAACCTCAAATCCCACCCCCACAGTAACATACTCCCTCCAACAAGGACATACTCATTCCAACAAGGCTACATCTCCTAATAGTGCCACTCCCTATGAGAGTATGGGGGCCAATTACATTCAAACTACCACAACCTTCAAGCTCTACACTGACAAAATTACTTAACCCGAGGAGACAAAATAGTATTATAAATTGCTACTCTTAAATATTCATTTACCCACGTTTTTCTTTCTCATTTTAACCACCTAATCATAGAATGGACAGTTTACTTCAACATTTACATATTCTTAAAAAAAAAAAAAGGACTCCTGAAAGATGAAAAAAAATGTAATGGTCCAGGTTAGGAAAGAGATTTCAATGGCTCATAGATTGTTAAGAAATTTTAAAATAGGAATCCTGCCTTCATCCCCATTCTGTGCTGCATGGGGTAAAAGTGAACCTGGAGTTTGATGTTGGCCAGGAGTTGTTGGCCCAGGAGTGTTAAGGAAAGGAAGTTGGTGGCCTCAAAAAGGGAGATGGAAGGGTGGGGGGAAATGTTGTGGGAGTAGACAGCACAGTTATTTTCTTAGGCCAAAGAGAACCCTAGAGACTTGTGTCAACAGAAGGTGGTATGCTTACAGTGAGACCTCTTTGGTGGCCCAGAGTGCATAGTAACTAACTCTCCAGCTAGCTCCATGGTAGCCAGGAGCTCTCCCATCCCTCTATATGGTTTCGTTCATTTCCTTTCCACAACAACTAAATAGAAAGTTACCAGAAGAACTTTATTTTACAGGTGTGGAAACTGAGGCACAGAGGATGATTTACCTACATTTATGTAGTTCACAAGGGGCCAAGAACAGAACCTATAGTCCTGTCACCATTCAAATGCCCCAACAGATCTCTGTGCTCCAGTGTAAATTCAGGGTGATTAGTATGTGCATGGCTCAGCTAATTTTTTCTACTAAAATATACACATATATGTATTTTTATTATATACTATAAATACATTGTGTGCTTATATAATTTATTAAATTCTATATAAATATTATATATTACAGTCCTCCTCCCAGCCACCTCCATCTCCTAGGAACTTGGCCTTTTGTTGTGGACCCAGGGTCCTCCTAATTCATTTTTATTGCCTTTTTCCTTCTGGCCCATCTCTATTCCTTTGTAACTCCTGCTGAACCACAAAAACACTCTCTACTAGGGACCCTCAGCTGGCACCATTGCCTAAGACCCAAGCAGGTGACATTTGTCCAACTTTGTATTTTCCATTCTGGTACCAGACCTACCCTTAGTCCTGCTGCAGATGCCCCATGGGATTTGGCCTCTCAGTGCAGACCCAAGGTCTCCTGAGTTCTTCCCCACTATCCCATTCAGCCTTTCCTTTTATCTTGTACCTTCTTCCTTCCTTCCTTCTTTTTTTTTTGTTTTGTTTTGTTTTGTTTTTCGAGACAGGGTTTCTCTGTGTAGCTTTGCACCTTTCCTGGAACTCACTTGGTAGCCCAGGCTGGCCTCGAACTCACAGAGATCCGCCTGGCTCTGCCTCCCGAGTGCTGGGATTAAAGGCGTGCGCCACCACTGCCCGGCTTTTTTTTTTTTTTTTTGAGACAAGATTTCTCTGTGTAGCTTTGAAGCTTGTCCTGGATCTTGCTCTGTAGACCAGGCTGGCTTCAAACTTATAGAGATCTGCCTAACTCTGCCTCCTGAGTGCTGGGATTAAAGGCATGCACCATCACTGTCCAGCTCTTGTACCCTCTTTCTTTGGGACTCCCCATTAACACACAGAATAGATCTCTACCAGACACCCCACACTTGGCTGGGACTCAGAATGGGGCAATAGCAACCAAAGAATGAAACCCCCACCCAACAAAGATAAAAATCAGACATCTATACCAAGAAACACTTCAAACATCATAACCACAGATGCCTAGATCCCGTGCAAAAACATAAACATGAACATCTGTATATAACAATATATACCTCTTTGAGAAGTCAGAAACCCTATAGTGATAGGCCCCAAGAAAAACAATTTAGTTGAAGCACAAGACAAGGACTTTAAAATAACAATTATGAATATATTTAAGAACCTTGAAGAGAACCAGAGAGTGGTGGTGCACTCCTTTAATCCCAGCCCTTGGGAGGCAGAGGCAGGTGGATCTCTGAGTTTGAGGCCGACAGAGCTAGTTCCAAGACAGCCAGAGCTACACAAAGAAACCCTGTCTCAAAAAGAACCAAAACCAAACCAAAACAACAACAACAAGAGCCTTAAAGAGAATATGAACAAATGCTTTAATGACTGCTGGCAAAATACAAACAGGTGAATGAAAAGAGTTCAAGACATGAAAGTAGAATTTAAGAAAGAAATAGCATCACTAAAGAACTGAAATAAACCTGGAAATGAAAACCTCAGAGGTAAGCTTCACCAACATACTAAAAGGCATAGAAGAAGGAATATCAGGTCTTAAAGACAGGTTGAAGAAATGGGAAGTCAAGTCCAAAAAAAAAATGTTAAAGCTAAAAAATATTCAGGCATAAAACATCAAGGAAATCTTGGACACCATGAAAAAAACCAAACCTGTGACTAATAGCTGTTAGGCCTCAAAGGCTGTCCATATATTCAGAAATGAGCTCAAATTGGATTATAGGATTTCTGGTCATTGGGAAAAAATCAGCATTCCTCAGCAACTTGTGAAACTTGTTCCCTTATGCCAAAAGAAGTCATTTCCCTTACCTCTGACAGAAGACACATATGACTCTCTGCTGTGGAATGCTCTGTATGGCAAATGTGTTGCTCTGATTGGTTAGTAAATAAAACACTGATTGGCCATTGGCTAGTCAGGAAGTGTAGGCGGGACAAGGAGGAGAATAAAGCTGGGAAGTGGAAGGCTGAGTCAGAGAGACACTGACAGCCGCCATGATGAGAAACAGCATGTGAAGATGCCGGTAAGCCACGAGCCATGTGGCAAGGTATAGATTAATGGAAATGGATTAATTTAAGCTGTAAGAACAGTTAGCAAGAAGCCTGCCACGGCCATACAGTTTGAAACCAATATAAGTCTCTGTGTTTACTTGGTCGGGTCTGAGAGGCTGTGGGACTGGCAGGTGAGAGAGATTTGTCCTGACTGTGGGCCAGGCAGGAAAACTCTAGCTACAACTCTCCATTGACATGTACTGTGGTTGCATATCAAAGCCAATGTTGGCCTCCAGGATCCCTCAGTCCCTACTCACAAGTACTTGTTGTACATTTCAAAGTCTATGCTAGCCTCCCCAAGCCCCTATTCCTGCTATTCTCACTATTTTATCCTATCCTATCCCATCTATCTATCTATCTATCTATCTATCTATCTATCTATCTATCTATGTATGCATCTATCTATCTCTCATCTATCTATCCATCCATCCATCCATCTCCCTATCTCCCTATCTCTCTATCTCTCATCTATCTATCTATCTATCCATCCATCTCCCTATCTCTATCTATCTATCTATCTATCTATCTATCTATCTATCTATCTCTATCTCTATCTCTATCTCTATCTCTATCTCTATCTCTATCTTTTGCTATCCTCTTGTTCTCTCACTATGTGCTATTGTCCCTGCTATTCTCTCTTCTCTCCCAGATAGCCCTGGCCATGTCCTGCTGTGGGATGGTCTGTATGTCAAGTGTGTTGCTGATTGGTCAATAGATAAATCACTGATTGGCCAGTGGCTAGGCAGGAAGTATAGGCAGGACAAGGAGGAGAATAAAGCTGGGAAGTGGAAGGCTGAGTCAGAGAGACACTGACAGCCACTGCCATGATGACAAACAGCATGTGAAGATGCCGGTAAGCCACGAGCCATGTGGCAAGGTATAGATTAATGGAAATGGATTAATTTAAGCTGTAAGAACAGTTAGCAAGAAGCCTGCCATGGCCATACAGTTTGTAACCAATATAAGTCTCTGTGTTTACTTGGTCGGGTCTGAGAGGCTGTGGGACTGACGGGTGAGAGAGATTTGTCCTGACTGTGGGCCAGGCAGGAAAACTCTAGCTACAATGTCCAGTCTGCTGACCATGTCCAGTCTGTTTTCTTTTCTCTCTATTCTGAATTCCTCCAGATGACTTGGGTATTTTCTCTCTCTTATGCACAATAAAATCTTTTCCCTTAACCATGGAGTGGTCATGGTGGCAGCTTCTTTACTACACCCCTTTGTATACAATAGGTACAGAAGAAGAAGAAGAAACCCAGGTCAAAACACAGAGACTATTTTAAATAAAATCCCTCCAATCTAAAGAAAGAGACACCTATCAATGTACAAGAGGCATACAGATCATCAAATAGACAGGTCCAGAAAAGGAACTCCCTTTGATACATAACAATCAAAATACTACATATACAGAAAAAAGATAGTAAAGCTGCAAGGGAAAATGGCCAAGTCACACATAAAGGCAGGCCCAATAGAGCAACACCTGACTTTTTGATGGAGACTCTGAAAGCCAGAAGGGCCTGGATGGATGTTCTACAAGCTATGAGAGACCACAGATGCCAACCCAGACCCAACTATCCAGCAACACTATCAATCACAATTGACAGAGAAAGGAAAACATTTAACAATAAAAACAAATTTAAGCAAATTCTGTCCACCAATACAGCTCTATAGAAAGCACTAGAAAGAAAATTACAGTCTAAAGAGGTTAACTAAATCTAAGAGGATACAAGGAATAATTTAAGAGCAGCTAACCAAAAGAGGGAAAAAACCCACATCATCACAACAAAATAATAATAATCAACAAACACTGCTCATTAATAACTCAATATTAATGGTCTCAATTCCTCAATAAAAAGACACAGACTAACAGATTGGATTAGAAAATACGATCTATCTTTCTGCTATATCCAAGAAACATACCTCAGCATTAAGGACAAATATCACCTTAGGATAAAAGGATGGAAAAAGTCATTTCAGCCAAATGAACCCAACAAGCAAGTAGGCATAGCTATTTTAATATCTGACAAAATAGACTTCAAACAAAAACTAATCAGAGGAGATAAGAAAAGGCACTACATACTCATTAAAGGAAAATCCACCAAGAGGATATTATAATTCTAAATGTTTGTGCATCAAACACAAGGATACCTTAGTTCGTAAAAGAAGCACTAATGTAACAGGGCAAGATAGTTCAGAGGTTTTTTCCTCTTGTATTCTTGCCGAGGCCATTTGAGGTTTAACTAGAATTTGGTCTTCTTGATGGAGAAACCTGTGGAAAATTACCCAGTTCTGTTCTAGGAAACCAAGGTCAAGATGCCCCAGCTAATTTAGCTTCTGCTAAACTTCCTGCTGGTGTAGAACCTCTCCGACCAGCTGACTGCTAGCTTAGCTTCTGTTAAACTGCTTGCTTGCACAAAACCTTCTGTGTAGCTGCAGAGCAAGATATCAGGATGTGGTTTTTGCCTTCAAAAATCTCTTACTCTAAATGCTTGGTGCTACACTTGTGTCCCAAATTGTGGGAGCCTGTTCTCGGGTTCCTCATGGCTTTACCCAGCAGGTCCGCATAGAGGATGATTAGACCACGGGCCTAAGTGCAGGTGTCTGGGATGGTCTGCACTTGGCTGTGCTGGGGGAGGAGGTCTTTTGCTCCACCCCTTGGCGTCTCTATAAAAACCCTGGGGCAGAGACAGTCGGGGCCCGTTGGAATAGGTTCCAGGCCCTCTCGAGGCTATCCTTTATTTTCTATCTGTTTATCTCCGTGATATTCTCCTCAATAAATCCTTCTATCTAATATTTCCTGCTGCTCGCACTCAAGAAAACTCTGGGGAACTGTGGGGGTGGTTGGGTAAATGCCCCACAGAATGGCGCCATGAACAGGGACTAAAGAAATAAGAAAAAAAGGGACTAAAGAAAAAAAGGGGGGACTAAAAAAAGGGGAGACTAAAGACAAATGAACAGGGACTAAAGACAAAGTAATAGGGACTAAAGATAAAGGAAAATAATAGTTTTATTACAGAGTTTTTGGCAAAAGTGCTGAGTTCAGCCCTGCCAGTGGATAAGGCATGCAGGTGTTATGGAAAATATATATTTTATATATATTATTGAGAGGCAGGGGTTTTATCCTCGAGAGAAAAGGAAAGCGGACTGGAAGGATGTCCGATGCTGCAGCAAAATTCTCTTCTGTCAAAATTTTCTATCTTCTATCCCTTTCTCAATTTCTATCTGAAAAATAAGTATAAGGCATAGGGTAGTAAAATAGTGTAGGAAAAGCTTAGAAGTGTAAGATTGTGTAGGAAAAATAAGGCAACTAGACAGAAAAACTCCAATTTTCTAACTTTGGGGGCTATGAATGCAAACTGGGGGAAAAAATCTCTTTGGGCTTTATGGGTAGTAAAAAAGCTCTTCTTTGATCTTATGGGGAAGAAAAAGTTTCCTATGGAAACTTTGACCTGGGGACAGCTAAAATGCTAAGTCCAAGCAGCAGGAGAAAGTGATTTCTCCCTGAGGCAAAAATGGGGGTGTAAAAAGCCAAAGTTTAAAGTAGGGAAGTTTTGGGAAAAGTTGGTCTTTCTCTCTTGGGGAAAAAAAAAATCTTTCTCTTAAACAAAGCTTTTCTTGGAAAATTTGGGGGAAAATCTCTCTAAAAAGCTTTAATCTTTCTCAAAAGCTCTCAAACTTAAAAACTAAAGCCTTTCAGAACTCACTCTCTCAGAAGGACAAAAATTAGAATTACCTGAAGATATTAGTATGGGGACCACCTGTGATTAGCTCTAAGGGAAAACAACAAACCTCTTAAGACAGCAAAACCTCTAAGTTCTCTTTCAAACTTTGAAAATCCTCCCTGCAATGCAAGAGGCAGGGACAAGTTCCTAAAAACCTCTCTTCTAAGCTCTGTCTCTTCAAGCCAGTAAAAGACAGTGGGTCAGAGTACCCTGAGGGAAAGGCTTGGGAGAGTATGGGTAAAGAGCTACAGAGAGCCCAAAAGGGCAGGAAACTTTACCTGAGAAAAGCAAAAAAGCCAAGCTTTTCAGTTATGCCCAGCTGAGGCAACAAGGGTTTTGTTTCTGAGTGAGCATTTCAGAATGAAAAGGTGCTCCTAATTGTCCTAATGCAAAGATCCCCTGAAACATGCAAACTGTTAGCATTGTATCCTTGCTTCTGACCAAAAACCCAGAGGCGACTGGCCAGCGTCTCTGAGTTGGAGTGCATTTCAGGGATACTAGGGTTCCTGCAGTTGCAAACTTCCTGGAGCACAGAGCTGAGGCAGAAAGGTGCAGGACCCAGGGGAAGATTGCTAATGAACAACCAAAGCTAAAGCCGGTGGGAATGGCACAGTTGTCCACTTTCCTGCAAGTCCCGGGTTGATAGGTCCACAGCTGCAAAAAGAAATCTGAGAAAAAAGCTTTCCTATCAGAGTAAGGACCTTTCTGGGAAAACAGTAAAGCTGAACTGTGTCTGAAGCAGTTGTGCTGCTGAGTCAGAACGCTGTCTGGGGAAAGAGCCCAAGCCAGGGCAGAACAGAACTATCCAGCTTTCTTTTCTGTTGGAGAAAGCACCTCTTTGAGAAAAGCTTTGTTTCAACAGACTCCCTGAGAGGAGGGAGTGTAGCCCTGAGGGGTGATTGCCTCTGGCATAAGCTCTGTCCTTGAGCACCCAGACAAGCAAATGCAACCCACTGGGACTGGGCCAGGTGAAGGCCTGATGAAGCAAAACACCTGTCCTAATGGGAGTTTAGAAATGGCAAAAACCTCCCCTGTTAGAAAAGCAGAAGCTTGGTTTATGAACACAAACTCCACAGACCCCGAAAACAGAAACAGACTAAAGCCCCTACCTTCAGTACCAGGGAAAGCCGCCACTGTAGTGTCAGAAACTGTTTCTGGGGTAGAGGGGATAAACTGAGACCAAACTGGGAAAGACTCCGAAGAAACAGAAGGGACATATTCCTCCCCAGAAAATACATGACCTGTGAAAAGCTGCTAGAATTTGAGGCAGATTCGGGGGAAGAAAAAAAGCCCCTACTTCCAAAGGCAGCTAGCAGAGGAACAGAGCTGCAGACAGATACCTGAAGCTCTACATCTGGGGAAGGAAGTAACAAGCAAAATGAGATCAGTGGAAGAAAATCTCTCTGAAGGAGCTATGGAAAAGCTGTTGTACATGATCTTGTTTTTCACTGACTGGCTAAGACAAACACAAGCCCCGAGAAAAGTTGCTATCAGAAATTGCCCACCTCAATGCGCGCTAACGAGGCAGGTGCGGTTCTGATTTGGGGGCCAGTGTCAAATGAAGGAGAGACACCTGTTAAAGCCAGCTGAGGAGAGACCAGAAACCTCCCAATGTCCCAAAGCTGAAAATGTAAAATGCTTGTTCAAATCTCCCGTTGCAAAAGCAAAAAACTTTATTCAAACCTCCCGGGGAAGAATTTGTAAATAAGTCTGGTAAAAAAGAACCAGTTGACTCTCAGACCCGAAAAGAACTATGGGAAATGACTGATATAAGGGAAATGATATAAAGGACTGATATAAGGGACTGATACTATTATGGACTGATATAAGGGAAATGCATTCTGGGAAAGGTAGTTTTTCCGCTAAAGATGGTGACATTGCCCTGAAACACTTCTCGAAAGTCAGCTCGAAAATACGTTCCTGGTAAACTTTAAAATACAGCTTTTAAAAAAATGAGGAAAATCGTCTAAGAGTTTAAGTGTCAGTTCCAATGAAAAATTGAAAGGGTACAGAACTAGGTGCTTCGCGGTTTGGGGCTCCATTGGTAAAATGCCTTATTTACCCTAATAGCTGTGCAAAGTTTTTATGGTAGTTGGATGACAAAAAGCTACCTATAAGAGCAAACAAGCCACTTTATAATCCTTAAAACAAGGGAAAGCAGTTTATACACTGAACGTTGTCTTAGATATAAAGAAACATGTTGAAATTTAAGAAGTTCTTTGCCTTGAATGAACAGCCTGCAATGAGTGATTCCTTTGTAAATCTAATAAGGAGACAAGGAAACAGGCATTCAAAGAAATGACTGCTTTATAGATGGGAACAAACTTCAGAAAATCTAGCTGTCTTACAAAAGAGTTGCTTCACCTGAAAGTTCCTTATAAGAAATCAATGCTAAATATCACAGCTGCTAATACCATCAGGAGTTAAAGCTAATGAGGTGAAAATACTAAATCCTGAAAATGCTTTTTCTCAAAGTAAGCTAATGAAGGATATGTTTCATGAAAGAACATCTATGTTCTTAACTCTTTTGAACAGTAACAGTTTTGGTAAATACTGGAACTAACAACAATCCAGTCAAAATGTTTCAACAAATCCAAGACGCTATTCCACAAAAGAAAGCTGCCATGCTTTGTGGGCCATATTAGAGCTCACTCCAATCTTCCTGGTCCTTTAGCTGAGGGTAATGGGAAATGGAAAGATCCCTGCTCGGGATTATGGAAGGGTCCCGATTCTGTGTTAATATGGGGTTGAGGACATGTGTGCTTTTTCACAAGAAGGGAATGAAGCTCGGTGGTTACTGGAGCATCTGGTAAGGAGCATGGAACTAAGGAAGGGTCAGCTCTAAGGATGTTCCTATAAAGGAACTAGAATGAAAGTGGCTCGATTAGTGTTTCTGGTGTTTTGTCACTGGTTGATGCAGGCAGTGAGGAAACAGAGTTCGGAGCTGTGCCGCTTTTGGCTTTACTAGCTCCTTTGGAAAAATACTTTATATCACCTAATAGCTGTGCGGTATTTGGCAAAGACCTTACAGCAGCTAAATACGGTAATTTCACCCTCAGTGTGAAGTGAAGTTTTTCTGTAGAACAAACCAAAAGTACTGCTGTAATAGAAACGTTTGTCTGAATTGAAGCACTTAGGGGAACTATTATGAATTTGGGTGAAGGGACAGCCTCTAGTTAAAAACCGTTTACCGCTGACAGTGCATCTCTGCCGGTCCGGAACGGCTGAGAGAACTGGCAACTTTGGAGTGTGGCATCATCCTGGGAAGGTTACAGTCAGTCCCCTAGCAACAACTATCACAATTCTATAACAACACTCACTAAATCCCAGTGCTTTATAACAAAGCTAACTATAAACTCTAAACTTTAGAAATGATGTATGTACTTCCTGTCTAGTTAAGAGAATCTTTCTAATAGAGATAGTGATAATAATTAAGAGTAAGAAGTAGAAAAGGATGAAAATAAGATATGTGAGTTTGAAGAAATTCTGTCTTGTTAGATCTGTGTTAAGAAATCTTTAGGTGTTTGCTAAGTTAAATATATGCTAATGGTAGCCCTATATAAGTTTGTAAAATAGATCTATAGATCCTTTAAGAAAATAAGCTTGCAAGAAATATCTAAGGTAGTCTTAAGACATGTAGTAATAAGCTTGTAAGAAGTAAAGATACTAGTTGTAAATGTAAGATTAAATAAGAAATATGATAAGTATATAAGAAGTAATAAGAAATATATTTGCTAAAGTAGTTCTATAGTTTCCTTAAGGAGTATAAATAAGTAGATGTTAATATGTTATATGTGAGTTTGTAAAATGTAGATGTTGAATGTGAGTCTAAATGCTTTGCAAGGCAAAAGGTTATATGTGAGTTTGTAAAGTGTAAATGTTAAGTGTGAGTCTATTCTTAATGTATATGGTGAAAGAACCTGAGACACACAGAACTTAGTGTCCTAGCAGTCTGCAAAGCAGGCAGTCGGAGCGGTTTTCAAAAGTTCCAGAAGCCGCTAAGAAGCTAAGAATGGTGGACGCCAGAACCAGCACAAGGCATCTGCAGCTGAGATCTGTGGAAAACCGACGCCACACAGAAAAACCTGAGCTAACATCAAAAACGGTGCGGTTTAGAATACTACTGTACCTAAAAAGGTCTCTGGCTTGAGAATAAAAGTTCGGAGATGCTTGTTTGAATAAAAATTGTTAACTGCAAAAAGTTGTGGTTGAAAAACGTCTCTTCATATTTGGAAGTGAAAGCCTGATACCAGAATTTATTTCTTGTTTGAACTTTTTGAACTTAAAGTGAGATAAAACTACAAAAAGATTTTGGTGATGAATTTCTTCATATTTGGAAGGCTAGTACCAGAATTTATCGTTTGAATTTTGGGACTTAAGAAATGAAATGAACAGTAGAAATGAAATGAACAGTAGAGATTTCATTGCAATGGGACAATTTTGAGTTTATTCATAGTAATGACCTAGGAACTGTTTTCTGGAATTGTGTTATAAATGGAACTGTTTAAATGGAAAAGTTTGGGTTTTATAACTAGGCTTGAGATTTTGCTTAAAAAATTATAAAGAAAAGGGGGAGAGTTAATGTTTTTGTTAGTAAGAACTGTAAATGGTATATACTAAGACACTACTTTTAAAATGTGTAAAGAATTTTATTAAGAAACTGCTTTTGGATGTTTTGCTAAAAGTTTTCAAAGTGTTAATGGTTAGATTGAGAAGATTGCTTTTCAATATGGGTTTGTAGGAATTGTATAAGTTTGGGTTCCTCTAACTAGGTTTGAGATTTTGTTTAAAAAATTATAAAGAAAAGGAGGAGTTATGAGATTGAATTATGTTTGCAGAAACCTATTGATATTAATGCACCCTGGTTTTGTGGAGTTAAGGAAATATTTAAGTTTGATGTGAATACATTGAAGTTTTTCCTATGTTCTGTTAGCAAGAAGATTCAAATGACTGAGTTAAAGTTGTAAGACGGAGAAAATTGTTAACTATATATAGCACCATATGTGCTAATTCAAATGGTTCTGTTAAGTTTGCTTTGAGTTGTAAGATTGAGAGAATTGTGACTATGTATAGCAATATTTATGTTAACCTGTTAATGGTAATGATGAAGCTAAGGGATTCTTTATGTTTGTAGTCGCCTTAAGAGTTTTTGGCTTAGAAAGGGCTTGAGGCAGCTAAGACTGCTGTAGTCACCTTGGACCTAATTCAAAAGAGAAAAGCCATCCTTATCATCCTCTACTCCCATACTGGGAGGTGTAACAGCTATGGAGATTGCTGTAAGCCATTAATAGTTATTTTTTTTTATATATTAAGAAAGGGGGACCTGTGGGAGCCCGTTCTCAGGTTCCTCGTGGCTTTACCCAGCAGGTCCGCATAAAGGATGATTAGACCATGGGCCTAAGTGCAGGTGTCTGGGATGGTCTGCACTTGGCTGTGCTGGGGGAGGAGGTCTTTTGCTCCACCCCTTGGCGTCTCTATAAAAACCCTGGGGCAGAGACAGTCGGGGCCCGTTGGAATAGGTTCCAGGCCCTCTCGAGGCTATCCTTTATTTTCTATCTGTTTATCTCCGTGATATTCTCCTCAATAAATCCTTCTATCTAATATTTCCTGCTGCTCGCACTCAAGAAAACTCTGGGGAACTGTGGGGTGGTTGGGTAAACGCCCCACACCAAATACCCAAGTGCAGTCCCAGCTGGCTGGGATAAAGATTTTCAATTGGCTATAAACTGTATCTAAGTGGTCATCTCTGGTGGACTCCCCATAACACTACTACAACTAAAAATCACATACTGACCCTAATGCAGTGACACAGTGATAGTGGGTGACTTCACTTCCCTGTTCTCATCAATAGACAGGTCACCCAGACAAAACAAAAATGCTGAAGTTAAATAATGACATAAATCAAATGGACCTAACAGACATCTACAGAACATTCCACCCAAACATTAAAGAATATACTTTCTTCTCAGCAGCCTATTGAATTTTTTCCAAAATTGACCATATGTTGGGACACAAAGGAAGTCTCAACAGATATAAGAAAATTGAAACAACACCCTGTATCCTATCTGACCACCATAGATTAAAGTTGGATATCAACAACAATAAAATATAAAGTATACAAATTTATAGAAGCTGAACAATACACTATTGAATTAAAATTGGGTCAAGACAGAAATAAAGAAGGAAATTAAAAACTTTTAGAGCTGCAGTTGCCTTTAGCCTACTGGCTGTGGGTGGGATAGGACCTCTGTTGGTCTTTTTTGTGTCAAACACACAGATTGCAAGCCCAGTGCCACTTTGAGATCTTTGGCAGCAGTTAACTCTGCAGCTCACACATGATTGAGCCTGTATGATAATGAGTATTCAGAGACGGGTAATGTCTGGGGGGCACTCACCAACCTAAGACAGAGCACCTGTGGGACCTGGGCAGGCGTCTCCATGATGGGTAAGGTGACCTGCTGACGTCCCACGCAACCCAAGTCAGAAGCTCATTATTTAACAAAAGGGGGACCTGTAGGTCCCTGGCCCCCGTTTTGGGTAACTGTTGCCTTGTTTGCTGACCTTGACCTTGATATCCTCCCTATGCTAATTCCTTGCCAAGTTCCACCCTCCTGAATGCTTAAGGGAAGTTCCTTGTCTGTGTATCCTGAATAATAGGCATTAACAGCTTAGATGCAAGATTGTAAAACATCAGTAGCGAACTTCTGCCCTCCGGGGTTCTCCCATTGTGCTGTAAACCTGTATTTAAGACCTCCTCCCTCCTTCAATAAATGACATTCGGCATTTAAAATTTTTTAAAAAGTATATATATATATATATATATATATATATATATATATTTGAATGAAAAGTATATATATATATATTTGAATGAATACTGCGAATGTAATCTATGAATACCACAAATGTGATTAATATCATGAGTGTAATTAATGAATATCATGAGTATAATTTAAAAAATAAAAAAGTTTAAAAAAAACTTTTAGAGCTGAATGAATATGAAAACACAGCATACTCAAACCTATGGGACTCAGTGGAGGCAAGTTCATAGCCCTAAGTGTGCACATCAGAAAACTAGAGGACTGTCAATATTAATAATTTAATGATGCACTTGGAAGATCTAGAAAAACAAGAAAAAATAATCCCCCCCAAATCAGACAGGACTAAATAATGAAACCCAGAACTGAAATCAGTATAATAGAAACAAACCAACAAACAAAAAACAATACAATGAATCAACTAAATGAAGAGTTGATTCTTTGAGAAAAATCAACAAGATTGACAAATCTTTTGCTAAGCTAATCAAAAGACACACAAAATCAAAATTAATAAAATTGGAGATGAAAAAGTGTTCACTACAACAGACATTGGCGGAATTCAGAGTATCATAAAGACATACTTTAAAAATATGTATTCCACCAAACTGGAACACCTAAAAGAAATTAATGAATTTCTTGATACATATGACCTACCAAGGTTAAATCAAGATGAAGTAAACAACATAAATATACTCACAAATCCCATGGTTTCAACACAGAATTCTACCAGAACTTTAAAGAAGAATTAATGGCAATACTCCTAAAATTATTCCACAAAATAGAAACTGAAGGAACATTTTGTAATTCTTTTTATGAGGTCACTATTAACCACATATCAAAACCACATGAAGAACGAACACAAAAGAAAATTACAGCTGGGCGGTGGTGGCGCACACCTTTAATCCCAGCACTTGGGAGGGAGAGCCAGGCAGATCTCTGAGTTCGAGGCCAGCCTGGTCTGCAGAGTGAGTTCCAGGACAGGTTCCAAAGCTACACAGAGAAATCTTGTCTCGAAAAAAAAAAAAAAAAAAAAAGCACTAGAAAGAGCAAGAAATTTCTCCCCTCTGCCTGTAGCCTAAAGTGTTTTCCTGCAATAGTTTGAGGTTTCAAGCTTTCTGAATCATTTTGAATTGATTTTTGTGTAGATGAGACAAAAGGTGCCTCAGCTTTTCTTTACAATCATTTTTGTCAAGGGGCTGATAAACCAAAAACAAAGTGATAGATAAATCAGTCTGCTTCTCCTAAGGCCGAGGCAGGAGACAAAAACCTAAAATAGAGGTGGCTTAGCCCAGCCGACTTTATCTCTTCAGTAGATGAAGACTGGGAGAGTGTGGAGGAAGGTGGGGAACAGGAGAGGTATGGGGAGGGGGAGGGAGGAAAGAGGTGTGTGTGTGTGTGTGTGTGTGTGTGTGTGTGTGTGTGTGTGTGCGTGTGTGTGTATGTGTGTGTGTACACATGTGAGGACATGGGGTGGAAGTTGAGGGGGATGGGTGCTGATTGGGTCTGTCTTTCATCCAACTTTCTATCAGGGACAAAACTCCACCTCCTCTCACTATTCTCTCAATACACTTCCTAGCAGATCTTGCAAAGGTCCACAAGCGGCCGCTGCCACAGGGCTTCAACTGTGGGCTGCTGCCGCCGCCTTGGGTCAGAAAGTCTCCATGGCCAGAGAGACTAGCAAGCCTGAGCTTGCTCTGTATGAGGAGCTGGCAATCCTTGTATTGGGGCAGCAGGACCGTCCAGGGAATCCTCTAGGGACAAAGGAAGAACAGGCATTCTTGTGGAATATTTGTTTACACTGTGAAGACGGGTCTTTGCCAAGGTGCCTTCTGATTGGTTTAATAAAGAGCTGAATGACCAATAGCTAGACAGGAAGAGGTTAGGTGGGACTTCCAGGGACAGAGAGGACTCTGGGAAGAAGAAAGGTGGAGTTGCCAGCCAGACACTTAGGAAGCAGCATGAGCAGAACAGAGAGATGAGGTAACAAGCCATGCAACACAACGTAGACCAAAATAAATGGGTTAATTTAAATTATGAGAGCTAGTGAGACAAGTCTAAGCTAAGGCCCAGCTTTCATAATTTATAATAAGTCTCCGTATCATTATTTGGGAACTGCCTGGCAGGACAGAAAAAGACTCATTACATGTGGCATCCCACCTGGGGACACTTACTTCCACATAGAATCCGAGAAAGCTTAAGAAAAAAAAATTCCAAAAACATAAACACTAGCCAGGCACAGCTTCCTAGTCTTGTCGTCTCTCAGGCAGGCTGCAGCCTGCTGTGTACACAGACACGGCTGTGACCACTGCCAGTAGGCTTGAGCCAGTCAGCACCATGTGTTGAGCCATGGGGGGTTTAAGGCTTGACTCACACAGTCAGAGAAGGCTACAGGTGTGCAGTAAAGCAGTCCAGACCGAGAAAACTTTAAACAGATACAGTAAAAAAAAAAAATGGGTATAGACAGTCATAGAAAAAAGTAGTTTAAAAATAATAAAGTCTTTAAAGAAAAAAATAAAGTAATATAAAGATGAAAAATACACAGGGCATCTGGGTCCTGTACGGTGCTTTGCTGACTTTGAATTGTTAAATGCTAATGTACAAAAAAAACAATAGCTGCTGAGAGACATTGGATTATGGAAACTGCTAAGTTAAACCAACCTATATGTTTTAAGAACGTCTTAACTTCAAAATGGAAGTCAAAAAATCTGTTGTTTTGGAGGTGAGGTTATGCCTTTGTTTTCACAGGAAACAAAAAGTTATGGTTCTCTTCAAAATTAATGCAGATCAGAGTTGATTGAGGGAGACCTCTTGAAAATCTTGGCGACAGCATGAAAAGAGAAACCAAGAAAGACTACAGGACAGATGATGGACATGCTGATCCCTCTACTATGGAAACAGCTCTGGGACTGGATGAGTCATGATAAGTCTTGTTGGCTACAGCGTCTTCATGACTTACTATTACATGCCATCCTTTCATATGGCATGGATAGAGGTTTGGTTATAAAGTCCAAACAGATTTATAAAGTTGAGAGATGCCTTTTACCTGCTCAAATACAGAACAACAGCAACAACAAAAATCATCTTTAACTGACTTGTGCACACTTCACATTCTATACTTGTGTTAATGCAGAGATATATGTTACCTTTAAAAGTTTGTATGTTTTCAGGAAGGAAAAAAGGACCAAACACCAATAAAGACATGTAGCCCAGGTGATCCAGCCTCTCAGAAAGCCTCTGTTGCAGTTTCCTCAAAATTCTGCATCTAGAACAACAACTTCAAAGCTGCTAGCTGGTATGGTCCAGCCTTGCAGACTCTACAGCCACATCTTCTGATAAGCTCTACACCTTCCCATCAGACAGAGACTTGTGTGATATTTTGTTTGTGTTCTGACAAATAAAGCTTGCCTGGAGATCGGAGGGTGGAGCTAGCCACTAGTTAACCATAGAGGTCTGGAGGTCTGTACAGACAGGAGACAGGAAGTGACAAGGCTGGGTGGAGAGAGGAAGTAATAAAGTAGGGTGGAGACAGGATCTCGGCCCTTTTTTGGTTGGAGGATTTGTAGAGGTAAGAAGTCTCTAGTGGCTGCTGCTCTGCTTCTCTGATCTTCAGCTTTCACCCCAATATCTGACTCCGGGTTTTTATTGGTAAGACTAATTAGGATCATGCTTCATCTGGCACAGAACTTTTGTGGCACGAATTCACACAAAAAAGCCAATTGCCCATGGGTTTGCAGCCACCAGCACACGCCAGAGCTGAACGCATGGGCTCCCACTGCGGTCACCACTCCTCCAGCTAGGTTTTCCTTTTCCTTTTGTCCCCCTACGCCCTCTGAGCCAGCCTGGGGTTTTTCTGTTGCAGCCTCTCTGCAGCAAATCCCACAGGCACTTGGGCTCCAAACACCGCTGGAGTTAGCCCCTCACCACCGGCCCGCTCTGCTTTCAGGCAGCTCCTGCCACACATGCTTCTTCCCCGTGATCTCCTGTGTGCATTTTTCAGATAGCGGCTCCCTCTCCTGGTGGGTTATGGGCTTTCCAGGGACCCCCTCCTTGGGCTGCTGCCACACTAGGCAGCTGCCTTGACACCCGCTCGGGTTTCTACTGTTCTACGCAGCAGCAGTCAGCACACACTCACTGTCATCTTCACCATCATTGTCAGCAGATTTGGTGAGACAACTGGAAATTCTAAAAGGGGGGATTAGATTTTTTTTTTAAAAAAAAGAGTTTTTTTCCCATGTTAAAAAATGGGAAACAATATTATGATGGAGGGAGTTAAGTCTCTGTATGATTATACAATGGATGGTTTAAAAATGGAACAATTAAATGAGAGGATAATTAACTTAGATGGGACTTATAGAATATCAATTACAATCATTATCAATTTAATAATTCTTGTTTTATCCCCCAAAAGTTAGCTTATTGTATATAGTTTTTCTATGTTAGTTAAAACCTTCACTTTTAATTTAGACAAAAAGGGGGAAATGTTGTATCATATTTTGCTTGTGTTCTGAAAAATAAAGCTTGCCTGGAGGTCAGAGGGTAGAGCTAGCCACTAGATAACCAGAGAGGTCTGTAGGTCTGTACAGACCGAAGACAGGGAGTGACAAGGCTGGGCAGAAAGAGAAAGTGATAAAGTGGGGTGGAGACGGGATCTCGGCCCTGTTTTGGTCAGAGAATTCTTAGAGGTAAGAAGTTTCTAGTGGCTGCTGCTCTGCTTCTCCTTTCAGCTTTTACCCCAATATCTGACTCCTGGTTTTTTTTGATAAGATTAATTAGGATCACACTTCAGAGACTAAACAAAACAATGTTTCACCTAGCTCTACCAGGACTTGACCATTATCCCAATTTTCTCAGGTTCCCTTAAAGATGTCATCATCCCCAGACAACAGGAAGCAGTCTAGAGAACACAATGCCCAAATTCTCAAGACGTGGGGTGGGTGGTTTTTGGTCATTCAATTGATTATGGATGGTTATCATCATTTAGCAGAATTGGTTACAAGTTGTTATTGGTAATTGTCAGAAAAAGCTGAACAGAGGAGATTAGATTCAGGGATCTCTTTCTGACGGGAAAAAGGGGGGATAGTTGAGTCTACTTTTGAATAAGCACTAGTCTCAAATAGTTTATATTGGTATGGATTTTTGTATATTAATACAAATTTAGGATTATTTTTATTATACTGAGTATATGTTTCTATTCTTGTTTAATGTATTGTACCTATTCAGCTCATTTAAAAATGTAATGTAAATTTCTAGTCTTTGAAAGTTATTATTACATACTATTTAGGATAATTAAGAAATATATTTTAGTAGTGAATCATCTAACAATTAATGGCTATGTTAGGTAAGCTTTCAAGGTCAAACAGATATATTTTAGATAGATAGATGGTCTTCAAACACTTCAGAGATCAACAGAGCATGGCATTTAAGATATTTTAGTAACCTAAGGCTTTTCATGACAGTGAGACACATCTGCTCCTGGCAGCACCAACTTACTTTCAAAAGAAGATGATGTGTAGGTAGAGTTTTCCTGCCTGGCCCACAGTCAGGGCAAATCTCTCTCACCTGCCAGTCCCACAGCCGTCAGACCCGACCAAGTAAACACAGAGACTTGTATTGGTTTCAAACTGTATGGCCATGGCAGGCTTCTTGCTAACTGTTCTTTCAGCTTAAATTAATCCATTTTTATAAATCTATACCTTGCCACATGGCTCGTGGCTTACCGGCATCTTCACATGCTGTTTCTCATCTTGGCGGCTGTCAGTGTCTCTCTGACTCAGCCTTCCACTTCCCAGCTTTATTCTCCTCCTTGTCCCGCCTACACTTCCTGCCTAGCCAATGGCCAATCAGTGTTTTAATTATTGACTAATCAGCAACACATTTGACATACAGAACATCCCACAGCACTTCCCCCCTTTTTTTTTTTAAAAAAAAGGAAGGTTTTAACCTTAACAAAGTAAAATTACATATAATTTGGGAATTTGGGCGTAGCTTCTCTTACTACTTCCTGCTGGAGGGGGGCGCTGTATCTTATGGGGATACAAAGAAAATTTTAGGATCATGGAAAAGTTCATGAGGGTGTATCGTCTGAGCCAGTTGCCTTCAAACCATTCTGGATGTTGGATCATCTGGGCCATGGTGTCATCAGAGACCTTTCAGGGGGTCTTGGCTGGTCAAACCTGATGTATCTTAATCTGGAACAAATCCATAGCCTTTGGCTTTCTGTGGGAACAAAAGCAGAGTCTCCTTTCCAAAGTAACATATCCTTATATCCAAATTTTGAAGTCAAGGCACCTTTAAAATATACATTTTGGCATAACTCAACAGCTTTTACAATCAAATATTTTTCTGCAGTTAAAAGTCCCAAAGACAACACAATGCAGATTCTCTGTGTAATATCCATTTTTACGTGGCTTATTTTTTATACTACCTTTACTGTCTCTTTAAAGACTTTATTTTTTAAAACTATATATTTATTTCTATAACTCTATATATCATCTTTTTTGTCTCTTTCAAGCCTACGTATCTTTTACACACATTGTAAACTATTACATCTGAATCTGTCTTATTGTGAATCTATTGCCTTAAACTGCAGCAGCTGTGGCTGCTGGATCCACCCACCTCAGCTTCCCAACATGGCCATGGTTTACCGCCAGCTCTGGGAGCTATCGGGGGTCTATGCTTTTAGCCAAGCAGCGTGTAGCCCAGAAACCTCCCCTTTTGCTCTGCACCAGCAAAGGCTAAATCCACTATGCAGCTCAAAGTGCCACTTGCAAAGGCCTCATTCCCGCCATAGGCAGGTCGAGCACGCACGCTAGGAACCCACCAGTAGCTCAAACCAGCAGCTGCCGCTCATTTGAGAGAGACAATTAGGAACTGTTTTTAGCTCCGTTTTAGAATCTTTTCTCAGGTTTTTAGGTGGAAACTCTTGCCACCACGTTGGACGCCATTTGTAGGTAGAGTTTTCCTGCCTGGCCCACAGTCAGGGCAAATCTCTCTCACCTGCCAGTCCCACAGCCGTCAGACCCGACCAAGTAAACACAGAGACTTGTATTGGTTTCAAACTGTATGGCCATGGCAGGCTTCTTGCTAACTGTTCTTTCAGCTTAAATTAATCCATTTTTATAAATCTATACCTTGCCACATGGCTCGTGGCTTACCGGCATCTTCACATGCTGTTTCTCATCTTGGCGGCTGTCAGTGTCTCTCTGATTCAGCCTTCCACTTCCCAGCTTTATTCTCCTCCTTGTCCCGCCTACACTTCCTGCCTAGCCAATGGCCAATCAGTGTTTTAATTATTGACTAATCAGCAACACATTTGACATACAGAACATCCCACAGCAATGATGGGCATTGAAGAACCTCTATATGGAGTTTGCTTTCATTTGTGACAAAGTTAGCCACTGGATGAAGAAACTGTCCTTGCCTTGACTGCTGACAGTATGCTGTCCAAATTGGACAAACAGGACACAAATGCAAGTGACTGCCAAACTTTGCCAAGATAAGGTAGGACAGTTCTTCAAAATTCCTGCTTCACATAAAAGTCTGTTAGATATTTTAGGCCAAAGATGGATGCACCAACATTGCAGAGGAACCTTGGGTGACTGCCCAGACTGCCAGCTGTTTCTTTCCTTTCTATAGCTTTGGAAGCTGTTTGCTCTGCACTTCCTGTTTACTCAGGCAATATTAGATCCTTCTCAGATTTCTGACGGTTTTGAAGACTAGATAGTTATAGTTTTCCTTGTTACAAAATTCAGAAAAGAAACTCACAAAAGAAGTATAAAACATATAAGGTTGAGAGACATAAAAGCTTAAATTGTTTATCTAAGAAAATGTTTTGAGGTCTAAAAAGATAGTTTTGGGTTGGTAATATAAGTTAGGATAAAAAGTAAATTAGGTATAAAACTTTGGACTCACTAAGATAGGATAGATGATACAATACTTTCTCTGATTTTGCCAAATATATATGAACTAAACATTGTGAATGTAATTCTTACCTGATAATGGTCCTTATTGTATATAGTTTTACTATGTTAGAGTTAAAACCTTTCCTTTTTATTAAGACAAAAGGGGGAAATGTTGTGGAATATTTGTTTACACTGTGAAGATGTGTCTTTGCCAAGGTGTCTTCTGATTGGTTTAATGAAGAGCTGAATGGCCACTTGCTAGACAAGAAGACATTAGGTGGGACTGTGAAGATTTGTCTTTGCCAAGGTATCTTCTGATTGGTTTAATGGAGAGCTGAATGGCCAATTGCTAGAGAGGAAGACAGTAGGTGGGACTTCCAGGGACAGAGAGAACTCTGGGAAGAAGAAAGGTAGAGTTGCCAGCCAGACACAGAGGAAGCAGCATGAGCAGTATGGAGAGACGAGGCAACGAGCCATGCAACACAACATAGATCAAAATAAATGGGTTAATTTAAGTTATAAGAGCTAGTGGGACAAGTCTAAGCTAAGGCCCAGCTTTCATAATTTATAATAAGTCTCCTTATCATTATTTGCAGACTGGTGGTCCTGATGAGAAATTATTGCTACAAGCTGTAAGAGACACACTGCTTGTTTGAAACTCTTCCAGTTGAGCAGTTGAGGTGCCAAGTGTTCCCTGTACTCATATTCTAGGTCTCCATCTCATGTTGATTCACAGATTTTCTATTCTTCTCTATGGAATGTCTGACCTGAGGGTGTCTTCTATTACTTCTAGAATGTATTCTTCCTTTCTCCTTTTTTCTTCCCACGGGGTTCAGGGTTTCGGGTCCCAGGAAGGGCTCTGGAGCACAGATATAATCTGTATTCTCTTTTCCTCTTGTCACCCTAGCTATAAGAGATGGCAAGGCAGCACCTCCATTTCATCTTCTACTCTGTCTGATTTCCCTTCTAGGTTAGAGGCTCATGTGGAGGATGCTAGCCACATTTCCTTTCCCCATTGTGATTCCTTCTCAGTTACACATCTTATCACACATAGCAGTGGCCATGCAACCACTGTCAACACTCTTGTCCTTTGTGTGGGACTCTCAGGGACTGTCACACTTGCTTTAAACCTTCAGCCATTCTCAGGGCATCCCCATACTCATGTAACAGACCCCACTCAGCAAGCAGACATACCACATTATACCACATAGATGAAGATGACCAACCTGTGATCTCTCCATGGACATTCCACTTCCTAAAGGTTCAGCTTTAGTTACAGATCTCATGATCCATAGCCAAGACTCATGTAATCACTGCCACAGCAAAAAGGCATTCTAGTGTAACACGAGTTGCTGAATAGTCTTATTAATGAAAAAAAACAAAAAAACAAAACTTGGAGCCAGGTATTGGGGTTTAAGCTGAAAGATCAGAGAGCAAGCCAGCCACGTCTTACCTCTAGGAAATCCTCAGCCAAAGAGAGAGCTACTTCCTGTATACTCATGCCTATATACCTTTCCATGCTCTGCTATCTTACTTCCTCTCTCTGTCTGGCTACATACTTTCCTCTTTCTGCCCAGCTACATCACTTCCTGTCTTTCTGTACAGACCTCCAGGCCTCTATGGTTAGCTAGCACTGGGATTAAAGGCTTGTGCCACCATGCCTGGCTCTGTTCCCAGTGTGATCTTGAACTCACAGAGATCTGGATGGATCTCTGCCTCCTGAATGCTAGGATTAAAGGCGTGTGCTACTATTGCCTGACCTCTATGTTTAATATAGTGGCTGGCTTTTTCCTCTGATCCCCAGATAAGCTTTGTTGGGGTGCACAGATAAAATATCACCACACTCTAGTGTACACTGGATAGGGAAAGATGGTCATGCTGGGATTCTCCCTACAGGTGTCCCACCCTCAGCTGGATGCTTTGTTATCTGTCCAGAGCCATGCAGCCTAGTTTTGGATCAGCATATGACTTTACCTATCCAACAAGTTTCCTCAGGACAAGGCACCTGTGGAAATGGACTCTCATTTGGCAAGGACCAGTAGTCCATGGGACAGCACAGGAATTTGCAAAATTCATGCAGCTTGCAGGCTCTCTTCTTTCTCATTATAGTGTTGATTCTTTGGGTGGTTTTTAGTTTTGCTTTGTCAGTCACACATGCAACAGCTGTAATTTTTCCCTGGAAATTCTGTTCTTTCTTGAATATTTTCCCCTAAGATTCAGCAGGGGGCTAATGCTTCCAAAATCTCTTATCTGGAATTACTAACTACAACTTCTAATCCTGGGAACTTTTCTGACTCCATAGAGACAGTTAGGTACATATGAGAAAATAATACTTGGAACATTAACCATGTCTCACAGTTCTGAAAAGGAGGGTAAGGCATGCATATACAAAATAGGGAAAAAGCGTCAGGAATACACATAGTGCCAACTGTTGAGAGTAAGTTCCCTGGACACTAAGCATATAGAATCAATTGTGATCCAATGAGGAAAAATCCAATATAAAATATGGGATGGAGAGAGCCATCTTTACCATACACAGGAGCTTAAAGTGGTAGAAGAAGTATGGTACAGTGAGATGGGAAAAGATATCTTTTACAGAGAGATTGAGACATGAGACCCTCTTGTAGAAAAGGGAACTGTATAAAAATATACCTTGCAGACATGAACGAATTGTCTGGGTTTGAATACTGTAGTTCATAAAGCATTGCACCCATGTCGACTACTTTTTAACTTTGTAACCACAAGTAGCTGACATCTGAAGTAAGTGCTGCTAGAGCAGGATGTGTCTGGCTAGATATTTAGTTCAACTTGCACAAATGCTGAATTCTATGTCTAGAATAAGGTTTTGTAGGGGGTGAGAAAGTGTATTTGGGGAAGGATAAAGGGAAAAATGGGGGCTTTCATAATGATTATGATGTATTTCTTAAAAGTCAAAAATAGGAGCCAAAAATAAAGCTGTTCATGTAACCCTGGTAGGAAAAATTCTGTTTATGTATAAATAGATAAAGATGGCTCAGATGGCTCGAGCTATTGAGGCCATTTGAGTGCAATCCACTTGGTGGTCAGAATTTTTCCTTGTGCCAACACCCCTTCCCCATCTCAGGACCTGAATCCGAGCTGAAGCTGGACCCTAGTAGCTGCCCATAGCCAGAACCATGCAATTCAGTCCTCCCAAACTCATCTTTGGTTCTCTCAGTCCCTGTTTGGGTGTCAATTACGTTGTGTGACACTATTCCTAGGGAGGCGTGAGCACATGTCTATTCACCTCAGATAGGGAACCAATGACCGATCAAAGTCAGGCTACCACCAAAGTCAAATTTGGTGAACCAGTGAGTATTACTGGGGTTCATTGCTGGAGGAGAAATGATTCAAAGACAGCGACACCACCAAAAACTCACATGAAAGCTGGAAACCTGGAGCACGCTGTACGACCTAAGGGCAGCTGGACAGGTTGTAGAGTGTCTTTTCCACGTTTCTCAGTCTGTCTGAGGCTCTTCCAGGCAGCTTGGTTGCCTGAAAGTATCACTCAGCAGTCCTTTCTCTTTATATGTGCTAAGAGAGGGAGAGACCTAGTGAATCTGGTTAGTTTTAGGGATTTCCTGAAACTATTGAGTTGTTTCCTGAGCTTAAGGAACTTCCCTGCAGGGTGGAATGTTTCACCTTCCTTTAGAGCATCCAGTGTCTTAAAGAGCTTCTCTCCAAGATGGAATATTTTATCTTGAAGGATGTTGTTGCTCAGAACCAGCAGCATCAATTTTTCATTGTTCCAGTCTCTTTTGAGTTGGTTTGGTAAGTTGAACTGCATGAAACCTCTTCCTGAAAGAGTATTTCATCCTCTGTCTGGTACTGCTCCGCCTCCCCACCCCCCCACCTCCCCACAGCATGGAATTCCTGTGGAAATTTTAGTCTTTGGGGTCCATTATTTCAATAATCTGACAGTCAAGGGAGGGCACAATACTGCTCTTTAAAATATCTTCTCTTCTGTTAGGATGGTTATATGAGCGTTTCCTATGTGTGTGGATGAACTCAGAACAGGAAAAATATCGAGCTAACTAACATGTCAGTGATAGGAGACTTAGGGAATGGATATGGGGACCTTCGTAGCATGTTACAAAAGCACACTTGTACTTCATATTGTATGAAGGGATCTGCATGTGCACTCTCAAGTAACTCAACATGTACACTACAGAAGGTTTGTCTGTTCTGAGTTAACCTTTCACCTAGGTGTAACCAGAATGGCAATTTAGGAGAAATGTGAGACCCAATGACTGTGGTGTACAAGACCCCTCCCCCAACAGGCAGATGATAAGGAAAGGAAAGTGTAGGTAGGACTCTGGGAGAGGGAAGCGCCAACATTGTTGCTAGAGTTAGTTAGAACAAAGAGACCCATTGACCATCTGGGAGTCTGTTCTTGGGGTCTTGATGTGAGGTTTCAGTTTAAGCAGACCTGAGCTTATGCGTAGCTAAGTTGACCCAGAAAGGCATGGTCCGGCTCACATCATCATCTCTGCAAAGTGTTCTGACAAGTTGTCTGAACAGTGTGAAATCTCTTTCCCCTGAGACAAACTTCCTCTCTAGCTGACACTGGGCTTCAGCCTTGTCTTCCTGGTGTGAGATTTCCAGGAAGAAACTCCAGTTTCTTGGTGATTACAGTTTCAATAATCTGAAACACAAGTGTCTTTAGCATATCCTCCTTCCTTCCATGAATCTCAGAGATTGGACTGACCACTTGACCAGGCAGACAAGATAAGTTTTGAAAAGATTTATTGCCATTGTTCTGGTTCCCGAGAAACCATGCTAACACTTTCCCCCTCTGTAACCAGTCCTCTGAGGTTCAGATGATATCTTTGTCTTCCTCAGTAAAAACAGAAATGTTCATTACTTGTGGGGAGGGGGCTGTCCCCTGAAGGACAGCCATGCTGACTATTAGTAGGACGATGGCCACATGACCTGTGCTATCCCGCTTCCCACTCTCATCTTCTCTGGTTTTGATGTGGAATTTCCTCTTGACTTGTCTTGTAGGATCATTTTCCTGCTCTTCTCTTTATAGGGATAGCACCTCCCTCCAGTCCCACTCCTAAGAAACCCCATTATTATCAAAGCCAACTTTCAAAGACAGCTAAGCAGAGGACCGAGCAAGCTACTGTTACAAAACAGGCTTCATGCTGAACAGGGTGGTGTCACCCTGAAATTCCAGCACCTGAGTGATGGGATCAGGAAGAAGGTGAGACCTAAGCCAGTGAGACCCTATCTAAAAAAATCATTATAAAAATAATAGCTTTGCAATTATGTATTTAGAATACACCAACAGCCAGAGAAAAGTTTATCTATCTCTGTCATTTAAAGACACACCCTTTGAGCACTCAGGGTTAACTTGTCCTCCATGTTTTCCCACAAAATTGGAACAACCTGTAAAAATTCACTCCCATGTTTCCTCCTGAGCCCAGATGCCTGGCCTCCCTCCTTCTATTCTTTCCACTGCCTCTAGGACCACTGCACCGCGACTTCCCTCATCCTCTACAGTCTCCTGGGGGAGCGCAAAACTTGCCAGCAGCATCAGAAGAAATCCTGCCATCCCAATGAAGGCAGTAGGGGACAACACAAAGAATAAATGATTGTTGATTCCCATCCATAAATGGGGTGTCTGTATTAACCCCCACTCCCCAGGGCTTCAGGGAATATCATGGAAGTGGGAGTGGAAGGAATATAAGAGCCAGAGGACGGCGAGGCACGCAGTGAAATGCTGTCTTCTGTACATGACATGAACTCACGCAAAATCAAGCCAACAAGCTCAGGCAACATTCCAGCAGGCAGCACGTAGTGAACACAGGGCTTCCAAAATCAACAGGAGGCACAACATGAGGGTGGAGGGAAGATTTGTGGAGGTGGGATAGGTATGGTCAATATACATTGTACACGTGTATGAAATTGTCAAATAATAAGATGTTGGGAGCCGCGAAGCCTAGTTTCGGACCAGTATATGAATGCTTGTCCAATGGGTCTCCAGATGAGGCAAAAGCCCATGGGGACAGTCTCATGTGGCAAGGACCAGTGGAGTTTGGGACAGTGCAGAATACTGCTGGAACCATGCAGCCTGCATGCTCTCTTCTCTCTCATAATACTGATGATTCTCTTGGCGGTTTTTAGTATCATTTTGCCAGTCATGCATGGGACAGACCAGGAAACCCCATTTTTTCCTCCAATATCTCCCCCTAAAATTCTTTAGGAGACGATGCTCCTCAGGTTTCTTGTCTGGGGATGCCAGCTGTTACTTCAGACCCTGGGATCTGTTCTGATTCAGTGCTGACAGGATCGGAGGCAGATCACCCCTATTTCTGTAAATATGCTTTGAACGGGATTGTTGTTCTTGACAATGTGTGCCTCCATCAATCACCTTCTAGTTTTGTAAAGACAGGATGTACCCGGCTTGGTATTTGGCCAAGCTAGCAAAATGATAAGCGTTGGTTTTGGTTTAAAAGATGTCTTGATTTAAAAGTTAGTTTGTCAACTTGACAGTCTTGAATCACCTGGGAGGGGAGTCTCAGTGAGGGACTGTCTAGATCAGGCTGGCCTGTGGGCTTGTCTGTGGAGGACTGTCATGATTGCCTTAACTGATGTGTGAGGCAGTTCCTTGTTCGGGGCCCTGGACTGGGTGAGGGTAGAGAGAGCTGAGTACCAAGCACGCATGCATTCTTCCTCTCCATCCTCTTAACCGAGCATGTGACCAGCTTCTTCAAGTTCCTGGTGCCTTCTCCTCCCTCCTGTGGATCGCCCCCTAAAAGGTGAGTTAAAGTAGGTTCTTCCTGAAGCTGCTTTTTATCAGGGTGCTTTATCACAGTAAGAGAGATGAGACTACAGTAATGCTAATATATAAATCAACATAAAGATTGCCATTACAGGCTGCCATTGTCCCTACACAGCGCTGCTGTTTCAATTCTGCCTCCAAAGTCAGAGAGCACACCAACACCGCCATGTAAGTTTCCCTGTTACTGGTTCTCAAGATGGCTAAAATGGCATTACTTGTAAATTTGGTACTCTGATGATTATTCCCCCCCCCCCCACCCATGGCAAAATTTAGAGGGGGTTTATTTTTAGAGAGTTCTTTTTTGTTTTGGATTGCTTTTTTTTTTTAATTTTTTTTCAGGGAAGCTCTGTTTAAACGAGACGTGGAAGGCTTCACGTTGTATCTACTGTGCTTCCTTGTAAAGTGAGTTGCTTTGATCTGCTGGCTACATAACTTGCTTGGGCCACTAGGGGGCACCCAGCAGGCAGAAAGAGTTTGACTTCCTTGCCAGGTGATAGAGGACAAAGGGCTTGTTCAGGCTACTTTTCAGTTAACATATAATTGGGTCAGCAGCTCGCTGGCAAACTGGAGCACTTCTAGAGAATGCGCATAGCTCAATATAATTATGATTGGAAGCAAGTCATGTCATAAATTCTAGACAAGTGAGTCACAGTTTTTTATTTTCACCTTATGTATATGAGTGTTCTGCCTGTGTGTATGTAACTACACCTTGTGGGTGCCTGGGGCCCATGGATGCCAGAAGAGGGGGCCAGATTCCCCTGGAACTGGAGTTACAGACAGCTACAAGCTGCCATGTGGATACTGAGAAGTGAACACAGGTCCTCTGCATGAGCACTATTTTATTTTTAAAATTTTAGTATTACATTTTTTTGCGTGGCGGGGGGTGGTGGTGGTTACTTTGCCTGCATGTGTATATCTACACCCCATGTGTGTTCACAGTGCTGACAGAAGCCAGAAGAGGGTGTTGGGTCCCCTGTAACTGGATTCACACATGGCTGTGAACCATTATGTGGGTTCTCAGAATCAAACTCAGGTCTTCTGAAAGAACAGCCAGTGCTCCTAAGCACTGAGCCATCTCTCCAACCCCTCATAGTTACTTTCAGTTGATCATTTAAGATTCTTAGCTCTAATATTATGTGACTGTTACTTATTTATACTATGTCAAAAGAATCTGTATAAAAAGCCCGGCAGCAAATATAGATAGACAGGTCATAGCAGATGTATTCTTACCTGATAATTGTTCTTCTTGTACATAGTTTTACTATGTTAGAGTTAAAACCTTTCCTTTTCATTTATATGAAAAGGGGGAAATGTTGTGGGATGTTTGTGCACCGTGTGAAAATGTATTGCTATGATTAGTGTAATAAAAAGCTGAATGGCCAATAGCTAGGCAGGAGGTACTTCCAGGCACAGAGAGAGGAAGAAGGAAGATACAATCAAGGTGTAGGGAGACCCCTTTGAAATGAGGGAGTTGGACATAGCAGGAGGCAAAATGTGGATTAATATAAATGGGTTAATTTAACTTATAAGTGTTAGTAGAACAAGTCTAAGCTAAGGCTGAGCTTTCATAATTAATAAGAAGTCTCTATGTCATTATTTGGGGGATGGTAGTACAGCAAAAGATTCTCTACATGACAGAGGCACTCAGAAAATTTGGAGGAAGGTAGTGGTGGGTGAATATGATCAATATACATTTCATAAATATATGCAATTTTCAAACATAAAATATCACTTAAATGTGTAATCTCGGATTCACTATTAATAGCATATGGAGAATAGATGGAAAGGAATCTAAAATTATGAGATCTACCAAATATTTTGCTGACTCATTTTTTAACAGCGGTTCTTAGGGTATATGCAATTATATTAAGTGGGGGGGATATTAAAAGTAACTACTCAACTGATAGATTAGGAATTTCAGACCCTTGTAACATTAAGTAACTCTTTGATTCCATCCTTAAGTCTATTTGGGTAATCTTGCAGACTATAAATGTTCCTCCCATTAGAGTAAATTTTTAAAATCAAGATCAATATAAATTATTAGAAATACATGGATGAAATATTTCTTACTTAGTTTATCCACTCAAATTTGTAATGTATTTTAAAATGTTCCTCATGTAGGCATTTTGGGCACATTAGAGAATAGACAATGGGACATGAAAAGGATAAAATTGCTGGAGCTGGAGAAGAAAAAGACCTGGTGTACTTAATTCACCTCCCTTGCAAAAGCTATGAAGACAAATCTGTTTACTGAGCCAGGCTCCTAGGTCACATTTAAAATGCTGGACTAATGAAAGGGTAAAATGATAGCAGATTTGTAGGCATTTTATAGTGTTCTTCTCAAGTTTTATTTTTATTTAAATATATGCAATCATATATTGGCTTCACAGTTCACTTAGAAGCAAAACCTAAAACCAACATTTAAATGCAAACAACCTTCCTGCACAGTGTTCAAAGAAATCCTTGCAATGTAACAGAAAATGAGCTGGAGAATCAAAGAAAGTCAAGGCCAGCTCTCATGTGAGAAACTGGAGCTCAATATTGAAATGATGTCTGAGAATAAGTTTAGCATAAACCCTTTAGTGTGAGCCTGCTCACATAGGTCAATAGGTTGTCAATCATTATTGAATGTAATCTTAGGAAAATAGCACATCTGGTTGGCCATGTGTGCTAAGAAGGCAACAGACAAATCAACAAAATGCTGTCATCCAAAGGTCCAGGTCAGTGCCACGAGGGAGAAGCTAAGGGGAGTGCTTCAGTCCTTACTTCCTTTCTTTTCTTTTCTTTTTTTTTTCACTTTTTTTTGCTAATTACATTTGTCATTTATTTTACATCTTGACCGCATTTTTCCTTTTCTCCTGTCCTCTCGTTCCCTGCCCTTGCTTCCCTTCTGCCCCTTCCCCATCCACTCCTTCTCTGTTTCTATTCAGAAAGGGATAGGCCTCTCAGAGGTGTCAACAAAGCATGGTATATCAAGTTGACAGAGGACTAAGCTTCTCACCTTGTATTAAGGTTGGTTGAGACACCCCAGTATGGGGAATAGGTCCCCAAAACCCAGCTCAAGTATTTCTTTCTAATACCTGGTTGATTGATTCACTTGGATACCCAACCTGCAAGGGACTGCGCACATATAGCCTCATAAAATTCATTCAAATTAGAATTACAAGTTTCCCACTCATTATCTTGGCCTAAAATGTTTTTTTTTTTTCTAAAATGGTTTTGATGGGAATTAAAAAAATAAAATAAAATCCAAATCCCTAAGAAATGGTGTCATGGTAATGGGAGAAAGAATTCTATGGCTAGATTAAAGAAATGTGTGCTTTGTAATAAGCTGAATGCAATAAAACTTTTCTCTAGAAAGTAATTAAAGAATTAGTAATTTAAAAATGTTTAAAAAAAAAAAAAAAAGCCCGGCAGCATTATTAAGTGCTCAGGCTACTCTTAAACCCTCAGTTTTAAACTTTGTTATTTATCATTGCCTCCTTTATTATTATTTGTAATGCAGAGATCAAAACTGGGGCCTTTTGCGGGCTAGCCGAGTGCTCCACCACTTAGTGCTCCACCACTAAGCTAGGTCTCCAGCCCTTACTGAGTGCTTCATAGTGTATTTTATGAACTGAAAACAGTCACAGAAGAGCGGGAACACAGGCTCCAGTTTTATATGTACCATTGCACATGTTACCACCACACAAGATCACGATTTTTATTTCTGGTATTAGACCTGAAAGTAAAATTTGACTGTTTGCTTCTGTATTATATTATGCTGCATTTCAAAAAGCATTCTAACAGGAGCCTGGCATGGTAATGCACATCTGTCATCCCAGCACTTGGGAGGCTGAGGCATGAGGATCTCACATTCAAGGCTGGTATGAGACTCTGTTCCAAAACAAAACAAAACAAAATGAACGACCACAACATTACCTCAAAACGTTTTGTTAAAATGAGTGGAATGTTCAAATGAGCTGTAAGGCTTGTTCTAGAAACTGAAGTGTTTTCTTTCGAAAGTACTAGTAACACTGTGAATTGTAGTCCAAAGACTTGAAGATGTAAACTGTACTGTTCTCATTTTAGATGGAGTCTTGATAGATAGCCCAGGCTGACCTGGAACTAATGATTCACCTGCCTCTGCCTCCTTGTGTGGAGGTACAGATGTGCGCTGTGATCACTTTTATTTTGTCAATCTGCAGTGTGCTCCACGGTGAGTTTCTTCCATATCAGCCTTTGAGATGCTACGTGGTGATTGACTTTACAGTGGAGAAACTGTAGTAAGCCAATGCAGGTAGCAGTGAGTGGATAATGCCAGCCCAGTTCCACAAAATTACAAAATCAGAAAAAAATTGTCTTTATCCTCAAAGCTGGGAATTGTGAATTTTTGAGTAATACAGGTTTAGATATGGAAAAGATCACTTGTCCAGTTTTGTCTACCCAGTTTACTGAAAGAAGGAATATATCAGTAGATATTTAAAGAAGGACCAAAATGTTTAATTTATTTTTGTTTGTTTTTGATGCTTCCAATAATACGTATTTACTGTTTCTGCACTAAAAGTACTTGAAGGCTGGCAAGAGGACTCAGTATCTACAGTTCTTGTCACACAGGCTTGACAACCTGAACTTGATAAACTCTCAGAATCCACATAAGGGTGGAAAGAGAAAACTGACATTTTTTAATTTTTAGAGCATTATTTATTTTATTATTTATTTATTATTTATGTTATCCTCTGCCCTCCATACATATACCACCCTCCCCTATCCTCCACATCAAACACATAAACACAAACAAACACAGGAGAGACAGAGAGACAGAGAGTGTTTTGGATTTATAGCATTCTTTTTGGTCTGAAAATCTTACTAAATCAATAGCTTACTACAAAGAGACCCTTTCGGCCATGCTTTCACTTATCACCGATTTGACTTGTTAATTGATTTCTTTACCATCACCTCAGACAGTTGTGAAGCATTCCCCTATAGGACCAAATCACAAATGATTTAATCAGGCCCTAGCCATTAGTAATAAGTCACTTTTGCTAATATAATGATTTCATCCAGTATCTGCATTGATTCAACTGTTTGTATCTTGCTCTGAGCTCTTCAAGTGTGCACTGTGCACGCCTCTGTGTCCTCAAGTGTGCACTGTGAAGATCTCTGTGTCCTCAAGTGTGCACTGTGCAGGCCTCTGTGTCCTCAAGTGTGCACTGTGAAGGCCTCTGTGTCCTCAAGTGTGCACTGTGAAGGCCTCTGTGTCCTCAAGTGTGCACTGTGAAGGCCTCTGTGTCCTCAAGTGTGCACTGTAAAGACCTCTGTGTGTCCTCAAGTGTGCACTGTGAAGGCCTCTGTGTCCTCAAGTGTGCACTGTGAAGATCTCTGTGTCCTCAAGTGTGCACTGTGAAGGCCTCTGTGTCCTCAAGTGTGCACTGCACAGGCCTCTGTGTCCTCAAGTGTGCACTGTCAAGGCCTGTGCGTCCTCAAGTGTGTACTGTGAAGGCCTGTGCATCCTCAAGTATGCACTGTGAAGGCCTGTGCATCCTCAAGTGTGCATGGTGAAGGCCTGTGTGTCCTCAAGTGTGCACGGTGAAGGCCTGTGTGTCCTCAAGTGTGCACGGTGAAGGCCTGTGCATCCTCAAGTGTGCACTGTGCAGGCCTGTGTGTCCTCAAGTGTGCACTGTGCAGGCCTGTGTGTCCTCAAGTGTGCACTGTGCAGGCCTGTGTGTCCTCAAGTGTGCACTGTGCAGGCCTGTGTGTCCTCAAGTGTGCACTGTGCAGGCCTGTGTGTCCTCAAGTGTGCACGGTGAAGGTCTGTGTGTCCTCAAGTATGCACGGTGAAGGCCTGTGTGTCCTCAAGTGTGCACTGTGCAGGCCTGTGCGTCCTCAAGTGTGCACTGTGAAGGCCTGTGTGTCCTCAAGTGTGCACTGTGAAGGCCTGTGTGTCCTCAAGTATGCACTGCGAAGGTACTGTGAGAAGTCAACTAGAGTTTCTTTCGTCCTATGGATTAAAATGGAGAAAGTGGGCACAGTCAGAGAACTGTTCCTTACTTTCCCATGTGTACATTATTTTGTTTTATTTAGGCTTTCCAAAATTTTTTCTAAGAATTATATTTTTCCTGTATTAAAGCCTTACACACTTCTTTTTAGAGTCATTTTTAGGTTCTTTTTTTTAAAAAAATAGTCTGTTTATTATTTGCATAAAAAAATTAAAACTATGGTATTAAAGACAAAACTAATATTCGTGTTCTTTGTTTACATTAGTCACTTTATCATATTTTCTGAATTATTTAAATAGGTATGTAAATTATTGGAATGAAATGTAAATTACTTGACTTTCCCAATGTGGGATTCATATCATTGACAAACTGCAAAAGGTTTTTTTTTTTTTAAATTTTTAGAGACTTACTGATTTTATTATTTTATATGTATGAGGGGTTTGCCTGCATGTGTGCATGTGTACCACTTGCATGCCTGGTACCCTTGGCGGCTGGAGGAGATGTCAGATCTCCTGGAATTAGTTACAGACAGTTGTGATCTCTCATGTGGGTGCTGGGAATTGAACCTGGGTCATCTTCAAGACCAACAAGTGTTCCTAACCGCTGAGCCAGATCTTCAGTCCCCAAAAGTCTTCTTTTATCTTTTAAAATTATTATGTTTTTTCTTATTAATATTGAGCTGGCTGAAAGGTCTACTGTAAACCCTGCTTACTCAAAATGAAACTTCCTAAAACAGCAGGAACAAAATTCAAATGCTCCTAGTGTGAAAGCCTATGTGTTTTGATTTTTTTTTTATTTGTTTGTTTGTTTAAGAGGAAACCTTGCCTTGTAGTTCAGGCTGGCCTTGGTCTTGCACATACTGTGTAGATCAGGCTAGCCTTGGTCTTTCATGTACTGTGTAGATCAGGCTGGTCTTGGTCTTGTACATATTGTGTAGATCAGGCTGACCTTGGTCTTGCACGTACTGTGTAGATCAGGCTGGCCTTGGTCTTGCATGTACTGTGTACCTGAGGCTGATCTTGCATGTGCAGCAGTCTTCCCATGTCAGTCTCTTAAGCACTGGGGTTATGTGTCACCCCTGGCATTGGGCATGGCATGCTATTGTAGTTGAAAGTTTTCCTGTGTCCCACCCAGTCCACAGCCGCTCAGACCCAAGTAAACACACAGAGGCTTATATTAATTAAAATTGCTCAGTCATTAGCTCAGGCTTACTACTGACTAGCTCTTGAACTTAAACTCAGCCCATTTCTGTTAATTTATATGTCACCACATATTCTCTGGCTTTACCTGTGTGCCATTACATGTTGCTCCCTGGACGGCGGACTTGAGTCTCCTGACTTAGCCTTCCTCTTCGCAGAATTCTCCTTGTCTGCTTATCCTGCCTATACGTCCTGCCTGGCTACTGGCCAATCAGCGTTTTATTAAACCAGTGTACAAAAGCATTATCCCACAGGATGCTATAGTCAGGAGCACAGTAGAGGCTGCAGTAGAGGTTTTAGCTACACATTCACTAGCGTCATTAAGAAAACATAGTAAAGTAGTCAAATGTAAAAAATGACCTTAACAACAGTATGCAAGTCTTTTGTGTAGGAAAAAAACACATAAGGCCTTAGAGAAGCCTTAACTGAACAGAAAGACAATATATGTTCCTTTCCCACTAATAAATTATGAACCAAGAACCAAGCTATTGCTAGGCCCTGGATCTTCTACCGTGTTAACCCTGGAGCACCACACTCCATAACTGTGAAAAATAAACGTTTGAGATAATTCACAGATGAAATGAAGTGAAATGAAAAGATGAATATGTTTGAGCACGTTAATAGAGTATACATTTGAATCCATTGAATGTTTTGCCATTGCTTATTAAAGTGTGCCCTGAAGAGAAGGAAAACAAACTTTAAACCAGGAGAATATGTTTGCAGCATTTAACTATGACAAAGGCAAAATGTAGGAAAGCTTTCCACAAGCCACTGAGAAAAACAAAAACAAAGCAAAATTGCCAGAAGAAGTTCTACTTTCCAACAGAGAGAAAATTAAATGTCCCCAAAGCATGGGAGATGAATAAACAAATAAACAATAACAAAAATACCAGTTCAAAGCCAAATCTTGTGATATTGCACACTCACTAAATTACCTGAGATTTTCAAAGATATGATCATGTGTGTATATGGTACAAGAAACTGTCTCTTAAATACTGAAAAAGAAGTAGTTATTAGAATGAAATTTTGAGAAAAAATTTGCACTAACTATTATAATAAGAGTGAAATGACACAGTAAATCAGCAATTTCACCTTTGGGCATGTGTGGTCATCCTACAATGTCTATGAAGGATTGGCTCTACACATCACCTCCCAGTCACATGGATACCCAAACCTGTGGATGCTCAAGTTCTTTCATATGCATAATATGGCATAGTATTTATATAATATATTTATTTATAATATACAACCTCCCCTGTTTATAGTAAGTAATCTATAGGTTGTTTATAATACTTAATTATTGGAGACTAAGGGGGTCCAGCCCCTCGATAGTCCCCTCCCAGGGTCCAGGAAGAATCTACAACCAGCTGATAATTAATCTTTGATGAAAAGAAATGAATCTATGTACACGAAACTCCTTAGTTTATACACTTTATTATTCCGTAATAGTTCTCTCTCTACACAGCTTCTATTCTGCTCTCATGCCTAGCTCCTTTCTTGCCTGATTTATCTACTGTCCCCTCTAGGTTCCATCTTAATTCCTTCATCTAGTTCTGTCCCTTCTAGGTTCTCATCCATCTAGTTCTTTCCCCTATCAGCTCCTCTCCCATCTCCTTCTCTCTCATCTGGCTCTTCCTCATCTTGTTCTTCCCCATCTGGCTCTTCCTCATCTCCCATCTTGTTCCTCTAGTACTCTCTTCGAGCCCTTCAGTCTAGTTCTTCCCCATCTCAATTTGTTCCTCTCAAGTTCTTACCCATCTAGTTCTTCCATTCTCTTTTCTTTTCTTCGTCTGTTCTCTCTGTCTACAGAATATACCTGCCTTTTCTTTCCTTGGGCACTGGTTCCCTGCCTCCTCAGGAATGTTGTTTTATCTCTCACCTTGATATGTAAAAACCTCTTTTGTTCTCAGTCAAAGTGCCCTGGAGAACCACTAGGCCTCCCCCACGCCAGGGGATGGTCTGAGCTTCCCCTTAGCACAGGAAACAAAGCTAGGTGTCTCCACCAGCTTGTCTCCTAAACTCAGCAGGGAGGTTAGTAACTTAGTAGGTTCAGCAGGTCTGGGGAGCTAAACTGTTTACCAATTGGTCTGGGCACTTAAGGATTTCATAGCAGAAGACAGCTGGAATATTAAAGGCTGTATAACACCAAATACTCATAATAAATGACTTTGCCTTTTGATAGAATCTTGGCCGGTCAAAGTTCAGCTTTAATATACAGCTGAATCTCTGTAATATATTCTTGTGGCCCGCAAGACTTAATGTATTGGGTTGCTATATTGTAATGTTTGAAGAATAAATAATAAGACAAAATACTGTACATGCTTAGTACTGACTCATCCTAACTCCATATTGCAGGAAGTAGACCCAGGCACATCAATGATGCTATAGAGACTGAGGCTCTGTGAGGGATGAGAGGCCCCCACCGGGTATGTTTAAATATCACTTCATTCATAATAGATTCAGTGTGGTGCTTGGTCTGTGGCATATTTAATTTTGCTTTTTGGAATTTTGGGGTTAAAAGTATTTTAGCAGCTGATTTTAAAATAGAGAATGGGAAAAATATTCTTTACCAGTTACATATTAGACAGAGGGTTAGTCTGTAGAATACACAAAGAACTCAGAAAGCTAAACATCAAGAAATAAACAATGTAATTTAAAAAAATGGGGCACAAAACTAAACAAGCTTCTCAAAGGAAGAAATACAAATGGATGAGAAATGTTTTTTAAAATGTCCAATGGGGTTGGAGAGATGGCTCAGTGGTTAGGGCTCTTGTTGTTCTTGCAGAGGTCCCAGGTTCAATCCCTAGCACCCACATGGTGGCTCACAACCATTTATAACTCCAGTTCCAGGGTATCCAACACCCTCTTCTGACCTCCACTGGCACTAGGTATGCATATGGTAAACATACACACGTGTAGGCAAAGCACTCATACACATAAATTAAAAGAGTAAGGCTAAAAATCATTTAATGTTTGATAAACTTATCCATCAGGAGAACGCAAATGAAAAGTGCTTGCAGATTCCATCTCACCCCAATCAGTTTATTGGCTAAGGTCAAATAAACAGATGGCATCAAATGCTTGGTGGGGATGTGGGGGAAGGGGAACATTCATTCACTGTTGGTGAGAGTGCAAAGTGGTGCGGCAGGAAATCAGTGTGGAGGTTCCTCAAAAACTGGAATAGATGTTTTATATGATAAAACTAAGCCAATGTTTGGAATATAGCCAAGGGACTACCTCCCACAACAGAGACACTTTCCCATCCATGGTCATTGCTGCTGTATTCACAATAGCTAAGAAACTGAAGCTGTGTGGGTGTTCATCCATTGATGAGTGGACAACAGAAATATGGTGTGTTCACACAGTGGAATAGTATTCAGCAGTTAAGAAAATGAAATTCAAAAGAAAATGAAATTACGAGATCTGTGACTAAAGGGATAGATAGCACTCGAAATAATCATTGAGTAAGGGAAACCAGACCTAGAAAGGCAAATTCCACGTGTCCTCTCTCACATGCAGATGACTGCTTTGATTCTGTGTGTATGTTTAAACTGCAGTACCTATGGAAGCCAGGAAACTAGTGAGGGGCCATGGGTGGGCTTTGAAGGGAGGAGAGATGCTCAGAGAGTATAAAGGGGAAATGGGGCATAATGAAGCAGGAAGGGTTAAGTAGGGTGGGTGATGGGAAAGCAGGGTAGAGGACAGAGTATAGGGAAGGGTAACTAACATTAACCACTTTTGAAAGAGTAGTATGGAAGCGGATTATTAGAAGCTTCTTAAAATATGCATATATAGTAAGAGTTTAAATGGAGTTACCCTGTAACCGATTGGGGTTGTTGGGGACAGTGCTTCTCCCAGATACCATGGGCTATCAAACCAAAAGCCCAATGTGAGATATGGGTTGTCTCTTTTTGAGTTCTTGGTCAGTAGGGGTACTATAGTTCCCAGACATTTAGGTTATTGCCATTGCACTTGGCTAACCTCCAGAATTTGATAGTACAACCCTCTTGCTGAAGGCACCACATACTTGAATCACAGAACACGAAGAAATCAAGCTGGGTACCAACCTAGAAACTTCATCCCTACTGTCTAGCTTTCATGGTGCTGGAAGGTACTATGCATGTTACCAGGAGAGAAAAGCCATCAACAGTCTTATCTAACCGTGAACTCAGAGCTATAATCGCTACGGGCCTGGCAAGATATGTTGACGGCGGCAACAGTAGCATGAATGTTATGTGAGTAACCAGCCGCTTTCTGCTTGGATTTAAGGCCCACTCTACAAGATGAAATCTGTACCTGACACCATTATTGGTGTCAGAACCTGTGGCTAGACAGGTCATAGGCCCTAGAAGAGGCCATACTGCTATTTTTCTTCTAAATGGATATAGTATTAAACTGACTTCTGATGACTTATCATTATACTTTTACCCATAGATTAATGCATCACTCAGCCTTTATCAGAGACACATCTTTATGCAGTGAATGGTGACTAACACAGAGGCCTGAAACTGGTCAAGGTGCAAAGAATAAGAGACTGTGGAATGGTCATATCTAACTGGGACATCTGTATCACACCCCTCCTCCAAAGACCCAGGGATCGTTTCAGAAAGGGCGGGTGTGTGCGAAGATTGTCAGACCCAGAGGTAGTGGATACTCACAGTGAAAGTGCTTTCCAGACACCACAGGGAAGTAGCACGTATGAACCCACAATAGTGTGACTGCATGCACAACACCTGGGTGATATCAAGCCCCTGAAAGTTCCAACATGGATGAGGAAGATGGCCATGAAGTCTGACTCCTAGCTGAGGAGCCGTTGGCAATTGATTGCTGCTGTGAGAGGGTGAGTCAGTTTTCACCTGGGAGGCAGCACCTGAGAGGTCATCCATTCTCCAGCAGATGGCCCTAGAACCATTCACTTACTGATAGCACTATGTGGATCCAGTGGTTTAAAAACAAAACAAAACAAAAACCATACAACTGGGAGGGAATATTGGGTGGAATAGGCAAAGATTTGGAGAGAGAATTTGATCTATCTATCAATCTATCTATCTATCTATCTATCTATCTATCTATCTATCTATCTACCTACCTACCTATCTATCTATCTACCTACCTATCTATCTATCTATCTATCTATCTATCTATCTATCTATCTATCTATCTATCGTGTAATTCTCAAATAAATAAATAAACTTTATTTTCAATCTACAGTTAGTTGAGTGTGGAAATGAAGACTTTTGCATCTAAGAAGACTGACTATACTCTGAACCTATAGAAGAATGTTTGTAGAAACATTGTGTGTATCAGAGAAAGATTGGAACTAACTTATCAATGTCTGTCTATCAGCTATAGATATGAATGCATTTATAGATATAAATGCATAATGCATTTATGAAGTACAGTGTACTTAAAGATGGACCGCTAGCAGTTACAGACATCAATATGAATGGATCTAAAAGAACTCTAGGAGTCCCTCAGGGTTTCTGTTTGGGAATGTGAAGCGGTGCCGTCACTTTGGAAACCAGTCTGGCAGGTCTCCTTATGGCTCAGTAACTGCTGAAGCCATAGAACAGAAGCAAAGCATGTGTCTATGTCAGAAGTTGTCCACAAATATTTACAGCAGCATTATCCGTAATCACTCAAAAGTAGAAACAACTCAATTGTCCACTAGCTGAAAATGGATGAAGTGTGCACCCACGACAGAGTGGCATTCAGCCATGGAGAGGAAGTCCTGACACCAGCTCAGTGTGGACAGACGTTGAAAACAGGTGAAGTCAAAGAAGCCAGTCACGTTTTGTGACATGCGCTTATATGAATGGCAGAGGCATGCTTACAGGCACACAGGGAAAACGGTGGCTGCCTGGGACAGGCTGAGCCGGACTGCAGGGTATAGTAAGCGAGCATTGCATAACTGTTTCTGTCTGGGTGGTGAAAACATCTGGAATTGAATGATGCTTGCAAAACTTTGTGAATATAAAACAAAACAAAAAAAAAAACCAAAACAATGGGTTGTACACTTCTAAGGAATGAATGTTGTGTTGTGGATGTAGTAAAACTGTTATTTGAAAATAAATATAGCTGGGCTTGAGCAAGTACCTTCGCTGCTGAACCATCTCCCTGACCCTTGGAGCTGATATCTTTCAGTTCTTTATTATGATTTAGAAAGATCATCTAGGTGGAGAAGAAACTATGGTTAGGAAGTCTGTCATTTTAAATAATAAGTTGGGTTACCATTCAAATAAATACGACAGCAAAAGATCTAATGTTTACTAAATGCTGACTTTGGGCTAGGTACTAGTCTAGAACTTTGCATGGGTTCTTTTCCTTATTTTCACAGCCACCTTTTGGGCCAGGTACTCTTAGTTTTCTTGTTCTGTAGATGAGGAAACTGAGAGACAGAGGTGGTAAATAGTTTGCCCCAGATCTCAGAGACAAGGAAGCAGCGGAACCAGGATATGACGACAGCCAGTCTGAATTCAGGAGCTGCACAGAGCCGCCACCCCAAAGGTCCTGTAAACAGCGGTGGTAGGTGAGAGGGTAAGAGGGTGTAACACCCGCACCACACCGAAGAGTTCAGTGAAGCAACTTTGTTAGTTGAAAGGAGAGGCACAGCTGTACAGTGCACTGGAGGAAAGTTTCCCCCAAGTTAGGTATCGCTGTCAGCGGTGCCAAGTCCACTTTCTGAGTGACGTCTCCCTGACCTGGACCAGCAGGTTGTTCCTCAGCGACAGGGTCCTGATGGGGAGGTGCTAGGGGATGAGAAAGACAGAAACGGTAGAAGATAGAGAAGATAAACTCTAGGTTCTTACACAAGCTTTTCCTTATGCTAATCAAGTTTATTGAGGATTACAGCATCTTACATACTATTTGCAGGGGGTGTGGGGGAGATGGCCAAGGTCAGCAGAGAGCTAAGTCAGAAAATGTTGGCAAAAAGAACACAGGGTGCCTTAGATACAGCTAGCTGCCTTAGGCCTGACAACCACAGCCCAGGGGGAAGAGTTGGGTCCCCAGAAACTGTAACCTTGACTCCTTCGAGGCACTGGCTCTAGCCCTAGACTGTCCTTGCCAAGTCCACTCTTGGACAAGGACACAGAACTAAAGTTCCCTTTGTCCTTTCATTGGGGCCTCTGAGAAAGTCTTGGGTTGTTCTTGCTCCCTGTGCCAACTTTATTCCAGTGAATAAAGGTGTATAATGGGGATAGCAATTGCTGATCTGCCTTGGGCCATGACAGCATCCAGTCCTTAATTTCCACCTGTCCTGATGCTGCATTCAAACCCTAACCATTTCAGCATGTATCCCCACTTCCCTGAGATGCCCCTCACAATCCCAAAGCAGGATCCCCAACCTTTCCCAAGAGGCGTCTCCTGCTGAACTCCATGGTTCATTCTTCCAGGACACCCTTCCTCATTGCATGGAGTCAGTCAATGAATCCAAATTTGTCAGACTACACACATGTGCCTGGCGGTCTCTGCTATTTGGACTATCATGGATATATGTGAATTCCTACAGATTCATTTCTTTGGCTTAAATTTGAATTTCTAAATATATGGAACACCTTAATGTAAACCTTGGCAGAATCCAGAATGATGAAAGGATCCTAGAATTCCAGTACTCTGCGGACTGAGGCAGGAGGATCAGGAGTTCAAGATTCTATCCCAAACAAACAAACAAACAAATAAATAAACAAACAGTAATCAGTGCCTGGAACCTTCATGATGCATCGACACACATCTGCACTCTCAGCTCTCTCATGGAGAGACGGGAAGCAGAAACAGGAGAACTGGCCAGAAGCCCATGGGCCAGCTAGCATGGTGTATACACCACAGCACAAGCAAGGTGGAAGGAGAAGATTGATTTCTGAATATTATTCTTCGGCATCTACATACATCCCTTGACAGGAGCGCATGTGCATACCACGCATCGCATGCATCCCAGATACAGACAGTGATAATAAAATAATAAATAGCATCCCCTCCAACATCAAAACAAAACACAGCAACCTGAGGATGCATGTAACTACTTAGTCTTCTGGCTGGCCTTGCTCCCTTTCCTGTCTGGTTTCTGGGCACCAAATCCTTCCAAGAATTTTCATTTTAGATGTTGGTTTTAATCCTGTTTGGGCTGTTGGAACTGTCATTTCTGAGGTGACAATTATCTCCTCCCACTTCCTTCAGAAATACCTGCTGCTCCAGTCACATGGAACTTTAGAGTAACCATGTCTCAGCTGAAAGAGGGTGGTGCAGCTCTCTGGAGCATGCAATGTCCCTAACCTAAGGAACATGACTAAGAGCTGAGCCTCTGCCTGTCCCCGACTGCCTTAGGGTTGGGGCCAGGAGGATAAATTATCAGTGGGGAACATTAACTGTGTGCACTATGTTCTGAGCTCTTGCCTAGATGTCCTCAGGGCTCTGATGCCATAAATTAATCACACACCATTGGACAGAAATTATTATTATTGTGGTTGTTGTCGCCATTGACATTGTCACTGGGACTTCTCCCAGTTGGTGTATTTTAGCTTTTCTAAGACTGGTCACGTCCATCTCCTTCCTCCCTCATGAAATGCTCGTGGCGGGGGTGATCACCTTCTCCTCTCACATTTGAAGAAAACAGCCAGAGAAGCTGTGTGTCTTGTCTGCATTAAAGTTCCTTTACCCCGGCAAAGAGTCACCCCCATTCTTCACACCAGAAGAGAACCCTGAACACTGAGTGTGGGGGAGTCATCTGACCCTGGGTGTCTGTCTGTGCCGTGGACATGTTCAAAGGTCTCGATGTATGGACCAGTAGAACTGGAAACTGCTTTTTATTTTCACATCTGGAACCGAGACCTACCTATTAACTCCTCCTCCAGAAGCCACCCAGCCCTGACAGGGGAATGGAACCATGCCCTGGACTGGGTTATGTAAGTTGTGACTAGGCTGCTGCCAACTGTCTGGGCAGGAAGGACAGATAGAGGCGGGCCCCTAATTTCCTGAGGGTGAGTGTGGGCACAGGAATGTGGTGAGGGCACTCTGAGCTAGGTGGGATGGGCCTTTGCCTCGAAACAACCTCGGACAGGTTCAAACCAGTTCAACCAGTGGTTTAGCTTATACTCCAACATGGGGTGGACATGATATTTTTCTACCCCACCCCAAGTATCTGTCCCCCTGGAAGGAAGCCAGTGGGGGAGACAGGACGCTGTGGGGCAGCACAGTGTGTGCCAGGAGCACTGGCACTCAGGCTTAGCCTCTGCTTCCGCTCCTCTGAGCCCAGGTCCCCGACACCAACTCTCAGGCCCGTGGGCACTGTCGAGGCTTCACTGGGTGTGTTTCAGACCCCTGTTTTCTTTACCCCTGTCCTCTCCTGAGTCTGCCCTTGCTCTTTCCTCTATTCTTTACCCAGCAGCCAGAGTAAGCGTCTGAAATCTCACAGCCGATCATGTCCCTTCTCCAGCTATCAGCTCCCACTGGATGTCACATCAGAATTCTAGACATGGTCAACAAGGCTCACAGGCAGCCTTACTCTGCTCCATCTTCGGACTGCTTGGCAAGCCAAGCTCCAGTTCTCGGCAAGGACCCTGGCTTCCCTGCCTCACACCTTTGCTCCTGCCCCTCCCACAGCCTAGTGGAGCTCTCCCACCTCCAGGTCCTTTCTACACATTGTTTCCATTTGTATTATTCCAGGAGGAGTCCAGCGTCCTTTTTCAGAGTCCTCTACCCACACACTCTATCCCACATTAGAGTCCTCTACCCACACACTCTATCCCACATTAGGTCCTTACGTGCGTGCCCCGTGCCCCACACTATACCCTTACTGTATTTGTCACAAGTGCACGAAGCAGATGCTATTGATGAGATGCCAATCTCATGGTGTGCGAAAATGAATGCTCCGTGAAGGGCCAAGCTCACTGTAGCTCTCCTCACTTTAGCATCTCTGCTGCTGTGTGTATGCGAGTCAGTTGGGTCCTACTGAGGATCAAGGACCCAGACTCAGCAAAGACTTACTAGGTAGGTACCTCTATGTGTCCAATATGCTAGACCTCCACATACACTCTTAGTTAATTTGTTTAATTTCCATATACTTCCTGTCAGAGTTTGACATTCCAGGGCTAAAGCCACCGTGTGTGTGTGTGTGTGTGTGTGTGTGTGTGTGTGTGTGTGTGTGTGTGTGTGTACATGTATAAATTCTTTGAGAATTTCACACTTTGTTTCTTGGTTATATGTATCCCCTCTTCTGACTCCTCCCGGATCTACTCCCTTTCCTACCCACTCAACTTTATGTCATCGTTTTTTTCAAGCCATTGAGTTCAATTAGTGCTGCCTAGATACCCCTGAGTGTGTGGCCACCCACTGAAGTGTGTTTGACCCACTGGGTACTACGCCCTTAAAGAAAAACTAACTCTCCCTCTCTTGACAATTATTAATTACCAATAACTCCTTAATCAGGGATAGGGTTGGTAGCCACCTCTCTCTTCCTCCTCCATTTAGGATTTCGTCTGACTTAGCTTGTCCAGGTCCTGTATTTGTGGTCACAGCTGCTGGGAGTTCTTGTGTACATCTACCCTGTTACATCCAGACCATCCTGCTACACTGTAGTCCTCCACCATCTCTGGCTCTCACACTCTTTCTACATTCGTAGCACACCCACTCCTTACATTGAGATTTGGAATGATCTAGATGAGCTCATACATTTGGAAAGCACAGGCCTGCCTGGCAGAGTATGTGTTCAGTAAACGTTTTACTCAAAGGACAGAGAAATCCTCTGATGAAGTTGAACGATTCCTTTCTAGCTGAGAAACACGACGTTCTCCAATTTGGTGGATGCTAGAGCAAGAACTAGGTTCCAGGTCTAGAGGTGTGAGTTCAGACCTAATTCAGAGCTCCTTCCCAGTTCTCCTGGTCTACTAGGGAACTCAAGGAAATAGGAGGCTCCGGTTCGCCTTCAAGGACCATTCAGGAAAGTGGATAAGAGAAAGATAATGGCACAGTAAACAACGTAAGGGCATGGTTTCATGTTGTTGGCATGGCCAGTAGGTGAAACCGGAAATCTCTGAGTAGAGAGATCCCTGAGTACGGAAGGAAGCCTGAGGCTAGAGATAGGAAAGGGCACCCCGAGAATGAGAGGATGGAAGAGGGGAGCGGAGCAAGCCATCGGAGAGACCACCTCACCACCTGTGTTCTGAAGAACAGCTGGGGAAGTCTGAAGCACAGGGCAAGCTGGAGGGCCCTCAGGGCAGACAGAGATGCCACTGGACTTGGCAATGGGGTCCATTCAAGATTTACCACCGCTGGAGCTGGCTGGCACAAGGGGAACTTCAGGAGAGAGCAGTCTAGGAATGTTGTTGGGGGAGGGGGATTGTGGGAAACAGCACAGAGGGAAAGGAAGGCATGGCAGAGAGGGGAGGGAATAAGGGAGGGAAAGAGCAGTGTATTTGTGGTCTGCGTTGTAGGGTAGGGGCTTTCTTTTTGTTTTTTGTTTTTGTTTTTTTGTTTTGTTTTGTTTTGTTTTAAGACAAGGTTTCTCTGTGTAGTTTTGGTGCCTGTCCTGGAACTTGCTCTGTAGCCCAGGCTGGCCTCAAACTCATAGAGATCCACCTGGCTCTGCCTCCCGAGTGCTGGGATTAAAGGCGTGCACCAGCACCGCCTGGCTTGTAGGCGCTTTCGAAAAGTCATCTCATTTGATCTTCTCAACAACAACGAATGCCGTATATTATTTATTGTTCCTGATGGGGCTGGAAAGATGGCTTCATGGTTAAGAGCACTGGCTGCTCTTCCAGAGGACCTGGGTTCAATTCCCAGCACCCACATGGCAGCTCACACCTCTCTGTAACTCCAGTTCCAGGGGATCCAACTCCCTCACACAGACATACTTGCAGGCAAAACACCAATGCACATAAAATAAATAAACAAATCTTAAGAAAATATTCTCCCTGTCGAGCACATAAAGAAATTGGAGTTTAGAGAGGTGGAGTAACTTGTTCACAGTCATTTCCCTAGACAGGAATCCCCGCTAACGTTTGTGTTTTGCATCTAAGTCCTGCCAGCTTCCCTTGGGTTATAAGGTCCACTGGACTGGGTACACAGTTAGTGGGAGATGAAGCAGCGGGGTGGTGGGGTACACAGTGGGAAACTGAAGCAGCGGGGCAGTGGGGTACACAGACAGTGGGAGATGAAGCAGCAGTGGAGTGGTGGTTTTGAGTATAGAAAGGCTTTAGAACTAAGATGAGTATGTCTATCTCTGGGCCCTGCTCGGACTAATTACCAATGAGGTCAGCGGCAGTGAAGGGTCAAGCATGGAAGGAGTGTCCAGCCTGGAGCCACAAGGAGTGCTGACTCCAAAGCTAAGTCCCAGCAGATGTGGGGAGGGCAGCAGGCCAGCCTGGGTGGGTGCCAGGTGAGCTGGGCTCTGGCGGATCACTTTGGGCCTTTGCATCAGCCTCTTAACCTGGGGCCATTTTCACTGTCTCCTCTGAAGAGTAAAATCCGTTTGAAATCCCATCTTCCCTGTCTTCCAGACCCCAGGGAGACCGACCAGATGTGTTTGGTTACAGAGGATTGCTGGGCTAGAGGAAGAGATGGCTGCTATCCAAGGGTAGAACGGTGGCAGGCAGCTTGATCCACGACTGACTCGGAGTCAGAGGACACAGGCGACCCTTGCTCACTTGGGATTTGATGAACACACTTGCTGAGCATGTGTGCCTGCACCCATGCCTGTCATCACCCACTCCTCCTGACTGTGACACTTCTAATTAGTTATTAACCAACTATTGCCAATTAACGATGGCCAAGGACTCCTGACACTCAGTCTATGACAATGTGGGCAAGGAATCTGGGCTTGGAAGATTTGTACTTCATGGACCCTCCACTTTCTTGCTTTGGAAGTCCATATTTCTTGTAATTTTCTGTAAAAATCCTTTGGAAATAATCCCAGCTTTGGTTCAGCCAGACATCTGGTGATGGAAGTAGAGCTTCTACCACCTGGCCTGGACCCTGGTTTCAGAAAGCAGAGGCCCCTGGAGGACAACATTAGCAGAGGCTAGGCATGGGGTGAGGGTACCCCTAAGGGGGACCAGGTGAGGAGCCAGGATGGAGCACCTTGCTGGTCTGAGGTCTTTCTCTCCATATGCCTCCTGGGTTTGGACCACTATGCCTCTCTCTGGATGCTTGGTTTCGTTGTGGGGAGCATCCCATGGAACTGGCCAAAGTGGACTACTGATGTCCTTGGGTTTTGATGAGGACATTCCTCTTAGGAAATGCAAGGCCTCATCTCTCTAGGTTGGGCATGTAAGTTAGTCTACATACCCCCACCTTCTCTCCATCAGATTCTACCTTCCCATGAGCAACTTGCCATGGCCTCTCCTCACCTACAGCTCCTCAGGCTTGGAGCCAGGAAGCTGCTCAGCCTCCTCACATGTTCTGAGAGAAGCGTCTACCTCTGACGCAGCCCTTCGGACCCCTCTTTACTCTCTTCTTCCCAGCCAAGAAAGAGAACGGCGAGACTCATTGCTTGTCGTCTGAGTTCTCTTCTCCCCTCCCCAGTGTTGGGATCTCATTGATCCTCTTCTTCCATCGGCTGCAAGGATGGCTTCTGGCTGTGTCCCGATGCCTCTGTTTCCCGAAAGGAGGAAAACCATGTCCCAAAATGTGCTGGAGCAGCAAAGCAGCTGCTGGTGACATCCAAGGGACCGAGAAAGTAACATTTCTGTGCTCTTAGATTTAGATAACTTCATTTGTGGGGTGTGTGTGTGTGTGTGTGTGTGTGTGTGTGTGTGTAGGCTAGAGGTTGATGTCAGCCTTGGAGTGGGGACTCCAAAGCCCTCAGGGACCAGGATGTTGAGCAGTGCTGGCCCCACTGGCCCGAGAACCCTCTGAAGCAGATTCCTTTATCTGCTTCCTCTACAGACCTGCACACAGGCCTTCTCACCCCATTTTCTGCATTGTTCTGTCTTTATCACGGCCATCTTCTTGCGGCCTCCTACTTTCTTGTTTGGAAAGGTTAGGAGCTTAAATAACAGTCACAGGGAAATACTGTTCAGAGAAAAATGGAAATCTAGAATGCATGCTAAGGGATTCATCTGGGAAAGGCCTTCGTGCAAGTGTGTTTGTGTGTAAGGGGTAGGGTATATGTGTGTGTGGTGTGTGTCTGGTTTTACAGAGTATGTGTGGTATGTGGTTTGTGTGTATGGTCTATGGTGTATGTTGGATGAGGGGTGTGTGTGTGTGTATGGCATATGGTGTGATATGATGTGTGTGTCTATGTGGTGTGGTATATATGTGGAGGGAGTATAGTGTGTGTGTACGTGTGTGTGGTGTGGTATGTGTATGGTATGTGTGTGGAGCATAATGTGTGTGTGTATGTGTGTGGAGTATAGTGTGTGTGTATGTGGGGTGTGTGTGTGTGTGTGTGTGTGTGTGTAATGGCATCCCCAGTGCTGATGCAAGTCCCTACTCATCCCTTGCACTCACATGGCTCAAGCTGCTCTTCATTCAGAGCCAGATAAAAACGCTGAGTAACATGAAGCCTTATCAGGGGAGATTAACAGAAGCAGATAAGGGGTCAGAGTCCAGGTGGCACCCCCACTGTCCAAGCACATTCTGTGAGAGGACAGGGCCCTTTCCTCACCATTGCCTCCTGGCCTTGCTTGCCTGTATAGAGTCAATCCTTATTTGTGGAGAGGAAGAGTGTGTCAGCTGAGGTTCCTCTCAAGGGGTCTCTGTTGTCTGAGCAGAATGTTAGGCCATTGTCACTTCCCTGCTGGGACTCTGTCCAGATGTTGGAGTCCTACCAGAGCCTCTACTTTGGTTTGTGGCCTCAGACCTGATGTTAGGAATCCAGCTGTGAATGGAGACCCTGAGACTGGCTGATGTGATTTGATGCATTCGTCCACCTGTGACGAATTGAACAACTTTCCTTTCTCCTACAGGAAAGCAGATTCTATTTCCCTTTTACCCTCAGGCTGAGGACTTTCTCCTTCAAAATGGACTTCAGTATCATCCACTCTTACTCACATTCCTTTTTTATCAGCCCCACCTGCTCTCCCTCTAGTCCTCACCCCTCAGGTCTGAGTGCCCACTGGGACTTGGTGTCCCTCATCGGAATGCTCTCTGGCGGCCAGACTTCACCCGAGACCTCCCGTCCTTGCACTTGTAACCAGAATGCAGGACACCCCGTTCTTTCAGTGTTTGCTGTGCCCTGATTCTTGCCACACCTCTCCCAAGGACGGTGTTGGAAAGACCTGTGTGGAGGACAGATTAAGCCAGTACAAGGAAGGAGCAACAGCAGAGAAAGAAGAGTCAACCCCAGGCTGCCTCTGGCGACTGTGGTCTCTGCAGCTCAGTAGCTTCCCCGGCCTCCCCCGTAAGTGCGCTCTGCAGGAGTCCTCCAAGCTGGAAGGCTGGTCCTGCTTTAAGAAGCAGGAGAGTTTTGAGCCTCCTCAGTCACCTGCCTTCCCCTCTGTAGTCCTCGGTTCTCCTTTCTGAGAATTGAACTCCTGGGTGAGAAGTGTTTACACTCAGCCTGTGGGACCTAGAGCAACACTGTTTCTACCAGGCTGGACCTTGGCCTGCGCTGACCGAAGGATTCCATAGTAGACTTCTCAGATCGACTGTCACTAGGCAGTCACTCCAGTCCAGCCTCAGTGTGTGGTGCAGCCCCTTTCACCCCCTGCTCAGGACACTTCCCAGCTTCCCAGATCTGGGATGATAGAAGGGAGGGGTGTGTGTGTGTGTGTGTGTGTGTGTGTGTGTGTGTGTGTGTGTGTTTGCTCTGCATTCCAGGCCATTTCTGAAGTAGGTTTCCGTGTAAACCCAACACCATGCCTGACTACTTTTCAAGTACACATACTGAGTTTTCACACACTTTTGCTTTAAGCACTGACAGGAGGCCAGGGGATCTTGCACGTTCTGCAAATACACAAAGAAAGCAGAAAATTCACTTGATTATGCAGGAAATCTGACGGCCGTGTAGAGCACTTATCTTGTGATGATTTGCTGATAACTACTGAATGATGAGTGAGGGGCCTCCTTCAGAGCCGCTGAGAGAGATGCATAGCTCAGTACATCTACACGGAATTGATTGTCCTTGCTCTGAAGAGTGCAAAGGTCACCCTTACTGTTTCCAAGCTTTTTTTTTTTTTGGTCAGTGTTCTAAACTAAGTATTTCTCATTCCTACTCACCATGACTCCTCTAAGCTCTCTCTCTTACCAAGGTCTTCATATTATGCTTTATTTATGAATTTGTTATTTAGTTGTGTCAGAGATGGTCAGAGGGACAACTCGTGGGGGTTGTGTAAGTGCTGGGGATAGAACTCAGGCTTGGCAGTAAGACACTGTCTGCTGAGGCATCTAGTGCTCTGTGTGTGTGTGTGCGTGTGTGACCAAGAATTAAACCTAAGGCCTTGTACATGCTAAGCAAGTACTCTACCACTGAGCCTCTCTCTCTCTCTCTCTCCATCTCTCTGTTTATTCATTTTGAGTCTCACTAAGTTGCCCAAGCTCATCTCAAACTCACTCTGTAGCCCAGGCAGGACTTGAACTCATGATCCTCCTGCCTCAGCCTTCAAAGTAGCTTCGATGAGAGACCTGTCGTCACACCTGACTTCCCATCAAGCTCTCTATCTTGTCCCCAGTGTCCTTACTTTCAGCAGGTCACAGGACCTTTCAGATTAAAAGGGAAAAGGCAACCTGTTGGGAGGAAGCTCCTGTCACTTCTTCCTCTTTCCTGACGCATTCCTTTTCTTCTGAGTCTGTCCATGGGCTCTTCCTCCCAGCCCTGGAGAAGGTGCTGACTTTTCCCAAGAACTCATTTTTGTTTACTAGATTATGTCTCTTCTGCTTTCGTTCAAGAGCCTCCTTCTCATTATGATTTTTTCGCATAATTCTATTTTTTTTCCCTTTACTGACCCTTTCCTTCTAGCACATCATCAAGTTAAATCTATTTGTTTTTTTTTAAAGCTCCCTAGATCCTTGGTTAACAACTGTCAATTTCCCCGGCTTTCTCTCTCCCTTTTTAGTTAGCTAAATTAATGCTATGCTCATTGATTTTGCAACATGCTTAAGTTAACTGCCCATGCTCACCTCTCCACTGAGCTGGTGCGCACAAGCGCCACACTAGTGTTGGGAACCAAGGTGGAGAGGAGTGTGAATTCTAGGCTTACCTGGGCTACATAGCAACACCTCGCCTCAAAAAAACCAAACCAAACTGAGCTTCTCGTCTGAAACAGTTTGGCTGAGATTATTAGTTACTTCTTAATGCCCACACTCACACGCCCCAGAAATGTTTTTGTTGTATCTCATGTGTCTACGGCATTTCTATTGTTGACCACATCCTCTTTTAGATTGTCCTAGAGAACACCTTCATCTAGTCATTAAACAAATATTTGCTGAATACTTGTTACGTGCCAAGAATTCTTCTGCAAAGTCTTTGTTTTCATAGTATTTATATTTGGTCTATAGAAAGAGGAAGTAAATAAAACAACCAGATAATAAATAAGGAGAGATAAGATTGTGGGGAGTGCTGTATAGAGAAGCAGAGGGGTGATACAGTGAAAGCAAAGCCATTAGATTAAACACCCAGCAAAGACTTTCTGGAGGTTTGAAATTTAACCAGAGATTTGAAGAATGATAAGGAGCTGGCTATTAAAAAGATAGGGAGATGCCATTCTGCTCAGATGAGTTGGAAGCCACCCACAGGCCAGCCTGGGTCCTCAAGGCATGGGCAGGCAGGAAGGCATCCACAGGCCAGCCTGGGTCCTCAAGGCATGGGCAGGAAGACATCCACAGGCCTGCCTGGGTCCTCAAGGCATGGGCAGACAGGAAGGCATCCACAGGCCCGCTTGGGTCCTCAAGGCATGGGCAGGCAGGAAGACATCCACAGGCCTGCCTGGCTTCTACCACAGGCAGTATGGGGTGGGTAGATACCATTATGATGAGCAAATGTGTGGTGGAGAAGTGGGAGAGGAAGAGAAGCAGAATGGTTCTTGTGCCGTGGAAAGAGGCAGAACTGAAAAAGTGTAGGCAGTGAGGAATAGGCTAGTGTGGGCGGCCAGCTTGTCACCTGGGGCCATGGTGATATCTGGGGCTGGGCTGCTGCCAAGGGTCATGTCTGGGTCTGTGGTCCTACTGCAGCAAGGGTCTACACTGACACCCATGGCCCATGTTGCCACCAAAGGCCACAAAGATGCCCAGTGTCTGGACTGCCACCAGTGGCTATGTTGGTATCTGAGGGCCACGCTGCCACAGGGGCCATATCAATCTGAGTGGCCAGCACTGCCACCCGGCGCCTTGGCGAGGTATGGGACAGAGCTGCTGCTGAGGCCAATGTCTGGGTCTGTGGCCCTATAGCAGCCAGGGTCTGATTTGACCTTGGTGGTTCCTGTTGCCACTGAGGGCCATGTGGATGCCTGAGGTCTGGTCAGCCACCTGAGACCGTGTTGGTGCCCGACAGCCATGCTACATCAGGGGCCATACAGAGCAGAGTGGCCTGTGCTGCTACTCAGTGCCATAGTGACAACTGGGCCAGAGCTGTAGCTGAGGGCATGTCTAGGTCCCTGGTCCTACTGCAGCCAGGGTCTGTATTGATGTCTACAGTCCATGTTACCACTGGGGGCCATAGGAACCGTGTGTGATAAAATCAGAGGGCCATGCTGGGCCAGCCCCTCCCTTTGCTGACCCTGACCCTCATGAGAGAGCTGGCCCCCTGCACTTGGGAGAGATGGCCCAATCCCTCACCACTGGCATGGGAGAACTAGCCCTGATGGCATGGGTATAGAAGAGCTGGCTCCACCCCTTGCCTGAGTGGGGTGGCTCCAGTGGCCTGGACTGACCAACTCAGCTGCCACACAGGCCCATGTCCAGGGCCTTGGGTTGGCCAACCCTAACATCTACCCCATCTACATTTTGCTGGAGTTGTGAAGGGACTGGTTCTGTGGAAAGATACCCGCAGGATCTCCATGACTAGGGGAGGTTTTGGGATATCTGAGAGGAGTTTTGGTGAGGGCCCAGTGATGATGGTGGACCAGAAACCAGAGGCCTTGAACCAGACCAATGACTCATTGCAATGAACATTTGCAAGTAAGGCTGATTAGACAAAAGGGTGTACCGTGTGACACATTGAGGCTCTCAGTGTCACCAGGACGGATGAAGAGGTATTGGAGAGGCGGGAAAGGTAGAGGAGTGAAGACGGATTTTTTTGTTTTTTGTTTTGTTTTGGTCTTAATTTTTAAAAAAATTTTCTTTTGGGGGGATGATACAAGGATGAGGGGCAGATATGGGAGGACTGGGAGGTGAGTGGAATTGGGATCCATGATGTGAAATTCCCAAAGAATCAATAAAGAAAATATATATATATATTTTACAAAGACAGGGCAAGAGAATTCCCACAGAAGAGATGCTGGTGCCGAGTCTCAGGGCTGGTGCACACTTGATGTACTGAAAGGAGAACGTATGGGAACATCTTTCTGGAATCCGAGAGGACAAGCTGGCAAAGAGGTTGCCAACGGTGTCAAAGACCGCTGAGAGAAAAACAAACAATAAACCCGAACCACAGCGGAACCCAGGAAGGAGGGCGACCAAATCCGCCCTAACGGGCATCATCAGTGACTCGGACACTCAGCTGTAGGGCTCTTAGGAAACACAGACGTGTGGAAGAGGGGACAGCGAGTGAGGGTCACAAAGCATCTTCAGGCAGAGCACAGCAGGTTGACCAGAGTCCAGTGTCGCACACACCACACCCACATGAAAACTTGAATTTCGGTGCTTTTTGCTCTTGTAGAGGACACTAGTTCAGCTCCCAGAACCCACGTCAGGTGGCTCACAATCATGTGTAACTCCAGATTCAGAGGCTATGATACCCTCTTCCATCCTTTCTGGGCACCTGCACTCAAGTGCACATACTACACACACACACACACACACACACACACACACACACACACACACACACACACACACACAAATAAAATCTCAACAACTTTAAGTTACAAGTGTGGTCCCTAGTAAAGAGAACTAGTCACATTTCCTAAAATGTAGCTCCACGTAGCTAATGGATACTCACCTGGGCGGAACAGGTACAGTGTGTTTTTATCATTAGGGAAAGTTCTAGTGGTCTAGTGGACAATCATGCTTTTGAGAATGTGAAGCTAAGGAGGATTTTTAATTTTTTTTCTTTTGCTTGGTTTGATTGGTGTGTATGTGTGCGTGTGTGTGTGTGTGTGTGTGTGTGTGTGTGTGTGTGCTGCAGACTCAGGGCCTCACACATACTAGGCAAGTACATTGCCACTGAGCTACATCTCCAACCATTTTTAACTTTTTTTTTTAAAAAAAATTATTTATTTATTTTTGTTTTTTTGAGATAAGGTTTCACTCTGTAGCCCTGGGTGTCCTGGAACTCACTTTGTAGATCAGGCTGGTCTTGAACTCACAGAGATCCACCTGCCTCTGCCTCTTGAGCGCTGAGATTGAAGGTGGGCACCACCACCACCTAGCTTGAACTTTTTATTTTGAGACAGGGTCTCACTAAGTCCCCAGGTTGGCCTTGAACTCACCCTGTAGCTCAGAAAGGCCTTAAACTTGTGATCCTCCTGCCTCGGCTTCTCAAGTAACTGGATTATAGACGTACACCATCATACTCAGTTTGACTGCTGTCAGTTTTTCAGTCTGAGGGAGTCTAAGCACAGCAGTGATTATATCAAAATGAGAGACAGGTTCCGGATGTCAGATTTCAGAGGCCGCTGGAGAGACAGAGGCAGAAAGAGACTCAGGGATGGAGGTAGGCACAGCAGGAAAGGGGTGTCTGTGAAAAGGGAAGAGGCACTTGGAGTTTGTGTGGGGGGTGGAGAGTGGGAAGTTAACCCAGCTGCAGGGAGTTACATGCCGGTCCCCAGGCTCTCCCTCCAGGACTTGTTTGCCCAGACAAGGCTGTCTTATCTTTAGGAACTGCCTTGCCCTGGTTATCAGGATGCGGGTGATAGTGGGTGACTGAGTTAGGTAATGCTAGTGAGGGGGAAGGGGCTGGAGTTTCAACATGGGGGCAGGGGATTTCAGCAAGCCTTAGGGGAACACAGTCCCTTGGTCAGGGTCTGGCCAAGTCTGTTCAAGATTTATTCCAGCACCGACTTCCCGTGAGCTTCTCTTTCTTTACCGACCTTCTGACGTCAGGGACTGAGATCCACCCAGGACACCACTTTCATCCCCCTTTTGACAATGTCACCCTTGCCCACAGACAACTGTCTTCCGGTTTTGGTGGTGGTTGTTATGATGTCTTCCTTCCATATGACCCTAGGGGCCGTGCCATCCAGTAGTTGTACAGCAGTTCCGCATTCAACATAGCCCAGGTGGAGCCCCCTGGTAAAACCACTACAGCACCTCTCTAATTTCCATCCACTTGTCCAGGAGAGCAATGCCGGTGTCATTCTGAACTCCTCTTTCTCCTTTATCTTTATATCCCATCATTCTCTAAGAGGCTAGTTAGCATTGTAAATGCATTTAGAATTGCTATCTTCACCCTGGCCTTCACTGGTTTAATTAAATACCGGTTTGGACTTCCGGGGACATCATGTATCAGTGAGTAGAATGCTCACACCACACCTTCTCCTAGGCTGTCTTTCTGTATGCTTTCATGTGCTCTTGGAGGGTTCATGATGGAGAGTTCCAGCTGAAAGACAGCAGGACAGTGAGAGGTTAGAAGTCTTGTTCTTCCTAAATTAGCCCCAAGACTCATGAACTGGACCCAGAGTGCGGTAGGTCCAGTAGGCCCATCTGGCTAAGGACCACCCTCAGGTGGTTCTCTCTCACTCCTGAGTTGGCCTGCTCTGGTTCCACATTCCTCCACAAAGTCTCATCATCTATGCTCAAGAATGGAGGTGGTATTTCCAGACACTGACAAAATGTATACTCATATCCTGATGTCCCAGGTCATCAGAGCGGAGTAACCATAGGAGTGATTTTCAAGAGGCCTTTCCTACTGAACCACCTACACTGAGTTAGACAATATTTGCCTGTTGAGAAGATGATGGACATCGTCTGTTGAGAAGACACAATTTTAAGGAGTTTGTTTAAAAGACAGAGCTCAAGGCCAGGTAGCTTGTTAGTTGTCACTTGTGGAAGTAAGCCTCCTAATCTCTTCATTTCTTAGCTTCTTAGTCTACAAAATGGCTATAACATTCAGTTTTGCTGCTGTAACAAAATAACTGGAATAGTCAATTTATAAAGATAAAAGCTTCTTTTCTAGCTTTAGTTTTAAAGGCTCCAGCAATTGGGCTATTTTTCTTTCAGGCCTTTGGTGGTGGGGTTGGATGGTAACGATAGGGAACATGTAGTGGATCAAAATAACCCCTTTTATGACTGGGGAGCAATACAGAGCAAGAATGGCAGAGCCAGAATGGGGCTTGGGTCTCACAGTCAACTTCAAGGGCAGCCTCTCAGTGGTTTAAAGCCCCTTCAAGTGCTCACATTTTCCTAATAGCACCAGGCTAGAGACTAAGCCTTTAACACATGGGCCTTTTTCATTAAAATTCTCAAGATACAACTCAGTCTGTCCACTTGAACTATACTCTGCTGCCTCTCACAACTCTAAGCATGGGCCCACAGAGTTGCTATTAACATTGCTGGTTAGGACTTTTCCTAGCAACACAAGACCCTAGGTTGAGGCAATGTCTACACTTTTGTATACCAAGACTAACTTACAAGATGACCACTGGGACCACCTGGTTACCTCCCACATGACAAGTCCTAGTGTGAATTGGTTGCATCATTAAAAAAAAACCAAAAAACAAAAAAACAAACAAACCAGGCATGGTAGCACACATCTGCAATCCCAGTGAAGAGACTGATGCAGGATTATTACAAGTTTAAGGCCAGCCTGGGCTACAGAATGAGACTCTGTCTCAAACAAAAATGAAAAAGTTGCACCCGAGACTTGGAGATTCAAAAGTGCCCTGCCTTTTGTTTGAATTTTAGGAATGATGGGGTTTTGTAGCACTCTGTTTAGTTACGTGCTACTCAATAGATGTCACTGAGTGCCCATTTCATACTGAGTGCTGAGCAAGGGGGATGGTATGTCGTACAATGTTGCTTCCCCATCCTATGGAGCTCTGTCTAACAGAGGCATTGATGTTAGCAAAATAATTATGAGCAAATGCTTTTGGAGGAGGCATCCAGTTCTATGAATTAGAAGGTGGTTATAACTCAGAAGGAAAAGGAAGGTTACAGGGATGGACTGGGGCCATCTATGCTGGAGCTGAGAAAGCTTGGAGTCTGTGTTGAGGATTTTTGGTCTGGGGTCAGTGAGATGGCTCTGGGAAGTAAGGTGCTTGCTGCCAAGTCTGATGACCTGAGTTCAGTCCCTAAAGTGTCCTCTTACTTCCTTGTATATCCCATGGCATATGCATAGCACAAATAAATAAATAGATATAATTTAGAAAAATATTTTGGTTTGCATCCTAAGAGTAGTGGGGAAGCAGGCCATGACTATTTCAGCTTTCTCTTTTGAAAATTTAAAACTATTTTGTGATAATATTTAATTTACAGAAAGTTGCAAAAAACCAAAACATTGATATTGAAAATATACAAAACTTGCAAACATAGCATGAATTCTCACATAGTCTTCACCCAGTTTTCCCAAATGCTAGCATCTTCCAAGGTCGTGTTATCATATCAGCGTGTCTGTTTCTGGTGCAAGATCCAATCCACGATCACACATTGCATTCAAGTGTTGTGTCTCTTGTCTCCTCCAACACATGATGATTCCCTGAGGCTTCAGTTTTCAAGGCCATGGTGTTTTTGAAGAACACAGGCCAATACTTTTGTGGACTGTCTCCAAGTTTGTGTTTGTTTGATGTTTTCTCACGCTAAAGTCAGATTGTGAAATTTTTTTTTAATTTTTATTTTTTTAGCAAGAATGACACAAAAGTATTAACTCTTGATGATCACTGAGTTAAACATATCTGCTAAGCATTTCTTTGCACAGATACTATTTTTCTTCATAATAATTTTGTTTGTTGTTTTTGAGACAAGGTCTCATTAGGTAGCGCTGGCTGGCCTGTGACTTGCTATGGCGATGAGGCTAACTTCAAACTCACAAAGCTTTGCCTGCCTCTGCTTCTAAAGTGCTAGGGTTAAAGGTGGGCACTACTATGACTGGTTAGTAATATGTTTTTGTTGTTGTTTTGTAGAGACACGCTTTGAGATTATACCAATATCTCATTGTATTTTCTTCTGTGGGTTTCAGCACCCAACAATAAGCGTTTATTTTCTTTTTTATTTTTCTTTCTCTCCCTCCCTCCCTCCCTCCCTCCCTCCCTCCCTCCCTCCCTCCCTCTCTTTCTTTCTTTCTTTCTTTCTTTCTTTCTTTCTTTCTTTCTTTCTTTCTTTCTTTCTTTCTTTCTTTTTTCCGAGACAGGGTTTCTCTGTGTAGCTTTGCACGTTTCCTGGAACTCGTTTTGTAGACAAAGCTGGCCTCAAACTCATAGAGATCCACCTGTCTCTGCCTCCCGAGTGCTGGAATTAAAGGTGTGCACCACCACTGCCCAGCCTGTAATATTTTCTAAATTATGCTTCTTTTATTGCGGTCAGTCATCCTGCTTTTATTTATCAGAATTGTAGCATGTCTCCTTTTCTTTTTTTTTTCTTTTTTCTTTTTTTTTTTGGTTTTTTCGAGACAGGGTTTCTCTGTGTAGCTTTGCGCCTTTCCTAGAACTCACTTGGTAGCCCAGGCTGGCCTCGAACTCACAGAGATCCGCCTGGCTCTGCCTCCCGAGTGCTGGGATTAAAGGCGTGCGCCACCACCGCCCGGCTACATGTCTCCTTTTCAAGACTTAATTATTTATGAATCTATTTATTTTTATCAATATGGAATCACTAGTATTTATGTTTATTCCAGGTAGTATAATCCATAAATTCCATTTATTTGTTGCTCAACATCTTTCATGTTTAGCTAAGAGAACTTTGTGTTGCTCTGATATTCTTCCAACATGCCACTGTCACTTTTTGATTATTTCTTTACTTTTTGGTAGCATAAGACATTTCAAGCTCATTTGTCTTCTCTCTGCACTGGTGGAGAACTCTCCAAAGACTTTTTGCTTCCTCTGGTAGGAAAAGGTATTGAGAAATTAAGGTTTGGGTGTTAGATGTGTTCACAGCCCTGGGGGAGATCTTTTTCGTTCCCAGATGATTTCAGGGGAGAGAACTAGGAAAGATATCCAAATATATGCATATACATCTTTGTCTATAATTATCTATCATGTGTCTGTCTGTCTATCTGTCTCCCACCTACCCACAAGTTAATGATGCCTCCAATTCCACACCAGCTCACAGAGTTCGTTCTAGTCTCTGTTTTAGAATTTCTAGCTCCCTTTCCCAGCAGTGATAAATTTGGCTTCTTTATTCATAACACACTTATTCACTCCTCTAATACACAGAAAGTACTTTAAGAATTCTTTTTTAAATTTATTTATTTTTATTTTATTTTATTTTTTTTTTTTGGTTTTTCGAGACAGGGTTTCTCTGTGTAGCTTTGCGCCTTTCCTGGAACTCGCTTTGGAGACCAGGCTGGCCTCGAACTCACAGAGATCCGCCTGGCTCTGCCTCCCGAGTGCTGGGATTAAAGGCGTGCGCCACCACCGCCCGGATTCTTTTTTAAATTTATTTATTTTTACTTTATTTGCATTGGTGTATTACCTGCTTGTATGTCTATGTGAGGATGTCAGATCTTGGAGTTACAGACAGTTGTGAACTGTCATGTGGGTGCTGGGAATTGAACCTGGGTCCTCTGGAAGAGCAGTCAGTACTCTTAACCACTGAACCATCTCTCCAGCCCCCGTGCTTTAAGAACTCTAAGCCATAAATGTGAGACACACATTTATGAAATAGTGTCTGTCTTTCTTTGAAAAAAAAGCATAGTCAAAATATGGTATGTATGTGTTTAGGCTCATTTGTGTATGTGTACACTCGTGTGTGTGCACATGTGTATGCATGCTCGAGTTTGTGTATGCTCATGTATGTGTGTGGGGTACAGTAAGGTGATACTCTCCACTTTATTGCCTTAAGACAAGGTCTCTTGCTGAATTAGAAGCTTGCAGGCTTGTTGGAGCCCACTAGGTTTCCTAGAGGCTGTACCTAGCAGGACTGCATGGGGGGTTGATTGGACCACGGGCCTGGGTACCAGGTGACTGTAACTAGCAAGGGGGAGGTCCTCTGCTCCACCCCTTGGCACTGTTATAAATAGCCCTTTGGAATAAAGCTCTGGACCCTTTTGGATAAGTTTTCAGGCCCACCGAGTCTATCCTGTGTTTTCTCTCTGCTTCTTAACTCTCTAAGTCTCTTATCCCTCAATCCTCAAGAGTTCCTGGGGTAAATAAGTGTGGGGGCTGCTCTCCCACACTGGCTGGCCAGCAGGCTCTCAGGATCTACCTGTTTTTGTAACCCCCAACGCTATGGGTTACAGACATAGGGCTTTTATTTGGGTGTTGGGGATCTGAACTCAGGTCCTCAGGCTTGCAGAACACGTGCTCTTACCCACTGAGCCATCTTCCTGGACAAACTTCCTACTTTCTAGTCCCTGCCCCTTGATATGATTCCTAACACAGTTACATTAATGTCTTCTATTGTAGTCCATTTTGGATTCCACTTCTCTCTCTACCCACACTGAGTGTTGGTTTGCTTGCTTGTTATTTGGTGATTATGTGAAATGTCACCAAGGTTTTCAAGTTTGAACTATGTAGAAAGGCATACCAGTGAATTCCCATCTCTCTGCTCCCACTCCCCCTTATTTCCATGGCTTCCCTGCTTGATCTCTGTAGGTGATCAATCATATCAGTTTTTAGTTTGCTCTTATACTTTCTATTACATAAGCCTCTTGTACAAATATGTGTGCATTTTCTCAGGCGCCCCTTTCTTACAGTGAAAACTAGTGCAATGGGACAAATATCCTCCTGGTTCCTGTGTGGGTGGGGACCGGAAGCAGACTGGTGATGTGAAAAAGCAGACACGTTTCAGCGCTGTAACGGACCTAGTCTGCTTCTCCTACCCAGTTTATGAGCCTGTCTTTAACTCCTGCGTGTGCTCGGTGTCAGTGGTGACTGTGATGGTGGTGACGGCTGCTGTAATCCACCGGATCCCCACAGCAGAGAGGGTGAGAGAGCTCATCCCATGCACTCCTCACTCTTCCAAACTAGCAGCTGATCTGTGCCAGGGAGATGCTAATCTTAGTTTTACAAAGTGTTCCAGGAACCTCAAAACATTTTTAGCTTCTATCTCTTGCTTTGGGCACACTTCCTTGCTGGTGCGTAAGTTAGCAGGAACATGAAGAAGTTGACAGTCTGGTCACAGACAGCATAAGACTGGCAAGCAAGGAAGCTGGTCTTGAAAACTGAGAAGCAGGAAGCATCAGGCTCAGTCTCGACACGATATAAACAGCAGATTCATGCGGATCCTTTCCTTTTCCGTCTCCAGGAAACAAAATGTGGGTGCAGTTGTATCACCTGGAGAGTGAGCCGAAGAAGACTGGACTACTTTGGACTTCAAATGTTGCCAGTTCCTTGCAGAATTTAGTTTCCTGAGCACTTGGCTTCCAAACTTGTATTCTCCTCTGAGAAAGAGGAATTTCCATCTATGGTTTATTGAGTTGCTAAGACTGTTGAGTGTCCCTAGGACAGTGTGCTCTGTTTATCCTGATCATCTTAAACAGCTGGGTAGTACTACCCCCATTTCACTTACAAAAATGATAAGATTCAGAAGTGACACCCTCAGGCTACTTGATTGTTCTAAAATGAATATTAAATTTGAGCATGGGTTTGTGTGTCCCATAGTCACCGAGAGATAAAAATTTCAGAGAAGCATTATATCTGCAATCCTGCATAGAATGGTGGAAATGGACATAATTTCACCTGTTCATCCTGGATCTATGAGACTGAAGCTTCACGTTCTGATTCTGCCCGCACATGCAACCATGGAAGCCATGGAAGCGAGAAGGACGCCTTCCCGCACCCACATATCTTCACCCTTCATTTCCAGGTCAGACTCAGCACATCAGTGAGAGCCTGTACACCCCATCTTTAACCTACCTTTCCTCCCATAAACACACACGAATGTTTGCACAACTGCCTACCCACAGGTCATGGGGTAGCTTCTGCCAAACTGTACTTCCACTGTAGGGAAGCAGAGAGCTGAGTGGGTCGGTCCAGACTTCCGAGTAAGCTGGCACGTAGGCCTGCTGGGCCCCTCTGCAATCACAATAGGGTGCTGCCAGGGAAGCATGTGAGTGGTGACTCAGAGAGGCAGCTATCCATACATCTAGGGGACACATAGCCCACTGCGCCAGGCTTGGGGGAAGCTTACTTCTATATTTGTTAGATGGCTTACTTCTATATTTGTTAGATGGCTTGCACCCAGCAGCAGCAAGACTGGTGGGATATGGCAGACTTTAAGTCCCAAGTAAAGTCGAATAGTCAGTTTGGCTTTTAAAATCTTACAATCTCTTACACAAAATCTCTTGAAAAGCTCTTAACCCACTCCCACCTCCCACCCCACCAATGCAAGATGATGAAGGGAACGCCTTCCTATCTGGGTACAAGAGGATAGACCAGTCAATCAATTGGGTGGAGCATCACCTTCGGGGAGAGGGATGTCCTCACTGGACCTTTCTGTCCCTCTTCAAAATGAAGAGGGTCAGGTTTGGATTGATATTCTTGCATCCTGAAAAACATCCTCTCTTCCCTTCTGTGTGTGTGTGTGTGTGTGTGTGTGTGTGTGTGTGTGTGTGTGTGTGTGAGAGAGAGAGAGAGAGAGAGAGAGAGAGAGAGAGAGAGAGAGAGAGAGAGAGAAAGATAGATGATAGATAGATAGACAGACGGACAGAGACATACACACACAGAGAGGATATATGGGTGTATGTGGAGGATTCCACCTTTGTTTTTTGGGACAGGGTCTCTCAGAAAGCCCCAGAAATCCTCCTGTCTTTGTCTCCCCAGAACTGAGATTATAAGCATGTACCACCATGCCCCTGCCCCCTCTGTGTGTGTGTGTGTGTGTGTGTGTGTGTGTGTGTGTGTGTGTGTGTGTTTTATGTGAGTGCAGGGAGTTGAACTCAGACCCTCATGCTGGTGTGGCAAACATTTACCTTAGGCTCTCCTTAGCTCTTTTAAATAGAATATCCTCTGAAAAACAAGCATATGGGGAAACATAGATCTTCTGATTAAACAGAAGGGGGTTGTCCACACAAAGAGAATGGTGGAATGGGCCTGTCACTGTGGTGAAGATCCAGAGGTGCAGGTGCAGACTGTCTGTGGCTCCGGGTGCTATGAGTGTGAACTTTTCTTTCTCGTGGATGGAGATGGAAAAGGTGGCACTTCTGACCAGCACAAAGCCAGCCTTGTGTTGTTCCCAGACTCCCATTAAGCCTCAGTATTAATTGAGGTTTAACTCATGGCTCTCTCTTAATCATTCAGTGAATGAATAGGGAACCAACTTGAGTCTTGAAACACACAGAGCAGGTCAAGTTAGTCCTCTAGAATCGGCCTTCTGCCTTTTGGGAGCCTGTAATGACAGAGCTTAGCCAATGTGGGAGTCCTCACCACCTCTGAGAGATCAGGTCTTCAGCTGGAGCTGGGAAGCAGGTAGCAGACATTTGGGTGTGTGAGTATGTGGGGGTGTGTAAGAGTTCACACAGAAACTGCCACACCCACACCCCACATACCGTGATGGGGTGGAGTCATCTGCTGCCCTTAATCCTAGCCGTCTCATCATTCCAGAAGTTTTGATCATTGACGGCAACGGGTCCCTAAGGACACCGGCCCGAGATGACAGGACTAAGGGGCATCTTTCCAGCAGCAGTCGCTTGTCTGCTCGCCCCTTCTGGGCATCTCCACTACCGCTGGCTCAGTCATCACAGGATATACCACTGAAAGGAAAAGAGGGTCGTGGCTGGCCATGCCTGCTCAATTAGGCCACAAGACTCACCCATTTCACTCAAGACATACACAACTTGTTGGGAAATTGGGAGGAAGAATGATTAAGAATGAGTTACAACATACCCCCTTGTTAAAGAAAAAATAAACAGCATCACATATTCTTCTAAATATTAATCCTGGTGTTTTGGAAGACGCTTTAGAGTTCTGAAGGGCCTAGAACGATGGCTGAGGAGGCCGTGTGGAGTGGTAATCTGACTGACCTGACAGCTGCATTGGGTGAGCTGTTCCATGTGTGTATTTCAAGTCCTGGGGTCCAGCTTCAGCTGTTACTAAATGGCAGAATGAATTTGATGCAGCTGGAGGGAGCTTTTCTACGATTTCCCTCCATTCTAATAGTCTCTGTGTCTGCGTGTGCTGAGTTTCCATCACTGGAACTGAAAGAACCTGAAAACTTCCTTAAAAAAAAAAAAAGCCCTCATAAAATGTTAAGTGTGTGCCTGTATATGAGTATGTACAAGTGAGTGCAGGAGTCCTTGGAGGCCAGAAGAGGGTGCTGCATCCCCTGGAGCTGGAACTGGAGTTGTATGCAGTTTTGAGTGGGTACTGGGAATTGAACTTTGGTTCTCTGCCAGAGCCTCACACACTCTTAACCATGGAGCTACCTCTCCAGGCCCCTGGAAACCTGAAGACTTTTGAATAGCCAGGGAGAGGTTCAGGAACAATTCTGTATTCATAAAGCCACTGGGCTGGGCTTCCAGCTCAGTGTTGACCTGCCCTGAAACCAGCCAGGGAGACAGAAGGCAGGAAGAACGGGGACTTCAGAGCCACAGGCCATGGCACAGTTTATTATTTTATTCTTCAAGCCCATGACATGGATTCTTCCAGGTAGAAATGGAGGAGTGTGTGCCATTTACCCAGCTTTCTCAGACTTGGGAGTGCCTCCTGCTATCAGTGAACTATGAGATCCAGAGACAGGGATATGTCCTACCCTGCAAGAAGCGACAGGGAAAGGCAGTGGGTAAGAGATACTGAATCAGCTCCCCTTGGCCTCAGGCCATTTCCAGAAGACCCTGAGAGAGAGAAAGGCATGGCATACAGGAGCCAGTCTCCATTCACTGCGGAAACTCATCCCACAGCCCATGTGACCATAGTCACGTGTACAACGTAATCCATCTTTTAAATTTTTAATTCATCCTTTGTCTCATCCAACCTTACTTCTCAGGTCCACGTCTCCCTGGACTCTATTCCACTCAGTTCTGGGACAGGCTGAACTTTATACGTGTAAAATCTCAACCAAGAACAGAGTTTTGAGCAGTGGCTCTTCGTGTTACATAAACCGTGTCGGTGATATGTAAGGCTTCTCTCTCCTTCTCCCTCCCGCTCCTGTGAGACTCGTCTTTAGAATGATCTCTGTCAGTACTGAACAGCACAACTGCTCTGAGTACAAACAGATGCTTGGACTCAAGCCTCTTCCTTCTCCACCCCAGACGGGGAAGATGCCGGGCTGGGAGGCCGCAAAGGCTCTAGGTAGAGCCAGTCTCTTCTGGTGGGTTGGTGCTGGCTATGCCGGTGGCCTGGCTACTCCTTCAGCAGTCCCAGCTTCTTTAGAGCCTCCCTCCTGTGTCCATCAGGGATGCCCTTTGGGGATATCTTGACACTGACACAGGGCGGGCGAGGAAGCTTGTCGTGGCTCTGTCCTTTGAAGGAGAGCTGCTGGGAGCGCTGGCCCTGCTCCAGGCCAACCAATTTGCCCCCCTGGATTTCTGCAAAGTCCTTTCCCATGCCCAAGGAGGCAGGCCGGGGCCGGGAGTTACGCAAGATGCTGGGTGAAGCCTTGCCCAAGATGGGGCTCTTTCCCAGCGATGTACTGGTTTGGCATTTGGGGTCTTTCTCCGCTGCTGAGAGATAGCTGCTCAACCCCACGCCTGAACGCTCCAGGGTATTGGACTTGAAGTTTATCTGCCTCAGGCCAGGGATGCTACTTTCCTGGAGGGTCAGCCGTGGATCAGGCTTGGGCCGTGTCAGGGAACTGTTTTCCTTTGAGGCCTTAGGGATAGGAATGGGCATAGACTTGGCAGCTGCAACCTTCCCTGGAGGGGTCTCCTGGGCAGGAATCCTCTTGCCCGAAGAGGCCATTGGAGTGACAGCCTTCCCTGGGGACGTTTTCCCTGCAGCAGAAGCAGCCCCTGGGACCGTGGTTGGAGGCGTGTGCTGAACCACGGCCTGGGCCTGGGAAGGGCTCTGAGCCTGAGCCTCCTTGACTTTGAGGGTACTTGGATGTTTCACAAGTAGGCTGGGATCATCTTGGTCCTGGGGCAGCCCTAGCTTTTCCAGAGCCTCTCTGCGGGCTTTCTTTTGTTCCTGCAGGGAAGAAGGGACAGGGACAGAGTCTGCAGCCTCGGTGTGATTGGACAGCCAATTCTGGGGGTGGCTGTGGAAACTGCTGCGGCTGCTCTTCAGTACGATATTAGGAGGCAGCCTGCGGGGCTTGGAGGCCGTGAGGGGAGCCTGTTGGATATTTGGCTTGACTTCTGATGGCAGGGGAGCCTCTTCAGCTCTTATGTTCTGAGATGACTGGGCAGGAGGCAGCTGTGGCTGTTGTGGACCTCCTGTCCGGCCTTTCTCAGTGGCTTTATGGGACATAGTTTCCGAAGATATTTCCTCTTTCTTCTGGGAGCTGAGCAGAGTACCAGCCTGTGGCGTGTGTCTCTTCTCTCCTAGCTCTTCAGGTGGGCTCTCTTCCCCGCTTTGTCTTGGCCTAATGTCTTGGAAAGCCTCTGGTGGGGGAATGAGAACTGTGCTCAGGTCAAGGGTAGTCTGCTGGGATGGGGCTGGCGGCTGGATGGGCTGGATGGGCTGAGTGCTCTGGCTGGTCCGCCCTTTCTCAGGCTCTGCTAACACCTCAGGTGTTTCAGATCCGTGGCTGTTCGTCTGGGTGGCACTTTCCCTGAGGTTCTGGCTTCTGCCAAAGTGAAGGTTTCTGGGAAGGCTGTAGGAACCGGACCTGAGGCCCAGACCGGGAGACTCAGGAGGACCAGAGGAGTGGGCCTCTCTCTTTGGTGCTGGCACTTGCTGAGTGCCTCTCACCTCTGGGTTTCCTGTGGGGACTGGAGAGAAGAGGGGAGAAGAGTGAGCAGAGGGAGAATGCTGCTACTGAGCGGAAAGCACACACTCCCCCACGAATGGGGTTTGTCTGACTCTGCCTGCTTTTAACAGGGCAGCACCATTTCCTGCGGGTCACGAGGACGTGTAGATCAAAAACGACAGGTTCTTTTTGACTGGGAATTGACTTTTCAGAATGGTTGGAAGACATCACTTCTGAGTTGCTTCAAAGTCTTATCTCAGGCTCTCCCCACCTTCTAGGCATGCCTCAAAGTCAGGGAGAGACTTGAAGATGGTCTTCACGCTATCTCATGGATCCCAGGTAACTGAGCCCAGTGGAAGGAAGCTCTTGCTGTCAACTGGACATGCTTTGGCACTCTGCTTTCACTTTCTGTGAGAGCCTGGATGATTCTGTGGTAGCGTAGTGCCTTGTACCAGTGAGTGCCATGGTATCTTGCTTAGTGATCTCGGCAGGTATGTGAGGTCCACTGGGCTCGGTGAATTAGCCTCAGGGTACATGAAGTTTCTAACTTCTACTCTGTCTAAGTGGAGGGCCAAAGGCTGTGTAAAGTATTTATAAGTATTTGCTGAAGGAATAAACGGTGCCAGTGGGATTGCCCATAGTGGCAATATTTTCTGTTTACCCTGGGACACAGTCCTCAACACCTGTGTGCCATCCCATCCTCTTCTACTGCATTGGAACTCCACTGTCTTTCTGCTGTCTCTAAACAGGGGCCTCAAGGTGCCAGGTGCTGCTGGGACACTCTTATCTCCCCCAGTCTTGTTCTCTGGGTCACCCAGATTAGCTCCCTGTGCTGAATCATTCTCTCCTGGGCCAATTACTTAGGCCTCTCGGACTCCTCCCTACATGCAGTATCATATCTCTTTTTGAGTTCTTCCCTGACAGGAGGGGAGCTAGCCAAACCCCTTTCCCTCCTAGGCCTCTGTTACTTCATAGAAAGTCACCTGAAGCTGGCTTCTCAGGAGTCCCCCACCCCCACCCCTTCCCTCTGGAGACAAGGCTTTAGTCTGGCTAGGAGACTGCAGGGCTCCTTCTGCCTGGGCGCTTCCTGCAGAGGGCAAGCAAGGTGGAGAGTGTTCAGAAGGAGACACTGGTCTTCTGAGAGTTGCCTCCCTAGACAGTCTCTTACCCTGGGGAGCCTGCTGGGTGATGGGTAGTGCTCGGAAACTTCCAGGACTGGTGGCTGGCTCTGACTCGTCCGTGGAGAGTCCACTGTCAGCTTCAGCCTCCAGGGAGCCAATGGTCTTCTCCAGGAAGAGCAGACACTCCTTCTCTTCGGCAGACAGGAAGTCGTAGCTGTTGTCACTCTGCTGGGAGAAGGAATGTGAGGTGGGGGACCCCGGGACCCCGAGACCCCGAGGAGACCCACTCTGCTGGGGGGAAGAGTACTGTGAAGCTGGCAACCTTTCCCTGGTTCTGCTCTGCCAACCTGTGGAACTGCTCCCTGCAACAGTAGGTGCCGAGGAGGACTGGCAGGCCAGAGCCACCAGGAACCAGTTCTGAAGGCTGGGTAGGCAGGCAGATGGACGGCAAGGGCCTTTCTACTGCTTAGTCCTGAGTAAGCAGAACGCTTCGCGGCCCAGATCAGAAGCAGCCCCGGGTTTTCACCCTGGTTCCACGTGATCTTCAACCATATTTCAACAAGTATGTCTCCCATCTAATTCTGAACTGTATGGGTAACAACATGGCTAAAATTCCACTGTATTGCCTGTAACTTTTCAAAGCACTTCTGCCTCCTCTCAGCTGCTACCTGGCAGGCCGGTGCCACCAGCAGCTAAGTGAAAACCAAAAGGAGCTACAGGGATGTGTGACATTTGGTCTGAGCTTTCTCTCGGCATTTCCACCCCTCTTCCTAACGTTTGCGACACTTCAGCACTTACTGTCCAGACTCACCAAGATTGCTGGGGAAGGTTGCCGGATAGTCCTAGACATATCTTGGGGAGCAGGGAAGAGGTTGTTAAATAACCCTGCCAGTCTTGCCTGACCCGAAAGTCACCGTCAAATGCCTGGGCTTGCGTACCAAGGGAGCCTTGCCCAAATAGCTCTGGGAGTTCCTTGAATAAAGCTCTTCATCACTGCCCTCTGGATTTCTCCTTTATAGATTAGCCAATGGAATGTGAGCGTTCACACTGGTGTCCGCAGTAAGAAGTAGGACACTGTCTTTGTGTTCCCAGCCTCTATGTCAAAGAGAAAATTTGCATCTACTGCAAACACTTTGCCTTTTCCATCCGGGTGTGGTGGGCACACTATTGAGTCCCAGGATGACCCTGTCTCCAAACCAACCAACCAACCAACCAACAAGCCCATCAATGATATTAAATACTAACATTTGGTAGAAACCTTTCATAACCCCTTTCCTTTTTGTTTGTTTGTTTTTGTTTTTTCAAGACGGGTTTTCTCTGTAACCCTGGCTATCCTGGAAATCTCTCTTTAGACCAGGCTGTCCTTGAACTCAGAGATCCACCTGCTCTGCCTCATGAGTGCTGGGATTAAAGGATCAAAGGAGTACACCACTACCACCCACCTTTTTTCCTTTCTTTTTTTTTTTTTTTTGAGACCAGGTCTCTTGCAGCCTATGCTGGCCCTGAACTTGCTATGTAGTAGAGGATGGCCTTGAATTTCTGATTCACCTCTCTCCACCTGGTAAGCAACTGGGGTTTTTGTTTTGTTTTGTTTTGTTTTGTTTTGCATTATCTGGGATCTAACCCAGAACTCGGTGCTTGCAGGGCAAACACTTCCCCTGAGCTACATCTCCAGCCACAGTTTAAATTCTCTTATACAGTAAAGTCATACCCTTCGTTACAATGATAAACAGCAAAGGAATGCTAACCTTGGATATAAGGCATATTTACTCCTTCACCCCAACCTTATAACACCCAGAATTTAAAATCATGTCCAGAAAAAAATATAGCTTATTACATGTTCTCATAAACAGCTAAGCATTGTGATTTCAGACAGTTCTATCTCTGTACATAGAGGACCATTTATTTTCTACATAGAGGTAAATTTTAAGTGCTTTATTACTTTATTATTTAAAATTTTTATTATTTATTTTATATGTGTTTGTTTGTGGGCATGTGTGTGCTACTGAGTGTATAGAGGTCAGAGGAAACACGCAAGAGTCAGATTTTTCTTTGTGCCATGTGGATTCTGAGAATAGAACTCTTCCTTCATCTCCTGAGCCATTTCATGAACCCTTTTCATTTAGCCCACGTTTTACTATAGAGCACAGGCTGGCGGAGAACATGATCTCCCTACCTTAGCTTCCCAGGTGATGAGACTGGGTGTGTGCCAATATATTCCTCAAGAAAAGCTTTTTTTCGTCTCTTATTTTATGAAGCACTGGGGATGGAACTCAGGGCTTGTAGACACTAGGTAATCAGTCTACTGTTGGGCAGCACCCTAGCCCTAGCTTTCTAAACGCTGTTTAACGCTGCTTAGCTGTCCTCTAACCCCAGACACTCCCTTTTGGGGGAAACATATAAGACTCAGACAGCTGATAAAACTCAGACTACTCAGGGATCTCAGAAAGCTCCAAGATTCACATGGCCCCTCCCCAAGGTTATGTAGGTAGTAGACAAATGCAGGGGGAGGGGAGAGGAGAGAGGGAGAGAGAGAGAAAGAGAGAGAGATTCTTTGTGAGATTATCTGCAAGTTGGTCAGGGAGCAACAGGGATATAGGTTTGAAGCTGTCACCCATGCCGAGAGTCACCCATGCTCCTGTAAGTAACTCTCCATATTAGGAATCATCTCTTTGGTCTGTCTGTGCCCTGTCATGCCTCCCCAGGAAAAATCATACAACAAACACATCTTATTACTCCCTCCAAGAACCATTAACATTAGGGGTTAATATTTTCCCTATTTGAAAACTGAGGAGACTAGCTCAGTGTGGTGGTGTACAACTTTAATTTCAGCACTTGGGAGTCACAGATAGGTGGTTCTCTGTGAGTTCAAAGCCAGCCTGGTTGACATGTTTGCCAGGGCAATGAAGTGAGATCACAAGCCAGTGTCTCAACCACAAACAAACAAACTAACTAACAAACAACCCCAAACTGAGGAGACTGAAGTGTAGAGAAATTGATGATATGCCCAAGGTAGTATGGCTTCTAAGGAGGGAATCTGGATGTGTTCAGCTCCATAAGGGTCCCAGTTACTCCATTCTCTTTGGTTTGTTTGTTTGTTTGTTTTTGTTTTGTTTTGTTTGTTTGTGGAAAACCGAAGCCATGCTATTCATTGCAGAGAATTTTGAGTCCATGTGCTACAAGAATCTACCTTCCAGTTTCCACCATGACCTAAGTGCTTGCTCCTTTTCTCCACCTAAGCCCTTTAATCTAATGAAAATGGGGGTGGTTGGGTATTGATCCTATTGCTCTCTGAGGTTGTCCCACCCAATTCTCTCTAGACACGGAGGTGACTCAGAAGCAGCAAGAATCCTGTGATTCACTCCCTGGTGCAGAAGATGAAAGAGAAGGTGTAGTGAGTGATGGTGGGTGGCACAGCAGGCCAGGGCAGGGCAGGGTGGGGCGGGGATGCAGAGGGGGCGGGGATGCAGAGCAGGCCAGGTTGCAAGAGGGAGAGAGTACATACAGATCCAGAGCGGGTGGAGGTGGTGCTCATCATGCTGTCACAGCTGCCGATGTGGGTCACAGGTTCTGAGCACGACCCTGCTGGCCAAAGCTCCCTCTTGGGCATCACCTGAAGCAAGGCGCAGGGGTGGTGAAAGGGACTCCCAGAGGGGAAGTGAATGGAAGTGAAGAATGTCCCAAGCTGGGCCTGAAAAGAGAACAATCAAAGCCACGTGTGAGCAGAGCCTGTGGCAAAGCACTGCTCAGGCCCTGGGGCTTTATGGCAGCAAGATACCAAGCAAGCACAGAGTTGGAAGGGGGCCATGGACGGTCCTGTCTGAACACCACCCCCAGTCTGCATGGAGGGACACCTAAGCTGGTTCAAATGCATGCAGAAGGATGGATTCAGGGAACAGAGATGCAGGCTACTCAGGAAAGAGGTTCGAGTCTTCCTCTTAGCTAATTTTTTTTCCCTCTATGGAGCAAGGAGTTTAACTTGTAATTTCATTATGCAACCCAATACAAATTACAAGGTTGAGGGCTTGGGTTCTGGGTTCAAATCCTAGTTGAACCACTTAGTTAGTTGATTTTAGGCAAATTACTTGTTAAATATGATTAGTGTAAGGATTAAAGGAGAGGCCAGTTAGCACACACAGCTCTGTTGGTAGCAGATAATCAGCAAGTAAATTAAAAGGATAACTACTATTATTCCTATAAGAATCAGACAAGAGTCATCTCAGACCAGATTAAATCCAAGCACAGGGAACAAGAGTTTTGGAGAGAAGGGTTCTGTCTAAATGGGGAATTACAGGCTTGAGAGAAGGAACAGGGCCCTTAATAATGTACTTCTCAGAGTTATTATGAGAATAGGAAAAATGGAACAGCCTATGTAGTACAGTTTATGCCCAATAATGTCAGCTGCAATCACTGTTAATAATATCATACACATGACACTGGCACCAAGTGGGCTGAAGTTATCTTTCTGCCCTGGGCTCATGGCACCTGCAGTGGTTGAGAGCGGTCCCACTTTCCCCACACGACACTTGTATTCTGCCATTTACGCATTCGCAGTGAAGTTCCCTAGACTACGTCAAATGAACAAGAAAAATGTCCAGCGGAGCTCCTCTCGACCCCAGCTTCTATGGGGAGAAATAGTTCAAGTTCATTGTGGCAATAGTAATAGCAAAAACCAAACCAAAGCAATGAACCACCTCATCTCTGCTACTGGGCTTCCCAAGGATTGTTCACATCTGTTTGTGGGAAACAGTCTGCCAGAGAAGGGCAGGTCACGAGCGACTCTTCTTATGGAAAATGAAAATTTTAAAGAATTATGAACAAAAGAAAGTTAGGGGCGAGCTAGAATTACAATAAATTTTATATGATTCAAATCTATATTTTGCTTGTAACACTATACTGTATTTTAATCATTTCTGCTACTCTCCCAATAGAAGGTAAATTGTCCTGAGACAGTATGCTTTATTTGAGATCTGGGGACTTGGGGCTTAGATGCCAGTATACACATTTCTCTGCCCATAGTTGTGCCAGTGCCAGTGTGAGCTTTGGGCTCAGTGAGGTGAATCAGTCTTCCAACCTGGTCACACTGGCAAGGGTAAGGCAAGGCCTCACAAGGCTCCTCCCCTGCTTAGGAGAGACCCGTAAATAGGGCATGGAAGGATGAGCAGGATGCTCGGGAGAGAGAAGGTCCTGAGTCATATAGGGTTCAGAGCCTCTCAGGAAATGAGGAACAGCCCAGAAGGGAAGGGACAACAAAGAAGCCCTATGCTAATCAATACTGTGTGGGGTAGCTCTAGGATTTCTCCATGAGGTCAGTTCCTCAACATCCCAAACCCAAAGAGACAGAAGCTCAAGACCTCTTGTAGACTAACTTTAGTAATCTTAGCTATGTGTTTCCTTAGTGATTGTCCAGGTTCAGACAATCACTATTCCTAACATTCCACAAGGCCACTCAGAACTGCTGTCTGCAGAAACATGTCTGCACACAGTGCTGAGTGTAGGCAACAGGGGTGTTCAGTCCTAAACAAGACATTCATACTGCCCCACCGAGGCTCAGGGAATATTGTGGAAGAGTGGGTAGAAAGACTGAGTGAGCCAGAAATGCGGTAGGGGTGCGTGTGTGTGTGTGTGTGTGTGTGTGTGTGTGTGTGTGTGTGTGTGTGAAATGTCACCATCTAGGCATGGCATATCCACGTAACCATGACCTCTCAACAACTTCTGAAGACTGCACTGGGTTTGCACAAGAATGGGCCCACCAACAGCCAAGCAAGGATGGAGGAGAGACTCAGGGCCCTATCCCTCACTGCTGAGCTGTTTCCTAGGGATAGATTCAGGGAAAAAGGGAGCATGAATTCAGTGTACCCCTTGGTGATCCCACCATTGGTCACAAAGATGGCCCTGAATAAACTAAATGGGCCACACAACAGAGTCCCAAGTCATGAATCTGGGAGAGCGGGAAAGGGACAGGTAGGGAAGAGGAGAGGGTGACGGGGTAGGAGGAAAGTAAGGAAGGCCGTGGGAGAGAGCAACCGGAATAAATTCTATACATGTCTGGAACTGTCGAAGAGCTAACTTAATTTAAAAAACAATGCTGTCTGAATAAGCCTATTGGGTGAACTACTTGGATGGAGGCTTCTTCTTGGCTTGAACACACCACTGTAAGCTTTTCCATAATATTTTATTTCCCCTAGAGTAAGTGACTCAGAAGAATTTGGAGAATGTTTGTTTAGATTATCATTTGTGAGCACCCAATAGGCACTGTATAAGACAAAAACCATTATTTTCAAGGGGTCAGTGTGGATTCAAGGGGCTATTTTTGGCTCCAATTTTCCATGTTTAACGAGTAATAAATCTTTAAGGTGACTCATTACAATGAATGGGATATTTTCTCCAAATGGGTGTGGTGGTGCCTCTTACTTTCAGAGAAAATTGCTACTTTTGTTCCTCCGTGTGTGCTTCAGGCTGTCCTGTGGGTCGCTGGCTTCTGGTTCCTGCCTGGGAAGCCCACTGCACTCTCATTTCTACACCAGAAGCAGCTGAGGAGGTATAGTGGGCACAGCTCTGCTTCACACCATCTGCATGCTGCTGCTACAAAGCGCTCTCAGACATGCCAATAGGATCTTCAGGAGAGTCTGGTAGCATTTTCTTCCTTTCACAGCTGAGAAAACTGGGGGTCTTCCCAAATTCCTAAGTGAAGTAGGAATGCCTCACCCTACAGAAGACATCTCAAGACTGACTAGATGTCAGCACACTCAAGGGTCATTGGCCACTCTGCTACCAAAAGTCCAAAGGTCCCCTTCTCTTCTACGTCGTACCTTAAATCCTGTGCATTATCTGGTTCAGCTTTGCATTTCTAGGTCAGTTGGTTATCCTGACAACAGACACAAGTAAAAAAACAGCAGGCGATGCTGTCGGTGCCACATAATCTCAGGACGAGCGAGCGATCAGTTGCTGGACCCCTATCTCCACACCCAGTTCTCTGACCCAGACCATCTGAGCCGAAAACACCTCTTCTTCTCCCACCTCTCTCCATCCCCGGCCCGGCCTAACCTACACGTGCTCTTTCCTTCTACCAAATGTATAACCTTGAAACTTGTGGGCTGTATCAGGGCAGCAATCGAAACTCTCGGCATTTCTGCCTGATAAGAAACCCGAGAAACAAGCAAAGCACTCAAGGTGAAAGTTTGGTATCTTTTCACCCTTGGCCTCTTTTGGAGACTTACGGGTAAAGGGAACAAGCTAAGAAATGTGCACAGCCTATAGTCAGGGCCTCCTATCCAAAGGCACATTAAATATTAACTACTTCTCTAAAACTAGCCAAGCCTTGCAAGAGAGTAAATAAAAGGCATACAGAGCCCTGGCATCCAAAGCAGTGGGTGTGGAGAGGGCTTGAGCACCATTCTAGGCTATCTGAATCAGACCTTCTGAATAGATCCAGGCCTCCTCAACATCCTCTCCCGTGAGCACACCCTCCTATCTCCTAAGAACTCAGCCCAGAGTCACAGAGGAATGCTGCTCTTAGGCTAGGGGCTCTCTTTCAGTTGACTCAGCATGCGCCTTGGCTGGAGAATACCCGGAAAACAGAACGGTAGCTCCAGAAAGACTGCAATTTATACCATCCGTACTGGTCTCTCGGACCAGTGCTTTGTGGGAGGGGCTTGGTAGAAATACATCTGCACAGAAGAGCCTTGTTAGACGTTGCAGGTGACCCCTGTGACCTTACTGTTGATGTTTGCCGCCTATGATAGCCTTCAGTGAGTGAAGCAGGCTGACTCTATGGGGTAGAGGAAGATAACATTTAAAGCTCCAGCATTCACGACCAGAAACTCAATATATTCATCCAGGGCAATGGTCTTCAACCTATGTGTTGTGAGCCCTTTGGCAAACCTCTGTCTCCAAAAAATATTTACATGACACTTATAACAGTAGCAGAATTACAGTTATGAAGTAGCAATGAAAAAAATTTTATGTTTGGGGTCACCATAACATGAGGAACTGTATTAAAGGATCAGGGCGTTAGGGAGGTTGAGAACCACTGCCCTAGGGCTATGTGCTGATGTCTTTTCACGCCCCCTTTTCTCTGCAGAAGGTCAAGTTAGCAGCTGCATGTCACACACACACCCCCCATGATGATGATAGTTTATGCACTCTTCCGACTGGATTTCCATATGCTGCTTCCTTAGGCAGGTACAGTGGCTTCACTATTTTGTCAGCTGGGACACTTGAAGAAGTGCAAAGAAAAACCTCCACCCGGTCTGGTTCTCCTCTCTAAGGACTTTGCGGCATCACCTCGGCCTGAGCCCCACTTGGCAATCTGGTTAGGCTTGGTATGCCGCAATGAAATAAAATGTGGGTGAGGCCCAGCATGGCCAGGTAACTTTCTGTTTTCCAGGCTCTATAGCTATTAACAGGTAAAGTCAGAGAGGAGACCCTACGTGAACTGAATCTGAGCTAGCTTACCTGTGGGTTTTCCAAAGATGAAATGCTAGCCTGAGTTGGAGTTTTCTCAACGTTTCCAAACCTCCATTCCCAAAGCAAACAATCCAGCTCACTCTAGGCTTTACATATCTGCACAGAGTGCACCATTATCTCCCAATACACACACACACTGCACCCTTTAGTTAAATAAAGATAGACATTGAGTCATGGGAGAGCTTCCTTTCAAAATGAAATGGAAAACTGAGGTACCTGGCTCACCTACATGACCCTCCTCACCATTTTGACCCCCTCTGCTCCAATTACTCACTTTCAAAATCATTACTTGGGGGTTGGGAGTTTAGCTCAGTGGTAGAGCACTTGCCTAGCCCTGGGTTCGATCCACAGCTCCAAAAAAAAATTTTGAAGTCAAAATCATTACTTGATCTTAGTTGTTCAGAGATAAAAATTTCTAAATTCTAAACAAAAAAATTTTTTTTTCCTTTGAGACAGGTCTTGCCAGGTATGACAGACTGGCCTGGAACTTGCTGTATAGCCCAGTAGCCTGATTTCATACTTTCCATCCTCCAGTCTCAGCCTTCTGAGTACTATGATTATAGGTGCGTACCAGCATGCCTGGCTCTGGTTTCTGTTTGTACAATATTCTTATGTAACTTAAATAAGTAAATGGAAGAGATGTTCTCCAGTCCTTCATGAAAAATATTTCAACTCTGGGGGGAGAAAAACCTCATCTGGCTTAATCTTAGGCTGCCTGAGAGACTTGAGCAAGAGATGAAAACCCCAGGTTGGATGTAAAGGGACACTCTTGCAGCACTCCCCAGCACAGCCCTGTAGCCTCCCCTTAAGATCCCTTCCTTTGCTGCAGAATAAGCAAGAATTGGTCAGTGATTGACTCACCTTCTCTGGGCTGGGGTCTGAGGAGAAGGAAGGAATACCCTTCTATTCCAAAGGGCAGAGATGGAGCCGGCTTGCCTGTCTGCCGCGTCTCCTACAGTTTTCTTCTTTTGACCTCCCCCTGACTTACCTAGACAGGTAAATGCTTCATCTGTGCTGCCTGGACACACCCTGCTGCTGACTTTCGGCCAATCCTAGCTTCTCTCCCTACTCCTCATTCCAGCTGTTCAGTCAGGGAGGACTCCGGAGGGGAATGAGTGGGTGGTGCTTCTCTGCCTTAGCCAATCACCTCCCGCCCCCGCCTTCTTTTTGGCTTAGAGCCAATAGAGAGCTTTAAAAAAAAAAAGGGGGGGGGGTAGAAGTAGTAGAAGGCAAGCGCTGGTTTGAGCTGAGAATGGAGAGAGAAAGGAGTTTGGCGGGGTGGAAGTAGGCCAGTGGTGCTTGATTTTCCTTCTTGAAAGGAACACAACCGTCCGGCTGGCCACTGTGCATTTCTATGGGCCTGCTGAGAACCGGGTTTCCTGTTTAGATCAGCCTTCCTCCACTGGAAGCTGGAAGTATTCTCCAGGCTACCATTCTGATGGCTAGTTTTGTTTTCTTTTTTTCTTTTGTTTTTTTTCGAGACAGGGTTTCTCCTTGTAGTTTTGGTGCCTGTCCTGGATCTCGCTCTGTAGACTGGTGTCTAGTTTTGTAACCGACTTTTCTAACTAACTGCTCAGCCAGGGACAGTTTCCTGTCCAGAGGAGGCTCAGGGATCTCCAGGTTAGGGATGGAGCTGAGTCACCCATTTCCCGGGTCTTGCTGACGGGCAGTCCTGACCTTTTTCCTTCTGGGGAAATAGAACCAACTTCTCTCCCTCCTCTAGGAAGTCCTTTTCCGGATTTAAACAACAACAACAACAACAACAACAACAACAACAACAACAAATGCTAGAACCAACCGCCAGAAAGGAGAGAACTTGAACTCTGTCATTTGGGTCTCTGGCCCCTTTTGGTTGCTTAGAGAAGGTGGCAATGGACATATTGTACATGCAAAGTCAGCTCCCCACCAGTCTAGCAAGTACTTCTCTTGTGGGGAGATGTTTGGTGTGTATGGGAGGAATCTCTTGCTTTCAGGAAGCAATCTTCCTCCAGGTAGAGGCTGCTCATGCCAGGCGGGACTTCTGTCCAGAAGTGGCCTTAGTTCCCTGAAGGTAGCTTATCCCTAAGAACTATCCACTTTAAAGGTATTTCACTTGCTGGCAGTAAAAGGGCAAAAAGGAAACTCAGAATCAATCATGCAAGGATTGCTCAATTTAAGCACTTGCTGTGTGTTGGGTATTATGTTAAACATTTTCATGTCTTATTTAATTTTTGCTTCAACTTAAAAGCATTGTTACTATCCACACTTCATAGGGAGGTTAGACGACTTGTCCAGTCAGGAAGCAGAAATCACAAGTGGTCAACTTACTTCCTCCTTTTTATTCAGTCCTCCAGGACCCCAGTCATTGGAACTGTCCTGCCAGCATTTAGTATGGGGAGGGTGGAGAGGTGGGGATGGGGGTTGGGTGTGTGTGTGTTCCCAACTCAATTAACCTAATCTAGATAAAATCTCACAGGTATGCACAGAGGCATGTTTCCTACATGAGTTTAGATCCTGGTTCAAGAAGCAAGACCCTCACTCTGCAAAAACAATTTCAAGACACTAGTGAAATGAAACAGTTTTTAATATACTAGTGTAGCGACAGAAAGAACAGTTGCCATGGCATTTTGGCAGGGAACAGTGGTGTGTAAAGTCCCTGCTTTTGTGTAATTCTGGCTTTTTCCTATGTGCTGGTACCCAGAGTTACCATCTTTATTCTCTTCCAGCTTGGACTCCTCCCAAATTCCCTGTTCTATTGGTTTGAGATAAACCAAAGCCTTATCAAATGAATATCTTGGGGCTTGAGAATGCCTTAGTTTCTGTTGGTGGACTCAGCTATGGTCACATAGCTGTCACCTTCCAGCTCTCAGAGTTCCTAGACAAGTAGGCACCAGCAGGCAGCTAGGGGAGAGAGGGCCTAGTGCTTTGTGCTCATTTGTGACCACAGAGCTCTGAATTCAGCTCGTATTGAAGAGGGACCTCACCATTTATTTCCTGTACAGTCAAACTGACAATATCAACCATCACAGTTGACAGGCACCAGTATGATCCCAGTCTGCCTATATTTTGGAAAAAAAATCCCCAGTGGGAAGCATTAAGTGCAAACATAACTTGCATCCTTAATTCTAACAATTTGTGTCATTCTCTATTTCATTTCTGACTTGCAGATAGATGTTCATATGTTTTCTAGGATGACACATGGTTTCCATCTTTTCCCTGTGGTCATAGGTGGGAGGGAAATAACTAAATTATCCCGGGGCCAAGATGAGAAATAATGTGGAAGGAACTCTGAGAAAGCTTGGGACAACCCAGTACCCTGTCAGCATCATATGGGTCACAGATGACTAAGATCTTCAGGGCTCTGACCTCTGTTTCTAACACATCATCAAACATATGTGATGTCATGATACTGAGAAAACAGGAAGGGATCTCCACATCAATGCATTGCAACTGGAGCTCCACCCACGGCTGGAGTCGCTTGCTGGATTTGATCCAGGTTTATATAGATGAGGGATTTACACATTTGCTTAAAATACAAGCAAAAATTCAATCTCCAAAAAGACTGCAAACAGGCAATTTTTCAACTTATAATAAAATTAGAATAATTGGGAGAGTTCCCTATCTTTTCCCAGGTGACTTTTAAATAAAATAATCCTTTTATTTTCTCTTTCACCCTAGACACTCATCTTGGGAAATATTTCAGGTACCTGAGCACAGCACCCTGCTGTCTACTACTCAGTTATAAAACATTACATATAAGCCTCAGCTCCTCTCCCCATTCCTCAAAGCATACATATGTCCTGGTTGAAATAAACTACTATCCTAACTCTGGTCTTTCTTGCTCTCCATTGCCTTAATTATTTTCTCTGGAATTGAGCATGGTTTTGCTTTGCTTTACTTTTTGTTTGGAAACATATGAACCTCCAAGGTTCTAAGTGAACTAAGAAGGTGGCCTGGACTACAGACAAGGGAAGACCCCCAAGTCAGAACTACCTGAAATCAAGCTTGATGGTCGATGTACGTCATTTGTGTCTGGAGAGATATTGCTGAGAGTTGGAAATGAATTCTTGTTTGATGATCTGATTCTGACACCCAATTACAGATCGGCTTCCAGGACTCGATCGCCATAGTCCTTGTCCCTGCTGTAGTACAGTGACCTCCTTTAAGTTAAAGTCCGCTTTATCATTCCCTCCTCAGTCAGCCTGACTCAGTGAGAGGCAGTCACTTAGGTGACCCAAGTATGGGCAGGTGTGTGCACACACATCCACACTCACTTGAAGTCAAAACAAATAACACTGGCTCCTTGGGGTTCCTTACAAAGTCAGACTGCAGACCAGCTGTGGGCCTCCATCCAAACTCTTCCTACTCATGCACACTCTACTGGTCAGTGTCCTCCTTCCTTTCTCTTGAAGGAAGATTGTTGCTTTACTCTCAGGAAACACCTGGTGCCCCATCCCTTCGTGGTGATATGTGCTGGGGCTCTAAGTGTGACCTCTGAGATACTGGCAGAAAGGAAACGTTTACAGTTAAGTAGAGGCTGCGGAATGCAGAGCTGATCCTAAATAAGGAAAGACTAGGAATGGGTTCAAGAGTATAACTTGGCTATAAATTCTAGAATAGGCCACAGCTAATAAGCCGCCAAGCTCTCATCAAAGGATGAGTCTTACTAAGCCTAATATGGATGGAAACTAAGCCATATACTAAAGTAGACTTTAGTTTCTGACACTACTTAATTGCTAAGTAGTGTCCAGGAGTAGGTTCTTCCCTATTTCTTTTCGGAGGATTCTCTAGCCCACCTGCTGAGGAAATCTGTTCGTTCCTATCACATCTATGCCCACATTCTCACCTTTATATTCTTCTCTCTCTCTCTCTCTCTCTCTCTCTCTCTCTCTCTCTCTCTCTCTCTCTCTCACACACACACACACGCACACACACACACACACACACACACACACACACACACTCACTCAGTTTCCTATTATCACACAACTGTTGGCAGCTGAGCTATTAGATACAACATACTCACTTTTCTATGTATCTCTGGACCCTTCACCCAGATCCACTATGTAATTTCCTCTCAGTACACTCACATATACATTGTTTTCTATTAATTTCATCCTGAAGAAAAATTTGCTTCAGACTCCAGACCTGCATCAGTTTGGGGAAGAGCGTTCTGTAAGCTGGTCAATGGCTGTCATTTTGTTATCTTCATCAAATAACTGGGAGAAATCCATTTTCTGTTGAGTTATTTGGAGTGTAGACCTTCTTTTTTGTGTTAGCGCTCTTCTCTTGGCACAGCAGGTTTTATTAATTTCCAAAGGATAAATGCTTAAACTCTGGTATGCCTGAAAAGAACTTTATTGTTATCTCTGTACTTGAGTGGCTGCTCACACAGTTTTAAGTTACCTTCTGTTGGCTTCCAGTATTGCTGTCGAAGAGCCTCCAACATATTTGATTCTAAATGTTAGGCCCTTCTCTCTTTCTAGTATTTAAAAAGTTCCACAACGATGATGATATGTTTGTAAGAGTCAAAGACTTTATTTGAAGCTGTTTCTAGTCATGTCAAAAGTTCTTGGACTTCCCAGTTAAGAGCTAATAAAATTCGTTTGAGACAAAGATCTGATGATTCACTGGAATGTTTTTATGTCCTTTCAGCCACTCTACAACAAACAAGGTCAATGTCTATTTCCTTCACACACACACACACACACACACACACACACACACACACACGGAATAAGGGCTTAAGATAGCCAAAGCCAGCACAAATCTAGGTCTTTGCCCACTTCTAAAAGCATCTATTTTCCTCTTCCCTCATTTGTACTGTGACCAGACAGGGAAATACTTCCATCTCCCTCACAGTACAGAGTTCACAGATGCTGCCACTTCCTAGTTCGGATGCTCTTCCTACTCTTTAAAGGACTAATTACGACGTCTAGTTTAGCTTTCATCCCTAATACCATGTTTTCTAAAAGGCTCTCGCAGACTCACCAATTTTAATTTGCTGTTCCCACCCCATTATTTTCTTCATGGAACCTACATTCTAGTTCCTTTACAGCACTGTCTTTATTTTTCCTTCCAGTGCATCTAGCAACCAGGGCAGTTTGACACAACTGTACCATTCAAGAATGCTCACTCAATGCATCTCCATTTTTTTGTAATCCTGAGATATGTGACTCCACGCCCAAGAAGTAGAATTTAGGAAGGATTTAGCAGCTTACTTGAAATAACTTAGCTTCTCTTAGACAAAAATCATTTTCTCAGTTTTCATTTTAAGAGTAAGAAAGTCAAAACCGGAGGCAGGCACGATAGTACATGCCTATAATCTTTGCACTTAGGAAATGAGGACAAACTCAACGAGGTTCTCAAGCTGGAGCCCACCTAGATTACACAGTGAGACTCTTTAAGGAAGACAAAACAAAGCCACCCCAAACAAAACCACAAACCGGATGTTTTGATATTAAATGAACCTAGAGGGAGGGCACTTTTGCAAAAGGTCATAATTCAGTCTGTCCCATATTCTGAAGGTTTAAGAATTGGATTGGGCTGGGCAGTGGTGGCGCACGCCTTTAATCCCAGCACTCGGGAGGCAGAGGTAGGCGGATTTCTGAGTTCGAGGCCAGCTTGGGCTACAAAGTGAGTTCCAGCAAAAGCATCAAAGCTACACGGAGAAACCCTGTCCCGAAAAAACAACAACAACAAAAAAAAAAACAAAAAAGAATCTGATTGGTTTCTCCTGTAATAGTCATGCTGTGGAAAAAGTAATTCAATAAAGACTATAGGGAGCATTGATTTCCTAGCCCCAGTAGGAAGCAGTTTCATTCATAAAAGTGTGGAATTCTGCTGGGTGGTGGTGGCACACGCCATCAATCCCAGCACTTGGGAGGCAGAGCCAGGTGGATCTCCGTGAGTTTGAGGCCAGCCTGGTCTACAGATCGAGATCCAGCACTGGTACCAAAACTACAGAGAAACCCTGTCTCGAAAAACCAAAAAAAAAAAAAAAAAAAAAAAAAAAAGTGTGGAATTCTAGTATCTGTGAAATTTTGCCTACAATTTGGGTAGATATTTCAATACAATATCCACAAGGATGAATGAGAATTGTGATAGGTATGTTCATGTTACTTGCTAAGGACTTTTCTTTCTGGAACACTCTACATCCCAAACTGACAAATTCTACTCTTTTCTCCTCTTCCTCCACCTACCATTTTCAAGTTATAACCCATCCTCCGCTTAAGTTTCAAGGCAGTGGTGTTGATAATCATAAGAAAGGTAATCTTCCAGGCATTCACTTCTAGAAATGTTGAGCCAAGTAACTCAAATGAGCCTCCTGCTGCAGTAATGAAGAACCAAAAAGGTAATAAAGAATTTGGTAAATTACCAGGCCTGGAACAGGGAAAGGGTAGGTATGGTGTGTTGTGCCTGACACTTGGGACCATGTTTCTTCCGGAGATGTCTATTCCAGACTGAGTAGCTGACATGCTGACAGGCTGAGTGGTACTTGTGACAGCTGAACAGAACAAGAGAACAAGGGCTATACCCAGTGTAGGTTAAAACCCCAGTATGCTATTAACCTGAAGTGAGCAGCAACGCATCCAATTTATAGTTATTGTCACATTTAGTTACTCAATCTAGGCTGGTACTTGGTGCCATTGCAAGAGAGACAAAAGACATTCGGATCAGAACAAAACTTCAAAACAAAGTGTATTTGTGGACCTTCTGTTTCTTGATTGCCTTATTTCAGGTTTGGAGATATAAGATCTTTATCAATTCAAAAAGTGCATCTGTCACAAATGGATGTCCTGCTTTGCAGCTTCTACCATATCTAAAACTCACCTTTCCAAACTTTAACAGGATAAGAGGGGAAAAAAAAACTGATTTTTTTTGTGTGTGTGTGTGTGTGTGTGTGTGTAATATCATAATACCATTTGAAAGGAGGAAGAGGTTCTTTTGTAATTATTTTATAGCTGGTATTAAAATACTTTTCAAGATAGTAAGAGACCAACTGACTTCTAGTATCATTCCCATAATGCAGGAGACATCACAGTATTTGAGTTTTTAAAAAATATTAAAGCACCCATTTCTTTCTATTCTTGTCAGTATCTTGTGGGTTGTATTTGTAGACATAGGTCAAGTTAGAAAACCCAAGCTCTGGCCAACCTTAACGACCCCAGGGTTTCTAGTGTTTAACTGCTGACACTTAAAAATTATAGAGAAGCTACCATTTTCAAACAGATGTAAGTCTATCCAGATCCTATTCTAGTAAAAACAGGTACACTTGACCTTTCCATTTAAACAATCCACTAGCAAAGGTTACTGAATTTAAACTTCAGGGGATTTAGAAAGAAATTTAGTCAGTGTAGAGAAATTTTGAATGACTTTTGGCATCAGAAAAGAGAAACACTTAACTACTCAAAGGGTGTGGGAATCAGGTACACAAATCCAAGCTGTGGTCTGGGTTGGTAATATGTAACTTGAGTGTAGTATTCTTCACTGGCTCTTTGCCCTGACCCCAAAATATGCTCACACAACAATGTTTTCACTTCATTTATTCCTTTAAAACAAGTCACTTCATACATTTAGATATTGAAAAATCACATGTCATAAATAAAATTAATGCATCTTAATAACAAAGGCAAAATCATGAGTTGTATTAAATAAAGTTAGACATCTTCCAGATAGCAGCAGTGCACGAACTTTGAAAACTTGCTAGCAAGTAGACAAGGGAACATTTTGAAAGCAATACTGTCCATCTTCACTAAGAACACATTTTCTTATGCCCAAAAAAACAACTCTTTTTCTGTTTGGCCCCTTTGCAATTATGTTCTAGAGCTCTGTATTCAGGCTTTATGGCTGTTTTCTTATTTAAGGAGCTCTGCCTCTACTGTGTTAATACAATCACTATAGACTATTTTTCATTTCATATCATTTTGACAAGCTATATGTACTTATTAGGCATTCTTATGGAAAAATTAATTTGGTATATATTTCCTGTGACACCTTGAGTCCTGAATGGCATGAAATGTGAACTGGAAACCATTATCCTTTAAGTAACTTAGGGATTATACTCAACTAAACATTCTATACCAGTTCTGGTGCCAAGTCACAACATCTCAGTAGAAATTCTTAACCTCTTTACCTATAACTTAACCAAATCATATACCTTTACCATACTTAAAATTCCTACGTACAGGTCAATGTGTTCAGAAACAAAAGCAAAAAAGTGTGCCATGCAAAATGCTTACATTCATGGCCATATACATTTCCTTTTTAGTAGTACTTTTTCCTATTAAATTAAGATGTAAAGACCCCATAATTCAGTACCAACATAATACTTTGTTTTCCAAATGAAATATTTAAAGCACTGTAAACAAAATGCTAACTAATTTTTGAAGAAAAAAACTTGACCACAATCAAGACCATCTTACATTCATTGAGTTGGATGTGCTGACATATTACAATGGTTATTAAGGAAAAAACCTGGGGCCGGGGATGCTGATCAGTGAGCAAGCACAAAGCCCTGGTTTGGTGCCTATCACTATGAGAAACAAACTAGCTTATTCAAATCAAGTGTTCCTTCAGGTTTACAAATATTGCTTGCATATCTTACTCAAAAATCAATTTCCCTAAAATATGCTTACTTAAAAATGAAAGGTTTCATGAATCTACTCTTTTAAAAACTCTATGGTGTAAACAAAATTTGAATACTGTAAAACAAGTGACAACAATCACATTACAGAAGTGACATTTCATATGTTAGGGTACAGACCATTCTCCTAAGAGTGACTGAAATTAGACTTTAGCATAAGATACAATAATTACTTATGGTAATAACTGATGGGTAGCAGCTCAAGGCTGTATCTTTCCTGTCTTCAAGATCTCTAGAAGGCTACGTAAACTTTTATTCTCTGATTTTTAAAGTGCTGCAAAAATAAGGTTTCAACACATGAAAAATGTAATTCTTAGTATACGTAAATTTAAGAAGGCCACCTGATTTTTAATATATAACGTGTGTTATATAATGTGTATATATGGATCACTGTTGCTTAATTTCACATACAGCCTACCGTACATTTTCCAAAAGGACGGAAAATCAACTAGGGCAGCTTGAAGGAAGAAGCTAGAAGACAAGCAAGTTAGGCATCAACAGTTAGGGGCTATAAAGGTAGGGAAGGAATGCTATCTTTGGATTGTTTTCTGGGACTTGAACTCGACAGGATATTCAAATGGCATAATGGTATTAGTTCCTAACAACAGGGCTAAGTTGGCCATTAACCATTTGTTTATGTCCATTTCTCATTCATAGAGAGCAATTAAGAAACCAACCATGAATCACTAACAAAAGACGTGGTAACATCCGGATGTCTTCATATGGCTGTCACATCACAAAACTCCCAGGGACATTCATTTGGACTAATACCATGACTAGGGAGGGCATCTTCATAAAAGCACACTGAATCTTTAATCCAAAGAAGAGGGAGGGAAGAATGGAGTAGTAGGGCAAAGTGTAATTGTTTTTCTACCACTACTACCCTCTCACACTAACATAGACTGTCTCATTTGAACTAAAAAAGAAACTCCTGGAGGACAGACAACAACTGAACACCACGAAGGGGTTCATTAGCACGAAGTTGCTTTTAGTTAGGGTACAACTAAATTCACAGATCTTTCCAAATTCTCAAAATGAGTTTACTCACATTAATAAATAATTTCAAGAGCTTAATAAGCACAGGAAAAAATACAAAACAACAACAAATCCTTTAAATTCTATGAGGCTTACTAGCTTGTATTTATACTGAACATAAATTAATAATGAAATAATTTGCATATAATGCTTCACCTTGAATGTTCTACAACCAGACTACTACTCTAAAACCAGTTTTCATGTCAGCAAATCATTAAAAAGCCCTTTTGACAGCCCTTTGACTCTCAGTGTCTACCTGGCAACTGGACAAATCAGGTAAAAGATAAAATAGGGCAAGAAGGAACCCCTAAATAAATACTAAACAAGATGTATAAAAAACACTTAGAACGAAGAGTTTGATTTTTAAGACGCCAGTACTCATTCTTTTCTTTACATTTACTAAACTAATCCTTCTCTGTAGATAACATAGACTTAGTTTTAAAATGACAGGAATTTATCTTCAAAAAATAGAACATGCCTGACACATTATAAGTTATTCAATAAATACTTGTTGCATGAACAAACTTCTGGATCCAAAATTTTAGAAACATTGAATATGGATGCTCAAGTGGTACAGGAAGGCAAACTTTATAAATATGATGCATAAAACTCGATTTGATGGATGTTACCCAGTGTTACATTTTTAATGTACAGTTTTAAATTAAATATTTTATAGAGGAAATAAAAGAGATAAAAAAAATTATCTGGACCAAAGAGACTTTTGTGAAATCATTTGCACATGTCACAAATGCCAAATGTTCAGTGTCCTAAGCTCACTCATGCTACCTTTAAGGCTCAGTAAAAAAACAAAAATTAAGTATTTTCAATTTATATGACATTGCCTGACTGGCTATGTGCACAAAGGGTATTCAAGAAAAGCCATCTGGCCAGGTATGGTGGTCCCTGCTTGTTATCTCAACACTCAGGAGGCTGAGGCAGAAGGATTACTTCAAGTTTGAGGAGACTGGTCTATATAGCAAATTCCAGGCCAGCCAGAAACACATAGGGAGACCCTGTCTCAAAGCAAGAAAGAATGTCATCTGATGACTGAAGCATACTTTGTGAATTGTCCAACTGTTCCTTAAAGGAACAAAGTTTCTCTCTGAACTGTTCACTTTAATATTCCTTCATTTTATATGGTTACCATTGCCTAGTAAAAGGCTAAGGGTTGTCCTTAATTTGAAAACATTTGCTAAGATACATGGGAAAAGATGGAAGTGCTTTAAAGTACACCGATGGTTGTCTGAGCTACTTAAATGAGATCAAGATAACAAAACTTCACAACAGTATGCCTCTTTACATTGTATGACAGAATACACACCACATTGGAACTTAAAGATCCCTGATCTTTAGAAGAATTAAGAGGTAGAAGACTTTACCTGGAAGATTCTATAGTGAAGCTAAGTTTGAGTGGGTGTGCCTTGAGGATCAATCCATCAAGCAAATGGCTACATATCTGTCACTAGGTAGCAGTATTCTGAGAGAGCTGCATAAGGCAAAGATTTTAAAACTTTTTATATTTTGGAAGTGAAACAAACCCAACCAATTATTTAAAAACTGAAAGTCAAAGATCACAGGTAAACAGAGTACTAACTTGCAGAAATGTGGACTATCCAAAAGATCAAAGTGGAGCTTTGAACACTGTTATCTATGAAATCAATCAAAAGCATACCATTGACACTTTAGAGGAAGACTTGTTTGTAAGAAGTGCTTTCAGCAAACAGCTGAAGGAATTAAATCCCCTCAGACAAACTTATATGTAAAACAGCACAAGAAAAAAAAAAAACAACCAGAAACCACAATTTCAAGATACTTCTTGAATTCTAAAATAAATTAGCAATTAAAAAGGCATACCCTGCTTCATTTAAAAAATGTATCTAATGTGAGAAACACCAACAGTGAATTGCATTAAAACAAGAGGCCAACGGTCTTTTAAAGCTTCAGGAAGCTGCGTCAGGCACCTTTCCCCCTTATACATTCCACTTCTATACACTAGAACTCTCCAACAGGACCCCATTCCTGTTTTAGATAACATTCTCCAGGAACACACGAATCCCTGTAAAATTGCTTTTTATGCACTTATAAGTTGTTAGATACACTTATAAAGTCTACCAAATTGCAATATAAAAAATTTTGACAATTCTGAGTGTCTTCATTGGATGAATCGATTCAGAATTTAGAAACTACTAACTCACTCAGAGTTATTAAAAGGAATCAACTACTGGAGACACTGCGGTGTATGTCCAGTGACCCTCCGCAAGGCTTTCCACATTACCTAAAATAGGATGCTTTCTTCTATAAGTTAAAGCCGCTGGGTGCTGGTTATAATAGAATCCAGTCTTCAGGTCAGCATCAGCAGTGGCCCAAGCCACCTATTCCGTCACCCTAGTAGGAAGAGGGCATGCCACTAGTGTAGCCACACATCTGTAAACTTGCACACTAATTTTAATCTTAACAAGGATTTCCAGTGTCAGTCATACTGGTTAAGTTAAAAGGATGGTCCAAGCACTGTGTTCTTCTATTCTGTAGGGTTATGAATAGCTTATTGGAAAACCCAGAGCCTTCTGGATCTGTGAGGTAGTAGGCTCCAACTCTTATCATGAACACATCACACCTCTCCAAAGTTGGTATGGCCTGTCTCCTTGGCATGGTCCCTTGCTTCTGCTTGTCCAGTTAACCCCTTCTGACACACCATGCATCTCAGGGTGAAGCGGTTTACATCAGTAAACTGTCTCTTTCTTCTAGCTTCATCAGCTAACTCCAGGGCTTGTACAAGAACGATATCATCATTTGAGGAGAAAATGGTCAGAGGCGGTGTATCTGGATCGGGGAAGTTACGCTGAAGCGGGTCATAGTGGATGCCATCGTAGATGAGCAGCACCCTTTTGGTATACCCCGCATCTTCCCCAAAACGATCAATTCTGACGGTCTGTGTATCCACTACACATATTTCACATTGATAAAACTTAGACAGGATGGATATCTCAATGGCTCCCCCCCAAGTGTCATCCCTTTTGATCCACTCACAATACTCCTCGTTTGTTTTCCCCAGGATTGCCTCACTATAGAAGTCTGGATCGCTTGCTACAATTTGTGCTATGAGGCATCTCATGTCAGGGGCACAAGATGGATTCAAGACTCCTCCTTCAACGACATAGTACACACTGGTAAAGAGGCAAGAGTTGTCTGCCGGGACTGCGGTTCTGGTAAGCACAGGCAGAGCTTCCCTAACATAGCTAGGAGCACCGTGTTTGGAAAATGCAGGTGAAGCTTTTGGTCTGGTGTGGTCTTCTTCAACAATCAGCATGTCACCTGTCAAAAATAAAACAAATCCAGAACTGCAGAGAAGTTACAGGGGGGCGAGGGGGGGGGTTATTAGCCAACTTGGTAAATTAGGAGCCAAATGAGTTCAAGCATAAAGTGGGTTACCTAGGAGAACAAGGCTTTGTAAACAAGAGACCAGTAACACCTAAGTTTTGTTTGTGTTTTTAGTTCACTGTCGCATCCCAACTTAAAGACAAAAACCTTTATGTAAAAAGGTAAGTTGAAAAAACAAAATCTCCTATATTCTTCATTTAAAAACGGGAATCCTTCGGCTGTTCACCACAGACTAGGTAGGTCACCAGGGTGTTCTCCTTGCACTTGGCATGACTACACCATTTGATGTTTAGAGGGGGGTCTTGACACAGAACAGAAAGTTTCTAATGGTCAACACCGATGTTCGAGTTTTAACACTGGGAACAAAACTCTACAGTTCACACAGATCAAGGTAAGTGTACACAAAACAACTATAAAAACAAATCAACAAAGGGGAAAAGCAGTTTTAGACAAAATCGGTATCTCGACTGCCGGCCTGCTGATCAGGATAGGGAAAAAGAACCACCCACCGTATCAGGGGAAAAGGGTCCTGCTGTCCTTTGGGAAAGCAGAGAAAACAAAATAAATGAGATGGTCCCAAGGTTGACCTGGAAGCAGGCTTGGGGAGTCGGGAACTTCAAGGCTTTGCTCTCAAGCACGCGTAAAGGACTTGACACTTGCCCCTGCCTTCCCGGGCCTCCGGTCCTCGAAGCCCCCAGCGGGCCCACCGGCACCTCGCCTTACTGGCTCCACTCTTCTCCCCTCAACGTCCTCCAGGACTTCCCCGGCCCCAGCCGGTGCCCGTACCTGAATGGATGGGCAGGTCCCCAAGCATTGTGTCCCGGTCGCTGAGATCCAGGCACTCGGGCGGGTAGCCGACGAGGATGCGCTGACTGCCCGGAGCGATCCCGGTGACGGCGGCGATCTGGCCCTGAAGTTCCCGTAAGCGGGTCCGACAGGACAGCCCCTGCAGAACGTGGGTGCCACCCTTGGCCTTGCAGCGGAGCCGCCACATCGTGTCGGCCGGCCGGCCTCCTCCTGCGGGGCCAGCTTTGGTCCCAGCCGCCGCCGGGGAGACGCCGCCGCCGCCGCCGCCGCCGCCGGAGCCACCAGCGGGGGGGACCCCAAAATGGCCGCCTTTCGCGCCGCCAAACATCGCGAGAGGTAGCCGCTGCGGCGGCGCTGCTTCTCGCGACAGCTCGGTTAAGGGAACCGGCCTCGGCCCTCCTTAAAGCGCCGACTCTTAAAGCGACAAGGGCGGCTTGAGTGGAGTGGCTGGAGGTCGGCGGGCTTTTCCGGGGCGCTGCGGTGAGGCGCCCTGCGCGCCCGCAAGCATTTATGCTCCAGGGAGGAGGGCGGGGAAGGGGTGCCCGAGCCTAGCAGAGCAGAATGTCACCTTGCAGGGAGGTCGGAAATGATGAAAGCCGCCGCCGCCGCCGCCGCCGCAGCCGCCCTTCCAGCAGCAGGAAAAGCAGACTCATAGTTGGGAAGGGTAAACAGATGCCAGGATAGGTCACAGGACCTGCCCCTCCGTCAGAGACCGCACCGGACTGATTCATCGAGGCCCAGACTGCCCGGCCGGACTCCTCGGTGGGTGAGACGAACTTGCAAGCGTCCATCTGCCACCTCAGACTGTATGAGGTCAGCAAGCCGTGCCTAGGGCGATTGATTGCCTCCCTCAGGTGGTGCCAGAGTCCGAGAGGACTGACTCCTGTCATCCGGATTCCAGTTCGATTCCTGGTACCCAAAACAGGAAGACACTTCATTCCCGCCCTGGGGTACAACAAAGTCCTCACTGTGGCCCAGGTGTGACGGAAGACGGGGAAGAAGAGGCATACCAGCCAGACACACTAGCCAGTTTCCAGCTTGGTGTGCTGAGAGTCCGAGACTGCCTTGAACACAACAACAACAACAAAAAAAAAGTGTGCAGTAAACGCCAGCTAATGACCGAGTTTATAGCATGCGATAACACGCTGAGGTTGTAAAACGCATACTGGACTGTCTGGAAGATGACCCTGACTCCTCGGTAAAGAAGAAATAAATAAAAGCAGCACTCGTTTTTTCATTTTTCATACTTTAGCTACAGCAGCCACCCTCCCCTCCCCTCCCATCCCCCGCCCCCACGGGACTGTCCCTCGAATCAAGCCCCAACGGTGTGCTGGGGTAACTTGGAAAAGTAGTTTTGGGACGTGTAAAACCCATTGCAACAGCCTCTACCTATGAATCGATTACAGCAAATCCTTTCCTCTCCACCCCCCACACCAGGAGCGGGTGCAGTTTCCCTCCCTGGTGCTTCCAGATGACCACAGATAACAGAGTCTGGGTCGGGGTCGTAGGAGGAAATAAAGGAACGTGGTTTGGAGTGACCTGGAGAAGTCACCTGGGTCCAGGGAAGCTCCGGGTTCCGAGCATGGTTGGCTTAAGGTTCCAGGATCTGACCATAAGTCGTAGTCAGCTCTTGCACCCTGGTAGCCAGTGAGGCATCTTTAAAAGCAAATTGTCTACCTCCGGGGAGACTTTGGGGGACAACCAAGCCTAGCCGGGATTCGGGAGTGAAGGCGTTAATCTGCGTTTTCACCAGACACTCCCACTCAAGATGTCAGTCAAATAGGTCTCGCGAGAAAAAGAAAAAAATAAGGTAAAGCTTCTTATTAACCCCGCCTCCAGCTCGATTGGTTCCCAAGCAACGATGCCACCAAGCCTCACTGTGTCGGCTGGTCTGGGAGCCGGCTGCCCTAGGCGATCACAGGTCCTCCCAGAGGCAGGTCCGCCTCCCTAGGAGCCCGCCTCCTGCCCTGCAGGTGCTTCATTGGTTCAGCCTGCCTCCAGGTGAGGGCTGACGCGCTGGTGGGCGGAGCCAAGCGGACACGTGATTCCCCCCCCCCCCCCCCCCCCCCCGTTCCAGCCGGGGAGCCCAGACTTCAGTCAATCTGCCAGGTCTGGTTCGCGGCGCTCCGGTGGCGACACCCGGTCCACAGCCCGGAGGACGAATAGGGCAGGTCGAATAGGGTGAGCGAGAGTCGAGCCGTCCGGACGCGAGGATGGGGTGCTGCGCGCGGGCGCGGTGAAGGTGCAGAGCGATGGTGCTTAGCCCTTTCGGGAAGTGTAGCTCTCCCCTGGCACTCCTGGGCGGGCAGACCTTCGGGGACGCTGGAGCTGCAGCTGGTGAATTTGTACTGAATTTGGTGAATTAGGCGAGGAGCAGTGCAAGGCTTTTCTTCTTTTCTTTTTTTAATAGAACCTTTTGTCTTGAGCTCCTTGGTATCTATCTAGGTTTCAGAAGTGAAACTCGGTCCCTCCTACCTAATTGATATTAGGACCCAAGGCTTATTTTGCAGGTAAGTCATACTCTTCCGCTGAGCCCCGGGGGTAGGGAGGGAGGCTTGAGAATGGAGAACACTGGAGAACAGAACGTGCTAGGGAGATCTCAGACCCGTTACATCTTCCTTCTTCTAGAGGACATGTTTCTGCCCCTGTCCTTCTCACCACCGTTCCCATTCTTTCTTTCTCTCTCTCTCTCTTTTTTTTTCTCTTTTCAAGACTGAGTTTTACCTTTGGATTGAGATTGCTTTCTTGATAACGCACTTGACTTATTCTCACCTGCACCTCACTTGTGATTGCCACCTCTGTTCCTCCCATATTCTTAAAACTAGAACGTGAGGTCAAGAAGCTCGGACAAGCACTTTTTAGTCGGTTATCTTTGTCAGTTCTGTAAAACAAAATGAAGTGATCATGATAGGAAAATATGCTTCATTAAAAGACTGTTGGAAAGCGTGCTGGATTTGAGGTAGATGAATGTGAACAAGGTCAGCAAATACGTGCAAAGTTGGAGTGCAGCTCTGTAGGTGAAGAATCAGGTTTGTGACTTATCCTAGAGCAAGTGGCTGTGAATTGGGAGGGAGAGGCTGGCCCTGAATCTTCTAGGGGCTCCTTGCTTGTAGCACTTGTATTTTCTTCTCTCTCTTTTCCCAGGTGCCTTCTGAAGAACTACCATGTCTGGGGATAGTTCATCTTGCACAGAACACAGAAGCAGCAGCAGCAGCAGCAGCAGCAGCAGCAGCAGCAGCAGCAGCAGCAGCAGCTGTAAACCTCATGCCTCCAACCTTCGGAAAGCAGGGAAGAAATGCTGTGAGTTCTGATAGAGTGAAGGCTGCTCCCTCTTTGTCCTGGAAATGTCTTTGTATCCCAGACTCCCTTGCTCTGTGGGAGTGAACAGTAATTCTTGGGCATGGCAACGTACATTTTATTTATTTTGTGACGGGGTTTTACTCCAGAGCCCTGGCTTGCTGGGTACCTGCTGTGTAACCCAGGCCACCCTGTGACTCAGGCAATTCTCCTATGTTAGCCTCTTGGAGTACACATGTGCGCCACTGTGTCTGACATGACATAGGATTTCAAACAGAGTCTACAAAGCGGGCAATTTCCTGTCCCAAACAAGTAGGCTTGTTGAAATGTGTCTTTGGAGCCTGACTGCTGTGTGGCCCAGAGTTTCTTGCTGCTTTCGTTGGCCATGGGAGCACTTGCCTGATGTTGGAAACTAGAACAAGTTCTTATGTACGTACGATGGCAGAGTGTCAAGGTGCAGGATTAATCTGGGCCTGTCACTCTCTGTTTCCCTTAATCTCTTGGACTGTGTTCTAGATCGGTGACACTAAACTGCGGGCAGAAGCCAGGCAGGGTGGTCCACACCCGTAATCCAAGCCCTGGTGAGCATCAGGAGTTCAAAGTTGGGCTCAGCTACACATACTTAGTTCAGAGTAAGCCTGGACTACTCGAGACCTTGTCCCCAAAAAGCAAGCAACCAGGAGTTGCAGGTAGAAGCTAGTACTCATCCTGTACCTCCAGGCCTAAGGGGAACGAGCCCTGACATGTGAATCTTGGTGTCTTGGGTCCTTACGTTCTTACAGGGCTAGCCTTGCATTTTGTAGATTCCTTCACATAAGTGCAGAGAGGGCAGCTATGGTAGCAGGGGAATGTTCCCCCGACTTTACATTCCTAGGCAAGGTTCTAGAGTTCCCTAAAAGTCTGGGGCATTGGCCGTCAGATGTTTCTAGAACCCTCAGAAGAGTTTTAGCATGCTTGGTCTTCCTTGTGGAATACACCGTTTTGTTGAAACCCTTCCAGTTGAGTAAAAAGTGCTTCTGCATGTGGGTGGGTGAAAGGAGGTGGGTGGTCAGTTGAGACCAGGTACTGGATGTGTTCAGAGTCTACCCCAGAGGCTCCGTCATGGGGTCATGCTCTTGTTCATTTCATGCTCTTTTATGTGGTGTCCATGACACATGTCCTGGATAGATGCGGGTGTAGTACTGAGCTTGGCACACCTCTGTGGTTAGGGCAGGAAGTCAGTACGGAGGGCAAACTGTCTCGTGAGTAAACTAGGTGGCAAGATGCTTGCTTAATTGTAGACCCTTCATTGGGACTACCTGGGTTTCAACAGTGGTTTTCCTGTTTCCTAGCTGTGCGCCCTTGAGCAATTTGCTTAACCTCTCTCTCCCCCAGTTTACTCTTTTTTTTTTAAAGAATCAAGCCTCCCTTCCCTCTGTCCCCTATGACCCCTTCTCTTTTCTTTCCCCTGACAGTGGCCCACTGTGTGGCCCAGATCAGCATTAAATGTGACTTTCTTGCCTTAGATCCAGAGTGCTAGGATTCCAGATGTACACCGCCACTCTTAACCTAGTTTACTCTGTTATAAAGTGGAGATACTAAGGTTGTTCTCCTGGGAGCGAGGTGAGAATTAAATAAGAAAATGCAGACAAGCACTCAGACGAATGTTGGAACTAGCTGCTGTGTATAATTTTTCACAAGTAACTCTACTTTTTGTATTTACTCTTGAAACAATACATATAAGTAGTATGATACTCAGGTGCTGGCAATACCTCATAATTTAAGAGCCCTTTACTTTTTCAGTGAAGAAGGTTTTCTATTGTTTGACAGTATTATAACTCACATGTTCTGATCCAGTGTGGTCCTCTTAAAGGGAACGTGCTCCTGGTACTAGGGTATGTAATCCACACGACAGTGGAGAGGGATGGGGTGGACGACGTCACAGCCAGCTGGTTCACGTTCTCGGCCCTCCTAGCTCTGCCTCTCCAGCTGGCTGCTTCTCCTGCCTGCCTTCCTAACCCTCTCATAGCTCTTCCACCGGAGGGCTTTTGATTAAGGAGCATAATCCTAGGTCTTGTTGAGGATTTCTAGACTCACCCCTGCTCCTGGCCATAGCTTTTCTTTTCTAATCTCTAACCTTTTTTTTGTTTTTTCGAGACAGGGTTTCTCTGTGTAGCTTTGCACCTTTCCTGGAACTCACTCTGTAGCCCAGGCTGGCCTCGAACTCACAGAGATCCGCCTGCCTCTGCCTCCTGAGTGCTGGGATTAAAGGCGTGCACCACCACCACCCGGCCTTAATCTCTACCCTTTTTTTTTTTTTTTTTTTTTTTTTTTTGGTTTTTCGAGACAGGGTTTCCCTGTGTAGCTTTGCGCCTTTCCTGGAACTCACTTGGTAGCCCAGGCTGGCCTCGAACTCACAGAGATCCGCCTGGCTCTGCCTCCCGAGTGCTGGGATTAAAGGCGTGCGCCACCACCGCCCGGCTTAATCTCTACCCTTTTAAAACTGCTTTTTCTACCCAACTGAAGGGCTCTGAGTTGTCATTTATGTACCCAACTTTTTTTACCTCGTGGTAGGACTGAGATTGTGAGATCCTCAGGAGAGTATTAGTTCTGTTTTGTTTTTTTGTGTGCTGTGCACAGAGACTTGACTGTTTGCTTGTTCGGATCCATCCTCCTAATGAGAGTAGAGTCATAGGCACCTTTTCTGCTTGGTTACCGTGTCCTTTTTAAAAACCTCCCTGAACGGTAGATGTCATTCCTAGGTTGGTTGACCCAGACTCACCCACTCCACATCGTGTGGAGAAGGTCCCTTGTTACAGACTCGCCGCCTGCCTGTGTTGCTTTATTTATAGCTCAGCTGCTGTCTCCTTGCTGCTCCTCACCCCTGCGAGCGAACTTTGAGTCTGGGAAGCGACAGGGCTTCACTTCAAGCCAAAGAATGACTGTAAGGAGCGAAGACCTCAGGAGCCTTCCTGGGACTTGAGATGTTCCTGGTGTGGGGTTGTGGGTGTACCGGCTGGGGTCCTTTTAAGGGACCCAGGTGAGTGGTTTCAGGGGTCTCTGAGAGCAGGAAACGAGGGACCTATATGCTTTCCTTACTAAGTCTTTTTTTCCTTTCTCATGTTTTGGTTTCTTTTATTTATTTTTAAAATATTTTGAGTAGATCTGGAGAAGACAAGTATATTTTCCCCTAAATACAAAAGTAATGCATGCTTAGGAAACTCAAATAATTACAAAAGAAAACATGGAAAGTAAAATCTCTTCCAATCTCTCTTATCTCTGCTAACATCACTTCTTTTGGATGTTTAGTTCTGGTGTATCCCATTACCAAACATAGGTAGACTCATGATATACATAGTCTGTTCTGTTGCCATTTCATTTTTAAGTATGTATTATACTTTGGACTCTTGTTTATTTTTTACATGTTGGTAAATCCACGTTGACCTCATTCTCCATTGTGTGAATCTCGCCTGATAATTGTTTAAAACTTTTCACTGTCACAAAGAACGCTTCAGTGAGCAACTTTATGAGTCTGCATGCTCATGTCAACAGCATTTCCTACAGACGTAAAGGAGCATGACAGACCCAGTGGGAGCCCTCCACCATGTTGTAATATGTTCTGTGAAGTTTCTGGGCCTCAAGATGTATTTGCTGGAGGTTGCCTATAACTGACCAAGGCTGCACTGCCTACCAGAAACCTCAGTTTTCTTAGTGTTTGGGTGCAGTTCTTCCAACTGATTATTTCATGCTCATCAGTCAAACAGCAGTAGATGATCAGATTTTATAGTTTTTTAATGAATAACATTAAGATAACAATAATGATAATGTTTTATGGGTTTCATATTCAAAATACTGGGCCTGTTTAATGTGGATAATGGAAAAAGTCCTTGACCGTGAGGAGACCAAGAACCATTTCTCTCCTAGACATCCTTCCAGATAAGCTTGGAGAACACAGTCATGTTTTCCATGGGACCTTTTGTTATGTGCTAATGTGATGGCCAAGAACCAGCAGATAAGGCTGAATGGGCAGTCATGAGATCAGTAATGTGGTGGGGAAGCCTGACCTTGACTTTCTTCTGTGGTCCTGTGGGCCATGCTCATACGTTCTCTGGGATTTCGTTTTTCCATTTCTGTGAAAGAAACTCTCAAGCTCTCGTTTTCACTAAGCATGCTGATAAAGAGAGATGAATTGAAGCTGGATAAAGCAAGTTTAACTCTGCATAAAAAAGACAAAAGGATTTCAGGATTGGAACAGTTTTCCATGTATGTCAAGAGATGGCGTTACGTATCTCTAGGTCAATCGGTGTGAAGTGCCTTCCCGTTCACACTCAGGTGGTGCTTTTCCTTTGACAGATAGGAACAAAGTTCCCAGTTCTACCAGCCTGGCAGTTTGAGATAGGAAGTATTATTTGAGTTTTTGTTTTTGTTTTCCCCAGAAAGTGAGAAGCCCTGGTTATAGCAGGTGTGTGTGTGTGTGTGTGTGTGTGTGTGTGTGTGTGTGTGTGTGTGTGTGATCTAGGCTGAGGCTGGAAGAGTGATGCTGAAGAGTAGGAATATGGAGTGCCCGTGGCCCAACCCTGTTAGCTTTTGTTGTTAGCTTTCTAGCTTTCTCTGTCCAGCATGGTGAACACAGAACAGCTACTCCCGGGTTTCTCTCAGAGTAGCTCCTAAGCATGCTTTGTTCTAAACTTCAGGGAGGGTAACAGTACCATTGGCGGAAGTGCCTAATGGGCTAGAAGATGTGGACAGAGAGGCCTGTAAGTGCAGCTAATGAGCCACATCATCACATATCCAGAGGAGTATGTGATAAGCTGGAGACCATGAAAACTTAGGGGTGGAGGGTTGGGGGGGGATTTTACTGCTGGGACCTGTTGCCAGGCGGGCCTGTTGCCTCCTGGGGTCAGTGCTCAGGGACTAATGCCCACAGAGGCCACCAGGTGTTGTTTACTTGTTTCTTAGCTCCTTGTGTGGATAGAGATGAAAAATGCTTTTGCTGCTCCATGACCTATCTTGGTGGAGCTCCTGTCCAGAGTCAGCAATTTCCCTGTGCAGCAGGGCTTGGATTCTCGGTGGGTGGTCTCCTAATTCTTTCCGAAGGAAAGAATTCATAGAGACAGTTAATAGAATGCTTAAACAGAAGTTTATTTAGCAAAGCTAAACAAAGTAAAGACACTAAGGAGATTGAAATGGGCGTCTTCAAGGCAGGAAGCAGCCCAGCAGGTTCTGAACTATTAGGTGGGTGCCTTTGTCGTCCCAAATCATGGTGGGGCCACATCTCCCTTTTAGGATATTTCTTCCCATGATCCTGCAGACGGGGAGGTGTCACACCAGCAATGCACATGACATTCTAATGATCTCAGGTCTTGAGGATGCAGACCGTCAGTGCACATGACATTCTAATGATCTCAGGTCTTGAGGATGCAGACCGTCAGTGCACATGTGTGGGGAAATGCCCCGGTGCCTTAGTTTCTGGCACAGTGAGAACAACCTCACTGCAGCCTCAAAGATGCTTAGCCTCAGAGTGTCATTGACACCATCAGGTGACACTTGTTGCGGGGTCCCTTCGGAGAAAGGTGCTAGACGCAGATGGTCCAGGTGCTTTTCTTCCTTTGCTTGTCTTTAGCCATGGAGAGAGCCTGCAGCCTGAGCTGTCCCTGGTGATGTCAGCTTGGGTCTTGGCTTCAAGAAAGGCTTGATCAGGTACAAATGCAGGTCTTTTCTCCACCCCTGCTTGGTGGCAGCATGCACAGGGAGGAGCCAGTTCTGTGAGTGAACTGAAACAGGCCTCTTGTTAGGGAGAAAAACTGGGGCGCACAGGTCTGGATTCCAATGGCACATCTACACTGGACTGATTTTGTGCCGTACGAGTCACAGACTGTCTAAGCCCACCAGCCCAGTGAAACCTATACTTGCGAAGGAACACTCCTGAGAGAAGTTAGTTGCTATGGAGAGGTCAGCACCACCAACTGTCCTGCTTACCAGTCATTCTACCTTTATATGAGCTCTTGAGGCAGGCAGGCCTCCATGTCCTTGTGCTTGAGCCTGAACCTTTATGGAGTCTATTCAGACCTTTCTCCTGTAGGCTTTGGCTACCGAATGGGGCTGTGGTTTAGAAATTAAGTGGGGGAGGAGTTCATGACCTGAGTGTGGTGGCCAAAATAGCTTGAGGCAGGGATTTTTTTTGCAGAGACCATCAACATCTTGCCTGTGGCTCTGGAGGGATGGGTGGGATCCTCAAGGGAGATACTCTGTGGGACCTATTTTAAAGTCAGTCTGGTTTGGGGTGAATAGAATCATAGCTACAATGTTATTAATCATTCTGTCTCTTCCAAATCTTTACTGTGTCTTTCCCTCTTGGGAACCTCTCTGAATGAAGACTTGGGAAAAAATGCCTGGGCGTGGGTTCTTTATGGAAGTCTGCATGACCCTTTAACTCTGTCGCCTCAGTTTGCCTTCTCACCCTTCCTGGACCTTTGCCCAGTAGGCTTGTGAGGACTAAATGAGATGATGACTACGGAGTTCCTCATCTGGACATAAACCTCATGGGACGTGTCGTGTCGTCACTTAAGCCTTGCCTGTCTCCCTTCCTTTCAGCATGGGCCTCCTACATGACCAACTCCCCAACTCTCATCGTTATGATTGGTTTGCCAGCCCGGGGGAAGACTTATGTGTCCAAGAAACTAACACGCTACCTCAACTGGATTGGGGTACCCACCAAAGGTAGGTGCAGGCCCTTCCTCGGGAAGGGAGTTGATTAGTTCCAGGGCCCCACAGGCCTCTGAGAGACTTAATCTTGCTAGCATCGAGGTCCTCTAATACTTCTGGTAAAGATAAAGATTGCTTCCTCGTTCCCTGGATTTGTTGTCCGCAGCCATGTCTCCTGCAGGCCTAGGCAGACCATCCTAGTTTTGATAGAATGCCTTTGGTAGAAGTAGTCAGAATTCAGTGAGAATGTGCTGCCTCATAACTCATGGCACATGTGTCATGTTCTGAACCTTAATGATACCCTGGTGAGACAGTAGCCGAGGAGACAGATGCTCAGCTTCAGCTTGCCCACGTTCTTCACCTAAGTCAGGACTTGAACCCAGCTTGTCTTGGTTTGGTATTGTTTCCAACATGCATGGTGCTTTTTCCATCCCACTGGCCACTCTGTTAGGCCAAGAAGTCTCCTTTAGTGGGGCCGTTGTATTGTTTTTGCTGCAGTGTTTAACCTCGGGGTATATCGGCGTGAAGCGGTCAAGTCCTATAAGTCTTACGACTTCTTTCGGCATGACAACGAAGAGGCTATGAAGATCCGCAAGTGAGTCTTTTTCTTTTTCAAGGCCTGGCCTAAGTCAGCTGTTTCTGGGCAGTTGTGAGACTGAGTGTGTTAGGGTCCAGTTTTTCTCAGGAAATATCTTGGGAGCATTTTAATGCATATGATTAGATTGAAAGATCAGCTTGGGTGGGTGGGTAGCAGACAGGGCTGTAGAAGATGCTTTTGCGTGATGTCTAAAGGGGTATGCGGCCTAGAAACTGGACACGGAGGAAGTTGTAGGAGGGTGTGCAAACTTCCATGGGAAAGTTGAAAGACTTAGTTAGGGGGAGCATAACCAGAAAGAAATTGAGTGGGCAGTACAACTGTGTGTGTCTCCGCCCTTGTTTGCTCTTAGATCTTTTCACCGATTTCCTTTTTCTCCTGGCAGACAGTGTGCTCTGGTAGCACTGGAGGATGTAAAGGCCTATTTTACTGAAGAGAGTGGGCAGATTGCGGTAAGCCGTGTCCGCTGCCCCTTCATCCCCACTCTTCCAGCGTCCTGGCTACTCAGCCCCACCTGAGTAACCAAGGAGTCAGCCTTGGGCCGTGTTTCATTTTTCTCTTCCCGGTCATTTGCTTGGTGTGCTCTCTGCCTAGGTGTTCGATGCTACCAATACCACTCGGGAGAGGAGGGACATGATTTTGAATTTTGCTGAGCAGAATGCCTTCAAGGTGGGCTCTGACCCTATGTTGGAAGAGAAGGGAGGAGTGGAGGTGGGGAGCTAGGATGGAGAGATGGGGATGTAGGTCCCTTTGACTCTGGTGACCACAAGATTAGGTAGGATATCTATTGTGTCCACTTGGGGCCTAGGCCTATCTTTGAGTGTTTTTGTTTAGATCCTTTCTCTGGCCTTTATTTAACCTGTAAGGCAGGGTTGGGGGCACTTCATAAGGAGATCCTGAAGATATGGTAGTTGGGTGGGATGGGTGAGTATGTGCTTTCAGTTAACAATCTGGCATTTTTGACATGATTATCACGCCTTCGCTCCATGGCCAGGTATTCTTTGTGGAATCTGTCTGTGATGATCCTGATGTCATTGCTGCCAATATTCTGGTGAGTGTCATCCCTGTTACCGTTAGTCAGTCAGTCAGTCTCAGTCTCTCTGTGTCTGTTGCTCTCCTTAGTGAGAGAGAGAGAGAGAGAGAGAGAGAGAGAGAGAGAGAGAGAGAGAGAGAGAGAGAACTCTGGGTAGTGAAAGAAGAAAACACAGAGATCTTCTTTATCTGGGAGCATTTTGTACCTTTGAAATCTTCTCTTGGGAAGAGAACCTGGGTTTGTGGAGAATACAGTAGAAATGAGTTGCTGAATGGGGAACAGCTTAGGCTGGGAGCCCTGGCTTTGTGTTCTGACATTACCCGATGGGGAGACCTAAGTGTTGTGCCAGATTAGACTTCTTTTTCTTGTTCAGCCACCTCCTAGGAAGGTTGTTGATTCAGTATCATCTAATGTTACGATCAGCATTGAATATTGCACCCCAGTGCCCTGTGGGGCACAGCACCAGCCAGTGCTCACTGGGTAGGTTGTTTGGTTCTGTGCCCATAGGCATCTTGGTATGCTCTCCCAGAGGTGCCTTCACATCATAGGAGCTGGAGTTACTTTATTTGAGGAAGAGGCAGTGACCCCTAAGTCAAATACCGGGTCACATCCTCTGTGCTGAGAAGCAGTAGGGGAAAATTGGAGCCCATTCTGTGTTTTTAGGCAAATACATAAAGGGCTCAGGGCTTAGAAGCAGCGTTAGCTGCATGACTCCCTCTGTCCCTTGGCCAGAAGGCAGGCACATGACTCCCCAGTTGTCTTCCCTTTCTTGGTTGCCAGGGTCACAGGACAGGATGGGAGTGTTCAGTGAACGGGGAATGCCAGTACTCTAGTGAAAGCTGTTTTTATGGACTTCTTCTGTTTTTAGCAGTGGCTATTTGTAGGAGGGCTGTTAAGAACAGAATTCTGACCGGGCCCTTATGTTCCTGTGATTTCAGGAGGTAAAAGTGTCAAGCCCTGACTATCCTGAAAGGAATAGGGAGAATGTGATGGAGGACTTCCTGAAGAGAATTGAGTGCTACAAAGTCACTTACCAGCCCCTTGACCCAGACAACTATGATAAGTAAGGTTCAACACCATGATCTGAGGGTTGAGGCAGGAGGAAAAGTGTCTTTCTCCCTGTTGGTCTCGAATTCTTCCTGGTAATCTAAACTTATGCTGTTTACGTCATTTCACAGAACAAGGTTTTTGTTGTGATATTGTCTTAGTTAGGTTACCATTGCTGTGTTAAGCACAATGACCAAAAGCAAACTGGGGAAGAAAGGGTTTATTTGGCTTATGTTTCCACACTGTAGTCCATCACTGAGAGAAGTCAGGACAGGAACTCAGGCAGGACAGGAACCTGGAGGCAGGAGCTGATGCAGAAACCATGGAAGGGTACTGCTTACAGGCTTGCTCCTCATGGCTTGCTCAGCCTACTTTCTTATAGAACCCAGTACCACCAGCCCAGGGATGGTACCAACTACAATGTGCTGGACCTTCCCCATCAATCACTAATTCAGAAAATGCCCTGCAGCCTCATCTTCTGGAGGCATTTTCTCAATTGAGGTTCCCTACTCTCAGATGACTTTAGCTTGTGTTAAGTTGACATTAACCTACCCAGCACAGATATTTATGTGGGTTGTGTGTTTTACCTAACCGTACTTAACCATATTTCCCCTCATCAGTTTTTCTTTTCTAATCTCTAGAGCAGTGGTTCTCAACCTGTGGGTTGGGAACCCCTTTGGGGTTAGAATGACCTTTTTTAGGGATTGTGTATCAGATATCCTGCATGTCAGATTTTATATTATGATTCATAACTAGCAAAATTACAGTTATGAAGTAGCAACGAAAATTTTATGTTTGGGGTCACAACATAAAGAATTGTATTAAGGAGTCTCAGCATTAGGAAGGTTGAGAACCACTGCTCTAGAGCAAGGTTTTCCATCTAAGCATTAGTGACATTTTGAACTGTGGAATTCTTTGTTATAGGGGCTACTCTGTGTACTCTAATATGTGTAGCAGTCTCCATGACCTCTGTCCACTAGGTACCAGAAACACCTCCAAGCTGTGACAGCGGAAATGTTTTTAGCTATTACCAAATGTCTCCCAGGGACCCAAATCGTCTCTAGTTACAAAGCACTGCTCCAGATTCAGTAAATCTGGACTATAATGCTATAGGGTATCTCTTAGAGGTATGTCATCAGTGTTGAAGTTTACCATATATAATCTGTATTTTAGTATATGTGCTTGTTACATATATATCACATGAACTCAGGGATGCTGCCTGACAGAAGGAGAAATGTCTGATCAATGTTAGCCATTCTGACTGTGGTAATGTCTCCTGGCAGTGAGGCATAGAATACAGACTGATTGGCCTGGTGTCGGGTATAGTGACATGTTAAGTCCATGTTGCAGAAAGGCAGTGTATGTATGGAAACCTGTGGGAACATTGCCTTATGAAATAGTGTGTTTTGTTTTGAGTTTTTGAGACAGTCTCAAGGAGTCCATGCTGGCCTTTAACTTACTATGTAACAGGATGACCTTGAACCCCTGACCCTTGTGCTTCTCCCTCTGTAGTGCTACGATTGTATTTCCAAGAAATAGTGTTCTATCCACTCATTTCTCATCGCTGTGACAGAACACCTGGCATCAGGAACTCGGGAGGGACGTTTGTTTTGGTTTAGTGTTCAGCAGGTACAGCAGCACCGTGTGGGGACAGCGTGGGAGCAGGACTGCCTCCCGCCCCATGGGGGTGGAAGGCTGCTGCTTGCTCATGCTTCAGAGGCTCAGGAAGCAGAACGGTTGTGCTCCTCTGGCTTACTTTCCCCTCTCCCCCCAGTTTTTGAGTCAAGATCTCACTGTGTATTCTAGGATAGCCTTGAGCTCAGGGCAATCTCAGTGCTGAGATTACAGGTGTGAACCCCCATGCCTCTCTCCCTCTTCTCTCTTTATTCGGCCCAGGACCCTCTAGACCATGAGATGCTGCTGTCTGTAGTCAGGGGGAGGGTTGCGCCCTTATTTAGTCTTCTGTGGGAACACCCTCACAGACATACCCAGAGGTGTGTCTCTAGTGCCCTAGGCAGTTCTTAATCCAGTCATGCTGATTATCAAAACCAGCCATGTGCACAGCCCAGGATTAAGTCACTGGAGTTATCTCATTAATGTTTTGAGCTTTCATTTTCTTCAAATGGATTTCCCAGAATACAAGTATTTAGAAGCATTTCCGTAAGAAGTGGCTGAAAGGCACTGCCCCAGATATGGCATAAGAAGATACCTTCAGTCTCTCAAATTCCTTTGTAGAAAAGCATTCTACAGAGATATTTATGTTTATAAGAATGTATGTTTATAGATTTTTATCTCTGGTGGTAGGTCAGTGGGTGACTTACCTTATTGTATCATTTTCTCCTGATCATTGTTTGGAATAAGCTCATATTACTCTAATTTTAAGAAAAATCCCATGGTTACAAAGCAAATAGTTAGTGGCAGTGTCTTTGAGAGAGGTTGATTAGGTGGTGCAGGGTGTAGCAGGCACTCTGGTTTTTTCCTTCCTCACCCCCCTCACCCCCTGGAGTTGCCATGCTCTGTCTGGATTTTGACCACATCATGGGGGGCCCACATGTGTCTCACCAAATTTTGAATTTAGCAAAATCTTCAAGTCGCTTAGTCTAGCTCTGGGAAGCCTGAATTGTGTTTCCCACACTTGCACATAGGCATGGCGCAGGATGGACACCGGGGATAGTCCGTACTTGCTGGAAGTTCAGTCAGTTGTATGCCGTCTTCATTTGAAGATGTAATCTATCTCTTAGCATTTGGTTGTTCTGTAAATGTGGCAGTGTACAAATCATTCTCCCCATACGTTTTATTGGTTCATTTGTCTTGAGTCAGGGTCGAACTCGAGCCCCTCCTGCCTTAGCTCCTAAGTGCTGGGGTTGTCGGCCGGGGCCGACAGCCTTGCTCCCTGCCCACCTCACTCCTCGTCTCAGATTTTCTTACCGTGGAATTCCTTCTTTCTGCCCTATCCCAGGGATCTGTCTTTCATCAAGGTGATAAATGTAGGCCAGAGATTTCTGGTCAACAGAGTCCAGGACTACATCCAGAGTAAAATTGTCTACTACCTTATGAACATCCATGTCCAGCCTCGCACAATCTACCTTTGCCGGCATGGAGAGAGCGACTTCAATCTTCTGGGGAAGATTGGGGGTGACTCCGGCCTTTCACTTCGAGGAAAGCAGGTGAGTAGTTAGCCAGCAGGCTGGATTTCCTACGCTTAGAGTTAGAAGGGCATGCTGGAGGTCATCTGTTTTATCCCCTCCTGCTTAAATCCCATTGGGGCTTAGGCTGTGGTGTCACACAGCCAGGCAAGGGCTGAGGAGGACGTTCTCTGCTTACTGCTCGTAACTCTGGATTAGAGTGTGGGTCACTTGAGACCCTTTCTGCTGTGATCATTCAGCCATCAGGAAATTACAGGGCACTATTTGTGATGTGACACAGAGTCCCTCCAACTGAATTTCATTTCCTCTTGGGTTTATAGTTTGACCATGGCTAGTAGTCTCTGTGTGTATTGTGTGTGGGGTATGGTGGGTTTTCTTTGTTTAGCTTTTTTTTTTTTTTCCAAACCCCAGTTTGCTCAGGCTTTGAAGAAGTTTCTGGAGGACCAGGAGATCCAGGACCTCAAAGTGTGGACGAGCCAGTTGAAGAGGACTATTCAGACTGCTGAGTGTCTTGGGGTGACCTATGAGCAGTGGAAAATACTAAATGAGATCGATGCTGTGAGTCAGCGTTCCTGATTGACACTCTCAGAGGTTACAGCCTGGGTAACTTAGAAAACCAGAATCGTCACCTAGAAACTGAGGAGTCGGAATCTGGCCATTTCAGAGGTTAGGCGAGAAAAAGGTCAACTCCTCCTCCTCAGGGCTCTTCTCATACCTGAGCCCAAGGCAGGACACCAGTCTCTAACTGAGTCACTGCTGCTTGTATCGAGTGGCGCTAACAAGGACTCATTTTGTTTCCCTGCTAGGAGAGGGAAGCTCCTAATCACTCAGTCCTGTACTACTTGCTTTGATCATTCAGCCAGCAGTTCTGGGAAAGTCTTTCCCCAAATTTTCCTTGGCATTCTGTATTGCTTAGCCCAGATACATATTTCTTTTTGTTTTTATTGATACCAGGGCTCATTCTAGCCCAGGTTGGCCGGCCTGGAACTCATGATCGTCCTGCCTCTCAGCGTCCCAAATATTGAGCTGACAGGTCAGCTTAGACGCGTCTCTTTCCACCTGTGACAGCTGACTTTGGCCACAAATAGGTGCAATACGCGGAAGGCCGGCCTCAGCACGTGGCCTCCACACATAGTGAGGCACTGGTGTTCCTCAGTGTCACCGTCCTCGTCTGGGATGGGGAGAGCGTGGGCGTCACACGTCCTGACGCTGCTATGGCTCTTGCAGGGCGTGTGCGAGGAAATGACGTATGCGGAGATTGAGAAGCGGTACCCCGAGGAATTTGCACTTCGGGATCAAGAGAAGTACCTGTATCGATATCCTGGTGGGGAGGTGAGGCTTCACTGACGTGGAGTAGCTGTCTAGTGCTTTGCTGGGCACTTTTCTCAAGGGGAGGAGAAAGGGTGACCTAGGAATCCCTTCTTACCCTGCCTTTGGTCCTGCTGTTTAATTCAGCTTAGACAGTCAGCTTTACATTTTGTTAACTTTCTAAGATCCCTAGGGGACAGGGTGACAAGATCCCTTTTGTGCTGAGAATGTTAGAGAATGAATGTGATCTTGTTACTTTTTCCCTTCTCTTCCCTCTCCTCCACTCCTACAGGCAGATAGAGTCACTTAAGTAAGTACAGGGCGTGAGTTACTTCCTTTACCATGTTTTAGGCACTGTCCTTTTTGAAATGGCTTTCTACCCTAGGGTGTGCGTGGCAAGGGTAAATGAAATGTAAGGGCAGAGGTTCAGGAACCTTCTAGAACTCTTTTGTTGCTCTACACACTGCCTATTAATGTCTCTGAGGAAAAGAGAAATAAATTGCATTTCTTGAACGGTGGTTTTTGGTCTAAATAATTGCTTTTGAAAGATCAGGATGTTCTTAGGAAGCCAGGGCTGGGCAGTTAGGCAGCAGAGAAGCACTATGCCTCCCCCGCCAGAGTAGTCTCTTGAGTCTGGAACTTAGCCACCAGCTTGGCTGCTAGCGTGCACCTGGCCTCTTACCAGCTCTCCTCACTTCTCCCGAAGTCATACCAGGACCTGGTGCAGCGACTGGAGCCTGTCATCATGGAGCTGGAGCGTCAGGGCAACATCCTCGTCATCTCCCACCAAGCTGTCATGCGCTGTCTCCTGGCCTACTTCCTGGATAAAGGCGCAGGTGCTGTTTGGTGGAGGGGATAACACACACACACAGGGACAAGGCTGGACGTGGTGGTGACGGGTTCTTGACTACCGGCTCCCCTTTTCTTCCACTCATGTGGAGCTCCCAGCCGCTGTCGGCCCACCGCTTGCTCACTTGAGTCTGCCGCTCCCAAAGCTGGCAGTGGAGGATGGCTGATTGGATGCTGCCTGGCCTGCCGAAAGGGTCACCTCCAGCCGACCTTACTGGCAGCGTCAAGGCGGGGACTTGAACAGTCCAGTTTGTCTGTCTAATTATTGTGGGTGGTTTATTAGGACTGTCTTCACCCTTTGCGAGTGGGAATAGAGCAGTTTTAGAAAAGCAGTAGGAAGTGCTCCTCTGGCCTGTCTTTCCCCAGTCCTTAGGCTGCTTGAAGCCTTGCATCTCTTTTTTCATGCATTTCAGATCTACACTGGCCCTTGTTTCCTTCCTTACCACTCGGTAGCTTGGGTGGCTTCTTTGGACCTGCCAATTTTCTGACTTTAGGGGAAAAGCTGTGCCACTCTAGGTGATGGTCAGGGTAAAGAAAGCTCATGGGCCCTTAGATTCTCTTTTCCTCAAATGACCGTATTCCTTAATACTAAGACTTCCCTCCCCGGGTCTTTTTGTCTTTCAGATGAGTTACCATACTTGAGGTGCCCTCTCCACACCATCTTCAAACTTACTCCTGTGGCCTATGGTAACTATGAGCTTGAGCTGGTGAGAGGTGGGATCTCAGGAACATCAGGATATATGTGTCAGGGATGTTCTGTTAGTAGCTTCCGCTTGAAAAGAGCATATGCACGTGTGTTCCTCTGGAGTACATGTATGCATGCCCCAGTGTATGCTCGACCATGCTGAGACTGAAGAGTTTTCTTTGAGCTGCTTCTTGGTGGCTTTTCTCTCCTCCTCTCTACCCCCACCCCCTCCTTGTTGGTAGTTTATTTCTTGTGCTTGGTTTTATTTTGTTTTGTTTTTGGGATTAGTTGGGTCTAGCCTGGAACTCCAGGTAGTGTGGAACTCATGGCAGTTCACCTGCCTCAGCCTCCAAGTACTGGGGTTTCAGGAGTGAGCCACCATGCCCGGCTCTGACAGCTTTTCTCTCCTGGTTTGTTTTTTATTTTCAGGTTGCAAAGTGGAAACAATTAAACTGAATGTGGAGGCTGTGGACACACATCGTGACAGGCCAACTGTAAGTATTTCCTAGTCACCTTGAATCTTTGAATCATTGTCGTCAAGAGGCTTGGGTTTCTTTTATAAAGAGAAACAAAGCCAGAATTCGTGGCCTGTCATGGTCTCCTCACTTCCAACAGGGAAAGATGGAAGGGATTTTTAGTTTTTAAGTGAGTATCTCTTTCATGAATCGTAGCCCTGAAAGTTAGCTCCTGGGAATCGAGTTCAATATAGAAAGGGTTTGGCTGAAGTGAAATGTACGAATTCCCTTGCTGCACCCCCAGGGAAGTCTCCATTTACAAAGCAGGATCTAAGGGGTCATTACCAGTATAGTCAGGAGCTGCCAGTCAGCTCCTTGGTCTGCTCTTGGCAACCTGTGTGGACTTAAGCAACCGCCTTTGTTGGCTCCTTTACTGCTCTTCAACGTGGTACCCAGGGATCTTCCCCTGTGATGACCCTTTTATTCCTCTGGGGCTGTGGGCCCAGACTATGCCCTGCTCGGTCCTGTGTGTAGAGAAGCAGGAGGAAGAGCGGTTATGCTCAGGAGCATTGTGTGACCTCTATGGGTAAGGTTTGGTATGGCTTTCATGTATGTGGTATCCCTCCATTTCCAATCAGCACAACTTCCCCAAGAGCCAAACCCCTGTAAGGATGAGAAGGAACAGCTTTACGCCTCTGTCCAGTTCGAACACAATAAGGCGTCCGAGAAATTACAGTGTTGGGAGCCGGCCCCTCAAGCCCCTCAGCCCTCTCCGTGCCCTGGACATGCAAGAAGGGGCGGACCAGCCGAAGACCCAAGTCAGCATTCCGGTGGTGTAACTGTGTGTCTCCCTCCAGCTTTGGTCTCTTGCCCTTGCCACTAATCAACAAGACGTCCTTTAACTTCACCCTGCTCCTGTCCCAACATTAATCTGAACGTGGACTATGAGCTCATGCGTGTGCAGAGCAGCCTTAACCATTCTCTAGTGTAAACACCTCAGCCGGGGGCAAGATGGCAAGTTGGGTCTTTTGAGGACAGGTTCCCAGATGGGATGGTCTGAAGGAAGAGGAGCCAAGCATGAGTCATGGACTTGGTTCTTCTGCCTCCTCATGTCTGACCCACTAATGTCTCTGTGAGGTGTGTGTGTGGGGGTGGGGTGGGGTGGGGAGTAGCTTGGGAGGGAGTGCTGAATAGAGGGAGATAAAAAAACCCCATTTGTCCTTTACCTGTGTCCTTTTAATCTGTCCTTACACTCCTTACTTAACTCCATGTCTTATAGCTTCTCTTTGGGTTGTCTGGTGTGGTGCATGGCATTGTGGTGTCTTAAAGGAACGGATGGTTGATAGGGGTCTAAGCCCCATTGGTGCTGTGGGTCTGCAGGTGGGTCTGGATCTGCACTGGGAGTCTTTCCCTTCCCTTCTCCCTTCCTCTCCAGCCAGGTCCTGCAAGGGTCAGCCCAGGCTGCAGACCATCCACAGAAAGCCCTGGAGTTTGCAAGTGGACATAGGGTGAGAGCTCTTGCCTCTTTTCCTGAGAAACAATCCGAAGTTTTTGCTGCCCTGGGGAGCTGGCTCTAAGGCTGTGGACATGTTTTGGTTTGTGTTACTCACTGGAGGAGCAGACAGTCCTTTGCTGGTGTGGAGTGGGCTGGGGCTGGGGTGAAGTCCAGATCTTACAGATTCACAGTTCAGACATTTTGTCCTGTGGTGCTCAGTTTCTTTGAATTCCAGTAGCTTTCCTGCAGCCCATGGTCTTTGGGGCTGTTTAAAAGCACCCCGATCTACCATTGAGCCGTGAATTTCTCCAGGCAAAAGGCAGGGTGTTCAGTAAATTCAGTAAAGCTGCTCATCATACTTTTTAGAATAATTTCCTTAAGCTAAGTTTTTACATGAAAAATTATTTTTTGAGCATGAAAGTTTTGATAATGAATTTAGCCTCTTATTGGGGCATTTTGTTGGTATTGGAAAGCTATCTCAGTATTCCAAGGAGTCTCCTGAAGTTTGGCTCTTGGAAGTTTCTATGTGTCTATTACTTGCTTAAAAGAGATTCTCTCTGCCTTGGCCCCAGGGCCTTGTCTGCTGAGCTCAGAACCAGTTCACCCGTGTACACTTTCCTAAGGGACAGATCTAAAGGTCTCCTGAGATTTTTCAGAAGAGACAGGGGACTCCCTATCTCTCAGCTGGTCTTGTGGGGCCAGCTGGTGAGCGAAAGTTAGCAATTTTCTATGAGACTTTGTCTTGTGATAGAAAGCTTTTTGAATGATTCTTATCCGAAACAGTCCTTGGACTGTGCTGTAGAAGTTTTGAAATACATGCATGCTTGGGTTCCCTTGAGTCAGGCTGAGTACTGCCTCAAAATCTCTGGGTTTGGAGCCTAGATCTGTGGGTGTTTAAATTACTTCCTTAGTGGTCAGTCCACTAAGAGTCAGTCCCAGGTTGAGAGGCCATTTGAGGGGCTGGGGAGATGTCTCAGCCGTTCAGAGAGAGCACATGCTGCTCTTCCAGAGGTCTAGACCATGGTCCCTGGCATTCATGATGAGGGGCTTACAGCAAGCAGCCTGTAACTCGAGCTTCAGGGGATCTGGTGCTCTCTCCCCGCTGTCCAGGTACTTCGTATATGTAGCTTATATATACATAGACATACAAATACACATAAATCCCATTTTATTAAGCTGAATAGAAAAATGCCAATATATTGGTATCTTAGGCAAGAATGTATCAGACTGGAAATTGTGAATTCTTGGTTCTGATGCTGGGACAGAGCACAGTTTTGAATGAGTTACCCCCTCAAAGGCAGGCTGCTTTGTTAGAAAGGTGTTCTAGTCCCATCTTTTACCTTGGCATCACAGGGGGATTGCAGCACATTACTGACTTAAACACGTACCCTTGGATCCACACTGAGAATGTAGGCAAGGTGAAGGTACATGGAGATGGAGCCTGATGGAGGTGATCATCACAGGCGGCTGACTTCTGGCCTTGAGTCCTTTACCCATCCATCCTTTAGAGAATACTTGAGTCAGTTTCAGAGGCTGCCTGGATTCCTGAAACTCATCCAAGACAATGACACTGGGAATTCCTGTTAGGCAGTGCTCCTTGTCCCCTCTGGACCTTTGTTTGTGGACACTAGCCTTGGTGAGGAAAACACATGCAGAAAGACAAAACAGAACAAACATTCTCCGTTTCCTTGCCCTGGATATTACAGACAATACAACAACCAACCAACCCTTAGGAGGCCAGGCATGTATGCGTGTGAGGGCGGGCCAACTGGGACTGGATAGCCTATGCGGGGGAAGGCTTATTCCTGGAGGAAACTGAGTCTCTCTCTCTCTCAGCAGCCTTGATTGAGGAGGTTTTTCTGCGTACATGTGTATACATGTACAATTAACTAGAAGAGATTATGACCTGGAAAGAGAGTAGGGAAATGTTGGCGGAGTTGGACGGGAAGCAGGAGGGCTAGAATACAGTACTCATGTATAAGATACTAGAAATAAAATTTAAGAAGACAGAGGATGTAATTGGTGAATGGATTATCAAAAGAATCAAACAGGCTGGGAGAGCTGACATAGGAGGAGAGGATAGCCTGTCTTCGGACTGTTTTCTGGCTCTACGGCTATGAGACCCCAGAGGTTTGGGATGTCCTCTCCCACAGTGTGAGGATGAGTTGTGGTCTCGGCGGTATGTCTGGTACTTTTACATGGTTCCTTTGTCTCCTGTTGAGTTATTAGCAGCTCTGGTCTAAATTGGCATCCAGTCCTTTCTCCTGCTGCCAGGTAAGAGTAATTCAGAGCTACTGAGTGGGAAGAGGAAGAACACTGGTCCAACAACTAAGGATCTAGGCTCCAAGAGGAGCCGTTGCTGACCACTTGAGCTAGCTTGTTGTAAATACCGTCTTCAGGGGCGCTTCGCTGAACCGTCATTCTGACTCAGTCCGCTCCTCGCTCTCCCGGCTTCCCTGTTAGTTCACTCCTGGTGCAAGAAGAGCTGGGGAAGTCTTGTTATCCCTGGATAACAAGGAGTGGAAGTTGGAGCTGAAAAGCAGCAGGGTTTCAACATCCTTCACCTTTTAGAGCAAGATCCTTCAGAGGAGCTGAGCAGGGGAAGCAGGAAAACAGTGGAAAGTGCCCTTACTCCAGAGCTGAGGGAAGTTCCACTTCTCATCTTCCCGCCTTGTTACTTAGGGGTGGGAGATGACCCTGCTGTGCCTGTGTCTGTATCACAAGCCCCTACCAAGAAAAGGTGACTTGTACCTGTATCGAGGCTTTCAGTTTTGCTGTGGAGGGAATAGGTGAAGACTTGAATCTACCTGTGTAAAATGGAAGAGAAAGTAATAGTCTGTATTTATTTATTTATTTATTTAGTTAGTTAGTTATTTTTAAACTCAAAGCTGAATGGAAGTTGAAACCCCGAAGAATGGTGGGAGTTGTAGCTCAGTGGTAGAGTACTTGCCTAGCACGCAGGAGGCCCTGGGTTCAATCCCCAGTCCTGGGGAAAACGAAAACAACACTGAGTGAGAAAGTCAGGCCATGGATTGGAGAGAGAAATCTAGAAGAGAGTTAAAGAACCACTACTGTCCCGTCTTGTTTCCAAACTAGAATTTAGCGCTTACTGATCATTGATGTAGGACCTTTTCTCTTGGTAAAGGAACCATTTCATAATTTTTAGACAGGCGTTATGCTATATGTTCCTAAGTTCCTGGTTCCTAAGAAGTCAGTTAGGGATGCAGCAGGATTGTGTTCCTAGACCATTAAATGGTTGAGCATTTCAGGCAAGGATCTGAGTAATCCTCTTTGAAAACCACAGTTGATCCCCCAGGCCCCTCATTTGAGAAAACAGTATGATTGTTAGGGAATAAGCCTGCCTGAGGATTCTTCTGGGACAGGTGTCATCTGAGTTCCAGAGAAGCTCTTTAGTGTTTAGAGTGGCCAGTGAACGGGGAAGCACGTCAGGTGCCTGAGGTAGCTCCTAGTGATGGGGTTTCACGCACATCCCCCTGCCCTTGCTAGTCTCAGAAGAATGTTCTGTTTGTTGAAGTTTTAGTAAATTACCCAGTTTTCCTTGTATTCATTTTTACTTGTTTGTGTTTTAAAGCATTTTTATTTTAAAACTATGTAATATGTAACAGTTGAGCCAGGTAGCAGGACTGCCGTGCAAGATCTTGACTTTTCCCTAGAGGTGGTGGACACACATCAGAAGTGTGGCTGAGAATTTTGTTTTATAGTGTCCAGAAGACGAGAGGTCTGTTTGCCAACTGTCTCTCATTTCTCATTGTCCTGATTGGTAGTCTGTTTACATCACTATAATTCCCCACCTATTACACACGTCCTTTAAGAAAGGAACTGGATATTATACTTGTTTCCTTTATGGAGAAGTTCTGTACACTATGACTTTTCATAGATAATTATTGTGTAATAGTGGCCAACTTCTCATTATTTTTTAAAAGATGATGTTGTAGATTACTTGTATGGCATTTTGTGATCCTAGCTAAGGTAATGCTATAAGAGTTGTGAGTTACAGAAGTACAGTAACAATGAAGTTGTGACTTTACTTGAAGTTATTTCATCCAGTCCCCTGCTTCAGGGTAGGACTTCCTTTTTACCATCCATTTCTGAACCTAATGTCTCCTCATACTATGCTGTCATGTACTCTCACTGAGAATGCTGCTGTTTTTAGTCTGCTGTGTGTTTGGCCTTAATCTTACACAAAGGGAAATGTGCATTCAAAAACTGATCTCAAGAGTGACTCAGAGTATTTCTTTTCTTAAGCCTTTCACTGGGTGTGTGACTAATATTCATGTGACTCACTTTTTCAAGAAACTTCTGAATGGTGTGTAGTTTTTTGTTGTTGTTGAGGCAACAAGGTCAACTTACTCAGATGTGGTGACTTTTCTGTGGCAAAGGGCCTATCACCAATGGGGAGTGTGATACAGAGAGGGCCGAGCACTGCTGGTCTGGATTGGGGAGTGTGATACAGAGAGGGCCGAGCACTGCTGGTCTGGATTGGGGGTGTGATATAGAGAGGGCCGAGCATTGCTGGTCTGGATTGGGGGTGTGATATAGAGAGGGCCGAGCATTGCTGGTCTGGATTGGGGGTGTGATATAGAGAGGGCCGAGCACTGCTGGTCTGGATTGGGGGTGTGATATAGAGAGGGCCGAGCACTGCTGGTCTGGATTGGGGGTGTGATATAGAGAGGGCCGAGCACTGCTGGTCTGAATTGGGAGTGTGATATAGAGGGGCTGAGCACTGCTGGTCTGGATTGGGGTGTGAAATAGAGAGGGCCGAACACTGCTGGTCTGGATTAACGTGGGCTGAACTTAGGAAGCCCAATAACAGAATTTTATTGCAGATTTCTTAGGCACAGGTCTGCTGAAAGTGGGGATGTCAATCCTTAGTAGCATTCTGATTTATTCTCATGATAACTGATAATGAAATACTGCGTTGGGTCCATTTAAAGTGTATATAATTGTATTCAAAATGTGTTTTATGTGCATGTCTGTATAGAATGGGTTAATAAAGTTGTTGAGTAACTTGACCGTATCAGAAGGCTTCTGGTTTTATTACTATTATTATTATTATTATTATTATTATTATTATTATTATTATTTGGTTTGTATTCTGAGTTGTTCTTCCCATCCACTGTCTTCTAACACTGCCTCATGCTAGACAAGCTGAGACTTAGCAAACCACTAGACGTTCTCAGAATGCCTGGCGTCTAGGGTCATGGGCATGGCTCTCTTCCACCTCCTTCTGGGGGAAGGTGGGAAGGACATGCTTGGTAGTACATCAACTTTAGTTGTCAGTCACTTGCACCTTCTGGTACCTGTGCAAGAATTAAGAACTGCAATAGACCACACTACACGGAGCTTCTGTTATCTATTGTAAAGAAAAATTTGGGAGGTCTTTCAAAATTTACCGGGCTGTTGTTTCTAAAATACATCCTGTCTGTTTCCAAGCAGACTTCAGCCAATGGTATCAGATAGTACTCAATTTCTCCTGGAGCAGAAGATACCAATGGGTATCCACTGTTCTCTTGCCTTATCCCACATTGCGCCAGCAGGGACTCAGAGCTCATTAGTAATTCAGAATCAGAGGCTTCCTTCCAAACCTACTAAACCAGGATTTTAACAAGATCACTAGGTGATTGGATTCATAGGTACATTTAATACTTGAGAAGCAAACTTTCTAAGGAAAAGAATTTCTTACAAGGTAAATGTTCAATACCAGTTCATGGGAAGAAGTTGATCTGCTCTGGCTACTGGTTTCAGGGTGGACTGGGGTAACCATAACAGTTGGGACCCTCCTCAGAAGCCCTATAGCATGTGACTTCATTGCTACTCTGTGTGTGTGTGTGTGTGTGTGTGTGTGTATGTGTGTGTGTGTGTGTGTTCTCTTGGCTGATGTAGCCTGTATTACCACAGAGATCCAACCTATCTCTGCTTTGTATCTTAGATATGTAACTTACAGTCCAGTTCTGAAACAGACACATACCTTGTTATTGTCATAAGGTCAGCTTCTCTGGGAAAGAAGCCATTAAATGGCTAGGCCATTAATGTTTACCTGAGTCCCCAGGTCAAGGTGTGTGTAGGCATACCAGTGTGTCCTCACATGTGTGTGGATGTGGGGATGTGGTGACGAACAGTTGGGGTTGGGGATGGATTCTCACTTTTCTTTGGGCATCTGGCTGTGGTATAATGGCTTTGCTTCTCTTTCTGACTCCTAGGAAGTGGATACTGTTCTGGCTGAGCATAGACGCCCCTCCATGGCATCCCTCACATTGCTCTCCTGATGGTGTGAGGCTGAGCCAGACCTCTCCGAGGAACTGGATCTACTAAAAAGCCTGGGATGCCAGCATCACTGAGGCTAGAACAGGAAATTAAGTGGGAACTTCTCATTTGAGGCTACCAAAACTGAGGCCTGGAAAACCTTCATACGTTTCTTCCCTTCATGCCTAACCAGGATTATTACTACACTGTGCCTCAAAAATCTTTAACAGCCTGAACGAGTTAGTTCTTATGTCTTTGTGGAATTTGCAAATGCCATTCTACTTAGGCATTCAATATTCTACCTGTGACTGCTGCCTGCATCGTTAGCTGGGGGTTTCCCTAACATGCAAATGTACTGCTTTAGAATCGGTTTCTAGGTGAGGATGAGCTTCAGGAAGCCCTTCCTGCTCAGTGAGAGCTGCCCATTGCATCCGTTGGAGGTGAACAGGCTGAAGTGCAGTCTGAGTACTAGCCGGTACCTCTGGCAGTGTGGGAAATGAGACATACGACCAGGTAAATGGAGGGCGTCAGGAGCTCAGCTCTGAAGTGCCTCTTCCCTGGTGACAGAAGAGTAGTATCCATGGCTCCCTTTTCAGTTAGAGAAGTTTTTCTTGTTCCATACTCTTTGGTGCAGGGTCTGGCTGCCAGACTTCCCCAAAGGGGACCAGCCTTTACCTTCGTTTGTAGCTAGTATGTTTTCTCTCTGAGGCTTGTGCTTCACATAGCCGGAGAGGACGGATTCAGTGCCTCCTGAGGGGTTGAGAATGAAGGCTAGGTCGGACCATCTCCATCCCACCAGGAAATAAAGATGGCTTCTTGATAATAAATAGGCAGAGGCAGACATGGCCCTCACATCTGTCTCGTTGATATGGTGTCTGGGAAAGCTGTGGCTCTGACTGTAAAAGCAGTGGTCCTGTGATGGGGGGCCTCTGATCTAGCTGTCACTACTGTGATCAGCTGGTCCCCCGTGACACTTGACAGATGGAGCATGGCCTCTATGCATCAGTGAGTGGATGCCCCTCCCAGATGAGTCAGATTACTGTTCCTAGATCACTGAGTGTCAAAAGTGTACACTCCGTCACTACGAATGCTCTTCTATTGTGTTGATCCTGAAGAAGAATGCAGAAGCCACAAGTATATATTACCTCCCAAGTAGAATCTGGTGTTTTTTCACTTTGTTTTTGTTTATTTCCTTTTCACTTGAAATGCTCACTTCTTGGGCAGAAAGATTGTAGCAAGAAAAGTCATGAAATACAGCTTTTTCTACATGGTTCTTTTATATATCGTGGACAGTACTGGAGACGGTTACCTAAGTAGGATGTGGTGAACTGCGGGCAGTTCAGTGTCTCCCACCTTGCAGCTTACTTTATATACATATCACCTGGAGGAAGACACCTTGCTCTGCTTAGTGTAGGGAATGTCCCTTGGCTGCTTGCAGCATGCTGTACTACAAGGCTTTTGTTCTTGTGGTACGGGCTGATTTCTGTATTGAAGTACACTCCTTTCCAATGGTCAGATGGTATTTTTATGAAGCTATTTATTGTGTGTGAGGATTTTGCATGTATTTAATCAGAATGTCATCTGTGTTCTGTGTTCTGTTAGCTGTGTAGGTGACTTGAATCCTAAGCCAAATGTCCATAGTATTACCTTAGGTTAAATTTGTAGAGCATAAATACCTGTGTGTGTAAAAGAATGATAACTATGTTATGATAGTGCATTTCTAACATTTTTTTCATTAATTTTATTATAAACCAAGAAATGTATTTCTCTGGAGAAAAGTTCTCTCTTGGATAGTAAAACCATGCTGAAATATCTGAGTTACATAAACTGCTTTTGTAATAAAATAAAGTTATTTTTAATTAAAAGGTGCAATGAAATTTTCAATTCATACACAAAAAGACATCATTTGGTACATTACGGATGCACATAGTATTAGTATTTTCCAAAATGTGCTTGAAAGTTTTGAAAGAACTGATTCTGAAGTTATCAAGTGTTAGCTATGTTTCCAGCTGTTGGTGTGTCGATCAAGTTCCTCTAGCATTTCAAAGTCCGTGGCATTGTTACAGCCATGCATTGTTACTAGGCTAGACATTCGTTCATTGGTGTACAAGTATTTAATGACTGCCGCTTGATTGCCAGGTGACGACTCAGTCCCGTTCTGGGAAGCCACAGACAAGCAGGTTAAATGTACCTTCTTAAGTTGGGGGATGGTATTAATAGCCTTGGAGGCCTTTGAAGATGGGCCCTTCCCTCCTGGTGGAATTTTGAGCCCATTTCTTGCTTCTTTGGTAACACTAGAAAGGCAAGCACCATAGGATTTAAATTACTGTATGAAAAGGCAAAGTCATTGTTGAGCTCTGTTAGGTAAGGCTACTTCCTCCTGCTCAAAAAAGCAGGGTCTAAGCTTTACCTCTGTTCCTGGGTGGAGAGCTGACATTCTAAGCCTCTCAAAACATAACGCTATTTTCTTTTAAGAGTTAACCAGCTAGACTGGTCAATCACCTGGCCAGGATCCCGCCACTCCCCCACCCCAAGTCACCCCAGGAAATCTGATTTACTTGATGCCATGTTAAGGAGAGGAAAGAATAATTAATAAAATCGAGCAGCATCCAGGAAGAGGTAGCTGTAAACTGATAATGAGGTGATGTCCTTCCAGAAGCTTCTTCGGGCAGAGAGTGCTTCCCTTGGGCAACACTGCAGAGGCCCTCTGCTTTCAGAAACGTACACCTTTCCCTTCCTTCTTTCTTTCCAATCAGCCCAAAGTAGAAGTAGGCACTCTGGGATTTCTCATTCTTTCTCTTAAGTACCCCAACCCCAGTCCCAATGCGGCTGCTTGCCAACCTCCAACCTCCATTGCGTACTACATGGCTTTATTTCCTCCTCTTCACCACCTCGCTCCTCATGGCAGCTGCCAGGGTTTGCAGGCTTGCCTATTCTGTTGTTCTTTCCTGCAAACTCTAATAAAATCATTTGCAAGTTTCCTTCTGACTCTGTTTTAAAATTCTTTTATCAACTAGATTAAGAACCCAAAAAGAAATTCTTAGTTTCCCGGTAGTACTTGAACTTCCAGTCTTCAGTGCTGAGCATGGGCCTGAGGTGGCTAATGTGGAAACTGATCTGGTATGGATGAATGTACTGAGGCATTCAAAACAAGACTGCTTTGGCTCAGAGCAAGGCCACTGCTGCCTCCAAGGAAGACCGCTATCAGAGTTATTGATAATGAACTCTAGCTATAAAATGTGGATGCCGGCTCGAGACAGGTGGTTGTGTTGAGCTATTTCTGACTCAAGGCTGAAGACTGTCATTGCTTCTAACAATGCTTTACTTCTTCCAGAACACTGTAACATTGAAACACTGGCTGACTGCCCATGAAACTCCTACCACCAGATCAAAGCCGCCCCTTCAGTGGCCTCTGGGTAGACTTGGCCTCTCTCGTGTCTTTCCCACTGTGGTGGTACTGAAGTCTGTCTGATAAACTCAGCTTCTGCCTTTGTGTCTTTGGTGCGCTCATTCCCAGCTTACGTTATCTTCTCTGCCTGTCAGTACTATTCCTGGCACAGAAGAGGATTTAGAAAAGGAGGGAGGAGGTGACACTCAGTTTGCTCTTCACTGGGAAAGCACCATCGATCAGCACCCCGTCTTCAGCCCCCAGAGCTGGAGAGAGCTGTAGGCAGTGGACTGTAAAAACACTGGCAAATATTGACAGAAGTCAAGGTCGTGGAGGACCATTTGGCCCATGCCTGTTGGGGAAGGATAAACCTGCAGTTTAAAGTGACTGGTCAACTGGTTTGCATTTCTAGAAACTGGGAAATTTCTTAAAAGTTTAAATCTGGCAGCTCTCTAATCATCGTTTGTGGTGCAGAGCCACGGACTGCACTGTCTTCTTCCTGCCGTCCGTTCTTCCCTGTTACAGGAAGGGCTTTTCTTTTTCACGTCTGTTCCAGGAGGAAGATAGAACTTCTCTAGAAGTTCTGATCCTAAGAGGTTAGAAGGGCTTTTGATCTAAATCACGGTTTAATTTCACTCTGGGTCAAGTAACTGCTCGCCAAATGCTCTGTTGGGTTGTGTGCTGTCTGATGTGGCTGATTTCTGCCTTAGATGGTAAGTGTGATTTCCTTACAAGATAGCTCATGTCAATTTGTGGTTTAAGAGGCATTCTGTATACAGTTTTAATGAAATTTACATTTATAATATTTATTAGAAGTTCTCAATTATGGAATATGCTCTATACTCATGGGGGACCTAGTATATATTAGTGGTGATCTTGCTTCTTCTGATGGTCATTGCTGATTTGCTCTTTTTATTCTGGGACCCCAAAAAGTGACAATTTCAAAATCCTGAGATGCCAACTATTGAAAACTCTAGGACTGATACTTAGGAAGGAATTGCTTGTTCAGGAATGGATAACTTGTGGTTGAGTTTGACTACAGTGCCTATGATCTGCTTGGAAACGTAACTTCAGAAATTCCTGGAGAATGAGGATTGGGATGTACATGCAATGGGAGAGAGAGGACACAGTGTGAGAGGATTAGTTCCCCAGAGACTTGGCGGGAGGAATTCAGCGGGGTGCCCTTACAGCCAGTGATATGCCACACGATTCTGTTCTCTGTTGTCTTTCCAACAGAGAGCTGTTCGGAAGTTCCTCCAGTGGACAACAGTGTGTTCGTTGCAAAGGAAGAAGAAGGACAGATTATGGGGGTGTACCTTTGTATCAAAGGCTACCACCTGGTGGGAGAGCAGTCTTTGGCCCTCAGTCTCTCAGAGGAATGGGAGGGCTCCTCCCCTGAGTGCCGCTGTGAGTTTGGTTTTTCTGTTCACATCGACATCTCCTATATTCTATTATATCCTGCGTCCCGTAGGCCATGTTAAAATTGTAAAAACAAACAAACAAATAAAAACAACTCAATTTCTAAGAAGCTATTCTCCATCTCTCCCAGGTGCTTCAGAGACAGGACCTTGCTACCGTAGCCCATCATGTTGGCCTGGAATTTGATATGTAGCCCCTAGTGCCTTGGAACTTACAACCTCTCTGCCAGTGCTGGGATTCCAGGCACATCACCCATGCCTGTCCATCATGTTACTTTTAAATTAGGAGAAACTGTATTCTCAATTTACATATCTGATAAGTGAGATTAAAGTGGCTTGCTCCAGGTAGCAAAACTCATTATGTTATCTTATCTTCTACAATGACAGAGCATAATTCTTCCAGATCAGTTTGTTATTATACTTTCTAATAAGCTGTGTTAATTTTATGTATACATGACATTTTGAAGTTTCTTCCATGTGAAAAAAATTTACATCCCTCTCCATTGACCCCTGATTTTCAACAAGAAAGAAATAATTAAAATACATAAGAAGAAAGAAAGAAAGACATGAGTAAGTATATATTTGGCTACGTGAAAGAAAAGGAAAGCTTGAAACATAGGCTTAAGATGTTTGAACCGTGTTCACCGTAGCAGTATAGTGGACATGCTACTGGTAATAGCTAGTTACGCCCTTCATGATGTGTAGTCCGGTTGTCAATCATATCATTCTTATACATGACCATGTTTGTAACACTATCCCATGAAAAATGTCTACCATTCCAGATAGGGAATTAATGGCAGACCAAAGTTAAGGATACTGCTGAAGTCCAGCTTGGTGAATCAGTGAGTTTATTGGGGTTATTTACAGAACTAGGGGTGAGGGCTTACTTAACAGGAGCCGGACTGACTCAAAGACGGCCGGCCGCATTATCGAAAGCCCACCCCGGCATTTATGATGGCTCACAAAAGCTGGGAACCTGCAGCTCTCTGTACAACTTGCAGGCGAGCTAAACAGGTTGAAAAAAAAAATCTCTTCCAGGCCACTCAGCTGGTCTGAGCAGCTCCCAGCAGTCCTTGTTGCTTGTGTAACCTTAGGGAGGGAAGAACCTTGTGAATCTAGTCAGATTCAGGAAGTTCCTGAGGCTTCTTAGCTGTTTTCTTGCTGAGTCTTTTTCCCTTTAGAACTTCCAGAGTCTTAATGAGCCTTCTTTTGAAGGTCGTCGGTCTTAAGGAGCTTTGGAGGAAATTTCCACACAACAGACCCCATTCCTTTTTGTCCACTGTTATGGTACCTTGGCCTTTTCTCATCCTGCATGGGTATGGTTTGATAATCATATCCTCTTAGATATGATAAACCTATCCTCTTAGATATATATGCACCATTAAGTACCGAGTTACTATTATCTTTCTGAAGCTTGGGGAAGCGTGACTTTTACTCCATTCTAGCCTTGTAGAGCACTGACTGTTCTCTTCTCCAGTGGGCCACTGTCCCGAGCCTGTACTGGAAAATGGCAGGATCAATTATTCTGGGCCTGTGAATGCAAGTGACAAAATCGTGTTTAAGTGCAATGATGGTTACATTCTCAAGGGAAGCAATTGGAGCCAGTGCCTAGAGGACCACACCTGGGCACCTTCCTTGCCCATATGCCGAAGTAGTAAGTACTGATTAGTATTGTCACTCTGGGTTAAAATTGCTTTTTGGTGCCATATTAGTGTATAAACCAGAATAAAACCTTCACCTTCTGTCTTGTGAATTACTTTTCCTTCCCCTACGACACAAACTTTAATTGTTCTTTTTTTCCTCTTCCCTCCCCTCCTCTCCCAACTTCTGATCCTCCTGCCTCCACTTCAGGAATGCTGGGATTATTGGTGTGCCACCATTCCTGTTATCCGACGCTGGTGCTTGAACCCAGGGCTTCATGCATGCTAGGCAGACACTCTACCGGCTGAGCCACAGCTTCCACCCTAATTTGCCTTCTTTTGCAAATTAGGTTGGCAGCCCTACAGTGTGTAGCTCCGTTCCTGGAGCTCTGCCAGTCAGAAAGGATTCCCGGTTGGTTCCTTGTAACTCAGGGGGATGAGCTGGGGAAAGAGTCTTTTCCATGGACAATTCTGATTTTCACGAGAAAGAATGGGTGGAAAGCATGCTCCCGGCTCTCACTTGTACCAACGTGAAGATGGCGGACTGTAGAGCACACACAGTGTACTATCCTGTTGATTGTACCCGGCTCCCACAAATCTCACTCCAGGTCGTCTTCCCCTTAGGAGACTGTGACCCTCCTGAGATTCCTAGCCATGGCTACTTTGAAGGAGAATCTTTCACTTCGGGGTCTGTTGTTACTTATTACTGTGAAGACAGGTAAGCGTAGAGTACCCTTTATATCCCAGTTGGGGCAGTTCCTTTTCTATTGCCGTGATAAAACACCACAGCCAAGACAACGTGTACAAGGAAGGGTTGATTTGGGTTGATGGTTCCTGAGGGATAAGAGTCCATGACTATCATGACAGGGAGCATGACAGCAGGTGCAGGGTGGCTGGGGAGCAGCAAGCAGGGGGCTCACATCTCGAACTGCAAGCACTTAGCAGAGAGCATGAGTCTTTCAATTCTCATAGCACCCCTCCAGTGACACACTTCCTCCAACAAGGGCATCCCTCCCCGAACAGTGCCACTAACTAGGAATGAAGTATTCAAGGGATGGAGACTGTGGGGGACATCTTTTTCAGACCACCACCCTAGTGAAAGTATTCTATTTGATGGTTAATGGGGGTATCCACACTGTTGGAGTTCTCTTCTGAGGGAGAATGTGCTATCTACATATCTAAGATATTCTCACTTATTCTAACTGCTACAGTTATCAGTGCTGTACCCGACTGTGGGTGGGTCTACCGCTAACACATCTAGCCTCCAGTGGGTGAGTGGTCAGTATCTTGACAACAGCTTCTAGGCCAATGGGTTCTGTGGCTATTAAGACTTCATAAGTAGTACACCCTTATTTTTCCACAGACACATGCATGGATAGCACCTTATCGTGTGTGAACTATCTACATAGCCTGTACTTGGTCCACAGTTTGTTTTGCTTCCTTGAACACTGTGGAATGAGCTTCTGACTGTCCCATACCTTCCTTTGTATTTGAATTGTAGAGTGGCCTTAAGTGGGAGGGGCCAGACGTTGGGATGGAAGCCCTCTAGTATCAAATCAGCCCTGCAGATTTCTGTGTGCTCTTACCCATGTAGAAAAGGAGGAAAGCCTGTGCCTTGTCTGTTATATTTGTGGCAATACTTTCATTTTATTGTAACAGACAACACTCAAATATTTCATAAACAATCCAGGTCCTTGGACCTTGTTTGGATTAATGTCTCCTCAGTGTAATGCAATATTTGACCAGTTGTTGGTTTCAGTCCATTCCTCTAGGTCAGATATTGTTATCCCATGGCATATTGTGAGACTGTGTAAATAACCCTGGAGAACCATGGTGAAAGTCCACTGATGGCTTTCCCAGATGAAAGGCGAAATATTCTTGCCTTTCAACTACTATATCAGAGCTGAAGAAATCACTGGACAAATCCAGTACATAGAGCACAATGGTGATGGCCCAGTTGTATTTCCAAGACTTTAACAGTGTTAAGTATAGCCAAATACAACTTATTTAATGTTCCCGGTAACCAGCTATCTTAAGCTGGGTCCTATCAGGTCCCTGGATAGGGGATGACAATGAATTAAAGGGATTACACACAAGCATTGTGATGTTTACCTTCCCCAGTTCATGGATTGTTTCTGTGATCTCTTGGTGCTCCCCCATACCTTTAGAAAGTACTGGTAGATGGCCTTGGCGTCAGTGGAGTCACTGGTGTGGTTTCTCGAGATTGGCTTTATGGCCAAGACATGTTTGTTTGTCATGCACCTGTTTCCATGGTAGTTTGCAAGAACTTTCCCCATGATACATCTACTCTCACAATATATTCAGGGTTATGGCATAGACCTTTGGGGGCATATGCCCCAGACTTAAAGTGAGAACTGGGACTGTTTGTCCACCAGAGTTCTCAGTTCCTGCTAAATGGTTCTGAAACTCCTCTGGAGTTCCAGATCTGTGTATTTTTGGCACCTGGAGCTGTCTGCATTGTGACTCTTTCTGTGTTACAGGGACCAATATGTAGCCAACTCTGTATGAGGAGCCTGTTTCAGGGACGTGGAGCCTGGGAACAAGTGTCTGTTCACTGTTTTCTCCAGAACCAGGGGCTCACTGTACTGTCTGGCTCAGGGGAAGCCTTGTTTCTCATGGCATTTCCAGCTGGAGGATGGGCCCAGATTTTCCCTTTTATTCCCTCACACACACACGGGTGCCTATTCTGGAGTTCTAAAGGTACACACTGTCTTTTCAGGAATAGGAGTTGGAATCTTTTCTTTTTTTTTTGGAGCTGAAGATCGAACCCAGGGCCTTGTGCTTGCTAGGCAAGTGCTCTACCACTGAGCTAAATCCCCAACCCTAAAGTAGCATTTTTTTTTAAATTTATTTATTTTTTTCAAAACAGGGTTTCTCTGTGTAGCTTTGCGCCTTTCCTAGAACTCACTTGGTAGCCCAGGCTGGCCTCGAACTCACAGAGATCCGCCTGGCTCTGCCTGCCGAGTGCTGGGATTAAAGGCGTGCACCACTACCGCCGGGCTTGGAATCTTTTCTTAAGGGAGTGATTTCCAAAGTTTTATTGTCCAAATTTGGCTGCTTGTCTCTTTTTTTAAAAACGTATTCTTGCCTGACAATTTCATACATGTAAATAATGTATTTTGGTCATTTTCATGCCCCCCCCCCCATTGCCTCCTTTCACTCATCTCTCACCCAGTTCCACCCAATTCCTTCTTTCCAACAAGTTTCCCTCATATTCCTGCTGTGTTGGGGGACACCCACTGAGTTTAATTGGGGCTGCTTGCATTTGGGAGGCTCCCTGGGCCACTCTGCATGACTCTTTCACCCCGCTTCTGTGTTTACTTATTCTGAGTACAGCACACCCCTGTAGTTTGTCTTCCTCTCCACTGAATCTGTCACCATCTGAGCCTTCTAGTATTGTTGGCATAGCATAGCAACCTTCTGGATATCAGAGCTCAGACCTGACTGGAGGTACCCAGTGCAAGATGCCATCTCTCATCTCTACTGTACACGTCATTGTAAGCACCAGAAAAAGTCACCACACACATTGTGTGTTTCATTCCAGAATGACTGCAATTCCTCCACGGGTGTCTATATTTCACTTGGCATGGGGTTGTCTTTAGAGTTGGACCAAGCATGTCTAGTGACAGTCGTTAACCATGCCGCCAGTACTCCGCATTACCTTGTGGTGGCTGACTATGACAGCTGCCCCAGTACTGGAGAGATGCCACCAGCCTTCGTGTCCCACAGTCTCAGTAGGAGGCACACACTCTGTTTTTGATTGGACTTGGCTCTCAGTTCCACTACCTCTAGAGGAGTGGAGGGGTGTCTTAGGGGGATACAGGCAGATGGTGTGAGTCCTTATCGTCAGGGGATCTCCACATTAGGTTGTCTGTGTCTTGGTAGTCTGCTGCAGAGTCATACTTGTGAACGCTCATCTGCTAGCTCAAGCTTCTTTGCTGAAGTGTCTTTGCTGTTGACTTATGCCACTCTGGCATCTCTTTCTAACTTTAGTTCTCCCTATGATCTTTCCACTCATGAGCTCGTGTTATTTCCTTCTTTATCATTTATCTATCTATCTGTCTGTCTGTCTGTCTATCTATTTATTTTGGTTTTGCGAGACAGGGTTTCTCTGTGTAGCCCTGGCTGTCCTGGATCTCGCTCTGTAGACCAGGCTGGCCTCAAACTCTCACAGAGATCCGCCTGCCTCTGCCTCCCAAGTGTTGGGATTAAAGGCGTGAGCCACCACTGCCTGGCAAATTTTATTTATTTTTATTTTATGAACATTAGTGTTTTGACTGCATGTATGTCTGTGTGAGGCGGTCGGGTCCCCTGGAACCGGAGTTACAGACAGTGTTGAGCTGCCATGTGGGTGCTGGGAATTGAACCCGGGTCCTTTGGAAGAGCAGTCAGTGCTCTTAACCTTAGAGCCACCTCTCCAGCCTGTTATTTCCTTCTCGATGGCTTCTTTGAGCCAACATGATTGTCTTGCATTGGCAGCAGTGGCCACTCAGTTTTCCCACACTGATTTGTTGGTTGCCTTCAACTTGGCTAGCAATCTTTCTTGGACTTTTGAGGCGCGCACATACTCACAGGGAGCTTCCCACAAGTCACAGAATGGGGACACATCAAATCACATAGGTGGCTCTGGCCAGCCTAGGGTTTCCCTGGCAGAACCCATGTCCACACCCAGAATTTGCTCATACCCAGAATTCCCTTTTGGAATTCTGCTGACAAGGCTAGTTTTATGAAAACTCTCTCACCAGGAAGGCCTCAGAGGCTTTAGGGGTGACAACTATTTGAAGATACCAAAGGAAGAAATCAGCAGACTCCATGGGAGTTTGGACATCTTTTATTATCAAGCAATCCTTGGTAGCATCAGGCCAGAAAACAGGGATCTGCACCATGTTTACAGGCAGAGCAGCATCTATATACAGAGGGAGCAGAGGGAAAATGGATTCTAGTACTCAACGCTGCAGTAACGAACTTCTCATGGGCCTGGTCTGCTTGTCTACCAGGCCTTATATTCCTTCTCTGTTTTCCTGTCTTCAAAGGAGAGAAATGGCCAGTTAAACCCCGCCCCCTCCATCAACAGGTATGCCTACAGTCTGCAGAACATCTGCAAGAATGGGGTTGCTCTAACTGCCTCAGATACAGATAATGGGATATTTCCCACAGAATCCAAGAGCAGAAACCTTAAACAAAAAAATCAGAAATGTAATGATTTAGAGTTTGGACCCTTAAAGCATTGTAATAAGGACTAACCCTCCTTCAGATGGACTGGTCTCCCTCCTTGAAGGGGTTCCCTCCCTTTCTTTCTCTTGCTTTAATCTGGGTCATGTACCTTCTTCAGCCTTTAGGTCCCACTTGTCAGTTTTGAATCACCTTTTGCTTTTCTGATCACACACCACTGCCTTCATTTATCCCATTCACCTGTACCTGCATTTTAGAGCTTAATACAGATGCCTGTTTAGGTTATGATTGGTCAAACACTTCTTCCCTCACCCGTCCCCCCAAAACACACTGGCTCTGAAGTTTTTACTTTCCGCCATGTTAATCTGGGTTGACTCATCCCTTGGGTCTGCCCCCCATTTCAGGAGAGCTGTTTTGCTTCATAGCTGTTTTGTTAGAATGAGATAACTTAAGAGGACACTAAGGCTCAGGGGGCAGGAAGGTGGATTTGATCGCAGATTGAAACACTGAAATACAGCTACACAAAACCAGTCTCCATTGCTCAGCCTAGAAGATGCGGAGGCTAAGCGTTGTTCTGACATCTCCAGGTACCGTTTAGGGGGCACACGGAAGCTGCAATGCATTGATGGGGAGTGGAGCAGTTCCTATCCTACCTGTGAGCCCGTTCAGGAAGCCCCTAGACCTGCTGAACAGATTGCACTTGAGAAAGCAATTGTAAGTAGGGGCTGTTATCCGTTTTGTTCTTAGCTGCAGTCTCGGGCCTGACTTTACTCTTGGCATATGCTTAGTGGATATCTGTTCATTTCTGGGTAACCTTGACCTGATCGCAGAAGGGGGGTCTCATAAAATGCCAACTCACATTTCTAGATAACATTCACATTCATCATCACAAACACCTCACAAAACCTTCTTATGGGATGTATTGCCTCATTCAGCATATAAAAGAAGGTATATAATTATACTCAGTGCCTGGGATCTGGAAGTACTGGCCACTGTGAGAAGCTGATCCAGTTCTAGATTCCAACACATTCTGAACACATTTGTTTTCCTTCGGACTCACTTTGGCCTGTATTTATTCTTGGAGAAATATTAATGATTATATATTTAAACCAGAAAATGTAAATGACTGATGACATTGAGGGCTCAGATCCACGTGAACGTTCCCTGGGTTTGCAGCTTAGTGGTTTCAGAGTAGAGAACTGAATCTCAGCCCCCTGGTTGTAACTTTAAAGGTTTTTCTTCCCTTAGCTTGCCTTTCGGGAGATTGAGGACCTTTGTGGTGCCACAGAGAGCTTTGTGAGAAGACTGAAGGAAAGTGGAGTAACCATGGAAGAACTGAAGTATTCCCTGGAGATGAAGAAAACTAAGCTGAAGGCAGATATTTTACTGAAATATCATAGCTAAGCAAGATGGAAACAGAAATACCCTGTGAATAAACAGCTTCTGAAGGTGCTTGCAGGTCATTCCTTACTGAGCTGAAATGCAAGGTCATGTGGCCATACAACTGATGTGTGCTTTGGGGGCATGTGTGGGAATTTTACTAAGAATGTAGAAGGGCCAGCTCTGGTGGTTATCGGGTTCAGACCAGAGTTGACAACATGCTAATGGAGAATGTAGAGATTCATTCTTTGGCTGTGAGGGAAATAAGAAACCATGCATCTGATCTGAATGTACCTCACATGAGACATGAATTTTAAGTCAAAATTTTCTGAGATAGGAACTAACCTTTCAATCTGGAAAAATATACTTACAACAATTACATCTTTAAAGTTACCTACTGAGCCCCATACACCTCTCAAGCACCAAAGATTATTGCCAATGCTATTGATTATTGTTTCTGACAACTTGATAGTAAGTCCCTATTGCTGAAGACACCACATACTTAGGACATACCACATGGAGAAATCTTATCTGGTATTCAACTGGAAGTTTCATCCCTTCTGGGTAGTATTCACAGTGCTGGGAGGTTCTATACATGCTACCAGAGGAGAAAAGTAATCATTAATTACCTTCAGCTATGATGCTGCAAGCTATAATAATGATCCACGTACAAGCTCTGCCCATTGGCACAACAGTGGTACAAATGCTGGGGGAGTAACCAACCACTTTTTGATTGGCTTCAAGGCCTTCTTCATGAGATGGAACCCATCCCCGACACCGTGTAAGTGGCCAAGACCTTGAGACTAGAGAGGTCATAGGTCCTAGGGGAAATGTACCATTATGATTCTGCAAAAGGAACATAGCAATAAAATGACTCCTAATGACATACTGCCATATCCATGTATCAGTGCATCACTCAACACTCATCAGAGGACCTTCTTGCAGTAGGTGATAATTTAGACAGAGACAATTGGACAATATGCAGAGTAGAGACTTTGGAATTGCTCAGCTCTGAATGGGATTTTTTTTTTTCATCACACCACGACCCTTAAAACTTGGAGTTATGCAGAAGAGAGGGTGGAAATGTTTAAAAGCTAGAGGTGGTAGATGACGTTAAGGACACAGCATTTTCCAGACACAGTAGGAAAGACGCACATGTGACCTCACAGAAACTGTGACAGAACGCCAGGACCTGCACAGACTCAAACAGGAAAACATCCCAGCACGGAGGACAGGAAGTGGCCACAGCCCTGCCCCTAGCTAATAAGCTATTCTCAACTAATAGCTGCTGGGAAAGGGAATATCACTTCTCTTTAAAGGAGTAACATTGGTGTATCAGCCACATTCCAGGGCAGGCCCCATGTTCAGGAAGAGTTAGTCAACACAAATCAAACTCCATGGTTTTAGTAAATTTTTTCCTTTCCTTTTTTGTTTTTGGAGATGGGGTTTCTATGGTGTAGCCCTGGCTGTCCTGGAACTCTCTCTATACTCCAGTCTAGCCTTGAATTCCCAGAGATCCACCTGCTTCTGTAGACGAATTTCTAAACGGTCTTATTAAATAAAAAACACAGAGCCAGATATAGGGGTGAAAACCTGAGAGATCACGGAAATAGGGAAAGCCACAGGGAACCTCACCTCACCAACTCTGCAGCTTCCAAACGCAAGCTACTTCCTGTCTACCCACGCTTATATGCCTTGCTGTTCTGCCATCTGATTTGCTCTCTCTGTCCAGCTCCATCACTTCCTCTTCCTGCCCAGCTGGCTCTGTCACTTCCTGTTGTCTGTACAGACCTCCATGGTTAACTAGTGTTGGAATTTAAGGCGTGTGCCACCATGCCTGGCTCTGTTCCCAATGTGGCCTTGAACTCACAGAGATCCAGACAGATATCTGCCTGCCAAGTGATAGGATTAAAGTCGTGTGCTACCATTGCCTGACTTCTATATAGTGGCTGGCTTTTGCCTCTGATCCTCAGGTAAACTTTATTGGAAGACACAGTATGTTGGGGAACACAATACATCACCACATGATTCTGCTTCATGAAGGCTGAGATGAAAATTGTGTGCCACTATGGCCTGGCACTTTTTTTTAAAGCGAAAGAACATGAAGTCTTGTGGGTCGGGGGGAATTAGGAGTTGGAGGATGGGAAAATACTATAAAAATATACCATGTGAAATTCTCAAAGAATTATTAAGAACACTAAAATGTTTCCAACAAGATAAAAATAAGTAAAATGACCCATTGTGACAGAAGTCGAATTAGGCCCCAGACTCTTCTTTACATCTGGTTTATGAAGCCAGGTTTCTAAACCTCATGTGATAATACTGTTACTGCCTTTTGGATAACTCAAAAGCAGGGCAGTGGTGGAGCATGCCTTTAATCCTTGCTCACAGGAGGCGGAGGCAGGCCGATCTCTGTGAGTTCGAGGCTAGCCTGGGCTACACAGTTGAGTTCCAGGACAGGCTCCAAAACTACACGGAGAAACCCTGTCTCAAAAAGAAAAAAAAAAAAAAAGCAAACAAAAAAGTGGATGACTCCCAGCCCCTCATCACCATGTGAAGCAAGAACCTAATTAATCCTGTCAATAAAAACCAGATATCATGGCAATAATCTGAAAGTTCAGAGAAGCAGAGGAGCAGCCACCAGTGACTTCTTACGTCTTCAGCTTCTGTCTCCTCCTCACCTTATCACTTCCTCTCTCCGCCTCCAGCGTTGAGATTAAAGATTAAGTGTGAGCCACTGCTGCCTGGCCTCTATGGTTAACCAGTGGCTGGCTCCACCCTCTGATCTCCAGGCAAGCTGTATTTGTCAGAACATAAACAATCACACCGTGACAACCCTTTGGTCTGGGATGGTGCAGTGACATGTGTGCCTTTTCTTCTCCTTACTTAAAGATACAGGAACCCGAAGGCTTGCCTAAGGCACTTTAATGTCTTCAAGTGAAGCTTTGATTTGCTTTTTTTTCCAGAAAGGGCCGCTGAGATGCAAGAAACATGGAACGTGTTTAGGCAATAGCATGTAACTTGGGTTGGCTTGAGTGAAACATGAGCAATGGTGAAGGATAGGAAGGTTGCTTAAATCCAGCTATCAGAGAGTTTTAAAACGTCTGTCAGAGAACTTGCACTTCTTTTGTTAGGCAGGATACACAGGGCTTTCAAGGAGTGAGATGAGAACACCACAGAGAATGAGTTCTCACAGTGGTGAGGAAAATCATCTGTAGCATGCATGGGTCGAGGTGGAAAATGGTTGAGATGGAGAAACCAGTAAAGGGTTACTGCAGTGGTTCAAGTGTGTTCCCCAAAGTTCGTGTTGGAGACTACTCCAATGGGGTTTCTATTGCTGTGATGAAACACCATGACCAAAAACAAGTTGGGAAGGAAAGGGTTTATTTGGCTTACACTACCACTTTGTAGTTTATCACTGAAGGAAGTCAGGACAGGAACTCAAGCAGATCTGGAACCTGGAGGCTGGAATTCGTACAGAGGCCACGGAGGAGTGTGGCTTGCTGGCTTTCTCCTCTTGGCTTGCTCAGCCTGCTTTCTTATAGAACGCAGGACCACCAGACCAGAAATGGCACCACCCAAAATGGGCTGGGACCTCCCCCATTGATCACTAAGAAATGCCCTACAGGCTTGCCTACGGCCCCATCATAAGGAAGCATTTTATTAATTGAGGTTCCCTCCTCTCAGATAACTTTAGCTCAGCAGTTCTCAACATGTCATGACCTCTTTGGGGGTGTCCAATAACCCTTTCACAGGGGTTGCATTTCAGATATTGTGCATATCAGAAATTTACATTACGATTGATAACAGTAGCAAAATTAATTATGAAGTAGCAACACATAATTTTATGGTTGAGGGTCACCGTAACATGAGAACTGTGTTAAAGGGTCGCAGCGTTAGGGAGGTTGAGAATCGCTGCTTTACCTTATGTCAAGCTGACATAAAACTATCCAGTGCAGGAGCTGATTAGGGTTTACGGATTAGTGTCCTCGGAATGGATTGGTACCAAATTGGTACGGAGTGTATTAGTCACCACAGGAGACCTGACAAAATAATCGAGTTCAGTTCCATTCCTTCTTTGCCTCATGCTTGTCCTTTTGTCCTGCCTGTCCTTTTGTCCTTCACCTCCTACTGTGGGACAAGGCAGCCACAAAGCCCTTGTCAGAAGCAGGCCCTTCGGTTTTAGACTTAAGTCTCCAGAGACATAAGAAGGAAATCTCTGTTCTTTATAAGGCACCTGTCTTGGGCATTCTGTGACAGAAACAGAAAACAGACCGAGACATCCACACAAAAGATACTGATGGTCTCAACTATTCTCATGGCAGAGGAAATTCAAATGAAACAGAGAGAATGAGAGCTGTGGGATACTTATGTCAAAATAACTTGTGGACTGATTTTATTAGGGAAGAAGTATTCAAAAGCAGCCCTGAAATTCCTTTCTTGAGGACCCAGAGTTCTCTTTTTAGATGTGCTGTGTGTGAGGTATTTGACTATATTGCACAGCTAACAATAATGTGAACAGAACTTAGGAAAGTAATCGAAGACAATGATATACTATGGAGTGGTCCTCCTACTGGGGGTATTTAAAAGATGAGAATAGATAAGTTCATTAAAGTGAAGAGGTTTTTGTTTGTTTTGTTTCTTTAGTAAGGAAAAGAGCTAGGCACAGCAGAGACCAGCCTGGTCTATGAGTTCCAGGCCAGCCAGGGCTACATCTAAACAATAAAATAATAAAAAAAGGAGAAGGGAATGAAATGTATTTATGTTTATGGATGAGAGAGGAAAAGGAGTTATTAAAAATTTAAGAGAAATTCAAAGAATCAGGAGAGTTTAGGGTTAATTGTGGGAGCTGTCTTAAGCTTCTCCTGTTGCAGTGATAAATACCCTTTCCAAAGAAAACTTCGGGCTTTTTGTTTTTTATTTTTTAGATCACAATTACAGTCCATCATGACAGGAGATTAAAGACTTCATGAGCTTGAAGTAGCTGATCATATTATGGTCTCAGTCAGAAGAGGACAATGAATGCATGCATGTGCTGTCATTGTCTTTTATCACCCAGTACCCCCTGCCGAGGGAATGGTGTCACCTGTGGTGCCCAGGTCTTCCCACCGTAATTAACATAATCAAGATAATCCCCCACAGACATGCCCAGATGATTCTAACTTTGGCCAAGTTGACAGCACGCTCACAGGAGTCAAAGAGGGAAGAATGGTTTAGAATGGAAATGTTTGGCAATGTTAAAGACTTCACAGAAATTATAAGAAATAAATGGAAGACATTTGAACTTGCAAAGGCTTCGTTCTTGAGAAGTGCAGCATCCCATGAAAGAAGGAAAGGGGGGTTGAAGTTGTGGCAAGACTGCAGGAACACATTGGAGTAAGAGACAAAGTGAACATGGAGAAAAGAAGAACCATCTCTTTAAGTTGGCATTGACAGGAGCGGGAAAAGAATGGCATGGACAAAACTAATACAGAATGGGTCGCAGTAAAAGAGAAGGCCAAAGGGTCTGTTCGGAGTAAGACAAGCTCTCCTCGGAGGGGAGGCTCCGCGCCCACCACAGCAGAGAACAGAGCGAAGAGCTGGAACACACTGGAAATGATGCTTTGAAGGGTGAACTTTAAAGGTGTTATTTCCTCTAATTCAACTTTCAGGACTTTGTAGAATTGTCCTTTGTTCCGATTCTTATCAAACTAAGTGAGTCTCTGAGCTCTGTGAAGTGGCTGTGCTTTCTTTACCTCCAATATCCTTCTCATTTTCATCTAGTAATTTGTGATTATCATTTAAGGCCCATCCTAAAATCTCACATCCCTGTCAAACTTCCCTGACGAGCTCATTTTGGGGTGCCATTAGTGTTTATTACAGAAAATAAATTATGAAACCACCAAGAATTTTTTTCTTTTTTGCTGTGCTGATCAAACCCAAGGACCTTGTACATGTTAGACAAGTGCTCTACCACCGAGCAACATCTCCAGCCCTTGATTTCCTAGACAGGATCTTATATATAGCCCAGGCTGATCTTGAGTTCCTAATCCTCCTGCCTCAGTCTCCTAAGTGCTACAATTACAAGCTCGTACCACTACATCTGGTAAGAACTAATTTTTTTTTTACATTTATTAATTTATATGGGGAGCATTCATGGCATGGCAAACATGTGGTCATCAGAGTTGGTTCATGCTGGGGGTGACACTCAGGTCATTAGGCTTGGCAACATGCACATTTGCCCAATGAGCCATCTCACTGGTCCAGAACTGCTTTTCAATAGCAGTCTTTTGGGCACACAAATCTGAAACTTTAGGATTAACAGATTAAATGGGCCGTGTCAGGGTTTGACATTATTTGTAGATTTATGTGATGTCTAACACTGCTAGCCTCTCTATCGCATTCTTCTGAGTGGTAATCGGTGTGAGGTCAGCTTCTGAGACCGTTTGGTGCCTGCTGGTGGATTATTGTCAACATTTGTTGAGCTCTGAGTATGTTCTAGGCACATTATCACACAACAGAAATCCAATTAAAAAGATACATTCTGTATCTGTTGTACCTCCTTGTACCTCATGGAGACAAGCAAAGAGCAAGGCCCCCAGACCTGGGATCCCTGAATGTCCCTGGGCCTAGTGTCCCGGGAAAAGGATCCCTTGGGTTGGAGTGGGTCTGAACTTCTCAAGGTTTCTAGGCTGGTTGGATTTTGTGTTGCATAACTCTTATGATTATGAAAAAAAAGGGAACATTCTGGCATCTAATTCCAATCACCCTTCTAACTTAGGGGAAATGGTTGGCAGAGAAGAAAATAAATAATTGCAACACATGATCAAGACTGCGGGCTGGTGAGGAAGGAGATTAGGCAAATACCACTGCTCCAGTTTGTTAATCATTTACTGGGACAGAGGAGAGTTTCTCCCTGTCCATCTTTATTTACCTGCCTATGACCAGCCACCTGCGTGGGTAGAATCCAAGGACCACTTGTGTGGGGAGAATCCAGGGACTTTTTGGTGGAGCAATTACTGGCTGCCTTTAGGATATTGTGATCAACTGTCATCTTGGGAGAAACTAGTACAGTAGAGATCAAGGCATCATCACAGAGTCATTTCCTCTGCTACTGCAGGTCAGTGAGCTACTGATCACTTGGGTCGGGGGTTGTGGGTAAAGCTGGTCATCAGGTCCTTATGAGATACACCTCTGTGTTCTATCTTTTTTATTTTTGAGATTATAACTTAATTACACTTTCCCATTCCCTTTCCTCCCTCCAAATCCTCTCATGCATCCTTTCTTGCTCTATTTCAAATGTATGACCTCTTTTTTCGTTAATTCTGATTGCGACCGTATATTCCTAAATATAACCTGTTCAGTTCACATAATGTTACTTGTATGTGTGTTTTCAGGGCTGAACGTTTGGCACTGGACAACCAGTTGCTGTGGTTCTTCCCTGGAGAAGACCACCTCTCTTCCTCCCAGCTTTCCTAAGTTGTCTATAGTTCTTCGTGTGTAGAATCAAGGCCCTATGAGCTCTCCCCATCTGGTTTTGTATATTCATTGGCGTCCTCCTTGTTCAGCTCATGTTTGGGAGGTCATGTTGGTGGGTTTGACTGGTATAGCTTCTGATGTTACTAGTTACAACCCCACGGTAAACTCCTTGATCCCTTGACTCTGCCAATCTTTCTGTCCTAACACTTTGCTAGGTGGTGACACATGCCTTTAATCTCAGCATTCAGGAGGCAGAGGCAGGTAGATCTCTGAGTTCGAGGTCAGCCTGGTCTACAGAGTGAATTCCAGGACAGCCAGGGCTACACAGAGAAACCCTATCTTGAAAAACCAAACCTAATCAAAACAAAACAAACCCAAACTATATTTGTATATTTATACATGGAGTTACATTATGCATATTATTTTTTTTTAAAGTTAAAAAGTTAAGAGTTGTGTATGGAAGCCACTATTTCCTTAGAATCGTCTACCACCTCTGGCTCTTACAATCTTTCCACCTCCTCTTCTTCATAGATCCTTGAGTTTTGAGGGGAGGGGTTTGATGACGACATCTCATTTAGGACTGAATGCTTTGAAGCCTCTCACTTTCTACACATTGTCCAGTTTGGGGTGTCTGTGTTAATTCCAATCTACTGCAAGAAGACACTTCTCTGATGAAGATTGAGTGAGGTACTAATCTATGGGTATTTCGATATCATTAGGGGTCATTTTATTGTTATGTTCATTTAGCAGAATGATAGTAATAGGTTTTCTTTTAGGCCCATGACCTATCTAATCTCAAGTTCTTGGCCAATGTAGCAGTGCCATATCTGGGTTCCATCTCATGGAGCGGGCCTTAAATCCGATTTAAGAAAAGTGGTTGTTTACTCTGGTGACATTTGTGTCACTATGTACCAGTGTATCCTGCAGGCAGTTCTCTGTTGTAAGTCTCAGAGTTTGTATCTGGGTGGTATTGCTGATCACTTTTCTTCTCCGCTAGTGTGCAGAATACTTTCTAGTACCACGAATGCTAGTTAGCAAGGGTGAAGCTTCGAGTTAGGCATGAGCTCATTTTTCTATGTTTGATGACATAAATGTTGCTGTCTTCAGAAATGGGAACTCACCATCAGGTGGAAAGCAGCCAATAGCCTTAGATGTAGCTTGTGATATTTGGTGGCATAAGATGTCTACTTGGGGCATTGTCTCCCCCATTATATGGTGACTCTACTTAAATTCCTTTCATAAATGTAAATATTTTTAGGAAGCTTCTACAGTAGCATGTTTCCATAGAATTTTTCAAATGGCCTTTAACATTAGTTGTCACTCCCCATATTCCCCCCGTACCCTGCTTTCCCGTTCCCCTCTCCATTTGGTCCTCCTGTTCTAGCTTTCCTTTTGTCTATCCTTAGGACTATGTTGTATAGGTTTGAACATATTGGCACAGGAAAGGACTATTTGAACAGGATGCTGATAGCACAGGCACTAAGACCAACACTTAATAAATAGGACCTCATGAGGTTAGAATGCTTCTATATAGCAAAGGGCACCATTGTTTGGGCAAAGCAACCCCTATAGAATGAAGAAGAAAGACACCCTCTTTCAGGAATCTTTACCAGTTATACATCGGCTGGAAGGCGAGTATCTAGACTACAAGAAGAATTTTAAAAAGCCCTGAGCATCAAGAAAATAAATAATCCAATTAAAAATGGGGTACAGAACTAAGCAGAAAAGTAAGCAGAAAGGTCCCAAAAGATCAAACACAAATAGTTGAGAAACGAAGAAATGTTCAACGTCTGTAGCTATCAGGAAATGGAAATTGAAACAACTTTGAGGTTTTGTCTTACTCCAGTCAGAATGGCCAAGATCAATAAACAAATGGCAGCTCATGCTGGTGAGGAAAGCGGAAAACTTATTCCTTGCTGGTGGGAGTCCACACAGATACAGTCATTGTGGAAATCAGTGTGGAGGGTCCTCAAAAACTGAAAACCGATCTACCACAAGATCTTGCTACTCCACTTTTGGGCATACACCCAAAGGACTCGACATCCCTCTGCAGAGATACTTATTCATTTATGTTCATTGCTGCTCTATTCATAATAGCCAGAAATTGGAGATAGCTTAGATGTCCATCAACTGGTGAATGAATAGTGAAAATGTGAATCATTTACACAATTCAATATTACTCAGCTGTTAAGGAAGATAACATTATGAAATTCACAGGTAAACAGATGAAGCTAGAAAAAGGAATCATCCTGAGCTAAGTAACCTAGACCCCAAAAGACAAATATTGTGTGTTTTCTCTTATATGTGCATGCTAGCTCTTCAGTCTTTAATATGTGTCTACATTCTGAATAACCAACAGGGTCAGGTGTCTAGTATAAGAGACTAGGAGAGAGGAGGGGGTCTCTTGATTTGCAAAGTTGAAACACTGTCTTCTGCTCCCAGCTGACCTGAATTTATTCTCTGGCTTCACAAAACACTGCTCAGATATATCCTCCTTTGCAAATTCACTTCCTCTCCCCACTTGGAATGAATTTCTCTTCCCACAGTGGTCTTTGCAGAGGCGAGTCCTTGTTGTTTCTCATGGTAACATCCTTACTCGCCTCTCTTCTTCCCATCTAGGCTGTCACTTCCTTGAAGAGGTGGAAATTGTAGCATTTATCCCAATGCTTTGTGACAAGTAGATTAAACGGTTGCTTATTAAACCCAGGTTTCCTGGCAGAACCAATGTGGGCAAAGCATCTGCAGGCTATGCGCCCCACGAGAGCTCCACATGGGAGGCTTCATAGAGACAGGGATGCTGTGGCCTGGCCCTTCTCTCGGCTCTGGAGAGTCTCTGACCCAACTTTGTTCCAAATGACCGTCATTGCTGCTCTCTGGGTTGCTGTTTTTGGTGAGTAGTAGGCAAAATGTCCAGATGGACAACCAAGAGTTACTTACAAGACTTTGGATGAGATAGTTAAGCTAGTGGAGATCCAGTTTCAGCAACAAAGGATTTATTTTGCCATCTGGAGCTAGGTGTTTCTAGGTTTTGAAATAAACCTATGTTGTCTAACAGTGATTAAACACATTTCATGGCTTGGGATTGGTCTGGAATGGAGAAATGAGGAGCAAACCATTATGGGGGGCGGGGAGGGGTGCCACCCAGCTACCAAATAAATCACACATGGAGGCTTATTCTTACTCATAATTGCCCGGCCTTAGCTTGGCTTGTTTCTTTCCAACTTTCCTTAATTTAAATTATTCCATCTGTCTTTTGCCTCTGGGCTTCTTACATCTGTAAATCTTTTTTTTTTTTGGTTTTTCGAGACAGGGTTTCTCTGTGTAGCTTTGCACCTTTCCTGGAACTCGCTTTGGAGACCAGCTGGCCTCAAACTCACAGAGATCCACCTGCCTCTGCCTCCCGAGTGCTGGGATTAAAGGCGTGTGCCACCACCGCCTGGCACATCTGTAAATCTTGCTCCATGACTGTTGTATGGCTGGGTGGCTGGCTCCTAGAGTCTTCTTCCTTCTCTGGATACTTCTTATTTTCCTCCCAGACTTCTTCTTTTATATATTCTGTCTGCCTACTAGCCTTGCCTACCCTTTTTCCTGCTTTGTTATTCCCCATTCAGCTCTTTATTAGACCATCAGGTGGTTTAGAGAGACAAAGTAACACAGATTTCACAGAGTTAAACAAATACAACATAAACAAAAGTAACACACCTTAAAATAATATTCTACAACATTTCCCCCTTTTGTCTAAATAAAAAGGAAGGTTTTAACTTTAACATGGTAAAACTATACACAACAAAAACAGTTATCAAGTAAGAATTACATTTAAAATATTCTGTCCATATTCAGAGAAAATAATGCATTATCTATCCTATCTTAGTGAATCCAAAGTTTTACACCTAACTTACTTTCTATCATAACTTAGAAAAACCGCAACTATAACTATCTAGTCTTCAACTCCATCCAAGACCCAGAAAGATGTAATATTATCTAACAACAGAGACATTTGGCTGCCTGGACAGTCACCCAGTGTTCCTCTGCAATGTTGGGGCATCCATCTTCAGCCTACAGGCCCAGAATATCTGGCAAACTTTTCAGTGAAGCAGGAAATTTGAAGGACAGTTCTGCCTTGTACTGACAAAGTTTGTCAGTTGCTTTCCTCTGTGTCCTGCAGAATATCTGGCAGACTCTTCTGTGAAGCAGGAATTTTGAAGGACTGTCCTGCCTTGTTTGGGCAAAGTTCAACAGTCTTTTTCCTGTGTGTCCTTCACATTCAGTATGCACAGCACATTGCCAGCAGTCAAAGGCAAGAACAGTTTCTTTGCCCAGGGCCTAACATTGCCACAATAAAAGCAAACTCCCTAAGGAGTTTCTTCAATGCCCATCATCTCTGAAATAAATTGGTGCTGCCAGGAGCAGATGTTTCTCATTGTCATGAAAAACCTTAGATTAACAAAACATTTTAAATGCCATATTCCATAGGCCTTTGAAGTGTTTGAAAACCACTTATCTATCTAAAATATATCTCTATATGATCTTAAAAACATACCTAACACATCTACAGATTTGATTGTTATAGATGACTAACTACTGACCTGTTTCTTGATTGTTGTAAATAGTTCATAATAATAGCTTTCAAAAACTAGAACTTTACCTTACATTTTTAAATGAACTGCATAGGTACAATACCTTAAATAAGAGTAGAAATATGTATATACATTGTAAAAATAACTTTAAATTTGTATCAATATGCTATATACTATACACTATTCATTTTTAATAGGGAAAGTAGGATTAAGATTTTTATGTCTCAAGAATTCTATGCTTTCTCTTCTATACCATCCAGGCTGGACTTGAATTCATAATCTTTCTTACACATCACCATGTCTGGCTTGTCATGTCAGTTCAAATGAAACAGTATGTTTCTCTTAAGGCAAATTTGTAGCAATTTTTGGCTTTTCATAGATGCTTTCTGAGCAGAGATGGGTAATATAGGCTGATGAAATTTATGACTGTCTCCTTTTTAGAAAAATTATTTTATATAGTGGAGAAGAGATAAAATGTATTCCTTTTATCATCATTGTTATTATCATTTATCAACAGACATATGTGTACATCTCTCATGAACTCATGACACAGGAGAATAGTACATTTATGATTTTTTTTTTATTAGAGGAGGAAAGAACTGTTTTCCCTCTACAATTATAGCACTGAAACGCTAAGATGCTGTGTCTTAGGTATGACATTTAGTGTTGCTGTCCTCTTGGTGTCTAGGTAAATGTGGTCCACCTCCTGATTTACCTGATGCCATGCCAGTAAGTGAGATGAACCAGACAGACTTCGAAAGCTCAACTTCCCTGAAATACAGTTGCCGTCCTGGCTACAGTAGAGCGTCTTCAAACCAGATTGTTTACTGTAAACCTGATGGGAAATGGCAGATTGATATCGCCTGTGTCAGTAAGTGTCAACATTCATTTTTTTCTCACCTGTGTATTTATCAGTGTCAGAACAGTGTCTCGGGTTATATAATTACTGAATCTTAAGTCACTAAGGAACTAGTGAATTCATCAACTAGCGATTTGAATGTACATATGTATAAATCTTCTGAAAAGCAGAATAAAACAAAACAAAAATAAGAAATAAGCTAATTGCAATGAAGATCAGTATACTATGCTGGTTAGTTTTATGTCAACTTCACACAAGCTAGAGTCATTAGAGAAGAGGGAGCCTCAGTTGAGAAAATGTCTCCATAAGATCAGACTCTAGACAAGCCTGAAGGGCATTTTATTAATTGGTGATTGATGGGGGAGGGCCCAGTCCACTGTGGGTTGTTCCATCCCTGGGTTGGTGGTCCTGGGTTCTATAACAAAGCAGACTTACTAAGCCATGAGGAGCAGGCCAGTAAGCAGCACTCTTCCACGGCCTCTGCTTCAGCTCCTGCCTCCAGGTCTTGGCCCTGCTTGAGTTCCTGTTCTGACTTCCTTCAATGATGGACTGTGATGTGAAAGCATAAGCTAAATAAATTCTTTCCTCCTCAAGTTGCTTTGGTCATGGTGTTTCATCACAGCAATAGTAACCCTAACTAAGTTTTCAGTAACTCACCTGGTACTTCTTTAAATAAATATTGGGACTAAGGCCTGATGTGAGATAGTGAACACCTTTAATCCCAGCACTTGGGAAGCAGAGGCAAGCAAGGACCTCTTTGAGCTGGAGGCCAGCCTGGTCTACACAGCGATTTTTAGGCCCGCCAGGGCTACATAGTGACAGACCATGTCTCAAAAACAAAAAGAAAAGAAAAGAAAGAAAGAAAGAAAAATGTTGGGGCTAGTAGGATGGGTTAGCGGGTGAAGGGGACCTGAGGTTCATCCCTGGAACTTGTGTAAAGGTGGAAGGAGAGAACTGACCCTCCGGAATTGTCCTCTGAGCTCCACATGCAGCCTGTAGCCAACCCCCAAATGGCAATAACAACAACAACAATAAAAATAGTAATGATAATAATAATGATAAAATATTCTGGGGGTTAAATGGCCAGAAAGTAGCAATCTTACCTCAAACACATGGTGAGCATTGCTTTTATACACAGAATCTGGAATTTAAAAAAAACATGCATATACATACATACGTACACACACACAATATATAAATACATACATATATTAGGGGAAAGAAGGTGACCACAATGGCTGGTGAATATGACTAAAATAAAATGCTATCCCTACATGAAAGTGTCATAATGAAACCCACTATTTTGTATACTAATTTAAAAATTAAGTAAAATCATGCATAAAATAAAGTATTTTGTGGACTTGGAAGAGGAGCTAATTCACTGTGAGCAGGGCATACATTCTGCACAGTCCCCAAGAGTAATGACATGCAATGTCTGCTTTCTCTTTTTTGTTCCCTTTTATAATCAAGAAAATGATTCTTGCTAAAATACACCAGGGTGATTAAAAGAGATCAAAATTTGTGTGAATCTTCTCTCCAGAACAAAAATTCAGTGTGTCAGATTCAGAGATAAATGTGACTCTAGACAGGTAGGTCTTTCTGAATGTGGAGGTAGACTTAGGTCTGTTAAGTTTCCAATGGTTGCATCTGTGAATGGTGGGACCACTTAACCATCATTTTAATTTTCCTCTAGAAAAATCGTGCAGGAATCCAGGAGAATTACGGAATGGACAAGTGGAAGTCAAGACAGATTTCTCCTTTGGATCACAGGTAGAATTCAGCTGCTCAGAAGGGTGAGTGTAAGGTAATTTAGAAATAATTACAAGTTAACTTTAAAAAAAGAGCTATATTCAAAATTTAAAGTGATATTAAGAGTATATATTAAGAATTCTCACTTCTACCCATTCTCCATGTACCCTATTCCTTCCTATATTTAAACGAAAGAATTTACTTTTACCAATTTCTTTTGTATCTTTGTAGTGTTTCCTCATTCAAATACAAGCCAAGATACTAGCACATGTTCTTATATTTCCCTTTTCTGATAACAAATTTAGGTCATGTTTAAGCTTTTTACAAAGGGAAGGTGGAAGAGGAAATAGCAATGTATATGACTATATTTCATTGTATACAATGTGTGTGTGAAATTCTCAAGAATAAACAATGTAAAAAAAAAACCCCTGAAACCTGCTGGGTTTAATGATGCAAACCTTTACTCCTATACTTAGGAGGCAGACACAGCTGGATTTCTGTGAATTTAGGTAGATGTTAGGGAACATACTCTAGTCCTTTGAAAGGGTTCTTAATCGCTGAGCCATCTTTCAGGCCTCTTATTTGTTTTTATAGGACTTTTTATGCTTGTTTTATATGGTTCGATTTTTCACTGCTATGTAATGTACAATCTTAATGTGCGCATTAATTTAAATATGTAGATCATTTGTAACTGTCACTTGAAATGCATTTTGAAGTATTTTCTCCTACTACAATGTGTGATGATTTTTTAAAACATTGAATTAAGTTTTATTTATTTTTTTCGAGACAGGGTTTCTCTGTGTAGCTTTGCGCCTTTCCTAGAACTCACTCTGTAGACTAGGCTGGCCTCAAACTCACAGAGATCCATCTGGCTCTGCCTCCTGAGTGCTGGGATTAAAGGCGCATGCCACCACCGCCCATCGAATTAAGTTTTAAAGTTAGCATACAGAGTGATGAGTTCCATTATGACATTTTTGTACATATGTGTCACTAAACTTTTTGACTTTTAATCTTTAATACACAAAGAAACGGGTTTATCAGGCATCCTCAAACATATGGTATTATACTTTGTCCCTCTCTCCCCAAAACCCTCCATGATGACTCCTTAGCTGAGAAAACATCGTTTCTTCATTTTATTATCTGTTTGATCACCTTTACACAACTTTATTTAAAGTGGGAATTCCATTAAAATCTTTGACCTTCTCTTGTCTAGATATATCTTAGTTGGCTCATCCACTAGTTATTGTGAGATCCAAAGTAAAGGAGTTGCCTGGAGCGATCCTCTCCCACAATGTGTAAGTAAGTAAAGAATCTTTTTGACTTGGCTATAAGCAGAACTGTGTTAGGGAATGATTCTGTGTGTCCTTCCTGACACTTGAACCCTCCACATACATTTGCAAGAATTGTTATCACGCCCATCCCTGAACATTTCTTTCTCTTCTACTGATTTCTCAGTTGTCAAGTGTGGGTCCCCTCCAGACATCAGCAATGGGAGGCACAGTGGCGGTGATGACATGTACACATATGGCTCCTCCATTAGCTATAGATGCGATCCCCGCTTCAAGCTCCGTGGCAATGCCTCCATTACCTGCACCGTAGTGAACAAAACAGTAGGTGTTTGGAGCTCAAGCCCCCCTACTTGTGAAAGTAAGTCCCAGTGCTAATTCTGCTTTCAATTGTTCACATATGCTTTGCTTAGAAGAAAAAAGAAGGGGAATTTATTGTGGGAAGTAGAACAATTTCAAGATAAATGAATGGGTGTGTGTGTGCATCTATTATTTGGCTAAGAGATATTCAATGCATTAGAGTGGCAAATAACACCATATCACAGTGATTTGGTAAAGTAAGAATTTCTCATTCATCTATAGTCTGTTCAAAGGTGTTGGCTACAGTCAGACAACCTTCCCTGGAGAGCATCCTAGACATGCCAACAACTTAGAATAGAGCTCAGCAGTCCAGGTTCTTTGGTCGCATGGCATTTCCATCTGGAAATATATTTTTCTAATTTCTTTAGTAGAAGAAAGAAAAATAAATTCTATCCTTTGGCTGGGAGTGACTATATTGCCACCTTTTATTCAGAACTAGTAATATGTATGTGTTCTTATATCCTATTTTTGAACTAGAGTATTTATCAAATCTAAGAGTTTTCTGATGAAGTCTTTAATTTTTAAAAAAAAATTATAGGGCATGCCATCTGCAAACAGGAATACTTGGACTTTTTCCTTTACTATTTGCATTCCTTTATTTCTTATTCTTGTCTTATTGCTCTAGCTAGGGTTTCAAGTACTGCAATTGAGTAAGAGTAGCAAGAGTAGGCACCTGAGTCTCATTACAGATTTTAGAAGAAATACTCTAATTTTTCCTATTTGGTATGATGTTGGCTATAGTATTGGAAGCATGTAGATACTTATATTCACATATAAGCATTAGGGAAACCAGGAATCCCTGAACATTTCTTTCTCTTCTACTGATTTCTCAGTTGTCAAGTGTGGGTCCCCTCCAGACATCAGCAATGGGAGGCACAGTGGCGGTGATGACATGTACACATATGGCTCCTCCATTAGTTATAGATGCGATCCCCGCTTCAAGCTCCATGGCAATGCCTCCATTACCTGCACCATAGTGAACAAAACAGTAGGTGTTTGGAGCTCAAGCCCCCCTTGTATCAAATGTACAGGGTCGTCTCTTCAAAGGGAGACATGTATAACCTGTTTTCCACCCAGAAGGCTGGGAATGGATGCGGTGAATAGCCTGGTGACCTCTGCACTATCTGTATGGCCAGGCCATACCGATTCCCCAAGACTCTTGAGCTTGTTTATTTCAGCCAGTCTATAGCACTATTTCCCCCTAGATCCTTGTCATGAGCATTGTTTACCTTGAGCCTACTTACTCTGTTAAACCATAGAACCCGTCTTTATGGAAGAAAGCACTTGTACTTTACAAGAGTTTCAGGACAGTCATGTCCTTGTCTCTGTTGCACATGTGGGATTAAGTTATTTGCCACAAGGAAACTTTTCCCCAAATTGTTCTGTGCTTAAATATGCCTAAAATAAATTACCTGGAGTCAACAGCAGTTACTGAGCATTAAGCCACTCAAGCTACGTGAGTGGCCAGGCCCTTCCCCTGAGGACCTCTAACTGCCAGGTTCCACTCACAGAATAACTGTCCTAACTGCTGGACCCAACCCCCACACTACAGAGTAAAAGCCCAATTTCTGGACCTGAAAGCCACCAATCTCCACCCTGGAAAGTTCCACCCCCTTCCCAAGAAACCCTGTATAAGCCCTGAATCCTGTTCTGTTTGCTGCTGTTTCTTGTCCCAGCCACCATCCTGGTTTTTTCCCCTCCCAATAAATCTCTTGTATGAGGTTTTTTGTGTGGTGTGACTTTGTGGTATCCCTTGGCTTCTGGCTGCCAGGATACCTTTCTATCAGAGCTGTAACACTTACACTCAGTTCTTTTGAACCGATTGCCCCCTGTGGATTGACACTCTTCTGGCTGTGGTGTTTGCAGATCCCCACCCCCACCCCTCCCATCCCCCCCAGCCGTGTCTCTCTCTCTCTCTCTCTCTCTCTCTCTCTCTCTCTCTCTCTCTCTCTCTCTCTCACACACACACACACACACACACACACACACACACGTATAGGTTAGTTGTTTATAGCCTTTGCAATGTTGAGGTGTGGGCCTTCTATTCCTACTTTCTTCAGGAATTTTATCATGCAGAGATGTTGGGCTTTGTTGAAGGTGTTATCTGTATCAGTTGAGATGATCATGTGATTTCTGTACTTAAGTCTATTTATATGCTGAATATATTACCTTACTGATTTACTTATGTTGAAACAACATTGGATCTTTGGAATAATACCAACTTGGTCGTGGCATATGATCATTTTAATATGGTTTTGGATTTGGCTTATAAAATTTAATGAGGGGTTTTAAAGTCTGTTTTGATCAGGAAAATTAGTCACCATGTGGGTCTTTGGGATTGAACTCAGGTAGTCAAGGCTTGGCCAGCAAGTGTTTTTAATCCACTGAGCCCCTGACTTTTACCCTTTGGCCATTTTTTTTTTTTTTTTTTTTTTTTTTTTTTTTTTTTTTTTTTTGGTTTTTCGAGACAGGGTTTCTCTGTGTAGCTTTGCACCTTTCCTGGAACTCGCTTTGGAGACCAGGCTGGCCTCGAACTCACAGAGATCCGCCTGGCTCTGCCTCCCGAGTGCTGGGATTAAAGGCGTGCGCCACCACCGCCCGGCCCCCTTTGGCCATTTTTAACATCTTGACTCTGATATGTTTTGGAGGGAGTCCTTCTCTTGGCATGTCTGTTTTGGGTTCTGAATGCCCCTTGTATTTGAAATCTTTTCTCTAGATTTGGGAAATTTTCTGCTATCCTTCCATTGAGTAGATGCTGTCCGCTTTTAGTATTATCTTACTTCTTTCTGCTATGCAGGGGATTCTGAGGTTTTTCATCTTGATCTGGGATGATTAGTGTTAACCATCAGCTGGACAGAAGCAGAGTCACCTGGAAGACAGCCTCGCAGGCATGCCTGTAGGAAATCCCTTCATTGTGTTCACTGGGCTGGAAGAGTTGTTCACTCATCCCTCTCTTAAGCACAATTGCTCTGGGCTTCTCCTCTCTAGAGACTGCAGCAGACTAAGGCTCCCTAACCTGGGGCTGGTTTTTGTTTGTTTGATTTACCTCAGGCCCATAGGGTAGCTCAGTTGTAGGAACAGATTTTCCTTCAAGATTGTATCTGCTCTGCTGCTGCCTCCAAAGTCATTTAGTCCTGTGACAAAAGGGACTTTTCTTCATGGCTAGCCCCATCTGCCAGAGGAATCCCTGTCTTACAGCTGGATCTGAGGCTTACGAGGGTTTTCAGCTTGTCTTGAGAGTCAGACTTGCTGATTTTCTGTCTGGCTTAGCTTCTGGGTGCCTTCTGCTCCCCTTCTCCACAGAGAACTGAGTAGCTGAGGCAAGGGTCTCTGTGTCAAGGATCTTTTTCCACCTCTGCTCTTTTCTGGCATCCTTTTCAATTATTTTGTGGATATCTAAAGCTCTTTATTTCTAAATAAAGTCTATTTTTTTTCTTATTCTGACTTCTTCACTGGCTTTTTCAGAGGCATCCCCTGTCTTTTTCAATAAAGTTCCTTCTACTATTTATGTTAATTTTCCAAGATACATTTTTTTTTTTGTGGTACCCAGGGCCTCATACATGCGTTGCAGGTGCCCTTCCACTAAGCTATATCCCTAGATCTCAAATTATCTGTGGTGTGTGTGTGTGTGTGTGTGTGTGTGTGTGTGTGTACATGCGTGTACGTGCACAGGTGCACGAGTGTCATAGTACGCATGTGGAGGTCAGAGGACAACCTTGGAGGCTAGTGGTGACCTTCGACCTTGAGGCAGCCCCTCTTCCACCCTGAGACAGGGTCTCACTATGTATGCCTCCCAGGGACTGGGATTAAAGATGCACACTACCGTGTCTGGCTTTGTTTCAAAGCGGCATACACCAAGATGACTGTCCTTCCAGCATTAGGGAAGTCTCCTCTCTTATTATAGGATCACTGAGCCTATAGATGTATGCTACCATGCTGGATTTTTATATGGGTTCTGGGGATTAGAACTTAGGTCTTTGTGTACACTTTACTCACTGAGCCATTGCCCCAATACCCTTTAACTTTTAAAATCTGCTTGTCTTTTCTCATAATTCTTTAGGAATCACCTGTTCTCCACCAGATATTTCACATGGAACAATTATTTCTGGATTTAGAACTACCTATAAACACAAAGACTCTGTTAGAATTACCTGCACGAAAGGGTTCATCCTCAGAGGCAGCAGTTTCATTCACTGTGGAGCTGATGGAAACTGGAGTCCTCCCCCAATCTGTGAGCTCAGTAAGTATGGACCATGAAAGACTTTCAATGTCTGGAACCTAAAGAATGTGTGGACATACATTCATGTCTAGATTCTGAATCACAAAAATGTAAATTTGGTTTAGTAATAGTTATCTTGTTTTCTTGTTGGAAAGAAGGGTGACTTTAGTACTCCTTGCAAGGTCATCTATCATACATGGTTATTCACACTCCAGTCCTAAGGAGAAGCATTGATGTTGTAGACATAGAAGATTAGTATATTTATGTAATGATATTTGTTCCACCCATGACCTTGGGCTATACGGTCCGAAGGAGGTGGTGCTTCTTGCCGTTGTATGTGACCTCTTAAAAATTTTCCACTTTTTCGTCTAAATAAGAAGGTTCTAAACCTAATGCAAACTATATACAATAAGAATGATTATCAAGTATTGTCAAGGAAAAACAAAGGGTAATAACATAAACAAAAATGGAACTACAACCAACAAAACAACATCAAATAAGAAACACATGTAAATGTCAGAAAAGTCCAGATCATAGGTAAATGGCAAATTACTGAGATTACTCCAATAGCTGTCCTATCCTGAAGATTCTAACTTCAGTATCTAAAATGTTCTTAGCTAAGATATGAGAGGATTATAACTATAATTATCTAGTCTTCAACCCCATCAAAGACCTGAGAAGGCTATAATATTACCTGAGTAAACAGAAAGTGCAAGTGAGCAACTTCTGAAAACTGCAAGAATTGACAGAGACAGCTGACAGCCTAAGCAGTCACTGTTGGGGCATCCATTTTTGGCTACAGGCCTAGAAAATGTGACAGACCAATGTTAGAAGCAGGAATTTTGAAAGACCATCTTACCCTGTATTGGCAAGGTTCAGTAGTTGCTTTTCCTTGTCTTCTACTCATCTGGAAAGGACAGCGTTCATACTGTCAGTAGTCAAGGCAAGGGCAGTTCTTTGCCCAGCAGGCCATTTTGTGCCAAGAAGAAAATAAACTTCCAAACGGAGTATCATAGAAGCCCAATATTCTCTTGGAGTGAGGAGAGAGATGGCTCAGTGGTTAAGAGCACTAACTAATGTTATAGAGGACCTGGGTTCAGTTCCCAGGTCAGCCAGTGTCTGGTTACATCAGGCTCCCTTTGGGCCATATAGCCCAAGGTCATGGGTGGAGCAAATACCACTACAGACTTATATCATTAATTTTTGGCAGTTAATAGATAATTGGCTAGCAAAATGATTTTTGAAAGACAGGTAATAAAATGTCCCTTTCTAATTTTGTACAAAAGTGTTATATGGCCTAGACACTCTAAAACAATTAACTTGTGGATCTTTTCAATAGTGATAAATGTTCTAATGTTAAGTTGGAACTAGCCTTGGTTCATAAAAAGAATTAAAGCAATCAACCAAGTGTAGGCAATATTATTGCCTTAATTTGGCAGATGAGGAAACATTTTCAGAAGGTAAGTGACTTCTCAAGGTCACACAACTGTTAAGGGGAAGAGGCTTCTGATGCCTTATAAGGATATTCTTAGTTTTACACTCATGAAGCATTATGAGTCTTTATCTTGGAGACTTCTGTAACAGTGGTACAAGTAGTGGGGTAGATCTCTACCCTGGAGAAACATCTATTAAACTGACCAAAATAAATAAAGAAACCATTCAGTGCATCTTGGAGAGTACTCAAAGGAGTTACAACAAATTGAGAAGCATTTGTGCAGCAAATCCATGGATACTTGATAGAAATATTGAGAGGCCATTGTCTTGAACTAGCAACAACAACTCTTTGAGAACTCTTTCTGTGAACTCATAAATGGCAGTTCTCATCTGCTGTTGGGTGGGATAGGCTGTTATTGAATCTTGTGAATTTTCTAAAGTTCCATGCTGTGAAAAGCTTATGTTAAGCAGATGTCAGCAGCCAGACATCAGGTCTGTTCATCCACCTACCTTCTACTGCATAGGATGGAGAAGCCAGGTGAAGCAGCTGCAGCAATTGTATCCTCCTGTTTCTGAACAGCTCCGTCTTGGAAGGGAAACATTCTAGTAGGTTAGCCAGCAAACTATCACCCCCAGTTTCCCCATTTCATAGACGTGGAAACAAACAAATATTGATGGATTTCATTCTCTTGACTCTGGGCTGTAGACTATGTGTACTTGGTGGTGGGTACAGCTGAATGTAGGACTCCTTACTGACATACCTCTTCTCCCATTTCACAGCCCCTACACTACAGAAAGGGTTCTGGTGAAGGAACTGACTTAGTCTTTTCACTTCCTGTCTATAGCACAAGATAACCACATTATGGGAATTAAGCCCAATCTCAGAAAGACAAACATCATATGTTTTCTCTCATTTCTGATTTCCAAATTATATATCAATACATAAAATCCCATGTGAGTATATGCCATAAAAGTAGAAGTGAAATAGGGGGCCAAAGGGGACTAACAGGAGGGTAGGGATGAGAAAAGGGAAGTAGGGGGTTTGAGGGGATCTGCTCACTGTGTATACTATACACTTGTGTGAAAATTCCCTTCTATAGCGCAGTACTGTGACTAGTTAATATACACAACAAAAATCAAATAAAAAAGAATATTCTAGAGTAGATTTAGAACAGGCTTCAGAGACTTTGAACATCCTACACCCCAATAGCCTGACTTTAATTGGGCCTGACTATGAAGTAATATATGCCTCCAGGGATTTTTTTAAACCCATACACTGGGACAATCAGATAATATTGAATGCTAGCCGTTGTACATACTACTACAGAGGTAGATCAGCTAAAAGTACAATAAGAGAATCAAAGAGAAAAATTAGTTGTTCCAGGTAGTTAGGAAGACTATGTGGATGCTTAAGGCTGTGCTTTCTGTGTTATGTCATTAGATGTCACATATTCGCACTCCAGTCAAGACACAAACAAACAAGAAAACAAGGAAAATAACAAGTTCCAACAGTGATGAGGGGAAAAGAGTATTCAAATCACTATTATTTTATATGTCCAGTTTTCAAGAAATAATGGTCAGATATGAAGAAATCACCAAGAGTAACTCACATGAAGCAAATGGTGGCAATAAAAGCTGTCTTAAATTGGCCCAAATATAAGACTAAACAGAAAATATTTTCAAAATTGCTTTTATAAATAAGTTTTAAAACTAGAGGAAACATTCTTTAAAGAATTAAAGGAAAGTATTATGACAATATCTTATCAAACAGAAACGCCAATAAAGATAAATTATTTTAAGAATGAAATGCAAGTTTGAGAATTGAAAAACACAGTAAATAAATGGAGAATTTACGAGAGGAGCTCAATAATAAACCCAAGTAAGATGAAGAGAGAATTGACTTTATAGACAGAAGCAAGAGAGATTGTGAGATTTGTAGCATAGAAAGAAAAAAAGGAGAAAAGAGGAGCAGTGCACAAGAGAAATAGTAACAAGCATTTCAAAAGGAAAAGAGAGACAAAGGAAGAGAAAATTATTCTGAGAAAAAAAATGATCAACTATTTCCAAATTTGACATAAATATTTAATCTATACATCCAAGAATCTCACTTGAACTGAAGAAGGCTACATTTTCATATATCCTGAAGATACCATGTGAAAATATTGAAAGGTAAAAAAACCAGAAAATGCTTTTGAGAGGAAGCAGCAAGAGAAACACAGAGCATCAACAAAATTAGCATCAGGGTTTTCATTTAGAGATGATGGAAGCCACACAGCAGTGAGAAGATAGAGTTAAAGTAAAGAAAAGCATGAACCCACAATCCAACGAAACATTCCACATCCATATTGTTGGAAACAAGACAACAGATATGTAGCTGGAGTTTTCCTGTGTCTACCCGGCTCCTGCAGCTGCTCAGATCCAAGTAAACACACAGATGCTTATATTAATTAAAACTGTCTGGCCTAATGGCTCAGGCATCTTGCTAGCTAGATCTTATAGTTAAATTAACCCATAATTATTATTTATGTTTAGCCACATGGCTTGGTACCTTTTCCCAGTTCTGCCTTCACATCTTGCTTCCTCTGTGTCTGGCTGGTGACTCCTGACTCAGCCTTCCTGTTCCCAGAATTCTCTTCTCTGCTTGTTCTGTCCATACTTCCTGCCTGGCTACTGGCCAGTCAGCATTTTATTTATTAACCAATCAGAGCAACACATTCATAGCATACAGAGCAATGTCCACAGCACAGGTAAGATTACTACTTTATAAAATTTTATGTTTCATGTATTTATGATTGTGGAGAGAAAAACAGAGTATAACTGTGTATTTATAGCTTGCAGTCTCACTCTAGCTACCTCCTTATTGTTCTTGAGTTGGGGACCAAACCCAGGTCTTTACACACGGAGGGCAAGCAATTTTACTACACTCTATCATAGACTTTTCATTTCTTCCTGTAGATTCCAGCTAATGTCTGCTGTTTTTATTGTCAAATATGTCTTTGTCTACAGATATCACCCTGTGCTATTATTGTTAACTATAGCACATTTCTACATATGCTTAATAACTCGATTATTTTTCATTTTTATAGCATGCTCCTTAAAATCAGTTGTATAGAAGAAATGGGCTTACTTGATTCTTTGTATCCAGTTTCCACATCTGGGAAGTCAATCAACTGTGGGTTTAAAATATTTGAAAAAAAATGTATCTGTACTAAACATGTACAGACTCTTTCTCTGTTGATAGCTCCTAAACACTCTACTGAAACAGTATTTACTGATATTGACATTATCATAGACAAATCAGTAGCTAAAGTATGTGGGAGGAGGAGGTATGTAGGCTATGTGGAGAGACTGTGTTATTTTATACTACAGTCTTAAGCATCTATGGACTAGGGGTCTTTGGAAGTCTTGCAAACCCATCTCCATTGCTAACTAGGGATGGATGATTGTATCATCCTCTTACTTCTTAATTATCTATACAATGACCTTTTTTTTTTTTTTTTTTTTTTTTGGTTTTTCGAGACAGGGTTTCTCTGTGTAGCTTTGCGCCTTTCCTAGAACTCACTTGGTAGCCCAGGCTGGCCTCGAACTCACAGAGATCCGCCTGGCTCTGCCTCCCAAGTGCTGGGATTAAAGGCATGCGCCACCACCGCCCGGCCACAATGACCTTTCTTGTGCTCATGTTTTCCTGTATGCCTCCAGCCAGAGCAAATTGCTCTCTTATTTCTTGTAAAGATTGTCTTTTAGCAATAATAAATAATATCAGAATGGTTCTATAAAAAGCCTGACGTCGTTACCAAGATTTGTGGAAAAATTAGAACTCTATACACTGATGGTAGGAATCTAAATTATTACAGACATTTTAGAAAATGATTTCAACAGTTCCTCTGAAGTATGAGCATGCTGTTACTGTATGATTCACAGTCATTTTCCTGAGTATCTATCAGATATCAGATATCCACACAGAAGGTTTTGCATGAAAGTTCAGAGCAGCATTGTTCTTAACAGCCAGCAACCCAAATACCCATCCATGGGACAATAGTGATAAATTGGTTGAGCTATACAATGAAATATCATACAGAATAAAAACGAAGTACTGATAAATGCTGGCATGGATTAATTTTGGAGTATGGTTTCTAGTAAAAGAAGCTAGCTACAAAATGGGAAAGAAAACACATTGTGTGATTCCATTTATTTAAAAAGCTCAGTGTAGGAGTAATACTAAAAACATGGGGTTTCTTCATGAGATGATAAAGATATCCTGAAATTGGACAGTGTAGAAAGCTGCACAACTCCACGAATATTAAAGACTGTCAATCTGTACTTTCTGAAGGATTTTATTCTATATCCCATGGTGAATGTTTGGAGATACAACATAATGAACATCAGCTCCGCAGATAAATGTGTCTTACTTATAAACTAACAGTACCAGGTAAGGGAAGAGGAAAGACCTCAAAGCCTAGGCTCAAAATTGTTAGTGCTCTGTTTGCTCTTGTTCTAAGTTTTCCTGGATGAGGGAAATGACTTTTGTTTAGTTTCTCTAGTCAAGAAACCATATACAGTTAGTTTTTGCTGTTGATAGTTTTCCTGCCATGTTCTTTTAACAAGCCTAATGCTTCAATTTAGAAACGAAACTGTCTGAAGTACAACAGAAAGAATTGTTGAGTGCGGTTGGTACAGCACACAGAGAGCAGTTGGTAGTGCCTTTGGTGAGAACCTGTCAGGTGCTGGGCCAATCTTGGCAAACATCCTTATACATTTTCTGGTGTGGTCAACGTGAGCTATGGAAGATTAGTTCCTGTTGGTACCCTTTGACGAGACATGCTCTCTGAGGGCTATGGCGGCCCTATTAACCATGTCTGTAGCATGAATCTTAAAGAGTCTTATTAATAAAATCAAACCTGAGGCCAGTTATTGGGGTCAATGCTGGTAGATCAGATGCAGAACAAGCCGTAGCTAGCTCACCTTGCCAATTCCTCAGCTGATTCTGTTTCCTCAGACTGGAAGCCTCTGTATCCTCATATCCGAATGGCTTTCAGCTGAACTGTGCTACTCAAAACCTAAAAGCTTAACCAGCCAAATGCTTAACTAGCCAAAATGCTTCTAGTTTCTGGTCCTCATGCCTTAAATACCTTTTTGTTTTCTGCCATCACTCCCTGGGATTAAAGGCGTGAGTCACCATGCTTGGTTGTATCCTTGAACACATGGATTTCTGCTTCTGGAATGCTAGGATTAAAGGCGTGTGCTACCACTGCCTATCCTCTATGTTTAATATTGTGGCTGTTCTGTCTCTGACCCCAGATAAGTTTATTAGAGTGCACAATATTTTGGGGAACACAATACCACCATACATGTCCTTTTCTCTTGTTCTTGTTTTATGAGCAGATAGTTGCACTAATATACCAGACATTCCACATGCTTCCTGGATACGAAATTCCAAGCCAACAAAAGAAGACTTGTTTCCGGTTGGGACTGTGTTATACTACAATTGCCAGCCTGGCTATGAGCCTGCTATAAGACAGGCTGTGATTTGTCAGAAGGATTTCACCTGGAGCCCGTTCAAAGAATGCAAGGGTGAGTTCTGGTTTCCCAAACGTGTGTGGGTATTAAATATCTAAGTGATTGGACCTTATACCTTATGTGAGTGTAATTTTATCACTTAGAATAAAGCTTGAATACACTATTTTAACTAAAGTAGAAGCTATTTAATATCAAAAGTGGTCATAAAGTTTCAGGGGCTAAGATTATAAATCGTTCTGTAGGCCACTTTAGAAATGAACAAAAGAAACAGATATAGAAGCCAGACAGCATGCAGGTTTATGTTTCAACGTCACTGATTGGGGATCTGGGGTGCAGCACTCAGCTCAACACTTGTCATGATGAGATTCTATAGTCCCTCCTCCCCCATGTGAAGTCTAGGGGTTCTGGCAGATGAAAAAGTTGATGAGACCATTATGAATTCAACAACCTACAAATTGGCATATGTCTTATAGTTGAGCCACAGGTATGTCAACCTAACAGAGTTCTTGCTTCAAGAAGACAGGTACTAACTCCTGACCCAGAATTCTTACCTCAGCAGTAAGGGGCTTGCTCCTTTTTACCTCTTTTTCTATTTGTGGGAACAAAAGAGGGGCTCAGGTGAGTAATTACTATTTTATAGACCTCAGTAAAATTTCTAAGAAAGAAAAATTGCCTCATTTTTTTTCTATCTAGCAGAAGCTTGTCATTTTTGCAGTAAAAAAGACAGACTCAGACTACAGGGCATTTTTATGCTATGGATCACATTTGGAAAATGTATTAATGGATACACACAACAACATGAAGTGGTTTTGATTGGCCTGTCAGTGGGGCGTCAGTGGGCTTAGAGACAAGATAGAGGAATTGGATCATTTGCTCAAAGAAAATGTAAGATAAAAAAAAATCAATGACCAATGAATGGAACATGCAGGAACTCTGGAATTACTATAAAAAGATCAAACATATAAACAAAGTCTAGATGAAGAAAAGAAGCACACATCAAAGGGACAGAAAATAGTTTCAACAAAATCATAGAAAAAAATTTCCCCAAATCTAAGGAGAGCCTATCAAGGTAGAAGAGGCATACAGAACACCAATTAGACTGGACCAGAAAATAAAACTCCCTTGACATTTTATAGTTAAAAAAACCTAAGTACGCGAAACAAAGAATATTGGAAACTGCAAAAAAGAAAGGCCAAATCACTTAATAAAGACAGGACCATCAGAATAACAGCTAATTTTTCAATGGAGATTTTAAAATGCAAAAGGGATTGAACTGATGTTCTACAAGTTCAGAAATACAACACATACTAACCTAGACTACTATACCTAGCAAAAGTATCAGTCATAATCAAGAGAAACAAAGATGTCTCATGGTAAAAACACATTACAATGATTTATGGTCACTATGCTGTCTCTACAGTGGACATCGAAAGGAATACTTTCATCTCAAGAGAAGGATTAAAAACACCAAGAGGTAATAATGAGTAAATAAATAATTCCAGAATGATTAATCTAAAGAGGTCTAAGAAAACACCACCATCACAACAAAATGTCAAGAATTAAAACACTGTTTACAAACAGCTCTTAATATCAATGATCTTGATTTTCCAATAAAGAGACAGACTAACAGATGGGGTTAGAAAATGGGATCCATCTTTTTTCTGCCTCCAAGAAACACACTCTGCTTTCAATGATAGATACCAACTTAGGGTAAAAAGATGAGAAAGGGTACTCAAGAAAATGGAACTAGAAAACAAGCAGGGCCAGCTATTTTGTTATCTGACAAAATAAACTTCCAACAAAGACTAGTCAGAAGAAATAAAGGGTCATTTCATACTCATAAAAGGAAAATCTACTAAGGGATTGTTAGAATTCTGACCATGTATGCACCAAATTTAGATACACCCAATTTCATAAAGGAAATACTATTAGACCTAAAACTACAGATTAATCAAAACAGTGATAGTGGATGACTTTACGGCCTCACTCTCACCAATAGACAGTCAACCAGACAAAAACTAAGCAAAGAGATATTAAAATTAAGTGACATAAATAAAACAGACCCAACAGGCATCTATAGAATACATTAAAGAATACCTATTCTTCTCAGCAGGCCATAGAACTTTCTTCAAGAGTGGGAGATAAAGAAAGTCTCAACAAATATAAAAAATTGAAATAACATTCTATGTTGGGCAACAAGAGTATAAAGATGGATGTCAATGGGAATTAAAAACTACAGAAATGCACAGAAATTAAAATACACACTAATGAATGGTAATTGGGTCAATAAAGAAATTAAGAGAAACTTAAAAATTCCTAGAAGTAAGTGAAAATGGAAACACAATATGTCAAATCTATGGAACACAATAGAAGAAATTTTAAGCGAGTACCTTATAGTACTAAGTGCCTACATGAGTTTTTTTGAGAGCTCTCAAATTAATAACTTAATGCTCCATCTAAAATCCATGGCCAAGTGAGAACAAACCACACACAAAATAGTAGAATGGAAAAGATAAACCAGGGTCAAAATTAATAAAATACAGCAAATAAACAAACAACAATACAAAGACTCAATTGGTTCCTTGACGAGACTTCTAAGATTGACAAACCTATATCCAAATCAACAAAAAGAAAGAGAGAGAGGACCCAAATTAACAAAATCATAGATGAAAAGGGAAACATAATAGACACTTAGGAAATTCAAAGGATCATAAAACCACATTTTAAAAACCTATATTCCACTCAATAGCAAAATCTACAGGAAATGGGGTGAATTTCTAGATGCATATCACCAACCAGAGTTGAATCAAGATGAAGCAAATAATTTAAAAAGATCTATAAAAACCAAGAACATGGGATCAATAGTTAAAAAAAAAAAACTCTCAACTAAAAAACAAAACAAACAAACAAACAAACTAGGGCCAGGTAGATTCAGCACAGAATTCTTTCTACCAGCCCTTCAGAGAATAAGTAATAACAATATTCTCTAAATTATTCTTATATAATAGAAAATAAAGGAACTCTTCCATTTTTTTTTTTTTTTACTAATTTTCTATTATCCTGATACCAGAACCAGATAAAACCCAACGAAAAAGTAAAATTATAGGTCAATGATGAACATAAATGCAAAATTGCTTAGTAAAATAATTGTAAACTGAATTAAAGATCATATCCACCATGATCAATCCACCATGATCAAGTTAGTTTCATCCAAAAGATGAGTAGATGGTACAACATATGTAACAATAAATGCAATCCATCAGTAAATAAACTCAAGGCCAGAAACCATGAGGTCATCTCAGTATCTATAGAAAAGATCTTTGAGGAACTCAACATCTCTTTATGATAAAAGCCCTGGAGAAACTAGAGATTCGCAAGCATATCTCAATATCATAAAGGCATTATACAAGATGCTCACAGTCCACACCATGCTAAATGGAGGTGAACCCAAAGCATTTCCACTAATATCTGGAAGCAGACCAGGCTTCCTACTGTCTCCATGTATATCCAATGTACACTGGAACTCTTAGCTAAAACAATAAGACAAGTGAAGGAGATAAGGGGCATATGGATGTATCGAGGTCCTTTAGGTACCAGCCCTAAAGGCCTCTTTCAGGGTCCAAAAAAGACATTACAACAAGCAAGGGAAACCTAATGATTTGAGGGCGAAGAAATGAATCTGCTCATACTGTATTTTGTTGCATGTCTCTTTACTCTTCTCCAGCTACCATAAGGATTGAAGTTTATATATACTCACAATCAGCAATTCTTTGGCAATGATTTTTTTCAAGGTCATAAAAACAGATTAAGAGCTACAACCAGGCAGTGACTGTCAGGCTTTCTTTATGACTCAAGGTGGGAGTGACTTGTAAAAGCCTCAGTGAAGTCTTAAAGGGAACAGGGTCAAATGAAGGAGAGAGTTAAATCAATAGGAAAATCTAAGAAGGGAATTTGTGCTGTTATACTACATTCCTAAGTGCGGCTAGAAAATAAGGTAATTAATAAACCGAGGTGAAAGTAAGTACAAAGAGTTAAGAATTTGTTAGTGTGAGGTTAGTTTGGGGAAGCATTTCCCTTATCTGCTGGCAAGGTGAAACCAGGGTATGCTGGTTCCCTATCTTCTCTAAGGCTGTGAATCAACAATTACAGACATGTTGTAATTCTTGTCCTTAGGCATCTGTGAATGTCTTAAGTAAGGTCATTTTTCCTGGACACTAATACTGACCAACTGTTTGCCAATACAAATAATTGCAGGAAGGCAGACTTCTAAGTTTATATTGGGAAATGGAACAAAGATCTGGATGTTAGAAACAAAGGTTTTTTGGCCATGTGACTTACTTTTACACATAGCTGGGGAAAGTCATCCAAATATACCAATGCATAGGGGAAATTGTGCCCAATGAATGATCAAAACACTGCTAAGCTGTGGGAATAAATTCCAAAATTGTAACAGATGGGAAGAGCTATGGCTTCACAAGAAATCTTAGAGCAAGAACAGCTGTCAATTCAGAAGGCAATAACTCCAAAATGCCTTGCATGATGGTTTCCTCCATCAGAATTCATGTTCCTGGTTAGTTGGCCTTCTAAGTAACAGCTGAGCTCTCACTGCCTAATCTTGTGGCATGCAGCATGGATAGGGTAGGAAAAAGTGTCCTTATTTGCAGATGATACAATTCCTATACATAAAAGACTCTAAAGATTCCAGTGAAAACACTTATAGCTGATAAGTGTATTCAGCAAAGTTGTAGGATACAAAATGAACTCACAAAATCAGTAGCCTTATATTCCAGTGATAAACACTGAGAAAGAAACTAGGGAAACAATCCCATTCTTAATAGCCTCAAAACATATCTTGGACTAAATCTAAGGAAAGAACTGAAAACTCATACAATGAAATATTTAAAACAGGGAAGAAGTTGAAGAATATACCTGAAGATGGAAATATATCATTTGCTCATAGAATAGTAAGATTAATATTATTTAAATGGCCAGCCTACCAAAAAATCTATTATTCAATATAATCTTTATCAAAATTCCAATTCTTCGTAGAAATCAAAAACATAATCTCAAAATTCATATTGAAATACAGGAAATACAGAAGCTCCAGGAAAGCCAAGAATCCTGACCGATAAAAACATCACTGGAGGTATCACAACCCTGATTTCAAATTATACCATGGAGCTATGAGTAGTGAATGCGTCGTGGTACTGGCATCAAAACAGATACATTGACCAATAGAGTAGAACTGAAGACTCAAATATAAGATCACACTCCTAAAACCTTCTGATTTTTGACAAAGAGACCAACAATACACATTGGCAAAAAGACAGTATCTTCAACAAACTGTGTTGGACAAACTGGATAACTCCATGTCGAGGAATGGCACCAGATCCTTAGTTCTTTTTTTTTTTTTTTAATTTATTTTTATTTTATTTGCATTGGTGTTTTTGCTGCATGTATGACTGTGTGAGGATGTCAGATCTTGGAGTTACAGACAGTTGTGAGCTGCCATGTGGGTGCTGGGACATGAACCCAGGTCCTCTGAAAGAGCAGTCAGTGCTCTTAACCACTGAGCCATCTCTTCAGCCCCAGATCCTTAGTTCTTATTTCCAGATGCATCAAGGATCTCAATAATACCTGATAGCTTGACTCTGTTAAAGGGCAAAACAGTGAATATGTTCCAGCTTACATGCACAGAACAGGACTTTCTGAACAGTCCTCCAGTGGTATAGGCAGCAATACCAACACTTGATAGATGAGACCTCATGAAACTAGGAAGCTATACAGCAAAGGACACCATCATTTGGATGAAGAGGCAGCCTATGGAATGGAAAGATAACTTTACCAGCCATTCATCTGACAGAGGGTTAATGTCTAGAATATACTAAGAACTAAAAAACAAAACACTGAGCACCCTAGTTTGCTTTCTATTGCTGTTATAAATGTTATGATCAATAGAAAACTTGAGGAAAGGGTTTATTTATATCACAGTTCTATGTCACAGTCCATCATTGAAGGAAGTCATGTCAGGAATTGGAGCAGTGACCACAGAGGAATTCTACTTTCCAGCTTGCTCCTCATGGCTTGTTCCACTTGCTTTTTTATATAACCCAAGATTACCTGCCCAGGAGTGGCACTGCCCACAGTGGGCTGGATCCTCCCACGTCAATTATTAGTCAAGACAATGCTCCTAGACATGCCCATAGGACAATCTGATGGAGGCAATTCCTCAGCTGAGGTTCCTGTACCAGCATAAACAAATGTAACACATCTTTACACAGTTAAAATAATATTCCACAACATTTCCCTCTTTTTGTCTAAACAAAAGGGAAGGGTTTTAATTTTGACATAGTAAAACTATATACAACAAGAACAATTATCAAGTAAGGATTACATTTACAATATCCAGTCCATTTGTATTTGGCAAATGCAGAGAAAATACTCCATTATTTACCCTGTCTTGGTGAGTCCAAAGTTTTGTACCTAATTTATCTTTCATCATAACTAAAGAAAACTGTAACTATAACTGTCTAGTCTTCAACTCTATCAAAGACCCCAGAAGGATATGATATTGCCTGAGTAAACAGAAAGTTTACTCAAGCCACTTCCAAAGCAACAGAGACAGCTGGATACCTGGACAGAAGTCACCCAAGGTTCCTCTGCAATGTTGAAGCATCCAATCTTCAGCCCACAGGCCTAGCATATCTGGCAGACTTTTCTATGAAGCAGGAATTTTGAAGGACTGTCCTGTTTTGTTTTGGCAAAGTTTGACTGTCACTTCCTTTGTGTCCTGCATATATAGTTTGGACAGTATACTGTCAGCAGTCAAGGCAAAGACAGTTTCTTGCCCAAATGACTAGCTTTGCCAAATTGAAAGCAAACTCTACATGGAAGTTCTTTGATGCCCATCATCCTTTCTGAAGAAATTGGTGCTGCCAGGAGCAAACGTATCTCACTGTCAATAAAAAGCCCAATGTTAACAAAACATTTTAAATGCCATATTCTGTAGGTCTTTGAAGTGTTTGAAGAGCATCTATCTATCTAAAATATATCTGTTTAACTTTGAAAACATTCCTAACATGACTACAGGTTTGATTATTATAGATGACTAACTATTAACTTGCATTTCTTAATTATGCATTGCATTTTTTTAAATGAGCTGCATAGGTACAATACCCCAAATAAGGGTTAAAACATAAATTCAGTATAACAAAAATAACTTTAAATTTGTATCAATATATCAAAGCCCATACCAATGTGTAGTTGGATGTTTTTACTCTTTACTCTTTGGGGGCCTGCCAAATAATCACACACGGAGGTTTATTTTTTCTTATAAATGCCTGGACTTAGCTTGGCTAGTTTCTAGCCAGCTTTTCTTAATTTATCCTATCTACCTTTTGCCTCTTGGCTTCTACCTTTCTTTATTTCCATATCTTTTCTTTCCTTCTTATTCCATACCTGGCTGTGTAGCTGGGTGGCTGGCCCCTTCTTTTCTTACTCTTTGATCTTGCTCCTCCTACATTTCTCCTCTTATCTATTCTCTCTGCCTGCCAGCCCCACCTATCCTTTTTCCTGCCTTGCTGTTGGCTGTTCAGCTCTTTATTAGACCAATCAGGTGTTTTAGACAGGCACAGTAACACAGCTTCATAGAGTTAAATAAATGCAACATAAAATAATGCAACACATCTTTGCATCATTAAATGAATGTTCTACATCATAAACAAATGTAACACATCTTAAATTAATATTCCACAACCTCAGTGTAAAACACTTGAGGTTAGTAGTTGTCCTTTTTATCCTATATTCTCTCTAAATAATGACAAACATCTATAGCCCACCAAATGACCAAAAGTCACTCACCCCACCTACTGGGAATGTGGGTGTTTTGTTGTCTAAATTGTTTCCTGCTGTCTGTGGGCCATGGCATCCTTAGGGAACCAGAGAAAATTGAGATAATGGTCAAGTCCTGAGAAAACTAGCCATAATATTTGTTGTTCAGTCTCTGTGTGACGGGAAAGTGTAAGGCTTATCTGCAGTCCTGGCTAGATAATAATCTGTTAGGCTGGACTGTCTCAGCCAGCAGTCTTGAAGCCGTTCTGGATGCAGAAACTCTGAGGAAACTGCAACAGATGCACTCTGAGAGGCTGGGTCACCTGGGCCACCTGTTTTCATTGGTGTCTGGTCCCCTTGGTCTGAAAATACACAAACTTTAAAAGGTAACATACATATCTGCATTAACACAAATATGGACTGTGCATTACACAGAAGCCAGGCAAAGATGATTTTTCTTTTGTTTTTTGTTGAGCAGGTAAAATATAGGTCACTTGTCTTATAGTTTTCCTAGTTATATTTTTTTAATGTCTATAGCCAGAATTTTCAGGGGGTCTCCCCCATCAAACCTGATTGCTATTAACCTTGAACGAATCCACAGCCTTTTGTTTCTTGTAGAAACAAAAATATAACCTCTTCCCCAATGCAATACATTTTTTGAGTTCCATTTTAAAGTTAAGGCATTCCTAAAGTATCTAGGCTGTGTTAACTCTGTAGGCTGGTTAATTCACCAGTCCCTCCTAAAATCTCATGTCTCTCAGCAGCTGTCATTTGCTTATTAGCATTCAAAAAATTCTAAGTTAACACAACATCATACAGGATCATGACTCTCTGTGTGTTTTTCACCTTTACGTGGCTTATCCTTTTCATATTACTTTACTTTCTTTAAAGACTTTATTATTTTTAAACTATTTAATTTTTTTCTATGACCGTCTATACCCTTTTTCTTAAGCTTATGCACATTTTTAAAACACACTGTAACCTGCATAGAGGTTTTCTCTGTCTGAACCTGTTTTCCTAAGTGCCTGCAGCTGTGCACTTGCAGTGTTCTCTGGTGTGTGAGCCAAACTTTAAATTGACAAGGGGAGGCTAGGCCCTGCACCAGTGGCTCTGGTGGCTGGTCCCGCCTCCTACTCGGGTCCATGTCAGACTGGCCCAGAGCCATGTTTTAACTGCGAACTGCATTCAATTGTCCCAGCTCTGGGATGCCAGTGCCCACACTGCAGCAGGCATTTTTACTTACCTTGCTGTTTCTACTTAGTGTACTGGCTTCTTTTTTTTTTTCTTCAGCTATCTCAGGGCTTGTGGAAATTCTTGCCCCATGTTGGAACACCAAATGTACTAGGCTTTCTTTTGGGCCACCAACCAGCTCCCAAATCATGACACAGAGACTTGTTAGTTATGAATGCTCAGCCTTAGCTTAGGCTCATTTCTTGCTAGCTCTTATAACTTAACCTGTTTCTCTACATCTATGTTTTACCTCAGGGATTTTTACCTTTCTTTCCTTCTGTATATTGTAGATAGACTTTTCTGTCCCATCAGCCCACTCCCCAATAACCACAAAGAGGCTTAATATTAATTAAAAATACTCAGCCGATAGCTTAGGCTTGTCTCTAGCCAGCTCTTACAACTTAAATGAACCCATTTCTATTAATCTATGTGCATCCCCAAGGCTAGTTTACCTCATCTATGAACTTCTCAAGTTGCTTTTTTTGCATTTGGCCTGAGACTCTTTAGACTCTGCCCTTCTTCTTCTTCTTAACATTCTTTCTGCCCTGAAAATTCTGCCCAGCTATCAACCAATCAGCTTTTTATTAATAATGAGAGCAACACATTTTCACGGTGTACAGAAGGATTATTCCACAGCAGTGTATCTTACTTTCACTGCTTCTTATGTCTATCTGTTTGGTGGCTGCCTGGCTTTTGGCCCTGATCATGTCCCTCTCTTTTCTCCCATTCTCTCCTCATTCTCCTTTCATTCTCTTCTCTTCTCCTACTTATTCTCTCTGCCCACCAGCCCCACCTACCCTCCTGCCTAGCTATTGGCCATTCAGCTATTTATTAGACCAATCAAGTGCCTTAGGCAGGCAAGGTGGAACAAATGCAATACATCTTTACATAATTAAATGCAGCATAAACAAATGTAACACATCTTTACATCATTAACAAAGGCAGCAGAAACAAATGTAACTAACATATCTTTACAGAGTAACAATAATATTCCATAACAGGTTCCTTCTTTCCAGCTATGTCTAGGTTTGTGTCAAATTGACAAAAACTAACCAACACATAGAGAAAACAAACAACACAATTAAAAATTTCAACATTGAACTAAGCAGAGTTTCAAAAGAAGAAATACTAATGGCTGAAAAATATTTTTTAGAATGTTCAAAATCCGTAGGGAATTTTAGGCAAATTAAACTAGTTTGTGGTTCCATTTTACCAAAGTCAGAATGGTTAAGATTAGGAATAAGGAATAAGAACAAATGCTACTGTGAACATGGGGAAAGTGGATACTTACTCATTGATTCTTAGAGTCCAAGCTGGTACAGCCACTATTGAAACCAGTGTGGAAATTATTCAATATGCTAGAAATAGTTCTACCATATGATCCAGCTATTCCACTCTTGGGCATATACTCAAAGGGCTCAAGTCCTGCTACAGAGATACTCGCTCATCAGTGTTCATTGCTGCTCTATTCACAATTGTCAGGAAATGGAGCTAGCCCAAATGTCCATCAACTGATGGATGGATAATGTAAATGTGATAAGTTTATGCAATGCAATATTATTCAGCTGTTATGAAAAATAATTTTTTCAGGTAAATTGCTGGAGCTTGAAATCATTCTGAGTGAGGTAACCTAGACCTAGAAAGACAAGCATTGCATGTTCTCTTTCACATGTGAATGCTGGCTTTGTATCTTTAGATATATGTTTAAATTGTAGTACCCGTAGTAGTTAATAAAATAGGAAGGGTCTACGGCATGATATTTCAATGGAAGGGAGAAAAAAATGCAGTTGATATAATGAGGGAAATGGGGCATAGTGGAATAGGAAAGGTTAAATGGGAAGGTGAGGGGGGGCAGGATAGAGGAGAAAGTATGGGGAGAGACGACACTAAAGACTTTTTTTAAAAAGCCATTTGGAAACCCATTACTTTGTAATCTTCCTAAAAACATACATACATGCATACATAAAGAGTTTAAATGGAGTTACCCTGTAATGGGGGTTGCAGACAACAGTGCCTCTCTCAGGCATCATAGGCTATTAAATAAAAAGCACAGTGCCACATACGGTTACTTCTTTAATAGGTGTTGATCAGTGGGGTGCCAAAGACCCCTAACAATTATAGGTTATTGCCATCACTCATACTTCAGTCATAGAATATGGAGAAATCAAGTTTATATCAACCTAGATGCTTTATCCCTAGTGGCTATCTTTCATTGTATTGTAAGTGATGTGCACACTACCAGGCAGGGGATGAGAGAAAGGCAATCATTAGTATTATCCAGCTGTGAACTGTTGCCAACACTGGCCTGGCAAGATATGCCCACTGGTGCAATAGAGGTATGCCCTCTGCTTGTATTTAGAGACAGGAAACAGAGCTGTTAGCAATTGAAGGCTGCTAGGAAATGGAGAGTCAAATTTTTGTTGTTTTGTTCAGGATGCAGCCTCAGAAGGCTACTCATGCTTTAGCAGATGGCCCTACACCTGTGCATGTACTGGAAGCATCAAGTGCACTCAGTGTGTTGAAAAAAAGAAATATGAATTTGAGAGGGGCTAGGGGAGCAACTGTTGTGGAGAGAATTGGAGTTGAATTGATTAAAACACATTAAATGCATGTTTGAAATTACCAAACAATGAAAGAAAGGCTTACTTGGAGGAAGTCATTGGACTTGAGTTTTTTTTTTTTTTTTTTTTTAAGAAATTCTACAGGAGGTAGAAATTGAGTTTTTGGATTTCCTTTTCTGTGCCCCAAACTTCTCTTCAGAGTTGCAGAAATTGAGTCATTAACTGTAAGAAACTCCTTCTTGATGATTTCATTGACCCTTATTCTCCATTTTTGTTTTCTAGAGATATGTTGTCCAGTACCAGACCCAAAGAATGTTAGAGTCATTCAACATACAAGAAAGTATCCTGAGAATGGCTGTACTTATTTCCATGATGACACAGTATCATACAAATGCCATGATGGTAGCACCTTTTTGTCTACTTGCAAATCAGATGGCACATGGTATCCCAGAACTCCATCATGTGATCAGAGTAAGAATGAATAGAACTGTTTTGGGGGACAATTTCTTTTTTTTTAATTTTTAAAAATGTATTTATTTTATGTGTATTGGTGTGTTACCTACATATGTGTCTGAGGGTGTCAGATCCCCTGGAACTGGGGTTACACACAGTGTGAGCTGCCATGTGAGTGCTGGGAATTGAATCTGGGTCCTCTGGAAGAGCAGCCAGTGACCTTAACCACTGAGCCACCTCTCCAGCCCCGGAGTTTCTTTATATTAATAGTGTGGAGATCATTAAAGGAAGTTTTATCAAGAGACCAAATGCAGGGAAAATGTAAGGTCAAAGCTGGCTTGGGCAGCATAGTGACAAGGATGAACTACATAGGAAATCCTGTTTTCTTTTTGTTTCATTGTTTCCTCCACTAAACTAGTGATTTTCTTCATCTCTAATGCAATTTTGTTTTGAAATCTACTTTATCAGATACCAGAATAGCTATTCTCCCTCATTTTTGGTTTCCACTTGCTGGATAAATCTTTTTTCAAACTTTGACTCTCAGTCATTGAATGTTTCTTGGAGACCACAGAAAGTTGCATCTCATTTTTGCAATCAATAGTCAGCCAGAGTCTGTCCTTCTCTGGATGATTTGAGAACATTTACGTGGAAGGTTATTATTAATGGACAATGACCAGTTCCTGTGATGTTGGTTGTTTCTCTGGTTGGTTGAGTTACTGTTTGTTCTTTGTGTTCTCCTCTATTTGTTTTAGGGGTTTGTTTACTCTGTTGGACATGACAGGTTCCTTCCTAGCTCTCCTGCATTCAGCCATTTCTCTCGTGGTGTTTATTGTTTTCTGTGCTCTTGTCATTGAAAATGTCTTCCTCCTCTGTATAGAGTTCCTTTTTGTGTCTTCTGTGGTAGTAGTGTGGTGGTATTAACTGCCTTAGTTTGTGCTTGACTTGGAATAGCCTTTGTTCTCTGTCAGTTTCAAAAGATAGCTGTTATGGTCAGTTTTAATTGTCAGCAAGAATCACCTGAGAGGAGACTCTCAGACTAGATTAGGTAGGCCTGTTGGTATATATGCCATGGGTGGTGGTGGGGACTATTTTAATCATGCTAATTGATATGAGAAGACCTACCTTGAGTATGGGTACCATTTCATAGGTTGGGCCCTGGACTGATGAAAAGGTGAGAATGATCTGAGTGTGCATGTGTGTTTTAATCCCCCCTCTGTTTCCTGACTATGGCTGTAATGTGGCTAGCAGCTTCAAGTTACTGCTGCTTACTTCTCCACAGTGATGGACCTGGAACTGTGAACAAAAATAATCCCACTGTGGTAGTTTGAATGTAATTGGCCCCATAATCTTACAGGGAGTGACACTATTAGGAGGTGTGGCTTTGTTGGAGTATGCATGGCCTTGTTGGAGGAAGTGTGTCATTGTGGGGGCAGGCTTTGAGGTTTCCTATGCTCAGGATACTGCCCAGGGTTTCAGTTCATCTCCTATTGCCTGCAAGATGTAAGACGCTCAGCTACTCCTCCAGCACCACATCTGCCTGCACGCTGCCATGCTCTCCATCATGCTGTTAAATGGACTGAACCTTTGCAACTGTAAGTGAGCCACCTCAATTACATGTTTTCTTTGTAAGAGTTGCCATGGTCGTGGTGTCTCTTCACAGCAATAAAAACCCTGAGACGTCCACCCTATGTTGCTTTTGTCAGGGTGTTTTATTGCAGGAGTAAGAGACTCAACAGAAATAATGGCTTTGCTGGTTATAATCATTAGGTACCGATTTCAGGGCTTGAAACATTCCATAGTTTCCCAACTTTTAGACTTGATGAGTGAAAAAAGACCTGATGTTTTTCTGATGCTTCTTTTGTTGTAGGTATGTTGGCATTGTTCCCTTCCAGCTTTTAATATTATCTCTTTGCTCTGTATATTTCATATCATGAGTATAGTATGTAATAGAAGGGGCCATATCTTATGTTTGAATCTCCGTTTCTTTCTAAATGCCTCTTATTTTAATGCTTTTTTCTTTCTCTAGATCTGAGACCTTTCTGCTTTAACTTCATTGAATAGATTCTCAATGCCTTCAGCATCTGTCTCCGTTCTTTCTCCTGGCCCGTGGATTCTTAGGTGTGTTCCCTCACTCACATCCCAGAGTTCTTGGATGCTATTGTCACAACCATTTCCTTTTCTTCTCATCTGTGTTCGTATGTGATAACCCTCAACCTTGTCTTCTCTCCCTGACATCCTGTCTTCTGCTTGTCAAGTGGGAGTTGGTGGTGCCTTCGTTGTGTTTTTCCTTTGATCCGTGGAGGTTTTCATTTATATTTCTGTGTTTTTCAAAAATCCCAGTTTATTTGCTGAATTTATTTCCATGTTGTTGGCTTTTTTATACTGCTGTTTTTTCTCATCCATTTTGCTGACTTTTTCCTCTATTTTGCCTCCAGAATGCTGAGATTAAAGGCGTGTGCCACTACTGCCTGGCTTAGACAGACCCTTAAATGGTTAACACTTTAACTATTGCTAGATGAGTACCTGAGAGAAACAGCTTAAAGAAGGGAAGATTTATTTTGGCCATGGCAATAGAAGCAGGTTACGCTTAGTTTGACTGGTGTACTAGCTGTAAGGCATTTTCTCAATTAGTGATCAATGCAGGAGGATCCAGTACATTGTGGGTGATGCCATCCTGGGCTGGTGGTCCTGGGTTCTATAAACATGCTGAGCAAGCCATGTGAAACAAACCAGTAAGCAGCACCCCTCTGTGGAATTCTACATCGGCTCCTGCCTTCAGTATCTGCCCTGCTTGAATTCCTGTCCTGACTTCCTTCAGTGATGAACAGCAATGTGGAAGTGTAAGCCAAATAAACCCTTTCCTCCCCAACTTGCTTTTTGGTCATGGCATTTCATCACAGCAATAGAAACCCTCACTAAGACAGCTGGTTCAATTCTTTTGAGTCTATGATGAAGTTGCAATGGAATATCATGGTGGGGAAGAGCTGAACACTTCACAGTGGCCAGAAAGCAGAGAGATATTGGAAGGAAGGGGAATAGAACAAGATACATACTTCAAAGACATGTCCACAGTGTCCCACCTCCGACAACTAGGCCCTAGTTTCTAACCTTTCCATTACTTCACCCAAATGCCATCAAATTAGGAATCTATAAATGGAATTAATCTCTTGAAGAAGTCAGAACCCTCATGATCCAATTGCTTCCTTAAAGCCCCATTTGAACACCGTTGTATTGGGAGCTAGAACTTCAAATCCAGCACCTTTTTTGAGGGAGATACTTGATGTTCAAACTGCAGCATGTGACTCATACGCCAAATCAACCAGGAACATGACCTCAACTGTTCAAACAAAGGAGATACCTTTAGAAAATGGAGGCAGAGATGCCAGGCTTTATTCTGCTTTAGAATAAAAGGCATCTACCAAGCATCTTTGGGCTCAAGTGAAGAGTCTGTTTACCATAAGTGGGAGGTCTATGTGGGGTGTAAAGCTAGTGGATCATAGGGGTTATTTTAGAGAATTTAGTGTATAGGCACATTGCAGCAGCAACAGCCTCCATTTCTGTTGATATTTTCTTGGGCTGGTGCAAGGACGGTATCTTCCTCAAGGGAAATTTCATGGCTTGCTATAGGTGGGAAAGTGGCAGTTTAGATAGTCCTCTCTGCAGCTAGTTTCTCAAGTTGCCTTCGTCTCTAAATGATCAATGCAGCAATCATATTTTGGGGTTGCGTGTCCTTAGTCCTCTCATCCTCTAATTGTTTAACCAGTCTACTCTGTAGTCCTTAAAGGAAGTACTTAAGATTGAGGTTGAGCAGTCAAGAAAGGCAAACTCATTCCTGCAATATTTACCTATCAAAACAAATCACAGTCTTCCAGGGTAGAAGGAGTCTGATAAAGATAATTGCTACTGTGGCTTTTTGATTACTTCCAGCCACAGTGTCATTATCAAAGACGTCATTGATGGAATGTTGGAAAGTCCATAATGATGATTGGTCTTGGTGAATGGGAGTCCATGTTGTTGGCCCCTGCGTGTCTTCCACTCAACCACCATGAAGTGCTTCTCCTATCCCCTGATTCTACTTGTTTGATTGCATGAGTTAAAAAAGACAATGACAGGGGATATCCAACTTTAACTGGTAGATATCTACTCGGTCCTTTAACACCTCTTAATAGGGGATGCGCTGCCGTTAACACACACAACGAAAACCTTCAACCTTCCTGCCCACTCTGTGTGTCGACTGCTTCCCTGCTAGGATTCCAGTATTTCAGTATTGTGCCCAGTATTCCCATCTTTCTCCTTACAGATATCTGGCCAGATAAACCCTTCACTCTATCTCAATAATCCGAATGTAGTCACTTCTTGGGCCACTTCTTTTCAGGCATGCTACCTACAGCTTGGCCTATCAGGAAGGCTCCCCTTTGAGAGGACCCTGACAGGGTTTAATGGAACCCCCATTCATTTCAACTTGTACACACAGAGCAAAACGTCCATCCATGAATCATGCTGAGACCTTTCCCCATCCTGCCCGTGAGCTAGAGTGGAGAATCCTGTAGCCAGAAGTGTGAGCTAAGGCACCCATGCAGCAGTAGGGACTGAGATTTCTGGGGTGCATTTTCAGAAATGTCGTCAGACTCTTCCAGTGTCTGATCCCGAATGTTTCATTTCCATTTTATAATGGATACTTGTCCGGCTTTATAACTTGATACATTTGACAGATCTCACTCGTGACAAATGATTCTGGCTGTATGGTCAGTTGACCCAAGGTTGGGAGCCTTGTCTAAGGACTAAGTAAAATGGTAAAATGCCAGGGTTTGTGTTTCAATCAGCATGTAATTCTCATCTGCAGTGCACATCTTTCCTTCAGGACCTCTGTAGCCTATGATGTGCATTTCCCACCAACATTTGAAGATTTCCCTATTATAGCCAGCTTCAACACACAAAGCCCAATCCTATAGACTAGCATCAGCATGATTTCACTATAGACTCACCCAGATCTGCTAAACATTCCTTTCCAAACAGAAGCACCACTCAAACCTGGCAGTCTCACGTGTCACCTAGTATAGGGCTTAGAGCAATATTCCCAAGTGAAGATTATACTGCCTCTAGAGTCTGGAAAGGACTGCTTGGTGCCTTCCTTATAGTAGGATGTGCAAGTGGCAAGTTATGTGACTTTGGCTTCAATGGATACCTAATAGTTACTAAACCTTGAAAGTAAAAAAATTGTCAGTGTGGCAAGTCCTGGAATGTTCATATTCTGTACATTGGAGTACCATCATGCTAGCCATTTCATGTTTATCACTAGAATTAGCATGATGCCATTAATATATTAGATCAATGTAATGTACTATGGATATCTGGATTGTCAAGATATCTTTATACCTTCAAATGCTGCGACCCCTTAATACAGTTCCTCATGTTATGGTGACCCCCAACCATAAAACTATTCCCACTGCTACTTCATAACTGTAATTTTTCTACTGTTATGAATTGTAATGTAAATATCTGACGTGCAGATGATATTAGGTGACCCCCATGAGGAGAACTGCTGCTTGACTGTAGGAACGCAGGAGAGTTATCCCAGCCCGAGACCCAAGCTGGAAGCATATGCTCTTGACGTTTCCAATCGTGTCAATGCTGTTCCTAGCCTCTTTTCTGATACGGATGGAGAAAAACAGGCCTTTGCTAAATCAGTGACTTCATTTACTCAAAACTGAATTATTCTTTTATAGTAAGTTTATCGCATAGGGTTCAGCTGTTGTTAAGAGAAGACTGAAGTCTCCAAAATCCTAACTTTGGAGTGAAGAAGCCAGGGAATTTAATAGAAATATGAAAATGGCCATTTCAACATATTTAGTTATATAAGCGTCTTACTGTCTTAGTTGGGGTGTCTATTGCTGTGAAGAGACACCATGACCAAGGCAACTCTTATAAAAGGAAACAGTTAATTGAGGGCCTGCTTACAGTGTCAGAGGTTGAATCCATTGCTTTAGACTTGTGTAAAGGTGATGCATCATGGCAAGAGTGTAAGTTGGAGCGAAATTATTTTCCCAGTCATGAGGCAGAGAGGAAAGGAAGAGACGAGAGGGCTGGAAACACACAGTCTCCATAACCAGAAAGCCTCTAGTGACCTAAGAACCTCCCATGAGGCCCCACCTAGTAAAGTTTCCAACACCTTCCGATAGTGTCATCTGGGAGCTAAGCCTTTAACTTATTCACCATCCAACTTATACCAGTGGATAGTTTGAGACTTCCAAGTTCCTGAACCTGAGGCTTCCAAGGTCATTCAAGTGAATGGCTTTGGTCCAGGGATCTTCCAGGCAGGGAGGAAAGAAAGACAGAATGAATCAGCCAGGATGCACAACTCCTGGGAAGTGCTGTTTGACATATTTTACAGGCTCACCTTCTCTCCTGTGTTTTATCATACAGGTTGTAAATTTCCTCCAGACATTGCCCATGGACATTATACCACCACATCTCGTAACTTCATCACAACTGTGGCAACATATCAGTGTGATAAAGGATACAGACTGGTTGGAGAGGCAAATATCTCCTGCCTGTTTTCACAATGGAGCTCAGCAGCTCCACAGTGTAAAGGTAACTTCCACCCGCTTCCCACTCCATGGCCACATGGGTAGAATTGTTGTCAGGAATGGAGAGCAAAATTATTCCCTGACAGATGAAGGACAAAACATTTGATTATTTTTTTTCTTGTAATTATATGATTTCTCTTTTCTTTCTTTTTCTATTTTTTGTTTTTAATACATTCCAACCTCAGTTTTCCCTTCTTCCATCCCTCCTACCCCCAATCCTACCTCCCCTACCCTCCAGATTCCTCTTCCATTTTCCTTCAAAAATGAACAGGCCTCCCAGGAATGTCCATTAAATTTGGCATAACAAGATTGGATAAGACTAGGCACAAATTCTCATATCAGTGTTGGGTGAAGCAACTCAGTAAGAGGAAATGGATCTCATGAGCAGACAAAAGAGACAGAGAGACCCCTCCTCCCACTGTTAGGAGCCCCACAAAAATATCAAGCTACAACCATAACATATATGCAGAGTTCTTAGTGCAGACCCATGCAGGCTCCATGATTGTCACTTCAGTCTCTGTGAGCCCCTATGAGTCTTGCTAAGTTGATATCTGTCAGCCATTTCTCCTGGTGTCCTTGACCCCTCTGGCTCCTACATTTCTTTCTCCTCCTCTTCCATAGGGTTCCTGGAGCTACAAGGGGAGGAACCTGATGGAGATCTTCAATTTTGGCTCTCTACCTAATGTTTGGCTGTAGGTCTCTGTATCTGCTCCCATCATCTGCCAATAGGAGCCTCTTTGATGACTCAATTGGGTCAGGCACCAATTTATGAGCATATAAGAATATGTTTGGGAATCATTTTATTGATTTTTTTCTATCTATCTAGCCTGGGCTATCTAGCCTCTATTCCTGCTCATCCAGGCAGTGTCAGGCATAGGCTCCCTCTTGTGGCATGGAACTCAAGTTAGACCAGTCATTAGTTGGCTACTCCCACAAGTTCTGTGCCTCCATTGCCCCAGTACAACTTGAAGGCAAGATAGAGTATAGGTTGAAGGTCTTATGGCTGGGTTGGTGTCCCCATCCCACCTCTGGAAGCCTTGCTTTGTTATAGAGGATGGCTGGTTCAGGTTCTGATTCCTCCATTACTAGGAGTCCTCATTAGGGCCACCCTCGTAGACTCCTGAGTTTCTGCTGGACTAGGTTTCCACATCACCTGCCCCCCAAATGTCCTCCAATTCCAGTCATCTCTTCTAGTGCCTCTCTCCCTTCACCCCCTCTCCCTGCCTGATCCCTCCTTGTTCCCATCCCCACCTGCTCCTAGTCCACCCACAAAATCTATTCTATTTCCCCTTCCCAAGGAGACCCATGCATCTCCCTTATGGATACTATCACATCATCTGCAAGTAGCGACATTTGACTTCTTTCTTTCCAATTTGTGTCCTCTTGATCCCCTGTAGTTCTCTTATTGCTCTAGCTAGAACTTCAAATACTATATTCAATAGATATGGAGAGAGTGGACAACTTTATCTTGTTCCTGATTTTAGTGGAATTGCTTTGAGTTTCTCTTCATTTAATTTGATGTTGGCTATAGGCTTGTTGAAAAATACCTTTGTTATGTTGGGGTATATCCTTTGTATCCCTATTCTTTACAAGACTTTTTTTTTTCATTTTTCTTTATTAAGAAATTTTCTACTCACTCCACATACCACCCACAGATTTTCCCTCTTCCTCCCACTCTCCAGCCCTCTCTCCCAAGCCACCCTGCAGTCCCACATCCCCCAAATCAAGGTCTCCCATGGGGAGTCAGCAGAGCCCACACACTGAGCCTAGGCAGGTCCAAGCCCCTTCCCACTGCACCAAGGCTGTGCAAGGCGTCACACCACAGGCACCAGATTCCCAGAAGCCTGCCCATGCACCAGGGACAGATTCTGATCCCCCTGCCTGGGTGCCCCCCAAGCAGTTTGAGCCAAACAACCGTCTTCCGTATCCAGAGGGCCTAGTCCAGTTCCATGGGGGCTCCACAGCCACCAGTCCACAGTTCATGGGCTTCCATTAGTGTGGACGGTCATCTCTCTTTACAAGAGTTTTATCATGGAGGGGTGTTGAATTTTGCCAAAGGCTTTTTCACCTTATAATGAGATGATCATGTGCTTTTCTTTCCTTCAATTTGTTTATATGGTGGATTACATTGACAGATTTTCATATGTTGAACCATCCCTACATCTCTGGGAGGAAGCCTATGTGGTCACAGTGGATGATCTTTTTGGTGTGTTCTTGGATTCAGTTTGCCTGTATTTTATTGAGTATTTCTACATCTATGTTCATAGAGAAATTGACCCATAATTCTCTTTCTTTGTTGCTCTTTTTGTGTAGTTTGGGTATCAGGATGACTATGGTTTCATAGAATGAATTTTTGCAATGTTCCTTCTGTTTCTATTTTGTGGAATAATTTGAAGAGTATTGATGTTAGCTCTTCTTTGAAAGTCTGGTATAATTCTGCACAGAAACTATCTGGTCCCTGTTTTTTTGTTTATTTATTTATTTATTTAGTTTGGGAGACTTTTAATGACTGCTTCTATTTCCTTAGGTCTATTTAAATTGTTTCTGTGATCTTGATTTAACTTTGTTAAGTAGTATCTATTGAGAAAATTGTCCATTTCTTTTAGATTTATCAGTTTTGTGGAGTATAGGTTTTTAAAGTATGACCTAATGATTCTTTGGATTTCCTTGGTATCTGTTGTTATGACCCCCTTTTTGTTTCTGGTTTTGTTAATTTGGATATTATTTCTCTATCTTTTAGTTAGTTTGGATAAGGGTTTGTCTATCTTGTTAATTTTCCCAAAGAAGCAAATCTTTGTTTCATTGATTCTTTGTATTGCTCTTTGTTTCTATTTTGTTGATTTCAGCCCTCAGTTTGATTATTTCCTGCCATCTACTCCTCTTAGGTGCATTTGCTTCTTTTTGTTATAGTTTTCAGTGTGTTGTATGAGATCTCCCCAATTTCTTTATGCAGGCACTTAGTGCTATGAACTTTCCTTTTAGAACAGCTCTCACTGTGTCCCATAAGATTGGGTATGTTGTATATTCATTTTCACTGAATTCTAGAAACTCTTTAATTTTTTTTTTATTTCTGCCTTGACCCAGTAGTCATTGAGTAGAGTTGTTCAGTTTCCATGAGTTTGTAGGCTTTCTGTTGTTTATCTTGTTATTGAAATCCAGCTTTAATATGTGGTTGTCTAATATGACCCAGGGGGTTATTTTAATTTTCTTGTATCTGTTTCAATTGTTTTGTGGCACAGTATGTGGTCAGTTTTGGAGAAAGTTCTATGAAGTGCTGAGAAGAAGGTATGTTCTTTCATGTTTGGGTAAAATGTTCTGTAGATATCTGTTAGGTCCATTTTGTTTATAACATCTGTTTACTCCAGTATTTTTCTGTTTATTTTATGTCTGGGTGACCTATCTGTTGGTGAGAGTGGGGTATTGAACTCTCTCACTATCAATGTGTGGAGGTTAGTGTGTGATTTAAGCTTTAGTAATGTTTCTTTTACAAAAGTGGGTTCCCTTGCATTTAGGGCATAGATATTAAGAATTGAAATACCATCTTGGTGAACTTTTCCTTTGATAAGTCCTTCCCTATCCTTCTTGATTAATTTTGGTTTGAAGTCTATTTTGTTAGATATTAGAAGGGCTACACCAGCTTGTTTCTTAGGCCCATTTGCTTGAAAAATCGTTTTCCAACCCTTTACTCTGAGGTAATGTCTATCTTTGATGTTGAGGTGTGTTTTTTGTATATATAGAAGGATGGATCCTGTTTGCACATCCACTCTATTAGTCTGTGTCTTTTTTTTAACTAATAAAAAAATTGTATTTACTTAGAAGCACTCAGAATGTCAACAAAACAGTTGCAATTTTTTTTTCAATTACAGAGTGGTATTCAGTTAACAGAACAACAATTATCTTCATAATAAGCTGCATCAGAGACAACTGAAGATGAAAAAAAAAAAACAAAAACAAAAAAATAAAAACAAAAAAACCTACCGTCCCCATATATAACTAATTTGTGCTGTGCACCAACAAGAACCTGCTTTAAATTTCCATGTCTATTTACAACCCCCAGACTGTACCAGGCAAGGTTAGTGGCTATTGAGAATACCACCAGGACAGGGCTATTTAAAGACACATTCGGTAGTGTGTTAACTATACAAAAAAAGACACTGTACAGTTTAAAAACAAATCTTACACAGCCTTACATTTCAATTTTTTTTCTTTAAAAGGAGTGAGTTGTGTACAGGGTGGTTAAATGCTTTATAGACAAGAAAAAAAAACTGCGCTAGAACCAACTTATTCATCATCACCTTCTTCATCTTCGTCTTCGTCTTCCTCTTCATCCTCCTCCTCATCTTCCTCTTCCTTCTTTTTCTTGGTCTTTTCAGTCTTGACGACCCCCTTCTTTGCTGCATTAGGTTTTCCTTTAGCTCTGTAGGCAGCAATATCCTTCTCATGCTTCTCCTTCACCCAGCCTTCTTCTTGTAGGGCTGCTTGTCGTCCGCAGCGGTGTTGTTCCACATCTCCCCCAGCTTCTTCGCCACGTCCCTGATGGACAAGCCGGGGTGCTCTCTGATTTTGGGGTGATACTCAGAACAGAACAAGAAGAAGGCCGAAGGGGGCCTCTTGGGTGCATTGGGGTCCTTGAACTTATTTTTGGTCTCCCCTTTTTGGGGGATAGTGTAGGTTTTCATTTCTCTCTCATAACGAGCCTTGTCAGCCTTTGCCATGTCTTCCAATTTCCCCTTTTCTTTAGCAGACATGGTCTTCTGCCATACTGAGCACTTCTTCAAGAACTCTGAGAAGTTGACAGAAGCATCCGGGTGCTTCTTCTTGTGTTCCTCCCGGCAAGTTTGCACAAAGAATGCATATAAGGACATTTTGCCTCTTGGCTTCTTAGGATCTCCTTTGCCCATGTTTAGTTGATTTTCCTCCGCGAGGCACAGAGTCGCCCAGTGCCCGTCTGGCTCGCGCTTGCCCCGACGCTGTCTGTGTCTTTTAATTGGGGGAATTTAACCCATTAATATCAAAAGATATCAATGACCAATGATTGTTAATTCCTGTAATTCCTGGGGTGTTTTTTGCTGTTTTTGATGATGGTATACAAGTGAGTGAGTGAGTGAGTGAGTGAGTGTGTGTGTGTGTGTGTGTGTATGCTTCTCTCTCTCTCTCTCTCTCTCTCTCTCTTTTGCTGGTGTGAGATTATTTCCCATGGCTTTCAGTGTGTAGTTATCCTCCTCAGGTTGGAGTTTTCCTTCTAGTACCCTCTGTAGGGCTGGATTTGTGGATAGATATTGTTGAAATTTGACTTTATCATGGAATATCTTGTTTTCTCTATATATGGTGATTGAAAGTTTTTGCTGGGTGTAATAATCTGGGCTTGCATCTGTTTTCTCTTAGAGTCTGCAGGACAGCTGTCCAGGTCCTTCTGGCTTTTAGAGTCTCCATTGAGAAATCAGGTGTAATTCTAATAGGTCTACCTTTATATATTACTTGCTCTTTTTCTCTTGCAGCTTTTAGTATTCTTTCTTTGTTCTATATATTTAGTATTTTATTATGTGGTGAGAGGATTTCCTTTTCTAGTCTAATCTATTTGGTGTTCTTTAAGCTTCTTGTACCTATATATATTTCTTAAAGTTAGGAAATTTTTCTTCTATGATTTTGTTGAAAGTATTTTCTGAGCCTTTGAACTGGGATTCTTCTCCTTCTTGTATTCCTATTATTCTTAGGCTTGGTCTTTACATAGTGTCTCAGATTTCCCAGTGTTTTGTGTCAGGAACTTTTTAGATTTAACGTTTTCTTTGACCGATGTATCTATTTCTTCTATATATTATATTCTATGCCTGGGATTCTCTCTTCCATGTCTTATAGTCTGTTGGTGATGCTTGCATCCGTGGTGGTTCCTGTTCACTTACCTAGATTTTTCATTTCCAGAATTCCCTCATTTTGTATTTTCTTTATTGCTTCCATTTCCATTTTCAGGTCTTGAACAGTTTTATTCATTTCCTTGAACTGTTTGTTTGTTTTCCCTGGCTTTCTTTAAGGGATTTATTCATTTCCTTTTTAAGGACCTCAATCATCTTCATAAAGTTTGTTTTCAGGTCCTTTTCCCTGTGCTTGAGCTGTGTTGGAGTATTTAGGGCTTGCTGTAATAGGATAGCTGGGCTCTGGTCATGACATACTGCTTGGCTGTTATTGATTGTGTTCTGACATCTAGGCATCTGGGGTTGGGGTGATTGTAGGTCAAGGTGACAATTTCTGAGTTAGTCCTTGTTGGATGGATGTTGTTCCTTGGTTTCTATTTCTTCTCTTGTCTTCTGGTAAATGTGGCCTGTGGCTGAGCAGGGGCTGGAGTGGAGGCTGGACTTCTGGCAGCAACTGTGGTCTCTGGTAGAGCAGGAAGTCTCTTCCCCAGTTGGGGGATGGAACACAGTGATTAGAAAGGCTCATGATTGGGGACAGAGTGGGGAGACACCAAGAGGGTGAGAGAGTAGGGGAGTTTGGTTGGCTGGCAGCTTACCTGGACTTCTTGCTTCAGTCTGTACAGTATCTGGTAGAGAGGGGAGTCTTTGCCCCGATTGGAGGCTGTGGCATGGCAGCTAGGAGGATGCTGGACTGGGGATAGGGTGGAAGGATGCTGAGATAGTGAGGGAGTTTGGAGGAGGGCAGCCTACCCAGACGTCTTGCAGTCAGCATGGTCTCTGGTAGAGTCAGTTTTGCTTATTTTAAATAACTAATATAAACGGATGATATTCCATACAAAACCACAGAAAAACGTGCACAATATTACTTCCTTCTACTTCAGCCTTCTTGAGGCAGCTCATATTCTCAGTTTCTTATATATGTTTTAAGAAATATTATAGAAGCAAAACATGTTATAATTACACCTGTGGGCCTGTAAAAAGTTCAACAGAACTTGTTGTGGTATCAGCACAGTCTCTGTTGGGCTAATTTCAAACAGAGTGACAGGTTTTACCCTCAGAACTTTTGCAAGGCTCCACCTACCATGGTGTAGATGTGGTGTGTTGAGAAAGCATAGTGCCAATTGGTTATAGGGAGCAGGAGGAGTCAGGATTAGGTCTTAGGTTACGTTCATGTAATATTAGTATAACTATATTCATGGTAATTTGTGATTTATTTGGCATAATTGTCCCCTCTGCTCACAGAAGATCAAAACTTCATGATTAGAGTCTTGCACAACTATTTACAGTAAGAGTTAATGTGTCAAGAGAGAATCTGGTGTCATATACACTGTTACAACTATCCTGTCATGTTATTTAAACATTATAGCCATGAAAAAAGTTCTTACCTTCTTTGTATCTGAGTTTTCTTCTTCACAAAATGGGAAAATAATAGACTCACTTAGCAGGAGAATCATGAGACTTGAGTCAAAGTCGTATAGTATACATAGACTGTTATGCTCAAGAAAAATGCTCATCAATATTTTGCTAACAAAATGAATGGAAAGCAGAATAAACTACACACAAGATCAGTTGTTTCTCTTTACTACAGACTATTACGTTTTTCTCCTCAGACACAATTATCTAAAACATGTTTTCATTATAGCTCTGTGCCAGAAACCAGAGATAAGGAATGGATTGCTGTCTGCCAACAAAGATCAATATGTTGAATCTGAAAATATCACCGTCCAGTGTCACTTTGGCTTTGCCATGCTAGGTTCCCAAAGTATCACTTGTTCAGAGAATGGAACCTGGTACCCAGAGCTGCCCAAATGTGAGCAGGTAAGTGGCACAAATCAAGAAGTTCTGTGCCATCAAACACCAAGATGGCTTCCCAGCCAATAGTGCTGACCTATGACTTGTGAATCATTTCTAAGTCATTCAGAGAACCTGTGTTTTCCTCAAAGTCATTTGGTAAATTGGCACAGTACATTTTCCTATTTTCCTTTGAGGACATGAACTACTGAATCCTGTCAAGAGTGAAGTTCCATAGACCTAGGAGTACCGCCTCCTATTTTTTTTTTTTTAAGACCGTGTAAGGTAATGCTGCTCTATTTCTTAACGATCATCTGGAGTCACTCACTGCTGCCCCAAACCTCCATCTCTTTCAGGAGGCCTCCAAAGACTGTGAGCATGTGTACACAGGCAAGAAGTTGATGCAATGTCTGCCAAATCCCAATGATGTGAAAATGGCGCTGGAGATTTACAAGCTGTCTCGGGAGATTGAGCTATTAGAGCTACAGATTAGCAAGGAAACACAAACTACCCTGGAGTGATGACTGGAAGCTCCTCAAGAAGGAGGAAGAAGCATGGCATTGTCTTTCTGACGTCGGTGCCAAAACAGGTCGCCTGCACTTAGCACCTCTGGTCGCTTTGGCACTAATGTTCATGATAATAAATATCTGGTTAGGATAATTCATTAAAGCATAATGTTTTAAGTTCATGAAATAATTAATCATCTTGTGGCTCGTAAATTTGCTTTTTCTGAATACAACGTGCACATATTTTCAATTCAAAATCAATTTTGCTCTTGTATTCATTTACTACTGTATAAAACTAACCCATTTATTTAAAAATATGAGGTACGAAATTCATTTTAGTGCACTCACACTATTGTGTCTGTGGACTGCCTCATCTCACAGTCTTACGTGTGCACATCAGCCAGCCCCTTAGTGTTCCTAGTAACTGCCAACATCCCCTATTCCACCCCCTACAACCAGCCCGGTCCAGGCTACCCACTGAAGGCTACCCAGTCTCCTCTGAACTGTGAAAAGCCCCTCTTTCATTCAGGCCGCATGTTAGCCACCATCCCCCCTTGAAGGGAACTCACATAGATTCTCTCAGACCTTACTGTAGCCCCAGAGAAGGAAGTTCCAAGGATTGATGACTATGAAGACCACATCAGCCATCTTCACATTCTCAAGTCTTTTGTCTGATTTGATCACCGTTTTCATTGATATTGAATGAACATGGCTGGAGCCTCTTCCCTAACACCGGAAGAGAAACCCATTGTATCTGAGTTCTCTGGGGGCACCACATATTCCAGGCACCAACTCCTGCTCCCTCTAAGCCTTTCTCATTCTTGTCTCCGTGCCTCATGTCTCTTCCTATGGGACTCTGTGGGTAACTTTAGTGTTTTCGTTGACTTTCCCCAAACATTCCACAGGAGGCCAAGGTACATAGCACGTTTTCACTGGGCCTTAGATGAGACAGATGTGCCCGAATGGCTAGATAGGCACATGTGATGTGGAAAGCTCCCATCTGCCATCATCAAAGCCATTACCCAATACTAAGAGGTGACTTGAAATTCTTTCTTGGATGACTGTTTCTGTTCATCCTCAGATACAAGCATGTGTGGCAGCTGATTTACTTAGAAGGTGGTTCTGGTGAGCACTAAGAGGGGATGCTGGCAAGACAAGAAAAGAAAAGAGAGCACAAGAAGGACCGCTTTAAAGGGTGTTGTTGCTGTGGCTCCCAGGGGCTCAGTCAGGCTGATAGCTTTCTGTGGACCTACGGAATGTGACTCTGAGCTAGCCTCCTCCTGGTGAGGACCTGGGGTGTACATCCACTTGCTCACTCCAGCAGCATTGACTTCTAGAGGCAGCAAAGCATACTGCAAGGAAAGGGACCACTCTCAAGGAGGTGTTTTTAGTGGACTTCAGGGTAGACCAAGGATGTAGGAGCAGGTTTCACCTAGTCTAGTCACCTATCAGCTGGCACGTTGTAGTTAACCACTCTCTATGCATCTGCCATCAGTCCTGTCTAGTCCTGTCTGGTCCCTGGGTTGTTCTGCCTTCTATTGCTGCTGATGCAATTCCCACCCAGTTTTGAGAGTGGGATGCCTCTCCCTACAGACTGACATATACTGATTCCACCTGTTACATTCTCACAAATCAGACATTTGCTGAAGCCCCCTGAAAAACTACTTAGTTAACACTTACTAATTATTCGACAACCCATCTGAACACATTTGATTCCCACTTGGTTCTCGGTGTGGCGGTGCATCATAAGCTCCATGGGTGTCCCCGGCATTCTCAGAATAGCATTCCTTCTCCTGATTCCACTGTTTAGATGCCTTAGGAAGGACAATGTTCGTCTCGTCTTCATTGCTTACAACAACTATGAACTCAGAGAATGAAAACGAGTATTAGGAAAGTGCTTTAAACCAATCCTGCCCGTAGAATGTACAAGAGAAGGAAGGAACATTCAACCATTTGCTCACTCATGTGATGTGAGTGAGGGTAGTGGAGGAGGTGATACTTCATAGCAAAATAGTAAATAAAGTCTAGAAAAACTATTACGATTGACTCATCAGGAGGTCTGCAGGTATATCACATTAAAAACGCTTACATCACAGGTCTCTGTTAGGGCTGTGCAATTTTAAACAAAGGAAATCCAAGCAGATTTTACCTTGGCAGCCTCCAGCAGCATCTCTCTTCAGCTGCTTCCAGTGTCTTGGGGGAGAGGAGTGCACACGGGCCAGGGCTGTGGAGCCAAATATTAATAACTATATGGAAGGGTTCCCCCCCACGCCTGCTTTTGCTAATTCTTTTTCCATATTTTGCCATCAGCATTTGAGACCACATCTCCCTCCTCTTGGCACCAAATGTCACCACAAAATATCTTCATTCATTAGATAATTATTTTAAAAACATGAGTTTTTTTTTTAGTTTATTAGGTGCTAGTTGAATAATAATATTTTAAAATTTTATTGTCACTTACTACTTGTGTTACATTTTATTACATATATTCAATAGTCCAGAGTAGATTATGATTATAATTAGTTTGTGTACTATACATACTACACTTAAATTATTAGTAAGTTTCTAGAATATTGGGAAGCTGATTGACATATTAAATGTACTATATGTATAAATCCTTACTGGTTATTTGTAGCTTAATAAAGTGGTTGGAAAAGGGGGATTAAATTGGAAATAGTATTTTTTCACTCCCAAAATTAATTCCATAATTTTATAAGTGAAATTAAAATGGCCCTCTCTGAAAAACCACCTCCCACCCCGTCTTACTGCTGTCTTAGAATAGACACTGAGCACACTTCTGCCTTCCTGTTAGGAATGTGCTCAAAGCGTCATGTGCCACCAGCCATAGCCTTTAAGGCAGAGAAGGAATATGTGAGGCCTTTGCTTCCTGCTTTCTTCTTTCCTCACAACCTTCACGGATACACATGTTCACTGCAGAATTGTTTTTACACTCCTGCGATTAGCCTTCCATTTAAAGATGTATTCTTTTATTTAAACGACTCAGAAATGATCTAAAATAAATATGGCATATCTAAAATATTTTTTCTTTCCTTGCATTTTAAATGTAAACTTTGTATTTACATTTTCACTTCTGTAAGCAATTCAATAAATTATACACCAGAATACAAACACACCTATTTCTTGACTTTACAGGTAAATATTTTAAAATAAACTATATCCATGTTTAAATAAATCTTTCCTGTCTGGATCCACTAAAAATTTCCATTTTCTTGCTCCCACAGGACAAGTTTCAGCTCTTATTACATTTCCTCTGGATTTATATTCATGTTTTCAGAAAACATATTTTTTTCTCTTTTCTTTTTTCTTTTTGTCTCTTCAAGCAAGTAAAAATGGGACCTGCAATGGTTACATGTTCTTTTCGGTAGGTAAAAAGAAACATAGTTTTGAATGGAAATGTATTTGCTCCTAGTAAAATAGAAAAAATTAATTTCAGGGTTAAAACATCATGGTCTATTTTGTAAGAAGCAGGAAAAAACGTATGGGGAATGTCAGTAGCAGACATCCAAAAATTTAGCCTTCAAATGTATACATCAACAGTCTACATGTACTGTTGACTTATTGAAACAGACTTAAAATCTATGCTTTCTGCAAGGAGTGAGGCAACCAGAGCTATCCAAGCACGGCCACATACACCCTGTTTGAAATAAAAGATCCTGGAAGACAAAGAAAATTGAGTGAGTGGATAGCATCCTCGTGACAGACTCCTTAACTGTGGTATAAGAAAGTGGCACGTTTACAAACTATTCAGGCCTTGAAGACTGAGTAGATGCATTTGATCAGAGGGTGCACCCTTGGAATCTGTGTTTTTAATAAACACAAAGTGTTTTTTGTCTCATTTAAGGTGGTCTTCTTGTCCTCTGATTGGTTGATGCAGGGATGCAAGTGTTCAGTTTAATCAACTAGGGACACCTTATAGGGACAGTTTAAAACAGTGGTTCTCAACCTTCCTGATGCTGCAACCCTTTAATACAGTTCATCATGCCGTGGTGACCCCCAACCATAACATTATTGTAGATGGAAGTTTCTGTCCCGCCTGGTCCCGCAGTTGTTCAGTCCCAAATAAACACACAGAGGCTTATATTAATTATAAACTGTTTGGCCTTTGGCTCAGGCTTATCATTAACTAGCTCTTACAACTTAATTCAACTCATTTCTATTAATCTATGTTTTGCCACATGTTCTGTAGTTTTACCTGTATCTCATTACATCTTGCTTCCCGGGTAGTGGCTCACAGTGTCTCCTCTGACTCTGCCTTCTTCTCCCTGACTCTCTCCTTGAATTCCCCAACTGGCTCTATTCTGCCTTGACACAGGCCATAGCAGCTTCTTTATTAACCAGTGGTAGCAACACATATTCCCAGCGTACAGAAAGACCATCCCATAGCACATTATTTTCATTGCTACTTCATAACTGTAATTTTACTACTGTTATGAATCTCAATGTAAATGTCTGTGTTTTGTGATGGTCTTAGGCAACCCCTGGTGGCCTAAGGGGCAAACCATTTGACCTATAAGGGGGTCATGACCCACAAGGTGAGAAACCAACGTTTAGAGTATCTGGAGTGCTTGATTTCCAGATCAGTTTATTTCTGCTCAGCCCTGGTCCTCCCATATGGATACTGTTCCTCATGGCAGCCTCAGATAAGCAAGTCACAGGCAAACCTCCATCTCAGAGCTATTGTCCAGGGAACCCAACTCATGCAATATTTCCTGGAAATGAGCATTTTCATTTCTTCTCTTTCTATCTGCTTATTTGTTCATTGTTTTATTTGATATTTTTATTTTTGAATAGTTTTCAAAGAAGTTTTTTTATATTTCAGGCGTAAAATCTTTGTTTTAAGTTGTAATTATTTTATATCTTTATTTCCACATTCCTTAAAATTTATATTAAAATTAAATATTTTATCCCCCTCTTTAAAAATTTTTTTTGGAGGGGGGTTTGAAACAAGGTTTCTCTGTGTAGCTTTAGAGCCTGTTCTGGAACACATTCTGTAGACCAGACTGGCCTTGAACTCACAGAGATCCGCCTGCCTCTGCCTCCCAAGTGCTGGGATTAAAGGCATGAGCCACCACTGCCCGGCCAACATTATTATTATTATTTTTTTAATGTGTATGTCGTGGAGGGTGCACGCATGCCACAGCACATGTGTGGAGGCCAGAGGGCAACTTGTGGGAGACAGTTCTCTTCTTTTGACACAGAGGACCCAGGGATTGAACAGAGGGCATCGGGCTTGGCAGCAAGCACCTTTACCAGCTGAGCCGTTTCTGCCAGCCCTTTTCTTTTCCTTTGTCTCCTGGATGTCATACCAAAAGGCATTATCTTTTAAAAAAAAATGTGATTCTCCTTAGAAATGTATAGTACTCCCAAGGATTTACTTAAAAATAGGAAACCAGTAGGTGGAAGTTAATCCTAGGAGGTTGGCCAGAGTCAGTTCTGTGAGAGAGGAAGGACCAGGAAAGTACGGACAAGGAGGTTGTTTTTATGATGGGGTCACACAGCATATTCTGCGTTGTGTGAGACGACTTCTTTAGGTTGTGAGATTGTTCATGTCATAGAGAGCTTCATTCATCTTGCTGTGCTTTATTATTTCCTCATGCAGACATACTATGACTTATCTTTTTCTTTAAGGGAGGAATTTAGAGCTTGTTTCAGTTCCTTTGTTTATCTTTTTATTAAGAAAATTTCTAATCACTTTACATACCAACCATAGGTCCGCTCTCCTCCCTCCTGTCGCTCCCCAGCTTTCCCTCCCAGCCCACCCCCATTCCCACCTCCTCCATCAGTTCCTTTGTGATTACACTACTATGAACACTACCACACATCTTGGTGAACTTACTGACTGTAACATGTTTTGTTTTCATAGATTTTATTGTCACAGGTACATTTTCAAACCCAGGTTTGCCTCTTGGCTGTGCTATGCAAGAATTATATTTAAAAAGTTCTTTGTTGCTTGATTTTCTTTCTGAGAAAATGGCAAGAATGAAGGAAAGCTTCTAGGAGAACAAGCAAGTTAATCTTGAACACGACAATTACATGTAGACCAGACCAGTGACTGGCATAGTAACAAAATTATGAATAAGAATGGCTAGAAACAGTCCTCAGTATCTAAGGATAATTTCTTGTTATTACTTCTCCACCCTTAAAACATAAAATGTCCCCAAACATTTTTTGATTTATTTTTAACTGTCCTGTTTTTAAGTGTTTGTAACATTTAATTTTTGGATTTATTTATTTTATTATTCCATGTATATGAAGGTTTTGTGTGCATATATGTCTGTGCACCTGGTGTCTGAGGAGGTCAGAAGAAGGCACCGGACCCCTTGGGACTGGAGCTGCAGGCTGCTGTGAGCCACCATGTGGGTGCTAGAAATTGAACCCAGGTCTTCTGGGAAAGCAGCCAATGATTTTAACTGCTGAGCTGAGGCTCCAGGCCCCTTAAATAGATTTTTTTAACATAATTGTATGTTTCACAAAAGAGAATGATTTATTAAGTGTTATTATGTACTATTATAATCCAATTTTTGAACTCTGAAGTATTGCTAGGCAAAGCCTGTGCTCATGGATATGCATGTGTGAACGCTAAGGGGCGAGGTAACATATTGTTATTATTTTCCAATACTGTAGAACTAGTTTGCCAGCAAGAGCTGGCAGAATGAGTGTACTATAATTATTCAATAAAAAGCTGAAGACCACAGGACAGGAAAAGCATCTATACCCAGTTCGTCAGGCTTCACTCTCCACTACATAAAGCTTTTCTTCAGTGCCGCAGTAGGCTGAGATTTGGTTCTAATTCATTAGATACTAATGAATCATGTGACTAAAATTTTCTCAAAGACACTGAACATTCTAAGAAGGCTGATGAGAACTGCAGTGATTGCGTAGAGTTTGGGGTACTGCATGTCCAGAGCCTGCAGTTACAATTTGGGGGAGTATCTTTAATCTCCTTAATTTCTATTCCTTGCCCATTTTTGTCTTTCACCTAATGTCCTTGCAATTTGTGCGAAACCTTTTGGGGTACGTTAACAGGTCCCAGGATTGCATCAATCCAGGAGACGACAATGTCCACAGACAGCATCGGAGCCCCAGAGCAGGGTGCCCTGCTTTGCAGCAACCCACTGGAGTGTCTACCAATATATTTGAAAAGTGTTGATTTTTAACTTTCTTGGTTACTATAAAAGTTTCATGAAACCATGGCCACACAGAATCATGAAATTTGAGAAACCTGGCTCTATGCTCTTGGGCCATGGTCACTAATATTTGGCTCCAGAATAAATGATCTCTTATTGCCTTTGAAGTAGAAACTGTGTTTTTGTTTTGTTTTGTTTTTTTTCATCCAACAGTGTTTATGGATTACTCTCATACATTCTCTTGTATATTCTGTATTACTGATAACGTATACAAGATGTAAATACTATGAAAATTCTTTTTGCATGGTATTGTTTAGGGAATAATGTACAATAGCTTGTACATGTTCAGTATAGACACAGCCACTACGTCCCTACCTACACAATCTACCAGTCTACCGTAGGCAGACTGTCTTGTGGGTACATCAGGAGAACCACCCTCCCAGTTGCCTCTCATGGGCAGGCAAGACAAAACCAAGCCCTAGTATATTTTATCACGTTTGAAGATTAACTGAGAGTAAGGAGTGTTTTTTCTGCAGTTGATTATTTGCAAGAATAATGACTGACATGATAGCTACTTGAACTCCTCCCCACTTGACCAGCCAACCACTAACCACATCACTGGAACTTCAGATTTTGAGCAGAACATTTGCTTGAAAGGAAAGAATGTTACAGTAATTCTGTTCCAGGGAGGGGCAAGAATGTCAGTGAGAGGGGAAAAAAACCAAGGCAACGCTGGAGTCTTCCTCCGTCTTATTCAGATACCTGCAGGTCAGTCATTTACTAAACACTCAGACTACCTTGGGGAAAGGGTAGAGTTTCACCACCTCGAGGAGTACAGAATTGGGGAAATAGTAATGCCTAACAAGGAAATAAGTCGCATAGTAGATTAGGAATGTATGGTACCGTTTTTCTGATTGTGAAACACAATGTGTTGATTTGTTTGTCTGCTCCCTGGATTTGGGAGTAGAAGTGGCAAATGGTATTGGTCACCCAGTGAAGTGAAAGGGCTGGGAGGAGCGAGCATACCCCCAGCACAGGAGGGCCTGGAGCCGGCAACGCCGCCAGGCTTCTCTCTTCAGAGACTCCACCTGGCCACAGACCTTTGAGAGGGAAGAGCAGTAGACTGATAAGAGGACACCTGTTACCCTCTATGCCACCTCTCAAGAGAGAGTTTAGTCCTCCGTGTGTCTCCTCCTGTTCCTCACTTTTCCAGAATTAGCATTGTGCTCTGGCTTTTAAAAAATAAAAGACCTTTAACTTAAACATAAAAGCTAGACCAGTCGGGCAGACTCTATAATTTAACTTTGACAAAGTTATTGTAGTTGTTTTACTAATATCTTATGGAGAAAGACATAGAGGTAGTGGTGCACGCCTTTAATCCCAGCACTTGGGAGGCAGAAGCAAGTGGGTCTCTGTGAGTTCGAGGCTACCCTGGTCTACAGAGTGAGTTCTAAGACAGTCAAGGCTACACAGAGAAATCCTGTCTTGGAAAAAAAAAAGCCTGACCATAAAACTCCTATGAGAAGATATAAGAGTGAATCTTTACTCCCTGTTTAGGCTGTGGTTTTCTTATATATTACCCTAAAAACATGAGCAACAACAGAAAGAGAAAAGTTGGGCTACATTAAAAAATAATAATAAAAATAATTATTATTATAATAAAAAACCTCTTGTGTTTAGAGAGATACTATCAAGGATGACTAGAAAGCTTGGATGTGGTGGCAGACACCTGTAATGCCAGCATTTGGAAAGTAGAGGCTAGGAGACCGGGAATTTAAGGCTAGTTTGGGCTACCAGGACCTCAGAGGAACAGGTTTTCTCCATCAGTAAAGAAAAGGTAAAGAAGTAACTTTCACGGGTTATCAACAAAAGGAGGTGTGTTGAATTAAAAATAGTTGTTTGAATGCTCGTTTCTCCAAACAAGCTGCAAACAAGTGCATGAAAATATCATCAGTATCACTTTTCATTAGGGAAAGCTAGATCAAACTCACAGTGAGACATTATGCCCACAACAGACAGGGTTATTGTATCTCAAACAAACAAACAAACAAACAAACAAACAAGAACAAAAAAACATAGTAAACACAAGCTTATAGGGAAGATGTCAAAAACAGAATCTTCCTGAGTTATGGGTGTGAATGTAAAGCAGTGCAGTAACTTTGGAACAGTTTACTGTTGCTAAGAATGATGACCGCATTGCTGTTGATCCAGGAGTCTCTTGCCTAGCTATAGATGCCCTAGAAAAAAATGAAAAAAAAAAATGTCCACACAGAAAAATGTACTCGAATGTTCATGGCAGCATTTTTTATTATAGCATAAATGATCTCTAACATGACAGATTTTCCTGTCATTCTCAGATGTTATTATCGTCAGATGTGAATGCTACAGGAACCAGACTTGGAGTTTTGAAGTTTGTTGTTTTCCTGAGCTAGCAATATGCACAGTGCAACGTGCTCAGGTGATGCTGAGCAGAGATGGGAACCTTTAGCTCCCAGTCACACATGGAAGTGGGAGGGGAAATGACTGATAGTCTATAATGAACTGTGCCACCAGTGGGGTTCCGGGGTGTTGTGTTTTATGATTCTGATCCTGTAATGTTTACAAAATGCCCAGTTTGTGTACGTAGATTTTTAGCCCTTTATTACAAGGTAGGCTTTGTATTAGATGGTTTTGTCTTAGTGTTCTGAATATGTTTAATGGAGATTAGGCTAAGGCATGCTCCTTGGTGGGTTTGTATCAACTTGACAGGATCTGGAATCTCCTAGGAAACAAGCCTCTAGGCACATCCATGAGGGGTTATCTCAATTAGACTAGCCACTAGTCATGCCTGCGAGGGATTTTCTAGATTAGACTAGCCTCTAGTCATGTCTGTGAGGGTTTATCTCAATTAGACTAGCCTCTACTCATGCCTGTGAGGGTTATCTTGATTAGACTAGCCTCTACTCATGCCTGTGAGGGTTATCTTGATTAGACTAGCCTCTACTCATGCCTGTGAGGGTTATCTTGATTAGACTAGCCTCCCCTCATGCTTGTGAGGAATTATTTTGACTAGACTAGCCTCTACTCATGCCTGTGAGAGGTGAAGTATGTTAATTCAGGGGAGAAGACCCACCCTAAGGAAGGGTGGCACCATTCTTTGGGCTAGGGTCCTGTGCTAAATAAAACAGAGAGAACTAGCAGTGCACAAAGATTCATTGCTCCTTTCTTCCTAATTATGGATACAACTTGGCACTTTCCCCAAACTCTTGCGGCTGGCACTTCCCACCTGAGAGACTGTGCTCTCAAACTGTGAGCTAAACTAAACCCTTTCTCACTTACATTGCTATTGTTAGGGTATGTTATCACATATCACAGCAACAGGGAAAGCTAAACCGAGACAGCAAGTTAGCTCCAATAAAGGCACTTTTTATTTGTGACAACAGTTTTCAGTGGGACAATGAGACACCAAGGAACATCTTTAGTTTACTACATCAACAACCGACATGTCCATCGGTTGAATAGAATATGGGATGGTGACCAAATGCAGTTGTATTAATGGTAATGAGCCATTAAAAGTCATGAAGCACCAATGCACATTTTGATAGAGATTAATTAAAAAATATATACTAAGTGAAGAAAAATCCAGTCGCAGTGGGCCACACATTGTAGCACATCAATTATATGAAATATCTAAAACAGGAAGATCTGGAAACACAGAATTTGGCTAGTGGTTGCTAGGTTTGGGGAAGAGAGAAAAGAAATGCTTACTGATGAGAGTGTGACTTTGGAAGACGTGATAAAAAATGCCCTGAAGTTCAGTGAAATACAAAACCTCCCAGAGCTGTACACTTTAACTGGACAAGCTCTCCTCAGTAGTCACACGTGGGAAGGAATATGACCGAATAAGATTATTACCAATTGAACCCAGTGGTCTGTGAGCAATTTATATATGTGGACAGGGCTATGGGAATGCATGAATTCTAAGGAGACAGTGGGTGGGAGATGAGGCAGAGACAGGCATGACAGCCCTGTCTATCTGCTCTGCATATAAACTGGCTCTTACAGAGGCCACTGGACACCAGACTAAGGGCCCCTGGTACCACTGCTACGAGGTGTTTCTTTGCACTGGAGCACACGTAATTAAAGTGTTCCAGTGATGCAACCACCCATTATTATATTTTAAATCATTATAATGATGCTTTGATTTCTAAGAGTTCTGGTTTTGGCAGAGTCATATTCTAATCTCAATTCTGGGACTATCTTCCAAAATATTTTCTAACGTAATGGATTTCCATTTTGCGAGCATTATGCCAATTCCTTTCCAGAGGACATCAGTATTAAAGTCTGTCAATAATTCTAACAGACATATACAACCGACATTCTAACTTTATAAAAGGAAAAATTCTCCGAGGGCACAGTGGCCTCTGGGATCCCAGCTCTCTAGCTGTGGCCTCAGTGTGAGCCTGTGGTAAACGAAGGCTGTGACATGGCTTCTTTACCACTAAGCAAGTGTGCCTGGCAGCCGTCTGCCGCCAGGACTGAAATCAGCAGCTGTGAGCGGTGATTTAGTGACAGGTGCTGAGAGCTCACCCTGCTCTCCCACCCTCCATTCGGTGCCTCCTCACAGAGGTCAGTTTCTTCCAGGTGAGCCTGCCTTTAAAACAGGCGGAAGCTCTGGGCAGGTAACCAGGCAGCCACAGACTGAGATTCTCTTACTTTAGTTTCCCTAGTGTGAGAATGATGAAATACTGTTTTTAAAGAATGCATATTTACTTACTGATTTGCGGGGGTGAGGGGGGGAGGCAGGGATTGTGTGTTGCGGTGTACATGCATGGAGGTCAGAGGAAAGCTTGTGACAGTCAGTTCTCTCATTCCACCATGTGGGCTTAATAAGACTCCACTATATACATATAATTCATTTTCTTATCCTTCCCATTACTCAGTCATTGTGAATAGTGCTGCAACAAACATGTACAAGCGGGTTTGTGGTGTGCCAACATATACTCTTTCAGGCATTTTCCCAGGAGTGTCACAGCCAGGGCATATGGCAACTCTAGTTCTAGCTTTCTTTAGAAAGCTCTATACTTATGTCCATAGTGGCTGGGTTGATTTTTATTACCATCAGCAGTGTCTAAGGATTTCCATATCCTCACCATCCGTGGTTGCTATTTATTTATTTTCTTTCTTTCTTTCTTTCTTTCTTTCTTTCTTTCTTTCTTTCTTTCTTTCTTTCTTTCTTTCTTTTTCTTTCTTTCTTTCCCTCCCTCCCTCCCTCCCTCCCTCCCTCCCTCCCTCCCTTCCCTCCCTCCCTCCCTCCCTTCCTTCCTTCCTTTCTTGATTTATTTATTATGTGTACATGTATCCTGCATGCCAGAAGAGGGCACCAGATCTCATTTCAGGTTTACAGATGGTTGTGAGCCACCACGTGGTTGCTGGGAATTGAACTCGGGACCTCTGGAAGAGCAGCAGCCAGTGTCTTAACTGCTGAGCCGTCTTTCTAGCCCCGCTATTTGTTTTCTTAATGATAGCCTTTCCACGGGGACGGGATGGCATCTTTGTGTAGTTTGAAATTGTATTTCCTCGGTGGCTAAGGATGGTGGACAAGTTTTCATATATCTGTCTGTTATTTGTGCTTCAACAGTTGTCTGTTCATCAGCCCGTGTCTTGTTGGGGGGTTGGTATTTGACTGTTTTAGTTCTTTATAGAATCTGGGTACTAATCTACTAGATGTAGGGTTGGCAGGCTCTTCCTGTTCTGCTGCTGGCCCAGTTCTGCTGGCTGTGGCCATTACTGTTTTTGTTTGTTTTCAATGGCTTTTGTTTGTTTTCAGTTTCACGCAATCCCATTGGTCAGTTCTTGCAATCTGTTCCTGTGACATAAGAGTCCTTTTCAGGCTGTCCTTGTCTCTGTCCACACCTTGGGGCATTTTGCTTTGCCTTTCCTCTAACAATGTCAGTTTCCTATCTTAAAAATAAAGTCTTCAATCCATTTCGAAATGACTCTTGTGTAGCATTAGGCAGAGGGACCCGGTTTCATTCTTCCGACGTGTGTGTGTGTGTCTGTTTGTTGAAGAGGTTGCCTTTTCTTCAGGGTCTAGTTTTGGTTCCATTGTTGAAACTCTGGTGAGTGGATGTATGGAGTATTGATTCTGGGGCTTCAGTTCTGCTCCCTTATTTTCATGTCTGCTTTTGTGCCAGCACCATGCTGTTTTCGTCACTGGGGCTGTCTAGTATAATTTGAAATCAGATATTATGAGGCATCTTGCATTGCTCTTTTTGCCCAATTGCTTATTTACTATCTGGGGCCTCTGGTGCTTCCATGTGAATTTTAGGATTTTTTTTCCTTATTATTATTGTTCTATGAAGAATGTCTTTGGAATTTTTACGGGGATTCCTATTCTGCTGATACATGAGCATGGAAAGTCTTTCAGTCTTCTAATATTTTATTCAATTTTTTCCTAGGGTTTTAAAGTTTTCATTGTAGAGCTTCTCACCTCCTTGGTTAGATTTATTCCTAAGTATTTTTGAAGCTGCTATGAATGGATGGTTTTCCTGATTTTCTTGGCACGTTTGTTCTTGGCATTCAGGAAAGTGCTGATGCTATATGTTGATTCTGTATCCCATTACATTTCTGGAGTGCTTATCGGGTCTAAGAGTTTTTGGGTGGAGTATTAAAGCCTCTTATTTATAGGCTTATATCATCACAAATAGGGATAAGATGACTTCTTTTACTATTTGAATTTCTTTTTTTAATCTATTGCTTTGGCAATATTTTATTTTTGCTTATTTCTTCAAGTGCTCTAATGAATATGAGTGGAGAAAGTGGATGCCCTGGTCTTGTCCAGGGTTCCAGAAATGGTCTCAGTTTTTCCCTCCTAGGTGAAATGTGGCTGTATGTTTGCTGGATATAGCATTTAATATGTTGAGATGCATCCCTTCTGTTCTCAGTTCCTCTGGGGCGTTTATCATGACAGTGTGTTGAACTTGTCAAAGGCTTTTATTCCTGCATCTTTGAGACAGTTGTGTGATGTCTGTTCTTAAGTCAATCTGTCTTCTGCCTTACTTGATTGATTTGTGTATGTTGAACCATCCTTGGAATAAAGACAAGTTGACCACTGAAAGTTATCATTGTTAGATGTTGCTGAATTGAGTTTCTAAGTTTTTTTTATTGAGAATTTATTCATTCACATTCTTCAGGGAGACTAACCTCTCATGCTACCCTCTGCCCTCACATCTCCATATCTGGTCATGGTGTCGGTGTAACACTGGGTCTGTAAAATGCATTCGGTGGTTTCTTTCTGTTTCTATTTTATGGTGAAATTTGGGAGCGCTGCTGCTAGTGCTTCTTTAAGGATAAGGTAGAAATCATTCGGACCCGTGCTTCTTTATGAATGGGAGACTTTTGAATTACAGTTTTACTCTTTTTTTTTTTTTTTTTTTTTCGAGACAGGGTTTCTCTGTGTAGCTTTGCGCCTTTCCTGGAACTCACTCTGTAGTCCAGGCTGGCCTCGAACTCACAGAGATCCGCCTGACTGTTAAAGGTCTGCTTGTGTGATTTAGAGTCTCATGACTTAGCAGGCCCAATGTGTCTAGAAATGTACCTGTATTTTGTAGATTTTTCCAATTCATTGCTAATTGACCATTTTCACAATATTAATTCTGCTGACCAATGAGAGGTGAGATATTTCCATATTATAGTGTCTTCTTCAGTGTTTTAAAGTGTTCAAAGTGTGTCCAGTTAACCTCTGGATTTCATTGCTACTGTTTCCTCTTTACTCATTTGGGTTCTTTCTCTCTTACTCTTTGCGTCTCTGTCCCTCCGTCGCTCTCTTTCCTCCCTCTACCTAGCTGCCCATCTGTGTCACCGACTCTTTTCTTTGCATTGTTCTTTTTATTTCTGTTTCCTTAACTTCTGCCCTTCTCTTCATTATTTTTCATTTACTGATTTGAGGTTTGGGGTGTCCTGTTATTCTAATACATGTGGGCATATCATCAAGTTGTGTATTGATAATCTCTGGTTTTTATGTGGCAATTTCAGATAGACATTTCCTTCTTGTCGCTATTTTGTTTGTATCCCACAGATTGTGGTACAATGTGTTCTCATTTTCATTTGATTCTAGGAATTTGTCATTTCCACCCTGATTTCTTCAATGACCCATTGACCATTTGATATTATATTGGTTGATTTCCATGAGTTCATTGATTTTCTGCATTTCTCATGCTGTTGGACTTTAGGGTTTTTGTTTGTTTGTTTGTGTTTGTTTTTGTTTTATACCATCACTGTGGTAAGATGGTATATAAAGTTATTTCAGTTTTCTTGCATGTGTTAAGCCTTGTTTTCTGGTGTAAAGCATGTTCTATGTTAGAGAATATTTTGTGGGCTGCTGAGAATAATGTATATCCTGTGGCTGGTAGTGGAATATTTTGTAGATGCCTATTAAATCCCTGTTATCTACAATGACATTGAACTCTAATGTTTCTTCACAGTTCATTGTATAGATATCTGGTAGTGAGAATAGTATTAAATCACCCACTAACATTGTGTGAGGCTTATCTCTGCGTGTATATTAGGTAGTTCTTGTTTCATTAAACTGGGTGTGTTGATGCTCAGTGCATACATGTTTTAAATAAATCTCCCTGCACCTTCTCTCTCTTTGACACTACCTTGTAAACACATGCAATTGTGATCTTAGGAAAGCATGGTCATTGTGTCACTCTTTAACAGCGGAGAGGTTTGTCCATTCACTGAGGACAAACTCCTAATCCTGGCACTGAAAACCCAGTCCAGTCGACTGCTAATCTGTCTCTGCCTTTAACCAACACTTTCCTGTTAAAATTCTTACCTTCTAACTATTCAAAGTGATGACTATAGTTTCCTAGAGATGACTCTTATTTCTTACTTGTTACTGCTTTGACCACACTTGATTTTCATTTTAATATAAAGTATTCTGTACCTACCATTTTGGATTTGAGAGCAATATTTACCACATAGGAAGCCACTTCCGGAAGACCCACTCTTATCTCTCTGTATAGAATTAACTGGTCTTCTGAGTAAGTTCCTGGGGTATATTATGCCAATAGAAGCTGCCATGTGTTGTAAATATTTGTATTCAATATGTTTTCTTATACACTCAGTTATAACCCCTTTGAAGATAGTTCCTGTGTTATTTTAAGTGCTTGATGACAAGCATAAGACCAATGACTATTGAGTCTTATGGTAGAAACATATTGGAAAGGCATCAGATCATGTGCTCTCCAAGGTCTTCTCATGTACTCACCAAGAGCTCCGCCCTCCACAGAAAAGGGGTAATGACAGCCTGGTCCTTCCTTGAGCTGTGGAAAACCTCTCATTCAACTCTGTTCCAAATGACCTTGGCCACTGTTCTGATGGCTCCTGTTCTTGGTAAGTAATGGGGGCTGGGAGGGGGGGGCTGGTAGAGATAAGCCATAAGTCACCACACCATGAGTCCATCACGTGCCTGCCTTAAGCACCGGCTAGTGGATATCTATTTTTTACATTGTAGAGTAGATTTAGGGAAATTTGCTATACTACTGACTAAAGATAAGGTTTCATAGGTATTGAAATTTTGATATTAGTTTAGATCTACAAATAATCTAAATTCAAAGCAACTATGACCAGGAATAAATATATATTATCTGTCAGTCCGACCATGACAATTTCCTATTGTTTAAGTGATTATTTATATAGAATAGATACAAATAATTCCACTGAGCCATGTGAAAGGTATTTAGTATTTTATTTAATAATTCTTACTAGGGAAGTAGAACTGAGCTTTTCTCTGAAAGGTTTAATGTAGTCTCCACATTGTGATGATGTAGAAGAGTATTTTTAAAGCAGGCAATTCATACAAATTTCAAAAGCTCCAAGAGAACATAAATGAAATGCTTCCTTCCCGTCCCTGTTCTCCGAGACAGCTGATCTTCCATAATGAAATATATTTTTACAAAGGCAGGAAGAAATATTATTTGACATGACACAGATGACTATATTTTGAGTTAGGTAGATGTAAGCAATGAGAAAATAATGAAGTTGACCTACATTACTGAGCAGGAAAGAGTAGGTGAAATGTCTATCTGCATTATCATCATCGTTACTCTGGTCAGAGAGCACGTGTCAGTGACCATCTGTTGTGTTCAATGAGATTTGGGGTAGTGAGAGTCACGTTGACAAAGAAGCCTGGTCCTTGCTTTGTAAATATCACCACCCAACGCGGAGGTTCTGTCTCTGAAGATACAGCCCGTGGTGTTCTTTGTAATTCGGTGTCCAGGTGATTGTGGACCTCCACCCAGTTTGCCATTTGCTTCTCCAATCAACCAGTTGTACGAGACAACCTTCTCATCTGGAACTGTTCTGAAATACGCCTGCCATCACGGCTTCAAGAAAATCAACACAAGCCATCTTGTTTGTGATGAAAATGGTTCGTGGATCTATACTATCTTTTGTGCCAGTGAGTATCAACCTGTGTTCTCACCTGTACTTTCTCTTCTCAGAAAGTGCTCATAGGAATGTAACAAACCCCTGGAGCCTGAAGAAATCCTTTGAACAACATTGTGTTACAAATTAATATTACCTGGGGCTGGAGAAGGCAGAGCTGTTGACAGGATCAGGGTTGGATCCCAGCACCCATGTAACAAGCCTGGTGTCCAGTTAGTATCTGTAACTCTAGTTCCTGAGACTCCGATGCCTTCTCTTAGCCTCCACATTCATTGTTGTGTGCACTATGCACACACATGCACACACACACACACACACACACACACACACACACACATACACACACTGACTGAAATAAATATTTTTAAAGATTAACATTAACTATGCTATTTGGAAGAAGGAAGTTGGGAGTGTATCATATCCTATTTTTAAGACACTTAGGATTTCAAAATTTATTTTCTATTTTCTTCTGTCTGTGAACAAAGCTAAACATTTAAAATATGTAGTTAGAAATAAAACCCACCCATGCGTTATATTCTATATTACATTATTGGTTTACTTAAATAAAACTGGATATAGCATTTTTTCTCTTTTCAAAGTGTGTTATAAAAATTGGCAATGTATTTATTTTTATTTTCCCCCAAAATAACAAGTCAGTGAGTCAGGAAAAGAAACCAGCATTGGAATATATCGTCAGGGCTATCTGGAAGCAGGAGCTGAAACTAATGAAGTGGCCTTTTATATTTATTTTATTCTTTAAATTTTGTACATGGATACACTGTGTCTTGGTCATATCCACTCCAGGCCCTCCCTAGAGCTCCCTTTCCCCTCCCAGAGCTCGTGTGCTCTCTTTCTCTCAGCTTCATGTTGTCTTTTCTTTTCTATAACCCATGGAGTCCAAGTATCTGCTTGTGTGTGCATTTGAGTCATGACTGGTGCATGAGAACTTCCCAGTGGACACCACGCAAAGTAAAATGATTCTCCTTGCCTCAGTAGCCATCAACTGCTTCCGCCAGGGTGGAGCACAGAGAGTCCCTCCCTAACTCCATCCTGGGATTTTTTTTTTTTTAGACTGGCTTAATCTCGTGTGGGTAGCCACAGCCGCTGTGAGGTCACGTGTGCAGCAGCTGTCATGTCCGGAAGACAGACTTTCACAGCCCTCTTCCCTGTCCACCAGCTCTTACATTCTTTTTAGCCTCTCTTCCCTAATGTCCTCTAAGCCTTAAGGGGTGAGGCTGTGGGTTGACATAAATGATCCGTCTATCACTGAGCACTGGCATTCACATATCCTCAGCACTTTAAACAGTTACAAGTCTCTGTATAAACCACTACCCTCTTCAATAAGAAGCTTCTGCCATCAAGGTGGAGAGTAGCCCAGGTTCATGGGTATAAACATAGATATTTAGAAAGCAGTTTGACAGCATGACCATTTAGCCAAAGAATAATAATAAGTTCTACCCTAGGGCCTATGACCCGTCCCCCCCCCCCCCCCCCCCCCCCCCCCCCCCGCCAATCTATGGACCTTTGACCAAGTTTACAGTACCAGGAATGAATTCTTTTCTAGGAGCAGGCCTCAGATCCACTTTATTCAGGTTACCCCATAACAGTTATGCTAGTATCATACCAGTGGGCAAAGCTTGCCTACTTTAAGGCCAGTCCTGCAGCATGCAGAGTCCAGTGCCAGCCTGTGTAGCACATTCTGGCACCATGAAAGCTAGCCAGCAGGGGGGACGTTTCCTGCTTTTTTTTTTCTTTGAGATTGATTTCTTTTATATCCTGTAGCCAATGTGTGTGGTGTCTTCAGCAATAAGGTCTTACCTACTATGGTTATGGTGGTCAGCCAAGAGCCATGACAGTGGCCTATGCTGTTTTGGGTGCCTCTGGGGAATCTTCTGGTTCACTGAGCCTGGCCTTGAGATGTTCACTTAATAACCCATGTTTTCTGGGAGCAGCATTGTTCACCCGCTTGGGCTAATTCTGTTTAAGCTCCTTTTAAAATTATGTTCGCCTACAAACTAGTGGAGTTTTGGAAAGCTTCTCCATACACCCTTAGTTATGGTTAACCCACTCCTTATCCCTCCTTCCCCCACCCACTTGTTACCATCCCCACTGAAACCTTCAGCTCCCAGCATACCTGTTCTTTCCTATCACGAGTGTTAGACTATTTCCTTTTATTATATTTTTACTTGAGTTGCAAGATCATAGCTTCCCGTATAACTTCTCCAGGCACACTTTATTTTGGTTACCCTTCCTCCCCTACTTCCCCACTCCCGTCACTCACCAGCTACTTGAGCCTTTCTGTTCCTATTACTACCCATTTCTTTCATCACCTAAGTTCTACCATCATTGTCCCTAAATGCATCCCCCAGTGGCCTGTTTCTAGTTTCCCGGCTTCCACACGTACTTAGACTAAACACATATGATAGAACATTTGAAGCTAGCACAAACATTTGAGAGAAGACATGCATTATTTATTTTGGGGAGGCCTGGGCAACTTCACTCAGTATAATTTTTCTCAGTTCTATACATTTAACTGCAAATTTCATGACTTCCTTCTTGATCTACAGCCAAGTAATATTCCTTGGTGTATATATACTACACTTTCATCATCCTGTCAGTAGTTGGTGGACATCAGGGTTGATTCCAATTCCTTGTTACTCTGAATAGAGTGACAGTGAATGTGTTTATGCAAGTATCTCTGCAGTAAGATAGAAGATGCTTTGGGTGTATGCCTACGAGTGGTATAGCTGAGTCATTTAGTCACCCTATTTCCAGTTCTGTGACAAAATCCAACACTGATGTCCAAAACTAAACACTCCCCTTCCCTTAATTTTATATCTTGCGAGTATTTCAAACCACTAATCATCAGCTTAATTTTCCTGCAGAGAAACGATGCAGAAACCCAGGCGAGTTGGTCAATGGGAAAATAGATATTACGACTGATCTTTTCTTAGGTTCAACCATAGAGTTCAGCTGTGCGAAGGGGTAAGTGAGAATAAGGCAAGTTGGAAGCAATACTTTTCTTTGAATTAATTTTATAAGGAGTTAACACATTCATGTTCATATTTTAACAATAAAACTCTAAGTATATATAACTAGAAAGTTCTTGCCTCTACTCAGTCCCATTTACCCATTCTTCTCTGTCTTCTGACAAGACATGACATTGGCTCGTTTATGACTGTCTTTTCGGTATTTATTACATGAGTATTTATTATACAAACACAACTGAGGACAAATGTTTCCACCAATGTCTTACCCCCCTTTTATGCGTGATTACTTGACTTCTCACGCTGTTTTGAACTTTGATTTTTTTTCCCCTCTTGACTGCATTGCTTTGTGCTGAACGAGGCTTTCGTTACCCAAATCCATATCTTTATTTGTAAGGTACCTGGAGATGAGCCCTTTTAGGTGTATGCCCCTCCCCTCTTAAAAGAAGATGTGTGTGAGAACTTGTTTCCTCTGCATCTTTCTGCAACCTGGGAAGCCTCTAGAACTCAACCGTAGAGGCACCCCAGCCTTGAAGCTTCCAGCCTCCAGAACCATGAGAATGAAATATTTGTTAAGTCATAGAGCATATTATGACGATAAATATGTACCCAAGATCCTTGATCCTCCTGTTCCTACCGTTTGCTCATTCCACATCTGTATTGTGTGTTTACAAGGACTGCATTAGTTTTCCATTGTTGTGATAGAATACCTGTGATTAACAGTTTGAAAGGAGGAAAGATCTTTAGATAACGTTAGAGGCTTCAGTTTACAGTCTCTAGGCACTATAATCAAGGTGTGTGGAGGAAAGCTGGTCACCCTTGGTGTCTTGGAAGCAAAAAAGAGTGAGAAGGGGCAGGTTTTAACATACCCTTCAAGGGCCTGGCACCCCAGCCCTACATACTCACACTAGATTCTAAATTTTCTTCTAAATCTAAATCTTCTAATCCTAAATCTCTCTAGTAGATCTACCAGCATGGGACCACACCTACCACACCTGAGCCTTTGAGGGGAATTCCGTAACCATACTACAGCAGATCAAGTTTTTCAATGTGTGTCAGAGCTTAGCATAATTTATTCAATGGTCCTGAAAACAGATGTCTGTGCATTTCTAATCTCATGTTATTTCATATTATTCTTGAATTCACTGTTCTCTAGATATATTCTCTGACAGATGTATATAGATTTTTCTAAAGGTTGCAGCTCCAGGAACAGGATGGTTGTTCTATACCAGTGGTTCTCAATCCAAGGGTCTTGACCTTTGGAGGTTGAACAACTCTTTCACAGGGGTCACCTAAGGCTGTTGGAAAGCACAGATATTTACGATATGATTCATAACAGTATCAAAATTACAGTTATGAAGGGGCAAAGAAAATAATTTTGTATCTGAGGGTCACCACAACATGAGGAACTGGATTAAAGGGCCACAGCATTAGAAAGGTTGAAAACCACTGTATCAACCCAAAAGACACACTGACATTTTGATAGACTGTGAAAGACATCTTCATAGACTGTTAAAATTTTTATAATGAAAATGAATGTCTATTTCTAAGACAAACTTCCACTCTACCTCTCAGAGAGAACATTTCATCAAAGTTTAGAATGTTTGCTTATTAAGGTGATAAAACCAAACAAATACTCACTGCAGTTTTTTAAACTATTTGTTTTTATAAGAAATGATAGTAAGAAATTTTCGTGTACTGTTTCACTGCCTTCCAAAGTTACATTTTGTATGATATAGTTCCATATCCCAACAAGAAAATAAACATTCGCTGGGTGGTGGTGGTGCTTGTCTTTAATCTCAACACTCCGGAGGCAGAGGCAGGCAGATCTCTGTGAGTTTGAGGCCAGCCTGGTCTACAGAGCGAGTTCCAGGACAGCCAGGACTGTTTCACAGAGAAACACAGAAGAAAAGAAAGAGAAAGAAGAATTACTATAATCTATTGGCCACACTGAGTTCACTTGCTTTACATACACTTCTCTGGGAGAACATGCGCTTACTCTATATAAGCTTCGACAAAACTGTGCATTCATGTAACCATTGCCACAGTCAAGAGATGGATGGTTCCATCGTACCTGTTAACCCTTTGTCTCCAGCACTCTCCCTCCTTTCTCCTCTTCCTGACTTTTGTCATCTTCTGATGTCTGTGTCTGCAACTGTACCATTTCAAGACCATTGTATACATAGAATCACACGTGTGTAACCTTTTGAGATTGCTTTTAGTATGAAGGATAATCCTCTGGACACCCACCAAGGCTATTATGTGCATCCACAATTTCCCCTGTCTCACTGCTGAGGCAGACCATTCCATGGTCTAGAATGTGCTTCACTACTTGACCATTGACGGACACTTGAGGTGTTTTCCCCTCGTCTTCATGAAGAACGCTTTGTAACACTCATACCCAGAGGTTTTTTGTGGCGGGGGTGGGTGATGGTGGAGTTTGAACTTTGGTGTTTTATTTCTTGAATGCAATTACTAGATTAACAATGTAATGTTTAACCTTAAAGTCACCTTTATTATCGACATCAGCATTTATTGGTGCCTCGGCATTTTATCGTTACCAAATCAGTGACGTCATTGGTCTTTAAGCATGCATTTCTGTAGGAGGCAATGGTCTTGATCTTGTTTTCCTCTGCTCCTTCCCATGTGCATATTTCACCAAAAGTATCTGTTCACCTTTTCTCCCATTTTCCAATGGGATTATTTGGTGTTTTCCTTTTATCCTTAGAATTCTTGGCATATTCTAGATTCTAGTCATTCCCTGAATATGTAAACTGTGATGTTTCCTTCCAGACTGCAAATGTTTTCATCTTCTTCAGAAGATCTTTTACAAGGAAAAAGATTTTAATTTTGGTGAGATCCAGTTCAGCCATGTTTCTTTCATGAAACATTATCTTGGTGTCAATTATGAATTCTCCCCGCAGACGTACCTTCCCCACTAGATCCTGAGGCACAAGCTGCCTGTCTTTTGAGCCATACTGAGAACCTGGCACAGGAAACCAGGAATACTTCTGGCACCACGTGGATAAAAAAGTACCATGTAACTCAGGGGGCTGTCACTCCCACCCAGGTCTGCAAAACAGCTCGGGCCTGCCATCTTCTGGGTCCAAGGGTGCACTTATGGCTCTCCATAAGTGTTTCTAGCTTTTCCTAAACATTCTGTAGGTTTAAATTTTATAATTACCTTTATGATGATAATTTTTGGAGAAGTTGGTGTTATGGAGTAATAGATTTTATTATGATATTTTCATGTATAGTTGTGTCTATACCTTCTTCTAATATGTCTGCAAGACCAACATGGTAGTAGGACAGAACTTGTTCCTGCAAGCTGTCCTCTTAACTCCAGATACGCATGCATTACCCCCGCCCAATGAATAAAATGTAGTCAAATGTTTTCTAAAAGTCAACATTTATTCTAATAATATAAGGTAAAACCTTTTAAGATAATATTTTAACTTTCAGGTATATCTGCATCTACTTAGAGGCTTTCTATTTAATGATTTTAGTGTGTTTATATATATTCACACAGTAAGTTCCTTGTTTTTTATTTTTATTTTGTATTTTCATAATTCTTGTTTTCATGCTCATTTCATCCTACTCTTCCTCATACCCACCCTTCTACTATAATTTATACAAATCTTAATTCAGAACATAAGAGAAAACATGGCATATCTGTGTTTCTGAGGCTAGCTTATATGCTTAACATGATGCTTTTCATTTCAACCTAATTTCCTGCAAATGAGATAATTCTGACCATTAGGACTGAATAAAACTCAGTTGTTTACACACCACACACACACACACACACACACACACACACACACACACACACACTTCCTCACTAGCATTCGTTGTTGTTGGTTTTCTTGATAGTAGGCATTCTGACTGGGATGTGGTGGAATCTTAGTGTAGTTTTAATTGGTATTTCTCTGATGGCTAAGGATGCTGAACATGTTTTCTAAGAGCTATTGGTTATTTGGACTTCATCGTTTGAAGACTAATTTATTTGCCCATTTATAGACATGAATCCCATATTGGATGTACAATTGCCCAAGATTTTCTCCCATCCTATCTTTTCAGTCAGCTGATTGTACTGTACTGCCCTGTACAGACACTCTTTAACTTCATGCAATCCCATTGGTCAGTTTGTGGGATTGTTCTATGAGTCATTAGGGTAATTTTGCAGAAAGTCTTCATCTATTATCATATCTTGAAGCGTGTTTTACCTATTTGCCCTAGCAGTTTAAGGGTTCCAGGTCTTCCATTTCTTGAATTTCATAAGAGTAAGTAGGGATGTAGTTTCATTCTTCTGTAAATGGGGACACAATTTCCCCAGTACCCTTGGTTGAAGAGCCTGTCTTTTCTCCATGCTTTTTTTTCAACTCTGTCAAGCACTGAGCAGCTGAAGCTGTGTAGGTTTATGTGTGCACTACTTCATTCTTGGTTTGTTACTATGGCTCTAAGACCAGTTATTGTGACATCCTTAGTGTTACTCTTTCTGTTTAGGATGGCTTTGACCACTTGGTTTTTTTGTTTTGTATGAATTTTAGTATTCGTCTACTTCTGTGATGAGTAGTGTTTTTGATGGGAATCACATTCTACTTTGTCTTAGTTACTTTTTTATTGCTGTTATAAGACATCATGACCAAAGCAACTTAAGAAGAAAGAATTTATAGAGGGCTTACAATTTCCAAGGATGAGTCTATGTCCATTATGTCAGGAAGTTTGACAGCAGGCAGGCAGTCATGGTGTTGGAGCAGTAGCTGAAAGCTCACATCTTGCTCTCCAAACACAAGGTAGAAGGAGCTGGCTGAGAATGGCATTCCTCCACTGACCACCTCCTACAATGAAGAAGGGTTTCAGAATAGTTTTTGAAGATTCCTTTACATAAAGGGGATAGAATGAAGGGGGACAAGGAAAGTCTTCAGTGCAGTCAGAGGACAGGATAGAGGAGGGAGTTTGGGAGAGGACACCCACCACTGAAGACCTTAGAAACCTACTATTATGGAAGCTTCCTGAAATGTACACACATGTTGGAAGAGTTTAGGCAGAGTTGCCCTATGACAGGGTAGCAATGCCCTGCTAGACAGTACAGGCTAACAAACAGGAAGGCCCAGAACAGTTTTAACTCTTTTTGAATGTTGGTTAGTGGGATGCCATTAAACCCCCCAAAACAATATAGGCAATTGACACAGAGAAACTATGTAATATTTATATTTCTAAGCCTGACCTAATCATTCAATCTGATAATCTCTGGTTACATTTCATTTCCCTGAAAATGAACTAATTTTAGTCTTTATTGCTGAAAAACTTCTATTAAGTACATGTAGCAGTTTCTATTTATCCATTCTGCATTTTTTAGATACTTACGTTGGTTCTGTAACTTAGTCGTTAAGAATAGTGAAGCACTGAACATTGATGTGAATGCATCACTGTGATATGTTGACTTAGAAACTTTTGGATAAATACCCAGTAGTGGTATAGCTGGGTCATGTGATAGTTTGAGGAACATCCACACTGATTGTCATGGTGGCTGGAGCAGCTTGTATTCCCACTGATGTATTAAGGTCTTTTATTCTTTGCATCTTCATCCACCATGGTTTTATTTTTCTTCTTGATGATACCCCTTCTGAGTGGGATGAGATGAAATCTCAATGGAGTTTTAATTTGCATTTCCATGATTGCTAGTGATGTTGGACATTTCTTCACATGTTTATTGGCTTGGCTTCTTTTCTTATAAAGACTTTTAATCTTCCTGGTTTCAGGCTCCATTCCATCCTCATGAATCATGATTACTTCTTTATACAGATTCACAAATAAGTGGCTGCCCCATGTGACTATGCGGGGCAGGCACATACATTCAGTTTATAATGCTGTAATACAGAATTCTCTTTCCTACCTTTAAATCTTCCTTTCATTCTCAAAATAAACCCATTTGGTCATAGTATACTTTTCTTTCAAAACATTTCTTCATTCTGACGGATAATATTTTATTCATAAGATTTCATTGATATTCAGGGTAAATGGACATTTTTCAATGTCTTGGAAGGAGCAGGAATTGTCGAGAGCAAACGTGATGTGATAACAACTATAAAGTAAATGGTTTATAAGGGTATGCCAAGCTTTAAAACCAGAAGATTCAAATCAAGTGTCAAAATAGTTGATGGCATATGACAAGGACAGTACTTAACAAACACAGCTGAACCATGCATCTATTGTACACCATTTGATTTGTAGCTTGTTCTTAAACAAATGTATGATGAGCAAAGTATGAAGATTGTATGTAGGTGCAGGCCACACAGACACCACCAACAGCCTGGTCTTCAGCTTGGACAGCAGCCTAGTGGCTAATGTCCGCAAGAACAACTGTATGAGCATCTGGGACACCAAGAACACGTGGTCCTGCATGAAAGACGACAAAAGCTCCTCAGGCAAAGCTCATGGACCTGTCAGATGGGCAACAGCCTGAGCATGCACTTGATGGCCTGCAATTGCCTCTGAGGGCTAGGCTCACACAAGAACATGAGGAACACTACGTTTTCATCGAGGTGGCAGAGTGAAGAGGACAAAGGCCTCTGGGCACAGTCCAAACCCTTCTCAGACTGGAGCACTTCCTGCAAGAGAGCTCCCCACTGCTGCCTCCTCTGGGGTGTTTGCTTTGTTCTGCCCTGCAGGGATCCCAGTGTACAGGATACCTAGTGAGAAGCAGGGTGCTCCTAAAAGAACACATCAACTACTCTGAGCATCCACCGAGCCTCACATACAAACTCCCTCCTAGAGCACCAGTCTTTCCTCCCAGAGGGTCAGCCCCAGCAGCTTCAGGGCTTTCTGAAGTCAGACACCATGGTGTCATCTGGGTAGAAAAGCAGGATGGAAGTCTGGAAAGGAAGGAGTAATCTAGGATTTCTTCCTTGTAATGACAGAATCAGGATAGAAACCACCATGGCAGGGGGAACCTTTCTTGTTTTGTTTCAGTTTTGACCCCAAACAGGATCACTAGAATTGTGTGGAGTCCCTTTGTGGTTTCCAGATGATACAGGGGAAATTGGGGTTCCCTTTTGGGAACCTTAATCTCATTAATAAAAGAATTTAAGAATGCACTCAATTGGAAGTTCAAGGACAGTTTTATTGGAGTTTAAGGGAAAAGCAGACCAGGGCAGCCAAGCTTTAAATCTCAGCAAAACCCAGGGGAGGAAGATGGAGGAGATGCTGTCTAAGTCTGTCTGGAGGTCAGACACATCACAGACTAACAGCCACTTGTTGAGTAGAGAAGCTTTAGAGAAAGAGTAAGGAAGTCCAAAATATCAGGGAAGCCCCAAAATGTTAATGAAGGCATGCCCACAGCACAACAGATGGGAGGGAAAGGAAAGCTATCCTTTGCTGAGTAGTTCAGGCAAGTGGGCAAGCTTACAAACTGGCATGGTTGGGGTCTGCAAGAGGCTGTGCAAGGGATGGGAACTGTGGGAAGGAAAAGCAGCATCTCACTAAAGGACTAATTATCCCGCCCACCTCTTTAGCATGCCTTAAGATGAGCCCACCTTCCTAGAGGTGGTCCATTGACCAGGTGGTTGACCTGTCCCATGGTTGGACTCTACCCACGTTAGAGATTCCATTTTCTTAACCAGAAGTTTTTTCTTCATGGGCCTTTGTTATCTACCACTCTGGGAAGTAATACTTTGTTATCCCTAGCATGGATGGGATACTTGAGGTTTTGAAATCCAGGGAATGCGGAGACTTTGGTAGCCCATCACACTGGGAGAAGGGCTTCAGGGTTAATCCAGTGGAGAGTGTTTGTGAAAGTCTGTGGGTGGGTTGGCTGAACTTTAGGGTGTTGCCATCATGGTGGGAAAGATTTTTTTTTTTATTAGCTACAATTATCTTTATGCTTTCTTCAGGAAAGGATGATAATGATGGGGTTGTCATGAGGCTCCCTGGCAGATCACTGCATTTGAATTTGTTAGGCCCTGAGTTCCATTTTCAGCACAACAATAAATAAATAAGAAAGGAAGGGAGGAAGGAAGGGAGGGAGGAAGGGAGGGAGGGAGGGAGGGAGGGAGGAAGAAAGGAAGGAAGGAAGGAAGGAAGAAAGGAAGGAAGGAAGGAAGGAAGGAAGGAAGGAAGGAAGGAAAAGGAAGAAAGAACAGAAGTCACAAGATGGATAGGGCAAGTTTTGAACTTCTGGTGCGTGGTGTGACTTTTTTGGTGATTTTGCTCCTGCCTTTCACTACAGTGTAATGAAACCATGAGGGAATCAAGACCATGTGCACATGCATATCAAACTATGCTCTGAGGACAAAGTACGTTCTAATGTGTGAGGAAATTTTCAAATATTTGTTTTGAGAAAAGAGTTACGTCATTTTAAAGGTTCTAGTAAGTTGTATTTATTTTAAAAACATTATAGCTTCAAAACTTATATGTGTTTTTTTCTTTGGTTGCATTATACAACACTTTGAAAAATTAATACATTGTCATAAATGGATGAAAGAAATTTTAATATGAGAAAATGTGCTCCTGCTCCATATGATGAAATTGAACTCCAAGATGGTTCTAATGGTAATTACTGGTCAATAGAACATCAATTGTTTTATTTTAAAATGATGAATAAAATTGTATTTGTTCAAACCTTGAGTCCAGTTGCTGTTAGAGTAAACTAAAGTAAGATTCCAAATAAACCTTAGCTCCGTCTTTCAGGTATCTTCTGATTGGCTCAACAACTAGTCGGTGTGAGGTCCAAGGTAAAGGAGTAGACTGGAGTGATTCTCTCCCAGAATGTGTAAGTAAGTAAAGATTTTTTTTCTGACATGATAATATGAAACTTACACCGCATTATATACTAACTACTTGTGTCTCTATTGCCTCCCGGACCCTCCATTTACAACTGACAGAATTTTAGATTTACAATGATACCCTTCCTGATTGCTCCTTTCTCTCCCCTTATTCATCTAAGTTGTCACGTGTGAGTCCCCTCCAGAAATCAGCAATGGGAAGCACAGTGGTAGAGAGGAAGATCTTTATACATATGGCTCCTCAGTCATCTACAGCTGTGATACTGGCTTCACGCTCCTTGGCAATGCCTCCATCATCTGCACTGTGGTAAACAGAACAGTAGGTGTTTGGAGCCCAAGCCCTCCTGCCTGTGGAAGTAAGTCCCAGTGATGAATTCTGCTTTCAATTGTTTGCATTTATTCATAAGAATAAGATGTGTGTCCTGGATGTAGCGACAGCAGTTAAATACAAATGAATGATTGCAATAATGAAGCAATTCATTTGTTCAGCCATTACGCTATATTCATTAGACTGATATAGAGTATATGATAATCTACATTATAATCCTGTGCATTTTATAGAAAAAGCTTTCTGCAAGATCTCTCTTACTGCACTGTTACCCCAGGAAACTTCTTACACAAGCTCACATTTACATGGTAGCCCGCCTTCTTTAGATGATCCTCATGCCTCTATGGCAAGACTTGCACAATCAAACACGACAGAAGACTGCAGAACAGACAGAAGCTGAGGCTGGAAGTGTTGGCAGTGTTGGCAAGAGTCAGATGAGGAAACGCCTGGTGGGGGACAGAGTCGTACAGACAAATGTCTGTTCACCCCAGACATTGGTGTCTGATGGGTGCCAATGGACAGAGCAAAATATGACTTCACCAACATCCAACTTGGGGGGACCAATATGAGCTTATTAGGCATGATTGCAGAGTGGTTTCAGAGCACTGGGAAGAAGCTATTTATAGAGTGCCAGTGACTCCATAACAGCCGTATTGCTACAAAGCTCCACCCCATTCTGGATGACGACTTCCCAGAAGCTGAATCATGCAGTACTGTTTTCAATTAATCTTTCACTTCCTATGTATTCTATTATATCCCTAAGATCACGTGCAGCTGGGGAGGGGACCCAGGAACAACAGCTGGAGTCTCTAGTGAGAGTCTTGTGACCTTCTACTTGAGTACGTCAATAGCTCCACCACTACTCCCACTGTATGTCCCGCTCCAGCTGTCATGGCTACCATGGGATGCAAAGTCAAAAGTGGTATCGTGTTATGTCAGTAGCAAAACATCTCTGTATAACACACTCAGAAGGTGAAGGGAAGGGACTAAAGAGACAGTTTGAAGTAGGACAGAATACAGCTGACAGATGTCTATCACCATCACCTAAAAGTGAAGGAGCTTCAGCTGCATCGTGGTATGGAGAGGAGTCCGGAGGAATAGGATCGGGTTGGGTGGGGGCTGGATCATAGGCGGTGTTTGTCCTCCGCTGTGAGGGGCAGGTCTCTGATGCTCCGTCTCTCCATGACCACCATGTCATCGCTATAGGTTGTTGATCCACAACCAAAAAAGTTCTGGAAACTAGACCACAATAGTGGAAGGATCTGGAGACTTGGAGTTTAGGCTTCAAGATTTAGATATTGCTAGGCCTGGGTTTTTGTTGTTGTTTGTTTTGTTTGTTTGTAATTGGCAAAGTCAACTCTATTACAATAACTAGCAGGATGGGCTTTCAACTTTTTTGAGGTGCCTAGAGAATATATAATTTTTAAATGTTTTCCTTGTACATACCTGACATAAACTTACATTTAGAACTGAGTTACAATGTTACAGACCAGAGCCCTATTATCTTGAGCTACCTTTAGTCCTTTGAAAGGCATCCATTGCCCACCCTGTGTCTGACCTAACATCCTTGTGACCATCAGAATCTTAGTATTCTTAGCAAGCAACTAGCTTTCATAACTTTAAAATCCAAGAAATTCACCAGATACTATCGAAACTCTATAGCAGAGTTTTCCCACTGTAACCTGCCTACCTGTGGGCCCACCAATATATTTCACAAGTACATTGATCTATGACTTTCTTGGTCTGTCAGTAATGCAATCTGTAACCACTTACACAGTGGAGCATGGTATTTGCAGAGGCCTGAATCTATGTTCCCAGGGCATATTCACTCATATTGGGTTCCAGAGAGAAACAGTTTTTAATTTTTTTTAAGGTGAGAACTAGGTCAACTACTTTTCCTGGAAATGTAACATTCCCCTCGCCACCTTTCGACTGTTTTCGCTTTCACAACTTAGATATCTTTTCCTAGGCTTCTCTAGAAATCGTCTATAAACAGCCACAGCTTCCAATGGAGGACTTGGTCCCTGGACTTTGACAGTTCTATACTTACAAAGACTCTGTTGAGATCAGATGCAAAAAGGATTATGTCCTCAGAGGCAGCATCTTAACCCAATGTGAAGCTAATAGTCAGTGGTACCCTCTGTCCTTACTTGTGAATCCAGTGAGTATGGACTATGAAGGAGCTACAGTATTTTCATCTACGGTTATCCAGAATACAGATAGGTTATGTTTATAGGCACAAGCCCATTTTAAACTCCATGTATTTATTTTGTGTGTGACTGTTTACATGAGTGCGCACACACGCACGCACACACACACACACACACACACACACACACACACACACACACCACTGCACATGTGACGGTCAGAGAACAATTTCCTGGAGCTTGTTTTCTTCTGTCATGTGAGTCTAGGGAATGGACTAGTCACCTTCACCCACTCAGTCATCTCGCTGACTCCCGAAATCCACTTTAATGCAACAATCGCACAAGTTAAATTTCTATTATACTTTTTTCTTCAACTTTTTTGCTAGAAGGAAGATACTCTTATCAGTAATCTTTTACTGTTATTTAAACTATTTCATGTGTATCATGTAGTTTTCATGCCATGATTCTGTTGGCAATGTGGATTATATAATTACTATGAAAATCTTCCTGTAGGACGTGCCAGTGTGGTAGCTCAGTGAGTAGATGTGCTTACCACCAAGCATGACGACCAGAGTCTGATCCTCAGAACCCACTTGCTGGAAGGTGTTCATGAAAGAAACAGCCCTCATCTCAAAGGAACACAGAAGATGGTTTATTCTAGGGCTGTCTATAAGTGACCACGGCCTGAGAACAGATTTAGGTTTCCTCAAATCCCACGTTCCAATGAGGCAACAGTTCCGTAAGGTTTTTATAGAAATGGAAGGGCATAAATCATGTTGGTGGTTACATCTGGTAATCCAGTTCCAGCAAAGTGGGAAACCTCTGTTGCCTGTCTCAGATGCTGTAGGATTACATTCCCAGCCCTTTAGTTGGTATGGAACTAGGGATCTGTTGAGCTGTGGAGTTGACACATGATTGCCCTGCAGGAATCAGCTTTATAAAGAGAAAGGGACTTTAGGGGAGAGAGTATTAGAAAGGGACAGTATAATCAATTTAAAACAGTGTGACATGACCTTAAAGGACCGAAAAGGTTTCCTATTAAAACTAGAGTGGGGCTTCTTTAAGAGGGATAGTGGAGACAGAGACAAACAGACAGACAGACATACACACACACACACACACACACACACACACACAGAAAGAGAGAGATAGACACAGAGATAGATAGATGATAGATATATTGAGATAGATGATAGAGAGATGATATATGATAGATGATAGAGAATAGATAATAGATGATGATAGATATAGATAGATGATAGATAGGTAGGTAGGTAGGTAGGTAGCTTTGATGACAGGGATGGTATAGTGAGGCACAGATGCACTTTTTATAAGTTCTAGGGGTCTTGTGGGAAGTCTTACACCATGTGATTTAGTCTGGGACCCTTTGTCTGACAAGGAGCATACGGAGCCAGGCACTGCTTGGGACCAAAAATTAGGAATTATAAAATTATAGCACAGCAAGGTCTCTGAACTCTTCATCCGAAGGAGAGAGAGCTGCCATGGGTGAAGAGCAGGGATGATTTCTCAGGTTGTGGGATCAGGCTTTTTAGAGTGACCAGCCTCTTACAGGAGCAGGCCACAACATAGCCTTTCAAGTCTTTTGGTTTAAATTTTAAAATGAAGAATGAATTTATAGGTAAAGAAATCAGAGGATGAGACATGAAGACATCAAATGTGAGTCTCTGGCTTCCTCAAGCTGACTAGAAACAGAGGACTGGAGTGCAGCCTCATCCATCGAGCTGATAGTTAGGGGTGGGCTCCGGGGCCGAGGCTGACCTCTAGATTCATGCATCAGGAAGACATAGCCCATGTAAGTCTGTGTAGTGTGTCAACCGGTAGTCTGGGTGAACAAGCCAGCAGGCAGACTACAGAGAAGGATACAAACATAAGGAGACCAGGTCTAGAGGTCTATGAAGAGCTTTGAAACACATTTCTTAAATGAATTTGATAAGATGAGCTCCATAGCAGACCACAGAGAAGACACTGTGAAGGGTATAGTTTTGATATGTTAAGGTAGGTTAGGGAAGGCGGTTGAGAAGGTATCAGAGGGTAAAGGTAGGCTTTAATATAATTGCGCTTGTTACAGATATGCCTAACGTTAATTTCATTGAGTAGTTTTAAAGCCTGTCACAGGAATACTGTCGCACACAGAGGAAGGTAATAGATTGATTACTATTTTTCAAAAAGGATAAAATATCTATCCCAGGATAATTTTGGCTTTGGATCTGTAACGTTGTAACTCTTACAGATGTCTGTCGGAGACATTCTGACTGCACAGGTATAACTTGTTGGCGCTTTGGCACCAGATGTGATCTCTAATTGGTAACATCCCATTTTTCTGTGCATAGCACTTGTATCTCACATCTCACACGGCTAGGAGCTGACCCCAGGCCTCATGAATGAGACTGAGGAACCAGGAAGGTCTTCAGAAAGAGAAGCAATTACCAGAACCACTAAGAAGAAATTCCTGGCTCATATGAATCTATTCATCACTATCACCTGGTGTGATTTTTCTTTTGTCCTTTTCCTTTCAAATAACATCTTATATGTGAAGTTTTAAAATTTGAATAATGGAGGCAGGTGGATCTCTGTGAGTTAGAGGCCAGCCTGGGCTACAGAGTGAGTTCCAGGAAAGGCGCAAAGCTACACAGGGAAACCCTGTCTCGAAAAACAAAAACAAAAACAAAAACAAAAATTTAAAAAATTTGAATAATCCAGAACTCAGTATGTCCTAAAGAAGCAACCAAAGAAGGAAACAGGTATTGGGAATTAAGTGTAGAAGAGACCTAATCTAACTGTTTGTACCAAGTAATGTAGGACGTTTGGTAAGCAGTTGTACATATGAATGTCCCAGGGAGGATTAATTCTGTAAATAAAACATTCTGCTGTCCACAAGGCAAAGGCTATACAGCAGGTGTTTTTACCCTGTGAAAAGACATATAAAAATTCATCTAGATGTTATGAGGGCACAGCTCAACTCTTTAAAAAAAAACCAATAACCTTTGTGTGGCACGTAGATATAGCTCAGACACAAAGCCCAGGCAGTTTTCAACAGATCTCAATTTTGACAATTTCCCAGGTAGTCATCGTGACTGAACTGAGTCGGATCCTCTAAACTAGCATTTGCCAGTTACAATGATCAAATCCAAACAACCTTCAATTATCTAACGTACTTCATCTCTGCCTCAGTTTTGGCAGCGTGGACCTTCCACAGCTTGCTTGGGCTTTCTAACTCTGTCTTAGCCATCTGGCTTAGCGTAATGTCTTGCCACGTTCTCTCTCTAACAACTTCTTTATTTTTACGTATTGCTCACCTATTTTCCTACTTCCTGGTTTTGCTTTGCTTTTTAGCATCATGAGATATTAAAACTATAATTTACTAACCTAGTGAGAGAGAATTATGCCCAAATTACATTTGTAGCCATAGCTGTAAGACAGCTGTTAAACAGTTTTTGGATCATAAATTATCCTGTTACCAAGAAAGGCAGAAAACTTAGTCTGTTAACCCTTTGATTGCTGATTACTTTTAATGCACTGAAAACAACTTTTGTGAATAAAACCACTACGTTCAAAGGGAAACCCAGGAAGTTGGTTCTGAAACACCAACAGGTACAGGTCATCTCAGTAAGTTACTTTTGCTACATAAAGCTGCAACAGTCATGTTAATACCATTCTCATGGTTCCCATGCCAGTTCCAATAACATTTCTTCATGGTTTTTTTTTTTCATGGTCAGGTGGTTGTACTGGTGTACCAGACATTCCCTTTGCTTCCTGGGAGGGCAATAAGCTTGCTTTAAGAAATTTTCAAATGTTTGAAATTGGGACCAAATTGAAATTCCAGTGCAAACCTGGCTATCAATCGCCTCCCAATGACCCCCAGACTGTGACTTGTCAAGAGAATCTGATGTGGACACCTACCAAGGGCTGTGAACGTAAGTGACCTCGAACTTGAAAAAGCTATCGATTGCACACATCTTTTAAATTATTTGTTGAATGTATTGAGCACAATCTTTGAAATTTACTGGGGCCTGTTTCATAATATAGGATATGATTAGTTTTTGTAAAAATTCAGCGCACATTTGAAAATATGTATTATTTTGTGATTATTGTTAAAGTGTTCTATATTTGTCAATTAGCTCTAATTCTGTGATTGTGATGTTAGAATTTAAATATCTCTCTCTGTGTGTATATATATGCATGTATATATGTCTGTATATATATACATATATATTTGTCATTTAGTTCTAATTCTGTGATTGTGATGTTAGAATTTAAATCTCTGTGTGTGTGTATATATATATATACATATATATGCATGTATATATGTATGTGTGTATATATATATATATATTTGTCATTTAGTTATAATTCTGTGATTGTGATGTTAGTATTTAAATCTCTGTATATATATATATATGTGCATGTATATATATGTATATATGTATATATATATATATATATATATATATATATATATTTGTCATTTAGTTCTAATTCTTTGATTGTGATGTTAAGATTTAAGTCTAGCCGGTCAGTGGTGGCGCACGCCTTTAATCCCAGAACTCGGGAGGCAGAGCCAGGCGGATCTCTGTGAGTTCGAGGCCAGCCTGGACTACCAAGTGAGTTCCAGGAAAGGTGCAAAGCTACACAGAGAAACCCTGTCTCGAAAAACCAAAAAAAAAAAAAAAAAAAAAAAAAAAAAAAAAAAAAAAAAAGATTTAAGTCTATATATCAGTCTCCACTGAAGGACTGATGACAGGTTTATGTTTTATCTTTTATTTTTTAAAACATTTATTTTCCTTTTTGGTATCTTGAGATGACATTAATAGTTATGTACATGTTTGAAATGACATATGTTACTGATGTTTTTCTCATTTTATTATTATGAAATGACCCTTTATTGCTGTAGTTATTTTGTCTTTAAGTTATATTTTTGTGTCAATATAGCTCACAGCTTATTTAAGCTTGTGTTGTGTGACTTAGTTTTAAGCTATATGTTGTTCAATATTTTAAATATGTATTAAAATCAGGTTAATGTGTAATTAATGTAGTTAGTGATGCACTTGAAATTATAACATATAATCATATGACATAACATAGTATATTATGCCTTTTTGTATTGTTATCTCCTTGACTTCTTTTGAATTTATCATTTCTTTACTTTTCTGTCTGTGTGTCTCCTCTTTCGTCTCTTTTTCTACACACACACACACACACACACACACACACACACACACACACACACACCCCCTACCTTCTATTTGCTTTAGTATACAATAAAAATTATAGTATGCATTTTTATTTTTTTGCTGTACCACAAGTTAATGCCTTCACCTCTTTCAAGGCTTAGGAAGACTTAGAACCCTAATTTACTTCCACTTAAGTGCTATTACTTTTTTGTACATGTCAATTCTATGTAAGTTTTAAATGACACATAACTGCTCTCACTGATACCTGCCGTTGAGTCTCTTCTGATTCTTTAGACTTAGGCTAACTGCCGTGTTCCTTTCCCCAATAGATACTCTGGTCTCCTTTAGTGAGGGTCTGCTGATGATAAAACATCCTTTGTCTGTCTCCTGCTATGTGTTCATCTTAATGTTTGGGGATACGTTCCGTGGATAGCCAAGTCTAGACAGACAAGGGTTTTCTTTGGTCACATATTTTATTCCATCTTGGTTTATTTCTGTCATGAATTTTACTATTGTTTACTCTGATTATTATTTGTGGGGGACCATCCCACCCCCACTTTTCCCCAGGGTACTCAGGAAATATGAGATAGAAATATAGTTAGAGACAGACAGAAACACAGAATAGCCTCAGGAGGGCCTGGATCCTTATCTATCGGACCCTGACTGTCTCTGCCAAAGGGTTTTTAAAGGAATGCCAAGGGGTGGAGCAAAAGACCTCCCCCCAGTCACAGACAAGTGCAGATCCTTCCAACCACCTGGCAACCGTGCCCATGGTCAAATCACCGCCTTATGCAGCTCTGCTCTGTCAGGCAAACTCAGATCTCACAAGGAAACTTCTGTGCGCACGCATGCATGTAACAACAATTAATGAGAAAACAGGCCCCATATTTGAAAGAGAGCAAGGAAGGGCATATGGGAGGGTTTGGAGGGAGAAAAGAGAAGAAAAGGGAGAAACGATGCAGTTATAATCTCAAAAATAAGAGAAAAAAATCCCATCATCTTTAACAGTCTCAACTTCAACACTGTTTAAAAGTCCAAGTGCAGAGTTCAGGCAGTCCATTAACTGTGAGCCTCTGTACAATAAAATATACATTACATGGTTCTAATATTCAATGGCATATAATAACAATTTCCATTTTAAATGGAACAGAGAGGTAGAAAGAATTTTTTTTCCTCAGAGAAGGTTTCTCTGTACAGTTTTGTTGCCTGTCCTGAAGCTTGCTCTGTAGATCAGGCTGGCCTGAGCTTGCTCTGTAAATCAGGCTGGCCTCGAACTCATAGGGAATCTGCCTGGCTCTGCCTCCCACGTGCTGGGATTAAAGGTGTGCACCACCACCGCTGGGCTGAAAGAAATTATTAAAGTGAGACTGAAACCCAGTATTGAAAACGCTAAATCTTACAGCTTTCTGTCTGGCATCTGGGGCACACAATGGAATCATCTGGGCTCCAAGGGGCATAATCTTTACAGTTTCACACAAGGGCCTCTTAGGAATTCCTTCTAGAGACTCCAACCCTATTACATGCTGACTGGTCTTAGTGACTCCCTGAAACTTCTGAACAAACCTTGCATCTTTCATGTTTTTGAGACAAGTGCCATGTGGAAGCTGCTGGTAAGTTCTACAGTCAGTCAAGGATGGAGGCTGGCCCTGTGGACCATAGCTGTTGTGGGCTAAGGCTGCAGAGGAGCCACTTGCCTAACCTGCCATTTTAGATCAGGGAACCTGCAGCTGCCCTGTTGTGTTGGCCATCTCCTCTTACATAAATTTGTGTTTTCATAAATTGGCTCCTGGGATGGGTGGGGTCTTGCTTCCAAGGAGCCTTTCCTCTTGTTCCAATGAAAAGAGTGGGGTTACTTTTAGACATTTGTAGGTAGGCACTTCCCCTGCCCGAAATTTTAAATTTGTATGTACAGCTTTCCTTGCTGCATTTCATATTCTTTTTAACATTTTTGCTTCATTCTCTCTCTCTCTTCCTTTCTCTCTCTCTGAAGAATTAATCATGTCATAGATTGAATATTAGGATGTCTTGACATTTCCTCTGCCAAAGATATTAGTTGCTTACTTATGAGTTCAACATCACTCAAGTTCTCAGGACATAAGCAGAATGAAGCCAGATTCTTGGCCAGAATAGCAAAAATGGCCTCTTGACCAGTTCCCAATAGAGCTGTTAATTGTTCCTCTCTGAAACTTCATAAACTGGCTTCCAGAGTCTGCTTTTGACGTTCTGGTTTTACAAGCCCCACCACAATGGTTCTTTAAATTCTGTTTACAGGGCTCTGGGTCTGATGGTCCAAACTCTTCCGTGTTCCTCCCTAAACCAGTTCCAAAACCCAAAGTATCATATGTTTACATTATAACAGCAAAGACCCCACTTCTTAGCACCATGCAAGGTTAGAAAAGGTTTGTTTTGACTTGGGGGAAGTCCATCGCATTGCATGCATAGTCAGGAACCAGGCAATCTTGAATGCTAGAACTCAACCTATTTCCCTTTTATGCAGCCCAGAACCCAGGGCATAGAATGGTGTTGCCCATATTCACTTCGTGTCTTTCCATCTCAATTAACCTAATGTAGATAATTTCTCACAGACACACCCAGAGGCTAGCCTTATCTATTAACTTAATCTAGATAATCTCTCACAGGTATGAGCAGAGATTTATCTCTTAGGGAATTACAGAGCCCATCAAGTTGACAGTATTAACTATTATAATTTGCCTAATATTTCTAATACTTTCTGAATAGAGTCATTGGGCTTTTCCTGTAAATATGATAATGTCATCGGTGAACAGTGATGATGACTTCCTCTTACAACTTTACATTTAAAATTTTTCTTTCATTTGCTTGCTTGCTGTGGGTAGATCTTCCAGTACTATCTTGACTCAAAGTAGTGAACGTGGGCATTTTGTCTTATTCTAGATCCTATAGAGAAATACTTCAGCTTTACTCATTTAGGATAATGTTGACTACAGGTGTATTGTATATGGCATATGGTTTTTATACCTACTTTGCTCAGAGATTTTTTTTTTGTTTTTTTGAGACAGGGTTTCTCTGTGTAGCTTTGCACCTTTCCTGGATCTCGCTCTGTAGACCAGGCTGGCCTCGAACTCACAAAGATCCGCCTGCTTCTGCCTCCTGAGTGCTGAGACTAAAGGCATGCGCCACCACCACCCGGCTGTTCAGAGATTTTTACATGAAAGTATTTTGAGTTCTATAAAAAACATTTTTCATCTATATACTCAGATTTATTTATTTCATTCTATTAATGTAGTGTATTACATTTATTGATTTGCCTGTGTTAAACCATCTTTGGGTTAACTCTCAATGGTAAAACATCTTTTTAATGTGCTGTTGGATTTGGCTTGATAGCATTTTGAGGATTTTTGTGTCTCTTTTTTCAGGGCTATTGGCCTATAACATTCGTGTTGTTGTTGTGCCTTTGTCTGACTCTGGAACGAGCATCTTATAAAGAGTTTAAAAGAACTCCTTTGGTTTCAACTCTCTTATATAATCCAAAAACTGGTCTTAGTGAAATCCCCTGGATCTGTTCCTACCTTTGATAGGAGAGTTTTTATTCCTGGCTCAGTATCATTATTTATCAGTGTTCTCTCTTCTTGACTCAATCTTTGCAAGGCACATGTATTCAGAACTGTATCTCTGTATGTGTACATTTCTTCTGTATCTATTTTCCCTGCTAAGGCAGGGAGATCACAAGTTTAAAGCCTTCTTGAACTACAGAGCAAGTTCAAGACATTTATGATGTTCTTTGAGTCAGTGGTTACCACTGGCATTTCAGCACTAGTTACCATCCCGGGTCAAGGTTTGCCATAAGTTGTGAACTGAGTCTTTATCAGTGTTTTAGCAGCCAGAGGTACTCCAAGCTCAAACTTGTCACAAATCTGCAGTTAGTGTGATGCTCGGGATGGGTGATGAGGATGATAAAGAGGGTATTCCATTCATATTGGGTCCTGAAGACTTTTATTTTTGCTGGGGCAGACCTAGAATCCTCATTCATGATCACTGGCTTGTACTTAGGTGCCACAGTTTATGCCTGAGGTGGGCAGTCCTGTAATCACCTGGCTAATGGATCACTGGATCATCCTGGAGTCTATTGCTTGCCATGACCAGCAGAGCACAACACAAGATCAGGACCAAAGACCAAGACCCATCTTCTATGACTGCCTGCTATTCCTCATTTTTGGTCAGAGAGTCTAGCAGCCTGATAGAAATGAGCTGTACTATATATTCTAACCAAGCTTTGTTTGTGTCTCCACCTGTTACCTCAGCAGTAGTGGGTGTAGCAATGGGCACTAGCTTTGGATCAAGGGTTACTGCATTCTGCCCATATTGAGTTTTATTACAGCGGGAGTTACAAAGTCAAATTTTGGTCTTACTTCCCTTATCCTACCTTCAGCAGATGGAGTCTTTCTTGATTGAAGGTTAAGGTAGGTCAAGGCTGAGAAAGGAAATTAAAAATGATCCCTTGGTCACTAAATCTGATACTAATCTAGGCCACACTGGAAATTTACACCTGAACAGACCCCTGAGAGAATGTCCTTAGGCTCATACTATGGCAGACAACAGAAAGAAAATTCTGTTGATCCCTAACTCTATCAATAGCTCCTATACATGCGTTCGTCCTTTAGAAGTCTCAGATTTTCTTTTGTCTATGGGGATTCTGTCCACAGACACTGACCTAGACGGAGGGGCCACGGAGCTCTGCCCAGTAGTGAACACTGAGGCAAACCTGGTGCTGGGTGTAGAGTATATGTCTAGTTCCCTCTCTTTCTTCCAAGTAAAAGATGTCTCTCTCCCTATTGCAGTACTTAGAGTTGGGAACAGGGGTGAGTGGCTATGATACCTGTAATTCTTTCCTCCTTTCTTTCTTCAGTGCATCTTTTCTTTTTAACTAGGCTCAAACTTATTATAATGCCCTCGTGCCAGAGTCTCCTAACTTTTGGGAAGGTACTTTTTATGTATGGCTAGTGGTTCCAGGTATACATGTAGTGATTTGAATAAGAATAGTCCCCAAAGGCATATATGCTTAAATACTTGATCCCTGGTTGGTGGAACTGTTTGGGAACAATTAGGAGGTATGGCTTTGTTGGAAGAGGTGCATCACTGGGGGAAGGCTTTGAGGTTTCAAAAGACTCACACCATTGCCAGTGAGCTCTCTGCCTTCTGCTTATGAATCAAAGTATGAGTTCTCACCTGCTGCTCCAATCACCTGTCACCATGCCCTCACTCTACCATCAAGGTCTCTAACCCCATGGAGCCATAAGTCCATTAAACTCTTTCTGTAAGTTGAATTAATCATGCTATCTCATCACAGAAGCAGAAAAGTAACCAACAATACATTTTAAAGGGGGAAGTGATCAAATAAAGACTTATTCTTCCATCTTGATACAGCCCTTTCTTTTTCTTCTGAGTCATGATTATAAACACTAAAAGTTAAGTATACTCTATTGATCAGCCCCTAGTGTTGTAATTGTTGACTGTATTGCTGTATTGCTTTGCGTTGAACATTTCTAGAATTTATTCAACTGAAACTGTATACCTATTGAGCAATTCTTCCTCTCCTCTGAAAGCAACATTCTATCCTGTTACCATGAGTTTGATTATTAATGTCTTTCATAAAGTAGAGCAAAAGCTTCAAAGGTGTCTTTTCCATATGATGAAGTATGCCCATTTCTTCGTATCTTCCAGGGATATGTTGCCCAATACCAAATATGGAGAAAATCAAAATTGTAAGTGAAAGGAGAGATTTCACTGGTATGTGCACCTATGCCTATGGAGACTATGTTTTCTATGTTTGTGGTGAAGGTGCTTCCCCTACGTCTACTGATGGAAGGAGTGCATGTCAGGAAAATGGAAAGTGGGACCCTGCAATACCATCATGTCAGGCAGGTAAGAATATTGAGGGAACTTGTCATCATCATTTCCCAGATATCCCTAGTGATTCTATGCAGTTTTATGAAGAATAATCTTCTTAAAAATCCATGAGTTTGGGATTGTTCTTCCAATAAGCATTATGCAGAAGATCACAGATATTTGCCCTAGCACCACCAAAGCTATCGATAGTTATGGATCAAGATATACAGACAGAGGGTTTACAAAAGCTTTTGTCAAAGAACATAGCACATTGAATAAAATCCTTCAGTGTTGCAGTTTGTTAATGTTCTTGCATATATTATCTGTTAACATTATGTCCAATATTTTAGTAATGTAAAAGACTGTTCCGTGAGTCTCTGTATTTGTACATCAAGGGGAAAAGAATGACTTGTATAATTATTAAATAATGAGAGAGTTTGCTATGAAGGGGAAGATTGGGTCCTAGTGACTGACATCAACTTTTCATTTCCTTGTTCTGATTCAGGCCTGCAAAACAGTCCTGCTGTTACTCTACCAAGCTTTGCAGAAACAAACTCGAGCATTAAATTTATATCTGAAAATGGTAAGATGCTGAAAATATCATTGAAGAACAATGTGAATCTTAACTTAATGATTATCTTAACTCTGAATGATTCCTTAATTCAACATGACAGTCTAGTGCACGCCATAGTTTGGGTTAATATAAAAGCAAAGTTTAAGAAGATAACTTGGGATCTAGCAGCTAATTTTGTAGAACATCATAGGAATTAGGGGTGGAGGTAAGAATCATGGGGAAAATGGTGTCCATCCATAGTCTTAAAGATCACTGTAAAGGAGAGTTAAAAGTAAGTTATCTCTGCTCTGGGGGTTGTAATTGATATAACTAATCTTCTTTCACTACTGCCCATTCTATTTCCTTCAGTCAGCACTCAAGTAGGCTTGGACTTTTTGACAGATGTGATATCTCTAGCTGTTACTCCTGGTGAACAGAATTTCTTCGTGTCTCATAATTGCCTACTCAGTATAAACCCTATGGGTGCGACTCAAGAGATACTCCAGTGGTTATCTTGGGCTCCAGATATACTATTTCCTGAACCAGTATGTACCAGACATCCTGGCTCTTCATCATGACCGTGGCTTATTACCGCACAGTATGGTAGCATTTCTCCTCATGCAAGCTGTCCCAGCAGGTGAAAAAACCAAGAGGAATTTGCTGAGAGCTATAGCTTAACTATCAGTGGACAGCTTCAGTGTCCACTGGTTGGATTGTTTTGCCTCTGACCTTAGAAAGCGTGATACCTGGTCTACTGATCTAAAGATACAAGTAGAAAAGTAAATTACGCCAATACTATGCAAATGGTTTGGTAGGATTAATTTTGAGTGGCGTGAACCATACTGGCCCTATGTTTTTCCACGTAGTAGTCACATAGCTGCACAGAGATACTGGCCAACATCCTGGAAGGTAGCATCTCTATTCTGTTAAGTGTGTGTGTGTGTGTGTTGTATGTTTATATGTATGTATGTGTATGATTCCTGTTTTATTTAATATTTGAGGTTAGCATGCAAATCAATGAGTTTTATTATGGAGCTTTTATACATTGTGTCATTATGCTTTGTCCTAATTTGCTCCCCTCTCCTTCTGTTCTCTGCCTCCTGCCTACTTTTCTTGGGCTGGTTCTGTTTTTTTCCCTGAGAGTAGCCTTGCTTTGCTTTCATGTCACAAATGTTTTGTTTTTTCCTCTTTACCCCTACCATAAGAACTCTTCCTCCCCTCTCGTGACTTCCTTTCTAGTTGCACAACTTACACACACACACACACACACACACACACACACACACACACACACACTTAAATAAAAGGAAGTCAAGTTAAAAACCACCAATGTAGAAACAAGAGAAAATAGGAATAAGCTTCCATTGGCTTTGTTTACAGAGAAGCTAGCTAGCATATGCCATGCCAAGCGGTGTGTGTGGAGAAGGATTCTACCAGGGAAGTGTCCTGAAAGACTCAAAGAATCTGGTGCAAGGAGAGCTGCAGAGCTGCAGACAGTCTGTGCTACTGAAAACCCAAACCAGAGGACAAATAGTGCAGCCACAGAAGGAAGAGAGCAGACACACACTGTAAAGGATGTGGGAGAATCTGAAACCCGAACATGGCCATTGTCCAAACTCCCCCATCCTTGTTATTGCATGGAAGAGCAGGTGCTTGGATTGTAGGACCATGGAAAAAAGCGCTTGACAAAGGCTAAACACGGCCTGTTGGGATCCACCAAGCAGAGAACAGTGCCACAGCAACCCCTAGACACAGCCCGGAGTTGAGAGATCTGCAGTGCTCATCATCGTCCCTATCCCAGTATTGTCCCATGGAGCAGGGGATCCATCCTAGTGCGTCAGCACTCAGAAGATGATGTATCATCCTGATACAACAGACCTCAAGCTGTACCGACAGTGGAGGTGCAGCAGAGGTGTGGGCAGCTGATACTCAGAGACTTTCGGCACCCCCACCCCTGCCATGGCATGGAGGAACCGGCCAGATGACAGAGGTTTTTATGCAGTGTCCTGATGGACAAAACCAAGGTAAAAGCGGGCACTGAACTTTCCCCCAACCATCAAGAAATGTTGACAGAGAACATAATACTCTTTAAATTTAAAGCTTTATTAATTTATAATAAGAACTCCCCCCCAAAAGTACACACCCATATTGACCAGAACCAGAAACTGTGCATTTCAGTGAACTTCTATACACATAGAATAGCTGTTTTGAAGCTGTGGAACCTCACCTGCGACTTATACTTTCATTATCAAATATATTTTATGCACTTATCCACCAACAGAAATTGAAATCAGTAGCTTTTCTGTCTACTAGTAATGAGCTTTCTGACAAATTTTATAAAATATCCCATTCATAATAGAAATAATATCTAGGAACATTATTGGTGAAATTATTGAGGCCACTCCACGTAGTTAAAAGGAGATTTATTTAATGGCGTAACTTACAAATTAAGGGATAGATAGGTCGTGGGGTCTGGGGAAGGTGCATCGCAGTCCAGCGGTGTTCTCTGGAGCTCTGCTTGGCCCACCTCCACCGTCCAGGGTCCCGGAACAGAGTGAGAGTGCAGCTCATCCAGATCTCAGGTCTCCAGGTGCCTCCCTTGGCCCTGCCTTGTAGGCGTGACAGTTGCCGAAGTCTCAATGGGGGTTGGAACTTCCAGATCAAAGCTGGAATGGCTACCCACTACAGAACATGGAGCTGAAGAGATGGGCCAATGGTTAAGAACCCTGTTGCTTTCTTATAGTATCTGGGTTCAGTTCCCAGCACCCTCCATAACTCTAGTTTGAGGAGGATACAAGATGTCCTCTTTTGACCTGCAGGTACCAGGCAAAGCATGTGGTTCACATAGATCCATGCACACATATGAAGTAAAATTAGTTAATTAAAAATAAAATTGAAAATATATAGGAATAAACCTAACCAAGAAGATGAAAAACTTAAAACACTGAAAAAGGAAATTGAAGAAGACATTAGATGTTGGGGGGAAAACAAACAACTTCGCTCCTGGGCTGACAGAATTAACACGGTGAAAATAGCTAGCCTCTCCAAAGAAATTTACAGATTCAGTGCAATCTTCATTAAAATTTCAATGACATTTTTTCACAGGACTTTAAAAAAATTCTAAAATTCATATGGAAACACACATGGAAATCCTACAGATAGTCAAAGTAATCCTAAACAGACCGAACACAGCCAGAGGTGTGTTATCTGATCTCAAACTGGACTACAGAGCCTTAGAGATAGACACAGCAAATATGGTGCCAGTACAAAAACAGACACATAGACCAAGGGAACATAATGGGCCCGGCAGTCAACTCATACGGATATGCACACCTCAGTTCTGACAGAAGAGTCAAAATTTATCAAGAAAAAAATCCCATTCAAGGAATGATACTAGCAGGCAAAACTGGGCAAGTACCTATGGAAGAATGAAATTAGGCCCATATTTCTCACCCTGTACAAAAGTTAATCCAATGTGGAGCAAATACCTTAACACCAGAAATGTTTAGGCAATTAAAGAAAACGATGCTGAAAATATTTCAGAATATAGATGTTGGAATTCTCCAGGAAACAACCACAGTTGTTGACAAATGAGGTTCCATGAAAATGAAAGGCTTCTGCTCAGCAAAGGAAACCATCAGCATAGTAAACAAACAGCCAACAAAATAGTAGAAAAACCTTTCCAGCCACACTTCAGATAAAGGGTTAATTTAGAAAGTATTTTTTAAAAAATGCAAGAATTAAACACTGATAAAAACAAACTTGAGTTCAACAAGTAGGCCAATGAACTGAGCAGATGGCTCTCAAAAGAAGAAATACAAAGGATCAATATGTATTTTTAAAAGTGTTCAGCATCCTTAACCATCAGGGAAATACAAATGAAAAGTATTTTGAGATTTGAGCTCACTCACCAGAATGGCTGTCATCAAGAAAACATGAAAAGTAATGCTAGTGAGGCCGGCCATAGAGACAGAGGACCTTGTTTACTATTGGTGGATGTATAAGCTACTGCGATCATTGTGGCAGTATGGAGGTTCTTAAAAATTAAAAAATATAACTAACATATGACCCAGCTAAACCACTTCTGAGCATACACTCAAAGGAGTCCATATCTTACCACAGAGATACTTGCACATCCACATTTATTGATTCCCATGGAAACAGAATCAGCCTAGATGGCCCTCAACAGATGAATGGGTAGTCAACATGTGGTACATACACACAAAGACATTTTATTTGACCATAAAGAAAGATGAAATTTACAGATCAATGTCTAGAACTAGAAAAAGTGCTGGGAGGAAACAGGCTAAGGGAAACACATTCTGTGTGTGCTCTCTCGCATGGGGCTTTAACCTGTACTTTGTATATTTATGTGGGAGTGAGCCTGAGCAGAGGCCAGGACAGTGGTAAGGTGCCCAGCAGGAGAGAACGGGCTTCAAGGGAGGAGGTAGGGAAGATCACAGGACACATGGGACATGACATGACAGTGGATGGTGAAAGGCTTGGGAGCCGAGGCTTCAAATGGGAGGGGAGGAGCGAGACGGAGGAGAGTGAACAGGGGAAGATCAATGAAAACTATGTGGAAAATGCCAGAAGGAAACCTTCTCCTTTGTATGGTCGTTGGGGAAAGGAAAAAAAAAAAAAAGGTTCAATGCATTTCCCCTACTGAAGTTGAGTTTTCCTTTGGCCCCATGTCTCCTTTTTCATACCTGTTTCTCCCTTTCCTTTGAGAATGTCTTCACTCTGTTGGTCCTATACTCCGCGTTTGAAGTAGAGAAACTGATTTCACAAGCTCACAGATGGAGGGATTTGCCTCAGGCTGTGTGATGCCTTGAGTCTCAGATGAGACTCCAAACTTTGTATTTTTTAGGTTGGAACAAGTAAGACTTTGTAGTTGTTAGTATGGAATGGAATTCACTCTTCAGTGGGAGAGACATAAACTTAATGTCCAGGGGCAGGAGGGTATTATTCGATTGAATACATCTCCTGTACTAAAGTCCCTGTGCTTGAAACATGGCCTGATGCAACAGCACTACAAAGTAAGAGGTGACTGAGCCCTGAATTGCTCACGTGCTCGTCCTGGGGATGGACCAGCTATGCCAGTGTGGGCTGTAGTACATGTGAGCTGTTTGCTCTGTTCTTTCTGGATCCTTTATTCTTTCGCACTCCCCACGGAGGCATGAAGGAACCAAATCCAAACCCTATTCCTTTAGATGTGCATAAATAGACTCTAAATAAACTCACTTCTCTGTAGATTACCCAGAGTACAGTGTGCTGTTATAGGAAGAAACAATAGACAGACACCTTCTTACTTTGAAGCATGTATGTCTGAATGTGTTGGAGGGTATGTTTTGGTTGGACTTTCTGTGTGTCTTGTATGTCTTTTCATTGGGTACATTTGCCTCCTCAATGTAACACCAGGTCCACTAGCAATGCATGGAAGACAGAGTTCAAAAGAATAACAGCAATATTTTCTGTTGATCAAAGCCTACCTAAATTTTACCTTTTACCTATTTATTTGATAACATTTAAGATATGAATGGTAAACTTGAAAAAGCTGGCAAAAAATAAACATTAAAATGAACACTAGTTTTCTTTCCTTCCTGAGCCTTAAAAGCACAGACAAGCACCGTTGCCAGAAGCAGCCACTACTATTCAGTTGTTCTGTCTTTCTAGAATACTTAGAGGCTAGACTTGATAACTTTGATCTAAGAATCTACTTGTGCCTCTAGTAAACTTTCCACGACAACCTTCATTTCTTTCCAAGTATCCAAGAAAGAGGGATCTCAAGGGTTAACACATAGTTCATAAAGTGTTGCAAATTTCCATTGAAATCTTATGATGGCCACCATCTTTTCATTGGCCTTTCTGTGTCTGTGAGCCGATGATGCTCCTGGTGGATAAGCTGATATAAAGTGAGGGTGAGGTAAGAACCTGACTGCCTCTTCAGTGTCCTTGGTTCCTGCATCATTTTTGTTAGCGACCAAAAGCCACTGTTCTGTTGAACCCTGCAACATTAAAAGGTGAGAACAATGAAAAGCACATCCTTAGCATCATGCATTCATTCAACGCTGTGGGACAGAAATGCAAACATTGGTTCTAACACTTAAAAGTTACATGAGACTTAGAGAATTAACTTTCTCAGTTTCATGGTTGGTAAAAATGTTAATAACAATAGAAACTAATTCATAGAGGTATTATAACAAAATTTATAAGGCAACAAAAATTTAGCAAATAGATATACATAGTACTTTTATCAATAGGTATCAGGACTATTATAATTATTATTGAAATCAGTAAGTTTTGCAGAACTTGAATGCAAGTATATACAAAGTTTCTCATTTTCATTGTCTAAATTTGACACCACTTAGAAGAAGAAAGCACAAGGTATATTCCCGTTAAAGCTGTGTGCCCCAAACCAGTGATCTCACATGGAAACCTGTCTGTGGATAAAGCTCAGTATGCTGAAATGGAAAACATCACTGTTCATTGTGATACTGGATATACCATAGTTGGTCCCCCAAACATCGTTTGTTCGGAAAACAGAACATGGTACCCTGAGATACCCAACTGTAAAATGGTGAGTGGCACAATTTGGGGACCTTCTATGATGTCACCCTTAAATATAGCAATCTCTTCCCAAGGCTCTGTCCCAGACTATGACGGTGTCACTTGACAGCTATCAGATACCTGGTTTACCAGATATACACTTAAAACCTTGAAGCATCATAGTGAGATTGAAGGAGTAGGTTTTTCTGCTCTATGCCTGGATCCAGAACTTTAGAATTGAGGATTTCCTAGACCTAGTGCCCTGACCATAGCTTCCCATGTTTGTGGTCTGCATACTTTTGCTTTGCTTCTGGAGCATTTCAGGACTCCCCCTTACCTATCCTTATGGGGCTTCTCTGGATCCTCGGAGCTGTGTCTTTTCTTCAACTACACTTTTCTGCTCTCCAAGAGCCAGATGTAGTGGCGTATACCTATAATCCTAGCAACAAGGAGGTGGGCATAGAAGGGTCCTAACTTCAAGTCTTTCTTAGGCTGCAAAACCCTGTCTGAAAACACCACACACACACACACACACACACACACACACACACACACACACCTCTCCTTCGTAGTGTGGCCTGCATGTGAACACCTACTAAGGATGCAAAGTCTCCTGATTTTCTTATGTCCGTCAATTATATTAAGCTCACTTTTGCCAAGAATCCCCCTCAGGCTGCACCCTCCCCCAACTTCTTTCCTTACATTCCTTGTAGACGGTCCTTGAACACTGCAGACCAGTGACTGAAGGCAAAAAACGCTTGCAGTGCTTCTCAAACCCAGAAGATGTGAAAAACGCCCTGGAGGTGTACAAACTGTTCCTGGAGATCGAAATACTAGAAAGGGAGAAAGAGAAGTGGACACGAACCCACAGGAAACCTTCGAAATATGTGAAAATTAAGGGGCCATTCAGGCCTTTTGGTTAATGTACAGAATCTCCATGCAGCAGCTGTTCTGATTGTTAAGCACCACCACTCCTGTTAAAGTTTCTGAGCCAGAAGAACTTAGGTGGTTTTTATGTTTTATTTTTTGAAGCTATGTCAATGATGATTATTGGCTAGCCATTGTGGTTCAATTGTCTACTTGGCTTGGCTTGACTCCCTGTAATGGTTAAATATAAACTATTAAATACCAAATATTTGTGTTATCATTCTGTTTAGTATGTTGCATCATTATGACATACCCGGTACACAAATTCACTAACGTGTCTGTAGGTAATTTTATCTCTTCTTTATTTTCTACATTGCAAAGAAAGCACCTCAGACTATCCTAACCCCATTCCTGCTGAATTGTCACTGAATGCCATGACACTGTGTCTCATGAGCCCAGCACCTGCCAGTTCTGAACCTGCAGAACTAGATCTGAATTTAAGGAACGTTATTCTGGAAGAAGAGAACCTTACCGGGCTGCAGAGATTCTTTGGTGCCCCCTTCTGGTCACTTTCCACACTAACAAGGACTTGTAGTTTCCCTTGAAAGCAAATTGGTTTTGTATGTTCCTCCACATTATAGAAATGAAATCAGATATATATCAATATGTCCTGGTTTGTTTGTTTGTTTTTGTTTTGTTGAATTGACACCAGTGAGAATTATCTTAGAAGAGGGAACCACAATTGAGAAAATGCTTCCGTAAGATTGACCTGCAGGCCAGCCTGTGGGCATTTTCTTGATAAATGATTGAGGTGGGAAGGCTCAGTGCACTGTGGATGGTGTCACCCCTGGACAGGCAATTCTGTGGTATATAAGAAAGGAAACTGAGAAAACCAGGAGAGAAAGCAAGTCAGCAACATTCCTCCTCTGTATCAGTTCCTGCCTCCGGTTCTGCCTTGAGCTCCTGCCCTGACTTCCATGGACTTAGAGTAATAAGATGAAATAAAACGATCTCCTTCCCAAGTTGCATTTGGTCATGGTGTTTTATCACAGCAATAGAAACCCTAACTAAGACAGACACAATAAATTAACTCTATCTCACCTTTGTTCATAAACATTTGTGTACATATGTGAATTTTGTGTTTAGTTGAAGTTCATTTACTTTCAATGCTATTTAGTTTTATATCACTCTATGACTATGCCACATTTTACTTGTTTCAAGTAGACAGACATTTGGGTTATTTTCCATTTGAGATATTATGAGTTAATTCAGAATATTTTTGCATGTGTCTTCTATATGGATTTTTTATTCCATGAGGAGCTAAGGGTGAAATTGATGGTTCACTATGCATATGCATGCATTTTCTCAGCAGCTTTCCAAAATGATTCCACCAAAGGGTGTTTCCACCCTTTGCTCTTTCTTCTTGGGAAATTCTGCTAGGCACCGAGTTGAGCTTCTAACTTATTCTTTTCTAAAGATTAATGAGCTTGAATAACATGTTCACTGAAGAGAACTCCCCTCAGTCCACTTAAGTGCACTGCGGGGTCTCCCTCCTAGTCCCAGGATCGGGCATGAACCACACCCAAACATTTGTTTCACAAAGAGATCCTTTATTAAGCAGGGAAGGAAAGTTGAAATGACTCCTTTCTGACTTGGCAGAAAAACAGCAGCAAATGACCTTGCAGGTGTAATTTTTAAGAAGAGAGAGGGGAGGTCTGTGTTAGAATGGGCTAGGACGTGGTGGTAAAGGAGATGGGCTTGAGGGGGAAGGGGAAGGGGTACGGGTATTTATCCCAGCGGGACAAGGGACTGCCTCTGGATAGAGGGAAGACAGATGTGGCACATAGGAAAATGGCAGTTTATAAAGGTAAAGGGGGAACCCCATGTTAGGATGAAGTGTTTAATTTTAATTGAGCATGTTAATTTGGTGAACCAAAGGGGGCTTCTGATAGCTGGACTTTAGTAGTCAGCCTCAGGAGGAGGAAGTGGCCAAATAGGGAATAGACCTTGGTGGCTAGCTTTAGGAATGTAAGCTAACAGTTTTTAGCAAGACAGAGGGAGTGGAGAGAAGGGCAAGGCCTGCCCAAGCCAGTCTCGTCTCACTTGAGCTGGCCAGAGTCCCTTCATTCACTGTACTTTCAGATTTTCTTTTTTTATGAAGTCTTAATGTGAGACCAAAATGAGCCATCTTAGAAATAAGACCAAAATGCTTTCACCCTAAAACTAAGGCCTGAGATATCTCCTTTTAGGTACAGGCCATGAGTTACTAAAACCAGTCAGTTCAGATTCCAGAAACCAGGAAATGTAAAAGTACAGAGTCATAAGGTAGTCACGAGGTAATGCCTGCCGGACTATGGAATGACCTCTCCCTGGTTTCCAGGGTAATTGACCACAGAAATGCCCCCACCTGAGGGCAGCCAATGAGAAATGGTGGCGGGCAACCACTCCCTTAGAAGTAAGATTAAGCCATGATTTCTAGAAAGCCCCTAGAAGTGAGCCAATCAGAATTGTACCCATACTAGCACCCCTAAACGATGTAACCTTGTGATTTTTCCCTTTAAAAACTGAGCTTGCAGACAGGTGGGTGCTTCCTCCAGCCTCCACTGTGTTGGATGCATTGGACGAAGTCCCTGCCTAGGCTTGTATTGCTTTTGGATATCCAGAATTAAACCTTGCTTTTGCATTCCGGCATGCTCGTCTTTGGTGGTCTCTCTGGGGGTCACGATCTGGGCACAACATTAATTAGAATGTTTCATCCATTTTCCCATTGGCTTATTCATTTAATTGTGATTTAGTGTCCAGATGTTTATGAATTCCAGTCTGTTCTGGGATGGGCATTAAGGCACCTGTTTCCACACTATGATGTGCCTTTTTTCCCCCACAAGGTTTTATATATATAAACATAAACTCAGAATGTAAGTATAACACAATGTAGTGAACCCTACACATCTGTAGTTTTCTGACGTGTGGACTCAACCAGCTGGAGTTGAGAACTATTTTTCCCACCCAAAAACTTGTACCTGTAATGAACACATGCAGATTTCTTTTTTTTTTGTCATTCTTCCCCAAACAATATAACAATTTTTTATATAACATTTAATTGTGTTAGATATTCTAAGAAATGTAGAAAATTTAAGACATACAAGAATATGTGCATAGCTCATACACAAACATTTTGTGATCATGTTATAATCATAAGTTATTTGAGTTAATTTTTTTGGTGTCTGTGAGGAATCCCACAAGTATCACAAAACACCTGTATTTCACTTTAGACCAGGGTTTTCTTGTATCTTGTTAGAGAAATATACTTACCCCAAGGTTATAAATATAATTTTCACATGTTTATTTTAGGATATAGTGGTGGTTTGAATGAGAATGGCCCCATAGGGTCACATATTTGAATGCTTAGTTTCCAGTTGGACTGTTTCAGAAGGATTAGGAGGTGAGGCCGTGTTGGAGGAGGTATGTCACTAGGGGTGGACTTTGAGGTTTTGAAAGCCCACACTAGGCCCAGTCTAAGTCCATCTCTGCCTGCTATCTGCAGATCAGGATGTGAGCTCTCAGCTACTTCTCCAGTGACATGTCTGCTTGCCTCCCACCACATTCTCCACCATGATGGTCATGGGCTAATCCTCTGAAACTCTAAGTAAGGCCTCGATGAAATGCTTTCTTTTAAAAGTTGCCTTGGTCATGATGTTTTATCACAGCCATAGTAACTAAGACAGAAATGTGTAATTTTACTTTCACATTTATACCTATGATTCTGAAGTCATTTCGATACAAACAAATCGACCACATGTATTTAGATTTGTTATTTGGTTTTTGGTTGGTGATGTTTGGCATGTTTGCCTGACCACAGCAATACCACACTGTATTATCTACTACAGCTTTATGATGTTATGATGGAATGCTAGTTAGGACCAGTAAAGTTCCACAATATCAGTCTGTTGGTGTTCCTTTTTCTTGATGTCAACTGAGTTTCCATGGTGCTGTGTAGCAGTTTCCTCGGAGATTGAAACATTCCATCTCTCAGAGAAGCTTCTTTAGACAGAAGGTAAACAACACAAAGTGGCTTCAGGAAGTCCCTGAAACTGATCAGATTCACTAGGCCCCCTTTCCTCCCACAGTAAATAATAAAGACCACTGAGGGTCACTTTCAGACAAGCCATGTTGCAAAGAAGATTCTGAGATCATACCAGCTACCCAGAAGAAAACAACTGAGCTCCCAGGAAGAGGTTTATGCCTACAGAAAGGACTTGGAAAGGACTTTCCAACCTGTTGAGTGCCTGTAGAGTGTTCAGAGACTATAGGTTCCCAGCTTTATGACCTGTCATCAGTGCTAGAGTGGGCTTTGGTCATGCACCTACCTTTGAGTCATTTCTGCTCCTGTAAGTAACCCCTCACCCATATTCCCGAAAGGAACTCCAATAAAACTCATTGGTTCACCAAGTTGGACTTTAGTGGTATCCATACTTTGGTCTGCTGTGGATTCCCTATTTTGGGCAAGTAGACATGTGTGTTGTGTCTCCCCAGGAAAAGTCTTGTCATACAACAATAGTGTATCCTATTATGACAGAGAATTATGGTGATATTTTATTTGTACTGAAATGTAATTTTATTTGTATGTTAATAAATAAAGTTGCCTGGGGGTCAGAGCTAATAGCAAGCCATAGCAGAGGCCAGGTGGTGGTGGCACACACCTTTAATCCCAATCACATGACAGGCAGATCTCTGTGTGTTCATGGATACAGCCAACATGGAGACACACGCCTTTAATCTCAATACCAACCATAGAGACCTAGAGGTCTGTACAGACAGGCAGTCACAAGGAGGTCATGTGATTGGGTTTACAACCAATAAGAAGGCAGAACAGAAAGTCAATAAAAAGACAGACACACAGGAAATAGGCCTCTTTCTGAGGGGAAGGATGGCAGCGGCAGTGAAGGGTAAGAAAGGGTTTTTAGTATCAGCTCTTAGCTACTGCTCTGACCTCTTGGGTTTTTAACTCTGCATTTGGCTCTGTGTTTCTTATTTAATAAGACTGTTATAGCTACAGAGAATCTGTTTCTCAGTAACTCCACAGATGATATATATGGAAAAAGCCTAGCCACAGTATAGGATCCAAATGCAGATGGGAATCTATCGCTGAAAAGGCCAATCACTGTGTCCTCCATGATGGGAAGTCAAGTGATTGACTTGCCTCCCTGGCACATGGTCTTATAATGGGTGCTGGTAGATAAAAATGTCGGTTCTCATTTTCTTGTAGACAAATAGAATGTTTCCATCTGAGGTTCCATAAGGTATATATATAGCTCAGTCTACAGGTAATTGATCACCAGTGCAAACTATTTCCTTCTATTCCATTTTCATTCCTTTTGTCCATAACTAATATATTCTGGGTTGCTTTTCATGATATTTTTTTTTTGCACTCCATTTCAAGGACTTCTTGGTAAACTAAGCAGACCAGCAAGCTATTTTTCCACTTACATATAGATATTTTAAGACAGCATTTTAAAAAATATTTTTAAACATTGAATGCACACACATGTATATACTTTTCATTTATTTTTTTTTATTTTTTTAAATAAAAGTTTTATTTTATTTATTTATTTTTACAATTTATTTAGCTATTACATATACAGTGCTCTGTCTGCATGTATACCTACAGGCCAGAAGAGGGCAGCAGATCTCATTATAGATGGTTGTGAGCCACCATGTGGTTGCTGGGAATTGAACTCAAGACCTCTGGTAGAACAGCCAGTGCTCTTAACCTCTGAGCCATCTCTCCAGCCCCTACTTTTCATTTATTTAATGTGTGTGCGTGGGGGGGTGGTGAGTGGGTGAGTGAGTGTGTGCCGTGGCACACAGGTGGAGGTGAGAAGACAACTTGTGGGAGTTGGTTCTCTCCTTGTACTCTGTGGGTCCTGCAGACCAAGCTCAGGTTCTTAGGCCTGACAGCAGACATCTTTGCTGGATAAACAATCTCACAGAACCTTCGCCTCTTTACCTTTCTCATTCAGTAGATACTGATATGATCATTTGGGGCGGGGTGCACAGGAGAGGGATTCCGTCCATGGAAATCTCAACCCTTTCGTGTACTTTAAGGAAATGAACCTATTATTATTTACAATTTCCCCTTAGCATAAGACTTAGACTTTCTGAACTGAAAAACATCATAGAGCTTATTTTACTTTCAAACTCCTTTCAACACATATGTAGATAAAGGCCTGAGTGACTAGGACTCATGATTCATAGTAGATTTTATGGGGATTTGGTCTCCCGATAAAGCCACAGTCTGTGGTCATTCCTACCACAGTAGAAGTGTGAGGTTTCTAGGAACACTGACCCAAGTGGCTGTCTCAGGGATCCACCCAGGAAACGTTTGTAAATTAGTTCCGTGTAGTGTGAAAAACTTGAAGCAGATGAGTTTAGGATCGGACTTGGCAAGTCATAAGAAAGTTAAGCTGGGCATTCTGTCTTTCTCCCCTGTCTGCAAAACATGCTACTAACACTCATGATGTAACTTCCCAGGAAACCAAATGTAGTAATTTATGGAAACCTGATTAATAAGCAGAATCGGCAACTTGTTAAAATTATCCTGGCTCTTCCTTGAAAGAGGAAGTAATCACGTGGCAGCTTTATTCACCTTTCTCTTGAGGAAGGCTGACATTTAATCACTGATATTTCAGGGAGGAGGGCCAACTCACTGACTTCTGGGCAATGTTGCTCTTTGTTTCTGGGAGCTATACACATGGTTGTTAGGATTGTATTGTACTTGTGATGGCTCAGCTTGATGGTAAAAGCTATTTTGCATGTTCCCCCAGTGTTCACCAGTGTCTCTGGAATGTCAGGTAACAAATACTCACTGCTGGTCCAAATGGCAAATCATAAGAAATACAGGTTCATAATGCCCTGCTCCCCTTCAAGCAGGCACAAATATATGGTCTGGACATAAGTTGGTCAGCATCAACTCGTTGATAATTTAGAGTTTCACCTTTAACCTGATCCAGGGTATCTGAGAATACTGTGTCCAAGGCTTTCTCTCTGACACTGCAGCACGCCCTGGAAATTACAGGTAGTTTTCCCAACACCGTACTTCCTCAGAGCCTTGTCTCTACTCTGGTGTCCTCCTGTCCTTTATGGTTGAGTAGGAAGATATAGGATAGAGTAAATAGTTTAAATTAAGGAATGAAGAAAGAATTCTTAAGAAGTAGTTTAGCCAGTGGCTATAATTCAGCTCCATGTTAAGTACAATGAAATACGATTTTAAGGAATACATTTAACTATATAATTATAGAATCACTGGAAGCTAAATATTATAATTCATTAAGGTACTTATCTAGCAGAAGCAATTTTATATTAATGTATGATATTTAGGTGAATACTTCCAAATGATTAAAAGTTAATTCTTCTATAGGCCTTATTTTCTCTAGTGTAGTAGTCATTAAGTAGAACATTTTTTTCTATTAACATGGTAAATTGCCACATTATTATAAAAACAAATAATGCAGTAGTGTAAAATTGTAAATCACTGTATAAATAGAAGACATTTCATAATGCATTGCTTTATAATTTGCAGAATAATTGTCTGCTCTCCGCAGGCAATTGTCTAATAGTTTGTAAGAATCAACATGTCCCACTAGGATACAGCTAGTTATAAATACAGATGTGAGTTATTGTTTTAATTCAAAAATGGGGTGATATTTCAAGAATGTTGCCCATTGTTCCCCAAACAGCCTTATGGGGGTGAGCTTTGTAAATATTTGTTAGGTTAATTTTAAAAAAGTATTTTCCCAATGCATGTGTTTAATTTTATATTTCAAGCCTTGGAATAGCACATAAGTTAACATTTATTTGAGGCCTATAACTTCAGGAGCGCAGGCTTCATAGTGTTTGACACGTATCCCTGCTCATGCAACAGAAACGTTTTACCAGATGGACAAGCCGGCCGCCATGACTTATTAGCTGCCAAGGGGTGCCTGGGGCCACGGAGAGTGAGAGTTCGTCTTACCTGTCGTCACTGTTTTCATTATATCTCTGTGTGTGAAGCCAGAGACGGGAAACAGAAAGCTATCTGTTGTGGAATATTTGTACACTGTGTGAACATGTGTTACTGTGATTGGTGCAATAAATAGCTGAATGGCCAATAGCTAGGCAGGAGAGGATAGGTGGGATTTCCGGGGAGAGAAACTGGGGGGAGGAATCTAGGCACGCCAACAACAGACTGGGAGCAAGTTGGATGTGCCACACTAAGAAGAGGTAATCGAGCCATGTGGCAGAACATAGATTCGAAAAATATGGGTTAATTACGTTATAAGAGCTCGTTGAGAATAAGCCTAAGCTAAGGCCAAGCTGTCATAATTAATAAGTCTCCATGTCGCTATTTGGGGGGCTGGGAATTCAAAGATCGTCCGGCAAGAAAGCTTGCTACAGCTATCTGTGGATAAGTATGTTGATTCTGAAAATGTCACCATCCTGTGTGACACTGGCTTTGCTGTGCGGGGTCCCCAAACTGTCTCCTGCTCAGAGAATAACTGATATACTGAGGTTTCTAAGTCATTGAATTAGAATTCATTTGTTAGTCATGGTCTCAAAGCACTAAGGTGAGTTGAGGTTGGCAAGTTACCTACTCTCAATGAGAACAGGGAAATCTGGTGCCCTTAGAGAGCAGGATCCCATATACATGAGAATACTGACTCCAAACTTCAAATAAACCATACAGTACACTGCTGTTCTGAATGGTCACCAGAAATATCATGTCTCCAGTGTGGTGGTACAGGCCCATAATCTGGGAGGCTCAGGCTAGAGCACTGTGAATTCATCTCTATTCAGGATCATATAGTGAGTTCCAGGGCAGCCTGGGTTTAAGATCATCTCTCCTTTCTCTCTCTCTCTCTCTCTCTCTCTCTCTCTCTCTCTCTCTCTCTCTCTCTCTCTCTCTCTGCTTGCTCTACTGTGGTAACAGAAATAACAGCAGCAAATACACATTAAATTTGTTAGTAGAAAATGGGCATGTGATGCAACCCCAGAAGCCTGTAAAATTAGATCCAGACCCAGTTTGGCTCTTGTCTCTAAACATTCTGCAAAGTAGAAGTCTTTCACACACCCCACAGATATAAACATTTGTCACTCTATACTGTTTGGAATTAAGAGAGAGAGAGAGAGAGAGAAAGAGAGAGAGAGAGAGAGAGAGATCTATTTCCACATAGGTGTCCCAGGACAGAACTATGATTTATGGGCCATCTGGGGAAAACTCTGGCTGCCACCAACAGGTCTTTATATGTTCTCTGCTTAGCCACTGGTGTGAGGCTATTCTAGATCCTGAGCTGCAGTTCTGCTATGCAGGGATGTAATTTCCTGTGACTGGAGAGAATCTATTCTGTATTACCTGGCATCACCATGCGCTCACATGCAGGAAACTTATGAGCCCAGGGGAGGTGAAAATGACTTTGAAGGTGTCTTTTTTTTTTTTTTTTTTTTTTTTTTTTGGTTTTTCGAGACAGAGTTTCTCTGTGCAGCTTTGCGCCTTTCCTGGAACTCACTTGGTAGCCCAGGCTGGCCTCGAACTCACAGAGACCCACCTGGCTCTGCCTCCCAAGTGCTGGGATTAAAGGCATGCGCCACCACCGCCCTGAAGGTGTCTTAGTTTGGGTTTTTACTGCTGTTTAGAGACACCATGACCACAACAACTATAAAGAAAACATCTAATTGAAGGTGGCTCGCTTACAGTTTCAGAGGTTCAGTCCATTATCATCATGACAGGGAGCATGGCAGCATGGAGGCAGACATGGTGCTGGAGCTGAGAGTCCTACATCTTGCGGGCAAGAGGAAGTCAACTGATAGTCACGCTGAGGGAAGCTTGAGCATAAGAGACCTCAAAGCCTGCCCCCACAGTGACACACTTCCTCCAACAAGGCCACATCTCCTAATAGTGCCATTCCCTTTGGGGGCCATTTTCTTTCAAACCACCACAAAAGGTATACAAGCATTCCTGGAGACTTAACTAGTAGAGTTACAGAGACGAGGCAAGATGACTTGTCATTTAGCAATCACTATAATTTTCCCAAAGAAGGAAAGGAGATGTGCCTGGCTTGCTCGTTGCTCTGTTCAATATGGATCACTCTGGCCTAACATCTCTGTGGTGTTCTTTGCACCAATATACATGATAATAAACATTCATCTACAAAAACTGTCTACTCCCTATGGTCACTTAAGATCTCCACAAAGGATATTAAATGAGTTTAACATGTGCTTGCTGTGCATACCTAAGATTTGCTCACCATTTCCCATGAACAAGAATGACCACACCCTTTCCTCTCTCTAGTTTCTACCACATCTCACTCTGGCAAGTCTCAAATCACTAAATAATAATTTATAAAAAGTAATTTTTAGTCTTCACTTCTATACCTTCATGAAGCTACTTTATTACACACTTACAGTAGAAAATATTTTAAAGACTAGATTGGAAACCTAATCTGTAGCTTAGATTGGGCCGTGTTTTTGCACACAAAATCACTCATGAGTGTAATGAGGTTGGGCAGGTGGATAATTAGTATTGTAAGCATACTTTGCATTCAGACTTCCATAGTTGGCTTCCATATCTGTATTCAATACTGTCTTTAGAATAATGAGTGAGACAGTCAAGAAGAAACACGGTGTTGGACCACCTACCACGTGGGACACTAGGGCTTGGTCCTAGTGTGAAGACAAGTCAACACGTTTGTGAGATCATCCCACAGGCATAAGGGAGCATCACTGGGACACAGCAGTTCCTGCCACTCATGGAAACTGAGCTCTGTTTCAGGAGGTGTGACGTGTTTGATTTTCTGGCCTTTGAGAATTTCACAGCATAGTTGTTCTTTAATTTTCTTCTGTTCTTTTTAAATTCTTTTGTATTATTTCAAAAATGAAATTTACTGTGTTTATTTAAGGTTTTGGCACATAAACAATTGTGTGGTGATGGTGTGTCCCCAATATATTGTGCACCCTAATAAACTTATCTGAGTTCAGAGATCAGAACAGCCACTATATTAAACATAGGTTTAGGCAGTGGTAGCACACGCCTTTAATCCTAGCATTCTGGAGGCAGAGATCTGTCTGGATCTCTGTGAGTTCAAAGCCACACTGGAAACAGCCAGGCATGGTGACATATGTCTTTAATCCCAGGAAGGGATGGCAGGAAGCAGAAAGTTATATAAGGCATGAGGACCAGGAACTAGAATCTTTTTTAGGCTTTTAAGCTTTTAGCAGCAAGCTGAGATCAATTCAATGAGGACTCAGAGGCTTTCAGTCTGAGGAAACAGGATTGGCTGAGAAGATGGCAAGGTGAGGTTAGCTGTGGCTTGTTCTGTCCCTCTGATCTTTCAACCCCAATATCTTGCTCCAGGTTTGTTTTTATTAATAAGACCTTTTAAGATTCGTGCTACACAAATGCTTCAATGGATACTGTGGTGAGGCAGATCAATGCATCTTCCACCATTCATTGTTATCTGCGTGTGCATAATCAGAATAGCTAAAAATCATATTTATTTAATTAAGAAGCCATGATTTCCTAAAACCTGGTTGTGTGGTCCATTCTTTCTACAGAACTGGTGACTCTAGGTGTCATCTAGTCTGTGTCATTTGACTTATGTCTCTCCATTTCCTGTGGGCTCCCCATGCTAACTGCAGTTCATGTGTGCATGTGCTGTCCACAAATATGTGAGGTCATGCACCACTTTATGTTTAAAAAAGAATTTCCTATATTAGCTGACACCATGGAAGTGGAAATTCACAAATTCCCTGAAATATGATTACAAACTGATTTTAAGGAAACACAGTAAGAGAAGAAAACCCAGATAGCAACTCAATGAAATCATAAAAGAAATCATGGTTTCAATGAAAAATTCAACAATCAAATATAACAATGATCAAAAGATCATCAGAACAAATATTCTGGAGCTGAAAGTTTCAGTGAATGAAATTTTTAAAAATATGATCAAGACCCTCAGCAGCAGAAAAAAAGAACATCTGAATTCAAAGATAGTTTTCTCTTTTTTTAAAAAAAAGTATTGAAGCAGAGATAAAAACTAGAAATAGTGAAAAGAGTAAATAAAGCTTGTTGGACAAGCTTTATTAAACAAAGATTTACAGTTTGAGAGTTTTGGAGGAAGAATAGATGATGAGAAAAGTCACAGCAAGCAATTGTTATGGAACAATTGTAGAAAATGTCTGAAGTCTTGGGAGAGATACAAATATTTAAGTCTAGGAACATCATAGTTCTCCAGGCAGATGCACCACCCCTCATTGTTATAGGGTACACAAGAAAGATGTCGAAAAACAAAAGACAAAGAAAAATCACAACAGAAGGAAGAGACAAGCAGGGAATTATCTACAGACTCCCATTGTGCTACCAGTGAAGGTCTCAAGAGAAGCCCAGGATGGGAGAAAGTGGATTTATATGTTCAGAGTAAAAAAAAAAAAAAAAAAAAAAAAATTAAGATTTGACAGCCTCAATGTTATACCCAGGTATGATGGCTTTCAGAAATAAAGGGGAAATGAAGTCTTTCAAAAATAAGCAAAAACTGAAGGACTTCATCACAACTTGCCCAGCCTCCCATGAACCCATAGGCTATGCTTCAATCCGAAGTAAAAGTGTGCTACTTACTTCCTTATAAACATGAAAATACAGAATACTACCAGAGATAAATTCATAGTCATATTCAGAAAACTTCCCCACTATTATAGTATCTTGTAATATTACAGATTTCTAGTACGAAGTATAAACCTCTAGTATAAAGGTTAAAAGTCAAAATGGTCAAATATCATTATAACTACATAAGTTATGATAGAAAGTACAATACTGGACCAGTGACACGGCTCAACGGATAAAGGCACTTGCTGCCAACTCTGACATTCTGAGTTTGATCCCTGGGATCTATATGGTGGAAGGAGAGAACCTATTCCTTCAAGTTGTCATTTGACACCACACACACACACACACACACACACACACACACACACACACACACACACTGTACCCACCCTTATACAAGAGTAAAAAACAAAGTCTTTTATTTAAAAAAAGAATATACAATATAGACTGATATAAATTGTGGAGATATGTAAATAGTATAAAATATGTATACACAGTTAGAAGGAGGTACTGCATTCACATAGTTTATTTTAAGGTGTGCTGAATTTTAAGGTGGCAAGAATATGAAATAGAGATTCAGCTGTATATGGTAAAGCTATACCTAGAAGGATCAAGGAATCCTTCTGGAGGAAGTCAAATATCAAGGAATATTTGATGTTATTCAGCTTTTAATATATCAGCTGTTTCCTGCTATCAATTTATTGTGCATTCATATACTCCTAGGCCACAATGGCAAACAGAATAAGCTTCTCAGACCTACTACTGATCTGAACTAGGCAACACCCCTACAGAGACAACACCTGTCTCCTAGGCCTGGGAGGCAAGCGGATATGTAGATACATAGCTTTGTTTCTTGTGCAAATGAAGGTCCTTCTCCTCACAGGCCAAATGGCATTCCAGAGCAATTGACTCAGAACAAAAGAGTTTTTTTGCATACCAGGTGGAGGATTGAGGCAGAATTCAGATCAGAGTGGCATGGTCACAGAAGAAAGAACAAGGCAGAGTTTTTGCAGATGAGAGGTGGATTGGGTCAGGTCAGGAGAGTAGGAAAGGAAGGAACAAGCATGGATGGAGGAACTGAGAACGAAGATGAGATTGATAGCAGAAGAGTTTAGTTAGGGCTATGAGAGGACAGGAAGAGAAGGGACAGAGAGGAGGTTAATGTAAGAACAGAACTAAAGCAGTGTAGAGCGAGAACTCAGGAAGAGAAGGGACAGAGAGGAGCTAAATTTAAGAATAGTATTAAAGCTGTGTAGATAGAATTTAACTCAGAAAAATAAAGTAAATAGATGAAAGAACCCGATGTACTTAGATTCTTTTCCCTCAGGTTACCCCCCCCACACACACACACACTCCTTTACCCACATGATGCTTTCTGTGCTATCAATAAAAGAGAAGATCAATAATGTCTTTCACAAGACAGCATTAGGCAGGCAAGATTCAGACTCATACAGCAGACAGATAGGCCCAGAACCGTAAACTACAGACACAGGGCGAGAAGTGGAGAACTCGGTCTTGGGCAAGGAAGTGCTTGGTTTCCTTCCCACCACATTATGGTACCTCTGAGCTTTTCTCTAATATGTTTAAGCCACACAGTTGTCAATTTGGAAATTCTTTTGAGGACATTTCGATTTCTATTGTGCTCTTTTGGTGCCTGTCTTACAACAGGGAAGGTAGAAGTCTGTCTATGTGTCTTCCCTGAACCAGTAAGGTTCTGTTGAGCATTTAACAGTTGAGATCTTGCTGTGGATTTGTGTAACCATGGAAAACATTGTATTATCTTGGTGGCCCTAGAGGTAGAATTAATTCTAGCTGATGAGGCTTTTGTAAGCTTACTTAAGTTCATCTAGCAGTTCACCCTGAATTAATGTTATTGTGTTTATGTCTTGTTGTGTTTAAGCAGCACGAAGTAAAACTTAGTCTCCACTTAGTGCCCAGAAATAACTCATTAACTAACCTCTCGACACTCACTTTTGAATTTTAAAAAATTTACTCTATGATGAAATTACTATTGTTAGCACACAAACTTTGAGTGTGTGAGTGTGTGTGTGTGTATGTATGTTTTGAAGATGGTTTTTGGACTTCATCATTCTGTAGGAGCTGTTGCCTCTGTCCATTTTTTCTATCTTCATTTAAACAGATGGGGTAAAATGCAGGAATTTAATGGTTAAGTATAGAATTAGAGACTAAAGAAACACAGGTAACATAAGGCTTTACAGAAGTTAGGCCTAACTACAATGGCAAATAACAGAAATAATTTTTAGCTTTTTTTTTCTGGTAGAATGGTTTGGGTTTGGCCCTTTCAAGTGTCAATTTTGGAAATTAATCCCAAGAAAAAAAATTTTTTTACAATATTTATAAATGACATATGAGTCCCTAAACCAAGTATTTCAGAGAGATAATGCATACCTGAAATATTTTACTAGAAGTGCAGTTTATTTACTTAAAACAACATACACTTTATTCATAAGATGAAAGGATTTTTTTAAGTTAAAACATTTGTATTGACTTCATAGATTTTGATAAGGAGTTTTTTTCCAAAATAGATCCTAGCAAGAAGTTAAATTTATATTTTTAATAGCCAAATGCAACAGAAAACAAGGACACAAAAAATACTTTTGTTGATCAAAATATCTCTGAACAGTGAGCATTATAATATTTTTTGTTGGAATATTATTATGAGTTTGTTTTTCAGGAATATTCTCAATGTGTATACAAGTGATGAACTAAGAGTTTTTTAGGTTTTGATAAATATGAAATGACGGATGTATATGTTTTTTAAAGGTCATTATGTTAAATTTCTTTCTCATAAGGTGAACAATTTCACAGGTAATGCAATCTCTGTGAAAAGTGTTGTTCAGGATCCAGGTTACCTTAGTCTGTGTGAATGAAAATTCCTGGACAGAAGACACACCTGCTTGAGGATTTTGTACAGGCTAACTAGAGTTTCAATTCATGTGGAAAAATTGAAATGTTGCAAGTCTTTGGCCTAATTACAAATTATCTTGGGTCATCCCGGCCTCTTGAATAGTCACTGTTCTCTGCTAGTGACCTAAAGTTCTCCTGACTGTCACAGGAACACTTGGGGAAGTATTAACAGACCCCTAGTGTCCACCACTCCAAAGCCAAGAATGCCCTCAGGTTGCATCTGAGGCCTACAGCATTAGTTTCCCTGCTTTGCCATAACCCACCTATCTGATGCGCCACCAATGAATTTGAAAACTGCATTGAATTATGATTTTTCCTTGCTCTATTACTATAAATACTCCCTGAAATTGGCACTGTTTTGGGACATGGTATTTGGGGAAACCTCAATCTGTATTCCTGGGATGTAGTCACTCATATTTGGCTCTAGAGTAACCCTTCTTTTTTTGAGATGGGAGCTGTGTTTTTACATTGATAACTGTATATAATGGGGAAAGAACTGTGCTGTTAAATCTTACCAAACAAGAAAGATGAAGAATATCTTGTATTTAAAAGGAGATTAAATTGTTAGAGATGCTTTTGTTAAACATCCAGACTTTTCTACACTGCTTTTTGTTAGCAAATTGAAAATGTAAATTTTAAATATTTATTGTAGGAATTAGATATTTGTGCATGGTTTAGAAGGTTTTGTTTCAATATATCTGTATATTATACATACTATATATACTCATATATAGCATATATAACAATTTTATATAATATCTATGTATTATGTACTATACAATATCTATTTATTATATAAATGTTATATAATATATCAAATATACATATCTAGACATATATGTTTGACAGTTTTGATATGGGGCAGTTTGTCATTTGGATAATAACATTATCAATCAACAATTCATTATTAGTAGACAACACATTTTGTTATAAAGTTATAAAATTGGATATTTTATTGTGACTGGGCAGGAGAGTGTAGAGGTTCCTCCATTCTTGTATTCTTGCTGAGGCCATTTCTGGGCTTGACTAGAATCTGCTCTCCTTGATGGAGAATCCAATGGAAAATTATCCAACTCTATTCCAGGAACCCAAGGTTAAGATGTCCCAGCTAGCTTATCTTAGCTTTGTTCAACTTCCTGCTTGTGCAGAACTTCCCCCTCCAGCTAACTGCTTATCTTAGCTCCTGTTATACTGCTTGTTTCCAAGAAGACACCTCCCTCCCCATCGACCTGCACCTCCACACAGCTGTCAAGCAAGATGCCAGGATGTGTGTTTTTTGCCTTCAAAACACCCTGTGCTCTGGACACTTGGAGCTACACTTAGGTCCCCGAATACCTAAGTGCAGTGCCAGCCAGCTGGAATAAAAACTTTCACTTGGCTCTAAACTGTGTTTGAGCGATCATCTCTGGTGGACTCCCTGTAACATTATTGCATTTGTATTTTTTCATGTGTCTATGTGTGTGTGGACATGTGCATGCTATGGCCATGCATGTGGAGGTCAGAGGCCAACTTGCAGGAGTCTGTTTTCTCCTTCTACTATGTAAGTCCCAGGGATCAAACTCAGGTCATCAGACTTGGAAGCAGATACCTTTACCAGTTGAGCTATCTCACTATCCCCAAACTGGATATTTTAGTATTGAATTTGATATGTATGTGCCTTGTAGAATTACCAAGTTGTTATGTTTTACTGAGACAATCGTTTATATCTTGTGCTGAACTTCTCAGGCTTTGGGCTTCTTAGAAACTATCTTACCTAAGTAAAATGAAATTTTATTTAAGTGTCTGTCTATGCTAGAGTCTTTTAGATGACCACTTTATGAGCAATTATTTTAAGGAAAGTTTAATATATTTAATTTCCTGTCTATCTGATCAGAAATGTGTATAGCTACATCTGAAGTTTATGTATAAGTTTGCAAAGGTAAATTCACATAAGTTTAATACATGCAAAGTGACCAGTAAGTAATCGCAGTTATGTACTATGGCCACTGAAATTCTTTTGACAGTTCTACTATTTTTAATTAGTACTATTCAGATTGAAAGAAAAGATAGCCCTACTATTTAGGAAGTTCTGCTGTTCAAGACACTGGCCCATATGTATTTGCCTCAATTAAATAAATATTACTGTATACAACAGATGCATTTGTACATCACAAAGTAGTCTGCCCATGGTCACTTGCACTATTTTTAAATTTGTAAGAGGTCTACAATTTTAGTTTTTGTCAGTGATATTAATATATTACCTACTAGGATCAAAATTCTAAATTTCCCTTCAAAAGATGAAGCTAAATTAATAAGTGAAGCATTTCTATATTATTCATCTGCATAATGGTGCTAATTAGTGCCGGCTCCTCAGTTCACTAAGTGCATCTGTGTTTCCTTCATATTGCATAAATCCTGTCAGATGCAAAACTTAGGAGAATACTTTACCAAGCCGGTGTCTTCCAAACAAGAATTGTTATAAGCACTAACTGTTCTCTGTGTTCCTAATTGTACCATAGCCAGTCTCATTAGGCAAAGGTAATTAGACCTACCTAATTCTGTGAACTCCCAGCAGGGCCTCCTAATAATTAAAAAAAATGCATTAGACATTGTTCACCAAACAAGCATAGCTGTAAACAAATACTATTTTTAAACTAATTTTATTTAAATATTTGCTCTTGTTGGTTGTTGTTTTGCCAAGCTTTATAGTTGTTGCCTCTTGAGACTCCTTTATTTCTCTTAGCTACTTAAAATTCATCCCAAAGGGTTTGATCAACACCAAGTCCTTCACATCTATTACTTACACATCTCTGCACTGCAGAATCTAGTCAGACCCACAAGGACAGATTGCATAGTGGTGATGAGGGATAGGCAAGACAGAACAACCAGATGGTTGACCAGTGATGTCTTTGGAGAATGTTATTCAGAGACAAGGAGGAAATTATCAAAATCAAAAAGAAGTCACACTTGGGATGGTAAGGCTTGCTTATAATGCCATTACTTGGTGTCCCGTCCAGCGGGCCAGGTTATTGGGGAGACTCGAGGAGGCACCTCCTGAAAGATCAATGGGGGCGAGAGAGAAAGGAGACCAGGCGCATTAAGGAAGACAGAGTCAGTCTGAGTCACGTCAAGGTCTCGTTTATTGACTGGGTATTGAGGCTTATAAGCAGGGCTTCAGGCAGGGAGGGGGGCAGGGGAAGCAAAAGGAGAGAAGAATGGAAAATTCCTAAGGAAGGGTGAGGTCGCATTGGTCCCAGGCCCCTGCAGCTGGCTGATTAGCAGGTACTCCAGGAAGTTGTACAGCCCGCGGTTAGGCCAGGAACCTGTTTTTTGCAAGGTTTGATAAAGTAAGGAAGGTCACACAAAATTCAAGACACAGCTGTCCGGAGTTGGTCTCTAACAACTTGGGAGTTCAAAGCAGGAGAATTATGAGTTTGAGGCTAACCTAGGCTTTATAGTGAGACCTCATCTTAACAACAACAGATTGGAGTCACTTATGCTACTCATTTCAAAAGTAATAAAAGCTAAGGCATTATAGAGACATGGTTCTTATGCACAGTTACCAGACACTCACCTGGCTCTACTTGTATTCTGGTTATAATATTTATTTCAGACATACTGTGGATATCGCTCTGTATAAATAAAACACTGATTGGCCAGTAGCCAGACAGGAAGTATGGGTGGGACTAGGAGAGAGGAGAGAGGAAAAGGAGAGGAAGGTAGAGGAGAGAGATACCAGCTGCCATTCAGGGAGCATCATGTAGAGGCAACAGGTAAAGCCACAGAACACGTGGCAACATATAGATTAACAGAAATGGGCTTAGTATAAGAGTATGAGCTAGACAATGGTAGGCCTGAGCTAATGGCTGAGCAGTTTAAATAATATAAGTGTTGGCGTGTTTATTTTATAAGTGGGCTCCAGTACTGGCGGGGCTTGGCGGGAGCTGGAGAGAAATTCTCCAGCTACACAGACACAAGATTATTTTCAGAAAATTCCACACCAAATTTCTCAAGAAATGAGATCTGAAACGGTGTTAATAATTATAACTGTTTGGCTATAATATTCTAAGATATTCTAAAAAGACACATATGCCCTTGGCTACCAGACTATTGAAACAATGGTCTTTAAGAAATTCAAATGTCATTCTGTTAAACTAAATCTTTATGAAATAGCTTCCACGTTGGAACATGGAGCTGGGGTAACTAATCTAAGTGTGTGTTCCTGTGCTGTGGTCACTCAAAATGACTCTAGAATAAACTATCTCTGTTCCCTTAAAGATGAGGGTTGTAGCTTTTGCATGAGCAACTTTGAGGGATTAGACTCACAGGAGCAGATTTAAGTCTACTGTACATGGGGCAATTAGCCAGTAAGCTATTTGGTTTTTCTTGGGACTGTAACAGAGACTACTCACTGTTTTCCAGTATTGAGTTCCTCCCGCTTGCTCTTAGGAACTGGGCTTTCCCTTGTTCCTTCACGCCAGGAAGAAACATACTCGGCCGCTTAGCTAGACTTACTCTTCAAATATCTTCCAGTGTTTGCGATTTCAATGCCCCTTTCTTAGAAAGAAATAGCCACTAGCTACTTCCTTTTTGTGACGACCGAGAGCTGATAAAGCGATGACGATGCTGGTGAACTGGCTTCCACATTGCTGATGAGGGCAGTGCCCTAGGGAATGTTGAAGTGTCAGACAGGAAGGGGTATGGCCCCTGGTTGACATTATATTCTGAGTCACAGATTAACCTGCATACACTGCTGTCTCTGCATTGTCTGAGAGGGACGAATTTCTTCCTAGTAGACCATGGTGTTTAGTGTGTGTGGAAGGGTGTGACGGCGGTGATCATTTCAGCAGTCCACTATACATCCTAAGTGTATACATCCCATTATATACTAAATATCTGTTTTTATTGGTAGCTCTTTGTTGCTGTCTAGTTTCTTCGGAAGATTCTCCAGTATTTATTATGCTTATTTATTTACTTGAATTTCTGATTCTATATCATTTTTTAAAAGTTTTTAATCTCATTTAATTTAATGTATAAGGGTGTGTCTTAGTTAGGGTTTCTATTGCTGCAATGAAACACCATGATCAAAAAGCAAGTTGGGGAGGAAAGGGTTTATTTGGCTTACACTTCCACATCATAGTCCATCACTGGAAGAAGTCAGAACAGGAACTCAAGCAGGGCAGGAAACTGGGGGCAGGAGCTGATGCAGAAGCCATGGATGGGTGCTACTTACTGGGCTTGCCACTCATGGCTTGCTCAGCCTGCTTTCTTATAGAACCCAGGACCACCAGCCCAGAGATGGCACCACCCACCCACCATGGGCTGGGCCCTCCTCCATTGATCACTAATTGAGAAAATTTCCTTACAGCTGGATCTCATGGAGTCATTTCCTCAACTGAGGCTCCTTCCTCTCTGATGACTCTAGCTTGTGTCAAGTTGATACACAAAATCAGCCAGGAAAGGGTCTTTTGCCTCAGTGTATGTCTGTGCACCATGTGTGTGCCTAGTGTCCTCTGACACAATAAAGGGCACTGATCTCTTAGAACTGCAGATACAGATGGTTGTGGGTGGCCTTGTGGGTGCTAGGAATCAACTCTGGGTCCTCTGGAAGAACAGCCAGTGCTCTTAACTTCTGAGCCATCTCTCCATCCCTGTTTCTGTATTCTTATTTAAACAAAGTGTTGTGGCATCTATGTGTAATTCCTGAATTCAGGAGTCTGAGGTTTGGAAGGTCATGAGTTTGAGGCTACATAGCAAATCTATTATATCCATTCTTTTTTATTTAGACTTGCTTTGAGGCCTAGAATGTGGTCTGTTTTAAGGATGAAAATAATGTGAATTCCTTTTGTATTGGATAGAGTGTTCTCTATACATCATTTTAAGTTTGATTTTGGGGATAGTTTGTATCTGGGGTTTCTTTGTTGTACTTAGATAACCCATTTAGAGTTTGGATAACCCATGTAGAGTTAAGAGCTCACCAATTATTATTTTATCAGGTTGGATCAATGGGTTGCCCAGTAGGATGTATATTTACTTACGTATTTGGTGGAATATTCTGTATGCACCTATTCAATTAATTTGCTTGGTGGCGTGTAAAATTTTAGAGTTTTTTGCTAGTTAATTTTGAGTTTGAATGACTTATCTAAAGATGAGAGTGAGGTATTTAAATCTCTTATGTTTGTGTTTGTGTTTGTTTTATGGAATTGGGAGCCACAATATTTGGTAGATGTCTTAGTCACTGCTCTACTGCTGTGAAGAGAGACCACAACCAAGGCGACTCTTATAAAAGGAAGCATGAACTGAGGGCTTGCCTACAGTTTCAGAGGGTTGGTCCATGATCATCACGGTGGGGAATGTGATGATGTGGTGATATTTTATTTGTGCACCCCAATAAAATTTATCTGGGGATCAGAGAACAGAGCCAGCCACCAAATTAGACATAGAAGTCAGACATCGTGGCACATGCCTTTATTCCTGTCCCTCTGGGAGGCAGAGATCCATCTGGATCTCTGTGAGTTCAAGGCCACACTGGAAACAGAGCCAGGATGGTGGCACACGCCTTTAATCCCAGCACTAGGAAGGAAGTAAGATGGCAGGGCACAGAAAGGTATACAAGGCATGAGTAAACAGGAAGACTTGCTCTAGAGGCTGAGGAGTTCGTGAGGTTGGCTGGGTTTGTTGTTTCTCTGATCCTCCAACTTTCACCCCAATATCGGGCTCCTTTTTTTTTTTTATTAATAAGACCATTTAGCAATTCGTATTACATGATGATATGGAGGCAGGTGCTAGAGCAGTAGCTGAGAGCTAATAACTGATCCATAGACAGAGAGAGAGACTAGACTTGGCATCAGCTTTGTGAAATCTGAGAGCCCACCTCCAGTGACACACTTCCTCCAACAAGGCCATGTCTTCTAATCCTTCTTCTTTTTTTTTTTAAACTTTGTATTGAATCTTTGTGTATTTCACATCATGCATCCTGATCCCATTCATCTCCCCATCCCTTTGCATCTGCCCTCTGCCCTTGCAACCTCCCCCAAAATAAAATAAAATAAAGCTTAAAAGAAAAAAAATCTCATTGTGGAAGCTGTGGTATGACACAGTGAGTCACACAGTATACATACATACAACCTTTAGTTCATACATCTTTACTTGCAAATGTTTATTGCAATGAGTTGGTCTGAGGCCTCTGGTTTCTGCTACATTATCGATGCAGGACCCTCATTGGGACTCCTCTTGGATATCCTGTTGTTGCCCTGTGTCATGGAGATCCTGCAGCTTTGGATCTGTAGGATGGGCCCCTTCACAGGCTCCAACAGTTCACAGATGGGGTGGATGTTGTGGTAGGCCAACTCACAGCCCTGGTTCTGGGCCTGGGTGGCAGCTGGGTTGGTCAGCCCACCAGCTCTCCCTCATCCTCACCACCAGGGTGAGCTCTCCAGCACTCCCACCCCCAGCTAACTCAACCAATGCCCAATGCTGTAGGCAGCAAGGGGCAGGGTCAATTATCCTACTCTCAGGCCCTTGGGGTGGCTCACCCACATCCACACTACCAGGGCTAGCTCTACTGTGTTGCCCAGGCAAGGTGCAGGTCCTGCTCTCCCAAGTGCTGCAGCTGGTGAGGGCAGGACCAGCTCTCCTATTCTCATACCCCTGAGACCAGCTCTCCCACCTGCTGCAGGTGGCAAGGGGTGAGGGGTAAAGGGCAAGGGGTGATAGGGGCATCTCTCCCTCATGCACATCAGTGCATGGCAGATGAGGGGAGGGGCCACATCCCCCATGCTCACATTCTTGGCCCGGCTCACCAATGCCCCTGTCAACAGATCAACTCTACTACTGTGCTGCTCAGGCAAGGTATAGGGTCTGCTCTCCTGAATGCCCTGCACCTTGCCTAGGCAGCACAGTAGTAGAGTTGACCCCACGGGGGCTCAGGTGAGCTGGCCCTGAGGGCATGAGAGCTAGAGAGCTGGCCTTGACCCCCTTCATCTGCCATATATGAGTCATGGCATGGGCGAGGGAAAGATGCCCTTTCCCCTCCACCCCTCCACCTACAGCACGAAGGGGAGTTGGCCCTGTCCCTCACCAGCTGAAGCACCCTGGAGAGCAGGCCCTTCTAATCCTATCGGAGAGCTCCACCCCTTGGTGACTAAGGATACAAATATATGAGCCTATGGGGACCATTCTTATTCAGACCACCAAAGTAGACATGTTATTTGTGTCTCATACTCTTTTCATGTTCGTGTGTATGTGCACCATCCTATGTGTGTGGGCAAACTTGAGTACATGCGTGTGTGTGTGTGTGTGTGTGTGTGTGTGTGTGTGTGTGTGTGTGTACATCTGAGAGTGATGATAGGATTGTACCTCAGTTGCTCTTCCATCTTATTCTTTGAGGCTAGATCTCTCAATCAAATCTAGATCACATCAAAACTGGCTATCTGGCTAGCCAGCTTACTCTAGGGGTCCCCCATCTCCTTCCCAGACTGGAATTGCAGTCAGCCTTCCAGGCCCATCCAGGATTTCTATAGGTGCTGAGGATCTCTGGTCCTCTTACTTAACTGGCAAGTCCCTTAACAGTTGAGCCATCCTCCCAGCCCAGGTTCACATAGATTTAAGAGTTTATATTTTTCTTGATTCACATTCAGTGACCTTCATTACCTCTTCTGGATTTATTTTAAAGTCTGCTTTATGAGGTCCTGGACTAGCTATGACAACTTATTTTCATTGTTTATTCACTAGCTAGTTGGACTTCCATCCTTAGACTCTTGGTCTGTATGTGTTCTTGCCAATGACTGGTGGACCTTGGAGACAATAGATGGCCGGATCTTATATCCAGTCCAGGCCCACGCAGTTGGTGAGTTGAGGACATTTACACTTAAGGTTGTGATTGGGAGAGGTGTGCTGCTCTATGTATGTCATTCTCCACCCTCCTCCCACAAAGACAGGGTCTCTCTGTGTAGCCCTGGCTGTTCTGGAACTCACTCTGTAGACCAGGCTGGCCTCGAACTCAGAGATCCACCTGCCTCTGCCTCCTGAGTGCTGGGATTAATGGCATGGACCACCACAGCCTGGTTCCTTTCTTCTCTTTATCAGCATTAGCCATTTGCTGTTCATTATGGTAGGCATTACGAATTTTTATCAGTCCTCCTATTCTATTCTATTCTATTCTAGTCTAGTCTAGTCTAGTCTAGTCTAGTCTAGTCTAGTCTATTCCTTTAAATGAATATATTCATTCCTACGAGACTTGTCCCTCCTCTGTGTATAGTGTTCCTGTAAGTATATTCCAAGTGCTTGACTGGTGGTGATGAGCTACCAGTTCTGCTAAGTTATAAATATCCCAGTGATCTCATTGATTTTCCAAGATAACTCCTCTGAACACAGCAATCGTGGTTGGCTGTTACTTTCAAGGCTTTCCATTATTATCTCGAGTTTTCTCGTTAGGGACCGGAAGTTATTCTGATGCATAGGTGAGTCAGCAGTTTTCTCTTAGAATTTTCAGAGTTGTCTCTCTTCCTGGTTTCCTGGTATTCTTCCTTCAGCTTGTTCTCGCTGATGATTTCCACAGTTTGAAATCCGATTCATCCCCTTGCCCAGTGTCCAAGCCTAGCTTCCTGTTTTCCTGCAGCCTTGGCTTCTTCCCTGCATTTCTCCTCTGACAGCATTTCCTTGCTGACTCTGTAAGTCACGCTGCTGGTCTCTTTTCCAAGTTACTAACTTCCCTTCTGGGCTGCTGGCTTTCCGGTGAGGTCCTGGGTTAAACTCACAGGCTTGCTTTCCATTGTGGGGGACTCTGAGAATTTATACGGGTGAACCTTTGAAGTCCTTGGCATTTCATGTATTTCAATAGCTTTCAACTGAAGTAGTTGAAGAGACGGTTTTGGGGGAGAGTCACGATGCCTTGTGTTTTCATGTTTTTCTTCTTGTTGTTGTTTAATTTTCTATGCATCTCTTCTGTTTTTTTGGGAGGATCTTCTTGTGAGCAGCCTACTTTTTTATTTTTATTTATTCTTAAGCATCTACTATTTATTCTTTGACAATTTCATTCATGCATACAATGTACCTTGATCATATCGACCTCCAACTCACCCTCCCATCCTCCTAGACACCCCCAACACATCCCTCTCCTACCTTCATGTCTTCTCTGCCTTTGGAAATGTTCGTATTTTTGTAACCCACTGATTCCCATTATTATTGTCTGTTGGCACAGCACCTGATCTTTTGGGCTTGATCTTGTACAGGTCACCCTGGCTGCTGTGAGGTCACGAGTGAACCATGTCATCTCCAGAAGGAGACAGTCACAGCCTCCTTTCCATCCACTGGCTCTCACATCCTTCCTGTCACCCTTCCATGGTATTACCGGAACCATGGCGGGGTAGGTGTAGATGCCTCAGCGGTGTGGGTACTCAGCCGTCACTCATTCTCACTGCCAGTTATGAGTCTCTGCACGAACTGCTTCCCAGTGCAGAAAAAAGCATCTTTGATCAAGGCTGAGAGCAGAACCAATCAAAAGGTGTAAGTAAATTCTAGGAGGCAGTTTTACAATGTGTGGCCTCCACATACACCTGTACCCACTGCACACATACCCAACCACATACACACGATTGAAAATAAACCTAAAAATCTTACTTAGGATAAATGTGGAAATAGGAACTCAGTAAAATGAGGGAGGGGGAAGGGAGAAGCAAGGGAAAAAAAGGAAGGAGATTAGATGAAACACAAGGAAAAAGAATAGATTGTAATGTTTTAGAAAGAAAGAGAAAGCAGAAAATTAAAAATATTTTTAAAGAAAAGACAAAAACAGTATTTCAACAATGATATTGTTTTAATGCAAAATTAGGTAAGTATAAGGAGAATAAACTGGGCGGTGATGGCGCACACCTTTAATCCCAGCACTCGGGAGGCAGAGTCAGGCGGATCTCTGTGAGTTCGAGGCCAGCCTGGGCTACCAAGTGAGTTCCAGGAAAGGCGCAAAGCTACATACACAGAGAAACCCTGTCTCGAAAAACAAAACAAAACAAAACAAACAAAAAAAAAAAAAAAAAAAAAGGAGAATAAAAAACACAAGCCAATATCCCCCAAAACAGAAAGGTAAGTTCAAAACTCTACGAAAAGTATAGCAGAAAGAATAAAAATGGGAACAGGGCACAAGATGGTTGCTCAACGATGAAAAGATTCGTAGACAAAAATAAATGGGTGCATAGTTACTTAAGTACATTAAAGTCAAATTACTACTTAAAAAGCCGAAACACGGGGGTCTTTAAAAAGAAGAAAAGAGAATAGTCTGAAGTGTCGGAGAGACAGACACTTTGTGGCGTCTGCTGTGCTGTATGGCGGGGGTAGCTTAGTGGAACTCAAGAAATTTCCATGGTTTACGCTGGTGCCAAGCCTGTATCAGACTTGTCCTATGGAGGGAGCTGCGCTTTATTGGCCTCCATCCTTTGTGTTCTGGCGTCCTCTGCTGGCCACAATTAGCTTTGCAGTCTGCGGCACAATTTTCCTCCATCGGTTTAGTTTTCATGCAGAGAGCCGGTCTGTTTCATGTGACCACAGCTGACCACATCAGTTAAACGCGACCCCTCAAACACAGCTTTTTACAAAACCCTGATGGAGCTTTCTAGAAGGCCTGCAGAGTATTCACCATTATGCTAAAGAGTAAGATGAAGCACTGTCAGCTAGTCCGTGAATGAGGAAGCTCATCACCTCTCTCTTTGTCCTCCTGCAGAATGGAGCGCAAGTGAGCCCCAAATAGTTGTGTTTATGATTTGTGTTCTGTAGCATGCTGAGCCCCATGCCAAGGGTGAGGCAAGTGAGGCACTTACGGTGGGCAGCAAACCTAGGAAGGGAAGTAAACACCCCCAATGACCACGAAAAAGAGAATTTTAGTGCACTTTTTTCATGTATTGTCTTTTGACAATTTCATACGTACATGCCCAGTTTCCATCCCTCACCACACCCTTCTCCCCACCACTGAAACCCTCCTTCCTTGGAGCAAGCTCCCTCCTACTTTGATATCTTTTTAAAAACCACATGCATTCAATTATGTTTATTTGCAAGAGTATGAGACGGGAGAGGAGTGGGGGGTGGGGAGGGGGAAGGGTTGTTTACTGGAATGTGAGCAGCTTATCAGTGGTTACACACTAAAGAAAGTGACCTCCTTTCCCTAAGCGCTCATTAACTGCGGGGTGAGGCCTGATCAGCCTTGCCCCATGTGTGATGAAATGGAGACAGTCCCATTCTTGGATGGGCCTTGTGCAGACGTCCTAGTTCAGTGGGTTGGTAAGCACAGGGCTGTGTGTTCAGAAGACACCATTCCTCAGCACTCCTTCCCAGCCTCTGGCCAGTACATTCTTTCTGCCCCTCTTCCATGATGTTCTCTGAGGCTTGAAGGTCATGATATAGATGTCCTTCTGAGGGCCAAGCATGCCACCATGCTTTGCTTGCTTCACTATGACCAGTTGGGTCTCTGCATTAACCTCCACCCATGAAAACCTTTGGTCGTTGCTGTGGGATGGTCTGTATGGCAAATGTGTTGCTCTGATTGGTCAATAAATAAAACACTGATTGGCCAGTGGTGAGGCAGGAAGTACAGGCGGGACTAACAGAGAGGAGAAAAGAAAGAACAGGAAGGCAGAGGGAGACACTGCCAGCTGCCGCCATGACTAGCAGCATGTGAAGATGCCGGTAAGCCACGAGCCATGTGGCAAGGTATAGATTTATGGAAATGGATTAATTTAAGATATAAGAACAGTTAGCAAGAAGCCTGGTACGGCCATACAGTTTGTAAGCAATATAAGTCTCTGTGTTTACTTGGTTGGGTCTGAGTGGCTGTGGGACTGGCGGTGTCAGAGATTTGTCCTGACTGTGGCCAGGCAGGAAAACTCTAGCTACAGGTTGTGGATGTTGTAGAATATTATCCCAGCACTCGGGAGGCAGAGGCCGGCAGATCTCTGTGAGTTCGAGGCCAGCCTGGGCTACCAAGTGAGTTCCAGGAAAGGCGCAAAGCTACACAGAGAAACCCTGTCTCGAAAAACCAAAAAAAAAAAAAAAAAAAAAAAAAAAAAGATGTGTTACATTTGTTTATGCTGTGGAACATTTGTTTAATGATGCAAAGAGGTGTTGCATTCTTTTATGTTGCATTTGTTTAACTCTGTGAAGCTGTGTTACTGTGCCTGTTTAAAACACCTGATTGGTCTAATGAACAGCCAATAGCAAAGGAGGAGAAGGGATAGGTGGGGCTGGCAGACAGAGAGAATAAATAGAAGGAGAAATCCAGGGAGAGAGGATTGAGGATTGAGAAAAAGAAGAAGGAGAGGATGACATCAGGGGCCAGCCACTCAGCTATGCAGCAAGGCACAGAGTAAGAAGTAAAGAAAGGTACAGAAATAGAGAAAGATAAAAGCCCAGAGGCAATAGATAGTCAGAATAATTCAAGAAAAGCTGGCTAGAAACAAGCCAAGCTAAGGCTGGGCATTCATAAAAAAGAATAAGCCTCAGTGTGATTTATTTGGGAGCTGGGTGGCAGGCCCCACAAAGAGTGAAGAGTTAAAACAAACAAACAACAACAAATAACAACTATACATGGAGACTGAGAGCAGCACTAACCTGTGAGTGTCAATGGGAAGTATTTCGAAGGCAGTTTGATCCTACACCCTTGAGCAGAACAATGGCAGGAGTTTCTTCCTTGGGGCCTGTGACCACAGCCTGCTCTCCAGGTTCAAGGTGCAGGCATGGGTTTCCTGCTGTGGAGCAGGCTTCAAATCAAATGAATGAATGAATGAATGAATGAATGAATGAATGAATGAATGAACAGTCTTTGTTACCCTGGTGATTTTCATGCCATTTTTGACTAGTGGGCATATCAGGAGCTGGGTAAGATTGTTGAGGATTTTTCTCCCCCAGCAGCTTCTACGGCACCTTCTAACACCATGAAAGCTAGCCAACAAAGAGGGAATTTCCACCTCAGATTCAGCTTGATTTCTCTACATCTTACAACTCACCATCCTGCAAGCTCACTGTTTGGGGCAGTAGGTCTTATGATCCAGTAATCCTGGGCAACCAAGGCTACTGGCAGTAGCCTATAATGTTGGGGAGCCTCTGGGGCCTCACTGGCCAACAATTTGTAGGAAGGTACCTCACACTTGGTACTGGGATTTTCATCTAATAACCCTTGGCTTCTTGAAGGAACAAAGTCCACTTATGTTGGGTACTTCCAATTTTTTAAAAGTCTAATTTAAATAGACTCACAAAATAGTAGGACCTTTGCATACATCCTTGGTATTGGTTAATCCCCCCCCCCAATCTTCTTTCTCCCATCTACCTCTCACAACGCCCAGCTCCTCCGCATCCACCTTCCTATCACAGGTCTTCTGCTATGACCTTGTCAGAGTCTTTGTAAACACCAGGTCAGGCAAGGGAATGATCTGCATGGGGCAAGAAGGAAATGTGGTTCAGCGTTACTTAGTTAGCCGGTGTTGGTTCAAACCTCTAGAGTCTGACACCAGGCAGTCTATTTTAGCCATATTTAAGCACTGCACAACTTGGAAAAAAAGTTCCCTAATGATAATTAGCTCAGTCCTGTGCATACAACAATGCTTAAGACACGTTTACAATGAAACTCTTCACAAAGTACAGATGGGTTCTGTTACAATGAAACTCTTCCAACAAGATGGGTTCTGTTGACTCAGAAACTGCTCAAGATATGAGTGTAGAGAGAATGGCTGAGGTAAACATAACGGCCTCAGGAGCCAGGACTGGCCTGGCCCTACAGGTAACATAGAAATGACAAGTCTCACGAGAATGGGTTGTGTTGACTTGAGAAGCAGTGCTCAGGATCTAGGGAGGGAGAGCCTGGGATAAGCAAACACAGTTGTCTGGGGGATTCTGGGGAAGCCTGGCCTGGCCCTACTGATAGTGAGAACATTGGGTTGTAAACTACATCCATTCCCAGCATTCCAGGTGGAAAACAGGTAAATAGCTCCGTCCTTTGAAGAGATAAGCCTATGTATTTAACCTTCCTGGTTTCTCTAGTGCTTCTCTGTGTGCACAAGGACCTCATACCCTCTACTACCCTCCCTATGGTGGCTTCCTCACCTCATCCAATGGCCCCTTTCTGTCTTCCTGGCCTTGATAGATACTTTGGTTCAAAAACAAAAAAACAACAAAAAAAGTGGCCTTAGAATTCAAAGCTAGGGTCAGCATATTAAAGAGGATGTCTGACATTTGTCTAGCTGGGCCCAAGTCACCTCATTCAGAACAACTTCTGCCACTTCCTTCCATTGACCATTGACCTGCATATTTCATAACTTTGTTTTACTCTAGAGCTGAGTAAAATTCCATCATGTGGATGTATGGACTTTTCATTATTCATTCATCAGTTAATGACACTGTGGTTATTCCATTTCCTAGCTACTGTGAAGAGGGCATCAGTGAGCATGGATGTGTAAGTATCTCCATTGTAAGACATAGTATGGGGCTATATGCCCAGGAATGGAATACCTGGGTCAGAGAGCAGACCCGTTTTTAGCTTTCTGAGTCAGTGAAACAAACACTGACTAGTTTATACTCCTGCCAACAGCAAATAAGGGCTTCTCACTGCCGGATCCTTGCTGGCATCTGCTATATTTAATAATAGTCGTTCTCTCTAGAGCAGATGTAATCTCAAAGTGGTTTGAATTTTTCCTGATTAAACATTTGCATTTTTTCTTCTAAGAACTCTGTTCAGACCTGCAGCTCATTTTAGAATTGGATTGTTTTCATGATTACATTTTTAGTTCTTTGCATTTTCTAGATATTAATCTTCTGTCAGATGTAAAGTTAGCCAAGATTTTCTCCCATTCAGTCCAGAAGGTTTTTTTTGTTTTTAATTTCATGAGGTCCTATTTTTGTCCTCTTTATTTCCTGAGTAATTGGTATCCTGTCCAGAAATTCCTTATCTATGTCTATGCCTATATATTGAAAGACACTCCATATTTTTTCCCCAGGCAGGTTCAGAGTCTCAGGTCTTATGTTGAGGGTTCTTGATCCATTTGGAGTTGGGTTTTGTACAGTGTGAGAGAAAAGGACACACTTTCATTGCTTTACAGGAGGCACCCAGTCCCCAGGACTATTTGTTCACAATGCTACCTTTCCTCTCGTGAGTATTTGTGGTGTTTTGGACAAAAATAAGGTGGCTGTGTTGTGTGGACTTATATCTAGATTATATAGTCTATGCATTCATTTATATTTCCTTTTACCAATACCATCCTGTTTTTATTACCATAACTCTGTTGTATACCTTGAATCAGTTATGGTGCCATTGCCTTTGTTCAGGATTGCTTTAGGTTTTTGGGTCTTTTGTATTTTTATAAAAATTTTAGGATTCTATTTCTGTGAAGAATAGCATTGGGGTTTTGATTGATGCTGCACTAAATCCATGAATTGCTTTTGGTATGGTGGCCATTTTCATAATATTATCCCCACTAACCCATGAACATGGGAGGTCTTTGCAATTTCTAGTATCTTCTCAATTCCTCTCTTCAGTATCTTAAAGCTTTCATTGTCAAGAGTTCCTTCTGTGGAAGATTTACTCCAAGGTATTTTTGTGAGGCTGTTGTGAATGGAGCTGTTTCTCTGCCTTCTTCCCCCGCATGTTTGGAATTACTCTGTGGGAAGGCTATTTGTTCTTGGATTTGATATACAGGAGAGCTACCTGCTTCTCTGCATTACTATTGCATGCCGCCACATTGCTGAAAGTCACTATTGGGTCTATAACTTTTCTGGTGGAGTTTGAAGGTCTTTTCTGTGCATCCTATTGTCTTCAAGTAAGGATTATTGGATTTCTTTCTTTCCTATCTGTATCCTCTTTATCTCCCCCTTGTGTCTTGTGGTTCTAGCTAAGACTTCACACACCATATTGAATAGAAACAGAGAGAGTAGGTGTCCTTGTCTTGTTCTTGATCTTGATCTTGGTGACAATAGTAAGAATTTTTCTCCATTTAGCACGAGGTCAGCTTCAGATTCATCACATAAAGCCCTTGCATTAAAAAAACAAAAAACAAAACAGCAAGCAGGCATTACTATTCTATTATTTGACAAAAAAACACTTCAAGCCAAAACTAATCAGAAGAGTTGAAGAAAGACTTTTCATTCTGATCAGGTGAACAATTTTCAAAAAAGAGCATTACAATTCTCAACATCTATACATTGCATAAAACTAGAACCTGTCTCTCATCATGCACAAAAATTGATTCCAACTATATCCAAAACCTCATTTTAAAGCCTGAAAGTTGAAAGTGCTAGATGAAGTCAGGGAGTGTGCTACAACATACAGTAGGGCAAGGGCTTTACATATAGAACTCTGGTCGCTCAGGAACTAAAGCCAACAAGTGGCAAGCGGGACCTCATAAAACTAAGAAATCTCCCGTCCAGAAGAGCAAGTCATCTACTGAATCAGAGAAACGCTTTGCCAGCTATACATCTGACTGAGGATGAACATCTAGAAGACACAAAGATCTCAAAAAGTCAAAACATCAAGAAAATAAAAACGATCCAGAAAAAAAAGTCTACAGATCTTAACAAAGAATTCCCCAAAGAAGAAATAAAATGGCCAATTAAAAAATTAGAAAGTGATCAGTCTCATTAGTCATCAGGTAAAGACAAATCAAAACTACTTTGAAATGCTATCTCAGCCCAGTTGGAGTGGTTACTATCAAGAAATCAGATGACAACAAATTCTGGCAAAGATGTGAGGACCAAGCATCCTAGTCATTGTTGATGAGAGTGAAAACCGGTTCGGCCACTGTAAATATCAGCATGGCATCTCCTCAAAAATTTAGAAGTAGATTACTATATGAGTCAGCTATTCTGCTACAGAGCATATACCCAAAGGCCTCTTTATTCCACTAGACAGATGAGATAGTACATGGATATTGCTCATCCACACTCATTGCTGTTCTCTTCACAGCAAACAGCAAGTGGAATCAGTGCAGATGTCCATCAACAGATAAATGGATAATGAAAATGTGGTACATACACAGAATAGAATTTTATTCAACAGTAAAAGAATTAAATTACAGATGTCAGTACAAAAAAACATAGCTCTCACCTTAAAGAGGATAAAAGATAGTTTATTCTGGAGCCATTTTTAAGTGACCATGGCTCAGGAACACAGACTTAGGTTACCCCAAATTCCATGTTCCAATGTGGAAGCAGATTCATGAAGTTTTATAGTTTTATAGAACAAAGAAAGTCATACATCAAGGCAAGTTTAAAATACATCGGTGGGCATATCAGAGAGGTGGTTACAGCAAGATGAGGGAAGGTTTCCTGTAGGGTTCAGATGTCATCTGATGACATCCTTAGATAGGGGATGGTAGAAGCTAGTGATCTGCTAAGTTAAAATATTCCAAAGGCTTTTATCTATTAATCATAGAATGGTAGTTCTGATACAGAGGTGGGCAACTAATGGCTTTTCCAAGGGATGAAAACTAGCTGAAAATTAGGAAATTAGCATTTGGACCTGTAATGTTCCAATCTTTCTCCAGTACTGTGATTCTAATAAATCAGTCTAAGCAGACACAGCTTCTTTCCAGGCATTTTTGTTTGCACAGACAAATGGATTGAATTATAAAACCCTGTATTCAGTGAGATAATGCAGACACTCAAAATCAATATACCGTGTTCTCCATCAAGAGTGGATCCTAGCTTTGAATCCCCGAGTGTGTGTTTAACTTAGGGTACCTAGAGAAGCCAGGAAACTAGAAATAAGTCAGTGTGAGGGATGGGGTACAGTGAAACATGGGTAATACGTAAGTAGAGATGGGGAACATTGAGTTGAAAGGTTTAAGGAGGCAGGGGATGAGAATAAAGAAGATGGGGTGGGCTGTCCAAAATGAAGAGGAACATGATAGAAACCTAATATCTTGTAATCAAAATTAAAACCATAATTTATGTTTTAAAAGTTGGAAGGGAGATACCTGGAAGAGATGGGAAAAGCTGCTCCCAGAAGACACAGGTTATTAACTAAAAACCCCAGTAGCAGGGATGGGATAGCTGTTTACTTAGTTGTTGATCATGAATGCTACAGAGGTATCTTCTGTGTTTTTTTTTTTTTTTTTGGTTTTTCGAGACAGGGTTTCTCTGTGTAGCTTTGCGCCTTTCCTGGAACTCACTTGGTAGCCCAGGCTGGCCTCGAACTCACAGAGATCCGCCTGGCTCTGCCTCCCGAGTGCTGGGATTAAAGGCGTGCGCCACCACCGCCCGGCTCTTCTGTGTTTTGTTTGGTTGCTTGTCAGAACTAGATGGTAAGACTCTATCACTGAGGACACCACACATGTTGGGTGCACGATTTAGGGAAATCAAGCTGGAACTGAGGTTGAAATGTCATCTCTGTCAGCTAGCTTTCAAGGTCTACGGAGGTCTATGCAGAATGATGGGTGAGAAAAGGCATCAATGGTCTTAGCCATCTATGAATCCCTCAATCTATGAAACTAATTTACCAAGCAAGATACGCTTGCTTGTGCGATTGTGACATCTCTTCAAGACATTAATCATTTGCATTCTGACTGGATCTAGGACCTGCTTCATAGGAGGGAGTACATTCCTGGTCCAGTAAACATTGTGAAAAACAAACAGAAAAACACAGACAAAAAACAAAACCCAAACCATAGTGGGGAAGATCGTAGGTTGTAGGGGAGCAACTGAATACTGATATATAGCTAAATTGGCATAGCACCATGCCACCTTCTGTGGTGATATTTTATTTGTGCTTTAATAAATAAGCTTGCCTGGAGATCAGAGGAAAAAGCCAGCCACAACACAGAAGTCATGCAATGTTAGCACACGCCTTTAATCCTATCAGTTGGCAGGCAGGATCTCTGTGTGTTCAAGTCCACACTGGAAACAGAGCCAGGTGTGGTGGCACACACCTTAAATTCCAAAACTAGTTAACCATGGAGGTCTGTATAGACAGACAGGAAGTAACAGAGCTGGGAAGAAAGAGGAAGTGATGTAGCTGAATGGAGAGAGCAAATCAGATGGCAGAACAGCAAGGCATATAGGCGTGGGTAAACAGGAAGTTGTGGCATTTGGAAGCTGCAGAGTTGGTGAGGTAAGGTTGGCTGGTGGCTCTCCCTATTTCTCTGATCTCTCTTTACCCCTATATTTGGCTCCATGTTTTTTTATTTAATAAATTTATTTAGAAATTCATCTACAACCTTCTAAGTATTTATGTTTGTACTCATAACTAAACGCTACCCTTAGACGTAATCAGAGAAACCCCTCTTTCCAGAGAATGCAGAGATTCAAGGCTACACAAGGTACTCAGACTAACAGATGGATAAGTACTCAGCCCTAAACAAGATATTTATATCATTTACTCTAAGGCCCGGGGAACACTGAAAAAAAAATAGGGTGGACAGAATGTAAGGTCTAGATAATGAGAAGAGCTGTGAAATGTCATCTCTCGAGCAGAACACAGCCATTGCAATCATGGACTTACAATCACTGTGGATGTCTGTACTAGGTCTGCACAAGAATGGGCCCATCAGCAGTCAGGTACGGATAAAACAGGACCTTGGGGGCCCTGCCCCTCACTGCTAAACTATTTGATATTAATAAATTCAGCAAGCAGGGCAATCATTGCCTTCATCTGAATACTTTCTGATGACCCTACCACGCTCCATAAGAGAGTTTGTAATCCAATAGTTGCAAAAATGGTCCTGATTAAGGCAAATGGGTCACAAAACAAACCCAACAGCTGTGAATCTGAGAAAGGACGTGGAAGGGATGAGAGTTTGACAGAAATGGAGGAGGGGAATATGAGAGGCAGAAGAATAATCAGAATACATTATAGGAAACTGTCAAATACAAAATGAATACAAATGAGAAAATTTCAACATTTATTTATTTGTATGTGTGTATGTATGTATGTATGTATGTATGTATGTATGTATGTATGGGGGATTATGTGAGTGCAATGAGTATGCATGTATGTATGTGTGTAGGTAGGTGGAGGGTATTCGAGTACAATCTGTATGTATGTGTGGGGGGCGGGTATGGGGGGCAAGAAGGTAGTTCAGCTCAACATGACTAAGAAGAACCTAGAGTTTGTTCAAACTTAGGGAGTCTGACCCCGAGTAGTTTATTTTAGGCATATTTAAGTATAGCACAATTTGGCGAAAGCTCTCCTGGTGATAATTAACTCAGTCTTGTGTGCACAATAAAACACAAGTAAGCTAAATAAAGATCTGATGTGACTACATCGAAACTCTTTATAAAGTACATATGACTCTTTTCATAAAGATGGGTTCTGTAGGTTAATTGAGAAAAACAAAGCTTTTGATGAGGGTCTAGGGGAGCATCCTATATGGTCTCAGCCACACAGATAGTGCAAAGGTCACTAGGCTAGTAACCACATCTGCTCCCAGCCTTCTGGCTGGTTAACAGGTTATACATCCCTTTCTTTGAAGGGATGCTCCTGTGCATATAACATTCTAGGTTCCCCTAGTGTTTCTCTGTGAGCACAAGGACCTCCATGCCTCCTACACAGATACCACCTTTGTTATGTTGAAATACATTCATTTAATCCCTAGTCTCTCCAAGGATTTTATCAAGAAGAGATACTGGATTTTGTCAAAAGTCTTTTGTACATCTGTTAAGATGATCACATGGTTTCTAACCTTGAGTCTATCTATGCACTGAACTATATTTATTGAATTACATGTATTGCACCATACCTACAGCCCTGTAATAAAACCAACTTGATCAGAAAGAATGGGCTCTTTTGTAGCATGAATCTTAAGGGTCTTATTAATAAAATCAAACCTGAGGCCAGGTATTGGGGTGAATGCTGGAAGATCAGAGAAGCAGAACAAACCACAGCTACCTCACCTCACCAGTTCCTCAGTTGATCCTGTTTTCTCAGACTGGAAGCCTCTGAGTCCTCATCCAAACGAATCCCAGCTGAACTGTTGCTCAAAAGCCTGAAAGCTTAACCAGCCAAATGCTTCTAGTTTTTGGTCCTCACGCCTTATATACCTTTCTGCTTTCTACCATTACTCCCTGGGATTAAAGGTGTGAGTCACCATGCCTGGCTGTATCCTTGAACACACAGAGATCCAGGTAGATATCTGCCTCTGGAATGCTAGGATTAAAGGTGTGTGCTACCACTGCCTAACCTCTATGTTTAATATTGTGGCTGTTCTGTCTCTGACCCCAGATAAGTTTATTAGGGTACACAATATTTTGGGGAACACAATACCACCACACTCTTTGATGTGTTCTTGAACTCAGTTTACAATTGAGAATTTTTGCATCTATGTTCATCAGAGAGAGTGACTGATACATTTATTTTATTGTCGTATCTGTATCTGATTTTAGTGTCTTCTGAACTTTGAGATTCCTTTTTCAGTTTCTGCAAAAATTGCATTGGAATTTCAATGGCGATTGTGTTGAATGACAGATTTTTTTTTTTTAATAGGATAGCCATTTTCTCAGTATTAATCTTACCAATCCACGAACATGGGAGGTCTATCTATCTTCTAAATGAATCTTCTTCAATTTCTGAGTGTCTTAAAGTTTTCATTGTACATGCCTTTCATTTCCTTGGTTAACTTATTCCAAGATTTTTTTTTTTTTTTTGATTGTTGTGAATGACTGTTTCCTTGATTTCTTCCTCAGCACATTTAAAGTTGGTATGCAGGAAGGCTACCGCATCTTGTGTGTTAATCTTGTGTCCCGCCACATGGCTGAACTGAGTGTGTTTATCATCTGAAAGACTGTCCTAGTAGGCTCTTCGGGATAATTTGTGGTTAGTATCATCTCATCTGCAATAATCTTTCTTATGTGTCTACCCTCCATGTCCTTCTCTTGTCGTATTGTTCCAGCTAAGACTTCAAGCACTATATTGAACAGGAATGGAGAGAGTGGACATCTTTGCCTTGTTCCTGACTCGTGGAAATGCTTTGAGGAGTTTTTTTTTTTTTGCTCCCCTCCCCCATTTTGCATGATGCTTGCTGTGGGCTTGTTATGTATCACTTTTATGATGTTGAGATATGTGCCATTTTTCTAGATTCTACGTGGCTTTTATTATGAAGGGATGTTGGATTGTGCAAAAGGCTTTTTTGTCTATCTAATGAGATGATCATGTGGTTTCTGTCATTGACTCTATTTATCTGGCTATTACATGCACTAATTTATGTATATTGAACTACTTCTGCATCTCTGGAATGAAGCCAGCTTGCTCACAGTGTATGATCTTTTGTATGTGTTCATGAATTTACTTTGCAAGTATTTCAATGAAAATTTTTGTGTCTATATTCATCTGGGGAGTTTGACCTATATCTCATCTCTTTGTAGGTTTTGTTTTTTCATTAGCACACATGAAGTTAGTTCTGTTTCCATCAATCCCTATTGGTATTTATCCTAAGGAAATAAATGTTGTTTTTCTCTACCAGAGTTTCTACACAATGCATAAATTAGTTTCCACTATAACTCCTCATACCAAAGGTGCTTAAGCAACAACCATAGTCTAATAGAGATGGATAGTAACTAGACAGTAAGTAGATTACTTCAATGTTGCAAGCTGCAGGAAAATGGAATTCAACTACTATTACAAAAGCTACTACTTGGAAAAGTCAAGGACTTTTCCGAAGGTCAAGCCATGGCTTAAGGAGTCTTGGTGATATTTTAGCTTTTGTATATATTAGCTGATACCTATAATGATTTACTTGTATGCTATGTGTGCTTCCAAGAACTCCTAACAGTATTTATCTAAAATGCCTATCAAGCATCCAAAGCCAAACGATCTCATGAACTAAGGTAATATCCTTATGGAAACAACGCCTGTCTCTTAGGTCAGGCGGATAGCTTTATTTCTTGTGCAATTTAAACTGAGACCCTCCTTTCTTATACAGCCTTAGTGGTATTTATACTAACAGTACAGACTCCTAACATTTAACCTAACCACTTCTAGGAATGTAGACTGAGCACATAAATTCCATTTTTTCTGATATATTAACTGACTTTAGCTCTCAATTGACCTCCTCTTTTACCACTCCCCTTTTGGGTTGTAAAAGAAAGCCTGATGGTCACTGCCTGAGGAAAACAGCCTTTACAGGGTCTGCCTTTATGCCCCTGTAAGAATTCAAGCCTGGTGATCTTGCTTTGGCTAGAGCACTGCTATTGCATGTGTATATATAACTGCAAACCTCAGAGACTGAGAGAGGATTTGGAGGATTTTGACTGGAGAACCAGATGGAGAATGAGATGGAAGATAAGGAAGAGCCAGATGGGGAAGAATGAGATGGGTAAGAACAAGATGAGAAAGACCAAGATGGGGCAGAACTAAGATGAGAGAATTAAGATAGAACTTAGAGGGGACAGCAGATAAAGGTAGTGAGAAATCAGACAAGAAAGGAGCTAGTCTTGAGTACAGAACTGTAGCTGTGTAGATAGAATCTTATTCCAGAGGAATAAAGTAAATGGACTAAGTAAGAGCTTGGTGTACTCGGATTCTTTTCCCCAAAATCATTCTCGCCATTTGTAGCTTCTCTTCTGGGTCCCTGGGAATATTATTAAGGCAGGTCCTTAATAATATTTAAGAATTCGGTAAAAATTATAAATATTTTTACATATAATTATAGGTATAATTAAAGAAGTAATCCTTTGCATTTCAATGGTATAACACAAGAGAAGTTTCGTGTGTGTGTGTGTGTGTGTGTGTGTGTGTGTGTGTGTGTGTATTCTAAAATGGTCATCTGGTCATCTGTCCTTGAAGTTTGAAGACTTAAGGTCCTGTTTTTTTGTGTTTCCATATTTTCAGCATGTGACTTTCAATGTCTCTATATTTGTCTGCACCAAAATGTTGTGGGGTAGCCACCAAAGAAGACTGTTTGGACATGGGTTTCAGCCAATAGGAAGTCTTTATTAACCAGCTGGTGGTTAATAGAATGGATGTTTGGGATCTCAGTGTAGTCCCAACCCTTTCTCAGGGTGAGCTCTTAAGCACAAAAGCTTTGTTCTACGTTGACATACTTCAGTTTATCAAGGACAATTAGTCAGAAGTGGAACTACAGAAGTTAAAAGCAAGGTTAGTACATTTAGAGACTTTCCTAGAATTATGGACTTTGATGGACTAGGCCTTTGTTTTAGTTTTGGCCGGTGGTGTTGTCTACGTGTTGAACTTTACAGCCTGAATGGTACTTTCATCATGGAGTCAGTTGTGCTGAAGTCTCAAGGCCTGTTATAAACCAGAAGAGGAAGAGAGTTAGTCAGCTTTCCTTGGAGATGTACCCATCACTCATCTTCATGTTCTCTTGCATCTGAAGCTGCTGATATCTGTTCTAAATGCCTCCTTGGGATGAGGACAGCAGACATTTGGCTAGCTGTCTCTGTCACACACCAAGATGAATTGGCTCTGTTTTCTTTTTTTTACCCCCTTATAAGTATTGAGTCCTAGGACTCATGAAGACCACATTAGGCTATGCAGAGATCAACAGAACTGCTTGCTTCACATCTCCTCATAGGGAATATCAAAGGCACCCCAATTTAGTATATCCCCCGTTTTACCTCTTCTGTCTGCCATGCCCAGCCCTAAGCTGCCAACTCTCTCTTCTCCCTTCCTCCCACATTAGTCAAGAGCACCATCCATTAATCCTCGGACTTGCTCTTGACTTGTTTTCTTCTTTCCCCCCCTGAATTTAATGCATTTGCAAACATTAATTTTACTTCCAAAATATATTTATTTGGAGTGTTCCTACTTGTATCTTTTCTGCCACTCATCCAGCCTAAGCTCCCATCAATTATGATATCAATTATGATCAATAATACTTAGTATAGCCCCCTGCTACCTTCACATTGGCAGTAGTGGAGGAGACACAACCAGATCCTACCAGATGTTGCCTGAGTAGTTGAGCCTCTCATCAGGTTATGACGGGGAGCTCACCAGAGATGAGCACTCAGACACAGTGTATAGCCAATTGGAAGTCTTTATTCTAGTTGTATTCGGGGACCTAGGTGTGGCCCTGAATGTCCAGAACACGGGGTTTTTAAGGACAGAGACCTCGTCCAGGCATCTTGCTCAGCAGCTGCAAGGGGGAGGGGAAGCTTTGCAGAGTGAGCAGTTTGAAGCAAGCAGTTTTAACAGAAGCTGAGATAAGAGGCTAGCTGGAGGAGGTTCCACACAAGCAGGCAGTTTTGACAAAGGCTAAGGTAAGTTAGCTGGGACAGCCTGACCTTTGGTCCCAAGATAGAGTTGGGTAGTTTTCCATGGGATTTTCCATCAAGGAGATCAGATTTTAGTTAAACCTAGGGACAGCCTCAGCAAGAATACAAGATGGAGGAACCTCTGCCCTGTCCCGCCCCCCCTACCTCCCCCCCCCCGCCCCGTCCCCCCCCTCCCGTCCCCCGCCCCCAGCCCATCACCAGGTAAAGACGAGATCTTGGCTTTAACATAGAATAGGATTTCGGGATGAGTCAGTCTGAAACAGGCCTGGGATTATTAAATATTGATAAGGCAGAGCTTGTCATGCTTTAGATTTGCTGGGGGTGGAGAGTGGAAAGAGAAATGTCTTAGCAATAGCTATTGGTTATACACATGATTTTGTTGCTTGTGAAGTCATAATGCTCAAATATATTTTGCAGCCAAGTTCAAGTATTAAACAAAGTTTAAAATTTAAGTAAAAATACACAAGGGGGTGACTTGCTTGATTTTCTTATCTTAAGGAACTTTGTTTTGTAAATGAAACTGCAAAGTACTTTATGAGGTGTGTGGTTCAGACGTAGTCATGAGAGGGTGCCCTGATAAGGTTAAGCTCAAAGGTCACATACCTTCTGGCCCTACACAAGCGTGTTTGTTGTCTTTAACCATGTTTGAAATACCTTCGAAAATAGACATCATCTCTGTGTAGACAAGCTTCACTGATTTTGACAGCTGTATTGAGGTCCTCGACTCTCAACCACCAGGAAGTGGAAACCCAATACAGAGTGAAAAGCCCTTTTGTCTTTCTCTTGTCTACTTAACTCTGTCTTTCTATCCCACCACACAGAGCAAGAGAGTTTCCTAAAATTTTTATCACATTAATCTGTTGCTTAAAATTCCTAATGACGTTTTATTGAAACGAGAATGAATTCTGAACACCCCAACATGTGCTGTCAGGGTCAGTAGGTTTACAGTCCTATCTAACCCTTGACCTTTATCCAGAGTCCTTACCCTGTCACCCTGAGATTTACGTCCTGGAGTACTTCTAGCACTTTCTTCTTATAGGCCCTACTCACACCTTTTTCTTCTCCTGTTCGGTAGTCATTTTCATTTTTATCGATTCCTACCCATTCTCTCACACATTAGCTGAATGGCCACATCTCTAGAGAGTACTTTCATGACCCTCCCAGTCTAACTTGGGTCCCCTATGACTCTCTCTTAGCACCTTTCATAGGCCTTCTTCATTTGTAATAATGCATTTTATAATTTTATATTTATTTGTGCAGTACCTATTTATCATTTTCTTCATTAGACTGTAAATTTCACAGAGGCAGAAATCATGCTTTTTCCCTCAAGTCTCATACCAGCACTTAGTTTGAAAACTGGTACCTTGTGAGTACTTAAAACATTACTATTCAAAGAATGAATGGATGCGCAGATTACAAGAATCTACTGGAAAGCCTGGAGTTAGGCTTAAATTCTGAATTGTGTAACGATGAAAAAGAATTGAGTTTGAAAACTTCTAGTTTTCTCCAATAGAATGACACTGGGATGTCAGCCACTCCAGGACAAGCCTCATGTTCAGTAGTAGTTGACCAATGTTTAATTGGATTCTATAGTTTTTGTGTACTTTTATCTGATTGCAGTTTGGTAGGTTTGTGTGTGTGTGTGTGTGTGTGTTTGGAAGGGGTTATTTTTTCTTGGTTTTGTTATGTATTGGGATTTTGTTTGCTTTTTTGACAAAGAAGTTAAAGTTTGGTGGGTAGGAAGGGGGAGACAATCTGGAAAGTCTTGGGTGAGGGGAAGAATATGAATACAATATATTTAAATTTAAAAATTGTTTTAAATAATAGAAAATTAAAAAAAAAGAAATCTTGATTCCAGTATCAGTGATCCTGCAACTGTCACAAGTAGGTTCAGTGTTTGTGGGGAAATGGTGTACATGTGTGGTGGAAGGCAGTAAAGGGATTTCACCAGATGACTATGGGAATGGCGTTTCGGGGTTTGGAGAGATTATGGTCACGTGGGCCTGCTGGCTGACAATGCAGAGCAGACAGCTTCCAGCTAAACTGGAGTAAAAGACATCATTGGAGAGTTCAGTATAGTCAATTAAAATAGTCTTGACACATAGAAGCATTTTAAAGTGTTATTCCATGAAATGAAAAATGGTTTCAGGAAAGAAAAGATCACCCATAAAAGTCACAGGATCACGATTTATAGTCCAAAGAAAAACGAAAATGTAAGACCTAAGGTAGGAAGGACAAAGGAGTTTGGTTAAAAGAAATTCTACAAGTTTCTCTTGTATGCAAAATAGGCAGGAGTGGGTAGAGAGGTGGGGGGTCTCTGCAGCTGTCCCACAGGGAAGTGGATTGGGAAGAGGTGAGAAAGAAAACTTGGTTCAAATTGACTTTGTCAACTTGGTTCAAGACTTCTAGAGAGTCTTCATGCCAGGCGGTTTATTTTAGGCAATTTAAACACAGTAGAATTTGGAAAGGGTTTCTAGGCAACAATCATTCCAAATCCAAGTGCACAATAAAGCTTAATGTGTGACTACTTAGACACTCCTTTATGAAGTATATGTAACCATGAAGGTCTAGACTCTACTGTGGTCTCTGACTGAGACAGCACATAGGTCAGCAGGCCATAAAATACATGTGACATCTCTCTAAAGGTTGGCTTCTATTAACTGGGGACTAAAGATAATAGTCTAGAGAGGGAAGAGTCTGGGATAATCATTCTGGGGAATTAGGGCGAGGTCTGTCCCTAAGATAGCAAAAAGGTCACTAGGTCGTTAACATCCTCCTCCCTCACCTTTCAAGATGGAATGCAGGAATTTGATTTTATCTCCTCCATTGTGGAGGCAACCCTGTGTGTTTAACATTCCTGGTTTTCTTAGTGCTTCTCTGTGAGTACAATGATCTCATGCCCCCTACAAGAGAGGACTGTAAAAGGGAAGCCACCTAGACATGAAGCATCAAAATAGCTGGGCTTTTGTCTATGTGTAGATATAAAGGCTGTTAGAAGAAGTGAAGGCTGCTTTTTGACTAGGCTAGAGTGGGTTTAGACGCAACAGCAAACCAAGGCAGCCATCCCCTTGTATTATTTTGAAGGGAAATCAGTTTTGGTTCATTGGACTTATTACTGGAGTTTTTAGAGCCCAAGCCTGGGCCCTGACAGTTCTAACAAGATGACCGATCCACTGATTCTGGATATGCCAATTAGATAGTGATAGCAAAATAAGAAAATGTGGCCACCCTGGGAAGAGGAACAAATGGAGAGATCCAGTAACTCCCAAGTCCGACCTCAGGGTACTGCCATGAGGCTTAGGTTTAAACAGAGAGAACATGCTATGCAACAGCAGTTCTGGTCCAGGAGGTTCCTGTCCATCATCATCCTCCCAGCTCCAGTCTTTCCTGCAAGAAGGTCTGACAAGTGGTCCACACTGGTGAAACCTCCTCTTGGGAGACAAGTTCATCCTCTATCTGTCACCAAGCTCCAGCCTTTCTACTCTCTCAGCATGGGATATCTGGGGAGATGTTAATTCTTGTGGTCCCTTGTTTCAGTGGTTCCATAGGCAAAAGGAGAGACCAAGTTTCTCTCTTCAGAATCTTTGTTGCTACCAGAGTTGTTACAGTTTCATTTGGGTCTTTTGTGTAGTAGGAGTAGATAGCAAAAATGGATGAAATTGAAGTCCCCAGTAGAACACTGGGGACAAAAGACAGAGAATGGACAGCGAGAACAGATCCTGGTAGTAAAGTGGGTTCCAGGTTGGTGGCAGGAGAGGCAAGTTCATAGACTGACTCATGCAGGCAAAGCCAATCCCAAATGAACACTCCTGCTATTGATGAGATTTGCAAAAGCTCAGCAAGATATGTTTTAAATTTGTTTACTTTTGTTTTTGAGACACTGTAGCCCAGGTTGGCCCATGTTAAATATAACAAATATAAATAACAGCAGCTATCTGTCTACAAAGGAAAGCTGACACAATTCCCTTTAATGGAGTTTATTGAAATGAGAGGGCCTCAAGGCCATGATGGGGCCTCAAAAGGAAGGGAGAACATTAGACAGGAATAATTCAATAAAAGTATGATGAGGCCTTAAAGGGAAGGAGAGGCTTCCCTTTAAAGACTAGAAAGGAGCTTCCCTAAGGATGTGACTGGGGAGAGAAAGTCATGGGGTGGGGTGGAGGGGAGGGAGGGGAGGGACAGTATGGGGAGAGGCCAGAAGAGCCTCTTTTGAGAGCATCCTTCATCTCTGGACCAAATTCCCCAGGAATCTTCCCAAGGAGTCACAAATCAGCCCCCAGAACAAAGGGAAGGTCTGATTTTTTTTTTTTTAAATAAACTTTTAGGGGTGGTGTCTTCATTAGGGTTTCTGTTGCTGTGAAGAGATACCATGAACTGTGAAGAGATACCATGAACTCTTATACAGGAAAACATTTCATTGGGGTGACTTACAGTCCAGAGGTTTAGTCCATTATCATCATGGTGGCATTCAGATAGACATGGTGCTAGAGAAGGAGTCAGGAGTCCTACATCTTGATCTGCAGGCAACAGGAAGTGAACTGAATTAGGCATTGCTTGAGCATAGGAGACCTCAAAGCCCACCCACACAGTAACACACTTCCTCCAACAAGGGCACACCTACTTCAACAAGGCCACATCTCCTAATAGTGCCACTCCCTGTGAGCTTATGAGGGTCCATTATATTCAAACTACCATAGGTGATACAAACTTTTAGGGGTGGTAGGAAGTTTCACATCACATGATTTAGATAAGTATAACATACATGACAGGGAGCTTGGAGAGCTGGGTACCATAAAAGGAGAGATGTCAAGTCACAGCACAGATTGCTTCTTCACTGTCTGTCCCAGAGAAAGCTGCAGGGAGGTGTGGCCTGGTTCAGGCTGTGGGATTAGGCCTGAAGGCTCATGTTTTAACAGCCTGTAATTTATTGTGTAGTCTACACTATCTTCAAACTTTCAGCAATCCTCCTGTCTTAGCTTCCCAGTGCTGAAATTTTAGGTGTAAGCTACCCAGCAAAGAGTGTTTTTGTTTGTTTGTTTGGCTGGTTGGTTGGTTGTTATTGTTACTATTTTTTTTTTTTTTTTTGGTTTTTCGAGACAGAGTTTCTCCGTGTAGCTTTGCGCCTTTCCTGGATCTCACTCTGTAGACCAGGCTGGCCTCAAACTCACAGAGATCTGCCTGCCTCTGCCTCCCGAGTGCTGGGATTAAAGGCATGGGCCACCACCGCCCAGCGATTGTTACTATTTTTTGAGACAGAGTTTCACTAAATAGCCTTGGCTGGCCTGGAGCTCACTATATAGATCAGACTGACCTTGAATTCACAGAGATCCACTTGCGTTTGTCTCCCTGGTGCTGGGATTAGAGGCGTGGGCCACCATGCCCAGCCTAAGGACATTTTTTTTCTTTTTTTAAGAACTGTTTCTTCAGTGAATAACAATCCTTTGTCTTGTTTGACTTTCCCAGGAGTTCATGCACTCTGCACAGTCAGCACATCAGAAGACCACATCCTGCCTTTTCTCTAGGTCAACAGAGTGAGGACCATAGTGTGTTTTTTCTCAGGATTCAGAAGCCACAGTGGGAAGTACAGTCTTTCATCTAGCTCATTTAATGCGATTTTTTTTCCCTTTAAAAAAAAATGTCTCTGAGTAATGGCAGAAGCGACATCCATAAATTCTCACCAACATGACTGCCTAAACAATAGATGAAAAAGGATGACACCAAGTGACACACCAAAGTGGGGGCGGGAAAAGCCTATGAGGCCTCGATCCTACATCAAGAACTACAGACAACTAAGAAGAAATAGTCTTTTCCAGGGAAGAGCCCAACTGGTTATTCAATACCAAACGGTCAACCGTGAAAACATACATACAAGTAACATTGTACAGACTGAGAAGATTATATTTAGGAATATATATGTATGTACACATACAAATATGCACATAATAACAATTAATGAAAAAGAGGCCATGCTGTGGGATGTTCTGTATGCTGTGAATCTATGTTGCTCTGATTGGTTGATAAATAAAATGCTGATTGGCCAGTAGCCAGGCAGGAAGTACAGGTGGAATAAACAAAGAAGGAGAATTCTGGGAAGAAGAAGGCTGAGTCAGGAGACACCAGCCCGCCGTCCAGAGAGCAGCATGTAATGGCACACAGGTAAAGCCATGGAATACATGGCAACATATAGATTAACAGAAATGGGCTGAGTTTAAATGTAAGAGCTAGTCAGTGGTAGGCCTGAGCTAATGGCTGAGCAGTTTTAATTAACATAAGCCTCTGTGTGTTTACTTGGGTCTGAGCAGCTGTGAACTGGGTGGGACACAGGAAAACTTTAGCCATAAATGGTGCCCAACATGGGGTAAGAGTTTCCACCTGAAACCTGATAAAGATTTAAAAAAAAAAAAAAAAAAAAGATTCTAAAATGGAGCTAAAAACAGCTTCCTAGTTGTCTCTCTCAGGCCAGCTGAAGCCTGTGGGCTTGAGGACACAGGAAAACTTCAGCTACAAGGCCATGGATCTGAAACAGAGCAAGGAGTGGTACATGGGAGAATTGGAGGGGGGAAGGGGAAAGGAGAAATGATGTTATTGTAATCTCAAAATTAAAGAAAAATGTTTCTAATTGAAATAGAATTATAGCTCTTCCTGGATACCCTCCCTTAAGTTCCTCCCATGCCCCACCCAAAGATGATAGTTTATTGATTACATGTGTTACATAGACACACACATACATAGATGTGTGTGTTTAAACAAAACCTGCTGTGTACATCTTTTGAGTTGTTTGTATGTAGATGGTTTGAAGGCTGACCACTCAGGGAACGTCAAGGAAGAGAAGGCAGAAAGACTGTAAGAATGAGATATGAGAATACCAGGAAGCCACAATACTTGTGTGAGACAGTCTCTTACCGAACTGGCTGCATAAATAAGACCAGAACAATGGCAATATCAATGGATACCTCGATGTAGAAAAGGGAAATTTTCTCAGGGTCCCGCCCCTAGACAAAGAACTACAGGCAACTACTTCATGGGATTTGCAAAGAAGAGCAAGCTCTCTCATGTAGATGTAACCAACGGTCTTATAAAATAAGAAACACAGAGCCAATTCAGAGAAGAAAGCCAAGAGGTCAGAGCTAAGAGCCTCACCCTTCCTGATTCAGGGATCCTCTCCAGCCAAAAGAGCTCTCCGAAAAAGGACCTACTTCCTGTGTGTCTGTCTTTAAAGTCTTCCTGTTCTGCCTTCTCATTGGTTGTAAACACAAACATGTGACTGCCTCGTCACTGCCTGAATGTACCGCCCTCCAGGTCCTTAAAGGCGTGCGCCACCACCACCGCGCACTTGCTATGACTCTAATAGCTCTGACCCCCAGACAACTTTATTTATTAACATATAATTAAAATCACATTTCAGTACAAGTAAAATACCACCACACTCTCACATAATTCAACATGGGCCTCTTCCTTCTAATTAGCTTCTTGCCACTTGCTATGAATTAAAATACCAAAAATACCATTCAAGGTGCCCAAATTATCCAGTCCTTTATTTTGGTAACTTCAACTTAGCCTTTACAATGCCAGCTTCTCCTGACTGCTTAGGTCCTTTTGCCAAGGCCCCTGCAACTTTATTAAGCAAATTCAAAGTTCTATATAGATTTGAGTCATGTGATTTCATGAGGCAGAGAAAAGGGGAAAGCTTGGAGACCATTTGCAAGCAAACCAGCAGGAATCATCAAACACCAAAAGTTATTCTACCCATCTTGGTTTCTGTCCTGTGGTTGTGGCAAGATACTTGGATAAAAGGTACTCGAGGGAGAAAAAGGGTTATTTTAACTCGCAGTCCATCATGATGGGGAAGTCAAAAATCCGGTCCCATCACATCAACAACTGGGAGATGGGAATGAATGCAAGCTGCAATTTAGCATGCTGTCTCCACCTTACAGTCTAAGATCCTCTGTTCAAGGGATGGTCCCACTCACAGTGAGGGTGGTCTTCTCCCATCAGTAATATAATGAAGACAATCACACACAGGTGTGCCCAGAGGCCTATTTCCCAGACAATTACAGATTCAGTCAAGTTGACAACACTAATCATCACAAGAGCATGTTTTACTAATTTAATCCCTTTTATGTTTTTAAAAATAATTTCCACCTGTATTTATTTATTGGTGAGGGACGCTTATGTGCCACGGCGTATGTGTAGAGGTCAGAGGACAAATCGATTTGTCACAGACGCGTGGACTTTAGTAGACCCCCAGCCCTTAGCACAACTGACTCCATGATGGAAGTACTACTCAGGCTATAAGTCGGCGCATGGAGAGCACTGTCGGGGTGGTGGTCTGGGCTTGACCCTGAAGCACTGCCCCTGGTAGGCAGCAGGTAAATGCTAGGTCCCCCACAACCCCCCTTCCCTCCCCCCGCCGCTCTGAGGGGAGCATGGCAGAGGGGGATCCCTTAAGCCCTGGAATGCGTATGTGCTCGCTCTCTTGGCTACCTCGTGGTCTTGGATGCTGGTGTTGCAGAGGAAGGCAGAGTTCTCCAGAGAACCGCACTGGCCCGCGCCCCACCCCTCCTGGATCCTGTGACCAACTCCCTTATGCATGTTGTGAGTTAACCCAGAATAAATCCCTTTTGATTGATTATCAGACAGACTCGGTGGAACTGCCACTTTACAGCACCACCTGCCAAAATGAAAACAAAGACCTAATCCATCAAAGTCCAGAGTTCTGGGAAAGTCTCTAAATGGACTAACCTCACCTCTGGCTAACTGTTCATGTTAACTGAAGCCTGTCAACAAAGGACGTGGTTTTTGTGCTTAAACAGTCACCTTGAGAAAGGCTTGGTGCTGCACTGGGATCCCGGACACCCAGGGTAGTCACCGGCCGGCGAATAAAGACTTTCAGTTGGCTTACCCCATGTCCGAGCTGTCTTCTCTGGTGGAAACCCCACAACAGCTCTTTCTCTCAGTGTCCAGCTGCTGTGACATGGACAGACTAAGGACTGCGAGCATTCCTGAGACTGTCTTTTCCTGCACTGTTTTTCATTTTTTTGATGCCTTGCAATCCAATCATGTTTCAATTTTTAATGAGCTTTTCCTTTCCCATTAGAAGAAAGTATGTGACAAAGGTAAATGTTGTAAACAGTGATCTGTATTATCCAGGTGTGTGTGTGTGTGTGTGTGTGTGTGTGTGTGTGTGTGTGTGTCTCCGTGTGTGTGTGTGTGTGTGTGTGTGTGAGCACAGGCAGGGATTTACAGCTGTGTTTTCCTGCAAACATATGTTCTTAGGAAGAACACACCCAGCTGTTTGTGCTCACACTGGAGAGTCTCTTGGGGGTGAGGTGGGTGGAGATGGATCATGAGTAATACTTATTTTCTGCTTAAAGCTTTTTAAAATGTTAATTCTTTAAGAATTTCACATAATGTATCTTGATCAAATTCACCCCCCCTTCCCAGATCTAAGCTGATTCCCCATCCTCCTGATGATATCTTTTCTTCTCCCCCCCCCCCCCCCCCGCCCTTTTTTTAGAAGAGTTTATCTTGCCTTGGTCCTCCAGCTCTTACAATCCTTTCCCCTTTTTCCATGATGTTCCCGGAGCCTTCAGTGTGGGGGTTGCATTTTTTCTGTTGCATTTTTGTCATTGCTGTTGTGTTTTCTATGCCCTGGATCTGCAGATTACAGGGATTTAACATTATGTTGCATGCGATCAGTTACAATGAGCGGCTCCTAATCCAGGCAGCTGACTGACTGACAGCTCCCTTTGGGGGGGGATTAGTGGGAGAATTAACTCTGACTCCAGGTGCTTGCTTTCCATCTGGACTGAGGAACATGACACGGACTGGTGAGTTATGAAGTTGAAGAAACGAGTCAGAGGGGATGTCTAAGGAGGGAACGGAGATGCTCCCCGACTCAAACAATCACTAGGAAGTGGCTGACATCCCTGACATGGGAGACTCAGTATTTATTCCAGCGTGGGATCCATCACAGGCAGATTAAGACCAGCCAGTCAAAATGCAGGAAGAACCCGTCAAGGTCACCAGATATCCAAGGGACCTCAATGGGAATGGCTAGTCCAATAGGCTTCCCTTCCTCCTGGTACTCCTGAAGGAGGGCAGGGAAAATGGAAGATTCTAACAGGCTGCTCTCTCCTTGTCGTTGCTCATGAAGCTGGGAAAGAAAAAGGGAAATCTCCAGTGGGTGATTGAGTCTAGAGGGCAACCACTGACGTTTCCAGGTTCATGCTATCACAATGACTTGCACGAAGGCACACGGATCATTACAAGAACAGAGATCGTTTATTTTTATTTTATTTTACAATATAATTTAATTCTACATATCAGCCACGGATTCCCTTGTTCTTCCCCCCCTTCCCCCCCAGCCTATCTCCCATTCCCATCTCCTCCAGGGCAAAGCCTCCCCCGAGGATTGAGATCAAGCTGGTAGACTCAGTCCAGGCAGGTCCAGCCCCTCCTCCCAGGCTGAGCCAAGCGTCCCTGCATAGTTTATTGATGGCCACAGGAACCTGGAGGTGTTCCGTGCCTCCCCTGTGGCGTGACTCCACGAAGGGAAGAGGCAGAGAGAGAGAAGAGGGCTGAAGTGAGGTGGCCAGCGACCTTTTACGGGTCATTACAGTCTTCCCCCCCACCACCCCCACCCCCCCACCCCCACCCCGCTCTGACCTTTCATCTTTCATATCAAATTCCGGAATTTCCTGCTTTCCTGCCTCACCAAAGCTTTTTACTTTTTATTTCTTTTTAATTTACAGATGGATAGCTGCTTATCTTCAACGAAGGCTTCCCTCCACTGTTTCCTTACTCATTGGGATCACTTTGATGAACGGACCTTAAAAAAAAAAAGCCTCATACTTTTCTGGTCTGAAATAACCTTCAGAGGGAGCCCCCACCTCCCCCCTGCCCCCCCACACACTTCAGGCAAGAATCCTGGGAAGAAGTTTAGTCTTCAAAGGTTGACTGACTGATTTAAATGTCAGGACTGTAGAGAGGCTGGAATGTTGCAGGTCCAGAGTCTACTTACACTTTATCTCAGGCCATTTGCAGCCCCCTAAATAACCATCCCCTGCCTACCTCTGTGACTGACCTAACACCCTGTGACTAACAGATAAGAAACCTTTCGGAATGTATTATTAAGAAAACCATAGTTTCCACCTACCAAAAGGCTAAGTAAGAGGCGTCACATAGCTCCTGAGGCCTACAGCTGAGATTTCCTTGATTCGCTGTGACTACCTTCTTAACGTTTCCACCAATGTATTCTTAAAAACACCTTGATTTATGACTTCTTTTGTTCTGTTACTATAAAAACAATGAAATTGCTAGTTACTGGAACATGGAATTTGGGGTAAACAGAATTTGAGTTCCCAGGCCATGGTCCCCTGCATTTAGCTCCAGAATAAATTATTTCTTATTCCCTTTGGTGTGCGAGCCGTGTTTTTGCACCAAAAAATACAATTTTACAATGAGATTTGTTTCGGAAAAGAAAAGGGTAAATGCTCAAAGGTGCCTTATGCACAGGCCTTATTTGTTTTAGAGATAACCCAGACTTAAGCAAGGACTGCTTTACCCACCCAGAATTCACCACTTCCCTCACACCAGAGGTTCCCAGGTGGCTAAAGACCCAGAAAGCAGGCAAAGGAGTCTCTTCCTCACTCTGAGGGCCCAGGGCCCATCCAGAACCTGTCTTCCCTCCTGAATATCTCCTCCCCTCCTGCTCTTTATGAGAGACAGGGATTGACCAGACAAAGAAAGACACTTGGATGGACACCCCCTTTTCCTTATAAGATCAGAGACATATAAAAGCTAATCTTGGAGAAGTGTTCAGAAGCCGCTGTCAAATTCACTGAGGGCTTCGGGGACTCAGTCCTCTTCGCTGGCCTTGAGGGATGTAATGTGACCCCTAAACTAGATTCTGACTCCCGGTGGAAAGACTGTGGCTTTACAAGTTGCTGAAAGACCAAAGGACCAGACACACATGAGCAAAACTGAACACCACAATGGGTGAGGTACAAACACAAGCAGAAAACCAACCCCCTGGGGAGAAAACGGGCTTCTGAGGCAGGCAAGAGCAGGAAATAGTTTAGCGATGTTGATACAAAAACACAGCCCTCAACTCGAAAAGGAGAAGAGATCATTTATTCTGGAGCCAAATATGAGTGACCATGGTCCAGGGACATAGGATTAGGTTACCCCAAATCCCATGTTCCAATATGGAAGCATTTTCATGAAGTTTTTATCGTAAGAGCAAAGGAAGTCATCAATGAAGACACTTTTCAAATACACTGGTGGGAACATCAGGGAGGGGTGACAGGAAACAGAAATGTCATCTATGGGTCTCCATGTTTGTGGTGACTCAGCCTTTTGGTGGGTAGAAAGTCCAGTTTTGTTGATACAGTCTACAAGATTTTATCTGCTGGTCACAGGGCATTAGTTCTGACACAGAGGTAGGCAAGGAATGGCAGCTTAGGGGGCTAAAGATGGCCCAAGATCATTGTTAATTAGGCTCTGGGCGTTGTGAAATATAAAATAATACCCTTTAAGTCAAGAAGCCCTTATAGGAATCGAGCAAATCATCCAAGAATGCCAAGAAGAGGGGTATATAATCCCTTGGACCAGCCCTCAAAATATCCCAATGTTATTAGGAAGCCAAATGGAAGAAGATGGGGGCTTGAGCTAGACTACCGAGCCCCAGATACGACACCATCCCAGTGGTCCTGAATCCCCATACCCCGGGATCCAGTACTTCACTAGGTCCATCTCACTCTCTGGTCACAGAACTGCAGGTGCCTTTCTGAGCATCTCTGTCGGACCTAACAACCAGTGATTGTCTTCAGGGGAAGGCAATCCACATGAAATGTGATGGCACAGAAAAACCCAGAAATTCCGACACGGTTTTCTCAAACCCTTCTGTCTCACGATATTTACAATTCTTTCAGGGGTCTGATTTAATTCAACATGTGGACTGTGGTAAGTAAGGGTCCGCCGAGAACAAGGGAAAGACAAGAGGCCTAAGCAGCACTAGTGTGTGCATGCTCACCCTCACCACATTCGTGGGTCCTCAATGCCATAGCAACCCGAACCCATTCCTGTAGCTCCTTAATATCATAGACCTGTAGCCATAGACTACACATGGAAATATATGTGGCCATACGAGGGGGCCAAGGGGCTACAATGTATATAAGCTGAAGCCCTACTGTGCTTGGGGCTCAGCCTTTGGATGCCAATCTGCCGAGCCAGTTCCAGCACAAATAAAGCTGCTCCTTGGCAGAAAGTCTGGGTATCCTGTTTCTCTGTTTAAGAGTCCTTTACAGATGACCTGCTCTTTTCTCCCTCACATGATGTTTTACTCAAAGGTCAACTTTTCTTATTATAGCAACTAGCTAAGACAGGCTATAAGGTATCAAAACACAAAATATAGCTTTGTCCACCGGAGGTTAAATACCCACGTTACAGGGTGACTCCTCCAGGATTGCTCATATAGCTTGTGAGACCAAACAGGAGAAATATACCTTGCAGGCTGAGGGTTCAGTTAAGAATATGTTCCCGTTTGTCTTATGTTAAGCCCTTGCAAGTTAAAGTTTCTGTTTGTGATAAAGAAGTTTCTGTTTGTCCTGTAAAGGTTTCTGTTTGTAGTTAAAGAATAAGCTCCTGTTTGTCCTGTGTTAAGCCCATGCAAGTTACTTTCTATTTGTAAATTAAGATTAAATTCCTGCTTCTTAGATCTGATGTAAACTGCAAACGTGTTTTTCAACCCACACTAAACTTGCGACCCCGTTCACATGGTGCACATCCTGACCCCTGTTCCTTCCCTTTCGCTGTCTTTTTCCAACAGTGTAGGGCAGCCAACTCTCTCACCCTGGGACACTTGATCTCTCCTACAAAAGGGACTTCAAGAGGCCATCAGGGGCTGCTCTCTAAAATTTCGACATAGGGAGAGGCAGCCAGATCGGCCAGTCCCAGGTGCACCCCAGAATAAAGCTTGCTTTAACTGGACAATTGTGGATGTGGCTTTTCTTTCCGCAATTCTCAGGTTTAACAATCTGAATGGTATCTCTGTTATTAGTAAATGCTCTACACCCCAGACAAAAGAATGATTAAAGAGACCCTAGGACCAACTGGTTACTGAAATTATACTCCAAACTATTCATTAATTGCCCAGTCACTATATAAGAACTGTAAACAGGGCTGATCTGATACTGTACAACTAGGCCTGGAGGAAGAGGTGGCAATTTAAGCCTTAAAGATATGTTTAAACCAGGCCCCTTCCTTGAGGCAGTCTATAATCTTCTCTTTTTTTGCCTTTGTTCCTGAGAAGGAAGGGAATGGAAAGGGTATGCTGATTTAGAACCACAGGGGAGAGGGTGGCAGTGGGGGAAGTGGAATGCAAGCCCCTGGGGTCCTCCAGTCCCCCTTAGCCAGTGGACAGCCTCCTTGGCCGTCTCTGCCACGACTGTGCTACTGAAAAGACCTCAGAGGCCACTCCGGCCTCTCCTTCCACCACTTAGGGCCCACTCCATAGAATCCTGCTACACTCACATCACACCAGCACTACTCAGGGAGGTCTAACTTCCCAGGAGACACTTCTGCTTCCTTCTCCCTGGCGCTCTGCAATTCTATCAATCCTCCTGCCTCACCATACCCTTTATCAGATGGACTAGAAGAGGAGGAACATAGCTGTGCTCAGTACTGGATAATACTTCTTGCTTCTGGGAGAGACGTTTGAAACAGCTCTGGAAAATGCAGAACGATTTCACTTACTGCTAGTTCTTATCTTTGGGATGAACACAGGCATTTTTTTTCAGGCAGGACATGCAGTTACTTCCACTCTTGGTGGATTATGGATTATGCTCTTTTGCTGATCAGTAAACCTGCTCAAGTGCATGAATCCATAGTCTTCACCGAAGTGCCCCTAGTGGAAAACAGAACAGCTAAAATACACGACCATTGAGCCACTACATATTTGGAGTGCTGAGTGAGAAAGAGTTTCTGAATTTCTCTGGCCAGCCCTTCAGAGGAGTCAGCAAATCTTAGAATCGCTGGATGCTAGCCATTTGCCCACTTTGCCATTATTAAGATCCTAGGACCTTCTAAAACAAATACAAAAGAAGCAAAGATAACAACATGGGTGATGAAACAGCAAAAATGGCTGCATTGGATGGGACAGTGTGCCCTGAAAGACTCGGTCCTGCTCATGGTGCTGCTCATGGTGCTCACCTCTGACTTTCTTCATGGTCATAGATGGCGCCCAAAGAAGACAAAGTCATTGGTTATAGAAGGGAAACAATTTCAATCTCCAAAATCAGCTTTGGTTGGAAACTTAGTGGGAATCCCATAATACTCCTAAATGACCATTTTTCTTTTCTGGAATATATACATAACTCAACATCCTGGGCATCAGGAAACACAATCTCTTGGGGTAAACAATATTTTTGGAAGCTTTCCTCAGCAATCGTTCCAAAGGAAACTCAGGACATTCTGTTTGTCCCAAACATAAGCCTGCTAAGCCACTTCATGGGACCCAAGAGCGTTTCTGTTAGGTCTCAGGAAGTATGTCCAGAAATGACAGTCTTGGCTCAGCTCAGTCTGGACTATAGAAGGATTTCTGGTGGTTAGATAAAAACCACTATCCTCAGGAACTTGTAAAACATGCTCCTGTCTGTCAAAATGAGTCATTTCCCTTGCTTCTGGCGGAAGGGACATATGGCTCTCTATTGATATATACCTGTGGCGCTGACCAGCATATCAAAGTCCATGCTATCCTTCAGGATCCTACAGTCCCCATTCACAAGGACCTTTATGTATTTCAAAGTCTGCACTAGGATCCTGGCCTCTTTCACCTCCCCCACAGGCTTCCCTCCTCCCAGATACCCATTTACTCTCTGTATAATGGCAACACTATTATTCTCTATATAATGGGGGCAAACCTCCCCCCCCCCCCACACTGTTCTCTCTTGCTTCTTACTCCTGCTTCCCTAGTCCTGGTCATGTCAAGTCTGTTGGCCACGTTCAGTCTACTTTTTCTCTCTGCTCTGGACTCTTCCAGCCCTCTGGATGTTCTCTCTGTTATCCACATAAAAAACTTTCTCTCAGTCATGGAGCAGCCATCTCAGTGGTTTATTTACTGTGCCCTTGGACACAATTTTTCTTTACTGAAAGGACTTATTGAAACTTGGCAGTTAGACTTTGTCCAGATGTCTCTTTACACAAGTATATGAATATGTCTTAGTGTGAATTTATTTTCCTGTTGGATTGAAGCTCTAGCTGTCTCAGTGGGGGGGAAATTGGGTTAGGAAGAATTATGCTCACTTGGTACATTCCTGCTGAATTATATAGCAGTCATGGAACTCATTTTACCAGACACGTATTTTTTGTTAAATTTGTCCTATTACACAACAATTTCACTGCTTTTGTTACCCTCAATTCTCTGGATTTGATGAACAGATTAATGGCACTATAAAAGCTTTACATTCATCTTCTGGGCATGGCCCAGCCATGGAGATTATGAAAGCACAGCAACTCTGAGCAACCAGGGCTATACAAGACAGGCTCTTCAACAGTCTGGAAAAGAGGAGATGTTCATGAGGTCCTGGCCCTCCACTATGGGCTATAGATAGGCTGTGGGAGAAGCGGGGGTCATTGCCTTCGGTTGAGGACCTCCAGGTGAGCTCACTGGACTCCAGCGGACAGTTCCAACCCCGTGGTCACTGGGTAAAACATAGTGTATCAGAAAAAACAAACAAAGAAAAAAACCCCAAAGACATGAACGTGGGAAAGAGATGCATAGGATGTAGGAGGGTTGACTGGGTGGGAGGAGGAAAAGGGGAGCGGTGCTCAGAGTAATCAGCATTATAATATATGCATTATTAAATGCATTGTATATCTATATATATGCAACTGTGGAGAAGAAATGTAATCAATAAAAAAAAGAATTACGACTTAAAAACTCAAATTATAAACTAGCCAACATCAGGGGATTTTTAATGGTGATAAAGTTCCTTAGATGGTAAACATAATGTGTGTCTTAAAGACTTTAATACTATTATACCCATTAATCAGCCATGTGTTTGTTATTTGCTCACCCAGACTTCTTACCTTATTCAAGCCAATTCTGTGAGTGTTTGCGTGTGTGTGTGTGTGTGTGTGTGTGTGTGTGTGTGTGTGTGTGTGTGTGTTGCTTTTGTTGAGGGTATTTTCTCTTATTTATTTTCTTTATTTATTCTTCTCTTATATATTACATCCTGACCACAGTTTCCCCTCCTTTCTTCCTAGTCCCTCCCCATAACCTCCCCTCTCCCCCAGATCCACTCCTTTTCCATTTCCCTTCAGAAAAGAGCAGGCCTCCCAGGGATATCAATGAAACATGGCATAGCAAGTTATAATAAGACTAGGCACACACCCTCATATCAAGGCTGGACGATGCACCCCAGTAGGAGAAAAAGGGCCCTAAAAGCAGGCAGAGGAGTCAGAGATAGCCCTTGCTCTCACTGTTAGGAGTCCCACAAGAACATCAAACTACACCACCATAACATAAATTCAGAGGACCTAGGTCAAACCTATACAAGCTCCCTAATTGTCACTTCAATTTCTGTGAGTCTCTATGAGCCCTGTTTAGTTGACTCTGTGGGCCATGTTTTTGTGATGTCCTTGACCGCCCTGGCTCCTACAATCCTTCCTACACCTCTTCCACTGGGTTCCCTGAGTTCCACCTAAAGTTTGGATGTGGGTCTTTGCATCATCAAGCCAATTTTTTATGCTTGGAAACATTCAAATTTCCCATGACCACAAGGAAAAGATTACCTTATTATTTAGAATAATTTGGGTAAAGAAAAATTCCAGGTGTTTTAACCAACAGAGCTTTAATTTGTCTGCCTAAAGGAATTTCTTTTGTGTGTTCTCTATTTTTGACCCACAACCCTTATATCTAGACAACAGACTACTAGTAGGTTTTCCTCTAGGGCCTAGGTGCTCCCCAGCCATGAGATCTTGGCCAGATTTGCAGTACCAGGTACTGTACTGTACAAAGGAGATACTTCCTCCTTTGGAGCATGACATAAATCCAATCAGAAATCAACTGGTTCTTCCCATCATGTTCATGTGCCCTTGGGCAGTCTTGTCAGGCCCATCATTATTGTAGCTCACAGGCTTCAGAGCTGGTAAGATTGTTGAGGACTTTTCTTTCTCAGGACCCTTTATGGCACCATCTGGTACTATGAAAGCTAGCCAGCAGGGAGGAAGCAGCCATGTTTGTACTAGCTCATTTTCTCCATGTCCTATGGCCAAAGTCTGTGGTTGTCTTCAGGCAATAGGGTCTTACCATCAAGTTCTGGTGGGCAACCAAGAGCAATGTCAGGAGGCTGCATTGCTCTGGGAGTCTCTGGGACACCTCTGACCAACAACTCAAAGAAAGGAACCCCACATCTACTGTGGGATGTCTTTCTGTATGCTGTGAATCTGTGTTGCTCTAATTGGTTCATAAATAAAGCTGTTTGGCCAATGGTGAGGCAGAATAAGGTTAGACAGGACATTCCAACTGGAGAGGGAGGAAAGAGGAAGGAGAGGCGGGGAGATGCTGGCACCGCCAGGAGAAGCAAGACGTGAAAATAACGGTAAGCCATGGCCACATGGCAACTTATAGATGAATAGAAATGGGTCAAGATATAAGAGCTAGCTAGCAAGAAGCCTGCCATAGGCCATCCAGTTCGTAATTGATATAAGCCTCTATGTGTTTGCTTGGGTCTGAACGGCTGCAGGACCAGGTGGGACACAGGAAAACTTCCGGCTTCACACACCTGGCACAGGCAGGCATTGGGCTCTTTGACAACCTATGGCTCTTAAGAGAAGCATTAACTCCAGAGAACTACATTTAACCTCTCTCCTCTTTCTCTCTCTCTGTCTCTCTGTCTCTCTCTCTTCTGTCTCTCTCTCTCTGTCTCTCTCTCCCCCCTTTCCTCTCTTCCAATATATATATGTGTGTGTACACATACATATACATTTTATACACACACACACTTGTATTTTTAACCATGTTTGTAACCATCCTTTGAATTTTCTTCATTGTTTATTTTATTTTTTTTGATACTGCCAGTACTCAGTGATTATAACTTTATGCTGTCTTCCCTTTGAATCTGTTCCACCACTGGATTCATTTTTGTTCTACTTTGCTACACTGTCCACATACAACCATCATATGGTGTCTGTTTGCTTGGTTTGTTTTCTTAAGCAACACAAGGGAACATATCCCTGGACTCTAACTACAGCAGACTGCTGTGCTGGATCAAGCATGGCCGCCACTCTCCTGGCTCTGGCCCTTTCTGGGGCCATTGATGACTATTGCTTAAACCCTGTAGTAAGATATATAACAATTTCAAACTAAACTCTCCATGATACGGAGGTCTCGTCCAACTCCTACTACAAAAAAAGCCAAATCCTCCTCCTCAAGCAATAGATAAAATAGGGATGGAGTCTTACAGTCACTCTTAGGCAGGAACTATTCCCTTCATCAGCATGAATTACAGGAAAATGACTGAATATCCTCCTTCTGCTCATCAAAAAAAATTTTTTTTTAGGAGCACAGTTCTCAAGGATGAGCAAGGAGTGTAAATAGTGGAGAAAGTCCCATCAAGATTAACATGTGAAAAAGCCAAGAGGTGCTGCGCACGGTGTGGCCCCACCCACCATCGTCATCTCCACTCCCATCTCCCTGCAAGATGGTGTGGCAAGTGGAAAATCTATTTTCAGGAGAAAAGCTCACCACGGGGGTGGCACCAAAGGCCCAGCCTTTCCCTTCTCGCAACAAGAGCTTCCTAGGGAAATACCATTTTCTTATGGTCCACTGTTTTCAAAAGTCTAATAGCCAAAGGGTGGGGCATAATTGTCTCTGGAATATCTTTATTCTTGCCAGGAAGGCCAGACTTTTCTACTCCCAGAAACTCCTTTTGGTTGATTTATTACAGATCCCAACTGCTGAGTCGGCCCACACCCTTAGTTCTAATTCAGAAAACACATAGCTTCTCTTTTCTCCTTTTCTATCTTCATTTTTCAAACGTTGGCCCAAACTCTGAAGCTGCGTGACTGTACTGTCCTTGGAGCATTCCTTTTCTTTCTCTGATGCCCTCCACCCTCCAGCTGCCTCCAGCTGCTTCCAGCGCTGAGTGCCCGCTTTCTCGGGCTCTAACTCAATACTTCTGACCTTTTCTTTCTTTTATCTATCTCCCCCCGGCAGCCGCTGAGCTCTCCAGCTGGCTTGATCTTTTCTTTATGTTATTCCCTCTCTAACACCTCCTGAGTTTCCTTCTGAGCCCATTTTTAAATAACTATTTTATCTAGAATAATGAGAAGCTACACACGAGGTCCTGGGTTCCTCAGAGATGAAGTCAGCAACCCAAAGAGTAATATTTAAAATCAAACACTGTATTACACTATATAGGCTAATTTGATACCAATGCTGAAGAATCAGAGGAGGAAAGTAGAAAGTCTTTGTTTTCCATAATTACACCACTGTTTTATATATATCTATATAAATCAAAACCATATATATAGTGAGAGACTGAAGCTCCTACCGTATGACAGTTTTGAATCTGAGACAAACTGTTTCGGGCACATTCACTGGTATTGCATGGTGAAACAGCACACGTGTTACAAAACTCTGTTTAGAACCAAGTGAAGCTGCATGCCATGTGGATCAGCCGTGGTAGATCATTTCCCATTTGATTTTTCAATCAGTTTTCGTCAATGAGTATTCAGAAACCATCCACTTTTATGCTTGCCGTTTTTCTTTTTGTTCCTTCCTTCCTTCCTTCTCTCATTTTTCTCACACATGTTGCGTGTCAAAACTGTTCTGGGGAGACTCAGCATGCACAAATCTACCCTCCCCCTGAGGGTAGGGATCTCATGGCAGACCATACGGATGCCACCACAGCGTAGTGAACCGATGGGTTTTAGTCGAGTTACTTAGAGGACTATGGGTGAGGGGTCACTTCCAGAAATGGCACAGAGGCAGGTGCATCACCCAAACACACCCAAGCACAGGTGACAGCTCACAGAGCTGGGTATGTGGAGCACACTGCACAGCCTGCAGGCATCTTAGCAGGTAGGAGAGTGTCCTTTCCAAGTGACTCTGGTCTGAACCTCTTCCCGGCAGCTTTGCTGGTTTCTGCTTCTTCTCCAGGCAGCTGGTCTGGTGTGAGTCTTTGCAGGGCAGCGTGTCTAAGTCTTCTTTGCAGCTTTTACTGCTTATTCTGGCAGGGGTCCAGTGAATCTGGTCAGTTTCAGGGACTTCCTAAATTTATTTTGAATTGTTTACCTTCCTGCTTAAGGAACTTCTCAGCAGGATGGAACACTTCAACCTCTGAGGACACTGTTAGACAACATCACCCACATTTGCTTGCATGATCCCATACCAGGTCAACAACTATAACTGAAGATACTGTTCTCTAAACTATGATGGTCACAAAGTTCCTTTGTAAAGCAGCCTCTTTATGGCAGAAAGTAAAGACATTCTTTTTTTTTTTTTTTTGAGACAGGGTTTCCCTGTGTAGCTTTGAGCCTTTCCTGGAACTCACTTGGTAGCCCAGGTTGGCCTCGAACTCACAGAGATCCGCCTGGCTCTGCCTCCCGAGTGCTGGGAGTAAAGGCCTACGCCACCGCCGCCCGGCAAGTAAAGACATTCTTAAGTCACTTAGAACCGATAGTACAGAATGATGGTTATCACTTGTGTTTGTAAATTACATTAGTACCTTTGACAAAAAGTGGATTTGGGCAATAAGAGATGGTCTCATCATTCTAGCATATCACCCACAGTCGTAGACAAGCAGATTACTTATGATTTCTTATAGAAAGATCCCTCTTCTTCTAAGAGAGAAAAAGTATTCACCCACTAGCTTTCTCTTTTTTCCAGGACTGTTTTGGAGGAAAATTCTAGAAACCAGAGAATAATCTATGGATTTGATATATCTGGAGTAGTGTGTGTGTGTGTGTGTGTGTGTGTGTGTGTGTGTGTGTGTGTGTATGTGTATGTGTAATATATGAATATGAGTATGCAGGTGTGCATGCCTATGCTCGTTTAAGTAGAAACCAGAGGTCAACATTTGGGTATCTTTCTCTATTGCTCCTAACTTTATTAAGTTAAATTTTTATAATAGTCTTGTGTATGTGTGTATGGATGATGTATGCATGAACTTGTAGAGTTCAGATGCCAACTTTGTAGGGTCAGTTCTCTCCTTCCACCTTTAGGTAGGTTCCAGGAATTAAACTCAGCTCTCAGGCTTGTGTGGCACGTGCCTTTGCCTGTTCTAGAACCTTGTCAGTGGCCCTCCCACTTTCTTTTTGAGACAAGGTCTCTCAGGGAGCCTGGAGCTCCCTGGCCCAGTGAGCCCTGCTTTCTGTTGCCTCTGTTCCCTCTACTCCCTGCCCACCCAGCTCCGAGGTTACAGGCACATGCTACCATGCCCAGCTTTTACACGGGTTCTTGGGATCTGAACTCAGGTCCTAGGCTTGTGAAGTAAACATTTTACCCACTGAGCTTTCGCCCAAGGCCCTGAAGACTTTTAAAGAAACCATTGTTAAATGGTGGTACGATAAATGGCCTTTATTAGAGGTCATCACAGTGGAGAAGATGAGGTCAGCGATTCCAGGAGTAGTCAAATCAGCGAAGACTGCAGTTGTACTTCCAACGGATGCCCCAGCCCTTCCTGGACATCCATTCACAAATATGGTGCCTTAGAGTTCAGGGTAAGACTCTGAATTGGCTTTAGACTACTGATGACAAAAAAGCCATGCTTCTGTCTCCCTTCAATCCTCTGTTCAGGCTGCTGCTGAGCAACCTCCAAAGATCTCAAGGGCAGAGGCAGCCAAATGGAGCAGGCATGCCATTTAGCATAGGTACCACAGGGACTCTGCAGGAGCAGTGTAGCCTATAATTCCCAAAGTGAGCGTCCAAGAGGGAAGGGGAAATAAATAGATCTCACCTGAAGAATGTTCTAGCTAGCGCTCTTTGGAAGAGACCAACTTGAGGATGTCCCTAAGATTTACTGAAGTTACAAGCCCAGCAATTCCTGCTGGTACATAAAACATAGAGTTAAGGGGAAATGTACCTGGAACGTTCATAATATAGTCAAGATCACTGCCCAGATACAGCTGTTTAGAGGAAACTTTGACAATGTAGTCTGTGTGTAAATGGGGGGGTTGAAAGTTTAACCTTAAAAAAAAAATGTTCCCAGTGGTGACCAGCTCCATGAACTAGATTGAGGGTTGCCAAGCGACAAAAGGTAACAAAGGCTAATTCTAAGTTCATTTAAACCTACACCTATGAAGCATTATTTTACTATTCTCTACTCCCGTGGAAAAGACACCCAGGCAGAAATGACTCCCCCTTTCTACCCCTCACCCTTCTTCCTAAGCACTCCTATGGCACTCTGCTTACACTGTCAATCTTTGTTATAAATACATTTTTAAATTATAGCATAGTTTTTTATTACACGTTTCCCAATTAAATCACTTAGCCTTTTCAAAGCAGGGACTGTGGTTTGTTTGTTTTTAACATTTTTATTAGCTGTATTAATTACTCTTCCTCTTCTTATTGCTCTGACCAAATGCCTAATGAAAGCAGCTTACAGGAAGAAGGGCTTCCTTTTGGCTCATGGTTCAGGGGAATGAAGTCCATCAAGGTGAGGGGAGGTGTGATGTTGGGAGTGGCTTCATCCAACCAGGAAATAGAGGCAGGAGAACATCATTTCTCGGCTGGCTTTCTCCTTTTCCTCTTTACAGTCAGTCCAGGACCTCAGCTCATGGAATGGTGCCATCCACATTCAAGGATAGGGTTTCCTTCCTCAGTTAAAGATCTCAAAACCACTCTCACAGATATACCAAGAGGTGTGCCCCATGAATTTTCTATGTGTTTGTTAGAATTGACAAAACTGACAATGAAATTCAACTATCATTCTACCTAAGTATTTAAAACAATATCTTTCCATGCATACCAGATTAACCATAAATTGAATGCCCCAGCCTTGCTTTAAGACCTACCTTCAATACCTACTTTCTGGTGAGCTGTTGTTTCCTTGTGAATTGCTACAGAATTTTTGTACCTCTTCCATGAACTCATTTTCCTTGGGTTAACACCATTATAGTTGGGTCTTGACCAAATGCCACTGCAGGGTTTTCCTTGGCACTAGATCCTACACAAAGGCTTACATTCAAGCTCACACTTCCATTTACCCCACAAACACATCTGAGTGTCAGCTATGTGGATTATCTTCTAGCAGAAGATGCAAAGCAAGTAAAATCGACATCAATTTTAGTCTTCACTTGGCTTAAATTCTCTGGGGGAATTTAGACAATAAATAGAAAAGTCAAGCTTATTGCTTTGATGAGGATATGTACAAATCATGAGGTACTAGACCCGATTTAAAAAAAAATCAAAAGTGACTACCATGTGGAAGTGAAAACCTTTACTTAAATAAATTAAACAAACAAAAAACCAAAACCCCAAAACCAACCAAACAAACAAAACCCAAAACATAACAAAACAGAGACTGGTATATAAAAGGAACTGAAAGAACTTCAGAAGTTCATACTGACTCAAAAAGAATGCTTTAGATGTATACCATCCTTGTCTCTCTAGCAAACAGAAATCCACAGGGACAAGACACAAAAAGGAGAAACACCTACTGCTCTCTCACTGGATTTAAGACACATTCCAGGCAATCTGCCTGGTACTGTAAACTTGGCTAAAAACTTAGATCTAGGGAGATCATAGGCCCTAGGGGGAATGTAATGCTGTTGTTTATCTAACGGAACTCTAAGGTACCTTTTAAATATTTGTGTTCACAACTCTAGACAAGTGCACACTCTTAGCTTTAATCAGTCACAGAAGGCCCTGTCAGATGAATGATGGTGAATTCAGAGGTTCCTGGTTGTACAAGGTACAGAGAATAAGGGGTGCTTATTCAAGATGAGTGCTCAGCTTGAACAAGGAATTTATACTGTCATCTCCAAAGCTCAGAGAACATTGGGAAAGACAGGGTGGGAAGAATGTTAAGAGCCAGAAGGAAGGGAGAAGGTCTGTGACTTACCATCTGGGCAAGACACAGGCATTAACATCATGAAGTCACAGCAGCTGTGGATGCCTGAATTGGTTCAGCATAAGAATGGGCCAAGCAACAGTCAGGCATGGATGGAATAGGGGCTCAGGGGGCCCTAACCCTCATCTCTGAGCTATTTGCTATTGATAAATTCTGGGAGAAAGGAAATAGTTGCTTTTATTTGTGTACCCACTGATGACTGTAGCAGGCTTCAGAGGATAGCTTCCAATCCAATGATCACAGAGATGGCACTGATTATATGTCACAAAATGAGAGAAAACATGAATCTTGTAAAAGGATTTGTGGGTCCTAGGGGAGGTTGATTGGGATGAGAAGGCGATCCCAGAAGTCATAAGATGGGCAGAATCTGAATACATCATCCAAACAAAAGGAAAAATGTAGCCATAGGTTTTCTTAGGTCCTGTCCAGCCCCACAGTCCCTCAGCTGCTTATAAAATAATCATTCAGAGGCTTATATTAATTACCAATTGTATGGCTTATGGCAGGCTTCTTGCTAGCTAGCTCTTATAATTTAACCCATTTCTATTAATCTATAAGTTGCTACATGGCCATGGCATTACTGGTCTGCTGGTATCTCTCTCTCCTCTCCTTTCTTCTCTCCGTATATCCACTTGGATTTCCTGCCTGCCTCTAAGCTGCCTTGCCATAGGCCAATGCAGCTTTATTTATCAACCAATCAGAGCAACACATATTCACAGCATGCAAAAAGACATCTCATAGCAAGAAAATCATCATTGTTGCAAGAAAATACTTATGACATATAATTGTATATATCGAATAACCTTAATATAGTTATATATGGCAATCTTTAGAGTTTTCATAGTCTTTGCTTTTATTTTAGAACAATTTTGTTTGTTTAGGGACAGGAGTCCCACTATTATCCACTCCTCCTCTGCCTCCAAAGTGCTGGGATTACAGGCATATACAACCACACCTAGTTTGTAGACTGCTTTAAAAAACATAGAGTATATTCTAGAAACAGTCGATATTTAATGAATATTACAATTTATAACAGAAAATGGAAGAACCACTTCCCTTTACCTTATCCCTAAAAATTAAATATTACGTCTATAATTATAACATTTATGGATTATGGACAGCTTCACACCCCATTTTCAAGAGCCTGTGTAAGAAAACAACAGTGTTGATGAGCCACTTGGCTGCCTGACACTCGATAAATCCTGTCCACTAGACCTTCTTGCAATGATGGACACCCTGTCTATGCTCTCTGCTGTGTATTAACCACATGGACTACCCTGTAGCTGAAGCATGAATGATACAAATGAGGAACCAAATTTTAAACTTGAATTCTCAATGATTTTAAAGTAAATTTATACAGCTAGATATTGCCAGCCGTTAACATTCAGTGTCTAGATTGTGACAAACAGATGTCACTAAGATAAAACCGGAACAGCCTTTCATTTTTGTTTGCCCTGTGAATAAACACAGCTTGCATCCTAGTCGGTTGAGGCCTTAGTGGCACCTTTTGTTCGGCTACACTGTAAGGATCAGTTTCATCTCATTACATTTTGGGAAAGGAGTGTGTAAGTATCAACAGTATTTGCGAAGCAGAACGCCGATGTTCATCTGTTTTAATTGAAACACTATGGAAAGTATTGGTTTCATGGAATGGTGACTAGAATCACGTGACAGCTTCCATTGCACACCCGCTTTCACCACCATTTCTAAAGGAAGCCCTACCTATGTCAAGTCCTCCTATAAGGGGATCTCGAGTCTCTAGAGTTTGAGGCTCTACTTGGGCATTTTATTTCTCTTAATGCAAGGTCAAGACTCAAAATAACCGATAGTAGATATCGCCATTAAATCAAATGTTTTCTTCTATGTAGTCCTCTTATTAACTACATCTCCTTTATTTATCTCACTAGTCTCTGCTCCATATTATTTATGCAATTAATTAGGAAGAGAAGGAAGTGAATGCCCTGGGAAACAAATGTACTATACCTCTTCTACTGGTGAGCAGATATTTTGAAGCAAGCGCTGTATTTTCTACAACACTGGGCATAGTTCTTTGTATAATATACTTTGTACACTGTGGTGGCTCAGGAAACATTTGCTAGTTTGTTTAAAAATAACTTGTAATTATTCCTCACGTACTTTAAATGTTAAGTTTCTAATAAAAAATGGGGTGAGGCAAACTCTTACCCAATAAATCATTGTCAGAATGTTATAGAGAACTCTGGAGTAAGTCCCAATTATATTAATCATAGATCAGTAAAACAGATATGATGGTTGGATATAAAATTGAGGATATGGTAAAACTGACTTCCATTAGGATTGAGAGCTGGTATAATTGCTTTGGAACAATAAGGGTATTTTATCAATATACTTGGTTTTAATATTATCTGCATTTGAGACTCACTCCAAATTAAAGCATTTAAATTATTAAGAGATTGACATACAGAAGTTACCCATATTTAACATGTGTAGTGTGATGGGTTTGGAGAGTGTACACCTGTGAAATCATCACCACAGTCAGAATGACAAACATTTCCATTGCTTCCAAGTGTCTGACCACTTTAACTATTTGTGTGTTATAAGATCATGTGATTTTTTTTTTTTTTGGTTTTTCAAGACAGGGTTTCTCTGTGTAGCTTTGCGCCTTTCCTGGAACTCGAACTCATAGAGATCCGCCTGGCTCTGCCTCCCGAGTGCTGAGATTAAAGGCGTTAAATCCACCTTCTCAGGAAGACTTTAGGCACACAACATAGCATTGTTACCTACAGGTATTATTTCCTAGAGCAGATCATCATCATCATCATCATCATCATCATCATCATATTACCTAGAATAGATTTCTAGGTCCCATTCATTTTGTATTGGTATTCCCACTAACTCTGACACTTGAAACTTTGTATTTTTGACTAACACCTCCACGTCCCTTAGCCTGGGTATTTGGTTATCAATATTCTACTCTACATGCCCGAGAATTTTCGTAGATTATTTGTATAAACGCAGTATTTGTGTCTATATTTCATAGCATATTCTTCCATAGTCATCCAGTAGTTGCAAATGGTAACTTTTCCTTCTTTTTAAAAAGCATAATCCTCCACTGTATGTATGTACTACATTTTATTTATCCATTCGTCCACCAATGGATATTCTGTGTACTTCCATTTCTTGCTTATTGTCAATGATGCTGCAATGACCATGAGAGTATAGAGCTCTTGGAGACATTGATTATAATTCCCTTAAAGAAACACCCCTAAGTGGGACTGTTGGACCACATAGCAAGTCTAGTTTTAATTTCTGAAGCATTTTTATCGCTTTCCTAACTAACTGTTATCAATTTATGTTTCCACAAACAATGTTCCGGGGCCACTTTTTTCTACATCCTTAGCAACATTTATCTTTTGTTTTTATTTTTTAAAAACAGTATTTTAGGGCTGGAGAGATGGCTCAGAGGTTAAGAGAACTGACTGCTCTTCCAGAGGTCCTGAGTTCAATTCCCAGTAACCACATGGTGGCTCACAACCACCTATAATGAGATCTGATGCCCTCTTCTGGCCTGCAGGCACACGTGCAGACAGAACACTGTAGACATAATAAATAAATAAATCTTTAAAAAAAAAAAACCAGTATTTTAATGGGATTGAAATTTTAATCTCATGATAGTTTTGATTTGTTTTTCCCTTATGACTCATGTTCTCCAGCTCCTTTTTATATACCTGTGGCTATTTGCATATCTTCTCTGGGGGAAATCTCTATTCATTTCTGCGGTGTTTGAATAAGAATGGCCCCCCATAGGCTCAGATACTTGAGGGCTTAGTCACCAGAGAGTGGCTATTTGGGAAGGATTAGGAGGTGTGTGTCAGGGGGATGTCCCTACATGAAGGCCCAGACAGGTCACTTTGTGAAGCTGTGAAGGTGAAGCCTGGATTGTGTTAGAGACCCAAAAATGTTGGAAATGCCAGAGTTATGGGATTCCTGTTAAGGAAAGTTCAAGACTGGGTATGGAACCAGCCCAGGAAACAGAGAGAGAGAGAGAGAGAGAGAGAGAGAGAGAGAGAGAGAGAGAGAGAGAGAGAGAGAGAGAGAGAGAGAGAGAGAGAGATACACAGTTGCAGTCCACAAAGCTGAAAGGAGTTGGCGATCTGAAGAGTCAACATTTGACATCAGACGTGGAGATGCAGAATTTGGAGTTTTCCCTGCTGGTTTTTGGTCTTGCTTTGGTCCAGTATTTCCTTACTATGCTTCCTTTCCTTCCTTTTGAAATAGTTATATTCTGTGCCACTGTATGTTAGAAGCATGTGATCTGATTTTTTGATTTTACAGTGGGTTATAGTTAAGAGATTGCCATGAGTCTCAGAAGAGACTTTGAACTTTGGACTTTTAAACAGTACTGATACTGTGAAAGACTATGGGGACTTTTGAAGTTGGACTAAATACATTTAGCATTATGATATGGCTACAAGTCTATGGGAGTTAGAGAGTAGAATGTGGCAATTTGAATATGAATGACCCCCACAGGCTCATCCATGTGAATGCTTATTTACCAGGGAGTGGCACTATTTGAGAAGGATTAGGAGGTGTTGCCTTGTTGGGGTAGGTGTGGTCTTGTTGAAGGAAGAATGTCATGGGGGTGGGGATGTGTGGGAGGTAGGGGTGAGCTTTGAGGTTTCAAAAGCTCATGTTAAGGCCCAATCCCCCTTGCCCCCCCATCCCTCTCTGCCTACAGATCAGGATGTAGCTCCAATGCTATATATGCCACCATGTTCCCACCATGATGATAATGAACTAAACCTCTGAAACTTTAAACAAGCTCCAATCAAATGCTTTCTTTTGTTAGTGTTGCTTTGGTCATGGTGACTCTTTACAGCAGTAGAGCAGCGCTAAGATAATTTCCTTTGCTAATTTTTAACTGGATAATTACTCCAGGGTTTTGTTTTGGTACATGGATCTTGGGAGTTCCTACTAGATTTTGAATATGAACATGTTATTAAATGAATGTTTTGCAAATATTAGTTGTTTTTCCCCCACCTTATAGGCTGTTTTTCACTCTTTCAACATGCAGATTTTAAGTGTTTGAGGTCTCACATGGCCATTTTCTTTTGCTTCTTGTGCTTTTGGAATCATGTGCAAGAAATTGTGGTGAAGACCAATGTTCTCTACCTTTCCTTGGTGCTTTCTTTCAGGAGCTTGACTGTTTCAGTGCTTACGGTCAAGTCTGTAATCCTTTTTGTTGACTTTTTTCATATGTGAGGTAAGACAAGGACTGCACAATTAAATAATCCAGGTACTGGAGAAGCACACATGACATTTGTCTCTTCCGTATGTATAGTGTTGACAAACTAGAAATGACCCGACTGTCCAGCAACAGAAGGATGAATATGATGTTGACCAGTAAGAAATAGACAAATTTATGACTAATTTAAGAGTTCTTATTTATGTTAGAATATTCACAGTATAATACTGAGTGAAAATAAAAGGGAAAAAAACATTGGGAGAAAAGACAGCAGAACACTGAGTATCAATTAGAAGTGTTTTTTTCTTAATTTGAGATATCCTTTATATTTTTCAAATTTATTTAATATCAGTAGTATGATATCCAGATTATTATATAATATATAGTTTTGAGTTTTCCCCTTCATTTAGATGTAATTCTCATGGAGACTTAGGACAAAATTCAAACTTCTGGAGTGCCAAGCAAGTGTAGATTACATTTGGTTTTATTTATTTATTTATTCATTTTTAAATTCAAGCATCTTGGCTTTGATGAATTGGCTGAAACATCAGTATTTTTGGGACCACACAAGTAAAAACTAGTCAGGGGTGAATTCCAAATGGGAAAGTGCCAAAAAAGATTTCACAAAAATGTATTTTAGCTTCATTAAACATTAAAAAAATGGTTTGTAAGAGAATAATTGCTTTCACTCAGGGAATTATGGGTACTACAAATAAAGGGAGTAGGCTATGAATCAGTTTATCTCATGACGGGAACAGCTGTAAGTCGTGTTTTCGTACTGATACAGACTGTTTCTCTGCCCAGAAGATGTCATTATTTATGTCAGAAAAAAGGCAACATCATACAGCAGAAAATGGGGTTTGGGAAGCCCAGATGCTGTGCTGTATGTGATGTGGGTGTCTGGGAAGCCCAGATGCTGTGCTGTATGTGATGTGGGTGTCTGGGAAGCCCAGATGCTGTGCTGTATGGGATGTGGGTGTCTGGGGAGCCCAGATGCAATGCTGTATGTGATGTGGTAGAGTCTGGGGAAGCCCAGAGGCAGTACTGTATGTGATGTTGTAGAGTTTGGGGGTGTTCAGATGCAGTGATGCACGTAAGGCCCCAGCACTCTGACAGTCCGTTTGGAACCTGAATGGGAGTAAGTGCAAACTTCACAGCACAAAGCTTTGTACAGAGCAGACAATCAGCCGGCACTGAACAGCTTAAAGGCTTAGGGGCTCTCTTTCACCGACTCAGAATATCTGTTCTTTAGGATCTCACTTCTGGCTGACTTTGCCTTTGCTAACAAGTTGCAATGTAAAGAAGAGTGGCTCAAAAGGAGTTAAAAATTATAGAAAAATCCGAGAAAGGATAAACAGTCTTCTCCTAGAGGATTTGATATTTAAAACTGCAGCTGCTTTTAATTCCAGGTATCCTTGGTGGCCAGTGACTATGAACACTTAGAAGCTGCAGGGAGCTGGGTTCAGGTGCTCCCTAAGGGCATGGCTTGTAGCTTTCCATTCATTAAGGAATCAAGCCTTGGGAACTGGTCCCCTGCCTGCATTGCCCACTAGAGAGAGAGAGAGAGAGAGAGAGAGAGAGAGAGAGAGAGAGAGAGAGAGAGAGAGAGAGAGAGAGAGAGAAGAGGGCAGAAGATGGGTTAAGAGGATTAGAAGATATTTGGACAGTTTATTGCATCTAAGGGACCTAACTTAAAAACAAAACAAAACAAAACAAACAACTTGCCTCTTTGGGTGAAACGCAGAGGTCACTCTTATGAATACCTTTCAAAATCACTTAGCACATTTCCATGGAAAAGCAAGAGTTTGGATTCCAGAGAAATCCAAACATGGTCTCTATATCATTTATTTGGTGTTTAGAGGGCTGCTTAACCTCTGGTCCTGTGTTTCCCTAGATGGACCAACTTGTCTGAGGACTGCCAAGCATAAGAGCTCAGCAGCTGATATACAGCAGCCACACAAAGTATTTAAGTTATTAGGCTTTTTATTTGCTGCTTAATATAGATCCTTATCTTCACAATCAAGATAGAGAGAGTGAATCAGGAAAATGCCATCCAAAAGCAAAGCAAAGATAAACAGAAATACTGATAAATAGCACTGTAATCTAGGAAGCAAAGCGGTTACAGAAGGAAGATGCTCCACATCATCCCATCCCCACCACAGTTCTGTGATGGTTTCTGGGGTGATGTTATGCAATGATGGGATTAAGAAACTTTTGGTTAGCTGGGTGGGGGTGGGGGTGCATGCCTTTAATCCCAGCACTCAGGAGGCAGAGGCAGGTGGATCTCTGTGAGTTCGAGGGCAGCATGGTCTACAGAGTGAGTTCCAGGACAGCCTGGGTTACACAGAGAAACCCTGTCTTGAAAAAACACAATGCATACATACATACATACACACATACATACATACATACATACATACATACATACATACATACGTAAGAAACTCCTGGTTCTTCCAGGCTGCAATTCTATGTTCTTTGGCTCTCCTAAAGCCAGGGTAGTGAAAAATATGAAACATTGATGCTACAACTCTGGGTCCTTGACTCTGCAAGGATTTTGTAGTGGGCTATTACTTGGAATGATGGAGAATCTCCCTTCAGAGGGAAACGCACATTTCGGTTGTGCACACCCTCCCTGCTTTCCTGTAAAGTTTCAGTGCCCCAGCTCTGGCAGGACTTGATAAAGGGTGCTCACATCTTACCAAATCCCACTTTCACACTGCTGAGTGCTTCCACGCTGTTATTTGTGCACCTGGTTCCTACATCCTTGCTATTTTATTTTAGTTGTTTACTCTTAAAACAAAATGCACCTTTACTTAAAAGATAAGTATTTAAATTTGGCACTCCATCTTATATCAAAGGACAAATTAGACACCCTAGAAGAGCAAATTGACGTGTAGAGCAGGGAAAGTGGGTGACAAGTTTCTGTATTTGTGGGTGCAATCAGTGTGAGCTTTATGGTTGAATTCTTTAGGCTCTAGTTGGAGCTGAAGTCCAAAGTGGCCCAGCTCCCCAAAGACCTTAGGGCCTTATTTTGTTCCAGGAGACAATGCCATAGCAGTAACATGTTTGCTTGGTTACAAGGACTTCCACAGAAACCAGCAAGATCTAGCAGGCACTGAATTTGAAATAACCTAGTGTCTCTGTAATTTCACCTTCAGCATTTTTATTTTACAAATCAAATGCACGTAGTAAATCTCTATAATGCGGATAAGAAGAAATATCTATTTGACCTCCTTTTCAAAGTCCTGGATAAATTATATTTGGGCCAAAATTAAAATCATTGTTTTCAGAGTACAAAGTCATATTATTATATTTTATTATAAACATGTGGTGTGTACAGCTTATTCATATTGCTCTCACTTGGTACCCAAAATATCATTTTATAAAGAAGGAATGCTACATGATGTATGATTCCTCTAGATGATAGGAACATTATAAACTATAATAGGTCCAGTAAAATGAAAAAAAAAATCAGAAGCTTTGGAGATGTGTTTGGGAGCTGGTTCTTATAATTAAAAACCTTGACACTTGACCAGGGCAGCTGTAACGTCATATGTCAAGCATGGAAACCATGACACACTGAAAGCACACCTGTGAACGCTTATTGGAAAGGTCAAGTATAATTGCACACGACTACGTCATAAACAGGACTTGCCACGTGCTAGATGCTCGGTGTGTTGAAGACTTACGTTAAAACTGACCTCACTGGATTCACAAAAGCAAAGGGAGGAATGAGCAGGTGAGATTCTTGGAGAACAAAAGGGTCAAAGAACAAGGAAAAGAAACCAGACACCACCATGTTCTGCAGTGGACGGAAAGGAAGCTACAAACAGCTTGTAGAGGTGAAGTGTGGAAGCTCAGGGTAGGCTTGGAGGGATGAAAAGTGGATCCCAAAGAGGTGCTTTAAGGCATCTGCAAGGCCCCAGGCTCATTGGTACAAATGAATGAACTGGCATTTGTAAAAGGATGTAGGTACTTGTGTGATCCCGAATGGAAATCTCTCTTCATAGAGATTCCATGCCTGTCTCTTAAACAGAGACGGGCTTCAGTCATTCCTCCCATCTAGCTGCTCCGTGCTGGTTTATTTCACACAGGTTTTAGAAGGACACGTCGGGCGTTTCTGATCTTAAAGTCAGACCAGGCAGTTGAAAATCAACAGCTGTGGGGATGACGATCACGTGTGATGCTGCTGCCGACTCCTTTCCCTTCTCAGTAGACATGGAAGAGAATTGTCTTAACAATGGTAAGCCTCTTTAACAGGGTGGGTTTGTGTGCTGGCAGCACACACACTCTGAGGATGCCAACATCAGTTTGGTTCCTGTGATTAAAATTTCTATTAACTTAGTATTAAATGTGAGTTGGAGATAAACGTCAAAGAACATAGACAGCACTCTGGAGGAATGACAGATCCACGCCAGGGCCCATATTTATTTTGTAGTTATCAGTGGTCCAAGAACTTCAGGACCAAGAATAAATAGAGACTGTAGAAGTCTTTCCTGAACTCCATAAGGAATAGATAGGAAGCCAAATAGAAAAGAGATGTGGTCAAGAATTGTCTGCTTTTGTCAATGGGAAATACAAACACATTTGATACCCAACACAGACAAAAGTATTCACATCGAGGCTGTCTCCATTTCATCTCTCTCTATTGTCTCCAGTAACTGAAATTTTATGATGTCTCAAATTTTGTACTAAATCTTGAGCTAGAGACAAGAGCAAGAGAAACAGGTCTTCTTTTCTACTGAACCTCATCCCCATGTTCCTTCTCTCCCGTTTCCTGGCCTCCCTTCTCTGTCACTGGCCATCATCCCTTCTTGTCATTTTCATGTATGTGTTACCTGTGAACTGGGCACAGTATCACACAGCCAGACCAACCCACAAAAGTGGAGAGGGCTCTGTCAGATTGAAGTGAATATTTTTACCAAATAGGTTTGAAAAAGCAGGGGCTCTGATGCATCAGGACGGATTTACATGACAGTATTCCCCATATAAACATATATACATGCCCTGTATTTATTCATCTGCTAACAGCTCCTTGAGAAGTGTCTTTGTGAGGAGGAGGGATCAGCAGAGGTGTGGCCTTGCTGGAGCTAAGGAATGTGATGAGAAAAAGGGGTGCAGGGTGGGGGTGGGGCAATTCCTCCTTCTCTTGAAATATCAGGAATTGACCTTTCAGTACAATCTTAGTGTGTGTGTGTGTGTGTGTGTGTGTGTGTGTGTGTGTGTGTGTGTGTGTGTGTGTGTTAGGTGGGGGAGCTGATACTTGCCTTATACCTGACAATTAGAACAGAAAATCCCCCACAGAGAGTCAGGGAAGGTGTGCTTGGGAGGACGGTGGAACATCTGTCTATTTAACGCTCCTCTCTTCTCTGAAGACTTTAAAGTGGAATCCACGGGGCTTGGTGTTGTGTGTTGTCAGGAAAGTACAGTGGAAGAGCCAGACAGGGCAGGTGAGGGCATTAAGAATAAAGAAGCAGCAGCAGAGCCCCACAGATGTCAATCAGGGGCGGAAGACATGAAGGCAGACAGGAAGAGAGGGCGATATAAAGTAGGGAACCTTGAACTGCAGGTCTTAGAGATGGCAACCAGTAACAAACTAGAGTAATTAGTTAAAGGTTATCCAGAGTCTGATGTCTAAAACAACTGTCTTCATGTCTGAAACAACTTTAGACGGTAACCATTCCAGGGTGTGCCACAGGAGTTTGTAGAAGGAATGAGACATGAAACGACATCCTGGTGGTGACTCAGACAAGGAAAAAAAAGTCTAAAATCATCAAATATGGATATGACGTCATTCTGAACATGGAAATGGACAGTGGATAAAAGTGAATGCTATGGGAGTGGCACATTCTTCAATGAATAGCAGTGGTACAGAGATCAGTCGTTGACAGCAATCAAAAGCTGTAGAACGTCATTGCTTAATATAACTCTTTGTAGGAGAGCAAGAAATGCTTTAATGAGAGGAGGGAGGATTTTAAATTTATATGGAACAAACATTAAGTTTTTATGTACTAATAGAAACCACAGAATTAGTGAAGCTGGGTTGTTATTTGTACTTTTTAGATAAAATTTTAAATGGAAAATGAGTTTGCATCTTATAAAAATGATAGGTATATTTTCCTCTCACTTCACATGTTTTCTTTAAGCCACACTTTCTGCCTGTGAGTTTCAATGAGTTTTAGGCTTTCAATTTGTTCTATGTGTCTGCATAGCTATACAATATGTTTACTATTGTGATACATCATATACAACACCCAGATCTTGTGACTCATAGTTCCTAGGAATAATTGAGGGCCATTTAATCACTGATTTAAAGCTGTATGACTGATGGTCATGAACACAGATACCCACAGCTGGACAAAGTGCAGGGTGAGTGACCTTGGAGCACTCAGCCCTAACCGGCAGTCTTTATCACACTCTTCCCTCAAGGCTCAAGGATCTAAGCAGAAGAGGAAGCAGGAAGATTGTAAAATCCAGGGTGGTGGATGACTCCAAGGAAATAGCACTCTCTAGACACGGCAGGACTGATACACATATGAACTCTTGTGACAGCACATACAATGGACACAGGCTTAAACCAGACAAAATTCCAGCACTGAGAAGGGGAAGTGGGCACAAAGACCCACCCCAACCAAGAAGTAAGCTATTTCCATTTATTACCTGGTAGGAGAGGGAAAATCTGTTTTCTTCAATGGAGTATATCAATCACACTCCAGGAAGGCCCCATGCCCAGGGAGGCCAGCCCAGAAGGGACTCCGTGTTTGTGGGTGCATAGAGTTGGGTTCATAGGGATGGGGGAGGATCTGGGAGGAGTTAAGAGAGGGGAAAGAATATGATAAAAGGGGTGTGTGATTTTTTTTTTGTTTTATGATTTTATTATTATAGAGCCATGAGTGTATATTCCTGAGGTCAAGGCTGGTCATGAAAGAACATCAGATTAAGCTAAATCTCTATCCATCCAGCTTTTTATCCATTCATTCTTGTGTTTATTGAGCATATCTTGTATGTCATACAATTGCATTAGCTGCAGAGATTTTAAAAAAGATTAATCTTGAATCTTTGTTCTTGAAAGGCTATGGTCTAATGGCAAAATCAAATACATACCATTGTTGAATGCTGTAATAGAACACTGCCCATTGTGTGAAAGTCGCAGAAGGCGTCATTGTTGGTTTTAGTCAATTTGGCATATACCCAGACATGTCTGGGAAGAGAAAATTTCAACTGAGAAATGGCCTCCATCAGATTGATCTGTGGGGTATCTTATTAATTCTCATTGATGAAGGAGGTCCCAGTCCACTGTGGGTGGTACTAGCCCTGGGAAGGCGGGCTTGGGCTCTAGTAGAACCATACTTAGCCGTGCTCTTGGAAGCAAGCCAGTAAGCTCTGTTCCTCTATGGTCTTTGCTTTAGTTCCCATCTCTAGGTTCCTTGAGCTCCTGCTGCGGCTTCTCAAATGATGGGATGTAACCTATAAGCTAAAATAAACCCTCTCTGCCCCCCAAGTGGCCTTTGTTCAGTGTCTTATTACAGCAACATGGCAGCAAAGTAGGACAGAAGACTTCACAGAGATGTCAAGGGCTAATTTACTTCCTAAAATGAGAGAAGTCAGGCAGGCAGGTGCCAGAAAGCCACTGCAGGTAAAAGGCAAAGTACCTGAGGTGTGGAGGGCACAGAATAAAGAAGAGAAGAAATGCCACAGGACAGGGTATGTGGGAGGAAGAGGCAGGTAACACGGGAGAAAGCAGACAGGAAGTGGATCTGAAGGGCTGTAGATGCAATGATAAGGGTTTAGATTCTAACGTAAGAGTTAAGCCTACATAAGATATAAAATAATCCTTTGAACTGTAATGTTAATAACATGGGTTGTAATGGACTTGGGTGAAGGCAGGGAGACTTTAAGACAAGCAGTTTACTTCAAAGACTATTACAGAGACTGAGAAAGAAAAACACTGGTGTTGAGAGAGAGAAAAAAAAGAGTTTAGAAGATAAAACACAGGGGTGATAACTGAAAAGTAGATAGAAGAGGCCTCTGCCTACCTGCACCATTCCCACACTCTCAGGCCTAGCTTGGATCATGTGACTTGTGCACCATCCAGCCTGGTGAGTGCCCAGGTCCCTGCCTGCCTGCATTGTGCACACTAGCCCAGCTTGACTCAGCTAGGAGTCACTTTTGCATGCTTTCTCAGTAACCATTGAATTGGAATCACTTCCATTTCTCCAATAAAAACCAAAAACATTGATTATCTGAAGAACTGACATAGGTCATATGCCCAGGTCACATTCCCAAAACACAAACAATATCAACAGTCAAGGCAATATGTCCCCCTCCAAAACCATGGAGATGTTCTCCAATGAGAATTGCCTAGATGAACCAAGGACACAGAACTTAAACGAATAATCACTAAGATAACCAAAGAATTCAAGGGGTTTAAAGAGAACACAGGCAAACACCTTAAAGATGATGGGAATTAACTCCTGAGTGCAGTTCAAGAAAACACCAATATACGGCTGGATGAAATGACAAAGATAATTCAGGATTTCCAAAGTAAATTCAATATAGAGATAGAAATACTGAACAAATTCAAACAGAAATGAAGATGGAATTGAAAAACTCTAACCCAATTTAAAACCAGAAAGGACATCCTCACCAATAGAATGGATCAAGGAGAAGATAGAAAATGAGAGAAAAAGTAGATAAATGGGACCACTCAAGTAATTAAAAGAAAAAACATAAAAGAAAAATGCAGAACTTTGAGACACCATGAAAAGACCAAATCTATGAAGTATAGGCATAGAAGGAGGAGAATTCCAGGAATAGCATAGACTGTATTTAAACACCATCAAAGAGGAAGTCTCCCCCAACTTAGAGAAAGACATACCAATATAAACTCAAAAGGTGCATAGCACCAAATAGATAAGAACAGAGAACCCCATAATGCATATTATAGTTAAAACACTAAATATACAGAATGAAGAGAGTTTGATGAAAGCTATAAGCGGAAAAATAATTACAAGTCTCATATAAAGAAAAGCACAATTGTAAGAATAACAATTTACCTCTCAAAGGAAATTTTATAAGCCTGAAGAGCTCAGAGCAGTAGTTCTCAACCTTCCCAATGCTGTGACCCTTTAATACAGTTCCTCATATTGTGGTGACCACCAATCATAAAATTATTTTTATTGCTACTTCATAACTATAATTTTGCTGTTATGGATAATAATGTAAATATCTGTGTTTTCTAATGGTCTCAGGTGACCCCTTGTGAAAGGGTTGTTCAACACCCAAAGGGATCATGACCCACGGATTGGCTTAAAACAATTTCTCTATATTCTAACAGACCATGCTACAGTCCATATGGATATAACAGTCCGTACTACTCCCAGTAAAACTATATGTGACAGATGAAGGAAAAAGGAGAACTCTCTGTGATATAAACAGCTAAGGAATTAATGTCTACTAAACCATCTCTACTAAGCATATTGGAAGCAACGCTTCAAACTGAAGAGAGGCATGAGCATGGCCAAGAGATTATAGAAAGAAAACAAATGAAATTATTATTACTAAGGCACAAAAGAGAACCAAGAACACAAACAGAAGAGAAAAAGAAAATGACAGCAATTTATACCTATCTTTCAATGGCAACTTTAAATATTAACGGTCTCAATTCCCCAATCAAATGGCACAGGTTAACTGAATGGATTAAGAAACAAAATCCATCTTTTTGTTATCTATAAGAGGCTCATCTTCCCTTCAAAGATAAGTACTACTTTAAAGTCAAAGGATGGGAAAAGGTTAGGAGCAGATGGGACCAGGAAGCAAGCAGGTATGACTATCCTTACATCCGACAAAATCATCTCAAACTAAAATTAGTCAGAAGAGATAGAGAAGGAAACTTCATTCCAATAAAGGGAATGATTAACTGTAGATGTATCCAACCTTCTTATTAAATAATAAACACAGAACCAATGCAAAGAAGAAAGCCAAGAGGTCAGAGCTAAGAGCTAAAACCTTACCCTTCCTCCTGCGGTGGTCCTACCTCTCCAAACCAGAGCTACCCCTGTGTTAAAGTCTTTATATAGAGTTCCTGTCCTGCCTTCTCATTGGTTGTAAACCCAACCACATGACCGCCTCCTCACAGCCTGTCTGTACAGGCCTCCAGGTTTTACATGATTGGTATTAAGATTAAAAGCATGTGTATCCAATAATGGCTGTATCCCTGAACACACAGAGACTTACCCAGCTCTGCCTACCAAGTGCTGGAATTACAAGCGTACGCTACCACTGCCCTGCTTTCCTATGGCTTGCTAATAGCTCTGACCCCCGGGCAACTTTATTTATTAACATACAAATAATATTTTAATACAAATAAAATATCACCATATTTCCCCTTTTCTATTTTAATAAAAAGGAAAAAAAAGAAAAAGCTTATAACTAATATAAGAAAAACTATATACAAAAGTACAATAACTATATACAATATATACAAGTAATAAATACCTAAACAATGTCTAGTCCATTTGTATTTGACAAATTCAGAGAAAATAATTTCATTATCTATCCTATTTTGGTAAGTCCAAAATGTATCCTAATTAATCTTCAACTATAACTAACTAAACTTCAACTATAACTAACTAATCTTCAACTCCCTCAGAGATCCAAGAAGGAAATAATATTAGCTAACAAAAATAAAAACAGGAAGTGCACATAAGCAACTTCCAAAAAATTTGTGAGTTGACAGAAACAGACAGCTGTCTGGACAGTCACCTGAGGTTTCTCCACAGTGCTGGGGCATCATCTTCAGCCTATAGGCTTAGCATATCTGACAGACTCATTTGTGAAGTAGGATGTACACAAGGTCAACAGTTCAACCTCACATTGAGTGAGAGTAGTCCATGTACCAGAAACACTTGAATTCCACTAGTGTCATGTCATGATTCAGGATTTTAAATTCTGGAAATTGTTGATGGTTTTTTAATTCAGCTGTCCATTCTTCTTGGCTGTGTATATATGGCTTCATCTCAGCATCCCATTCTTCTCCATATCCCTCCATCAAATGCCAGTCTACTATTGAGAGGCGTGAGCTTAGTTACTCTTCAAGAATAACTGTTTCAGCTGCTGTTCCATTGCACATCAGAGGCCATCGGCCCACTGCCTGTTCAGCTGCCTTTGAAGAAAAGGGCACTGTACCTTTTTCGAATTGCGAAGGCCACTTCAGGGATGGTGCCATATTGTCCTGGCCTCTGAAGATGCCTTTTGATAAAGCCATAACCACACTTGTTTTGGCAAGAATCAGTAATCCTTTGTTTTATGTCCTGTCTGTCCAATTTGTCCTGTTGATTCGAGGATACTTTGTTGTCCAGTGGCTAACTTTTGCCACAATGAAAGTTAACTCCATATGCAGTTTCTTCAATGCCCATATTTTCTCTGAAGTAGATTGGTACTGCCAGGAGCCGACATGTCTCATAGTCATAACAAAAAAGAAAAATTTTCTAAGTTATTAAAACATTTTAAATGCCATATTCTGTAGATCTCTGAAGGGTTTGAAGATAACCTGTCTATCTAAAATATATCTACTCAATCTTGAAAACATACCTAATATAACTACAAGTTCTATTATAATATCTAACTACTAACTTTCATTTCTTTATATCCTAATAGTTGGTAATAACATTCAAGGATCAGAAAATTGCATTACATTGTTAGATGAACAGTACAATTAGAAAAAAATATATAACATTTTCTAACAATATCAATTTCAATATATATAATTTGTATACAATATAAAACAATCCAATCCAATGTAAAGTATTTACATTTTTCTTTTCTTTCTTTCTTTTTTTTTTTAATAAGAACCTTAAATCTAATCTCCTTTGCTTAGCCTTTTTCCTAACCCTTGACAACAACTTGTAACCAACCCCCCTAATCAATGAAAATTATCCCAGACCCAAAACCCATTAAAAGACCAAAAAAACCAACCGCCCCACAATTAACCAAGAAGACATTACAATCCTGAACATATAGGCACCAAACCTGTGAACATTCAATTTCATAAAAATCATGCTATTGGACTTCAAGACCCATATTAACAACTCAGTAATAGTAGGTGATTCCAATACTCTACTTTCTCCAATAGACAGGCCATATAGACAAAAAAAAGTAATAGAGAACCACCACAATTAAATGACATCACACATCAAATGATCCCAACCAGTATCTACATAATATTCCACCCAAACATCAGAGAATAAATTCTTCTTAGACGCCCATGTAAACGCCCAGGCTGTTGCCAAGACAATAGGTCGCTCTCCCCAAACTGACAACAAGGCCCCATTGCTGCAGACAACACCCCCACCACTTGTTGAACATGGAACCTTCATAGAACCTTCACCCCTACGTTTTAGAGTCTTTGGTATGGGGAGGTACTCTGCAGGCCATCAAAAGAGAAACAAAAACACCAACCCAGGCACAAAACCTTTTACAATCTGTCCTGCCTGCAAAATGTGCTAGGGCAATGGCACAAAGCTTGTGGGAGTAACCAACCAATGTCTGATTTGATGGAACCCATATCTGATACTGCTTGGGTGACCAAGAACCAGAGACCAGATAGTCCAGAGACCTGGGGTAAAACCAAGCACTACTGATCAAAAAAAAGGGGGTGGGGGTGATCAATGAAAGACTCGTAATGATTTTCTGCTATACTCATAGGTCAGTGTCTTATTCAGTCATCATCAGAGAAGCTTCCTCTGGCAGCAGATGGGAACAAATGCAGAGACCCACAGCCAGACATTATGTGGAGAGAGTCAAAATGGGTTGTCTTCATCAAATCCCTCCCCTCAGAGCTCAGGGAACCCCTTGGAAGAGGAGGCAGAAAGAGTGTAAGAGCAGACAGGATGGAGCACACCAAGGAAACAAGGCCCTCTGAATTAACTAGGCAGAGCTCCCAGGGGCTCCCAGAGACCGAAGCAATAAGCCCAGGGCCTGCATGGGTCTGCACCAGGTCCTCTGCGTGCATATTGAAACTTTCAGTTTAGTATCTGTATGGGACTCCTGAGTGTGTGAACAAGTCTCTAACTCTTGTGACTTCTTTGGGGGCTTTTTTCCTTCTGTTGGTTTGCCTTGTCCGACTTTGATATTGTTTCATCTTCTATTTTATTTTGTCATGTTTGGTTGTTAGCTCTTAGAAGCCTGTTCTGTTCTACTGAGAGACAGAAAATGGAGTGGATCTGTATGGGAGGAGAGGTGGGCGAACTGGGAGGAGTAGAGGGAGGGGAAATTGTAATCAGGTTATACTGTATGAGAAAAGAATCTATTTTTAATAAAAGGGAAAAAGAAAATGCAGTCATGTTCAGTCAGTAAGGAAAATAAATCAAAGAACTAGATTTGATTGTTTCTCATATTATTTCACTAAACCCACACAAACTGTGGTTAACATATAGTTAACATGTAACTGCTGTGGGATGTTCTGTATGGCAAATGTGTTGCTAATTAGTCAATAAATAAAACACTGATTGGCCATTGGCTAGGCAGGAAGTGTAGGCAGGACAAGGAGGAGAATAAAGCTGGGAAGTGAAAGGCTGAGTCAGAGAGACACTGCCAGCCGCCACAATGACAAATAGCATGTGAAGATGCCAGTAAGCCACGAGCCATGTGGCAAGGTATAGATTAATGGAAATGGATTAATTTAAGCTGTAAGAACAGTTAGCAAGAAGCCTGCCACGGCCATACAGTTTGTAACCAATATAAGTCTCTGTGTTTACTTGGTCGGGTTTGAGCGGCTGTGGGACTGGCAGGTGAGAGAGATTTGTCCTGACTGTGGGCCAGGCAGGAAAACTTAAGCTACATGTAACTAACATGTAGTTAGACAACTCACCTTTTATTTTAGTTAGCAAAGATGAGCATAATGGCTGCTTCCTAAGTCACTTTCTTCTTTTTTTTTTTTTTTTTTTTTTTTTGTGGTTTTTCGAGACAGGGTTTCTCTGTGTAGCTTTGCGCCTCTCCTGGAACTCACTTGGTAGCCCAGGCTGGCCTCGAACTCACAGAGATCCGCCTGGCTCTGCCTCCCGAGTGCTGGGATTAAAGGCGTGCGCCACCACCGCCCGGCTCACTTTCTTCTTTTATAAATGAGATCAGTTAACTGTTATTACGAGTGCTGGCTACCTTAATTTCACCTTTCCAATCAGAGATAATAAAGTACACCTTCAAAAAAAAAAAAAAAAAAGAAAGAAAGAAGAGAAGCCCATGTAAGTTACTGTGAAACAGCATTTACTCAGACACAAAGCAAATCTCGAAGAATGAAAAGTAATTGAAATAATTCTGTATATCTTATCTGACCACAGTGCAATAAAGTCTGAAATAAACAGAAAAGAATCTCTAGGAATTACATGAACATGTGGAGATTAGACAGCAGATTACTACATGGTGAGTTAGTTCAAGAAGAAATCAAGATGGTTGTAAACATTCCCGGAAATCAAGGAAGATGAAAAGAGCACATAGCCAGACCTCTGGGAGACACTAACAGCAGTCATAAGACAGACCTTTCTAGCTCTAAGTGCACATTAAAACGTTAGGAAGAACACAAACAAGCACTTGATGATGAGCTAAGGCACTTTAGAAGAAGAACAGACTGAATCAAGGTCCAGGAGATGGAGGAAATCCTAAAAGCCAGGGTAGGAATGAATGAAACAGAAGCAAACAAACAGTATAGAGAATCAACAAATCTGACAGATGGTCCTTTGAAAAGATAGTTAAGTTCAACAGATCCTCAGCTGAGTTAGCCCAAAGGAAGGAAGGAAGAAAGAGAGAGAGAGAGAGAGAGAGAGAGAGAGAGAGAGAGAGAGAGAGAGAGAGAGAGAGAGAAAGGGAGGGAGGGAGGGAGGGAGGGAGGGAGGGTCCCAAAGATCCCAGATAGCCAAAGCAACCCTGAGCAAAAAGAACACTGCTGGAAGGATTTCCATGGCAGAGTTAAAGCTTTATTACAGCAGTGTGGTAATAAAAACAGCATGGGCCTGGCACAAAAGCAGGCATCAAGTCATTGGAACAAAACAGAAGACCCAGATATTAGTGTACATAGTGACAGCATTTGGTAAAGATGCTTCCAATTACACCCTTACAGAAAGAAAGCACTCAAACCATACTGGATGCCCATATATGGAAAAATGAAATCAGATGCATGTCTACCACCCTGCACAAAAATCAACTCCAACTGGATCAATGACTTCAACGTGAAGCCTGGGACTCCAAAACTGCTAGAAGAACATGAAAGAGCACCCTACAGCATGTAGGCAGAGGAAAGGACTTTCTGAATAGGATTGCATTTGCTCAGGGATCAAGGCCAACAACTGACAGACGGAACCTTATAAAACTTAAAGTCTCATTATAGCAAAGGAAAGGAAGCCTCAGAGTGGGAATCTTTGCTAGCTACATCTCCAATAAGGAGTTAATATCTAGACCACAGAAATAAATAAAAAAAAAAAAAACAAAAAAAAACCCCAAAGAATGGGGGAAACAAATGGCCCAATTTAAAAATGGGCTATGGATTTGAAGAGAGCGTTCTCAAAAGAAGAAATAAAAGTGGCTAAGAAATAGCGTTGAAAGGGTTCAGTATCCTTAGCAATCAGGGAAATGCCAATGCAAATTACTTTAGGAGTTCATCTTACCCCAGTCAGATGAACTGGGTGAGATCAGGAAAGCAACTGACCCCAAGTGCTGGTGAGGATGCGGAAGGAGGGGCCCTCACTCACTGCTGGTGGGATGACAAACTGGTGCCTCCGTTCTGGAAGTCAGTGTGGCGACATCTCAAAAAGTTAACAATGGATCTGTCAAATGATTCAACCATGTATCTCCTGGGCATATACCCAAAGGATTCAATGTCCTACTATAGAGATGCTTGATTAGCCACAGTCACTGCTGTTCTACTCACAGTAGCTAGAACATGGAAACAACCTAGAGGTCCTTCAACTGATGATGGATAATCAAACATATGCACAGCAGAATTGAATTCAGCCATAAAGAAAAGTGAAATTTGCAGGCAGATTGTTGGAACTGGAAAATATTATATGGAGTGAAGCAACCCGTATTCAAGGAGTCAAATGCTTGTGTGCTTTGTCTCACTTGCATATCCAAGTCTGAACCTTTAGATCTGAGCATATAATCGAAAGTAACCACAGAAGCCAGGAAAGTAGAAAGGGACCATGGGGAGAGGGCCAGAAGGAGCCCTAGAGAGGAGGGTAGTAGAACATAGGTGCTATAAAGGGGGGGGAAGGAGAAAAATGGAAGCTTTAATTAGGGAGAGGAAGGGTAATACAGAGAGAGGGAGGAAAGAGAGATAAATAGCACTAAGGATATTTGAAAAAGCCACAGGGAAACACATTATTTCATAATCTCACTTAAAATACATAATATATTTATGTGTATACATAAATATATATTTTTAAAATGTAAACATGGTTACATACACGGGGTAATAACACTCCTCCCTCCAGGAGCCATAGACAATCTAGCAAGAGTTCCAGTGCCAAGCATGGGAAATACTCCTTTGAATTGGTCAGGGGGACCCATGAAACTCCCAGAACAATATGGGCTATTGCACTGTCTTTGGTTGCCTCCCAGAACCTGAAGGTAAGTTCCTATTGCTGAAGATACCGCATACTTTGGGCACAGGACCTGGAGGAATTGAGCTGGAGACCTGAAATTCTCCTCCCTAAGGACTAGCTCTTATATAAGAAGTAGTAGTCACACCTGGGTGGAAAGTCTAAGAACCACACAGCGTGTTCCCAGGTGGAGTGACAGTGGCACTTTTATCTCTGGGTAGCTAACATTATTGGATTTAACTCCTACTCAACAGGAGGGAGTTCAATGCTCGGTTCTGTAAATCTAGCCAACCACCCATGGCTGAAGGGGTCATAGACTCTAGAAGAAAGCCAACTACTGCTGTTTTCTTAAACCAATATAAATTCGAATTATATTTTACATATCTTTATACCCACAGATAAGTGGAGCTCTCACCCCTCATTAAAAAGAAGCTTCTTTTTGCAGTAGAGAGAGGCTATTACAAAAATCTGCAACTGGTCAAAACATAGAGAACAGATGATCCTGGGGTGCCTGGCTCCAGTTCATTCATCTTTAATTCACTCTTACACTGAAAGTTCAGGAAACATTATGGAAGAAAGAGCAGAGGACAGGGACTCCAGCTGCTAAATAGTGTCTTCTAGATGTGGCATGCATGCTGCACTCATGTGTGGGTATAAGGTATATAGTTAGAAATTACAATTGTTTAGGAGAATGGCACTCATAGGCTTTCCACTAGAGTCAATGACTTCTCCAGTCATAAAATCTCAACAATATGCTTAGCTAAACAAGACTTGTATAATGACAACCTCGGCTGATGTACCAATGTAGATGGAGAAAATTTCAAAAGTCCCCACCCTAAGTGAAGAGTTATAAGCAATTAATATAGGAGAATCAGTTTTCTTCAGGGACGAGCTCCATGATAGGTTATCCAATCTCAAATGTTCATCCCTAAACACGTGCACATATAAACAATACTAATTTGACTCAGTAAGTTGTGTATGTGTGTGTGTGTGTGTGTGTGTGTGTGTGTGTGTGTGTGTGTGTGTGTCTATGTGTAACAATAATAAGGAAAAAAGGGTCATAAATTTTAGTGAGATTGGGGGCACAGGAGGAGTCAAAGAGGGGAGAGTCAGGGATGGGAATGATGTAATTATAGTACTCATGAATGAAATACTCAAATAAATAAATAAATGAAAAGAAGTATGTTGGGAATGAGGAAAAAGGAGATCCATTTCAAGATGAGTGTGGAGTTCCATCCCAAATTTACATGTTGTCTTGTGATATTACTAATTTCAAACACAGGAAAGAAAGCAGCAGATGAAGTTAGAGGTTAGAGTGGCCATTTAGGAAGCAGGAAGAAAATGCCCCTTTTGCGGGATGGACTTGAGAGACCTGAGAACTCTCATTGGTGGCCTTTGGTTATTGGTCTCCGAGTTTGAAAGTCAACAGAGTTCAATTAAAGTACAATTTGGAATCAGCATCTAGAGGTCTACCAAGGCCACAGGAGTAGCATACCTAGAGGGGAAGGAAAATGGAGCACAAATGCTCAGCCTAGAAGGACCAAGAAAGATGAACTTCAGAGTATCCACAACGCACACACAAAGGAATTTCATTCTTCAAAAACCTAAAGGTAGAACCGCCATATGACCCAGCTAGCCATTCTGGGGTCTGCATATACCCAGAGAACTCCAAATCCTACCACAGGGATATCTGCACATCCCTGTTTACTGCTTCTCTGCTTACATTAGCAAGGAAATGGACCAACCTAGATGCCCATTAACAAATAGATAATGAAAATGTAGTATATATATGAAACAGAATTATTACCAAGTTGTAAAGTAAAATAGTGAATTTGCAGGAAAATGGATGGATTTAGGACAATATTAAGCAAGGCCACCCAAACTCAGAAAAAAAGAGAAAGAAACATATAATGGTATAGATGTTACATAAAAAAACCATCTGTATGTGTATATGGTATAATATTTAGGAAAGAGACTAAGGAAAGTTAACACTAGGTGAAAAGAAGGGACAGAATGCAGGCAAAGGGCACAGGAGTCACAAAAGAGGATATGAAGTAGTTGTCTTTCTGGTTTCAACTGTGTCATAGTATTTGTCTCCTATTCTTTTTTGCATGGATAAGTGCATAAAAATGTAACTGACAGTGAAAGTCGAAAACTCAAAGTCAAGCTTCAGAATGGTGAGTCTCACTGTAGAGAAGTTCATGGAAGACGGACAGAGTTTGGGAATGGGCAAGTGTTCCCTTGAGTGGCTTTCTTAATCTAGCTGTGTGAGGATTTTATTTTTGACTTCATTATAAGAAAGTGGTTGTAAAAAGTAAGACAATTCCTGTTAATTGAAAATTATCTTTGTGGAAAGGAGTAAGTATAGTTTCCTTATCAATACAAACAGAAGCAGACTGGATGCCACCGCAGAGAGTCGGGTTGAGCGCAATCAACATGGGGGTCGGGCTGAGCGCAATCAACATGGGGGAACAATAGGAAATGATAGAGGGTGTCAGATGGAAGCAGCCCCTGAGCCCCTCCAGATGACCGTTAGCCTGGGAAGACACCCCCTCCCCCAGGGCTGCCAAATCTCCCAGTATTCTAAGGGGAAATACAGGCATATTGTCTGACAGAAACCTTTCTGGTTATAAAGTCCCTGTGTATGAATTCAGCAAGGGAACAACATTTATTAAGCACAAACTATGTATAAGACAGTAATCTAGGGGGTTGGGGATTTTTGTATTTATAAAAGAGACCAAAGTCTTTCTGTGGATGAAGTTCACACTCAGTTGTGGGAATGCACACAACTATCAAATGAGTAAAGGTCATGTGTTGAGGTGAGCACTAAAGGACTGTAAATGGGTATTTGATCTATAATTTGGGAGTATATTTCTATATCAAACACCATGGCATAAACGTACCCTACCGAAATATTTAGATAAAAGGCCTTGGGGGATGTAAGGAGAGCCACAGAGATATCTGTTTTCAGATTCAAACAAAGAGAAAACAGTAGTTACTAACTCTGAGTGGAACTTTGCTCAGTGTGAGATTTTGTTCAGTGAGCTCAAAGGCCAGGATAGGGAAAAGAGTCAATACTTAGTGGAGAGTCTGGGGAGATGAAGGCAGAGAAAAAAGGGAGACTCGGACCATAAGGATCTGGTCAGTGATTGTGTCTGAGTTTGTGTCCTGAGATTAGGAGCTGCCAAGTAACCTGTCCTTGGGAATTTAAGAATAAGGGGAGGGGCAGACACCTCCCAGAAACTCTCTGCAGTGGCCCAGGCAAGAAAGAAAGATTGCTTGCTTCAGATTGTCATATGCGAAAGGGCAAGCCTGTCAAGTGAGCTGTAATTTGAAGGCAGAGAGGAGAGAATATTCATTAGATTTCTAGGTGGAGTATGAGAGAGTGGAGGCAAGAGAGATGACTCCTGGGAACGTGACCTACACCGAATGGAGAACAGAATGACATTCGCTAGAGTGGGGAAATAGGTGTGGGAAGAAATGGTAAAGACTGGACTCCCCCCTCCCTTTTTCTCTACTTCTAGCTTTAAAACATCTTTTAGATCTCCAAGTGGGGTTGCCATTTAAGCAGCCAGTCCTATGTACTGATGAAGGTGATCCAGACTAAACGTATGACTTGAAAATTCATAGCTGTCAGAAGGGGTAAGACTGGAGAGCCTACAGGTTATCATTCTGCAGGACCAGTCCCTTCACAAGCTCCAGCAGGTCATAGATGGGTAGATGCTAGGGTGGCCCACCCAAGGCCCTGGATGTGGACCTGCGTGATAAGTTGAGCTGGTCAGACCTGGCTGCTGGGGCCACCTATCTCAGGCACGGGGGCAGAGTCAGCTCTCTCACGCTCCATGGTGAGGGATGGGGTCATCTCTCTCAAGTGCAGGGAGCCAGTTCTCAGGGTGGCTGCGGGATATTGGGATATCTGAGAGGTATCTGAAAGGAGTTTCAGTGAGGGTCCATTATGATGGTGGACCAGAAACTAGAGGCCTTGAACCAGACCAATGACTCACTGCAATGCACACTGCAAGTAAAGCTGATAGGACACAAGTGTGTACTGTGTGACACACTGCGACTCCCAGCGCCACTAAGGAATGAAGAGGTGTTGAAGAGGCAGGGAAGATGGAGGAGAAGAATCGGTTTTTTGTTTGTTTGGTTCGCTTTGGTTTTTTAAATTTTCTTTTTAGGGGAGGGTACTGTAAGGGTGAGGGCAGATACAGATGGACTGGGAAATGAGTGGAATTAGGGCACATGATATGAAATTCCCAAAGAAGCAATAAAGAAATTGTTTTTTTTTTTTTTTTTCAGCGAGTAATGGATGTTGGGATAAGGGGACAGATCAAAGGACAGAGAACTCACACATTTCATTTGGAATCTGTGGAGCAGGCAATAAAGGCAAAGTGGAGGCAATAAAACCGGATGAGAAGGCACAGACAGTGAACTAGGAGACCAAGCCAGCAAAACTTGGTGCTGATGAGAAGGGAGTACATTAAGGTAAAGGAACGAACCGGTCAGTGGGGTCCTATCGGCTGCCAGCCCCAAGAAATGAGGTCATTAGTAATACAGTTGCTGTGGACATTGGGATCTGGAATAACTTCAAGATGCAGAGGAACGAGGACATGGCGACACATCCCTGCAACCTCAGCACCTGAGAAGTTGAGGCAGGAAGATTGTGAGTTCAAGACCAGCCTAGCCTTCATAGTGATACATTGTGTTTCTTTTCTTTTCTTTTTTTAAAGCAGGAAAACTAGGCCCAGAAACATAGCCAAAAAGAGGGTCTTTGCATTTTTTTCTAAGGATCAGAGATTATGAGCTTATGTTTACATGAAAGAGCCATTGGGGTAAAACCAAACAACTGGTGATGTAGGTGAGGAGAAATAATTACTTCAAAAGTGTCCTGGAGGAGAAGTGGGCCGGGTGTGTGTGTGTTGGAGTTTAGATAATGACTTCACACTGTCAGAATACATATCTGTATGTATAGGTCTTCTCCTATAGCCTGCATCAGGCCATGCCTCTCTGCAGCTCTCTCTAGGACAGAGAATTAAGAAGCAATCTGTGCTGGGACTTGACAGCTCTGAAATTATGGTACCTGGCTCCTCCATGCTGCCTGTCCCATATGCTGTGCTTAACTAAATCATGTGACATGGAAATTCACATCTCAAAAAAATTCGTATTTTGGGTCCCTTTTGGAAACCGAGGGTCTAGTCTAGATATTTAAATGGTGAAAATTTTCTTCTCATCTAGGACTTCAACTAGAAGTCAATACACTGGTGCTCTGTGCCCAGGTTGAGCACACAACAGTGGTCCTTGATGATCCTTCTGGACTGCTTTAAAGAGGTGTTAGGAATATAAAGGGAAGAGCTATTTTTGTGTGACTTGGAGGAATGTGATGCTGATTTCAGGCTAGCCACAAGGCAACTCCACTAGGAGCCAAGCCCAAGGCAGGCTTTGATATGCTAATGAACCAACCCCAATATGGCACTGATATGTTATTGAACCAGCCCTAATAGTTGTGAACACTGATGGTACAAAACTTACAGGCCCAATAGAATAAAACAACAACTGGACATTTGGAGGGGACCCTAGGAGAGCAAGGCCAGACTCCCCAAGGTGTGGCACCTCACGCCGTCTCTGAGATGATACCCATCCACAAGGGGACTTTGAGACTAGCCACCCACCTTGTGTCTCTTGCTTCAGTGACCATGAGTTTTTGGTATATTGCTTAGTTCACACATGCCCACTGTCAGTGCTAGCCTCTGCTGACACTCTCCAGGACCTTTTGCGACTTCCAACAGTGCCATCCTCCTAGCCTGCCACAGCTGAAGGACCTCGCGGGTGGTGAACGTGGGTTGAGCCTGCAAGCTCCTGAATCAATCTTACCAGAGAGGATTCCCCAGCGGAACCCTGTAGCATTATCTGCCTGAGACCATTCCCCTCTCAGTGAGATGTCTGTTTACCTAAGATTACCTTAGCTTTTATAATAGTGTCGTATTGAAAGGAATGTTTGTGGAACTAAACTGAGTATTTTTGAAAAGCAAATCTCACGTGGACATCCTAATTGCGGGGGGCGGAGGGTATGGGGGGGTAGGATCGGGGGCACTCACAGACCATTGGCCATACTGTCCACAGGAGGAAAGAAAGATTTCTTGATTCAACATATCTTGCTACTTTACCCAGGAGAAGAGTTAGTCATACAGCCTGAGGTCCTTCTTCGGGTACAAAGTACAGATATGATGAATGATAACTAAATTACTGAAAACAATTATTTTTATCAGGACCATTACCATCCCCACCAGGACTTAGACCTTGAGTTAGCATTTTCCAAGTCATTAAGAAACATAGGTAGCACCTGTGTATTTTCCTTTACCATTCACAAGTTAATTGTCTCTCAGAAGACATGCTCTGACAGCTTTAAGGTGGTGTTTTGAGTAAGAATCCTCTCTCCTGTCATATAAAATGAAGAGCTGAGTCATCACTTAACTTTGCATTCTGTGCACTTCCATCATAAGGACAGGAGATTTTTTTTTTTTTTAAGTTATGACTGTTGTTGGTTTTTTATTTATTTTTTATTTTAACTCTTTGTTCTTTGGCTCTTTTGGGAGCCCGCCACCCAGCTCCCAAATAAATCACACCTGGAGATGTATTCTTTCTTATGAATGCCTGGCCTTAGCTTGGCTTATTTCTAGCCAGCTTTTCTTAAATTATCCCATCTATCTTTTGCCTCTGGGGCTTTTATCTTTCTCTAATTCTGTCTATCTTTTCTTTCTTTCTTACTCCATGACTGGTTGTGTAGCTGGGTGGCTGTCCTCCTCCTCTCCTTCTCCTTCTCTTGCTCCTTGCTCGCCCAGATTTCTCCCTCTATTTATCCTCTCTGCCTGGCAGCCCCGCCTATCCTTTCTCCTGCCTTGCTATTGGCCATTCAGCTCTTTAATAGACCAATCAGGTGTTTTAGATAGGCACAGTAACACAGCTTTACAGAGTTAAACAAATGCAACGTAAAATAATTCAACACATCTTTGCATCATTAAAACAACTATTCCACAGCATAAACAAATGCAACACATCTTAAAATAATATCCCACAACATATGATTTCATTTTTTAAAGTTTTCATTAACATGGCCAGTTTTGTCAAAGTTTCTAGCCAGACGCTAAATAAATACTGGCTCATAAAGGAATCTGCACTCAAGGTGACAATCCAGAGTCTTCTATGAAATGATTAGGCAATAAACACATCCACTTCTAGTTTAAAATGGTTAAATGAACATTCATGCATATTTGTGCTCTTCAAAAAGCCTCTCACTAACATGGCAGGAAAGGGATGTTTTAAAGGCATGAAAACACACGACAGTAAATACAGCAGCGGACATGCCAGCCAGTAGTTGAATGGTGTACTGAGTTAGGGCAGAATGGGAAGCGGAAACGTTATAGTCGGCAACCAGCCATTTACGGTGCAGGATTTTAAAGTCCCAAGCACGTCTGCAAAGAGGATGAGGGATTAAACTGGAATGGGGATCAACTGAAAGTCCATGCAGAGTGCACAGACCCAAAGGACTTCCGTGATATGCAGTGTGTGAGTGACCTTCTATCCTGAAGGGAGTAGGGAGTATTGGGGGGGGGGGGGCAGGGAGGAATCGGAACCCCTGACACTGGAAAATAGAGGGTGAAAGAAAAGAAATAGAAGTGGCAGCTATTGAATGCTAAGGCCTCGATCCTCTTTGCGTAGGACCCAGTATGGTTGGTATATACTTCTATGTTCACTCAGACAAGATTTTGGAAATTGTTTCTAGAGAGGTGAGTCTTAGTTAAAATGCTTTTAGATGATTGTGTACACAGTCAAGTTAGTTAAAATGCTTTTAGATGATTGTGTACACAGTCAAGTTTCCGGCCCTAATAACCCTGCACTTTGGCTCATCAGGAAGCCAGTCTTAACCACATAGCCAGGGCCTTCCACCAGCTTTCTGGATAGTCTCTCTTTCATAGAAAGCCAAGTCATGGAATATAAGACTCCTGGGGAAGGTTCCAACTTGAAAAACAAAGGCCCAAGCTAACAAGTGCAAACCAAAAGGAACTCAGAAAATAGATGATACAGAAAGAAAGAAAAAAAAAAAAAGCCCACTACCAAAACAAAACTTGATGTAATTAACCAGATAGAAAACAAGGCATTTCATACATTCTAAGGACAAATGTAAAGGATTGTATCTCTAACCAGGAGCCGGGCAGGGCACACTTGTTTCTTTTATAGCAGTCATGTAAGAGAAGGGTAAGGAGTGAGGAGAAGAGGTAGCAGTTACAGAAGAGCTACAGCTCCTGGCCTAAGCCTGAGAGGTTCCGTAACATCTCCTGATACCATCTCCCTGGGAACCAAGCCTAACACACGAAACTTGAGTCTCGGTAGTGCCATGCACACTACGTCCAAACCACAACAGAGGGTTAACATTACCTAAGCTGAGGTGCTAAATTAGGAAGGGGGGGGGAGTGGCTTGGGCTGTGCTATTCCTGACAGAATGACAAGGGTATGTAAAAACAGTTTACACAGATAGCAGCGCTGTGATGGCTAAGCAAGGCCAGGTCTGACTAGAAGAGTACACGGTGCACGCCCCTTACCAGTGTTTCTCTCTCATCTCTCCCCACCCCGTGTAAGTCTACTTGAGGCAGAATGGAGATCTGCTTCTTGGGATGCAAGACCATAAATTGAGGCAAATACATTACAGATGGGATGACTGGAACATCGAGAAAGAGTCCAGCGGCTCAACAATCTTGAATATTTACACAAATGACCTAAATAATCATCTTTGCCAGAGAACAAATTCTGCTGGGGTAGAGAAAGAATGAGAACAGCTGGGTGACTTCAGCGCCCTTTGCACCCCTTTTGAGAATCTGACATTTTTCACAGGTTTATTTAGTCTATGTCTTGACAGATCATGTGACCCTGGGCAGGTCCCCTTGATTCTCTGAATTGTTCATGTCTGACATTGTCATTACTCACTGTCAATGATTGATTGAGTATTAACGGAAGTTAAAGTACCAGATGTTTGACTCATTTCTTTTAGTCCTCAACATTACGAGGTCAGTATTACGATCATGTGTGGGAAGCCAGCTCCCACCTTTTAAAGGGTTCCTATGAGGAGGAGAGAGGAATAAGAAACTCGTCGATAGAAAGATAGCAGAGATAAGACAGACAGAAACACAGGATAGCTTCGGGAGGACCTGGGTCAAAATCCACTGGCCCCTTCTGTCTCTTCAAAAGGGCTTTTTATAACAATGCCAAGAGGCAGGGCAAAAGACCTCCCCCTTGTCATCAAAGCACACCGCACAGCCAAGTGCAGACCCTTCCAAACACCTGGGAACCACACACGTGGTCAAATCATTCCCTTATGCAGCCCTGCTGGGTAAAGCAAGCTCAGATTCTCGGACCCTGAGTAAGGGCTTGCTAGGTCTCTACAATCATACAGGCCTATTTTATACCCCGAGGTTGTTTTACAGAGTGGCTGACAGTGGGCCACACAGAAGGCAAAGGAACAGCAGTGTCAGTGATAGGGCCTGCGTGCGTCTGAATCTCAGAACTGCCCACTCTGCCCCTGTGCTACACTGCCTTTTATCATGGGTGTGTGTGTGTGTGCGTGTGTGTGTGTGTGTGTGTGTGTGTGTGTGTGTGTGTGTGCACGTGTGTGCCAGTGCACACTCACCTGCACACATGAGCACACACACCCACACCCACACACTCATTCCTTCCCTCCCCCCACAGGCTCGAATTTTCTTGCCCTTTCTCTTTCTCTGCTTTGGCAGCAACAATTCACTGGAGTCTCATAAAACCAGGCCCTGTCAAAGAAACATTTGCTCACGAGGTCAACCTTACACTCCCACTTGGCTGGAGACTCTTCCCTCACGCACACCAGGAGCAGGCTGAAGCCGTTCTGCCAGGGGGACACATTACATTTTATTGGCTCCGCTAACCAATTAGTGCTGCACCTGAACTTAGTAAGAAATGAACAAATTAAACCCTGACTGCTGTAGCACACTGATACCTCAATTAGTGAATTCTTGGTAAATAAAACTCCTAATTGAAAACAGCCTAGATGTCTATTAGCTGATGAATGGATAATGAAATGGCATATTATTTAAACAAGGACATATTATTCAGCTGTTAAGTAAAACAGAATTATGAAATTTGCAGGAAAATGGATGGAGCTAGAAACAATCACCCTGAGCGAGGTAACCCAGACCTAGAAAGACAAACACTGCATTTCCTCTTAAATGCGGATGTTAGCTTTAGCGATGTGTGTTTCATTCAGAATGTCCACAGGGGTTAGGTAGCTAATAAGGGACCAGGAAGGAAAAAGGGGTTTTCCAAGAAAGGGAAAGTAGAGTGTTAGAAAGGGATAGACGGAAAATTAGGAGGGTGAAATGGTGTGTGTGTGTGTGTGTGTGTGTGTGTGTGTGTGTGTGTGTGTGTGTGTAAGGGTAAGGAAAGGAGGGAGGAACAACTAACACTAAAGGCCTTTTGAAAAGCCAGATGGAAACCTACTACTGTAGAAGTTCCCTAAAATAGATACATATATAAATGGAATTTAAATGACGTTACCATATAATGGAGGAGACGATGCCTCAACTAGATATCATATGCTACCAAATACAACCTGCACTACAGGAATGGGTTACATCTTTTGAGTTGTTGGGCAACGTAGTCCTACAGAGTCCTCCAAATGCCACAGGCCATTGCTGATGCTATTGGGTTGCCCTCCACCACCTGAGAGTAGGACCCTACTCCTGCGGACACACATTCACGGAGACATTGAGCATCACCCCTACTGACCAGCATTCATAGTGTTGAAAGGCATTACACACACTACTGTAGAAGAAAAGCAGTCATCGATCCCATCTAACTATGAACCCCCTTTGAGCGACGACAGCAACCTGCCTACAAGATACACCCACTGGGGCAATAGTGGCACAAATGTTATGGGAGAATGAGGCCAAGAACCAGAGGTTAGACAGGTCATGGGCCAGAGGGGAAACCTACTACAATTATTCTGCTAAATCAGTGGTTCTCGACCTTCCTAATACCGCAACCCCTTAAATACAGTTCCTCATGTTGTGGTGATCCCCCCCTCATCGTAAAATTATTTTCATTGCAACTTCATAACTGTAATTTTGCTATTGTTATGAATCATAATGTAAATGTCTGATGTGCAGGATGTCTGATATGGAACCCCTGTGAATGGGTTCTTTGACCTTGTGCATTCACACACACACACACACACACACACACACACACACATGTATGTTTGTTTTGTTTTTATTTCTTCCTTTTTTAGAAAAGAGAAAGACTATGAAATGAGAGCATGAGTTGTGGTGGCGGCGGTCTGAGAGGAGCTGGGGAAACGGAGAGACTATGACTCAAATATACTGTATGAAAATGTAAAAAGTAATTACAAAAGTAAAAACTCCTCTATAAGAAATAGGGTGTGCTAGATGCAATCTGCAATTGGCATCCACTTGCAAAGGAAAAATTAGCTTTCACCTAGGAGTCTCACTGGATATATTAATCACAATTAAGAGCAGGCCTCATGCCCAGCAGTAGATTTCCAACACAAAATGAACTCTATGGTATTTTTGCAGACCTTTTGTCTCATATTGCTTTTGTTTGGGCTTTTTTTTTTTCTTTTTGTCTTATCGTCTTTTGCTTGTATATTATGGTTTCCAACTTTGTGGTTTTTTTGGGGGTGTGTGTGTCTGTGTCTTGTGCTTTTCCTTTCTTTTTATTTTGGTTGTTGCTGTTGTCTTTGTTTGCCTGTTTGTTTTCTAAAAAGAGAAAGGGTGTGGAGTTGGGTGGGCGGGGAGGATGGGGAGGAGTTGCAGAAGGGGAATCCATGATCAGAATATGTATGAACATTTTTGTCTTGGGAGTTTTTTTTTTTTTTTTTTTGAAAAACACTAGCCATGCCAAGCATGCGTCCTAGTTTGCTTTCTTTTTTTATAATTAATTTTCTTTTATTTTACATACCAGTTTCCCCTCCCTCCTCTCATCCTGTTCCTTCCCCCACCTCCCTTCTACCCACCCCCATCCCTTTCTTCAGAAACAAGAAGTAGGGTGTGCTCAACTGTTTTCATTAATTTACTTAATTTCACTTAATTTACAGTGCAGAACAGCCTAGATTTGCAGCTGTGTGACAAAAAAAGAAAAAAAGAAAAAGAAAAAAAGAAAACTCAGCTCAAAGGCTTGTTGTTGTTGGACATTTTAAGATACATGAGGAAATACTGTAGGCTTCTGGGAATGCATATAGAAGGTTCCTTGGAGGGAGGAACTGAAAGACCCCGTAGACCAAAACGTACTCTCTTGTGACCTTGTGAGCTGGGAGACTTCCTAGAAGGGAGAGGAGAGGTGGAGCGGCCTGAGACCTTCAGACTCAAAGCTGTTTATGTGGTTTCAGTTTCTTAACTTCCCTGAATCCCAGTGGCCTCCCTCACCTACAAGAAGAAGGGCAGTATCTGGCTGATGGGTTGGTAGACTTGTCTTTCAGGAAATTGTAATATCCTCTTCCACATTTACACCTGCTCCTGGTCCTGTTGATTCTACGGCATGGCTTCGAGGCCTCCCTCTGAGTTTCTGTTTGCTCTCTCCTTGGTTACCCACCCCCTTAAGACGGTGTCTCTCCTGGCTCTAGCACCATCTCCGACATTTCAATCTCATGCTGTGCATTTTCACTTAGACACCCGGCTAATGCATTTTATACTTAACCAGCAGAAAGCCCAATTAGTTATTTCTTCCCTCAATTGTCTCCAGGTTTTGGGATAACAGTCCTTTTAAAGCTATCCCTTCACCTTACACATGCTCACATTACTGAATCACCTTTAGGATTGTTCAGCTTCTGCTCAGTTGTTAAACTCTGTGGACTCCTTCAAAATGTCTTTGGTCTGAGCAAGGAAGGAAACCCAAGGGTTTAAAATAATTGCGTGGTTTTCTTTTTTAAGAGTCACGGGTCTATTTCCCTATTGTAGATTCATTATTTTAAAAACTGAAATTAAGGCACTTGCGTTCCCCAGTGTTAACTTTCTGGTGTGCCTCTGGAGTCACTCCATTTCCAGGATCTGCGCACAACTTCCAAATTAGCTGGTGCTTTCCTGTGAAAACTCAACAGTCTGCTGATGACACACCGGCTCCTCGACTCTCTTTCTAGCCTGTTTCTCAATCCTAGTGGCACCTGGCCCTTTCTTGACCACTTGCTCAACCATTCTTCCTTCTTTCTTATCCTTTGCCCCATCACACTGACACTCACTAGTCCGGTTTGGTAGGACCAGTGGGTCTTTAGTCTGCTCTATCCACGTGCCTTCCTGAACTCCAGACCACTTATTTTGCTGTTGCATACCCAGAGCATTCATCATATGAACAGATTATGGATTCTTGGAAGGAAATATTAACGCTTCCGAGTTGGTCTTTTCTACCTGGGCAAGAGCTATGCGTTCTCATCCCTACAAAATCATAGACTTATTTTTACGTATCTTTATGTTCCCTGACCTCATTACATAAATGTGTCATTTGGGAATTGGAGATCTCTATAGGGATTATAAATTGTTCCCAGACATTTTGAAATCGATGTGGAATGAGATGTTGGAAGACACATGGCTACCTTTCAGAGTGCAGAATAAAGACAAGGAATTTGTGTTCACACAAAGCCCTAGGTTCCAAAACTTCTCTTTGAATACCTAAGTCACTGTGCTCTATGCAGAACCAATCTTTGAGGGTTGTCCATTCCAGAGAATGGGCTGGGGAGATAGCTTAGTCCGTAGAATACTTGCTTACAAGCAGGAGGACCCGAGTTCGATCTCCAGGACCTATGTAAACATGCCAGCTGTGCTAGTGCTCATCTGTAATCCCAGCACCAGGGAGGCAGAGACAGGTGTGTCCCTGGGGCTCACTGGCCAGCCAGTCTACCCCAGTCAATAAGCCCCAGGTTCTAGTGAGAGACCCTGTTTCAAAAGAGGTACACAAGAGTACCCAAGGATGACACCTGAGGCTGTCCTCTGTCCCCCACCCCCTCACGGGGACATATGCACACACGAACACAAATGTGCATGCACACACACACACACACGTTTTAGAATCAAGTTAGATTTGCATTCTAATCTGATCACTTCTTAACTGTACAGATTTTGGTAGAAATAACCTTTTTGTTCTCTCATCTGTGAAATATTGACAGCTTTCCCACTTCCTGAAGTTGTGCTGGTAAAATGGTAATGGTACATGTACAAAGCACCTGGAATACAGCAAATCTGGGCCAGCAGTTAAAATAAAATACTCTAAGTTATACATTTGAGGGTTTTGTTCTTTTCGTAGTAATGCTCACATTTTTATGCATGTCTTTCTTTTTAAATTAAGTAAGTAAATCATGTGATATTTGTAATTCTTTCCCTCCAGAGTGTTGTAATTATTTTGGGTGGTGACAAGCATTACTTAGGGATCCACCCATTATTCCTTCTACTCGTTTCTTTGGAAAGAACTTATTACCGAGACAAAGTACTTTAGCACGTGCATGCTCAAGAGTATTTGGTGTTGCTAAGCTGGGTGATGAAGATAGTTTTGGACCCTTTGCTGAGCCCACTGTTCTAGATATCAAGCTACGGTGCTCATTCAACACACATTTAGAGAATTCTTTCAAAGTTTTCTCTGTTTTTTTTTTTTTTTTTTTTTTTTTTGGTTTTTCGAGACAAGGTTTCTCTGTGTAAGCTTTGCGCCTTTCCTGGAACTCACTCTGTAGCCCAGGCTGGCCTCGAACTCACGGAGATCCGCCTGCCTCTGCCTCCCGAGTGCTGGGATTAAACTCTAGGATTTTTTGTTTTTGAGAAATGGTTCCATTATACAGGCCACGTTAAGTTGGAACTTTGAAGCCCAGGCTAGCCTTGAGCCCCAAACCTCTTGCCCAACCTTCCAAGTTTACAGGCATGAGTCACTAGGGTGTGATGTAAACTCCAGAATGCTTTAAATACTGTTAGATGTCAATGAGCGCCTATAGGAGACCCTTTCCTATAATCCCTGCATTGGGCAACACAGTGTTTGGCTAACTAAGGAAGCATGAATCAGAGGAAACACTTGCTGGAAACAAGATTCCTCTTCAAAAGCTCACACTAACCTGCAAGGAACCACGAGTAAACTTTAGGAAAGATTATTAGCGTAGGGTGTAACAAACACTCTCACAGCTGGTCCACCATCAAAAGAGAATTTCAGGTGAAGGATTTCACCAGGCAGGTAGATCAGCTATGGGAATAGATAATGCAGGCTAAGACTCCGCTGACCAGACCCACATACACAATTAAAGGGAAACACTTTGGGGCTCTTTACATGAGGACCTGCAACTTACCTTCCTCTCCCTCTCTCTCTCTCCCTCTCTCTGTGCTTTTGTCAGAGACTCACTGAGGTACTGTGGCTGCCCCGATGGTAACCACATGGATCTGGGGCTTCACAAACCGGGTTGCACAGTGATACACCTAAAATAATCTTAATTCCCAGTGCTGTTCTCAAAGATGTGCAGCTTGTCCTGGGCACGGCTTCACCCTCTGGATTTTTTTTTTTTTTCAGTGCTCCCATGTGACCCCAATGTGTGGATCGCTTTGTGTATCATTGGCTATTCTTCACAGCACGAAACAAATCTTTGTCTTAGGGTCTACTACTTACTTCTAAATATCATTTTATAGCAGGACTAAATCCTAATTCAAGGAGGGTCCTTGGTACATAACCAGAACCAGGACTAAGAAAGCAACTCCTTACCCAGACAAGATCTAAAAAAAACCATCAGTCAAGCTCCCTAGACCTCTGTGTGTTGTTTGTTACAGGGTGCTGGCAGGCTGGCCTCCAGCTCCCTATTAGCTAGCCTAAGCTCGTTTTCTTGGATCACCTCCTATTTTCCGTGCTGACACCATGGAGAGACCTAGAAGACAACATACTTGGTCACCGGTTCCCACCCTCCATTTGACATCTTCCAGCTGAAGCCACAAAGGTCCTGGGGTGTGCCCTGTTTCTCAGCTCCCACTGGCCCAGGAATTCCACCGCGCCTACCCCTCGCTTTGCCAGCACTCAGCAGGCGGGAGTTGGAGTTGGGGGAGTTTGGGAGTCTGGGTGGCTTTTTGATATTCCTGAGTGCTGACTCAGGAGCGAAGCGCCCTCCTTCAGAAGGCATACAGTTAGTTGCCCTGCAGACGTAACTCAACAGCAGGCCCACCCCGACCGCTGCTGGGTCCCCAGGGTGACAAATGCTGGCCCGCCCACGCCACGGAGGGAACGCCCTGTGCACGCGGGCCGCCCCACCCCAAATGACGAGAGCCCCGCCCCGCCCCGTCCCGCCCCGCCCATCCCCGCCGCAGCCGCTCAATTAACCGGGGCGCGAAACCGCTCCAGCGGCAGCCGGACGCCCTCTCCTCTCTCTCTCTCTCTTCTACCTGGGGCTATGGGCCGCGCACGCGCGCCGGGGACCCGGTCACCACCGCCGCCGCCGCTGCCGCCGGGGCGGCTGCTGCTGCTGCTGCTGCTGTCATCGCTGCTGCTGTCCCCGACCGTGCGGGGTGAGTGGCCCGGCGCTGGGCTGGAGCTGCTGCGAGGACGGAGAGGCGGCCGGCCAGGCGCGCGCATGCTCATCAGGCATTGTTACCCATACCCGGGGGGGTGAGGGTGGGGGCCGGCGGCCAGGTGCCGGAGGCCTGCGGGACGGATGGGTGCGGAGTGCTGGGCTGTCTGGGCTGGGCTGGATCCTGCGACCCGAGACCGAGGGAAAGCCAAGAGGGAGGGTCGAGGGCGAATCTGCAACCCTGCTCCTGGTTCCTTTATTCTAAGGCGGAGGCCAGAGGGCTGTCCACCTGCGCCCCTGAGAGTCCAGTTGCCAGCAGCGCCCTGCGCCACGCACTTGGGTGTCGCCACGCACTTGGGTGTCGGAACTTGCGCCCAGCCGCGGTGTCGGCGTGGATGTCGAGTACCTTCTGAACCTCTTCTTCTAAACTTCTCTTTAGGGGGAGGGAACGCTTCCACACAACGTTCATTTTGTGTTGTGTCGATAAGAGCCTAGGCGTTTGCAAGTTCCTGTTGGAAAGGTTCAGCATCGGGGAGGAAGTAAAGAGCCATTGCTGCTCTCCTTAGTCCAGGTCTGGGGAAAGGAAATCACCCAGCTGCCTGGAGGTGTCTGCTTTACATCTGCTCTTCTCTTCCTAGGCGACTGCGGCCTACCTCCAGAAATACCTAACGCCACGCCAGAACTGGGTGGGCAAACCAGTTTTTCCGAGCAAAGCAGTGTGGTATATTCATGTAATAAAGGTTTTCAGAAAATTCCAGACAAGCAAGACACGGTGTTGTGTCTTGAAAATGGTCAATGGTCTCCCATCGAAGCATTCTGTAATAGTAAGTTCTTCATTTCTTTGTAGAAGTGTTAGGGGACTGTGTGTCTTGTGGAGGTTATTTTTACACCTCTTTGGAGTGACTGGTAATTGATAGTTTTCTAGCATTATTAAACCCCAGAGTATACATGTTGGCAGTTCACACTCCAGCTAATTGAAGGCGGTACTTCCTATAGCAGGCCCTGCTTCTTCATTAAGAGTTTTCCTTTCTGTTGTACAGGCTAATAGAGAAAATAAATGATAGATCCTGTTTAGGGAGTAAATTATATGTGAATATATTTGGCAAGTACCTTGAGACACAGGTGATCTGCCTTCTTCAACTTCATTTTGTTAAGTAACAAATATAACTCTTGGGAGACATTTTAAGATTTTACTTAAAAAATCTGTTGTTCATATAGCCCTATGTTGGCTTTAAGATACAGTTTTTTAGGTTGATTCTGGCATATCTGAACACAATACAGAGATTCAGAACTAGATAGTGTGTCTGCCCACCTGGGTTCTCTAGTGTAACCTATTGCTTGTTCTTTTACTATAAACCTGTACAGCATGTTACTCTACTAAATACTATAGGCAGTTAAAGCACATTAGTCAGGGAGAAAGGGAGTGGCCCTGAGGCTTAAGGCATTCCTGTCTGCTACATAGGCTTTATATACACTGTACATGGAGGCTATGCTAATTTTCTTTAAAAAATAATAACCTAGCTTAGTTTACTTTTTGTTTGCCTGTATATTGCTCAGGCTGGCCTCAACTCATGGACTTAGAAAATCTACCTGCCTCAGCCTCTCAAGTATCTGGAATTATAAGCTGGGATACCTGGCCTTTTTTTTTTTTCTTAAATTTTTACACTCTAAAATAACAATAAAAATAGAAAGTATAATATGATAAACACATGGCCTGGCCACCTACACACTTATTACCAAACATTATCTACTCTATGTGATTTCATGTGCTATACCCTCATGATTTTCATGGACCGTGGTTGCTATCCCCAGCACTAGTACAAACATGTTCATAAGAAATTGCATTAGTATGGCTGCAGTGTTGCTAGGCAACAGGAATAGTTCTGCTCCATTACATACCTGCAGGAACCACATTTGTATGTGTGGCCCATCATGGATCAGACATATGGTGCGTGACTGACTACAGAAAAGTACCGTGAAGACTTGATTGCTGCCTTTGAGTAACCTGAGTCGGGGGAAACTACAGTGGATCCAGAATCATTCAAAACTAACTTTTGAAACCACAAGGGAAATGGGCTTTACATTTGTATTTTCAACCCCCATTGAAGGCAGGAAACCCATAAGCCCAGACCACATGTTTTAGAGTTTGTAAATCTCCTACAGTATTGCTTCATCTAACCCTTCAAGCAGCCCCATGAATATGTAAGTGGGGACTCTTCTCAGTTTCAGAGTTGAAGAAATCTTCTACTAGAAGGTAAATAATACGCACAAGACTAGTACTTCTTATACCAAAGAGCCAGGCTTCGAGCCCGGGCCGCTTGACTGCTGAGTCACTGTTCCTTGCTCTATCCTTTGCCTCTCTGGAGTGTATTGTTGCAGCTGTTTACACTTGGTGCACACTTTATGTACACAATTCCTTCATCTGACTCCTTGTTATCAGGGGCTGTTGTAAGATTAAATGAGTAAGTGTGTGTAAAACATTTACAAATATTCAGTAAATACAAGGTATTATTCCTATTATTGTTAACATTTATATGTGGAAACTTAACAGACACCAAGTAACTGAGAAATGCAGGTGAATACACCTGATATACTGCAAATACCACAGTAATACACATGTATAGTGTATAATATATGTGTATATATATTATACATACATATTATATATATTTATATATATATATATATATATATAAATGAATATATAAAGATGGAAAGATCCCTCCCCAAAAATAAGTAAATAGTTAAATGAAAAGGAGGTGGTTTAACTACCAGATATTACCAGATGTCAACTTATTTTATAATCTGTTATTACTTTTTCTGTCTCTTTGTTAATTCTTTTAGAAAGCTGTGATGCTCCAACAAGGCTGTTTTTTGCATCCCTAAAAAAGGAATATAACAACTTGAATTATTTCCCGATTGGTACCACTGTGGAATATGAATGTCGGCCAGGATTTCAAAGAAAACCTTCACTATCAGGCATATCAACTTGCCTTGAGAATTTAGAATGGTCCAAAGTTGCTGAATTTTGTAAAAGTGAGTATAATTTGAATAAGTAATTCCAATCATCTGTATTTGTGGAAATCTCTCTTCCATTTGTGCTAGAAATATATGCATGTATATGTGTATAATATATGTATATATATATTATACATACATATATGTTTGTGCTGGAAATATATATACATATATATCTATTATGTATATATATATATATATATATATATATATATATATATATATATATATATATATATATATATATATATATATATAAAAGAATGATTCTTCAAAGAATCTTGAGTATTTTGTTTCTTTTTTTTTTTTTTGAGGCAGGGTTTCTCTGTGTAGCTTTGTGCCTTTTCTGGAACTCACTCTATAGACCAAGCTGGCCTCGAACTCAAGAGATGCACCTGCCTCTGCCTCCTAAGTGCTAGGGTTAAAGGTGTGCGCCACCATGACCCAGCTGAGTGTTATTTTTTAATTAGACAAATGCTTACACAATAGAATACTTACAGATTTCGTGTTTACTTAATTTAAGGTTACCTAAACTGATGACGTACTCTAAGTATGTTGCTTTTTTGAAGCAACAAAACATTAATGTAAAATTTTAAAAAAATGTAAGGGTTAGAAATATCAATGGCTTAGAGAATGAATTTGTGTATATGTGCCTCATATTTAATTTTTTCTCACTTTCATAAGATATAATTAACAAGTAAAAATCATGTAAATTCAAGGTACACATTATTTCATAGTGAATATCTGTATTATTTGTGTGTGTATGTTTTTGATGCATGCGTTTATGTGCTAATGAGTAGGTATGAGTGTACATGTACATGGTGTATGTGTGTGTAGGGGATCAGAGGATAGCCTTGGGTGTCCTTAGGTGCCTTTGGCATGGAACTTCACTTCATAGACCATACTATCTTCTTCCTACACCCCCCACTCTGCGCCCTCACCCCAACTTCCAGGGTTCTGTCTCCCATATTGCCATTACTGGGAATATAGGTGTGTGCCACTGTGTCCAGCAGTTTACATGGGTTCTGGTGACCCAAACTCTGGTTCTCACACCTATAATAAGCAAGCACTTTATTAACTGAGACACTTCCCCAGGCCCTTATTATTCCTGTGTGTTTGTGTTTCTGTGTGCACATGTTTCTGTGTGTGTGTGTGTGTGTGCACGTGCACGCGTGCGCACGCATGTACTTGTAAACCTGTGCATATGGAGGCCAAAGAACAACCTTGGGTGCCATTCTTCAGGTTCTGTTCACCTTATAATTAGACAGGATCTTCCACTGGCCTGGGGCTTCTCAAGGAGGCTAGACTGGCTGGCCAGTGACCCCTAGGGCTCTGCATGTCTCTGCCTGCCTACTTCTGGGATGACAATACCATGCCCAGCTTTTTATGTGTGTCCTGGGGATCAAAGTCAGGTCCTCGCTCTGACATGGAAAACACGTGACCAGCCCAGCTTTCTCTCTACTTCCCTCCCCCATTTACATTTTACTTTTTAAGTTAAAATAAAACTAAGGTGTTTCAATATGGTATTTCCACACATCATTTCATTTTGCTTTGCTCTTATTCACTCAGGGGAGTGCCCTACCCATCGCCTCCTTGCTGACCCCTGATCCCAGGTCATCTTCGCTTTTTGATGTCATGTTAATGTAGCCCATTAATTTTCCTCATTTCCTCTCCCTTAAAACCTCCTCTTCCCCATGCACTTTCAACATAGTGTGTGTGTGTGTGTGTGTGTGTGTGTGTGTGTGTGTGTACACGCATGCGCGCGCACGTGATTATATGCACATATGATTACCATTACCGTCTTGATCCATTAACATATGCAGTACAGTTAGAATTGTGTTCTGTTTATTTTTTTGATCGTGTCTGGTAATTGAATGAAAACAATTGATATTCCTTTTTTTATTTTTTAGAAAAATCATGTCGTAATCCTGGAGAAATAAAAAATGGTCATATCAACATAGTAACGGACATATTATTTGGTTCAGAAATAAGCTTCTCATGCAACACAGGGTAAGTGTCATCACACTAAAAGCTCTATAGTTAATTAATGACAAAACAAATTAGGAGTTCAGTGGATACTGATAGATTTGTGACCTGCGTTCACTGGTTGGTACCAAAACAATCCCTCATAATGAGAGTGGGGGTGAACAGTAGTGATGCACATGTATGTAAATGTCAGAATGAAAGCTATTTTTTATATGCTATTGAAAAAAGTTAAAAAAAACATAATACCTCTTTCCTACAGAACCTTTGTCATGAGCATATTGTAGTTAAACTTAGTAATGTGGTCCAGGAAAAAAAGATTTTTATACTTCTAATGTCTCTAGATTATTTAGATTCCAATACATATATAATTCTAAATATGATTAGTGAAGAAACAATTGAAATATGTTGATGATGCAAAAGTAACAATCCTTAAAGTGTTAAAAATCAAACCAGTTTTAAACTGACTTAAATATTAATTTGCATCTGAGTTTTTCTGTGTGCAGACAAACTGTTAGGTCATGGGCTAAAACATGCCTAGTGTGAAAGTGTTCTAATAGAAAGTCCTTAGGGCTTTTTTAGTTTTTCAGGTAGAACAAGGAAATTCTGTAATTAAGTGCCATCAGCATCTCAGACAGTGGGAAACTTCTGTCCATTTTCTTTCTACTTCCAAGTTAGGTCACCGCCCTCCCTCCCCACTTCATAACCGAGAACTAGACAGTACTAAGTGGATTTAGTGGGTTTACGACAAGAGCACATGGAACTGGGGAGAAAGGGAGGGAGGGGAGGGAGGGGGTTAGAGGAGGAGTTGGAAAAGGGAGGAAGTGGGGGTGGATTTGATCAAAACATCTTATAGGCATGCATAAAGTTCGCAAAAAGTTTTCATAAAAACTAAATGAAACCAAATGCATTTCAAACTTTAAAACAGAAAAATAAATAGTAGCACTTTGCCGCTGCCTTTATTAAACAGAGATTGAGTTGGGTCAAGAGTTCACATTAGTGTAAACTCTTAGCCATGCTACACTGTGAACCCTTTAAATATAAATGCACTCTGTTGTTCATAAAGCCTGTTCTTTTAGAACCTAGCATAAAAGATTTCATCAAACATGATTTTAGAACGTTTTCTTCATTTATGTATTTTTCTATACAGTCAGCAAATGAAGCATTTTGCATGTCTGAAAGTCTTGCCATTTCAGTATCATTTCTGTGAACTAAATGATTTTCTTTTAAATTTCAATAGATCTGTTTATCAACTGTCATTTTTGTCTCCATCTTCTGGTAGAGTCAGTCTTTTAAAATGATGTTTTGGAGAATTGAAAAGACAAGACTTAAGTATCTGAATACAGTAGCCTTCCCTTCTCCTTTAGGTACAGGCTGGTTGGTTCAGCCTCTAGCTTCTGCTCTCTTTTGGGAAATACCGTTGACTGGAGTGACCCATTTCCCGTGTGCACAGGTATGTTTCCTTTTTAAAAATCGTAAGTCCCCACACTGTGGGGCCAAAGGATCAATGAACTCTATTATTTCTCATTTAAGAACTATCCACAGTCTATATTTGTGGTGCCCCAATTTTTCACTGTGTCTCTTTTATTGACAGACTTCTTAATTTATCAGCTATGGGAGGACTCTTAAAGCTGGCTCTTAGCAGTAATGTCCTTAACTCTAGAATACTTTAATTGAGAATTAAGAACTGACTTTGGTTTACATTATACTTGGTCATTTGCTGTCTAATCATTCTTTCTAATAATCAGAGAAGCAGGAGATCTCCCGGTTTTATGGAAGGCAGTATCCCTCAGAGTCTCCATGGTTGATTCCATTTTCTAAAATAAGTGTCGTTGGAAGGCATTTAATATAGGTCTTTTACTGCAAACATGTTCTTTCTCTAAGATCCAGTGTTGCCTACCTGCCTCTTTTTAGAGTAGGTTATCAGCTGAGAAATTACCCTGAAGGTTTTAAGGTAAGATGTTTTTATCATTTAAGGAATAAGGTTGTGTGATAAAGAAACCATTCTTATACTTGAGAATCTCAACTTCTGAAGGAGAAAACACAACATAGAAATAATATCATAAATGAATATATCCAGCCAAATTTAGGTCCGTTAGAGACATGGCTCCCTTTAAAAATGGAGAGAAGTAAAATGCATGCAGTTTATTTGTTTGTTTGTGTGCTAGACACCGATTCTTTGTCCTAATGTATGCTAAGGCCACTACGTCTCACTAAATCCTAGTCATGTTAAAATGTAGACTTTAGCCGGGCGGTGGTGGCGCACGCCTTTAATCCCAGCACTTGGGAGGCAGAGGCAGGCGGATCTCTGTGAGTTCGAGGCCATCCTGGTCTCCAAAGCGAGTTCCAGGAAAGGCGCAAAGCTACACAGGGAAACCCTGTCTCGAAAAAACCAAAAAAAAAAAAAAAAAAAAAAAAAAAAAAAAATGTAGACTTTATTCCATCTTTCATTCTTTTGATACTTAACTTCCAACTTCTTCAAGTGGCTTCTAAAAACCCTAATGTCAAAATTAATGCTAAGTCCATTTGTGTGTGTGTATGTGTGTGTGTGTGTGTGTGTGTGTGTGTGTGTTACTAGGAGGAGGAAAGTTGAAACGTCAGTCCTTTGTGGACTGACACTCTGGTAGCCAATGGGTGGAATCAGTTGATGTGAAAAAACTCATGGGAAGCCTGCTGTCAGGGAACCCACACCCGTCCCACGGGCCCACCCTGCTAAACCCACGATTTCTGTTTTCTTCTTAGGCCTATTTAAACATTTTAATCATTTCTACTCACGACCATGATTCTGTTCCCACTCATGGTAAAAGGTCTTGTAATGACACCAAAAGATGAGGCTGAAAGAAGAGCTGGGATACAGTTTGTTGGCCCAGGCAACCTGGCCTAAAGCCTGGGTAGGCGGTTTTCCCAGTCCGAAGCTAGTATTTTTACCAGGAGATGTTGCCTTTAGGTTCACAGAAAAGTGCCCATCAGGAATGTATCCTGGTGCAGAAGTGTTTGCAAAAGACCCGCTTCCTGTTTGTGCTGCACTAAGCAACAGAATGTTTTCTTTTTCCTCTTTATGGTGAACACCCTTGTTTTCTTGGCTCTCAGCGCCTTTCCATCAGCAGCTGCTGATAGCCACATTCCCCAGGAAAAATCCCTTGTACCTGAGCAATCCAGTGTTACGACCTCTTCCTGTAAACCCCAAGTGTGAGAATCTATTTTTGATTTCCACATTAACTTTTTGTTGTTTTGACATCACCAAAACAAAAAGTGGAAAGCGAATTCTTTTTATCCCCAAACATAATATTTTTGTTAATTATTTGAGAATTTCATACAGTGGAATTCCAATCACACTCACTTCCCATTTTTCTCAGGTCCACCCTCCCACCCCTGCAGTCTTCCCACCCCCCCAAAAGACCGAACATCAAGTCCAATTTGTGTTGCCCGTAGACTTGCTGGAGCATGATCAAACTCCCGGTGGCCAGCCCTTTCAAGAATACTGAGTCCTCTGAAGTGTAGCTCTTCACAGTTGATGGAAGGCGAATTGTTCGCTGGTGAGCTGCTTCTCTTCAAGTGTGCAGCCTTGCTTGGTACACATACGAGTGAGGGTGCCCTGGTCTCCAGTGTGGCTCTGATCACAGAGGAAAATGACTGAGGGATGATGGGCACATTCAAGGATCGACTTCAGTTACACACCAACACAGGGGGGGTCTTGACTCTGAATTAAGCCTCACTCTCAGGAGATCCACGTTTTCCTTTCTCCCTGTGGTTGCTTCATTTTTTTTAAAAATTAAATTCAGTTGACTGATGTTACCTGCTCACCTTTAATCAATGCTTCTCTCCTATGACTGTCTCCTTGGACCCCTGACATCTGCTCACCTTTAATCAATGCTTCTCTCCTATGACTGTCTTCTCGGACCCCTGACATCTGCTCACCTTTAATCAATGCTTCTCTCCTATGACTGTCTCCTTGGACCCCTGACATCTGCTCACCTTTAATCAGTGCTTCTCTCCTATGACTGTCTCCTTGGACCCCTGACATCTGCTCACCTTTAATCAGTGCTTCTCTCCTATGACTGTCTCCTCAGACCCCTGACATCTGCTCACCTTTAATCAGTGCTTCTCTCCTATGACTGTCTCCTCAGACCCCTGACATCTGCTCACCTTTAATCAGTGCTTCTCTCCTATGACTGTCTCCTTAGACCCCTGACATCTGCTCACCTTTAATCAGTGCTTCTCTCCTATGACTGTCTCCTCAGACCTCTCTCTTTGGTTTAGCGTCTCTGAGTTATTTTTCTTTACTACTTCCACACGCTTTACTCCCGTCTGTGTTACTTCTAATCTAGTTTATTTTTCTCCATCTTGACTCTTGCACTGAGGGCTACCCCTAACATTTCTAAGGCCAAGGTTTGACTATAAAAAAATGTCCCTTGGCCCCCAAACCACTGTCCCCTTTCCTACACCACCGTGAGGATCCTTTGGCACACGTAAGAACGCAGCAAATACTATGTATTCAGGCCGTGTCTCCCATGACATTTAATGCCGACTTCATTGTCCTTGGGATTAGAAGTGAGTATACTACCAGCAGAGACCGCCCTCAAGAACATGGGCTAGCAGAAAGAACCCAGGAGAGGAACCAGCACAAGGAATTCTTGATGTTTGAGTATGTCCTATAATGGAGGGAGGGCTGGTAGGACAGGCTGTTACTGAACACACCCTCTGGGCCTCATCGATACCTTCAGTTGATACGAGAAACCTACAGTAGGGCAGTGCATACCCTTTAAATACTGAGTGCTTACTGAGGTCTGTGTAGGAACCTCAGTAGGTGGAATTCCAGGGTGATAGAGAATGTTTTCTCCTTGTACTTGGTTACTATTTCACTCATAGTTTGCCCGGGGTGATGCTTCAGAAACACAGACGTGCCATGTCTTTTCCTTCTTGAAGCTTGTTAGTATGTCTGAACACTTACAGATCTAAGCTCCTAATGGGTGTTCAAGGCTAACACTGTCTCTCTGCTTTTCTGCACTCAGGTTTTACCTTCTTATTTTACTGTGCTACCCATGCAAATTGCCTGCATGTTGCTGTATTCCTTATTGTGTGTTAATATAAGGTTTTTGGTTCCTGTTGAGTCAGGATCCAACTGTAGCACAAGCCGGTCTCAGACTTGTGGCAGCCGTCATCTTGTTCCAGCCTCTTAAGTTCTGGGACTGCAGTCAGGAGCCACCAGGCCTAGCTATCTCGTGATCTCCTCCTCCTCCCCGATGTCTATTTGTATGTATGTAGTTACAGATGCACATTTGTGACATTCACATGTGCGCACGTGTGCGTGCGCGCGCACACACACACACACACACACACACACACACACACACACACACACACACACGGTACAGAGGACAACTTGAGGTGTTACTCATCAGGAGCTGTGAATCTTGGGTTTTTGAGACCGTGTCTGACTGACCTGGGCTTGCTTGAGTAACCTAGCCATCAGTCAGTCCCAGGGACCTGCCTGTCTCTTCCCCCTCACAGGCTCCCTGAGTGCACACCGCTAAGCCCAACTTTTTTTTATTGTGTGTTTAGGGAAAGCTTATACAGCAAGTAGTACTTCTGACCGAGCTGTCACCCGGCCCCTACCTCACGATCTGGTGATACCTCTCCACTGTTGGTTCTACAGCTAGATTGGTCTAGAAGGTCCTTCAACCCCTCTGCTTGGCCGTGCCTTCCCCATCAAGAGTCATTTCCCTTAGTCGTTTAGGAGGACTTCCTCGGCTGGCTCATGTCCCTGCCCTGTCTTTCCATATGTGTGCCGCTGTGGCAGCCTTCACACAGTAGTGAGCTAACTCCTCCAGTTTCTTTCACCACTAGAGTTTAAGACCTGGGAAGTGTTCTTCAGTCTTTTTTTTTTGTTTTGGCTTCGGCTTCTCATAGAACAGCGCTCATGTATTAGTTGCCCAGAGCACGTTTGGATTGGTCCAGTGGGTGGTTCTTGGTTAATTTAAAATGTGCCATGAGTTTGCTCGTGTTCTATGCCTGCTTCTATACCTCTGAGGCAGCTTACTGTGACGTGCTCATGGAATTCTGTTGTTTCCTTGGTTGACTTAATGGTGCTGAGGAACGTGAAACCCATTGCTCGTGCTGTGAGGGTAGCTGTCAGCTCTTTTTACAGCGTGACGTCACAACAGGGCTTGTACTTCGTTTATTGATGTTTTTATTTTTAATTCAGCTGATAGTAATTTCTGTCCTGTATCAGGTCTCAGTGACTCAGTCTCCCCTAAAGCCCCTTACCCTAGAGGTGAAAATGCAGCCCTTGTGCCTCCGCCCGCAGGTCGAGAACAATTGTAACAGGCGTCTGTCTGTCAGCATCCCTTGTTTAGTAAAGCCGGGCTCAGAAAAAAATGGTTGATTTTAACTGTTTCAAAAGTTTTTTAACGTGTTTTAGTTTTATTTATAAAAATACAGTATCAGTTTTTCTTTATTTAAAAAGGTATTTTGATTCTTTTTAAGAAATTTTTTGTCCAGATCCACCAGAAATCGAGAATGGACGTATTAAAGAGGAAAGTGATACTTATGCATATAGGCATGCTGTCACCTACGTGTGTGACAAAGGCTTCATCCTGCTTGGAAAGAGTTCCATTTATTGTAACGTGGAAGATGACCAAGGGAAATGGAGTGACCTAGCACCCCAGTGCATAGGTAATCTATTGTTTTTCTCCTTGTGTACACACGCTCTCATGTAGTGTATAGTTATGCACACTTACTATTTGGATGGTTTTTAAGACAAGTAAAATCATGTGTTATTTAGCTCACTCATCAAATAAAAATATTTCCTGGTAAAAGACAGCAATATAAGCCGGGCGGTGGTGGCACACACCTTTAATCCCAGTGTAGAGGCAGGTGAATCGCTGAGTTTGAGGCCAGCCTGGTCTATAGAGTGAGTTCCAGGTCAACCAGGGCTACACAGAGAAATCCTGTCAAAAAAAGAAAAGATAGCAGTGTATCTTTCCTCAAAGTGGATATCAGAATCCAATACCATCTACTCTCTGAGGCAGAGTTGTGACTCACTCATTTTTATCGGCTGTCCTGGGTGGCAGGCTCCTCAGTTGGGCCTTGCTCCATTTTCAGTGTTCTTACTGTCTCTGGTGGAGCTTTGGGGTAAAGGACCACCTGGAGTAGGGGGTCAGTCACTCACCTGGGTGTTGCCCTGCCCCCAAGAGCTGAGACCAGGAGCCCAGCCGCCTCTCCCACCAGGCCCAGGAAGACGAAGAATGCATGGAAAGCTCTAGCAGAGTAATAGGGTAGCTTCAGAGAGTCGGAGCGAGGCTCCAGGTTCCTGAGATGTTGCGGACAGTGGCCTGTTGTCTTAGGACTGAGCTTTGTTGCTCTGGTCACACCATCTAAAATGATGCTGCACCAGAACCTGAGTTCAGACACTGGTTGGTCCTCATTCAGAGCTTTGTGTATGGAGAATGGAGTTCTCTTCAATGTATCCAAGGCACTGTGCTTTGTTGCATAATCAACACCGAACCCTTAGACATGTTATCATAAAGGGTGTTTGCTTTGGATGACCACCTGCTTCTGGTCTCTTGTTTAGTAAATTAATATTAGTGCACCCCCCCCCCCAAAAAAAAAGGACAGAAAGAAAAAACGGACCAATCTGTAGTCATCGTTGGAGAATTCCACATGCCTATTCCTATAGCTAAGAGAAAAAAAGAAAGGAAAAAGAAAGAAAGACAGGAAAAGATCACTAAGAACAGAGGAGAGTGAGCCACAGTGGGTGAGGTCAAGCAGATTTGACCTTGAACCCCATAATGACAGATGATCAGTGCTTTTGAAGCCACATTTACCCAAACTGACCATCTGCTGGCTTCAGCTTCGGTGCTGCTATCCACAGCATTCTTTCTGACCACAGTGGAATTAAATTAGGCATCAATAACAAAAAATGGTAATTAGGAAATTGTCAGGAAATTGAAACGCAGTGGGAGTATATAAATCCTTTGGAATTAAAATAAGAATTTAGAGTTGGGGATTTAGCTCAGTGGTAGAGCGCTTGCCTAGCAAGCGCACGGCCCTGGGTTCGGTCCTCAGCTCTGAAGAAAAAAAAAAAAAGAATTTAGTGAAATTAAGAATGATTTGTATGCATGAGGGCCTTGAAATGAATAGCCTCTATGGAAACGTCGCTTATTCCAGTCATCCCATCGTTTGACTGCCTGGAAGGTACTGTGTTATGTGACAGGAATTTTGAGTTGTCTTTTATAAGCAGCCTGTGACATAGATTTTTTTTTTTCTTAAATAAAAGCAGGGAAAATACGTATACCATCTGAACACTTAGAACCTTGTGTCTGGTGGACAGGACAGGACATCATGGTGGATATAACCTGTTGCTTCAGGAACAGGCTTGTGTCCAGTAACTTACCTAAATCATTCTCCACGCTGATGGCATGCAAATCTGCATTGGGATTTTTTAAATTTATTTTACATTTTTTGTTGGTGTATTAAAATGGACACATATTTATACAGCTCTCGGGAGTATTCTGATGTTTCGGAGAGAACGTATGAACTGTATTGATCCAATTGGCCCACCCTGTTTGCATCCCCATTTTTTGGATGAGGAAACAAGTCTTAGTGGGGTCAGAGAGTTTGCTGACGTTCAGCCCTACTTAGTGCTGTCTGGAAGGGGGTTTGTAAAAACACCCCCCAGGAAACCAGCAAGGAACAAGTCTGCACATTCACTAACACATTCTGAAGACAATGGACAGAGCAACTGCTGTCACTGCTGTTATATAAAAATATTCTTTGGTCTTGTTGTGTGGAGAGGAAGATAATTTTGAAGAGAAAATTGAGAGATGTGTCACATAATGAGATGTTACTCCAGCTTTTTTTTTTTTTAACACACACAAAAGCTTAAAAACTGCAATACTGAATTGGCGTGAGTCTCTAGTCATATGTTGATATAATTAATAGCAAGCAAAATGATGTAGCTTCTGCTTTCCTCTCTTACATATATGATTTTTATGTAGTTTTATAAAATCTAGGATCCACTAATGAGAGAAAACATGCAATATTCATCTTTCAGAGGTGGACCTATTTTACCTAGTAATGGTTACCTAGTACAATGGTTTTTCAGTTGTCTCATTAAAAGTAAGACTGTCTGTGGGAATGCATAGGAATGATGGGAGGGTGAGAGGCAGGTGAGTGTTGTCGAAACACATGTCATATTTGTAGGACTTATCTTTAGGAAACTCATTGTTATGTACAGTCACTACACACTAATGAAAAGGGTGCAGCATTTTGAGGGACATAATAAGGACTGGTTTCCTAAAAGTCCTGTCCAGGGGCTTGTGGGTAGAGAAAGAGAATAGTCGTTGAGCATGACATGACTATGAAAGCTTTACTTGGTCAGCAAGATTTAGCTACTTTTTAACCTTACCTTGTTTTCTTTATAGAGAAATCCAAGATCCCATCAACATCTCCAAAACCGACAACAGTTAATGTTCCAGATACAAGAGTCTCACCAACATCTCAGAAACCCACCACAGTTAATGTTCCAGGTACAAGAGTCCCACCAACATCTCCAAAACCAGCAACAGTTAATGCTCCAGATACAAGAGTCTCACCAACATCTCAGAAACCCACCACAGTTAATGTTCCAGGTACAAGAGTCCCACCAACATCTCCAAAACCGACAACAGTTAATGTTCCAGGTACAAGAGTCCCACCAACATCTCCAAAACCGACAACAGTTAATGTTCCAGATACAAGAGTCTCACCAACATCTCAGAAACCCACCACAGTTAATGTTCCAGGTACAAGAGTCCCACCAACATCTCCAAAACCGACAACAGTTAATGTTCCAGGTACAAGAGTCCCACCAACATTTCCAAAACCGACAACAGTTAATGTTCCAGATACAAGAGTCTCACCAACATCTCAGAAACCCACCACAGTTAATGTTCTAGGTACAAGAGTCCCACCAATGTCTCAGAAACCCACCACAGTTAATGTTCCACGTACAAGAGTCCCACCAATGTCTCAGAAACCCACCACAGTTAATGTTCCAGGTACAAGAGTCCCACCTAAACCTCAAAAACCTACTACAGTTGATGTTCTAGGCCCAAGAGCCCCAACAAAACCTCAAAAACCTACCAAAGCAAATATCCCATCTACAGTAGCCCCACCAACACCTCAGAAACCCAACACAACAAATGATCTAGCTACAGAAGACCCACTGACACCTCAGAAACCCAACACAACAAATGTTCTAGCTACAGAAATCTCTTCAACCCAACAAAAACCCAATACAGCAAATGTCACAGCTACAGAAGACCCACTGACACCCCAGAAACTCAACACAACAAATGTTCTAGCTACAGAAGACCCATCAACACCTCAGAAACCCAACACAACAAATGATCTAGCTACAGAATACCCACTGACACCTCAGAAACCCAACACAACAAATGTTCTAGCTACAGAAATCTCTTCAACCCAACAAAAACCCAATACAACAAATGTCACAGCTACAGAAGACCCACTGACACCCCAGAAACTCAACACAACAAATGTTCTAGCTACAGAAGACCCACTGACTCCTCAGAAACCCAACACAACAAATGTTCTAGCTACAGAAGACCCACTGACACCTCAGAAACCCAACACAACAAATGCTCTAGCTACAGAAATCTCTTCAACCCAACAAAAACCCAATACAGCAAATGTCACAGCTACAGAAGACCCACCACCTCAGAAAATGAACACAGCAAATGTCCCAGCTACAGAAATCCCAGCGACACCTCAGAAAACTGATACAGCAGATGTCCCAGTTACAGACATCTCACCAGCCTCACAGAAGTCCACCACAGCAAAAAGTTCAACCACAAAACCAGTAACAGCTCAGGCATCCCACATATCAAATACTGCATCTGCAAAAAGCCCACTCACTCAGAATCCTACCACAGTTAACTCTTCTGCTGTACAGACTGCACAAACAGCCCAGAGATTTGCCACAGCAAAGTCATCACTTACACAGAGTCTGCCAGCAACACAAAGGCCCACATTTCACACCAAGGGTCTCCAGAGCGTTACACAAAGACTCACTTCTGTTCATATTACAGTAACGCAGCGTGTACCTGCTACCAAGACAACCACACATCATCCACCAGGAACATCTAAAGATAAAGAAAGGTCTACCTCAGGTTAGTTCACGTTTCCTGTGTGTGGGTCTGATGTTTTATGATGGAAAGTGAGGACTGTGGGGTCCAACAGCCTTCAGCTAATTATGGTTACAGTGTTCCATAGTCTTGCTATGACTTCACTGCACAATATAACAAAGACGTTGATACGGTAATTTTGAGTTTTGTTAGAGTCCTCGGAAGGGGACTTCAGTTTCTGATAATTTTGTTATATAGTCTTGTTTTTGAGATACAGTCTCATTATGTAGCCCAGGATGATCTTGAACTCTCGATACCCACTGCCTGTGCTTCCCAAATGCTGGAATTACAGGCCTGTGCCTCCATACTTGGCTTGGTAGTTTTTGATCATAGATTATATCGTCATTTATTTTATATTTAAGCTTTTCAAACTTGTTTCCTTTCATCAGTCATATAACAATATATGTAAATATTTGCTTTGTGTTCTAGAATTGTCATGGCTTACAGCGACATTGGTAGCTGTCCAACAGATTCAAATATTAATGTTGATGCTGCTGAAGTAAAGAATGTATAATTGTGTTCATGACATATATATATATATATGATTAGTTTTTTAACTTAAAGTATGCATAGCTAATTAATATATATATTAAGTTGTTAGCAAATTAATGAAAAGTTAAAATGTTTAGTTTTATAATTGTGTTCCTCTCCCCTTTTATTTTTTAGATGGTAACCATCTTATATATGGTAAGTTTCACTCCCAGGGAGTTAAAAGAAATTGCCATCACTGTGGGAAACATAATCGGTGTTTCTGGAAGAGAATTTTATCTTTTAACTGTCTCAGGAAAACTGTAAAATTTCAGTGTTTATGAGAACCTGAGGGAAGATCGGTAAATGAATTTTGTCACGTTTTGTGGACACCCTTAGACACCCAGTATGTTCCTTTATATTCCTACCAGTGCTCTTGTTCTAAGGTGGTTGTAGGACGGCTTCTGATCATTTGGCCAATCAGTGGGGTGCCATTGAGTGCCCGCTGTGTCAGTCTGTTCTCTAGGGACAGAAGAAAGAGCTGTTGGGACAGTGTCTGTCCGACACTTTATAATTAACCAACTCTTTAGCCTCTTTTAGATCTCTGTCATAGCCCAAATGTGACAGAGTCCCACTCTTGATTCTATCGTTCCTCCATCTCTAATAATAGTTTTAAGCAAAGTTCTCTTAAAATGTATTCTCTTCCTGGGTGGTGCACACCCTTAATCCCAGTGCTTAGGAAGCAGAGGCAAGTGGGATCTCTCAGTTCGAGGCCAGCCTGGTCTACAGAGGGAATTCCCGAACAGCCAGGGTTACACAGAGAAACCTTGTCTCGAAAAACCAAAAAAACCCCAAATATGTACTCTTAATGCTGATGTAGTCGATGAGTGTAGAAACATTGGTGTCAGGCTTTTTCTTTGTACAGTATTGTTTACTGTTATTTATTAATAAGATCAACAAACCCCTGAACAAAATGGTAAGAGAAACTGTTAATTAGCAAAGTAGCATACTGAAGTGATGTACAATTGAAATCACCTTTTTATGAAAAGTTGTTAATTTTAAAATGTTGTACTTACAAGTGATATCCCCATTTCATACATGAATGTATTAGCTAAGGGATACGAACCTGAAAATGGAGATTTAGTTTCTATTGTTACTTTTAGTATTTGTTACTATTTTAGCTACTTTTTTTTATTTGTTTAGTATTGTTACTTTTTAAGTATTTGTTACACTTAGTTTATGTTTAAGCTAAGTATTTAGAAATATCTCAGCAGGTGGAATTACTTTATTTTTATTTTATATTTTAAATAGAAATAAATATATTCTAAGCTAACAAAAAAAAATCTTCTGATTTAATGATTTGTAGAAGTGATGAGTTTAACGCCTGAGTTTCCGTTACTTAGTGATATTTAGTGGAGATTTGAAATACTTACTATTTAATACCTTTTAAATAAATTTAATTTTTTTGTAGTGCAGTTCAGGCCTTGTACATATCATGCACAAGCTCTACTGATGAATTCTACCCCTCTTTTCTTGTTTACATTTGAAATTCTTCAAGTCTGTATATTTTTCCAGGAAACGTTTTTTAGGATATGTTGTAATTTACCTGTGTTCTGACAACTCATTCCTGTAGTCAGACATATGGGAAAAGGGTTATTTCTTAAGTTCATCCTGTGAATCAGGTTATTATTTCACTTTAAAGATGAGACTCACAACTGGGAGTGTTTTCAACTTAATTTTTTATTGAATGTACAAAGAAGTGAGTGTCCCTGTGAAATTTTTATGTGTATATATTGTTACACATTGCTCCTAAGTCAGCCTCCCATTGTTCTCCCCTGGGAAAATACTTTCATTGGTTATATGGTAATGTCCTAGAAATTTGCAGTTTTCCCCACATAATTCCTCAAAGTCAATCTAGAAATCACCAGATCTTCTTAATTTGCCTTATAAATGCCGCTGGTGTGACTTAGGGCTTCTGACCCCGCCCCCCCAATCTTGTCTTCCTCTGCTAAGAGTCTGTTCAAGCAGTTTTTCCTGATTTACCCTCCCCATGAAGTATTCATTCCACCCATACACTGTAAATCACTTTATTCTCTTTCTATATGCCTGCACTTTTTACATATATAAAAATAATCTTTTTTTTCCTTCCTGGTACTGCTTCCTATTGACAATATGAGGCCAACATAGTTTTATTGTCCTTAAAGTTAGTATCATCTAGAAGAAAAAAACAAAAACAAAAACAACTCATGCTTAGGAATTAGTCAAACTTGGTTTCAATCTGGCCTTTTTATTTAGTAAATATCCAACTGAACAATTAATTTAGGCCCTCTGAGTCTCAATTTTCTTTTCTATGACACAGATTCTGTGTAAGCTTGTATTTGATAACGGATGTGTTCAATCCTAGCATAGTAATAAGAGATGAGTACACAGGATATCAGGAAGTCACAGTGTGGGATCACCATTCTTTTTCTGAGATAGATTTGTGCAAATTTTATCACTCCCTCTGGCGACATGAAAGATAAACAAGCACCATTTTTTTTTTTTTAATTCAGGTAATGTTTGTGTTTGCCGTGTGGCAAATGCTGCTGTATTTGAAGTTTTTACATGTATATATGTTTTTTAACTTTTCAACAATACTGTAATGTAGCATCCATACTTTTGTTTTTTAAGCTGGGAGAAATGTTTTTACAGTGGATTTTGATCTCTCCTAGTTTTTCCCCTTCAGTCCCCTCCCCTAGCATATTATCCCTTCCCAACTTGATGCCCTCCTCTTCTTCTTCTTTTTTATTTATTAACTTTCAGAGATCAATATGCACATGTGTGTAGGACCATCTGCTGGAGCATGGTTTACCTACGAGTGGCCACACCCACACAAAAAAAGACTTCCCATTGACAAATAAGGTTTACAGGATTTGTAACTTGTCCAGGGTTTCAAAGCTACGTAGGAAGGAAGTAGAGGCCAGTGACTAGGCATGGTAGAGTCTCGTCTTACTGATAGGGCAAGAGACTGCACAACTCAACTCAGACGGAGTACATGGATTCTCTACAGTCGTTGCTTTATCTTTAGTCCGCAGTGCTAAAATCATGTGTGGTAACACTCATACATCTTATGAAGGCTGATAGAGCCATTGGAGTCATATTAAAGTTAGAAAAGAGTCAGTGACACCCACATGTGTACTTACTTTCTTTATCCTGAATATGGAATGCTCAGCAGTTTGGCCCAAACCTGAGTGTGCCTGCAGTAGTCTTGAGTCTCCTGTCAATATCGGAGTGAACGATGCTGGTCTGATGACTCTCGCTGTCTCTAGTCCTGACATGTTTCCTGCTTCAGGTCTGTTATAGCGGGACTACAGCTGTCTGCCTGTTATTCGGAGTTAAAAAGTCGGGAAGTCAGCTGTGGTTGCTTACAGCCTGCATTTAGAATTTTGAAATTTTAGCTTTTTTCTATCACATTCTTTTTCTGGCCACATGTCTCTTTTTAGTGTAATTTCACATGACTCCCGGCTTTTTGTTCTGTTTTTGTTAAGTATGATTAAGAGCAAGAACCAAATCTAGCCTCTGCAATCTCAGTTTTTCATGATGGATTGCATTTCATGTTACTAGATACACAAGTGAGACATTGTGAAAAAATGGGGCAAGCCCACAGAGGATGTGACAAGCACCTTTTAAGGAACATCAGTTGGCAGAAACATGTCTGACTTGATTTTTTTAGCCATGGAAATGATAGTCTATATTTTAATCAGTACCTCATCTGATATACAGTTTTTTTGAATAATCACACATATTTTAAATAGTTTAAAAATCACACGTATGTGTATATTATGATGATGATGGTGATGATGATGTGTGTGTGTGGATGTGTGCACATGAATGCAGAAGTTTTGGATTTACTGGAGCTCTAGTGAACCACGTGTGGGTGCTGGGGACTGAACTTAGGTCCTCTCCAAGAGGAGGGCATGCTCTCAACTGCGGAGCCATCTCTCCAGCATATCGAATATTTTAATTCAAAATGCTTTGAACCATTAAAACTGTGGCCTGAACCTTGGGTTAAAAGTAAGATTTTTGTTGTTGTGGCAATGCACAACAATAATAAAAATGACAACAATGTTGGTTATTTTAGGGGTCTTGATTTTCTCACCTATGAAAAAGGTTTCATCCAATGAAGTTCGATAATGGTTTACCAGGTACTTCTTATTTGCCCAGCATTGTGCTTATTTATTGAAGGTGATCAAAGGAGACAGAAAATCTTTGCAGTGATTTGAACATCACAGAGATGCAGTTCTAACAGGATCTCACCGAGATACTCCTTTTATTGAAGAACAGTATTTTCTAAAGTTACATGATTTTCCTTGGATCTCTTCAATTTTATGAGTAGGAACATTTGAATTATTATTATAATTTTATACATGATTATATACCTTCCTTTATCCTAAGTGGTGTAAGTCTTAAATCAGCAGTTATTTACCTGTGAGTTTGTTTTCTATAGATTACCCAGTGAATTTGAGATCATAAACTGTTGCATTTCTGTCTAGAGGTTTTATTTGTAGCTTGAGAGCTGTACTTTTATTAGTTTACTGGGAGCATGTGTAGGTTTTGTGTTTTATATTTTTGTGCTTTGCTCTGGTTTTCTGTTAAAACATCAACCTCCACAAAACTTTCTCAAGAGCTAAATGCACGTGTTGATCTGTGAACTAGAAATAGCTTTTTTTTTTTTTTTTTTTTTTTTTTTTTTTTTTTTTTTGGTTTTTCGAGACAGGGTTTCTCTGTGTAGCTTTGTGCCTTTCCTGGATCTTGCTCTGTAGACCAGGCTAGCCTCGAACTCACAAAGATCCGCCTGCCTCTGCCTCCCGAGTGCTGGGATTAAAGGCGTGCGCCACCACCGCCCGGCTCTAGAAATAGCTTTTTATTTCTGTCCCCCTGACATTCAGCTTCATGTTCGTATTTTTTATCTTCATTTTTCCTTTAAATTCTAAATTAGACACTGAAGTGATGAGATTAATGAGAAATTATGAGAGGAAGGGAAACTTGAAACTTTTGAGTAATTGTGATTAATTGTCTTTCTGAGCTAACAGTGCAGTGCTGGGGGATCAGTTAAAGAAACTGTAGGTACAGTTCTGTAAAAGTCCCCCTGTTGTGGGAACAACTGCTTCTCAAGTTGTGCACACGAGCACAGCTGTACAACATCTGTCTTTTAGTCATTAGATGTGGTAGCTTTGCTTGCTTTTCTGCCGTCTGCAGTTTCCTTTGTAGTGCAAACCAAAGGAGTGGGGTCTAGGGACAGGAGAGAGTGGGGGAAGGAAAGGGAGAATCGGGCTGGTGCACGGAGAGAGCAGGTGGACCATTTGCCCATCACGGGCAAGGCCCTGCGTTCTATCCTCAGCACCAAAGCCAAACCAACAGCAGCAGACTGAGCTGTGAAAGCAGAGGGGTGCTCCTGAAATTCTCTGTTCGCTGCTGTTCACCTCCAAAGGGCCCTTGTAGTCTGAAAGTAAATCCCGCTCACCTAGATGAGACGGTAGGTGCAGTGGGCAGAACACTGCCAGGCGTACTCTGTAGGCGAAGTCAACATTGTTTACTCTGCGCTTTCACAACGGCGTCTTTCCCGTGAAGGGGAATGCCATGCGTGTATTATGAACGCCACAACAGCCTCTTTTTTAAAACATACATAACTTACACTTAGACTCCAATTCTTTACCTACCGGATGTGAGTGAATTCCCAGGCACCTTCTCACTCTACATTTACATCTCTTGCCACCACCTTGGACTGACTGATGAGCAGAGCACTGAGGTTGGAGCAAGGCTGTGTTGAGACCCTGCACATTTCTCCCAGTGAGATCAGGCCTTCCTCCTGAAGCACCAAGATGGTTCAGAGAGTTTACTTGTTTTTCCTTCCAAGGAGACGAGTGGCATGCAGCAGTATTTATGGCCGAGTCTCTGGCATTAGGAAACCACGTCCAAAATGCAATCCCCATCTCCCGTTTATTTCTTGAACTTGCCTTCTCCCTGTTCTGTACACCATGATGAGACTACAGGGTGTGGAGTGGCTGGCGCTTCTGCGTTAGTGGGTTTCCCCTCTGCTTTATCTTTTGGTGCTGATACAGTAATTCAGACCCCAATGCTAGTCATTTTTTTTTTTTTGGCACTATGAAAAATCAGGGTGAGCAGAAATTTTGATTATTTAAAACATTTATTTTTAGTTCTTTTTTTCCACTTAGATTTGAACATTGTGTTAGTAAATCACTGTCTTAGCTTTAGTCCCCTTTTGGAACGCTGTCTCCTTCCCTCTGTAATTACTACCCCGAAGGGACAGACCCCCCCTCCCTTCCCCAAGTATATTTAAGGATAGTAATGACATTTCAAAGAAAAATGATTGTAAGGTCAAAGTTCCTCTTCACAGTGTATGAACAATTTACTCTTTTTTTTTAAACTGAATTTAATTTATGGTAATATCTATATATTATACAGAAGCAAAGAAATCCAGGAAAAGCGGGCTCATTACATCTTTCAATTGCCTGTGATTCAGCAGTTTTCCACATAGTGTATAGGCATGAAGCGAAGCCAACCAGACCAGTTCTAAATTCTGACTGCCTGCTTGAATCCTGAGTGTTGTGTTTATAGGGTGTGGCTTGGAGCAGTTTGACCTTTTTATCTTTAAGAGGTAAAAAATCAAAGCTACCTGATGGAGTGAGGCTCAGATAGATCATCACCTGCAAAGAGAATAAAACTAGAATAAGCAAATACCCAAATGTTCAGCAGCAGCAGCAGAGGAAAAGCCAATTTTCTTTGAAATATCTGATGTGCTTTGAATATACATTCCAAGTATAAATGTCATGGTTGGCTCATATCCTGTGCACAAACAAGGTGATGTAAATTGATCCTCTTCTATTTTGGAGGTTTAGCTATTCAGAAATCAAATAGTTTGTGTATACTTGATTCCTTCTAAACTGACTTAATTCTTACCTTTTTTAACCAATTAATTAATTTGAGCAACTACTCTTTAGTGCTGTTACCAAATTGCCCATTTTAATGGTTAACTCAGACTGTTTTTCTTTTAACCTCTATAGCTCTTTTCTTGCTCATTAAACTAGCAACAGTGTTTAAGTATGCATGCTTTCTTTTTTCTGCTCTTTTATGTGTATGGGTGTTTTGCCTGCATGTATGTCTATACATATTATGTGCATTCAGTGCCCACAGAGACCAGAAGAGGGCATCAGGTTCTCAGAGACTAGAGTTACTAATGGTTGTGAACTACATTGCTGGGAATTAAACCCAGGTCCTCTGGAAAAGAAGCTAGTGGTCTTACCTGCTTCATCCAGCCTGTGTGCATACTTTTATTGAAGGTTTACAGATTTTAATTTATCTGTAATTACTATACAGTTTCATAGAAAGAGCTTAGGAATCTGTGGATTTTAGAATCATCAGGGATTTAGAATCATAGAATTCCTCCAGCCAGTCTCTCATATTCCCCAGCAGATACCAAGAGATGGCTGCTCTTAAAGAAACAATATTTTCTATTCTTCCAAAATAATGTATATAAAGTATAGGAATATTATTTAAACGACTGAAAGAGTCCATCTTTTATTAAAAATATCTGATCATTAGGTCTTGGGACATGGTGGGGTGAGCTGAGCAAGGAAAATAGTTTTCACAGGAATTTGTTTTATATCAATTAAATATTCTAGATTCTACAACAGCAAATACATTAAGACATACCCTTCACAGAATATTTGAGAACATGGTTGAGAGCTTAGCAAAAATGAATGTAATTGCATGAAAAGTAAAGCTGGTGCAGACACCTCAGCTAAAGGACTTTGAAAAGAATCATTCCACCCGCCTCACGGACTGTCTGCATTTGTCCCGGCTTTTTGTTTTTTACTGTTGTTGAGTCATCTTGTTATAAATTATCCGGCTGTGGACATGTGATGAATGGCCGGGCACTCCCTCTCGGGTTTCTCCAGTTTTTGTGTACACTTTCATAGTCACTTGCTGTGATGTTTTCAAGAGACTGAACGTGCTGGAATGTTTAGGGAGTGTTGTCCTGAATTATAGTGTCTGAAACAGAGAGAAATTCATGCAACCCCCTTAAAATGATGCATTTTTCATGCACACTTAAATAATAATACATATGGCCCGGCATGGTGGCATCCACTGGTAATTTTCATCCTAGCACTTGGGTGACTGGGTCAAGAGGGTCATGGTTTGGGGCCAGCCTTGGCTACGCAGCAAGGGCCTATCACAACAAAACAAAAAACAAAACAAAACAACAAAAGTACCTGAAGTTCCAAAGCAAAGCAGATCTAACCCATGAATCCACTCTCCTTATTTCAGAAGTATAAGCTGTCGAGGGTGAGCACTGACTGAGTGTCTGTTTATTCTCCCCATTTTACAGTTACTTAATTAAAAATGACAAGGGGTACAGTTAACAGATGTGAGGGAGGTGATTATGTACCTTCATACAGCTATCTTGGGTCCATCAGAAGATTTATCTAGTTCCCTAGAAGTGTTGGGTTTATACAGTAGGTTTGTGTTTAGGGATGGCAGTAGAGGCAAATTCTTGGTTATGTTATTTGATTGAAATTTAAGTCATATCCTCCAGTTAGTGATGCCTTCTTTACCCTTCAGTGCCGAGAATATTTACGTTGAGCACGTTAATCCACTGTCATGTTTCCTAAGTGTGACAGGATACCTTTGAGATTCTGATTAATTATGAAAGGTATGGGTGGTTTAATAATACCACATTTCTGCATCTTACAAAATATCTATCAAGACAGTTGGCTTACAGTTTCTGCAGACTTGGGTAATGACGTCTTAAGTTTCTGTTATTGCTAGGGTTGTATTCTTTGTGGAATGACTGGCTAACATACTGATTCTCTCATTACTGTGATAAAAACTTTACTGTTTGAGAATTTTATACATGGATGTATTTTTTTAAGGTTTGTTTATCTTTATTTTATGTGTATGAATGCCTTGCCTGCATGTACATATGTTCACCATCCACGTGCAATGCTTGTGTGGGCCAGAGGAGGGCATCAGCTTCCCTGGAACTGGAGTTACAGAAAGCTGTGAGGTGCTGTGTGGGTGGGTGCTGGGAACTGAACCTCAGTCATCAGGAAGAGCAGGCAGTGCTCTTAATCACTGAACCATCTTTAGCTCATGAGGTTCTTTCGATCAGTGCCTCAGCTCCCTCCCCTCCAGCCCCTCTCGTGCCCACACTACCACTTTCCCTCCAAATTTCATGGATTCTTTAAAAACCCACTGAGTGCACTCAGTGCTGGTACTCTGTGCATGGGCACAGGGCTATCCGCTGGAGCATGGGCAGCCTCTTCGGGGCTGCGTCCGAAGAACAGGGACTTACCCTCTCACAGCATCCCTCAGTTGCCAGGAGCTCCTCAGCGAGGCCCTCCCCGGTCTAAACTGAATTTTCGCTGGCTTGATTTTGTACAAGTCTTAGCAGTGGCTACTGTGAGTCCCTGTGTGTCATAATTAGGAAAGACAGTTTCACAAACGTCCTCCATTGCCCCCAGCTCTGACAGTCTTACTACACCATCTTTTAAGATGTTCTGTGGCCTTAGAGGAAGGACGATTTCTCTCTCATTATCTGTACTTTGACCATTGGTGAGTCACTGTTAATCACCATCTAGTGCAAAGAGAAGCTTCTCCGAAGAGGGATGAGAGCTTCTGATCTGTGGGTATGAAGATAAGTATTTGGGAGGGGGGGGGGGGGGAGGGGGTAGTTTAATGCTGTGCTCAGTTAGCAGAATAGTAGAGGCTGGTTTCCCCCTCGGGCCTATGACTTACCCAACCATGGGTACTTGGACTACTTAACAGTACCAGGCATGGGTTCTGTCTTGGGGAACAGGCCGTAAATCCGACAAGTAGTTGGTTGTTCCCACAACACTCAAGCCAGTGTTAGACCAATGGGCATATCTTGCCAGGCTCGTCCTTATTGCAACTCACGGGGTTCATAACTAGATAAGATTGTTGATGACTTCTCCACTAATAGCATACATAGCGCCTTCAGTACTATGAAAGTTAGGCCATAAAGGGAAAGTATTCAGGTCAGTACTAGCTTGATTTCTTAGTGTCTTAGTTACTCAGCTATATGGGGTTTTCAGCAACAGGTTCTTACCACCAAGTTCTGGAAGGTAACCAAGAGTAATGGCAATAGCTTATATTGTGCTGGGGAGTCTGCAGGATCCAACTGACCAACCGATTGAATCCATACCTGGCACTGGGCTTTTGTTTGATAGCCTGCAATGCCCCTGTACTTACTAGAAGTAGTTAATAGGGTAAACCCGTTTAAACTCATTTTCTGTATGTGTGTATTTTAGGAAGTCTCTACAATAGCAGGTTTCCATGTGGGTTGAAGCCCCTCCTCTACCTTGCCCTCCCACCTCCTGCCCTGCATCGATTCCTGACCTATCATTTCATCTTGTTTGTACTCATTTATTACAATTATTAGGATGCCACAATGCCACAGATATTTGGGAGAGAGAATGATGCTTGGGGCTTAGTAAAAATGGGTTTGTTATGCCGATTTTCACCATAAATGGGTTGACTTATCTTGTATGTGTTTTTCAGTTTGTCTGGTGACGTTTAGACTTTCCATTGTTCCAGAAACATTCATGTTAAGATACATTTTCACGACTATATTTATAGATTGTAAAAGACTTTTTTTAAATGTTTTAATTTGAAAACAGCTTAATGTAAATGTGTTTGTGAATGTTCTCAGGCGTCTTAATCTCTTGAAACTTTCTTCTACGTTACATATAGTGTTTAGGGGACTTTCATTGACTCTTCATCTCAAAGTACCTTCTCGTCTCTAGTTTGACTGCTAAAAACCTAAAAGCTATGGTACTTTGTTTCCATGATTATTGAAGTATACTGAAGTAAGCTGAAGGCTCTCCATGCTCTTTGACTTAGTAATGTTACGTTTCTTTAGGGTTCTTAATTAACCAGTTCTCTTAGTGTTTTATCACATAGCACCCCGAAAATTAATGTTTATCATCTGTAAATAAAATCATTTTGATTTTAATTTTTTTCTTTAACTTTCAGGGCATACATGTTTAATAACCTTGACAGTTTTGCATGTGATGCTATTGCTCACTGGCCAGTTGACTTAGCCAAAGAAGAGTTAAGAAGAAAATATATACAACCATACCGCATACTTCTAGTTTGTTAGAATGTCCAGGAAGAATGGATGAACTAAATTGAATAGTGTTCTTGCTTTGGCATGCTATCAGTTGTCTTTAAGCTGTGTTAGGAGTGTTAACAAAACAAGAAGAAAGGAGTTTGTCTGGAATGGTATTCTTGATCTACAGAAGTATCTTGAAAATATTTCAAAACTAGAAAATTCGTAACACTGGTCACTTTTCTAAAAGTGTGGGAAAATGTAGAGATTTTTTTCTGTGCTTAGAATGGGAGTTTGGAGAAAGGGAAATTGTTACTTCTTTGGCTAGATCTATCATGTTATTCTAGCTTACAATGAAAATAGAAAGCTAAAAATACAAATTAGATTGTAAAAGAAGAACACAGACCCCAAACTAAATCCCCTTTCTTCTAAGCAGAATTGCCACAGAGATGGAACATCTTAATTTAACCTTTGACCTGAAGGTGTTTTCATTTGGACTTTCCATGAAAATGAGTTGGCAAACTGTTCCAAAGGAAGAGCATACTAACAAACTGGCAGGGGGATGGGGAAGGTAGCTCCCTTGGTAGAGAGCTTGCCTAACGTGTAAATGCCTGGGCTCCTTCCTCAGCACACATTTATAATTCTAGTACTTGGGAGGTGAAGGCCAGAGGATCAGAAATTGAAGATCATTTTTGTTTACCTGTTGAGTTTCATGCCAGTTTGGGATACCTGAGACTCTGTCTTAACAAATAAACATCATCGATAGATAGATGATAGATAGATAGATAGATAGATAGATAGATAGATAGATAGATAAATAGATAGATAATAGATAGATAGGTAGGTAGGTAGGTAGGTAGATGATAGGTAGAAAAAAAAGAACATTAAGCCTTTTGACTAGGTTGATAGCAAAGAAAAAGGAGGTGGGTACAAATTAATCTCCCTTCAAATGCACAGGTCTGAGTCAGAGATAGTTCACTGCTTTCAAGAAGGATAAGCTACAGTTTTGCTCTCAGGGAAATCCTTTCTTGTTTTGTTTTCTCCAGTGAAAAAGCCTTAGGAAGATGTCCTCACTGACTGGTCATTAATAGTGTCCAGAGCTATCATAACCTCTACATGAAAAGATTCTGTACTTCTGCAGTGCTATGTTCATAGCCAAATTGTAAATCTTACTCTTTTGTAATATTAAGAGAAATCTATTTATATTTATTTATATCAGTGAACATCTTGGTTTTAAATGTATTTCAAAAAGATATGTAATAAAGAATCATTTCCTTTAAATAGAAATAAATAAATAATCACACTTTTGTCTCATGTAATATTTGAAATTTCTTTTTTTTTAAATGTGAATTTTTTATTTCTAGGTAAGAGATTCCTTTTGTCTCCTTAAGTAGTAAGGATGTTGTCTTTTGATTTTCCTCATGCGAGTTATTTTCAGTTCCTTTGAAATTGTGCTTTCTCGGCATGCCATTGTCTAATATGTTTTCTGTTATTGATTCACCTAAAGATAACCACATTAACGTGTAGGCTTTGAATATAGTCTCAACCATTTCCAGTTGTGTTTTAATTATAGACTGTTCTATAATATACAGGCGATGAGGCTGACAACAATTATGAATCCATTGCTTCATCTAGTTTCTTGGTCTTGGTGTTGAAATACTTTAAAGCAGATTCCACATGCAAAGACTTTTACATGCAATTGGAGCAAAAGGTGTATGTTTCTAGCAAGCTACCATCATCAGAATTAGTTTCTAGTGGTAGGGCATTCTTCAAGTTCTCCCAAAAGTAATGAGAATAAGCTTATGTCCACTTATACTTGCATGTGTTCAGTTTGCCTGATACTTCCTAGAATAGCAGAAAAAGCAGTGATTCACTTATGCAGAAACTTCTCAGGGTGTCCACATGCACACACTACCTTACACTTGTGCTGAGGTTGTCAATATAATCACAATGTAATGTCTGTCCTCTTCTGAAACTCATTAACAATCTTATTTGAGCACTGTGATATTTAAAATATTTTACTGCTGTTTGTTAGTTTTTCTTTTTTCTTTCTTTCTTTCTTTCTTTCTTTCTTTCTTTCTTTCTTTCTTTCTTTCTTTTTTTTTTTTTTCTGAGACAGGGTTTCTCTGTGTAGCTTTGGAGCCTTTCCTGGTCACTCTGTAGACCAGGCTGGCTTCGAACTCACAGGATCTGCCTGCCTCTACCTCCTCAGTGCTAGGATTGAAGGTGTGCACCACCACCGCCTGGCTCAACACTGCTGTTTCTTTAAAGTCTGGAAAACAACATGGTCTTGTTGAATTTAAGGTGCGAGGACACTATAAACAATGCAATCCATTCTCTATTTTTTTCTTTTACTTGCCTTAGAACTACTGTATATCACCATTGTGAACAAACTATGTATAAAATTACTCATATTTCTATTAACTGTGTTACCTAACTTTTCTCCTCAAGGATTTGTTGCTGGTACTATAGTGATTAATAGCATACTTATACTCAAAGCTTCTTGGACCCTTTTCAAACCAGACAGAAGCTCTGACTACCAAGAACAGAAGAGGGATGTCTCAATGTAAGAAGAGAACAAGAATCCACTCTTTGTCCATCTGTTCACCCTTTGGGGGGGGGTGCTCAACGGATTAGATGATGGCTGCCAACATTGTGAGGTTTATCTTCTTTATTTATACTGCCGACTCAAATGTTTAGAAACATTCCAAGACTCACCCAGAAATAATGTTTTACTAGCTATCTAGGAAGCCCTTTTGTGAGTACAAGTTGGCATATGAAGTTAATAATTAAAACACATACACACACACACACACACACACACACACACACACACACACACACATATCCCTGCCTTGAAAACACTAGAGAAATTGAGGACCTCAAGATTCTTCCTTCTTTTTTTAAAAATAATTTTATTTTTATTTTATGTGCATTGGTATTTTGCCTACATGTATGAGGTTGCCAGATTCCCTTGGAACTGGAGTTATAGACAGTTGTGAGCTGCTATGTCGGTGCTGGGAATTGAACCCAGGTCCTTTGGAAGAGCAGCCAGTGCTCTTAACATCTGAGCCATTTCTCCAGACCCAAGATTCTTATTTCTAAATGCCTTTCTACAGTGAACGAAATTAGGATTCCTTGGAGAAATAGCTGATTTGAAAGGGGAAGCAGGAAAATTAGATGAGCATGAGAAATGTTCCCAAGTATCAGAAATTAAGGGTTTCAGAAAATAAGTACTTAAAAATGACAGCGACGTGTTCAAAAGACTCAGAGCCCAGCATCAATAAGTCCTACCAATCAAACTTGAGATACTTCAAGCCAATACATTAGTAATAAATTACGGAATTACAGTGTAGTTTGAGTCTGTGCTGTGTAAATCGAGGAAAGAGGTGAATTTTCCTTCCAGCAGATCTAGCTAAAACATGGAGGAGTTACAGATTTAGAAAAATAAGCATGGGCAGATTCACAGCAATAATATTTCAGGCAATAATCATTAATAGATGCTAGAGTTACCCGTGAAAATCTGATGAGACATTAGATCATTATGTAGTTTTTAGTTTTCTATCCCATAAGACACTTAACTCTCACACGACACTTATACTTCCAAGATGTTCCTAATATAAAACTCGATATTTACTATTTTAACAAGGTGATCATTGTGCCACGAGCAGTGGGAAAGAGAACAGTTCTTTTGAATTTGGCAAATAAGAACTTAGCATCTTTTCTATGGTATTGTCAAAAATTCACAAGTGAAAAAAAACCACAACAGATTCAAGTTATGAGGAAGCTTCAGAAAAAAAAAATGACTTGGGGGCGGTCTACACAATATGGACCTGCATTTTTCCAATGTGATAGGCTCATCATATTCATTGAGTAGAAGAGCTAAAATAAGCTAATTATTAAAAAAGAAAGGGGGCTGGGGTGCAGCCCAGATGGTAGTGACCAAGACTAGCCTTATCAGCCTGCCGGACAGGTCCCGAAGGGGAGGGCCGGGGATGGAAAAGAAAGAAATAATGAAAGGAAGGAAAGAGTCAAAGGCTGCTGACGGGAGGGAGGCCTGCGGAAGCTGATGAGCCAGGCAAACAGCTTGGTTATGGCGTGGCTTTTTATACCCCTCAAATGGGGAAGCAGGAAACAAATCCGTAAAGAGCATCAGATAACAGAAATGCAGGAAGTCAAGATATCTCAAGTTCCCTTTTAGTGAGGCACATTCTGGGTTGGCAGACAAAGCATTTGACACATACATACGGGGACTATGGCACCCCACACTCCCCAGCCCCTGGTGCACTGGCACCAGTACCCAGCTGGCCTTGTATGGTATGATCCTGACTAGGAGAGGAGCAAAATGCCCGCATCCCATCATCAGGGCCTCTGGACAGTCTCCAGTCTTGCCCCGGACAGGTAGAGTATCTGGAGTTGCCAGCCAGATACGGAGAGGAAACCAATGTGAACAGTGTACTCATAAAGGTATGTGACTGTGTGAACCAATGTGAACATTAATGTATAAATGTGTGTAAATACTCATGTATGTTTCTATGTAGATGTGTGTGAATGCATGTGTGTCTGTATGTGTCCCTATAGGTACAGATCTGTACACATATACATGTGTGCATTTGTGTGTGTCTCTCCCTATGTGTGTGCCTCTGTGAACATGTTTTTATGTCTAGCATGCAGGCAGCCTTGGTTTAAGCTTTGGCACCGTACGAATTGGGTGCAGTGGTACATACGCTCTGGAGGTGGAGGTAGGAGGATGAGAAGTTTGAGGTCATCATTTACATAGTCTGAGGCAAGACTGGGTACATGAGAATGCTTTTCTTCTTTTTATGAAAGTAGTTTCTCAGTTGTCCTTCCACTGGTAAGCAAATAATGAAAATATGGTACATCCACACAATAGAATTTTATTATCTGTAACAAAAAGTGAGCCGAGTTCACAGATAAATGGATGAACTAGATAAATTATACTGAGCAGGATAGCCCAGGCAGAGGAAGAGAAATTCCCCGTATTCTCTCTCATAGTGAATCCTAGCTCAAAGATTTGTGCATTTAACCTGGAGTACAGAAGCTACTCAAGGGCTGTTCGAGTTGGAGATGCCTCAAGAGAGCGGGTTAGCATAACATAGGTGAGATGAAAACAGAGGAGGAGGAACGGGGGAGGTGGAAAACTTAAGCAGGGATAGGTATGGGGGAAAGGAGAGATGTGGCGGCGGGGGGGGGGGGGGAACGACCAATCAAAACTAAAGATGTATGAAAAACATAGAAGCTTGCTACTTTATAAGCCAATTAAAAATACAAGTTAAATAAAAGAGATTTACAAGGGAGAGGTTCAGCATGACTGGGTAATTGTGTTCCTGAAAGCCAAAGGTTACCGAACAAATCCCAGGTCCAGATATGAGACACTTCCTTAAGAGTTGTAGGTCATACAGGTCCTGGAGCTCCTGCTAGTCTTCTTGGTTGCATGCCAGAACGAGCTGATAAGATCCTGTCACTGAAGAAATCACACACTTTGGTTGCAGCTGCAGAGATACCAATCTGGAACTGCGCTGGAAGCCTCCTCCATGCTGGGTAGCTTTCCCAGGGTGGAAGATGCCGTCCAGGCTGCTGTGAAATGCATTAATGGGCTTATTCTGATGTGAATCCTTGAAGCTACAATACCAACCTGCCAGGCAGGATGTACCCATTTGTGCAATAGTAACACACCTGTGTGTGAATAAGCGATCGCTCCACGATTGGATTTGAGGTCACTTTGTACTCTGAATTGGTGAAAGGCTCTTGTCTGTGGAGGTCATAAGCCTGGTGGGGAATTCACTACGCTTGTTCAGCTACATTGACACAGCATCAGACTGCCTTCTGATGTTTATATTTATACCATGGTCACATGATGCTCTCAGCCTTAACCAGAGAAGACTGCAGTGAGAGAAGATGAATGCAGAGATTCAAGGCTGTTACAAGGTACCGGGAACATGATGGTTGAGTGCTCACCCCATGCCTATGTGTCTGTGTATGCACGACATGCACACTCAATGTGTGTACGTATGTGTGCCTTGGTAGACACACATACCAATGTGCTCAATGCATAGGTGTGCTGTTGTGGAATATCTGTTTACACTGTGTGAAGATGTATTGCTGTGGTTGGTATAGTAAAGCTGAATGGCCAATAGCTAGGCAGGAAGAGGTTAGGTGGGATTTCCAGGGACCGAGAGGCCTCTTGGAAGAAGAAAAGAGGAGTTGCCAGCCAGATACGGAGAGGAAATAGGAAGTGCAAGATGGAAGAGAGGTACTCATTATTTTTGCGCTGGCTGCCCAAAGGAAACTGCACTTACAGTGTACTCATAAAGGTATGTGACTGTGTGAACCAATGTGAACATTAATGTATAAATGTGTGTAAATACTCATGTATGTTTCTATGTAGATGTGTGTGAATGCATGTGTGTCTGTATGTGTCCCTATAGGTACAGATCTGTACACATATACATGTGTGCATTTGTGTGTGTCTCTCCCTATGTGTGTGCCTCTGTGAACATGTTTTTATGTGTGTGCATATACTCATGCATTTGCACACTTCTGCCGATGTGTAGTTAATTGCCCATGCACATGTGTGTGCACTTGCATGATTATGTAGCTATGTAGTCCTGTATGAACATATTTACATATGTGGGCCTGTGTACATACATGTACACATATGTGTCTAGGCTCTTTCCTCAATCCACAGCTTACTTCCATTCTTAGGAGTGCTTTTGCTTTCTTTCTATTTTAAGATTTATTTTTTATTTTGTATGTATGGATGTTTTGTCTGCATGTATGTCTGTACGCCACCTGTGTGTCTGTCATACCAGTTGAAATAGGAAGAGGGTGTTGGATCCCCAGGAACAGATGTCACAGACAGTTGTGAACTGCCATGTGGGTGCTGGGAATTGAACCCGAGTCCTCTGGAAGAACAGCCAGTGCTCCTAACCACTGAGCAATCTCTCTAGCCCACTTCTTACAGACTGTCCATTTCTATCCCATTCCTGGTTTTTCCTTCATCTCTCCTCCTGCAGCTGTCAGGGTTTTCAACTCCTGTTCTCATCTCAAGTTCTAATCAAATCATCCTCGAGCTTCTGAGTTTGATGATAAATTCTTTCGTTATTGAAACTAAGAACCCAAAAGTGAACCTCGGTTTCCCGAGTAGCACCCGTGCTTATGCACCAAGGGCTATACCCAGTGAACCGTCTCTCCCACCCCGATGGAATTTAGAATCACCATGGAAACAAGTCTCCAGGCATGTCTCCAAGGGATTTTCTGGATTAGGTTCATTGAGGTGACAAGACCCACCCTAAATGGGAGCATGGCCTGACGCCATGGCTGGGGTCTGCAACCACATAAAAAGTAGACAGCAAGCTGAGCATCGGCCCAATGTCCCTGCCGCCATGCCGCCTCCTTCCTGATGGGCTGCATCCCTTTGAATTGTAACCAGAAGTAAGCCCCTTCTCCCTAAAGCTGCCTCTTGCCTGGTGCTAGGTCACAGCCACATGAATAGTAACTAAGATTGAAAATTGGTTCTGAGAAATGGGGCTGCTGCCACAATAAGCCCGACCCTGTGGTTTATGGGCCTTTTGTCTGTGAGAGCAATGTGGAAAAATTTGGTCTAGAAAAGCCCTCAAATTCTGCGAACAGCTTAACAGCTGGGCATTGGCCACTTGCACCCATAAGCTCAGTTGTGGGGAGTGGAGATGGACAGACCCCTGCGGCTCACTGTCCAGCTAGACCAGCTGAACCAGTGAACTCAGAACTAAGAGAAGAAGCAAGGAAGACATGGTGATGTCTGGCCTTCACATGTACCCACATAACCAAGCACACCAGTGTCCACATGGCCATATAGCACACACACACACACACACACACACACACACACACACACACACACAGTTGACTTTTGAAACTGACCATCACATAGGACTAGCTTTTCTCAGTACTTCAGTTCACGCTCCTCTTTGTTAAAGACTACCCGGGATAAACCACATCAGAAACACAGAACGTAAGTCATTAACATTCTAAGAGTGAAACAGAGTTTTCAAGAATAATGAAGCCCTAACCTCCTTGCAGCCCTGGCTTCATCAAGGCGGGAAAAGGGTTTTGGATCTTGGTGCCACTGTCTCCCATGTGCCAGGATTGTCTCATGCATGTGAGGCATCACAGACCCCCTATCACATGGAACTCATCTATGTAAGAGCCTGGGAGAGAGTTACCAGGGAAGAAAAGGAATCTGAACCAGGGATTTGGAGGTTCCTCAAGGCAGTTCTTGTTCTGTTGCTCAACTGACTGCCTTGGGCTCTACACTTCCTAAAGAGAGTCAATGGTAAAGAATGCAGGGGTGGAGAAAAGGAATCCTACAATTTCTCGGGGACTATCACACATAGCTCTGGTGGATCACCTGTCTTCCTGCTCAAAGAGGTCAAAGGTGTTCCTGGGAGCTCACCAGAGATGACCTCTCAGACTCCAGCTGGTTGGAACCACACCCAAATGTTCGGGGATCTGGGTATGGACCTGAGTTTCCAGAGCACGGGGTTTTTAAGGATAGAGACCTCGTCCAGGCATGTTGCTCAGCAGCTGCAAGGGGGAGGGGGAGCTTTGCAGAGGGAGCAGTTTGAAGCAAGCAGTCTTAACAGAAGCTGAGATAAGAGGCTAGCTGGAGGAGGTTCCGCACAAACAGGCAGTTTTGACGAAGGCTAAGGTGAGTTAGCTGGGACAGCCTGACTTTTGGTCCCTAGATAGAGTTGGGTAGTTTTCCATGGGATTCTCCATCAAAAGAGACCAGATTCTAGTTAAACCTGGATTGGCCTCAGCAAGAATACAAACAAGATGGAGGAACCTCTGCCTTGTCTGGCTCCAAGGGCACAGACGTTAGACTTGAACCAATGAACTTGCTACAGGTGACCTGAGCTAGCAGTTTCACTTTCTGGGACAGGATCCTGAGAGGAAGGGCCAGGGATCAGAAAATAAAGAAGATGGGAAAGTCTGGGACCAGGAGGTCTTGGACAAGCTATGTCTTATGCTGAGCAAGCTTATTAAGAAGTACAGCCCCTTAGATGTAGTTTGCAGGGGGAAATGGGACAGAGTCAGCAGAAAGCTATCACCCAACGGGAGAAAGTCAGCAAGAGGCAGGTTAAGCAATGTTGTACAAAGGGAACACAGGATATCTCAAGTTCATCACAGATTGAACACACACAGACTGCTACACAGACTGATGACTCCAGTCTCTTGAGGGGAAATTTAATCCAAGTTCTCTCCCAGGACCCCACACCTAAACTTTGAGATCCTGGCCCCCAGACTCAGGCTGGTCCTTGCCAAATTTGCCCCCCCCCCTCCGGGCAAAGACAGGGAACTAGTGTTCTCTTTGTCCTTTCATCAGGGCCTCTGAGGAAGCCGTGGATCTGCCTGGCTCCCAACAACACAGAGGAGGAGCGTCAACACAGAAAACAATGTCCTCAGCATGTGGTCAGCCACACCCTGTCCTGTCCCACCAGACAGCACAAGTGCTAAAGGAGCCTCGGGGCTCCTCCTGAGTCCCCCAGGAGATCCCCTAAACAGCCTCCATGGACCTTAGCACGATCAAGAACTATGATTGTTTTTGGCCACCGCTTCATCTTAAACGCCCCCAGGAAAGTATAGCCCCAAAGAAAACGATAAGCAAGAAAACAAAATGAAAAAGTGGACTAGGCTTTTCAAAGGGGTAATATGTCATTCAGGCTTGGGCATAGGTGGCTGACAAGCCAGGCAGGCGACTCACACTCATCAGCTACAACACAAAGAATGCAGAGATTTGCCCATGTCTTTGGTTTCCTCATTTTTCTTCTGACATATTGGTACTTAATGGTTAAAATTCTTACTGTTTTGTTTTTCATTTTTTTCCACCATTGGATTCCTCCTTACAACTTTTCTCTACATTATTAATACAATTAATATAATAATTAATAATAACTAATGTATAACCATCACTATGTTTCATTTTCTGTTTTGTTTTTGTTTTAACAACCCTAAGGCACATCCTTGAGAGCAATATACAACAACGGCTTTAGAATCATTGGTTGGCATAATCATGTTACTCTTGCTTAAACCTTATATTCTAATCTGGTAAAAATTGTGTCTTCTACGGTATATAATGTTTACGAACTATAAACTCCTAGTGGGGAAGGCATTCCAGCCATCTCCTACTACAGCCAGTCTATCAAGAGTAGAGTGAGTCTGGGGAGAACCTCTTAGGTGGGATTGTACCCATCATTAGCATGGGAGAAGTTTCAGAAAATTAATTGCTCATCACATTTCTGCTCCCGAAAAACTTTCTGGGACCACAGCTGGAAGTGGAGGGTGTGGCAGGAGGAGAGGGATGTGAGGAGGAGGAAGAGGCATCAAGATGAACATGTGAAAGAAGCCAGCTGACAGACTACCTGTAACACGTAGAGCATGCTCCTGGAAAGCCTGCAATTTGCAAGCATAAGAAAAGTGAGGAGGTGTGTAAAGGACAAGCTCAGCAGCTCACTCCCTTTCTTAATAAACTGTCATTTGTGTCTCTGGTACAGTTCTTTTTTTTCCTTGGACACAGTGACCTGAAAACTTCAGTGGGTGCCCATCCATTCCTGACTCGGATCCCACCCACCAGGAGGTCACAAAGGGATCAGGAAATTGTCGTTCCACCTAACGGCCGGTAGATGGTGATATGGGACCGCACAGATTCTTTTACTCAGGCGGGGGACCTGTGCGGTTGTTCCAGCTGAACCCTTTCTGTTAAAAAAGAGAGAAGGTTCCTGCGCCTTTCAGAGTTTTCTCTCTTTCTTCTTATACTATCTTTCCCTTTTAAAGGAGGAACAAATTGTAGCTTGGAAAAAATAAAAAGGAAAGGCCTTAAAGGGGCTGGAATCTCTCCAAGCAGCCCTGATCACTACTGCAGCTCAAGCTGGGCCTGGTGAACCTCCTCCAGAGGCCGAGCATCTGCTCTCCCCATTTTATATTCACGTTTCCAACACAGACACACGTGTCTATCATAATTTAGCCTGCATTCTTATCTTCAGTATTGTTTTATGATTTTTGCTTTATTACAACATATATTATGTAAGGTAGTATTATTATTGTATTTATAGCTTTGAAGACCTTTGAAATGCTTGTCAACTATTGTCTTGAGTGAATTATATTCAGAAAATATATTACAGCCACAAAAAGCTTAGTAATGCGGACTGTAGACTAAAGTACATCTAACAGAGTACTCATGAAGAGCCAGCCACTCGCAGATGCCCGGAGGAGCCCCCTCGAACCCTGTATGGGACTCTACTTGCTGGATTTCTGCACCAAATCTGTAAACCTTAGGCACGTCCCTTCTTTTCCTTCATTCCTTTTTACCATGACATTCCCTAATAAAGGCCTCCTTCACTTCAAATTCCTGAGGTGTGTCCCCATCTTTTAGTGCTCCGACTTTCCTGTCCCAGGTGGATTTTTCCGTGACTGTTGAGGCTTCTGGTGCCTGAGTCCTAGAATCATGCTATCCGGGGCTGGGAAAAACCCTGATGCACCACAGCCTTGCAGTGAGTATTCTCAGAGGCTGGTTCCAACTCTGGTCCTGTTGCTCCAGTGGGGCATCCAAGTCCTGAGGGGTAGAATTCAGACTGTCTCCAGGGGTTTGTGCCATTCTCCTGGTAACACGTGAGTCTATGAAACACTAACTACTGGGAAGTAGTGTGTCTTCAGGAACACTCCAGGATGGATTCGCTTCTGGTTATGCATTCATGTGTGCACCATAAAAATCATATCAAGGTCTACTTTTGGCAGCTGGGAAGGCGGTCTGGAGCCAAGGGGCAGGCAGAGCCCAAAGCCTGTGGAATACACTCCCTGAATGGTGCTGCCTCCTGCACTCTTCAAGGTGGAACAGGGGTTTGTGTAGTGGGTAGCTGTTCCAGCTTTGACCTGGAAGTACTACCTCCATTGAGGCTTCGGTAACTGCCACATCTACAAGGTGGGGCTGAGACAGGAGCCCTTAAGACTCGAGATCTGGATGTGCCAGCTCTCTTGGTTCCTGGATCCTGGACACTGGAGGCAGACCGAGCAGAATTTTCCAGAGAACACTGCTGGACTGTGCTACACCTTTCCCGGACCCTATAGCCTATCCCTGTACTTGTTAGTTATCCCACAAAATAAACCTCCCTTTTAACTACGTCGAGTTGCCTTAATACTACAACCAATATCTGGAGCCCAACAAAACAGAAAAGGGGAAGTGCTGTAGGATGTCCTGTATGCTGTAAATATATGTTTCTATGATTGATTGATAAATAAAATGCTGATTGGCCAGTAGCCAGGCAGGAAGGTTAGTGTAGACGGGACAAGGAGAGAGGAGAATGCTGGGTAGAAGAAGGCTGGGTCAGATGATGCCGCCAGCCACAGCGATAGGTAGCAAGACATAAGTTACCGGTAAGCCACGAGCCACGTGGCAAGGTATAGATTAATAGAAATGGGCTGAGTTTAAGTGTAAGAGCTAGACAGTGGTAGGCATGAGCTAATGGCCAAACAGTTTAATTAATATGAGCTTCTGAGTGATTATTTTATAAATGGTTGTGGGGTCTGTGGGGCTGGGCAGGACTGGAGAAAACTCCAGCTACAGGTTTGCATCCAGTCACTTTGCTGTGTAGACCTATCTTCCCCCAAGCCTCCCTGAACATCATTAAAGGTAGTGCTAATTCACATTAATGTGATGGGCTGGGATGCATGGTTAGTAGTAGAAATCCTAGGGACTTCCCAATTGATTGGTATCCATATTTATCTGCCAGATATGAAGCATTTGGTCTTTCAGAAGCATGGGGATGTATGGTAGTCAGCCCTTACACAGTCTGCTGTCTTAGCATTCTATTTGAGTGTAAGTTGGACTTTGTCATACTATAAACAGGATCCCAACACTCTTGGCACCGTCTCTGTTCTCTGTCTCCTACCAGGTCCTCAGCTGAGTAGATCAAGATCACTGCTATACCACTTCTCCCTGGTGGCACCCTTGCCCGTGAGGCAACTGCACAACCGTGAGGTACTGTACAACTCCTCTTCACCTGTGAAGTGTAGATAGGGAGCAGTACCCACCAGCCTGTTAAGCACATTCAGGACAGCCTCAATGAAGGCTTCAGCATAACTCTGTCTGCTCTCTCTTGCTCCTTGGCTACTGGTGAGTGAGCATCTGCTTCTCTTGTTCCTCACCTGTGTTTATGCTGTCTCTGATACCGCCAGGTTGACACACTGAACCTAGCATCTACCTAGAAAGTGCCTATCTAGACAGAGATATACCGTCACTGCTCAGCAGAGAAGCACCAGAGCATGGACCAGCACAAACCTGCATGCTATGTGCGGGACACTGGGCACTCAGGCACTGGGTCCTCCATGATGACGAAGACACAGCTAGTGAAGGTGCATCTCAAATGCTCATGAGTCTCTGGAGTCCCAGCTGTGCAGGGCTAGAGTTCCTAGCAGCTCCCCAAGAGACAAAATCAAATTAGAAAAATCAGGTGGCACGCGCTTGCTGGCTTCCCACTTTCCGAGAAGGCGCTACCCACCACTTCCACCTGGCTTTGCACTCTGACTCCTCCAGAGTCTGGGGAGGGCAGAGAGGGGGAGCTGGATAGATGGTTGGGACCGATTGCTTCTCAGGGTGCCTCATAATTTACATTAGCACTCAACTGCACAGTATTTTCTCTGGTGTATAATTTTTAAATATTCTCTCCTTTTCAATTTTGCACCTGTAATTTGTGAACAGTTTGATTGCTGTCTTTCAATAACATTAGAATTCTTTTTTAATTTTACTATGATTGTTATGTTTGTCGTGAGTGCAGGCACATGCACATGAGCATGCCACAGACCATGTGTGGAGGTCAGAAGGCAACTTTTTGGAGCAGGTCCTGGGGATCAAAATCAGGTCATGGAATTCTGCATGGCCCTGAATCATCTCACCGGTTGTAGAATTTCTTAAAATTTACTCACATACTGTTATTCATTTGGCAGGCTAGCACTAATGCAAATTGTAAAAGTATGCCTGTGGGTAGTTAATGCTGGATAATTAGTTTATTTCAACTTCTCTCCATAGCATAAGTACATGTACGAAAATGATTATGTCCGGTATGGCTCAAAGCATTTTTCAGCCCTTCTCCATGCTGGAGATTGCTACATTTCATCCTCTGTCCAGAATTCAGTAATTGCTCTGGGGGAGAAAAAAAAGCATATGGGCAGTAACTTTGACAAATGCAAAACTTTTAAAACTTTGCAGGTAAAGTTTTTTGCAAAAACGTTTTTCAAAATGATTCCTGTCACTGCTTTAATTAAAATATAGCCAGAGATTTAATGCCCAATATAAACATTACTCTCACCAAATCTTTCTCTCCATGGTTGATGCTCATGAACCTCACACTCTAATTGAGTTTTATTATCTGTGTTATAAAACATATTGGACGCACGTTGCTTTCTCTACTCCATCATCATATCTAGAATAGCCTGTTCTCAGCTGATGAATACAGAGGTATAGAGCTGACCCACGCTCTCCCCATCTACCCCCCTCCCCATCAACATCAATCAGCACAAGGCAGCACTCTTCACATTCTTACTTTGTGTGATTCTCCCATCAGTGGGAGCCAGCTGCTCACTTGCCCAGCTAGAGGGCAAGAAAACCAGTTAGAATCCAATCCCGTCTGACTTTGATGGTTCTGCCTGCCCTGTTTCAGTGGGATCACTAGTAATCAACTTTAGTCTTTCGTCTATCTTACTTATACCCCCCACCTCTCCCACCTCCCCCACCCCTGCTCGAGCAAGGTGGCATAGAATTCACTAGGTTGCTACAGTTGGCAGCAACCTCAAGGCCATTTCCATGTGCTGTGATTTCGTGATGTGAGTCCATGCCCAACTTGCCACCCAGTCTTTATTGATAAATGTATGTGTTCATTTCTACCTCAAAACCCATGGAAGTAGAAGGCCAGCTTCTTTCTTATATAAAGATAGAAACTGAAATGCTAATTTGGAAGAAAATAGGAAACTTTTGATAGTAAAGGCAAAACCAGACTATCACAATGAGAAATTTGATTATAAAGAATCAAGTGAGTTGCAGAAGGATCAGACTCCTGACAGTGTTCTGCCGAGGGAGGCAGGTAAGAATACATTTGTTCATTGGAGTGACTGGAAACAGAAGTGATAATTTATATTGATGTGGCATAGCAAAATGATTTATTCATAGGAGAATATAGACATAATATAGAATATAGAGATAAGCTCCCTTTTCACCCTTCTGTATTAAACTTTATCTTATGTTGTTAGATCTGGAGCCTTAAGAATAATATGCTGTATGTACATGTAACAGACCCTGGGGTAGATTGCCCTGCATCTGGGAACTCATTCAAATGTCAAACTTGCTTCCAGATTCCATTTCGTAGCCACTGGGATGGACTTTATTGCCTGTTCAAACTTCAATGCCCTTTTTTAATTTTTTAATTGAACTGCAACTCTTTCTTCAAGTAAATATTATTTTTCAATTATTTCAAAACAAATTAAAGGTGCAAACACATTTTTTTTATGGTCAGTAAAGAATGAGATGTGGTTTTGGATCTCAGCATTATGATGAAGTTGTCTCATCCATGTTGATGGACAGGACCCCAGTTGGTTGGAGGGTTGGGTTTCTTCTGTAAGAATGAGGGTGGCAGTGACTGACTGTCTCCATCCCCCACTTGGGTACATATCCACTCAACAGGGTCCTTCACTTTGAAGTAATTGAAAACTGGAAGTAAGCAGGGAGTGGTATTGCATGCTATGGGTGTCACTGCCCATCACAGGTGGCATTGAATGATACAGGTATTGCATGTTACAGGTGGCACTGTACATTACAGATTTCATGTTACAAGTTCTTTGTATGTTATAGGTGGCATTGTATGCTACTTGTATGTTACAGGTGCATTGTACATTACAGGTAGCATTGCGCAAGTTACAGGTGGTATTTCATGTTACAGGTGGCATTACATGTTACAGGTGACATTTTACGTTAGATATACCATTGCATGTCGCAGGCGGCTTTGCACATTATAGGGTGTGGAAGCAAGTCCCATCTCATCACTACTCCATGCCAAGCACTTTCATTTGGAATCTGGCAGCATTGTATTTCTGTACAAACTCATCACTTTGGTTTTATTTTTGGTCTCTTAATTCTCTGTTGTCCTCTCTGGTTCTTAGTTGGGTGTGGTGTCCGGGTTGCCTGGTAGGGAATGCTTCTGAGATCCTGCCAGGTGTGGTCACTGGGGGTTCCAGGTAGAATGTATTTCTAGGTATTGGGAGCTGACAATTAGAGTGGAGATGGATTAGAAGGGGAGGTGTTGAGGAGGTCCTCAGGAAGGAGAAAAGCAAGCTGTTCCACCAGGATCTGCTTTGTCCCCTGAGAATTGGGGCAGAGAGTGAGGTGAGGCCACAGGAGGTGGTCTGCTACAGAACTGGGCCTGAGACTGGGGGATTGAATTTGAAGGAGAGGAGGGAGAATGATCTGCAGTTAGATATATAGATATCTTCAACAGATATGAGGAACTTGAAGTAACACCCTGCATGTTATCTGACCACCATGGTTTGAAGCTCAGCTTCAACAACAACAACAACAACAACAACAGAAAGGTTATAAACTAACAGAAACTGAACAACTCTCTATGGAATGAAAAACAGGCCAAGACAGAAGTTAAGAAAGAAACTATAAACTCTCTAGAAGTGAATGAAAATGAAAACACAACATATCCAAACTTATGGGACACAAGGAAGGCGGGTCTAAGAGGCAAGTTCATAGCACTAAGTGCCGACATAAAAAATTGGAGAGATCTCATATGAGTCACTTAACAGCATACCTGAAAGTTCTAGAACAAAAAGAATAAATCACACCCAAAAGGAATAGACAACAAGAAATAACCAAGTGCAGGGCTGAAACCAAGAAAGCGGAAACAAGCACACAAACAAAAGAAAAACCAAAGAATCAATGAAACAACGTATTCGTTCATTGAGAAAATCAGTAAGATTGGCAAACCCTTATCCAATTAACTAAAAGGTAGAGAGAAAAGATCTAAATTAACAAAATTAGAAATGAAAAGGGGGGGCACAGTAACAGACAGAAAATCCAGAGAATCATAAGGACATACTTTAAAAACCTGTACTCCAGGTTTTTAGATTGGAAAATCAAAAAAAAAAAAAGATAATTTTCTTGATACATACAATCTACCAAAGTCAAATCAAGATCAGATAAGTAATTTAAACAGACCTATCTCCCTGTGAAATAGAAGCAGTAGTTAAAAGACTACTAACTAAAATAACACTAAGGCCACATGGTTTTAGTGCAGAATTCTACCAGATTTTCAAAGTAGAGTTAGTGCCAATACTCCTCAACTTATCTCACAAAATGGAAACAGAAGGAACACTGCCCTATTCATCTTTTGAAGCCACAATTACCCTGATACTTAAATCACATAAAGACTCAACAAAAAGAGAGAATTATAGACTAATTACTCTTAATAAAACTCTCAATAAAATACTTACAAACTGAATCCAAGAACACATTAACAAGATCACCACCATGATCAAGTAGGCTTCATCCTAGAGATGAAGGGATAGTTCAGCATACATAAATTGATGAATGTAATCCACCATATCAACAAACCGAAAAACAAAACCTACACGATCATTTCATTAGATGTAGAAAAGACTTTTGGCAAAATCCAACACCTCTTCATGATAAAAGTCCTGTAGAGATTAGAGCTACAAGGAACACACCTCAACATAATAAAGACAATTACAGCAAACTCACAGCCAACATCAACTTAAATACAGATAAACTCAAAGATTTCCAACTAAAACCAGGAACAAGACACAGCTGTCCACTTTCTCCATACCTATTCAACATAGTAATTGAAGTCTTAAATAGAACAATAAGACAGCTGAAGGATATCAAGGGGATACAAATTGGAAGAGAAGTCAAAATATCTTTTTATGCAGATGATATGATAGTATACGTAAATGACCCTTAAAATTTCACTGAGAAACTCCTACAGCTGATAAACACTTCCAGCAAAGTGTCAGAATACAAAATAAACACACATAAAAATCAGTAGCCTTCCTATATACAAATCACAAATGGACTGAGAAAGAAATCAGGGAAACAATACCCTTTACCCTAGCCTTAAATCTATCTACCTATCTATCTATCTATCTATCTATCTATCTTGGAGTAACTCTAACCAAGCAAGTGAAAGACTTGCATGATAAAAGCTTCAAGACATTGAAGAAGATATGGAAAGAGTCCTATGTTTGTGAATCAGGAGGATTAATGTATTAAAAATGGCCACCCACTCAAAAGCAATCTGCAGATTCAATGCAATCTCCATCAAAATTCCAATTTTCACAGAAATCAGAAGTACAATTTTCAGCTTCAAATGGAAATACAAAAAACCCAGAATAGCTAAAATAACCCAGAATAATGATAATATAAAAAAGCTACTGGCAGCGCCACCATCTTTGACCTCAAATTATACTACAGAGTTTTAGTAATAAAAACAGTATAGTATTGGCACGAAAACAGATATGATGATCAATGGAATATAATTGAAGATGCATATATAAATCCATATGCCTATGGACATCTGATTTTTGATAAAGAAGCCAGAAACACACAGAGGAATGAAGAGCATCTTTAACAAATGGCGCTGGGCAAGCTGCATGTAGAAGAATCCAAATAGATTAATAATAATGACTGCACACAAAACTCAACTCTAAATGTATCAAAGACCTCAACATAATACAAGATGCTTCAACATAAAACCAGACACACTGAATGTAACAGAAGAGAAAGTGGGGAATAGCCTTGAGTTCATTGGCACAGGAGACAACTTTCTGAACAGAACACAGTTAGCATAGGCATGAAGATCAGCAATTAATAAACGGGACCTCATGAAACTGAGATGTTTCCACACAGCAAAGGACACTATTATTCACACAAAGCAGCAGCCTGCAGAGTGTTAATTTTTTTTTTTTTACCAATTTCCATTCTATAGAGGACTAATATCCATAATACATAAAGAACTCAATATTAGTATTGAAGCCTAATAGAGTAGAAGCTTCCTAAAACATATACATATATGAAGATGATATAAATGATATGGCCATTTAATGGGGGAGACAGAGCCCCAACTGGATATCTCTTGTCACCAATTGAAGCTTCCAGTACAGGGAATGGGTTATATCTTATTGAGCTGTTGACAAAAGGGGTCCCATGTCAAACCCCAAGCAACCCAGACTGTTGCCAAGGCTATGGGTTGCCCTCCACAAACTGACATAAAACCCCATTGCTGAGGACAACGCCGACACAACTCAGTGAATGCAGAGAAGCGGAGCTGGTGCTTTCCTAGTGCCTTCGCCCTCCGGGCTCGTGTTCTTGGTACTGGAAGGTTCTCTCCAGGCTGCCAAACAGGAAATGTAAACCGCAACCCAGACGCAAACCCTCTGACCTACAATGGTGTCCTGCCTGCAAGATATGCTAATGCAATGGGGGCACAAACCTTGTAGGAATAACCAATCAATATCTGATTTGACTTCAGACCAACTCCATGAGATGGAATCCATTTAGTGTCTGAACAGACACCTGGCTCTCACTGATCAATAGACTAAGAATGTGACAGACAACAGCTGAGTCCTAGAATAGATTTCCCCCATGTTTTTGGAACTCACCTACCTGGTATTTCTACCATTGTACTTGGAAAAGGTCTTGATTTATGGCTTTCTTTGTTCTGTTACTATAAAATCTCCATAAAATACCAAGAAACTGGTACCATGTTGGGACATGGAATTTGGGGTAACCTAAGTCTGTGTTTCTGGGCCACTAATATTGAGCTACAGGGAGACCATCTTCGAGAGCTGTTTAAACAATCTTCCTCCTCTTCCTCTTCTATTTTTTTCTGTGGCATGATCTCATCTAGCTCAGGCTAACCTCAAACTTATTATGTACCCAGTGATAGCCTTGAAATTCTGATCCTTCTGCTTCTACAATTTAACTGATGAGATTACAGGTGTGCACCATGCCTACTTCATGTAGTGTTGTAGGTTGAACACAGAGTTTCATGCGTTCTACACAAGTGCTCTACTAGCTGAGCTATGTCCCTTGTCCTAAATGAACTTTTCATTAACATTTAATTGTATTTTCTTTGAGAAAGAGCTTTGAAACAGATTACTGAAATTAAAAAAAAAAGTGTTTTAATAATGCCAGGGACATGGCATTATGTGATAGAGCTCTTGCTTAGCATGCACAAGGCCCTGGATTCCATCCTTGATTCCATGAAAACAATGTTTCTGTTAGGTTTAAGGGATGGAGATGAGATGCAGTAGGTTCAATAGAGAGATAGAGGGGAAGAGAGAGGGGAGAGAGAAGGGGTGCAAAGAGCGAGAGGAGAGAAGGAGAGAGAGAGAGAGAGAGAGAGAGAGAGAGAGAGAGAGAGAGAGAGAGAGAGAGAGAGAGAGAGAGAGAGAGAGAGTGTTTAGGAGGTTCTGAAGCAAGAGATACCTCTGTTCTGCCAGATGAAGTAGGAGGTGTATGCCTGAAAGTTTCTGATGGGAAGGGATGTCCTATACCACCATGGAGCACACTTAGTTCATGTGACTTAGGCTTATATATGCTAAGAGTCACAGAGGTGCTGAGTAGGGGGTGAGGGTGGTTCATGTGCCAGTCCTATCGAAGATGCCTCAGACCTTGGTGGGAGCGTGGGAGGAGAGTAGGAGTGACCTGTCAGCTCTCTGAAGCTGCTGACTTCTTTGAGAGTTACATGCTCAAAATTAATAACCTTTATTCTTGTAGGTAAAGGATAGCTTGGAGTACACATAGAGTTTTCTCAATAAATCTTGACCTGCTTGGTGTGTATAAAAATATATAAATAATGGTTGGCCTTTTGATAATGATGAAATACAGAATTATGATTTATGTATAAATTTTATTTTGTTTATGCAAAATGTGTCATCAATATATCTTTAAACTGAGTTTCATAATCACCATGGTGAGAGCTTTAAAATTTGTATTTATTCTTCAAATAATTTATGTTGCTTATAGTATCCTTTCCATGTTGTAGGTAGAAAGCAGGACTCAGAATACTAATTGGCTTGTTGAAAGTCAAACAGTGAACACTTACAGTTCTAACTCTCTTCCCCTAATTCTGTATCTAGAGTTTTGTATCATAGATACAAGATCTTGAGGGTAGGAAAAGATCTTCTTTGCAGATTAGTTGCCCGTAGTTACTTCAAATGATCAATGGTTACTCTGTGAGGATGTCCTTTCAACCTCATTGTGTGTGTGTGTGCGCGTGTGCACACACATAGATAGACAGAGAGACAGACAGAGATAGAGGGAGACAGAGAAAGACAGAGACAGAGATAGAGAGAGGAGGGAGACAGAGAGAAAGGAGAGAGACAGGAGAGAGGGGGAAAGAGATAGAGAGGAAGAGAGGGGAGAAAGAAGGGATAAAAAGAGAGAGTGGAGAGAGAGGAGAGAAAGAGAGAGGGAAGATAGAGAGAGACAGGAGAGAGAGACAGAGACAGAGACAGAGAGAGACAGAGAGAGACAGAGAGACAGAGAGAGAGAGAGGAGAGAAAGAGAGAGGGAAGATAGAGAGAGACAGGAGAGAGAGAGAGAGAGACAGAGAGATCTGCTGGAACCACAAACTCCACTACAGGGCTTCTGGGGGCAAGGCTTGTAGGACTGTTTCTTTCAAATAAGGTAACTGCGATCCTCATTGCAGGACTGTGAACCTTGACAGGTATGCAATCTGAAATCAAACACAAACGCTCTAATTCTCACTCACTCCCTCCATGGCTGTGTCCCAGCCATGGTCAGTCAGTCAAAGCTGTTTTCTAGAGAGATATCGACAATTGATATTGTAACTTTCATGTGTAGTGAGTGCTCCCAGCTTCACACATTCATCTGAAGTGCCTTCTTTAGAACAAACACAACCAACAAAAGGAGACGGTGGAAGCCGTGGCTCTTAATGTTTATCGTGCTGATTCTGTAAATTCAGTGTCCCTAGGCTCCATCAGAGTAGTAATGCACACTTCATTCCCTGTTACGTCACTTTCTGTTCCTTTAGCCGTTACTTTGTCCTCCTCCATTCTTCATATGAGTTCTGTGTTCCTAGCGTCGATTTTTTTTTCAGCCTGTGCATCTTCACTTTGATGCTTTCACGTAGTAACAGGCAGTTGGATGTTAACGAAACTCCAGTGTACATGGAGAGAGACTGTTAGATGTCGGAAACCCAAGGAAGAGGTAGGGCTGCTAGTCCAGAGTCTCCGAGCATCTCCGCTCAGCACAGATGCTGCAGTGGTCAGTTCAGCCCATGCTGTGGTTGGAGACTGCTCTGTGTGCCTGTCTCAGGAGGAATGTAGACAGATCAATAGATGGCGTCAAGCCACCCCTGAGAATACCTCACCCTTGAGACTCGGTAACCCATTGTTGGAAAGCACTGGACCCGATGGATATGAGTATAAGTCACAGATGTGGATTTAAAACAAGCTGATACTACTTGGTTGTTAAAGCACAGCTTATTTCCTACTACTGGAGCAAGTGGGCCTCTGGTTTTCACTGTTTCTGTTAATGCTGGCCTTGCCTTCCTCGCAGCCCCTCTCCAAGTACATATCGGACCCTTTAGTTTAGTAATTTGTATAGTAGTTTTCCTTCCTACTTTGGAGTCACCGCTTGTCTGAGCTGTGATAAAGTCATTTTAATAAATTAATCATAGTTGGCATGGGTGGTTCTATGTCTGAAAATGGGGTACAGAATTGGGAGCAAGGTTCACATTCTGACTCTGTAACTTATTGTACACATTGGACAATTTACTACCATTTCCTCTTCTACAAGGTAGGTTTTCTTTATATATATATTTCTAATATATGTATTATATATTTCTAATATCTATCTATCTATCTATCTATCTATCTATCTATCTATCTATCTATCTATCTTAGTTAGGGTTCCTATTGTTGTGAAGAGACACAATGACCATGGCAACTCTTATAAAGGCAAACATTTAATTGGAATGGCTTACAGTTTCACACTTTCTCCAACAAAGCCACCCCTCCTAATAATGCCACTCCCTATGAACTTATGTGAGCCAATTACATTCAACCTACCACATTCCACTCCCTGGCCCCATAAGCTTGTAACAATATCATAATGCAAAATGCATTCAGTCTGACTTCAAAAGTTCCCATAGTCTGTCTCAGTTTCAACAGTGTTTAAAAGTTCAAAGTTCAAAATCTCTTCTGAGATTCATGCAATCTCTTAACTGTAATCCCCTGTAAAATCAAATACTTCGATCACATACTTCGAGCATATAACGGCACATGATACACATTACTGTTCCAAAATGTAGGGAAGGGAGCATAGTGAGGAAATACTGGACCAAAGCAAGACTGAAAATCAGCTGGACAAACTCCAAACTCTGCATCTCCATGTCTGATGTCAAAACACTCTTCAGATCTCCAACTCTGTTCAGCTTTGTTGACTGCAACACACTTATCCCTCTTGGGCTATTTCCACTCCCTGTAAGCAGCTCTCCTTGGCAGGTATCAATGACGGCTCTGGTATTTCCAACATTTCAGAGTCTCCAAGGCAACCCAGGCTTCACCTTCACAGCTTCACACAATGACCTGTCTAGGCCTTTATTCAGGGACACCCCTGACACTTGACTGCCTTCAATGACTTTCCTTAGTTGTGGATTAAGACTCCATTACCTTTTCTTCTATCCTTGAAGCCAGAACTATGCGGCCGACGTTGCCAAGTTCTGCTGTTTACTGGAGCTGGAACATGGCCCCCTCATTCAATTGCAACTTCACCAGCTTTCTACCCTTCACTGCCTGAGTTTGGCTGTCTTGAAACAGGGTCTGTAGACTGTGCTGGCCTCAAACTCAGAGAACCGCCTGCCTCTGCCTCTGGAGTGCTGGGATTAAAGGTGTGTGAATCCTTTGCAGAAGTTGGAAGCTTAACTAGGTAGGATCTTGCTCTGAGGTCATCATATCCTTTATTCCATTTCTTAATCTGTTTATCTCCTTGAACACAGGATTTAGCTCTATTCCACTTCCTGGTGCTCCTTTTCTCCTCAAAATTTATATTTTGTAATTTACCCCGCTCAGCTTGCTCCTTTTCATTATAAATCTTCATTAGAGTTTCCACTAATATCTACATGACAGAGTCTAACTAGGCTGTTTTGGGATTTCTTCTGCCAACAGAATTAATCCAAAACTCTTCACTTTAGCCTCAGGCAGACTTTTTGGACAAGGGCAAAAAGCAGCCACTTTCTTTACCAAAATATCACAAGACTGGTCTCGAGGCCACATATTAACATTCTCCTTTGAAACTTCTTAAGCCAGGCCCCAACAGTTCATCAAATCACCCTCAGCACCACTGTCTTCCATGCTCCTACTAGCATGGTTCATTAAGCAACACTTAAAGCATTTCAACTACTTTTCTAATCCACAGTTCCAAGGTCCATAGTCCTTCAAACAAAAGCATGGTCAGGCCTACTACAGCAATACCTCAGTCCCTGGCACCAACTTTTGTCTTATGGTTTCTATTGCTGCGAAGAGACACAATAACCACAGCAACTCTTATAAAGGAAAACATTTAATTGGTCTGTCTTATCATTTCAGTGGTTTAGTCCATTATCATCATGGTGGGACATGGCAGCATTCAGGCAGACATGGTGCTGGAGAAGGAGCTGAGAGTTCTACATCTTGATCCTCAGGCAACAGGAAGTGAACTGTCTTCCACACTGAGCATAGCTTGAGTGAAGGGGACTGCAAAGCCCACCCCCATAGTGATATGCTTCCTCCAACAAGGCCACACCTACTAATAGTGTCACTACTTGTGAGTTTTGGAGGCCAGTTACATTCATTCTACCACAATGTAGTAGAAAATTGAGTAACAAAGAATGTAGGACTCTTCACGTAGTGGCTGACACACAGAAAGTACCCCAGATATGTTACTTACTGCTGTTTTTATTTTACTTCCTACAGTTTTTAAGATACTATGTCTAATTCAGCATTCCAAATTAAATAATATATACATGTAAGATGATACCTTTAGTTACTTCTTTCTGGTGTTTCTCTTTGTGTGGCATATTGCATCTAAATATCTTAAGACAAATCAAAGGCTTCTAAGATTTTGTCACCTCTATTTTAATTAAAAAATTTTCTAATTGGCACATTGTAATAACACACATTTATGGGGTACAACGTGATATTTTGATGTACAGATATAATCAGAGATGATTAAATTGAGTTAGTTAGCATATCCATCTCCTCTAATACTTAGCAATTTTTGTAAAGAAAATGTTTAAAATTACTCCTCTCTTAATCATTATGAACTATATAATACACTGTTTTTAACTAGAGTCAAAATGTTTTTCAGGAACTGCAGAGATAGCTCAATCCTTCAGAGCACTTTCTGCTCTTGCAGAGGACAGGGGTTTGATTCCCAGCATCCATATGGTGGCTAGTAACCATCTGTTACCCCAGTTCCAGGGCATCTAGCAGGCACCTACCTGGTGCATATATATGCATAGAGGCAAATATCATACACATAAAATTGAAAATAAATAAATCTAATGAAATTTTTTTCTATAGGCAGCAAAATCTTGCTCTTCAATATAATTGAAATGTTGTTGTACCATTCATTTAGATTGGTACATATGACTGCCTACTCTTGGCTCTGGTCACCATCATTTTGCTGTTTCATATTTATTTATTTAGTTATATTTTGGTCTCATGTAACCCAGGCTGGCCTGAACATCTGATCCTCTTGCCTCTACTTCCTAGTACTGGGATTCCAGGCACGCTCCATACCTAGCTTGTATGGTGCTGTGGATAGAACCCAGGGCCTCGTGCATGGTAGGCAAACACTATACCATTTGAACTACACCCCAGCCCTTTATCTCATTGTTTCTGAATCTATTTTAATATTCCAGGTACAACTGAGATAGTGTAGTATGTTGCTCTGTCTTCTTCCATTAAGTATAATGTCCTAGTCCATCCATGTTGGGGTACATGGGCAGAATTTGTTTCTTTTGAAGACAATATTATTCTGTATGAGTACTGCACATCTTTTCCACACCATCATTCATTGATGGACACAGTTGTTCCATGCTTTAGCTACAGTAACAATTCTGCAGTGAACAGGGGAGTGCAAATCTCTTTGCTATATTAACTTCATTGCCTCCGACAGCTATCCAGAAATGGGGTTGCTGGAATGTAGAGCAATTCTACTTTTAGTTGTTTATTTAAAAATTTATTTACTTTATATGTGTGGGTGTTTGCCTGCATGTATGTCTGTGCATCACTTGAGTGCCTAGTAGGCATCAGATCCTCTGTAACTGGAGTTATAGATGTTTATGGGATGCCATGTGGGTGCTGGGAATTGAATGTGTGTCTCATGGAAAAACAGTCAGTGCTCTAAACTGCTGAGCCATTTCTCCAGCCCCTAGATGTTTATATTTTAAGGAACTTCCATACAGTTTCCATAATGAATGTATTATCCTTCTTGCTAACATTGTAAAACAGATTTATTTGCTCACCATATTTGTTAACAACTTTTTAAAAATAATAGTCATTTTAACAGGAATGAGTTGATATCTCATTGTAGTTCCACTTTGCATTATCAAAATGATTAATGACCTCCTATATAGAAAACCCTAAAGACTTCATCAAAAACATGTTAGTACTGGTAAGCGAATCTAGTAAAGTTGCAGGATACAAAATCAATACAGCAATCAGTAGTGTTTGCACAATTTAACAATGAAATATTGGAAAAGGAAATCAATAAAACAACCACATTTACAAAAGCTACAAAAAGTACCTTGGACTAAATTTAATCAGTAGGTAAAAGATTATAATTGAAAACTATAAAAATTTCTGAAAGCAATTGAAGGTGCTGACATAAATAAGTGGGAATAAATTAATGTTTGTAGATTAGAATTAAAATGTTAAATTTGCCTATATACACAAGCATAAGTAGGTTTAGTGAAATTCTTGACACAGTTGTAATGCCACTTTCATAAAAATTGAAAAAATTCTAAAATTCATATAGAATAATAATAGACTTTGAAAAGCCAAAGGTCGTGAATCAAAAGAGCAACACTGGTGACATCCTACTACGTGATTTTAAAAGGTATGTGCTATAAACTGTAGTTATCAAGACAACATAGTCCTAGAATAAAGACACATTGACCCATGGGATAGGATAAAATGCCCAGAAATAAACACATATTTGTGGATAGTTGGTTTTCAACAAAGGTGTGGGAACTGAATGATCCTGTCAGTACAGAGTTTGGGGGAAATAAATACCCACAGCAGAAGGCTAAGAACAGGCCCTGGGCTGTTGAGATGACTTGGTAGGTAAAGGTGCTTGTGGTGCAGCCTGGTGACCTGAGTTCATTCCCTGGAACACAGGCAGAGGTGGCAGGAACAGACTCCACAGAGTTGTCCTGTGACCTCCGTACAGACTGTGACATGCACACCCCCTCCTTTATCATGCACTCATTCACGCAATAATAATTTTTCCTTTTAATTTTTAAATTAAAAAGTAGGCCCTCATTTCAGATGATTTCACTAATCAAATAGATTCAAAATGGATTAGAGTCTTAAATGTAAAGATTGAAAGTCTAAAACTAGAAGAAAACAAGATGAAAAACTGCATGGCATTGATCTGGATAGTGACTGTTTAGATTGGAAGTTTTGGAAAGAAAAGAAAAAATAGACGAATAGGCAGTTTCTGTTTAGCAAAGGAAACAGCAAAATGATGGGCAGATCAGAGAACAAAGAAAAATTTCCAAATTATGTGTCAGCTAATATGAAAAGTAAATGAAAAATTCAATAACTCAATAGCAGGAAAGCAAATATGTTGAATTTTTACAAAGCAAGCCAAGGACCAAAAGAAACATTTATCTGAAGAAGACATGTAAGTGGCCAGCACAGATCTGAAAGAAATTGCTCTTGGTTGTTTATTCATTTTTTATTTTTTTTGTGTGTGTGTTATGTATGTACTCTTTGTAAAGGGTTTTATATAAAATTTGCACAATTGGATGTAGCTAATATACTTGGAAAAACTCAGATGAGTAATAATTCTGTAATGAAGAAACATTGCTATACATACAAATATTGATGGTTGTTTTCAATTGCAAAAAAATTGAAAGGACCTAAATGTTCAATTATAATAGTGTGGCTAAAAATATCACAGTGCATTCACTTAGCCTCCACAATAAAATACACGTCACAATCAGTTTGAGAAACAGAGGAAATGCTTAACGTGGTGCATGCTACAGTCCACTGAGTTAAGGGATTGAACACATCCTTTTGTAAGTTCATCCTCCGTACATCACCTGATGAGGCTGGGCTTCTATTCATCTGTTTACAGACTTGTGAGGTTAGTGGACACTATTGATGATAATCACCTCGGTTATCTACTGAAAATACGTACAGAAGAACATAGGCACCTTCAAATCTACCATCCATTTGTACTCTGATTTCTTTTCTAGAGATTTACGTTCATTTAGGCTGTTCTAGTGAGATATAGCTTAGAGCCCCCATGCCATTGACAGTGTAAAGGTGACTTGCCGTTGGTGTCTTCTTACAGATTTGATTTTTCCCTCTGGGCTGTCAATATTTTGTAGAATTCAAAGTTACAAAACTAGTTGTATTAGTTTGCTTTCTATTGCTGTGATAGACCCCATGACCAAAACCGACTTCTACATCACAGTCCATCATTGAAGGAAGCCAAGGTAGGAACTCAAAGCAGGAACCCAGAGGCAGGAACAGAAGCAGAGGCCACAGAGAAGTGCTGCATACCAGCTTGCTCCTCCTGTTTGTTTTCTTATATACTCCAGGACCACCATCTCAGGGGTGGCACCACTCATGTTGAGCTGGGCCCTTCCACATCCATTTTCAGTCAAGAAAGTGCCCTAAAGGCTTGCTCATAGGCCAATCTGATGGAGGCATTTTCTCAGTTGAGGCTCCCTCTTCTCAGATGACTCCAGATTGTGTCAAGTCATCGAAACTATCAAACAAGCACGCTAGCATGGCGTATATGCTGATCAATAAAAAGCAGTGCATAAAGCAGTGAGAACAGATGCCAGCACCAGCAGCTAGACCACTGCTGAGCATCACAAGAAATCCTCCCTCCTATGCCTGCCTTAGTGATTAAGGATAGGGTCTATCCTCTGACCCCCAGCCACACTTCACCAGCAAACCCAGAACCATTACACTCTTAGGAATTGATGTGTTCTTCCGTGGATGGAGAAGCAAAGTTTTAATGAGGCAGTCATTTTAACACATTGAAAGCTGTTTCTTCATAAAACTCTAATAACCAAGATAAGTAAGGTTTCCAACAAGTTACATTAGGAAATCTGCACAGAGTTCTTAATGAAGTGGCAAAGATAATTATAGACTTCTAATTAACTACTTAATTGCTATAAATTAGTAAATCTCCCAGCTTGGCTAGCTTTTACTGAGTTTTGTTACTGAAAAAAAATTAAAATACCCCACAACACTCTCTTCAACTTTCTTTTTGTACTGTCAGTATAATTAACCATTTCCTTACACTACTGACCTTTGAAAACAGACATTTCATTATTCTTATTTGTTATCTATTATTTTCTGTCATCAAAAATAGTAATGCCTTCTGCAATCAACCAACACCTTAGCTTACAACTTGGATCTATGTAAATTATGGAATATTGAGTCACAGGGCTTTGAGACTAATGCAGCCTATTTCTTAAATAGATGGGAAACCATCTCTAACTCTATTACCAGGGAAGGGAAATTATCAGCTAACACTTTATGATACATTCTGAGCCTTGTTATGCATTAATGCATTTTTTCTCATTATCATCTCCTCATTATAAAAGAGATAAGTGCAGTTGTAACAGGACAATTGCCACCTGCAATTAAGTCAATGAAGGGGAAAACGTTAAGAATCCAAAGCAACCTTTAGAGTACTGAGAAAGGTTAGTCAATGGGCACCAAGTCACAGCCAGGGAAAAGAGAAGTTCCTCAGTGCTCTCGGACAGCAAAGTCACTCTGGGAGCAATGGTGTGCTCTGGATGTCCAAAGTGGAGAGGAAGGAGCTGGAGAATTTCACAACAAAGAAAGGTCAAATGTTTGAGGAGAGAGAGATGTGTTTATTACACAAGGTTTGCAGGTCTCAAAACATAATGTGGTCCTCCATAAATACACTGTCTTAGGGTTTCTATTGCTGCGATAAAAACCACTATGAACTATGAACTCACATATACTGAGGCAGCATGCACAGCACCTGCATGGGTCTGCACCAGGACCTCTGCATATATGTCATGTCTTCCATTTCAGTGTTTGTGATGACTATTCTTGGCCGTCAACTTGACTACACCTGGAATTAACTAAAATCCCAAACTGGAGAGGCACACCTGTGAGGAATCTTTGCTTAATTTGAAGTGGGAAGAGCCACATCTAACCCGGATTGGTGGGGAGTCAGTCACACCTTTAATCTGGATCTTTGAGGTGAGAAGACACACCTCTAATGTGGGCCACACCTCCTGGAAGCCTATATAAGGACATGAAAGAAGGAACTTTTTGGTCTTTGTCTCCTTGCTCCCACCTTGCTAGCAAGTTCATTTCTTCACTGGAGTTAGAGCCTTCTCCTTCAGGATCTTGGCATCTACTGAAGACCAGCTATAAGTTCTGCTATTCTTTTGTTTGTTTGTTTTTTGAGACAGGGTTTCTTTGTGAGGCTTTGTGCCTTTCCTGGATCTCGCTCTGTAGACCAGGCTGGCCTCAAACTCACAAAGATCCTCCTGGCTCTGCCTCCTGAATCCTGGGATTAAAGGTGTGCGCCACCACTGCCCGGCCTGTTATTCTTAATACAGTGTTTTTATGGGATTTCTGAGTGTGTGAACTAGTGGATCTCTGATTCTTGTGCCTCCTCTTGAGGTTCTTTTCCTTCTGTTTATTTTGTCCAGCTCTGATGTGCTAGTTTTTTTGTTTTATTTGATTATATTTTATTATTATTCCTTAAAAGCCTGTTTGTTTCTAATGAGAGACAGAAAGGGATTCGGTCCAGATCGGAAGGGAGGTGGGAAGGAACTGAGAGGAGTGGGGGAGCGGAACCATAATCAGAGTATATTACGTGAAGAAAAAAAATCTACTTTCAATAAAAGGAAAACAAAACAAATCACAATGAGCAAACACTCCTGGGGAGGAAAGGGTTTATTCCATCTTACAGTCTGCAGTCCATCATCCGGGGAAGCCAGGACAGGGACTCAGGGCAGTGTTTGGAGGGAGAGACTGAAGTAGATACATGGAGGGACACTGCTTACTGGCTTGCTTTTTATGGCTTGCTCAGCTTGCTGTTTTACACACCCCAGGACCATCTACCCAATGATGGCTCTACCCTCAGTCAGGTGGGCCCTGTCACATCAATCACTAACAAAATGCCCCCACAGGCTTGTCCACAGGCCAATCAGGAAGGGGGCATTTTCTCAACTGATGTTCTCTCTCCCCAAATGACTCTAGCCTGGGTCACATTGACATTAAAAACTAGCCAGCACATGTGCATTCTTCTGTGCCTGCTTAAACATTAATTCAAATGAAACTATCTTTTTTTTTTTTTTAAACTTACTGGACTTATTCACGGAGGCTTGAAACAACAGTTCATTGATACCTTTTTTGGCAACTACGGGAATAAAGAATTGTATGGTGCAAAGGTAATTTTAAATCTCAGTACAGGGACTTCGTAGAAGGAATCAATACTTCTTTCACAAGAATTACACTATCGGTACTGGACACTGCTGTGTGGGTGTTGCTCCTTGGCTTCATAAATGTTGACTATTAACAAGTACAGTTCCCATTTGCTCATATTTGAATTGATTGTTTTATTTAACAGCCCTGTTATTGCTCGAATGATGTAATCCAGAAAGAAAGACAAATGATATCCCAGGAGATCTGAATGCTGTGAGAATCTCTCCCATGTGCAATACAAATGTGACTGCTGTCAGCCTCCCTTTGTGTGTCCTAGCAGTATGAGTATGGAAGAGACCAAGTCTGGATAGTTTGTCCTTCCAGGGGAGGGAAAGTGGTTGAATTACAAAAGAATGCAAAAGTTGGACCAACAAGGTGGCTCATCGGACAGAGGGATTAGCATGCAGGACTCACAAGCTGAGTTCCGTTCCTAGACTTCCACAAAATGACAGGAGAGGGTTGATTCCCTACAGTTTTCATCTGACTTCCACATGTGCAGTACACACATGCAAGGACACACACACACACACACACACACACACACACACACACACACACACACAGAGTAAATAAATAAAAAAGTAGTCTTTAAAAACGTAAAAGTTGATGAAATCGATTTTATATTTGTAAATGTAAACATTTGTCTGTGGTGCTCATAAGAAGGGAATCAAGATGTTTTTTAGCAGCATTATTCGTAATAGCCAGAACCTGGAAACAACCTAGATACCCTTCAACCAAAGAATGGATAAAGAAAATGTGGTACATTTACACAATGGTAAAAAACAATGTCATCATGGAATTTGTAGGCAGATGGATGGAACTAGAAAAAAAATCTCCCTAAGTGAGATAATCCAGATCCAGAAAGACAAACATGCTATGTACTCACTCATAATCAAATATTATGCAAAGCAAAGGACAACCAGGTTACAATCCACAACCCCAGAGAAGCTAGGTAAAGAGGAAGTCCCTAAGAGGGACACACATGGATCACCCCAGGAAAGGAAAGGGTTAAGATCTCCTGGGTAAACTGGGAGGAGAGAGTAGAGGAGAGGGGTTGGGAGGTGGGAACATAAGGGCTCAAGATGGCTGAGTTGGAGGAGAGACAGGGAGGGAGAGCAATGAAAGAGATATCTTGACAGAGTGTACCATTAAGGGGATGGGGAGAAATCTGCAGCTAGGGAAAAGCCCAGGAACTCACAAGGATTTCCCCAGCTAAAACTCATAGCAATGGTGGAGAGGGTGCTTGAACTAGCTTTCCCCTGCACTCAGATTGGTGTCTACCCTAGTTTCATCATAGAACCTACATCCAGTGACTGATGGAAGCAGATGCAGAGACCCACAGCCAAGCACTGGGCCAAGATTATAAGGTGACTGAATTCTTTAGGTCTCAATTTTATTAGCTACTCATTTTACCCACTTATGGTGTGTTGAACAGTTTGCATAAATACTGTGTATCTATCTCTGAGGAGGGGGTTTGGGATTTGATTAGGTTTTAAATGAACATTCCTAACTAGTGAAATATGCCTATCGATATCTGAGATGAGATAACATTTTCTTCTAAAAGTTAAGTAGAGACAACTTTTAAAAATGTTCCCAGTGAGAGAGAGAGGGAGGAACAAGCTGGTGGATCTGGGTACATCCTTTCCAGCATTGCTCTTTCTGGCAGGACTCCTTAGCTCCTAGGCTTGGCTGGAATGTGGCCTTAGCCACTGGACTCAGTGACCGATAATGTCTTCACACTGAATCAGTGGTTGGCCTTGGCATTTACATTGAGCCAGAGGTTGAAGATTTCTCCAATACCAAGTTCCCTGACTCTCTCGTGGCAAGGTGTCAGGCACGTTCATCACTGCCTTGGATATTCTTTCCCAGTTATTGCTGTCATCTGCACACTGGGCAGTGTTACCCAAGGCATTTCTCCAGCCTCAGCCTTGACCATGGGGACCCAGGATGGATTGTCAATCTGCCCTGAGCATCCTCCCACTAAAGTTCCTGGTACATCAAGATCATTAAACTCATGTCAACGTGAGGGCTGAGTGAAGATTCTAGATTTTTCAACACCCACTCAGTTCTTCATCTCCTGAGCCTCACAGAAAGCAGGAGCCAAGCGGAGGCCATGTCCAATGCAATGACCTTCCTTAGTGCTGCCACCTAAATGTGAGGTTTGGTGCAAATGTATGGAGGTTCCAGTGGGGTCTGGGAAGGAAGTTTTCTCATTTCCAGCCTGTTGGAAGAATCAGAGAACACATAGCTCTAAATTGAAACTGTGGGTTTAGGTGTCTTTCCTATATTTTTATGTGCAAAATAGTGCTTTCCCCCCTCTGATTTTTTATTTATTTTTAAGTGTGTGTGTGTGTGTGTGTGTGTGTGTGTGTACATCAGCACAGGTGCCCTTAGAGCCTAGAGGCAACATATCCCTTGGAGCTGGAGTTACAGGCAGTTGTGAGTTGCCTGACATGGGTGTTGGAACCAAACTTGGGTCCTCTACAAGAACAACACATGCTTTTAACTGATGAGAATCTCTCCAATTCTTCTTCTTCTTCATCATCATCTCCTTTTTGCACTGAAAGAACCCATGACTTATATCTATGAAAGTCAAATAAATTCCTCAAATAAAATATTCACTCAAAATATAGTAGGTGTTACAAATTCATAAAACTTTAGAATAGCTCCCAAAATTATCTTTAAAAATGAAGAAACCAAGCTTGGGAATGCTAAATAATGCTGAAGTCTCATGCCAGGAATAAACCTGCAATTTCCACTTAAAACTTTCTGACTCTGCACTTTTGTCTACCATTAAATGTGGCTTTGCATACAGTGAAGGTAGACTGTGTCCTTAGACTTATGAACCTCTCTGCAGTATGCAATGAAGTGAGGGAGCAGGTAAAGAAGGCCAGCTTCAAAGGGAGGCTGACCCCAGTCTGGGTCATGTTCTCCTTTGGGTGTTGAGGAGGCAGAACAGTGTCCCACCCTCCCCACAGACAGAGATGCTCAGGCCTTAACCCTTTGATCTCAGGGTTATATTACTTCCTGCTTGGCAACAGGGAACTAAGGTAGCAAATGGAATTAAGGTTGATCATCAAACACCCTGAAAATAAGAATGTTCATATTTTCCTGATCTTCTAAGTGGGCTGAACGTAGTCGTAAGAGTCCTTCACGGTGAGGAAAAGAGGGAGAAGAGTGAACTAACAAGAGAGCAGTGTGGCAGGGGCTGGACTCATGTTGCTGGTTTTGAAGATGAAAGAGTTCAAGACGATGAGGGCTAGCAGCACCTCTAGAAAACAGAAAAATCAACAGGGCAGGCTGTGCCTGTGACTAGCTGAAGGAACTTGCGTGTGAGACATATTTATTTATTTACCTATCAATTTATTTATTTATTCATTTATTTAAAGATGATGAAAGGCCAAATATATTTCTTTACTACATTTACTTTATTAATTTTAATAATTTCATACATTTAGATCATTTCTATTCCACCCTCCCCCTTCCAGTTCCTCTTGTGTCTCCCCCTACTCCCTCTCAAATTCATGACCTTTTCTTAATTATTACACACACACACACACACACACACACACACACACACACACACACACACACACATACACATATACATGTGTGTATGAACACAAACTTCTAAGTCCATTCAGTGCTGCCCATCTGTATATATGTTTAGGGCTGGCCACTTGGGGTTGGATAACCCATCAAGAGGCTCATCCTTGAGGAAGAGTGATTCCTTCTCTTTAAGCAAACATTAATTGCCTATAGTTCTTCATTTAGCACTGAAGTCTTCTGAGATTTTTTTCTAACGATACTGGAATGTTGGGATATCAACTGGTGTTGTTATTGTGCAGGTCTTGTTTAGGCTACTGTATTGTTAAGATTTCATGTGTGCATCTCCCTGTCATATAAAAGACAATCTCCCCCCATCCTGTTTGCTTCTATCCTAGGTCTCTGGGCCATCCAGCCTCTGGGTCCTGGCTCTTCAGGTAGTGTCAAGTGTGGGCTCCCTCTCATGGCATGGGTCTCAGGCTGGACCAGTCATTGGTTGGCCACTTCCACAATCTCTGTGCCACCCTTACCTCAGCACGTCCCATAGGCAGGACAGACTGTAGGTCGAAGGTTATATGGCTGGGTTGGTGTCCCAGTTCCTTCACCAGAAGTCTTGCCTGGTGACAGGCGATGACCAGTTCAGGCTACATATCTGTTGTTGCTAGGAGTCATAGTGGGATATTTGTACACTGTATGAAAATGTATTGCTGTGATTGGTGTAGTAAAAAGCTGAACGGCCAATAGCTAGGCTGGAGATTGTAGGTGGGACTTGCGGAGACATGGAGAACTCTGGGAAGAAGAAGATGGAGTCACCAGCCAGACTCGGAGGAAGCAGCATGAGCAGCACACAGAGATGAGGTAATGAGCCGTGTGACAGAAAATAGATCAAAATAAATGGGTTAATTTGAGTTATAAGAGCTAGTGGGACAAGTCTAAGCTAAGGCTGAGCTTTCATAATAACTCTCCATGTCACTATTTGGGAGCTGGCTGGTTGGACAGAAAAAGACTCAATCCACTGCAGTCATCCTTGTAAATTCCTGTGTTTCCCCTGTGTTCCACCCTTCTGTGCTGTTCCCTGACCTTTAGGAGTAGGGGCTGTGTTGTAAATGTATCAGTTGTGAGTGGGCATCCCACAGTTAGTTATTCTCTATGTTTTGATCAGTTGTGGATTTTTGTGATGGCCTCCACGGGCTGTACACATAAGCTTCTTGAGCGGTGGGAGCTATCCTTGTCTGTGGGTATAAGGGTACATATTTAGAATGCAGTTAGAAAAGTACACTGATTTACGGAAGTGCCAGTAGCAGATTCTCCTCTAAGGTCCATGACTGTATCAGCCACAGGTAGGTGTCTGGGTTAACAGTACCAGGCATGAACTCTCTTTTACTGAGTGGAACATAAGTACAATTAGCCACTTATTAGTTACCACCAAGATATAAGTGCCACTAACGCATTCATTAGGCTATCTTACCTTGGTGGTCATTGTGATTTACAGCTGGGTAGGACTATTAATTGTTGTTTTCCTCGACAGCTTGCCTAGAACCTACAGATACTGTGAGAGCTTGTCCTCAGAGAGGAGGCTTCCAGGTCAACTCCATCTCTATTCCTCCTTGGCCAGTGTCTGAAGTATGTGGTGTCTTCAGCAATAAGGTCTTACCAATATTCTCGAAGGTAAACAAGACCACCAGCAACAGTATCTCTTGTTTTGGGAGTCTCTTGGACTCCCATTACCAACAAAAGCTGGCACTTGGGTTTTCATTAGTCTTTGGCTCTTGGGGGAGTGATATAACATTATTTAAATTATTTAAATATGTATACACACATATATGCAATCAAACACAAAATAATACATTTCTATAGCCTTTTCAAACATCCTTAGTATTACTGATTCCTTTTTCTATTCTCTCTCTCTCTCTCTCTCTCTCTCTCTCTCTCTCTCTCTCTCTCTCTCTCTTTGGTTTTTCAAGACAGGTTTTCTCTGTGTAGTTTTGTGCCTTTTCTGGAACTCACTCTGTAGCCCAGATTGGCCTCAAACTCCGCCTGGCTCTGACTCCTGAGTGCTGGGATTAAAGGCATGCGCCACCACCGCCCGACTTCTATTCTCTCTCTTATTTCTTTATTTCCATCTCTTCATCCACCTCATTTTGCTTTTTCCATTTCCCCCTTCATTACTACCCCAGTCTCTATCAGGCCTTCACCCAGCCCCTCCATGGTCCCCTTTTACTTCCCTGGTTTCTGCAGTTGGTGAGACCCATTTAGAGGGACATCTGCATCCTAGAACAGTAGAATCCTAAGAGAGTGCTGTTTCATCCACTAAGTTTGTAGTGATTTGATATAGTGGCAGGATGAGGCTGGGCTCAGAGTGTGTGTTTATGATGGGATGGTAATCTTGGCCTTCCTGCTCCATGTTTACACCGAGGTCAGGAGAAAGTTGACTCGGTACTGATGGTGTACAAGGAGTATGGGTTGAGTCTGCTGCAGGACGAAGTCACCCACCAGCAGCTGAGTCAACTCATATTCCCTAAGTATGTACAATAGCTTTGATGAGCTATGAATTGTGTCCTCAGGTATGAAAAATATTTCAAAGCAGGTCTATTGGCCATTTTTTAAAAATCTAAGCTGGCTCCTGAAATTTTCTTCATATTAAGACAGAGACATCTTCATAAGGGGGTAATTTGGGGAGATTTTATGATTTTTATCTGTCTGATGTTGGAAATTGTGCTCCTGTTGAAGGTGGTCATCAGGCAGAAGATGACCAGGTGGGGGTACACATGTGTGACAGAGGGATACAGAGGAGAAGGGTTTATGGAGCCAACACAGGACATTAGTGGAGATATAAACAAAATCAGCTTAAAAAAGCACAACTTACATGCCAATAATTTTCCACTACTAAAACAGCAAAAGGAGAAATGCTATCCCCACCCACTAGGTGGCAGTGCAGTGTAAGCAGAGAAATGTCTTTTCCCAGCTTCTGGCTCTCCTGCAGCTGGTGAAAAATGCTTCACAGCTGCTTCCAAGGCAGGGGAAAGAAATCAGTCCTGTTAGGGCAGCCAGTGCGGGGAGCAGGGCCAATCCAGACTCAGTTCAGGGCAGGCGAGTTCTAGGAAGGCTGAGCATCTGCACATCAATTCTTTGTAGTAGCGGTATGGTTCTGCCAAGATGCTTCAGGTCTCTAAGGTTTCCCCACATATATCGTGCATATGAATATTAACATCTTCCATGCGGTGGTGCTATGAAGATATGCAATTTTAAAACGTGAGATGGAATGGGCAGGCAATTACTTCTCTCCCTTCCCCCCACCTCTTTGCCTGGGGGAAAAGAAACAGAATTTGTTTGGGACCTGAAGTTTAATCTCTAGAAATGCTTGTGATATAATCATAGGTCTTAGAATGTAGGGACAGGTGACATTTTTTTCTTTACTGTGCTTTGGCTTTGCTCACATCTTCCCAAGAACTGCGGTTGCCTTCCCTCCTGCTGGCTGCTGGCCTCTTCCTCACTTCCCCCTTACAGTCGAAGCTCATTTCCCATGAGAGTAATGCTCGGTTTCCACAGAGGTCTGAAATTCTAGACCAACATTTGTGATTTTTGCATAGGCTGGGGGTCACAATGGGCACAGAAAGGCTCACAATTATTTCCCTCTTCTGCTGGACAGCAAGCTGGCATTCAGTTGGTGGGTACACAAAAGTGTTACCCAAATAGCAGAATTCATTATTTCAGAGTCAAATAGCGACTGGAGAAGATGCAGCCACCCAGAATGTGCAAATGTGACCTCATTTTGGCAAACAAATCCTTTCAGCCACAATTCAGCTAGGACCCTGAGTTAAGGTTACTCTGAATTATCTAGGTGGACCCTCATACACAGACAGGCATCTGTACTTGGTGACTGTAAATTCTAGAAGAATTGTCACTTTTCAGAACAAGGCTAGTTATAATTTAGTAGGATCCTGTTTAACTTTGGTCCGTTCCTTTCTGAATTTTCATGGATCTCATTGCAATAGGCTTACTCATCCCAACTTGACATTTCTGGAAACTATAGCTCAAAACCTTAACTCCCCTCAGGGATGGGGAGCCCATATCTGTTGTCTGAACTTGGTGTAGTGTTCAACTTCCACGGTCAAGTCCTTCCCAAGTGTCTTCATTATGGTTCTATTGCTGTGCTCTGTGCCATGATCAGAAACATCAAGATGGGGAGAGAGTTTATTTTACCTACATTTCCTTCTTAAATATTCTGTTTTTATATTGGCTGCTACCAATATATAAATCAAGGCAACCAGGGCAGTTCTCTAAGTGAGGGCCCCAACTTAGGTGATCCTAATTTGTGGTAAGTTAACATTAAAACCAACTTCAGTACCAAGTGTCTTTCTCCCTGTGCTCATAAGAATGGGTTGGGGTCCCATTCTTATGTCCTCTTTTGATGGATGGCTGTTTGCTCAACACTCTCCCTGCACAGAAGTGTTCTAAAACTAGCACATATCTGAGTCAGGGCTAAGTTTTCTGGGTCTATGGAAGCAGTGTATATGGAAGGCTTACATTCTGTTTTCCCAAATATTTGACTTATGGACCAGGTTATTGAAGAATGCATGCTTTGAGAGCTGTGTCTTGGGAAAGAACCAAGAGACTGTGTTTGGGGTGCACTGAAGTGCTGCTAGAATAGGTACACCCTGGGATCCAGCTAGGCCCCTCCTTTCATCTCCAGGCCTAGGCTGTGCTTCAGAGAGCTTTGTACATTCATCACCACCAAGAGGAGGAATGTGCACACGGAGAGTGCTGTCCACTCCACAGAGGGCACGGGTCTAGGAGAAAATTCTGCAGGAGCTTTTGGGAGCAGTCTAGGGACATTTGGATAAGGAACAATGAGGTCTGGACACCTGCATCATGGTCTGAGTCTGGGAGTGAATGGAGTTACCTCTGTGGCCATGTCCTTTGGCCCCATAGTAGCCCCATTCCATTGCAAAGAGCATGCTCTGAGATGAGTAGGGGGTGAAACTTCATAGATGAGTCTGAAGGCAGCAGTGCCCAGGATTTTCTTAGAGCCTGGATTCCCTATATAAGGAACTCTGTGACAAATGCCAGACAAGTGCCATTGTCCTCAAGTTGAGTTGGTGTTAGAGGTGGTTCTATTCAGCCTTTCAGGATTCCTGTGACCTAGTGTTCAGTTCTTCTGTGTAAACCCAAGACCTCAAGACCTCCATTTTCAGAGCATATAATGTCAAACGATTCTTTAGAATGCAACCCCTTTTCCAAAGGACTTTGCCATATTTTATTTGAAATCACTGTGCATTTGAGGCGAAGGAATGCATTTGTGAATGATGGACTTTCTAGAGACAGTGGAAACTTTCTTGTTACATTTTCAATTTCTTTGCCAGCATTATGATATCAAATGTACCCCAAAATAGTAGCTTAAGGAATTATTCACTGAAGACCTGTGGGGACAAGGTGTTAACATGTTAGCAGATACATGTATCATCTGTTAGATTTTGTTCTCTCTTTTCTAATATCTGGAGAAATCCTTGACCATTTGGCAATGATGGTGGCAATGGATTTATTTTTCTTATCTCAAAATTCCCTACTTTGTCCTTAGAACAGAACCTATTTATTTCCTCTGTGGAAATAGTTTCCTCCTAGGAGCCCTTACGTGGTGGCTGGGGAGATTGCTTTCTGGTACCCTGATCTTTATTGCTGTTGTGGAATATTTTTACTTCCTAGCCATAGTCACCAAAGCTTACTTTGTATGTAATAAAATATCAGGCATGTCTAAGCAAAGGCTTGTACTCTGATGAAGGCTATGAAAGGCCAGCCTGCTTGCTGTGATACTAACCAGCAGAGCAAGCTTGGGTTTCTTTCTTGTGCCCATCTTCTGTCTGGACCTCCTGTGTTTGCTCGGTGTTCCCACAGTTAACACTTTTTCTTCTCAGGGCTGAGGCACTGGGGAGGCTTTCAAAAGGCGTGACTCCTCCCCCCTCCCCGCCCCGCTTTTGTCACGCAAGGAGAGACTTTCCAATTAGGTCATAGCTATATATTGATTCTCTATTAGATAGAAACATAAATGCCATTTTATTTCCCGTGTAACACTATTAAACATCTTCTCTGGCTACAGCAGTCCAAGTGCTTTGATTTCCACTGTTCCCCAAAGCTGAAGCATATAATATACATCATCTCAGGAGAAAAAGGCAGACAGTAGACCCCTGGACAGAACTACCGCACCTTGATGAGAACTGACAATTTTGAGTCCATTTTTCAGGCGCCAACCAGCGAGACATTTCTTGAGAGATAGTCAGTTGCTTGTGTAAAGATAGCAATGATGAATGTAGAACTCTGAAAAGGCAGGTAACACACTAAATATCAGAGCCACAGAAGAAAACTATCCTTTCACTGGAATGATGTTGCTCATGAACACTCAGCAGAGTTCAGAATAGGGTGGGGTACCTGGCATTCAGGTGAAGCGTGGGGGGCCGTGCCATCACTATGACATTTTGCTATCACTGTAACAAAATGACTGAAATAATCAAGTTACAAAGAGAAGAGGTTTTTGATGGCTCATAACCGATTGATCCTGTTGCTTTGGGCATGTGATAAGACAGCACATGCTGGTGAGAAAACATACTGGAACGAGATCACTCACCTCAAGAAAAAAGAGGACAATAAAGAACCCAGGATCCCACATTCCCTTGGATGTACATCCTCAATGACATAGAACCTCTCACTAGGTCCTGTTTCTTAAAGGGTCTGTTTCCCAATAGCACCTCTCTGTTGACCTTCATGTATAGACCTCTGGGGGCCTTCGACATCCAATCTACAGAAGAAGGTATGTTCCAGCAGCTGGACCTTCACCAGGGGTCTGTCTTACAGCAGCAACAGAGCTCGTGTGGCCTCAGCTCTGAGCACCCCAGCCTCACATTTTTGCCTTGCTTCTCATCTCCTGATCTTTCCAGTCATTCTGTTCCCTTCACATAGAAAACCAGGAGAAAATTTAGCTCAGTGCAGACTTTGTCTAATACTGTTGTCCAAAAGTAGGACAAACTTTTCTCCAGGAGCAGTCTGCACCCTGCATCTCTTAGGGAGCCCCAGCTGAGGCTTAATAACCTGTTGTAAGGTAATTGGAAAGAGGATTAAAACCCTGCAATTAAGAAAATAAGCCCTGGAATATAAAAAGATTTAAGTAAAATGTCTCTCTCTAAGTAGATACTTTATTTTGAGTGGTTGCTAGTTTCTGGGGCTGACTGGCCTAGTTTTAAAGGCTGTCCTGCAGCCCAGGACTGTGTCAAGCTTACCTGTTCTTTCTCATCTACAGAACTCACTGATCTCACCTGTGAAATGTGGGCAGAAATTGTGTGCCGGTCAGTGCTATTTCCAGCAATGTGTAAGTCCCAAGCCAGTCAGAATGCATGAGCCTTTCGTTACAGATCATGATCCGAAAATAGGAAGCACTTGATAAAAGCTAACAATTACTATTGTTATTTGGACCCCACAGCCCATGTTTCCTTCACAATAAATACGTGTTGTGCTTTGGTGAGCAATGTCCTTCATAGGCTCAGGTATGTGAACACTTGGACCCCAGTTGGTGGCCCTGTTTAGGAGGTTATGGAACCTTGAGGAGGAGCATTGCTGGAGGAAGTACATCCCTGAGAGCAGGTTTTAAGGGTTTACAGCCTCACCCCACTTCCTGTTCCCCCGTCTCGGCTTCCTGTGTGTAGATAAAAAACGTGATCTGCCAGCTTCCTGCTCCTGCCACCAAGCCACACATGTCATAGCGGACTTTATGCCTCTGCAACCATAAACCAAACAATCTTTCTTCTTTCTGTTGCTTTTGGTCATCACGCAATAGGAATGTAACTAATACAGATGGCATGAACTGCATGACTTTTTGCTTGAAAAAGAAATAAAATATCGAGTATTTAGCATGGTACATGACATACTAAACAAATATATTTTTTAGTTTCAGGAAATATTTTGGAATGCTAATATATAAATTTCATACAAAACAGATTCTGAATTTTATTGAAGGCACTGTCTTCATCTGTTGAGAAGATCATGTGATGTTTATCAGTCCATTTGCTTATGTCAAATCATCCTTGCAGCCCTGGTTGAAACCAAGTTGGTCACTTTTTTTAAATGTCTTACCGAATCCAGTTTGCAAGTATTTTATTGCTGATATTGATATCTACGTTCATCAAGAAAATTCTTTTATACTTTGCTCCTCTTTATCTTTAGGTGTGTTTTGTACCAGGGTGGTACTGGCTTGCTAGAATAACTTCAGAACATTACTTCCACAGTGAGAAGAGCTGTTTATAGGATACTTTAAGGAATGAATGGTTACACGTTCTGATTTTCTGCTCTGATAGCATTCAGTAGTGAATCCATCATTTCATAAGCTTATGTTTGCAGATATTTCATTAGTGCTTTAATTTCATTGTTCATTATAGACATATCAAGTGTTTATATATATTTTTTCTGTTTTGGTGGGTCATATGTGTTTATACACAAGTCAAATTCTTCTAGACTTTCAAGTTTCTGAGAATATAGGTTTTCAAATTACTCCCTCATGATCTCTGTATTTCACTGATGTCTTTTGTAAAATCTACCTTTTTATTTCAAATTATACTAATTTGCATAATCTCTTCCATCTGTAATTGGATAGTTGGGCTGAAGGTTTGTCTAGGGTGTATGTTTATTCACAAAACCAATTCTTTGCTTCATTGATTGGTATTATTTTAGTCTCCATTTCATTTGTGCCCCAATCTTCATTATTTTCCATTATGCAATTTTGGCTCATCCTTGCTTTGTTGAGACATTGAGATATACCTGGGGGTTGGTTATTTGTTTGAAATCTTTGCCTTTTCTTTTTAAATGTATGCACTCATGGCTATAAGCTGCCCTCTTAGAACTGCCTTTGCTGTATCCCAAAGTCCCTGGAAAGTTGTGTTTTCATTTTCATTTGATTCTAGGATCTGTAAAATTTCTCTATTGATGTCTCAATTGCTAACTCACTTTTCAAAGGTGTATTGTTCAGTCTCCATGCATTTGCCTTGTATTCCATTATGATTTGATCAAAGATAAATCACTTCAAATTTGATGTTCACTAAGACTTGCTTTATGGTCTAAAATATGTTCTGTTTTGTAGAAAGGTCTACGGACTGCTGCAAACATTGTGTAGATGTCCATTATATGCATTTGACCTCTGTAAGTCTGATGTTTCTTTGTTTATTTTTTCGGGGGGTGGGTCATGAACTGAATAGATAGTTCTCAAAGAAGTACAAATGACCAATGAATACATGAAAAATTGTTCAATGTTATTTAGGCACCAGCAAAATGTAAATCAAAACTACAATGAAATTTACTTTACCCCAGTCAGAATGGTTATCATGAAGTAAGCAAAAACAATGCTGGCCAGGATGCAGTAAGACTGAACCATTATACACTGTGGATATATTAAATTAGTAAATTAGTGCAGGATTATGTCAGTCAGTATAGACCAGAGTTTCTTCAAACAGTTCCAATCAGAACTTGCATGTACTCCAGCCATTCCACTCCTGGGTATACATTAAAAGGAAGCGAAGCCAGCATGTAGACACCCATGTATCGACATCCAGCACAACACCATTCACATTACCTTAGACTAGGACACAGCCTACCTGCCTAGGTGTCCATCAACAGATGGATGGATGAGCAAACTGTGGTACATACAGGACAGGTGTTATTCAGCCATGAAGAAGAATGAAGTTACATCATCTGCAAGAGAAACGAATGTCACTGGAGATCTTCTACTAAGTGACATCAGCCAGGTTCAGAAGGACAAACACCCTATTTTCTTTCATATGAAGAATCTCCATTGTTTCTTTTTAAAAAAGAGAGATTCAACTTGAAATAGAAGAGGACAACTTGAGAAGAGAAAGTGATCAGTAAGGCGGGGAGGAGATAATGGAGAGTGAATATATTCCATAATGACCTCCCTTATTGCATACAATGCATATACTAGTAAGAAAAGAAAGCTATTTTGTATAATTTATATTCGTTAATGCAATTTCCTTCCACAAGAGAGATTGAAAATATTGATATGTTAAAAATAAAATTGAGATACTATGATTGAATGGATGCCCAATGGCCAAATATCAAAAGGATTTTTTCCAGTGTGCTGTCTGGGAATAGTTACTGATAAATTAGGTATGTACACATTCCATCTAGTTTAATCCACTAGATGGGTGGAGGAGGTAGAAAGGAAGGGGAGACACGAGAACATAATGAAAACCAAAGCATGCAAATCCTACTCATAGGAGAGATGAGAGGAAAATTGTATCATACCTCACCGTTCTTATATGGAGTACATTTATTAATCCCCACCATAATTGTCTTTAATACTCATTTTGAAAAAATATGGAGTTTTCATGTTGAAGGTCAGAAACTCATTTAAAAACCACTGCATGATTTTAGGCTGTATTCCAAAAGCTATAAATGCCTCTCAGTCTCATCAGCTACACAGTACTGTCAGAATCTAGACATATGTGAATTGTTTTTCCCTGTGAATTATTTTAGATGGTATTTCTTGACATTGTCAATGCAAATGTTTCTAATATGCATTATTTAACATCTCCCTTTCATCTCAGTTTTGAAATGCTAAGAGAGAAGCCTGTGGTCTCTTAGTTTTCATTTCCTATGAGCTAGAAGTGTGGTCTACCTCTGAACAATTCATTTTTTTTGTTTTCTAGATGAGTAATTTTTTTCATACTTGGACTTCACAAACATTGTCTGGAATAAGGTTTATAGAAGACACAGTGTAGGTCTAAGGTCTTGTTCCTAGTTTCTAGGTTCATATGCTCTAGTTGAGTTGGATGAAGCAAGGGAAAGCATGAAGTATGTCTACAAAGTAGTTAAGGAACAGAGTAACAGTTAGCTGCTTACCCTCGGCACGTGGGTTCAGAGATCACTCTGGAGTGAAGAGGAAAGCTTCATTCTTAGGGGCTGCTGTTATGAGGTGATGTATTGATCATAAGTGCCAGCTCATGATGTCTGTTTTCACTTCCTCACTGACATTGTGACACAGGAACACACATCTCCTCTTTCATCTATACAATGGTCATGATGATGCCTCCCTTTGTTTGTGACTGAAGGAGCTAGAGACAAAGTATGGACAAGTCTGCCATGTTGCAGTTAGTCACTAGCTGTGGCTTTGGTATGTCGATTCCTGACATACAATTATGTAAGAACCCAAAAGGAGGCTGTGATAATTTGAATAAGAATGGCCTCACAGGCCCATATATTTGAATGCTTAATCACAAGGTATGGAACTCTTTGACAGGATTAGGAAGTCTAGGAAGTGTGGCCTTGTTGGAGGAAGTGTGTCACTGGGAAGTTGGGCTTTCAGGTTTTAAAAGCCCAAGCCAGGCCCAGTGTTACTTTCTCTCTCTTCCTGTGGGGCAGGATGTAGAACTCTCAGCTCCTTCTCCAGCACCATGTCTGCCTGTGTGCCTCCATGTTCCCCCGCCATGATGATAATGGACTAAACTAATGAAACTATAAGCCAGCCTCAATTAAATACTTTCTTTTCTAAGAGTTGCTTTGGTCATGGTGTCTCTTTACAAGAGAACAGTGACTAAGACAGATGGGTCGGATTTAGAGACATTCTCAAGGGTTTGAAATCTGAACATGTTTGTCATGTGGAGGGGGAAAGGAGCAAGTGATAGGAACAGAAGCTCCATACTGACAGTGCCAAAGGCTAGGGACATTTGTGAAAAAACGTTATTATGCAATCATAAAGGAACTGTTGCTATGAATTGTTGTTGCTTAGGACTTGGAACATATAATGTTGTCACTTATATAAACCTTTTCATAGACCATTGGGAACAAAAATGAATATTTGTTTTAAATGGAAAATACTCATAATTACTAGTCAAATTATTTTTGGTTATTATGGGTGACAGGGAAAAAAAATCCCCTGGTCGTGAATGACGCAGCTAGCACAGTAAATCAGATCAGGCCAAATTAATAAGTCCAGGTTTAATCTGAGCAGATCATTCCCGGGCCGTCCCAGGAAGGAGGAGAGAGAACCCATGAGGGGAAACTGCAAGGGGAAGTCTTGGCCAGACCTTAAGTACACTCCCCCCCACATCCGGGGTGGAGCCGCTGCTTGGTGGGCTTTCTCAGGAGCAGGGACCGGAGAGGGCAGCTCCAGAGATCTCCAACATGGGGTGCTCCCTGCAAATTCCCAACTAGGAACAGCAGTAATGTGAGGTTTCTCCTGTCAATCCCTATTTTGCTAAGGTTCGAAGCCTTCTCCTTAAGTCTAAACTTCCATTCCCACCCTAACGGTGGTGAGGAAGTGGAAGCAGGCAGATGGTAAGTGACAGATGTTTATCATAGTGTCTGCTGCCCAGGAGCCCCAGCACTTAGCTCACCTGGGTGACATGGATAGTGAGCATCCAAATTCACAGGTGACTGACTACACCCTGGAAGATCTCCGCTTTGAACACAGAAAAGAGAATCCAGAGAGAATCCAAATCCGTATTTTCTATCCTCTTTGGGTGGCAGGACCCGAACCACCATCTTCCTTGATATTGACAGCCTGGGGAATGATTTTAATTCCTAAACAGGAAATTTTCTCCTCAATTGATGCTTCTCTTCTCTAATGACAAGCATTGTTTACACAGGTCACAATGAGCTGGTAGGATCCACGTTCAGCTACTTCATCTACAACTGTGTAAGCATAAGGACAGCTTCTCGAAGACAGTCAACTATGTTAGGCCATGTGATCAGTGCCACTGCTATTTCACAGACAATGGGCACAGTGGGTGAAGCTGAGACCTGAGCCAAGGTACCAGGATATTTTTTTTCTTCACTCCTTCAAGATTTCAAACTGTTTCCTTTCTTTCCCACTCCAAGATTTCATGGTGCAGACACCCTCACCCCCGATTCCAGAGGTGGTCTCCTCAGTTCATTTTACCACCTTGCTCTGCATTGACAGGGAGACCACTCTGTCATAAAATCAGAAGATTACTCTGTCCAAAATGCCAGGAAAGGAGGAGGAGGAGGGAGAATAGAAGAGGAAGAAGGGAGAGGAGGGAGGAGGAGGGGAGGAGGGAGAAGGCATAAGGCATATTTGAAGGGCAGGTGGTAAGTTCCTTTGCAAAATGGAGGTTTGAGAGTCCCCTGGAGGAGGCACCTCCTGGGACTGGCCCTGGGAATTCAAATTTGGGTGTCAGCACAGGAGGTAATAGAACCAACCACGAGGTAATTCTGCTCCTGTATAATTGCATAATTAAAATAATGATACCTCAGCTTCACTTAGTGCTTTATCACTTCAAAACTCTTTACATACATTGGTACCTTTAATCACCTATAATATTTTTTAATTTAGGTGATATTGAACCTGCTCCATGTTATAAAAATATTTTAATGTGTTTTTATTCCGGAGATGAGAGAACAGGATATGAGAACGAATCCCAGCCTCACTGCACAGATAAAGAGACTAAGATTCATAAGGCGTATGTAACTTGCCCAGCAAGTGTTCAAGCTGCATTCTCCCGGGCTATGTCTGCCTGCATAGCTACTTCCCTTACATGTGTGAATGAGAATTCCAGGAAAGAAACAGTGCCTGCTAAAGCTGATTGACTGATTAGAATTTCAGTGATACAGAGAAGTTGAGATGTTGTAGGTCCAGAGCCTGAGGACTATTTATCTTGGGCCATCCTTAACCCTCTGAATAGCCCTTCCTCCACCTCCGTGTCAGGCCTAATATCCTGTGGCTAATAGCTAAAAATTTTTTGGAAAATATTAAGTTAGCCAGCTACAAGTTTCTGTCCCAAAGCTAAGAATGTCATAAGGCAGCACCAGGCCTCTAGCTGAGGGGGGTCTCTGCTTCACCGTAATCACCTCTGATGTTTCCACCAATGTATTTGAGTAGTCTTGCTCTATGACTTCCTTTGTTCTGTTACTTTAAAAACTTTGTGAAACTGCTTCCATATTGGAACACGGGATTTGGAATAACCTAAATCTGTGTTCCAGGCCACGGTTCCTCATAGTTGGCTCCAGAATAAATGATCTCTTCTCCTGTTTGAGGTGAGGGCCATGCTTTCTTCTCCGACACAGGAGGGTTACCAGGTGCTGTTCTGCACTTTTGACCTGTGCCACGTCCTGCTGTGTTAAGTAGTACACGATAGTGTCAGTGCATACTGCAATTCATTCAACTCTGTGTGTGTGTGTGTGTGTGTGTGTGTGTGTGTGTGTGTGTGTGATTCATTTGTTTGTTTTTATTAACATAATTTTTTTATTGATTCTTTGGAAATTTCACATCCTGCAACCCAATCCCACTCATTTCCCAGTCCTTCTGTGTGCACCCTCCAACAAATAAAATAAAAATAAAAGAGTAATTAAGAAACCAAACCAAACCAACAAACAAAAAAATCACATTGAGCCTGGTCTTTCTCGCCTTTCCATCTCATATTCATTTGTTGTAGTGGCCTTGGGAGCTGTGGTGTATCATGCAGTACACCCTTTTGCCCACGCAGCTTTACTTGCAAATGTTCATTGCCATGAGTTGTTGGTCCGGTTCAAGGCCTCTGACTTCTGGTACACTGTCCGATACTGGACCCTCACCGAGACTCCTCTCAGATACTCTGCTGTGGCCCCGAGTCATGGAGATCTTGTGGCTATGGTTCCACAGGACTGGTGTCTTCATGTGCTCCAGCAGGTCATAGATGGCGTAGATGTTGAGGTGGGCCATGTCTAGTGGGCCTGGGTGGCAGCTGAGTTGGTCAGCTGGGGCCTCCACTGGGACTGCCCTCTTCAGGAGAGGGTCAGGGCCCACTCCCCTGTAACCCATGCTGTTTGGGCCAGCTCTCTTACATGCACCATGAGGGATAGGCTGGCATGGGGTGGGGAGGGTACAATTCTCTCAAGGACATTGAGGATCAGGGATAGCTCTCTCACTCCTACACTACTAGGGCCAGTTCTCGGGTCGGGGAATCTCCCACTGAGGCAGCCAGCAAGGGGCAGGACGTGGCCCCCAATGATAACACAGGCGCCACAGACATCAACACAGACCCTGACTGTGATAGGATCACAGATCCAAACATGGCCTTTTGCCACAATTCAGGCCCAGACATCACCATGCCCCTGGGTGGCAGTGAAGTCCACTCAGATCAGTATGACCCCAGTGACAGCATGGCCGTCGGACACTAACAGGTGGTGGCCCAGACCATGGGCATCTGAATGGAACTCAGTGGCAACATGGGCCACTGACATCAGCACAGACTCCAGCTGTAGTCGAGTCAAGGACCCAGACCTGGCTCTCAGCAGCAGCAGCCCAGGCTGGGACATCACATGGCCCCAGGTGGCAGGATAGGCTGCCTATATCAGCCTGTTCCTCACTACTGTCCTGTCTTCAGTTCTGCCTCTCTCCATAGTGCACGGACCACTCTGCTTCCCCTTCTTTCCCATTTCCTCACCACATACCTGTTCATGGTAGTTAGTGGTGCCTGCCCAGAGGCTGTAGGGTGCCCGGTGCCGTGGCTGTTCATTCAGCTCTAATTGGCTCTGAACACAGACCCTTCCCACATTACCAGAAGACGGTCAAAAGAATCCATGGTGACAATGCCTTGGGGAGCTGTAAGAGAGGCTCCAGGAAAAAGAGGCAGAAGGCCTTTTATGTCAGGTGCATTTAGTTCCCTTGATTATTCTTGGACGTGATTTCATGCCTCCTGTGACTAACATTTACATTCAATTTATAGGACACGTTTATTCTTGTTGGACGTCAGAACATGGCTATAGAACCCAATCTGGTCAGTGTACCCGGAATCTGGATATGGCCCTCTGCCTTGCTTTCCTGCATGTAATCTGTAGTATGTGCCAGGCAATTACGTTTAAATTGGTCTGTCCTGAGAAAGTTCTGGGAAAGGACTGTTCTGTTAATGTTTAGTATGTGCTTACTGATGTTTATTTACGTGTTTTTCTGATCATGTTTTTCTGAACTCAACCTTCCTCAGATCATTGATTTTTTGTTTGTTTTATATATAAATATTGCCTGTGTTTATTTATAAAGTACACTGAAACTGAAGTAAGGTTGTCCATAGCGCTGGACTGTGGTCTGCCCTATCCTTTTAGGTCCTCAGGTCCCAGGTCCAGCAGACAGATCTGCACAGGTTGGCCGAAAAGTCAACACCACAGGAGACAGACTGAGTACAGTGAACCTTACAAGTCAACGCATCTCCCTGGTCCATGAGACTTCTCTTGATTTGGGTTCAATTAATCAGGTAATAATTATATAGCCTCTAGAATCTAGTTGTTGTCGTTAATCCCATGTCGTGTACACCCAAACTTGCTTAACCAGCCAGTGGTTTTTTTTCCCTTCTCCATCTTCCCTGGGTTCTTCAGTCCTAGTCTCAAGGACTTCTGTTGAATTCCCAGAAAAACAGAGTTTATCAAATCTTGGATTCTAGATTCTAGATTCTGGATTCTCGGTCTAGATTCTAGATTCTTGGATTCTGAACTCTGACTCACGGATCTTGTCTTAGCTCATGGATCTTGTCTGAGCTCAGTCCCCATCCATTGAAGCCTGACTATTAAGCACTGTGATAGGCGATAGTCATTTCTATTCAAATCATAGTGGAGGGATTGACCCAGACTCCACTGCCAGGTTTACCATGGGCTCCACCACTGGAAATCATGGTGGATGCCTCTTCAGTAAAATGGCCAAAAAGAAGAATGTGGAATATTTAGGAGACAGCAGGTAGGGAGGTTGTGGTCACTAAGATTTAAGCAAAATAAATGATCAACATTTCAGGGCTCTGAGACTCCAAGCTGGTAAGAACAGTTTGTTAAATCCTGGCAATCTGCTCTTCAGAAACATAGACTTTCAAACCTTCTAGACAATTGTCCTCATTGGCTTTAGCTGAGGGAGAGTCTCAGGACACACAATTTTAACACACCAGGAAAATGCTGAACTTTTCAATTAAATTTCACCAGCATTGCTCATCACAAAACATCCAGTCACTAACCAAGGTCATGGATGCCTGCCTATGAGGGTAATCTGTATGGGCTTGGAAGATTTGCGAGTGCTGTTTACAGCTTTTACCTTGGTACTATCCTGTCTCCAGTTAGATATAATTAAAACTGGTAATCTGGTTAACATACTTGTGGTGATTTGAATAAGAATGACCTATATAGGCTCATTTATTTGAATGTTTAGGGAATGGTTTTAGGATGTGCAACCTTGTTGGAGTAGGTGTGTCCCTGGGGGTGGGATTTGCAGTTTCAAATGCTTAAGCTGGGCCCAGTGTATCTCTCTCTTCCTGATGCCTGCCAATCTGGATATAGAACTCTTAGCTCCTTCTCCAGCACCATGTCTGCCTGCATGCTACCATGATGACAATGGACTAAACCTCTGAAACAGTAAGCATGCCCCAATTAAATGCTTTCTTTCATAAGAGTTGCTGAGGTCATAGTGTCTCTTCACAGCAATATAAACCTTAACTAAGAATACCCAAAGCAAGAATTAAAGCCTTAGACCAAGAAGAGGCTCTTGAATTGAACACTGGAACCTCCTTTGTTTAACGCTGTCTCATCCCTGTTCTTCTTAAGCAACTTCTTTCTCTTCTCAAATGTATGGGTCCTCTACTACTTGAGGTATAATTTGTCAGAAAATAAGGGGCATGGATTAAAGAAACCTTCAAAGAAGCAGTAGTACCAACCCCTAAGGTGTCAAGTTATGTATTAGGACTCCAGGTGCAAGAAATACTAACCCTTCCTGTGTTGTAGAAGGAGACAGATGCCTCTTCCCACATCCCTGAAGAAAAGTGACCCTCCCTTCCCCTAGGAACCATCAACTGTCAATAGCTTCTCTGCTAGGGGTAGGACTCTGTGAGCACCCCCTCCATCCATGCTGGTATTTTGGCTGACTTGATCTTGTATTGGTCTTGTGCATGTAGTCATAGTTGCTATAAGCTCACTTAGTCACTTAACATTCTACCATCTTGTCATTACAGGTTTCATTTTCCCCAAACTGTGACATTGTTCATCTACTTGGGACCATACCCTTAAAGACATTTGAGTCACCCTCCTTCAGAAGCCATCAACTGTTGATAGCTCCTTAGCTAGGGAAAGGGGCTAATAAACCACCTTCACCTCTGTGCTATTGTGTTGCCTGGCTTGATCTTGTGCAGACAACCACAGCTGCCGTGAATTCATGAGTGTTGTAGCATGTTGGTCATGTCCAGAAGACTGTGTTTCACTCTAGTTTTCCCCAACCTGTGACACACAGAATTGTTCTTCCTTTTTTCCCCTCAATGGTGCCTGAGCCTTGGATGGGTAGTGGTATAGCTGTCCCAATTGTGGCTGAGAACTCAATGACAATTGACCAAATGTGAATGGGTATAAAGTGACCAAAAGTCAGAGGCTTTGGCTTTTAAACAAGAGTAATGAGAAATAAATATGTCCCTTGCCTAAAATAACTGAAAAATAAAACACATGAATGGCCATCTTCAGTTGTTATCTCAGACAGAAAATAGAAACAAGCTAAGACCCTTAAGACCTACAGCCTATCACTGCACAGTTGTCAGGTAAGGTTGTAGGAAGGATCCATTAGAATTCTGCAGAGAAACGGACCTAATGGATGGATGGGTATAGATGATAGGTAGGTAGGTAAGTAGGTAGGTAGGTATGTAGGTAGATAATAGATAGATCATAAGTATAGAAAAGGAATTTATATAGATGAAATTTTAATGATTTGGTTTATTATAAGGATTGGTTCATGTGGTTATAAAAGTAAAAAATATCAACATCTTTCATTTGCAAGGAGAAAAAGACAAGCTGATGGTAAATTAAGCCTGGGTCCAAATTCATTAAGGTAATCTCTTTGAGTTGAAAGGCCTGAGAACCGTGGTAGTTAATGGCCAAACTCTCATTTTGAGTGCGAAGGTCTGAGAACCAGAAAATCCAGTATCATGAGTTGTGCAGCTCAAACATTCAGGAACCAGGAGCCCAGATGTCCAAGGGCAGGAAAACAGAGTCACCCCAGGTCAACAAGAGGTGACAGAGACTCTGTCTACAGTTCTTGTTCCATTTTACCCTCAACTAATTTGGTTGTTCCTACCTTTGTTGATGAAGGCACTCTTTATTCACTGTACTGATTCCAGTGCTGCTCTGCTATAGAAACCCCTTTGTAGGTATTTCCAAGCAAAGATTACAAGCTATGCTATAGACTAGCCAAGTTGATTCACACAATTAATAACTGCTCCAGAGGAGGAACCCCAAAGGAGCTTGGTTGTTTCCTGAGTTGACGAGACCAAGTCTGAAGTGCAGAGAAACGAAAGCAGCAGAACATGTGAGACACAACACTATGGATAAAAAGTCCACAGTAGAAAGAGAGCTCTAGTCATCCTCAGGATTTCTCTGGGCCTTTTCCTAGATGCCACTCATTGAACAAGCTCCCCCAAACCAAGAAAGAACTGTGAGCGCTGAGCAGGAAGAAGCATCTTCAGAGTTTGCACGTGGCCAGAAGAGTCACCCTTTTCACCAGCCAGAATGAAATTACCTTAAGATATATATGCATCAAGTGAAGTTTGCAGAAAGTATAATACACTGGAAGTGGAAAAAATAGCCCCCGACATTCCATGCCAAAACTGCAAGCTCCCAAAAGTTAAAGATACATAGTTTTATTTTATCTTGGAACAAAGCTCCAGGATAGTATAAAATTAAAAATTTCTGGTATTCAATGAAAAAACAATTACAAGTCATTTATAAAAGGACTCAGCCTAGTTCACCAAATGGATTGTCTTGTTCATAAGAATCTGATGTTAAGTATGTGTCTGAGTTTCCCTAATATTAAAAATGAGGTAGCTTCTCAAAATTACTAAAATAAGCATATGACTGAATTAGACAATTTTAAAGTAGAAAGTGCTTGCAGGGAAACTGTGATCTCACTACACACTGAGCAAGCTATTTGTGATTTGAAGATTAGATAAGGTGAGATGTTTAGAAGGGGTAGGCACATAATACACAGGCACACAACAGGAGTCTGCAGAGCCCAGTTGCGTTATTGTATTACAATCGGTTCAATCTCTTCACAGGCTCTGGAGAAAGCTACACTGTTTTTGACCACCATGGTTTTTATTTTTATTTTTTTTTATTTCCCAGAAGCAATTGACTAATTCATGTTATTTCAACTCTGCTATTTTCATTCTTCCCTTTCAACCATGAGGTAATTTTTCGAGAGCCCATGTACACTGAGCTGTCCATCTATAGAGAGGGCTCTTAGGTGAGTATTGTCTCCAAGGAGGTTGAGACCATCTGTTTCAAAACATGGTGACTTCTAGGACAGATGTAAGTGATGACATTTTTAAAAATACTGGAAGAAGTTTCTGAATCTAGCCATTTTGGCTAGGAGAAGCTGACAGACAGTAGTGTTTGAGTTATTCTTGATGGAAGGTCTGGAAATTGGTGGTCAAAACACTTCTGAGGGATGGGAGAAGTTTTCCAGATTTATTAGAGACTGGGCTAAGTCATGGACACATCAAAATGATGTGGTACATTAATTGCTATGTGTACCCCGTCCAGGGTTTGTTTTTTTTTTTTTTTTTTGAGGGAACGGGGAGGATTAGGGAAGTTTCTAATCCTTTAACCATGGCAGAGATGGTTCTGAGAGTGTTGATTTAATCTCTCCTAAAAAATTACTGCAAGCTCTTTGCCAAGGTTCACTTTCTGCTCATATTTTTTCAATGTCCTCCTTAGTTAAAGGTACAACAATTTCTGTTGGGTCTATTCCTGCTAATTGACGAAGTCTCAATTTTCCTTTTAAAATCAAGTCAGAGATCTTTTCCACATAAGCTTTTAATTTTTTACTCTGTTTATTTGTAGAAATATCCATTCCAATATAATATCTTCCCTCTGCATTAAAATTCCTGTAGGAGAATGCCTAGAGGGTAAAATAACCAAAATGCGATCAAGCTTCAGATCCACACAATCCACGTGTCCTTCCTATACTTACTTTTCTAACAAGACCAATTCTTTCTCAGCTTCAGGTGATATTTCTCTTGGACTATTTAAGTCCTTGTCACCTTCTAAGGTTTTAAACAAATTACTCAGTTCATCATTTTTTACCCCAGCAATAGTTCGTAGATGGGAAATGTCTCCAAATAATCTTTGGAAGTCATTAAGAGTCTGTAATCGATCTCTCCTAATTTGCACCTTTTGGGGTCTAATTTTTTTTGTAGACCTATTTTATATCCTAAATAATTAATAGAATCTGCTCTTTGTATGTTTTCAGGAGCAATTCGTAATCTCCAACAAAGCAAAATTTTCTTTACTTCTTCAAACATTCTTTCTAAAGTATCTGCATTTGAGTCAGCTAGTAAAATATCATCCATATAATGATGAATTATAGATTTAGGAAATTTTTTCTTCAGACTTTTTCTGTATTCTTCTTCTGCATTCTCTATTCTTTATTCTCCAGGTGATTTCCTTCTCTTGCTCTTGTTTTCCTTCTATTTCATTTTAACTCTCTTTTGAAGCAGTCACACAAGACGACCACCCATGGAAACTTCTCCTCATGCTTCTCATGCCACATCTTCAGCATCTCACTAGTGTTGTTTTTATATTGCTCATTAATCATCTGTATATTTGTTGTTACTCAGGGAGTCTCTGTAGGCCAAGGGGTAGATATGGCAGTTCAGCTACACCTTCCATAGATGTTAGTAGAGTTCTTGGTGTGGTGAAGTGCTGCACACAGCTGTTTCATTAAAATATTTATAAACATCTGCACTAAATTAAGCATGACAGATTTGTGATAGCCTATTTCATAGAATGTTAGCAAAATGGATGAACACGGTGTTGATTTTTCTCACATAAACTTTTACACATCTTATGGTAGAATCTCTCCATTTTAGAGGTGCTCGAGTTGGATCAGAAATACAAATGAAATGCTGCTACAGTTCTTTGAGTTTATTTTTACACTTAAGTCTTTCCCTGAGTTCAAAATGGAACGGCTCTCATCAAAATGTGCCTTCTTAGTCAAGAATAACATCACTGTAAAGTTGAAGATAGAAATGATTTTTTCTTCTCTCAACAGTCCAGACTGCCAAAGTATTGTGGCATTATTAGCAGTCTGAATTTTCACTTTAAAATGAAAGCTCTATGTGTCTTCTAAGTTCTGTGCCATGTAGCATATCAGCCAGATACCTCATTAAAGCCTTGCTTTGTTAAAACGAGGAAATAGCAAGTCCTGACCTTAGTTCTATAATGTATACTATCTATAGCAATCCAAAACATAACGCTTAAATGACTACAGGGCAAGGAAGTAACTAATTAAGTGAGAATCATTGTAATAAATAAGTTATAAAATAAATTTCAAATAGCATTAGACTTGGAGATGTTGTATATAATCAAAAGGAACTATAGGAAAATATCCTGCTGTCTCCAAAATCATGAGGTGCTGAGTTTCCTATAGGAAAGCAGATGATACATGATTTTTATTAGTTTAATTTTGTATCTCTATTATGCTATGACAAAGGAAACATTCAGTTAATCTGATGTGTAGAATACTTTTCAGTATGCTCCCATTTTACCATCTACAATGTGGACCTGACTTTCAGCAAATGAATGGTTGAATGGAACTAAACTGTTCTGCCCATCTTCTGGGAAAAGTCTTAGTCATGTTCCCTACCACATTGCTGCCCACATGGTGTCCCACACTGAAATATAGTGGATCTGCCTGTGCCCAGCACCAGCCAGTCACATCTCAATTTCCTCTAAAGAAAACACTCAGCAAGGCATTTATTGCAGTTATAAATTTGTCTCCAACCTTACACTGTCAGCTGGGCTGTGTTACCTACTTGGTTCTCATTTCCTTTAATCATCCAATTTCATATTTCTAGGGCTCACGGCTGAAAAATCTAATCCACTATTTATTTTGTGAAACAAATATTTTTGCCAGAATACAATTGTTTTACCAGTTTGCTATGAAAACCCCAAATCTCTGTGCTCTCGCATGCATTCCTGGTGAGAGGCGCGGGGGTGCTCTCCAGTAGCCCGACTCCCATCTTCTCTGTGGTCTTCTGGCATCTCTTCAAAATATTTCTCAGTTTATCTTCATGTGGTTTGGGGTACCTTTAATTTCTTTTCTCTCGGTGACTTGTGCATTCTAGCTTTCTTGTAGATTCTAGAATTCCACTTAAAAACAAGCAAGAATATTATCCTGTATCATAATTTTATCTCTGGTTGCTGCATTCTTCTACCCACATATTGTACCTCAATTTCTCCTTTCTGTGATAAAAATCTTGACAAAAGGTGATATTTTCTAGTTCCATCCCTTTGCCTTCAAATTTCATGCTGTCATTGTTTTTCTCTGCTGAGTAGTACTTAAGAAAAGAAACTTAAGAAGAGTAGGGCTTACTGGGTTACGATTGGAGTGTATGGTTCATCATGGTAGGGGAGAGATGGAGGCAGGAGTGTGTGGCAGCTGGTAACGTTGCACCCACAGTCAGGAAGCAGAGAGATGGATGCTGGTGCTCAGCTTACTTTCTCCATTCTATTCAGTCCAAGATCCCAGCCATGGGATGCTGGTGCTCACATTCAGGGCAGGTCTTCCTTCCCTCAGGTAAACCTTCTGGAAATACCCTCATAGCCCCAGAGGTGTATCTCCATGATGATTCTACATCCAGTCAAGTTGCAATGAAAATGAACTATCATGACTCTATCTCTTCTTAACTTGGTGTTCAGACATACTATTTAAAACTACAATGTTGCACTCTTAGGTCCTAAAATCTCATTTTCATCTCATAAGACAAATTTAGTTAGTCCCTAAACATTCCACCATATCTAAGAGTTCCAACATCATTCAAAGGACCAAAGTCCAAAGACTCTTCTGAAATTTAAGGGAAACTTGTAACTGCAATCCCTTATAAGATTATGAAACAAGTAATATACTTCTAATATATAATGGCACAGAATAGATATCACCATTCCAAAAGACAGGACAGTAAAGAAAGACTGGACCAAAGCAAGGGTAAAATTCAACAGAGGAAAAGCACCAAAGCCTACAGCTCCATATCTGGCATCTGGGGCTTGTGATGGAATCATCTGGCCTCTAATAGCTTTGGCAGCTCTGCCCCTCCAGATCTGCAGCTGTAATACATATTGGTTCTTTCTTGGATAAGCTCCACTCCATGCTAGCTTTCTTTGATAGACATCTTACAGTCCTGGCAGCTTCAACATACTGCTCTCTCCAGTGTCTGCATTGCAACTTACAGTTCACTTTTCCAGCTTGTAATGGTCTTTCAATAACCACTTGTGGGAAATTTGACTCTGCCACATTTTGCCTAGCCACAGAAAATTCCTGGAACCTAGGTGCCAACCTCCAATGATCACCTCACTCTTGCATCTTTCAAGCCTGTAATATCAGTACCACATAGATGATGCTTACAGGTTCTCCTGTGTGCTGGAGATTTAGTTTGGTGTCTTTGGACCACAACTATGGTGGTTGTGTGCATCTTTGAGGCTAACACAGGGAAACTTTTTCCTAAGGCCATTTTGGAGCAGAGAACTACTTCAGCAGCCTTCTTATTCCATGTCCTCTTCTTTCAAATGTGTTTGCGTTATAATCTGGAGACTCCACCAAGGGTCTTGCTCTCATGCCACCTATTCTCCCAGTTTAGAACATAAGGTTTCTTCTTAACAGTGCTGATCTAACAATCACAGCTACTTTTCCTTGTCTGCAAGATGGAGTATTTCTGTCCTTTCTACACTGCATATTTTTCATACTTTTGTGCACTAATTGCTGTGCTATCTCACTGTAAATCTGGATAAGAGTAGTAAGCAGTAACCATGCTGCAGCCTAAATGATGTCCTGCAGTAGAATCTGCTATTCCAGATCAATTAGTCCATGACATTTAAAGTTAGAGTTGCTTATGAATGGGATGAATGAAGCCACAGTCTTTGCCAGAATAAAACATGGATGGATTTCATCTCAGTTTCTGGCAGAGTCCTTCTCCCTCTTTTGAAATACCACAAATGTTGCCTCCGCTGTTTGCATTACTCTCTGTGTTCTGGCCTTCCAAACTCTTAGCAGAATTACCTGTTAGGCTCTGCTTAGAGTGTTCTTAAGTTTCTCTAGCCCTCCCCTTCAATCTCTTCCACATTCCTCTTATAAGCCATTTCCAAAAGTCTTAAGTACCACACAGGCAGGATAATCACAACAGTGATTCTATTTCTGATACCAATTTTCTTTTTGATCAAGTCTTCTTGAAACTATTGAAAGAACTTCTGGGCTGGAGAGATGGCTCAGTGGTTAAGAGCACTAATTGCTTTTCCAGAGGACTCGGGTTCAATTCCCAGCACCCACATGGCAGCTCACTACTGTCTGTAATTCAAGTTCTAGTGGATCCAACTCCCTCACAGAGACATGCAGGTCAAACACCAATGCACATAAAAATAAAAAAGTAAATTAAAAAATGGTCTAATTTATTGAAAAAAAAGAACTTCACCGACTCTTTAGTTTTTCAGCTCTTGGTGCATGGCAGCCCAACTTCCTCTGATCTTCATAGAAACTGTGTTTATACTATCCCCGAAACTTCTCTGTCAGATAATTCAGGGACAATATTTGATTCTCTATAGGTTTACCCACTATAAAGAACATTTAACACCTGGGCCTTTTTTTTTCTTTCAGAAAGGACTTACCCACGTCAACTTGACTGCTGTCCTTAGAAAGGTCTGCTTGTGAGCTCAGTCCAAGGCTGTAAACTTAGGTTTTGTTTTGCCTTAGATTTTTATTGCTGTGAAGAAATAACATGACCATGGCAACTCTTATAAAGAAAATATTTATTTGTAATGGCTAGCTAACAGTTTCAGAGGTTTAGTCCATTATCATCGTGATGGGGAGCATGATGGTATGCAGGCAGAGGTGGTGTTGGAGCTGAGAGTCCTATATCTTGCGGGCAACAGGAAGTCAACTGGCTGTCACATTGAGTGAAGCTTGAGAAAAGAGAAATCAAAGTCCACCCCCACAGGGACATCCTTCCTCCAACAAGGCCACACCTTCTAATAGTGCCACTCCCTTTGGGGGCCATTTTCTTTCAAACCACTACATCCCACTCCTTGGCCCCCAAATGCTTATAGCCACATCATAATGCAAAAAATGCATTCAATCCAATTTTAAAAGTCCCCATAGTCTATCTCAGTCTCAACAATGTTTAAAAGTCTAAAGTCCAAAGTCTTTTCTGAGATGCATGGCAATCTTTTAACTGTAATACCCATGTAAAAATCAAAATCAAAAGGTAGATCACATACTTTGAACATACAGTAGCACAGGATATACATTACTATTCCAAAACACAAGGAAGGAATAATAAGGAAATGCTGGAGCAAAGCAAGACTGAATATCAGCTGGGCAAACTCCAAACTCTGCATCTCCATGGCTGATGTCAAAATACTCCAGATCTCCAACGCCTTTCAGCTTTGTTGACTGCAACACACTTCTTTCTTTTGGGCTGGTTCCACTCTATTAGCAGCTCTCCTCAACAGGTATGGCATCTCTAACATCTGGGGTTCTCCAAGGCAATCCAGGCTTCACCTTCACAGTTTCACACAATGGTCTCTCTAGTAGGCCTCCATTCAGAGACACCCCTGATACATGCCTGGTCTCAGTAGCTGTCCTTAAGCATGGAGGCAACTTCTATAACCCCTTTCTTCTATCCTTAATTCTAAAGCCATAACCATATGGCCAAAGCTGCCAAGTTCTGCTGCTTACTGGGGCTGGAACATGTCCCCCTTGTTTAATTCTATCTTTGCCAGTTTTCTGTTTTCCTTTATTGCCTAAGCTTGGCTGTACTTGAACTTGATCTATAGACCAGGCTGGCTTCAAACTCAGAGATCTTACAGCTTCTGCCTTCCCAGTGCTGGGATTAAAGGTGTGTACCACCACACCTGACTCTAAGTTTTTCTTTAGTTTCTTTCCACAAGTTGGAAACTTAGCTGGGTGGGATCTTGCCCTGAGGTCACCATTTTATTCCATTTCTTAAACTGTTTATCTCCTTGAACAAAGAACTTGGCTTCATTCTGCTTCCTCATGCTCTTTTTCTCCTCAAAATATACTTTATAATTCACTCTGCTCAGCTCGCTCCTTTTCATTATAAATCTTCATTAGAGTTAACACTAATATCCACATGATAGAGTCTATACTAGGCTGTTTTGAGATTTCTTCTGCCAACGAAATTAATCCAAAACACTTCACTTTAGCCTCAGGCAAACTCTTCAGACAAGGGCAAAAGGCAGCCACTTCCTTCACCAAAATATCACAAGTATGATTTCTAGGCAATATACTAAAATTCTTCTCTGAAACCTCTTGAGCCGGCTCCTGACATTTCAAATCATTATTAGCACCATTTTCTTCCATGCTCCTACTTGTACCCCCCATTAAGTGGTGCTTAAAGCATTCCACTGCTTTCCTAACCCAAAGTACCAGAGTCCATATTACTACAAACAAAAGCATAATCAGGCCTTTCACAAGAATACCCCAGTCCCTGGTACCAACTTCTGTCTTAGTTAGGTTTTTATTGCTGTGAAGAGACACCATGACCACAGCAACTCTTATAAAGAAAACATTTAAAATTGGGGTGTCTAGCTAACAGTTTTAGAGGTTCTGTCCATTATCATCATGATGGGGAGCTGCATGTAGGCAGAGGTGGTGCTGGAGCTGAGAGTCCTACGTCTTACAAGCAACCGGAAGTCAACTGACTGTCACACTGAGGGAAGCTTGAAAAAAGAGACGTAAAAGTCTGTGTCCCCCCATAGTGATACTCTTCCTCAACAAGGCCACTGTTATGAATTATTGTGCAGGGGACCCCAGGGTATCCCACACATGCAGGGAAACATGCCGGGCAGATGCAGTGACGGGCTGGGCAGAAACATGCCATGTGAGCATGGCGACTGAGGTGGCGGCTAGTAATTCACAACCCAGATGCTGCATCTATGTGGAGAGTTTATTATAATAGAGAGATGAAGAGAAAGATAGGAAAGAGAGAGACAAAGAGCGAGGAGAGAGAGAGAGAGAGAGAGAGAGAGAGAGAGAGAGAGAGAGAGAGAGAGAGAGAGAGATCAGGGGTGCACACCTTGCGGGAGGAAAAATGGAAGAGAGAGAGAGGAAGGGGAGGAGTTTTTCCTTAGAATGAGGATTTTATGGCAGGATGCAGGGTAACATCAAGGGGTGTGATTTCAAGGGGCAGATCAGAATATTAACAGTCACATCGCCTAAAAGTGCCACTCCCTTTGGGGGCTGTTTTCTTTCAAACCACCACAGTGTTGCCTTCCCATCATCCTCAGATCTGATCATTGAAATAAGACATCACAACTAGTTTGCCACAGCACCAACCACAACAGCCAACTTATGGTGATGACTGCCCTGTCCGTTAAAGGATGATAAAGTAAAAGTGGTGTCTATAAGCAAGGTCATATCATTTACTCTGAAGAAGAAATACTGTCATATTATACATGAATGAATCTGAGGACATTATGCTAAGTTAAAGAAGCCAGGCGTGACACTAACGATTCCGCTTACATGAGGGATCTAACATATTTATGCAAACTCAGAGAAATAGAAAATAAATGGAATGGTGGTTACTATAGGCTGGTAGGGGCTGAGGATCTACTGTTCAGTTCCCATTTTCACAATTAGGAAAGATGGCTCAGCTCAAGAGCTGTGTCCCAGCATAGTCTCCAAATGCAACCGTATCATGCTGTGTGCTATATCGTTCTGTTTTCTGTTGCTAAAACAATGTTTACTTACAAAGAAAGTAGGAAAAGGGAGACAGAAATCTAGAAAGAATCTGGTACTTGTCTTACCTAAGTTGGAGGGAGTTATGAAGAAGTTTGAAGGTTCGAAACACAAACAGCATAGTGTCAGCTCTGGCAGGGATTCTCCAGCCATGCTGCCTCATGGTTGGAGAAGGAGTGTTCAAGTGAGGGAAAGTCCACATCGCAAGACAAAACAGTCAGGGAAGGGGCAGTAACGGCTTCCCACTAGACATTCCCTCTTAGAGGCTGGGCTATCTTTTGCCATCCCCACATTGGGTTACAATGATATGAACCCTGGTGAGACAAGCCATAGCTCAACCAGAGCTTGCACTTAAACCTTTGTTAAGAGGGTAGATCATGGTTAGAGATGATGTTGGCAATTTCAGACCCGCTGACATAAATAAACAAAATGTGGTAATATAAATTAAAGATTTCTGTGTTTTTTCTTTACCCTGACTCATTCCTTGCTGGCAGGATCAGTCTTTCCAGTATTTGGGTTCTGGTTCAATGAGCCAGAAAAGTAACTTTGTAGTATCAGAACGTCATCCAACTGTGTATTTACTTTATTATAAATAATGGTGAAGTGGTCAATAGTTTTATATTCCTTTAAAAAAAGAGGGTAGATCTTGTGCTAAGTGTAGTCAGTCACAGAAATAAACAACAAAAATATAAAAGGAAAATTTCTGTGGTATGAATTTATCTATTACTTTAACATAAGGATTTGTGGATGGGATTTATCATGCTGTGAATGTTCAATCTGTACAGATTTCTGTGTCTCAAATATGCTTCAATAAAATTAGTAAATAATAAATGCAGAATGGCTAATACTTCTTAACTGACCCATGCACGTGGTGTGGTTTGTGTTGACAACATATTTTATTTAGGAATGTTGGAATTTGTATACACTCCAAGAACTGTGTTCCTGTGTGACCAGTTCCCACGTAAACTACACACTGAGTTCATAACAAGCTTTCCACATAGGAAACACTTTAGACGTATTGTTGGTGGGAGAGATATATTGTGTTAATGTAACTCTCTAAGAGAAGGCCTTGGAAATTTACACTAGCATGTATCTGAACTTCACCCATCTGCCTTTACCTTGGCACAGCACCAATCAGTACCAATTCATAGCCCAGTCATATTAAGTTTATGCTGAGTCCTAGACAAGGGAGTTGGAATGTGGTCTCAGACATCACACTATCGCTCTTTTTTTTTTTTTTTTTTTTTTTTTTGGTTTTTCAAGACAGGGTTTCTCTGTGTAGCTTTGTGCCTTTCCTGGAACCTGCTTTGTAGACCAGACTGGCCTCGAACTCACAGAGATCCTCCTGCCTCTGCCTCCCGAGTGCTGGGATTAAAGGCGTGCGCCACCACTGCCCCGCCACTATTGCTCTTTAAATCTCTCCACATCTCTGGAAACATTTTCCTACTGTGTTTCTCACATAATTTATTTAAATGTTACTGCTATGTAGATCCAGCTCCAATCACTCTATGCTGTTTTATGACACTGTTCTGTCTTGATCTATCAGTGACAGATCTTACAACAGTGATTCCCCAAAGCATTACTTCTCACTAGTTAGCTCTTTGAGTCTTGTATTTTTATTATATATTTTTAACTTTTTTGAGATTATGTCATTCCCCACCTTCATTTTCCTTCCTAATTTTACTCATTAACAGATATAGTAATCCAACACAGCACTCCCCATCTCAACCTATAAATCTTCCATTCTCAAGGCTTTCTCAGCTCATCAGTTTCTACCTTCTATGTCCTAAACACAGCAGATTCTAATACTTCTTGCTCAAAACATTTCTTCAGCTCATTGGCTTCTCTCTAACACAGGAGCATGCTGTGTTTCAGGCACAACCATGGTCTTAGCATATATATACGTTTCCATTTCTGTTCTCCACAGGCAAAGTCGCAAAGAACACCATTTAGCCCACAGCAACTAAGTTTCTATGTTGAGGCCCTGACTCCCATATGACCTAATTTGGATAGAGGTCTTTAAAAAAGATAACTGGAACTAAGATCACAAGGAAGGTGCTCTGATCTCGTAAGATCTGTCCTAAAAATAAGAAGAGAAGATTCATTACCCCCATCTCACCATCCTTCCTTCTCTCCTTCCCTCTCTTCTTTTACTAACCCTTTCTGCCCATGGGAAAGGTCATATGGGGCAGCCATGAGAAGATGGCTGACAGCTGGCCAGCAAGACAGGCCTCAGAGGATCCCAATCCCCTGGCAACTGATTCCAGACTTCTAGCTTCTAGAACTATGATAAAATAAGTGTTTGTCCTTGTTGCCTATCAGTATGCGGTTCTGGATATGACAGTCCTAATCGATGACTGCAAATCTATTCTCTGTGCAATGAGTAGCGTGACCTTTACGAGCCTGAAGCATAAAGATAACTCAGTGTGCCCTGCTATTTCAGTGTGCAGTCTTGACATCTTAGTCTTGTTCAGACAGCATCTAGATCCACGGGGCCCCTGTGCGACCTCATACACTGTCACCTTCTCCTTGAACAACGCTTTTTCATTGGAACAGCAGCTGTGGACATGCAAGCATCACTGGATCTTTGGGAGATGGCATCATGGGTAGATAAAAGTAATTGTCCGGTTAGGCTGGAAATGTCAAGCCTTGCAAGGATGGCATTCCCACTCTATCACTTTCTGGCTTAGCCATCTGTGAACTTGCTATTATGGCAAAGCACACTCAAATTTAGTAGGTTAGACAAGTCCATCTTAAAAAATTCTACTATGTTATATGATAGAAGATAGTTTCCTGTAGAGTGTTTCATTTTCTACCCTTCATCCAATATCTTTTTAAGCCATTGGTTTTACTTTAAAGGGGACACTTCTAGCAACAACTTTATTTTTGAATGCTTCAATGAGTATAAAATCTGGGGATTTGCTAGGAATCTTTAATTTCTCCCTTCCTTAAATCATCTTTATGAGAGATCTTGATAAACATGACTCAAGCATCCTATGGATTTTTATGCTTTGTCTTTGTTAAATAAAGCAGGGCATCACTCTTCCTTTCAAGGGGTTATGGACATTTTTTTTTTTTTGGCTCACACATCCTGAAATGCTTTGGATGAAGCATTCTGTGAGTTAACTAAGCTGTGTGCATTCATCTGGACCTATAATGTACCCTCAAGTCCTTGATGCTGATCTATTTTCCCTACAAGCTTCACCTTCTTCAACGTGTTCTCTTTCTCTCCATCTGTCCTTCGACCTCCCTTCTTCAATGTGGGAGCTTTACTGTAGTGACTCTGCGATCTTCATCTCTTAGTTAAATTCATTTTTCTAATCCCTGTTTCAGAGCTTTATGATCTCAGGGGTGAATAGGTCCATTTTATACTTTGACTGGATTTATTTATCTCTGTAACATGTCAAATGTTTCACAGAAGAACAGTACAACCCATAGCAGCTTACCCACAATTGAAAACATTTATTAGCTTAGGGATCTACAAAGATGCTCAGACTGGGAGAACACTACTGAATCCAAAGCATTATATTACAGATTATCCCAGGCTTCATATCTCATTTCTGGTTTTGACTTTTGATATTCACATTGAAAATACATTTCCCCTTCGTGGTTGTGGGGTACTTCACTAACTCCAAACTCGTAGCTCTGTATTGAATGCCCACTTGAAAAATCATTTCATTTTTCCTGTTATCTGCATATTTACACTTAAAAACCAATAACTAAAAATCAATGAAAGAAAATGTAATATCTCTCACTTGGACCAATTGTTATTGTTCATTGAAAATGGATACAACAACTAGCCAGACTTAGGTGGGAGCCATTTCCCATAAGCTCAGGGATGTAGATTAATGAAGGAGTTTTCTGGAGTTGTGGGGAAGATCAAGGATGGCTATACCTGTGGATGTTCCATGTCTATATGGAGATAACAAAGTGCCCATGCTGAGACATCACTAACCACGAGCTGAACTGCTCACAGACATTTTGTCTCAGTGAAATAGTGAAATAAAAGCCAAGTGGTATAAAAGCTTTAGGAATTTTATACTTGATAAGGATGTTGAATTCTTCTATATGTTGATTTTATGCTCTTGAATATTGTAATTTTTTTTCTCCTCACCATGACAAAGTCTGGCTTAGGTGACTGATTATTTCATGTGAGAAATTTCAGTTTTAAAAACATGAGACTTTCTGTCATGTTGAGAGAAAAAGTTGATGGTAAATTTAATTAAGGCTCAGCATCGGTCCCTTCCCACTTGCCCCTGACTAGAAATTCTGCTGAGTAGGGCTAACCTTATTTCAGTCACTGTATCATAAACTTAAGAGGTGCTGTGTTACTTGGTACTCAGTATAAACTAAAGCCAGGAAAAGCACTCACTGTTCAACAAGGCAAGCAATACAGGGTACTTTCAGAAATGAACAATAGCAGTTGAAATATAGAGTCCCAGGAGGAAAGACTTGGAGGTGAGAATTTTAGCACATTTACTTAGTGGGGTATCTCAGGAAGCATCAGGGAAGAGAGAGGAACTAAGATAAGGAAAAAAGCCAGTCTCAGATACATATCAAGCCTGTCACAATGTGGGCAACTGGGACCTGATCCTGTTGAAAACTATAAATATTAATGGAGGACATGTTCAGAATTATCTCCCAAGGAGGAAAAAAAAACCCTGACCATTTATCATTGCTTCTATCTTCCATTGTCTGAAGGCTAGACACAGATCTAACCTGATTCTCTTCTAAGCCTACAGGAAAGCATTAAGGAGAGCTAAAAAAATGCTTGTCCTTAGCTATGGATTCCTTAGCTATGAACTTAAATGTGGGCACTAAGAACTATGCGTGGAAATGAACCATATCTGCTATAAGCTGTTAACTAAGATTGCCCCAGATAAAATAGGACTTGTGATCACCATACTAATGTGGCTTCATTATTAGGAACGCATGTTTGTCCATCTCTACCAGAGTTGGGTATGCATCTATAGGGTTCAAAACTAACATTTTAGGAGAAAGAATAAAACCTCTTCCAGCACTAGAGTTCTACCAAGATCTTTTTGTATCTCGCTCACACAAATCCAAACCTCTATGACAGCTCACTGGATCGCTCTGCTCCTTCATTCAATTACATTTCCTCCATCTGCACTTGATTGTGAAAACTCTAATTATCAAGCACACATTTAATTAAGCACCTTTTTAGTCACTTAGCATGAAGTTGTGAAAGTTGTAAGAGTGAAAATCAGTCATATGAGACGAATAGCAAAAAGCATAATAGACCCACCTGTTCAAAATTGGTGGAATGAAATGACTGTCTAGAGCATTAACTATTCTGGGGAGCATCTTCTACTTTATTGTTTTTGCAAAACAGCTTTTGAGTCATCATTAATGCTCCCAGTAATTAATGAACACCAGATGGAAGATGAAACAGACAGGCCACATCCATCAGGAGGTGTTTTCTCAGAGTTAAATGAGGCTGAACTCAGGAAGTTTTCACAGCCTCTAGTCTTGGTTTATTGAAGGCCCAGAGTTCCAATTTTACAGACTGGGTTGTAGGCTGAATGCATACCGTGGTCTCTTTGATATCCAGTACAGGACATGTTACCTTCCTTCCATCTGTTTCTGCTGTAAAATGTCACATTCCTACCCCCAAATATCATCAGGTAATTTAAATTTTTCCCCACTAGCTAGAAAGAATAATTTTGATAGTCTATAAAGTAGGCGGGAAAAGAAGACAACTGCCTGTATTACTCCCTGTGGATGAATTACTAAAATGAATGTCAGCCATTCTCTGTGAATCTATGCCTGGGAGGCCAGGTATGTATTCACAGCTGAGGCATGCCGGTGATATTAGCACTTCTAAGTAGGAATAGCAACAGATGTTCTGAGCTTCTTGAGGGCTGGGAAGGACAGAGAACCAAGGACACAACCTAAGGTACCTCAACAAGCAAGTATATTGAAGACAGGATGATGAGAACCCTGACAGCAAGTGAGGGTGTGAGTGGGGCTGACGTCCTTGGAGGTCTGAGTGGAAAAGGGCCTGTTACTCGGAATGTTCTGGTTTTGTGTCTAAAGTGTTGGGATATATTGAAAGAGAAGAGACTAAATTCCTAAGTTTCAGTAGAGAAGAGACTAAATTCCTAAGTTTCAGTAGTGCATATTTTGCTGATGATAGTTTTGAAGAGTTTAGATGGAAGGTGTCTATCAAAGCACATTATCCCCAGGCATGAAGAACACACAAGGTATTTGTATAACTCTGTTGTTTTCCTAGGTCCTGAGCTTGCTTCTTACCCAAGTTGTTCCCACATTGGAAATGGGTGCTGTAATGCTGATTTGTGTCCCCATCCACCTCCACATGTTGAAATCCAAACCATGAAGACAAGGCTATTAAGAGGCAAGAGGTGATGCCTTTGAGATGTAGCTATGGTATGAGGGCAAGGATTAGTTCTTGAATCTGGTTAGTTCCCTTACCCAAGACCCTAGAGAACCCCCCTGAAGCATGGAAGACACACAGAGAAGAAGGCTATCATCTGTGAACCAGGAGGCAGGCCTCTATCAAGCACAGGACAGAGAGTCTGCCAGCATAGTGATCTTGGTCTTCCCAAGCCTCCAGAACTATGAGAAATGAATGACTATCATTTAAGCATCTGATCCTTGGTGCTTTGTAACAGGTGCCTGCAGGGAATATGACATGTGATATGTAAATAAATAAGTTTCTACCCTCTGTACATGAAGATATATGGAGCGCCTCCTGACTTTAGTCCCAAGCCAAGGTCAGCCATTGCAGAAAACTTCTGTTATACTTTTTGAATGTCACATTTGACACCCATGATCTGCCCCTCACCTCATGACAGAAATACAGTGTTTCCTACAGTGCTTGCCATGAGTTTCTATGGACAGTCACACCTTCAGCCTGACACTGGCTTACTGTGGTTATCACTGACTTTTGTCATTTTGGGGTCTAACCAAGCACTGAACATAGAGTAACAAAGATTTATGGAACGTAGAGCCAGAACAGAGGTACTGTCTTATCTCTAATATTTAAAGATGAAGCAACTGAGAACCAAGAAAAACAGTTTTATAATTCCTTTTGAATTGCATATAGTATAAAATAAGGCTTTTTTTCTGTTATGCCAGGCCACTTCCCAAACCTACAGTGGAATGAGACAAATAAAACCACATTGCAGTCCCAAAAATTCTAGAGGCATTCCCTAGACTGAAAGGACCAGACACCTCATTTTGTGTTGTGTTCAGCACGGACAAACTGGAGTTTCCTCAGTTAGTCTGGTCTGAGCGGATGGCTTTGGTTTTCCAAACCATTGTCTCGGCTTCTTGAGTCTTTCTAATAATCATCGGGGAAGGTTAACATTACTGACAACAAATCCCCCAGACTGTGAAGCTGTCTTTGTCTCCTCCAGCACTTAGGACGGGTATACATGTGGGGCCAAGTGGCAGGGCCAGCAGCTCCAGCTATCACTTGAAACTTCAAAACCTGCCCGTCCCTTCCTGCGGTAGCGCACTCACCACCTTCCCAGCAGTGCGCGAACTTTCTTTCAAAGAAAAAGAACAAATCCCCAGCATGAGAAGAAAGAGACAGGCAGAGAAAAAGCACAAAGCACAGCCCAGAGAGGTCTCATCTTTAACAGTGCTCATCGTGCCCGGCTCCCCTCCTAATCTCACCCACAGGAAGGGTTTGAAGACTGCCAGGATGGACACATAGGCATGAGTCCTGAGAATACAAACACCTGATTTCTTAGATCTCACAGCAGAGATTAGGCTCAAGGTGTTTCACAGGGACGGAACACAATGAGGATCGAGCGGAGGCCGCTTGAAAGGAATGATTATCAGTGACATTTGTGTGGTCTGTGAAATTTATCTCATTGTGAGTTCTTTGGTCAATAGCCAAACAGCAGAGCCGTCATCTTAAGGAAAAGAGAGGAAATATTTCCCTGAAGGATATCTTAAGGGAAGAGAGTTGTCTCACCAATCACTTTTAGGTTTAGAAACTTAAAGGGCCACTGGTTATTGTTTTCTTTCCCCCTTTCTGTTGTTAGCTGTGCTTATTTCAAATACTCTCTCACATTTTACCCCCTCTCCAAGTAGATTTATAATTAGGTGTCAGCAATGTGCCAATTTATAAAAATCTATTCACATATGAGATGAAATACTAGATTTTATGTTTTGAATATCTCAGAAAAACTGACATGTTACATGACAGCTAAAGAAAATTCTAATAGTTTGTGCTTATTCCATTTTGAGGTTCGCTTCCTGTGGTGGTTTGAATAAGAATGGCCCTTGTAGGCTCATGTATTTGAATACTTAATCATCAGGGATAGGCCATACTTGAGAAGGACTATGAGGTGTGGCCTTGTTTGAGAAAGTGTGTCATTAGGGGTGGGCTTTGATATTTCAAAAGTCCAAGCCAGGCTCAGTGGCTCTTTCTCTTCCTGCTGCCTGTGGATTCAGACGTAGAACTCTCAGCTGTTTCTCTAGCACTGTGTCTGCATGCTGCCATGCTCCCTGCCATGACAATGATGGACTAAATTTCTGACATTGTAAGCAAGACCCAACTAAATGCCTTCTTGTACCATGAATCTTAAAAGTTCTTATTAATAAAATCAAACCTGAGGCCAGTTATTGGGGTGAATCCTGGAAGATCAGAGAGACAGAACAAGCCACAGCTAACCTCACCTCGCCAGTTCCTCAGCTGGTCCTGTTTCCTCAGACTGGAAGCCTCTGAGTCCTCATACAGAATGAATCTCAGCTGAACTGCTGCTCGAAAGCCAGAAAGCTTAACCAGCCAAATGCTTCTAGTTTCTGGTTCTCACGCCTTTCTGCTTTCTACCACCACTCCCTGGGATTAAAGGCTCGCTTTCTGGGATTAAAGGCGTGAGTCACCATGCTTGGCTGTATCCTTGAACAGATGGATTTCTGCCTCTGGAATGCTAGGAATAAAGGCGTGTGTGCCACCATTTTCTAGCCTTTGTATCTGGTGACTGTTCTGTCTCTGACCCCAGATAAGTTTATTAGGGTGCACAATATTTTGAGGAACACAATACCACCACACCTTATGTTATAAGGGTTGCCATGGTTGTGGTGTCTCTCCACAGCAACAGGACACTGACTAGGACATTTTCTTTATGTACCCACTGATTTCTTATTGTGCGGAATCAAAATGATTGCTGAAATGAAAGCTGTGGTCAGTAGCTGTTCCAGCTTTGACCTTGAAGCACTGCCCTTAGTGAGGCAGCTGGAAACTGTCACACAAGCCTATGACCTGCCCTGGGGTATGGCCGGGACGGGAGCCTTTAAGATCCGAGATTCGTACATGCTGGCTCTCTTGGCTCCTTGTGATCCAGGATGCTGGATGGCAGACCAAGTCTGAGATCTCCAGAGAACCACACTGGACTGCACCTCACCTCTCCCAGATCCTGTAACTGCCCCTTTACTGATTGTAAGTTACCCTGAAATAAACCTCTTTTAACTATGAGATAAACTAAGTGGAGTTGCCTTGTTAGCTCCCCACATTAGAAAGCCAATAAATGTATGTCCTTACTTTCCGCTAACATAAAACACTTTTCTACTGAAGTATATTATAAATATGTACAAGGAGATATATATGTATGTATTAAATTTTTAGAATCAGAAAGTCTTTTATAAATTCACTTGCAACTTAATAACTAGAAATGTATTTTACTTTCAGTAGGATGGTCATTTCCACAATATTAATTCTACCAATCCATGCACTCAGGATCCCATCCCAACAGATCCAATTACATCACAGTTCCTGATTCTATGGCTCAGGGAACCATCTTTGAAGAGGGCATGGAAAGATTGGAAGAGCCATAATACCAAGAAGTCTGACATAGTCTCTCCTAGAAATGACTACATAAGCAAGACTAGAACAATGACAAGATCAGTGGACATGCTCATGTCAAAGGGGGAAAGTTTTGAGTGGTCACACCCCTAGACAAAGAACTACACACAAGCAATGATGATTGGAAGAAGAAGAATTAACTTCTCCCAGGGATGACTCTCCATTTTGTTTGTCCAATGCAGAGTGGTCACCCTTGAAACGATATGCACATATACAACAAAAACAAGCCCAGCAGGTTGTATTTATATATAGTTGTGCATACACATACATATACACATATATACAAATATATATGTAACAATAATAAAGAAAAGGAGGCTATCAAACTCAGACCTGGGGCCATTAAAGGGGTTCAAGGGAGGATGTTGGGAGGCGCTGGAGGGAGGAGAATGAGGAGGGAAAGTGATGTAATTCTATTTCAATTAAAACACATTTTGAAAAAAAAAGTATTTAAAAAACTTATTAGGAAAAATATCTAATCAATTTATAAGTAAGTAAAAAAAAGGCATCCACAACACTGGAAAAATAAGTATTATTATCTGTGTTCTCAAGGGATACACCTTTGAGAACCAAGGCAGTACATTGGGTTTTTGTTTGTTTATTGTTTTGTTTTTCCTTTTGTATCTTCCTTATGTTGATCACAGTTATTGTTCCTATTAAAGTTTTTGGAAACTACTCAGCATACTTAATTCTCTCGAATGAAACTTCAGATTCATTTATGGTGTTGATCACACACACTCTTCAGATCACTGATGAGCTGGTGATGTGCACACTTGACTTGCTTTATCTTGTTGATGTGCAGTCATGATATTCCCATTATCACTCATATTTTAAGGACCTAGCAAGAACACTTGTCCATTTCCAAACACAATTATGCATCATCTAAAAAGAGAGTGGTGTGTATGTGTGTGCAAATGTTGGTGTGGACTTCAAGACAGTTCAGTATAATTTATACTGTGTGTTCCAAGCCTTACATGCATTTATAGCCAGTGTAACTTGATTTGCAATTCAGGGCCAGGACCAGGGTGAACAGAGTGGAGCTCTAGGGCACAAAATTTAAGAGGCATTTGCTCTCAGCCCTGACACTAGTTTGCATGGCCTCCAGAGCAAGCACCCCCTGAACTTTCCCATCCTAGGAACTTTATTTACAGATTCAGACCACAGTGACAAATTGGGTTTTGTGTTTTTTGTCTACAAATGATATTCCACTCTCCTGATCTGAGTACTATAATGTCATCGACCCTGACTCAGCTTCTTTTCTTACCATGAATCGGTATTTTAGTAATCAAACTAGATTTACATGTGCCTTACAGAGTAGGTGTAAAGAAAAAGAACAGATGAAAACCACAGAAGAATGAAGAGATTAGAAGGTTATTAGACACTATAAGGTGAATTCAATAATGACTGAAGAAGTGGAGGAGACTGGGATGGGATGAGATATCAGGAACTAATTTGGATTGGGGCAGTGTTTGGGGATTGCGGATGGTCTTTTAAACTTGTTTGAAAGAGATTCTGGTCCAATAATTATTTGAAGTGTGACCAGAAGGAATTGTGGGTTGCACCATGTTCTGACTTCAGGTGACCCAAGAGAGCAGAAAAGTTGAAGATCTGACAACCATCTCTATAGAGACTAGCCTATGAAAAGCCAACATGACCATGGTTCACCTATCCCTGTAGCTCACTCTTTTGTGAACTTTGTTTCATGTAGTTTGCTAAATATTGAGCACTACTCAACTCCAATTCTCCCATCAACACATTTTACAAAAAAATATAACCATAGTAACTAAAGTGATAGCTAATAATCATGAAGCTATTGATTGTTGTTAATTTTAACTTCATCTAATGCCAGTGTAAATCTTATCTTGTGTTACAAGATTGTAAATTCTAAAGAGAACTGGTTATTACAATGTAAAAAGCTAGAATGGTGCTGTAAACAATCAGAATTGTGGTGAACATAGGAGGTGGACAGTAGTGAAGCTTTTCATCCTAAGACCAGACTGCTGGACTCTCATTGTTGGATATATTCCTACAAAATTGCTCCGTGGAAACATAAAATATATTACATTATACACATACTTCACCACAAATTCTCAATATGATAATTATAGAACAGCAGCTCCTCCACCGCTTACAAAGTCAGCGCAAGCTTGCAAATAATTATCTTTTCTACCAATTTCTAGGAGAGAATATAGTCTGATCCAACTATTCATCATGGCAATTGAAGCCTCTCACATCTGGACATTACTATCTTACTTACCAGTAATTCAATGTTTGCTTTTTATGTAACTGGAAAAACCTGCTACATGTATCTACAAGAGGTTAAAAAAAAGTTATATTTTCCATTAAAAAATTACCCAGCCTCATAGTTGTCAAGAGATTTGGTTGTTGTGTTGTTTTGTTTTCTAACTTGCTTCTTATTTGGAGATTAATTTAAATATCCCCATCAAGTTAAAATATATAATATTTTATTAATTCTTTCAGTTTTTCACACAATGAATTCTTATATTTGTCACTCACCTCTTCCCTTAACTGCTCCAAGATCCACCTCTACCCTTCCACCTTCTCCCAACTTTGCGTTCTTTTAAAAAAATAACTCACTCTGGGTGGTGGTGCACATCTTTAATCCCAGCACTCGGGAGGCAGAGCCAGGCAGATTTCTGTGAGTTCGAGGCCAGACTGGTCTACAGAGCGAGATCCAGGACAGGCACCAAAACTACACAGAGAAACCCTGTCTCGAAAAACAAAAACAAAAACAAACAAATAAACAAGCAAACAAAAACCTCACAAAATCCAATTTATTGATGCCCATATACTCATGGGTGAGGGGGTATATACTGGAGTGAACATTGTTGGGCTATTAAGCACTACACCATTAAAGAAAAGTGACTCTACCTCTTCCAGAAGCAGCCAACTGTCAATCATTCTTCAGTTAGGGGTTGGGCTTCTGGTCTCTACCCATTTGTTACACACAGGGCTAGTGGGGCATTAAAGAGATTAGAAAAGGCTAGGGAGAGTTAAAATGGTACTTCATAAAATCATGTATGTGACAGAACTTGGGTTGATCTCTTATAGAGTTTTCACTTAATAGAAAACCTGATCATGCTCTATATTTTTAGAGATTTTTCTGGTTAGAAGTGACAGAGCCCAACTTAAAATGACTTAAGTAAGAACTTGGTTTCTAAAACAAGGTCATGTGGGGCCAGAAACACAAAGTGAGCTGTCCATAAGCAAACTGTGGGCTCAGGCAATGTCTTGGTTTACAGTCTTACCCTCCATTTCTCAGGTCTCATTTGCCACTTTCTTCTTTCTCTGCTCTCTCTAGTCATGTTCAACATGGCTGTCAGCCACTCTTGGCTTCCACATGAATCTCATTTGTCAAAAGTGGCAAGTGAATCCACATGTCAGAGTCACATAGACTAATCCACATAGACTAAGGATTAAAGTTGACCTGGCTACCATGGTCACGCAACCATCTTTGAACAAGAAACATCAGCAAGAAGAAACTGCTGCCTAGTAGGTCAAATCTGTATTCTGTCGCTCTGCTCAGCACACAATCGGAAGAAACTTCATTTAACCATATGTGCTTACACATATGGTTTCCCTTGGACAATTCAGATTATCTGAGAAGGCAAGATGGGCTATGTGTATGGTTAATGGATAGCATTTCTGACATCTGCTTAAGTTTGGATTTCTTAACAACAAGGAATACTTTTTACTGTAAGTATGTCCCAGATATTACATAAAACTCAATGTGAATGTGTCCCATGAAACATTGAAGGCATTGTTGATTTGAAACACAAACTTAACTGTTTGTTCTCTATATTTATTGGCAAAACCTGGAAACTTTAAATTGTCAAAGAAGCACACATCTTATTACAGAGGCCCTATTGCTTTCATTTTTCCAATAAGAATGAATGTACAGCACAGAGAAATTTCATAATAAGACCCAAAGACACATATACTTCGTATCTTAACAAGTCTGGAGTCCTGGCTATCCCATCGTACTGTACCTAGTCTACTTCTATTCCCTCTTGTTCTAAGCCTTCGATGTTCAAGGTCTTATGTGCAGATTTGCAACTAAGAAATCAGTTCTTCGTTTATACTTACTAGTGCTTAGTGTGACCAATTTATGTGAACTCTACAGCCAGTGCTCCTCATTATCATCAGCAAACACTGTTCCAAGAATGCAAATAGTCAATATTCTCTAAAATATACCCTTTTCCTCATGATTCCTTTAGGGTTATCTGACTGTTGAGAAGGGCATTCTGTGCCAGAGGGAAAGAAGATCCAATAATGGACCTAAGAAATGACATAATTTGACTGCTCATCCCCAAAAGAAATTAAAAAAAATAAAAGAGATTTACTGGGGCCAGACAGTTTCCAGTGACAAGAAAATGTGACTTCAGATTCAGTGAAAGAACAGACACTCTGAAACCTAGAACATAGCACAGGGGACTTCAAACAAGACTCTTCTTTCCTTGGCATTAAGTACATGAGCCAAAAAAAAAAAAATTAAAGTTAGTGGTACCACTTCAATGTTTATAGTGTGTGTGTGTGTGTGTGTGTGTGTGTGTGTGTGTGTGTGTGTGTGTGTAGGCATATGTGTGGCAGTCAGAGGACAATTTTTAAGTAGTCAGGTTGTAAATGGTTGTATTCACTCTTTACTTTTTTGGGCTTTCTACTCTTTGGGTGCCCACCACCCAGCTCCGAGATAAATCACACAGATTTTTTTTCTTTCTTATAAATGCCTGGCCTTAGTTTGGCTTGTTTCTAATCAGCTTTTCTTAACTTAAATTATCTCATCTACCTTTTGCCTCTGGACTTTTATCTTTCTCTATTTCTGTGTACCTTTCTTCTTTACCCCATGGCTGGTTGTGTAGCTGGGTGGTTGGCCCCTGATGCCCTCCTCTCCTTCTCGTTTTTCTTGCCTTTCAATCTTCTCTTCCAGATTTATCCTCCTATTTGTTCTCTCTGTTTTCCAGCCCCACCTATCCTTTCTCCTGTCTCACTATTGGCCGTTCAGTTCTTGATTAGACCATCAGGTGTTTTAGACAGGCAAAGTAACACAGCTTCACAGAGTTAAACAAAGGAAGCATAAAAGAATGCAACACATCTTTTGCATCATTAAACAAATATTCCACAGCATAAACAAATGTCACACATTTTAAAATAATATTCCTCAATATTAGTTCTTGCTTTCCATCTTGTTTTTGAGGCTGGGTCTCTCTTATTTCTGCTGTTTTTTTTTTTTTTTTTTTTTTTTTTTTTTACTGTAAACTCCAAACTAGCTGGTCCAATAACTTCTGGTTGATTCTTCTGTCTCTGCCTCCATCTTACCATAGGAGTGCTGGGAATTACAGATGTGTGATACCCACATCTGGATTTTTATGAGGGTTGTAGGAAGTCTGAACTCAGGTTGTTAAGCTTGTATAGCAAGTACTTTTATCCATTGAGACATCTCCCTAACACTGTGTGGTGATTTTAAATAATGTAACTGACTCTAGTTCATTTCCTGATGCAATGAATTCATAATGTTTTTATCACCTTAGAAAGATCAGTCAGTATATTATGGTAAAAATACCTTCTGTTTTTAGCTATAAACATTCTCACTGTGCTTACAAACTTCTACCTGAAAACAAAATGCAAAGAATTATGAGGAAAGGCAATGTCGCAAAGATACCTCCTTACCTGATTTTCAGGTTGGATCAGCTTGTCACTTATGGGCACTCTTGTCTAGGAAAACCAAAATGTGGTCAGTCAGTTCAGACACAATGGTGAGACTCCATAATAAGACCAATGGTGAGACTCCATAATAAGACCAATGGTGAGACTCCATAATAAGACCAATGGTGAGACTCCATAATCAGATCAATGGTGAGACTCCATAATCAGACCAATGGTGAGAATCCATAATCGGATCAATGGTGAAACTCCATAATAAGACCAATGGTGAGACTCCATAATAAGACCAATGGTGAGACTCCATAATAAGACCAATGGTGAGACTCCATAATCAGACCAATGGTGAGACTCCATAATCAGACCAATGGTGAGACTCCATAATAAGATCAATGGTGAGACTCCATAATAAGACCAATGGTGAGACTCCATAATCAGATCAATGGTGAGACTCCATAATCAGACCAATGGTGAGAATCCATAATAAGATCAATGGTGAGACTCCATAATAAGACCAATGGTGAGAATCCATAATAAGACCAATGGTGAGACTCCATAGTAAGACCAATGGTGAGACTCCATAATCAGACCAATGGTGAGACTCCATAATCAGATCGAGAATTTGATTTAGTTAATGGGTCTTTCTGTTTAGCCTACCAGTGTTTCCAGAATGATTCAACACCATCAAGTAGACATAAGTAGGGGGAAATAAAATCAGAACTAACCCCCAATCTCTCCTCATTGGCAAATGAGAAACACCACCACCAGTTGTTGAGCCTACAAACCCAGATGGTCAGGAGACCAATGAGCATAGACAGGACCAGATCATAATGAAAGATGCCACCTGAGGATGCCACCTCCGTTTCACTTCATAACTGATGCTTCTTTCTTTTTTTTTTCTTTCTTTTTTCTTCTTTTGGCTTTTTCTTTGAAACAGAGTTTCTCTGTGTAGCTTTGTGCCTTTCCTGGAACTCACTTAGTAGCCCAGGCTGGCCTCAAACTCACAGAGATCAGCCTGGCTCTGCCTCCCGAGTGCTGGGATTGAAGGCGTGCGCCACCACCGCCCAGCATAACTGATGTTTTTTATATTGTGCTGATATTGGAATCCCAACTCCAAATGGCAGGCTCAGGAAATTATACAGGGAGAGTATAGTTTTTATTCCTTGGTTAAAAGCCGTACACACTGATGCTGCTTTGTGTACATATGAAGTAAGTGCTGGTGGTGTGGGCAAAGGAAGGATCATTGTCCTTGGAATTGAACTCAAGGTTTGCTACATGCTGGATGTTGGTAAAGTAAGTTCTTATTTTAAGGCATTTCATCGAAGGCTGTTTATTGCACTACTTAGCCTTCCTTGAACTCTAGAGTCCATACAATGCAGGAAAAGAAGAATCATTTATTTAGAGGCACAGGGATGCTTTTGTCTAGTGTCATTTCTATTTTCCTCAATAAAAAGTATTTATTATTTATCAAGCTAATGTTTTTCTGCTGATAAGAATGTCACAGGCAGGGGACTTTGCTGTGTGAAGCTTAAGTAGATTACGCTTGTCCAGCACTGACTACACTCCAAAACTTAATGCCAATATGAGTTTTAATCTTTAAAGCAACTCTTCAAGGACCAGCACTGTTACCCCTCCCATGTAAGAGGAAAGATCTGTAAGCTTTCATCTGAGGTTACGGAATAGTCAGCAGCGGCAGCGCCATTTAACTATGGAGTCAGATCAGGTCTCTGTCTGTAGCTTTTGTCAAAATTACCTCAAACTTAGACACAAACGGCATTGCCTATTTGAGAATGAAGCAGCTTTCTTTCAGGAATATAGAATTGAGGAGGACCATGGGGCAATGGACAAGCAGTAGGTTTTCTAAGGCGAGGACAAGGAAACAGAGCAGTAAAGAAAGGTTGACTAGCTAACAGAGGTAGCTCTAGGTCTTTTCTACACACGATACATTTATTTACTACATTGATTGGGAGACTGATTTATTTTTAAGAAAAATGGATACACTTGGGGAAATATCTGCTTCTTTAAAGTTTCAGTTTTAGTTAGCTGTCATTTAGCCTGAGTGATTCCGTTTTGGTTTGATCTACTCTGTGGGAGCTGTGATTGGAAAAGTAGCATCCTATACTACTCATTATAACTAGGTGACCTTCACACTCAGTGAACCAGACAGGGTGTCGTGGATGGAATAATATTAAAACATTCTCTAGGATGTCTAGCCATCACGGAGAGAAAGCTCAGTTAAAAGATCCAGGTTCAAATTATGGTTTTAGCAGTTATTAGCTTTGTAAACATGGGCTAGCCAGTTCCCCAAAACAGAAATGGACTCTTCCAAGTGTGTCGTCAGTAAGCAAACTGTCCAGAACCGTGTACTGCAGTCCAGAACCATGTCCTACTTCTCTGTCAAGCTCTTAGACTCAGACAAGCATCCCTCAGCTTCATCCCAGCCCTAGGTTCCAGACACTGGCAATCACATCCTTCAGAGCTCACTGAAAGACGACCGTCCTGAAGCCGCTTGCTCCCAGTCCTACCTCGCCATACCATCTCATCTAAGATGCAAACAAGCTTTGGTTCTTTCTTCCCATCTCTGACACCCCAGCCCCCATGTGCTTCTGTGTGGGTTGGTCATTCTCCTTTTTTTTAAAGGAAATTTAACGACTGTTTTGTTCAGCAAAGTTTTTTAATCTTCTGGTTCAATTATAGCTGAAGACATTAAAACGGACATTTAAAACATTTGAAGTACTTACATCATCTCCCTGAACTTTAACACTTTTTAAAGACATCCATCGTTACCCTCATCATCCTGTTGACCAGAAGTTTCTATATGAGGATGTGAATGGAGCATAGCACCAAGTTTGTGGCCAGAACTTAGCAGTTGCTAACGCTGTCCATGTTGCCTTTAACAAGGTTGTTATTGTTGGTGGCAGTGTGCTTCTGAGAGGGTAGACGTACCCAGTGGGCCTCTGCGTCTCTAGTGCCTAGCAGACATTAGCACACACAGATGTTTGCTGAGTTTTAAATAATTTAAGTCATTTATCCTTAGAGAGTGTTACAACTAAGATCGGATCTACCTACACCAACTTGACTGTATGACTAGAGTGCTATAAATCATCAGCTCTTTCACAGAACTGCTGAGAAAAATACAGTTGTTTAGTGTGCTCATTTTCTGAGTAAATACATATATGGACACAGTAGAAAGTCATATCCCTGAAAGCTAGAAATCGACAAGAAAAATTCTGTGTGTACTTTTCTCAGTCCTCTCCTATACACTTTTGAGTTTGAAGTTTTGAATATATATCCTTTGAGGGTGAAAAAAATCACACATTCTTTTAAAAACGAAATAAATAATGAATGTGCTTCCTCAAAACCTGATGTCTGCAGGGGAGAGACAGCTGCTGTGCTAAGTGGGAACAATGTGAGCCTTTATGAGCAGTCTTGCTCTGATACGGCTCCAGACTAAATTTTTAATTCTAATTGTGGGTTCCAGAGGCACAGCCTACCATGAAGTTCTGGTGAGTGAAGCAGAGCCACTCTCGGGAAGATTGTGGACTCAAATGGCAATTAGGGAGTAATGAGATGCACCGAGCTTCTGTCCCATGTGCGCGAGCCTTGATGTGCCTCCAACACTAATGGGGAGACATTGCCCAATGCGCCCAAGAGAGAACACCCATGTGGAGAGCAGATATCTCAGAGTCTGGCAGTGATTCCTAGAAGCTAGGATTCTCTGTGGTGCTTCTGTATTTGTGGAAGCCATGGGAATACAGGATATAACAGAGAGGAAATGGCATACTGTACCAAATTTCTAAACGGCAGAAGTGTTGATTGTGATTGACAAGGGGATTACAATGCAATGGCCACAAAATGGTCCAGCGTCACCTCCTCTCTTTACTCTTTCCTCCGGTGCCTTCTCTGTGCACTGAGACCCTCAGCTTCCCTCTTGTATGTTATAGAGATACCCCCACCCTTTTCTTGGTTGTGGATGGTTTCTCTAGTGCCCTGTGTTGTGAAACTAGACCTATTTCACATATGAAGGAAAGCGATAGATCTAGAATACATACCTCTAGTGTTCCCTAAACCTACCTTTTAGGCTTAATGAAAATTGGTTTCAGATTTCTAACACTGGCTAATTACTAGTGTCCTCCAGAAAAAAAAATCCTTCAACAGTATTTAAATCATTTACTTTGGGCTTACCGTGTATTGGGCAGTGTGTCAAGTCGGCAATGCATCGTTATCTTTCATTCTTATAAAAATTCTCCAAGCTAGACATGCCCATTCTAAAAACAAAGAACTAAGGCTCAAGAGCTTAAAAAGCAAAAATCACTCAGAAATGGTGGCTTATGGAGCCTATAGTCTGTATACATTTCTATCATCATATTTGCGTTTCACATTACTATTATTTTCTGTGAAATTTTGATGTTAAATATTTATTTAAGTAGTTCGATTACTTAAGTAATTATTTGATGAAACTTAAGCATTTATTTGACTATTCAAATAGGAATTAGCACTATTTTGGCCTTGGCTGTGTTAAGAAGGAAGCAGGAAGGCTAGCTCTTCTGATAGATTTAGACCTGCTTGGCGGAGAGGCATTTCTTGGAAACTGGGTGTTTTAGGTACTTCTTGGCCTCCAAATTGAATGTCTAATTCCAATCTCATTCTCTGTGGAAATATCACTGCTTAAACACGAGTCCCAGACTCCCTCCTGACACCCCCAAAGCTCATCAAGGAAGGTAGACGTTATATGATTTTTGTGAAGGCTGGGGATTAGCAGGCCTTTGATGAGGTGTTTAATTTAGGTTTTAGCTCTTTCTCACACTGCAAGCACTGCTGAGCTCTGGATAATGTCCCGGGTCTGGGTCTTTAATCACTGGATGCTTTTTTCTGTCTTGTTAAGGTGACTTTTTCAGCTTAGCATATAAAACAATAAGAATTATCAGAGAGGAAGCTAGTGGAATGCCCGTGAACAGCACTGCGGACAAGCAGAGCCTGAAGGCTTTAATGAGAGTCCTGCACAAAGGGCTCACAGTAGGGTTAAACAGTGAAATGTCAGCAGGGAGACATCTGCCCCACTTCCTGGGGAAACACAGAATTGAAGAGCCTTTGGTTTTGTGTTAAACTGCTTTTATCAGCAGCACACATTAATCAACTGCTGTTGTGGGTGTGTTTTTATAGCAGATTGCCCATTCCTCTTCCCTCTCCCTCCTCTTTCCTCCCCTTCTCCTCCCTAGTTTATCACAAAGACCTAATGTTGAGAACCTGGAAGCTCCTCAAACCTAATGTTGAGAACCTGGAAGCTCCTCAAACCTAATGTTGAGAACCTGGAAGCTCCTCAGAGGCCATACCGCTCTATAGCCCCAACAGCCTCCTCAGGCAGCACCTTGCGGGTTTGAAGTGAGGGTCTTGCTTGGTAAGAAGGCACTTAGCTTCTATTACTGCCTTCGTACTTTCCATCTACTTTGGAAATACTACAAAAGAAAAAAGTTGGTGTTACAGAGAAAAGGGAAGTATTACAGACCGCAGAACAGGACGAACGGCTTTCCTAATGCAGTTTTGGCTTCCAACAAGGAAACCAAGTTGGCCTGGGCTTAGAAAAGAAAGCGTTCCTGCCTCTCTCACTGGGGATAAGACGCATGGCATGTCAGGTCAAAGGGCCTCCTGAGTCCTCTCCTTGTGGTGTCTGGCAAGACTTACTCAGGGTTAGATGGAAGCCGAGAGACAGGGAGGGGGTAGAAAGAACAGTCTGGAGGGTACTGCTCACCTGGCGATGTCTCCTTATTGCCTCTAGACTGAGGAGTCTAAAGAAACTGCCCTTAAACCACTTCTCTTACATTTCTATGAAGCTTTTTAAAAGGAAGAAAGAGAAAAATAGAATAATTCACATTTTCTACCACTGATAAATCTTGACACATTTGCCCTAAGACACTTTGAAAGTAAATATTACTCAATTGAGTTCATAAAACTACAAAAAAATCTTCCTGTACAATTTTTAAATGATTAAATTTTACAAAAGGCATATGAAAAATGCTCAGTATCTTATATTATCAGAACACTGCAAATGAAATCAATAATGAACTCTGTCCTCACACCTATCAGCACGGCCCAAATCCAGAACACCTTCCCCAAGTGCTGGTGCAGATGTAGGGCAACAGGAGCTCAGCTCGGAGCTGGAGGAAAGCAAGTGAGGACAGACTTTGGAGGACAGTTCCGCAGGTTCTCTGAAAACTAAACACACTCTTGCCATTCAAAGGGATTGGACATTTACATCTATGTAAATATCTGCATGCCCCAAACTTGGAACCACTCAAGATGTTCTTCAGCAAGTAAACCATGTGCTATGTCCAGACAGTGACTATTAGTCAGCTAACAAAGAAATGCCCCATCAATCTATGGAAAGATGGAGGTCATTTAAATGCTCATTGCTAAGTGGAGTACTAATCTGAAAAAAGCTTTATCCTGGACAGTGAGATTCAAGACATGCAGAAGGACAAAAGTCAGTGGTTTCTGGTGGCCAGGAAGTAGAAGTCTGTGGAAGGCAGAAGACCTCCTCAGGACAATAAAACTATGCTATGTGCTATGATCATGTATACATGTTGATAAGCTTTAAATTTATATTCGTCCTCCAGATTTTTGTGTTGAAATCTAATCCCAATGTGATGATATCCTGTACTCTGTCATCATAATCTGGGAATTCCAAAGTGTTCTCATTTTTCAAGTTGCCCACTTTCTTTGGACGCTGAGAAGCTGGGAGAGCATCTGCCATCATTCAGTCACATGTTGTCAGCATATCACTTGATGGCCCCAGAGTTTAAAAAGGGCAGAAAAATAGTCACCTTAATTTAAATTCGTAATATAAGAAAAGTGATTTATAAATCACATATTCTGTAGTTTGGCTTCATAATAACCTAACTTGGCCCAAACTACATAGAAAACTTAGGACTTCTCCATGCAGGGATTAAATTAGATTAAATTAAACTCAGTGGTGAGGATTGTTAGCATCAAAATTATCCTTTTGATAAAATGAGTAAGTAATCAATGATAAAGATATTGTAGAAAAAATACCACGAAACATGAAAACAATCTCAATGTTTGCAAATAGAGAAATAATCATATAGAGGGTGATGACACTTAAGTCTTGGAGATCACAAAGCTTAAAACCTTATGTTTAAATGACAGAGGAATCTGTGTCTTAACAGGCCAACAGATCTAAGGGTCAGCCACAGTCTGCCTCTGAGGTCCACCAGCACATGGTGTCTGCAGGGTGGAGACAGTAAAAAGAGGAATGAAGAGATGGCCCTATTATCCTGGGACAAGGGTAAGTTGGAGGATACTGAAGGATAGTCAGTTCCCAGACACCATCTCCAAATACTGCTGTACATTTGAAGGACATCTCAAAGTAGGGTGCCAGCATAACTTTTTTTTTTCCTTCTCTCTGTAGAATATGAGGTTTATGTGACTTCCTAATGAATTCAGGCCATTTATAAATCTCAAACAGAATATTGCAACATTGAAATTCTACCAACTTCTGAGCAGCCACTGTCTTTTTTCTTCACTCAGCTCCTAATTACTATAAAATTTTGACAAGTAGTTCACACGTTGAAAAATCCGTGCTCAGCTCTTCCCAGACTCTCTCACGCTTTAATCATCTCGGCCCTGTCAGTTACTGGAGGGAACAACCAGGGAGGTGTACCCCAGCCAGTTAGGGCTGCGGTGGCCTGTGCGTCTGCCTTTCAAACCTAGAGAGGCAGACAGGGTAGAAAGGGAGGCACAGCCACAAAGCCAGGGTGTCTCTTCAAAGACCCGCTGAAATCTAATGAAAGGGGAAACTTTTTTATGAAACTCAAGAATCAGAGACAGCAAAAACGGCTTGGAGACATTTTACTTTCAGGAGTCGGGGAATGGCAACTTTCAATCAAAGAAAGCTCAGGATTTGGAATATGTGGATATTCTGCAAGTACAAGGATTTGTGTGGAAGTCCACAGGAGAAGCTATGAGGCTTTTCTTTTTTTTTTTTTTTTTTTTTAATTTCTTAACCCTTCAAAGTTATTCATCAGGTCATGGTTTTGTGAACAGCCTGACTTACCTGTAAAGAGCTTTTACTAGTGTTTTTCTCTGTTGCCATGATAAAACACTGACCAAGAGCATCTAAGGGAAGGAGCATTTATTTCTGTTTATACTTCCATAAACTGAGGGAAGCCAAAGTAGGGACTTGGGACAGGAACTGAAGCAATGACTAAGGAGGAGTGCTGCTTACTGGCTTGCTCCTCATGGCTTGCTTAAACTGCTTTCTTATGCAATTCAGGCTTACCTGCCTAGAAAAGGCACTGCTCACAGTGGGCTGTAAATCAGTGCCCACAGACATCAGCAATAAAAATAATGCCTCATAGACTTGACCCTGGGTCAATTTGATAGAGGCAATTCCTTAGTCAAGGTTCTCCTTATACAGGTGACTCTAGCTTGTGTCAAGTTGACAAAAACTAACCAGCAGAGAGGTAATGATTAATAAAAGAGTTATTCATTCATTTCTTCACTCAGTAAATAAGTAGAGTCATTTTACCAGACACAAGGTACATGGACAGACAGACAAATGAACAGGTGAATAAATTCAATAAGTGACATTCTGACTGGTTATTGCGAAACTGTGTTTAGTTAGATTCCTATATCAGTCTATACTATGAAATAAATTTTAATTAGATGTTCATATTGCTCCATTTGAACTAGTAATAACAAACCCAGAATAATTCTTAGCATCTCTGCTTTTTGAGCCATGAAAACAAATAAGAATAATTAAGTAGGAAACATGTGGCTATGAGGAAACACTTCATGATCTTCCAGTATTTCCAGGGGTAAGTCCGCAGAGGGAAAGTTAAAGGTATGAGCGGTGGGTCCAAGGGCCTGTGTTTACATATCAGTTCTCCTTCTTCAGTCTACACAAATGTGGTCAAATTTATTGAACTCCACACACCCCACTCTCACCATTCTGCAAAGCACATGGTAATGGTACATATAAGGAGTCTGAGTATCACACAGAATGCATAAAAGACTTAGAATATGGCTTGGTCCTTAAATGTGGTATAAAGTTGCATGCATTTGCCATGAGTCAAGACATATCATTTCACAAACGAAATATAATGTGAAAAAGTTATATATAAAATAATACCAACACATATATATGGTCATGCATGTGTTCATGCATGTAATATAGAAGCTAACATGAAACTTTCAGAAGCATATATCTTAGGTAGTTAATAATAATCCTTAAAGCAAATAGTTACATCTTGTAGAGAGAGAATAGAGAAAATGAAAGCAAGAAGTCTGTTCAATGAATATGTGGGTTTCTACTGTACTCTTGGTCCTGAGTTGATATTCATGAGAGACTTGAGGCTGGTCATGGTGGGGTCTGCAGCTCATTAGCATGTACTGCAGTGTTGTAGCAGTAGGATAATCCAATGAACAGTGAAGTAGTAGGTAAAGTAGCCTAGGCCAGACGTAGTGGGCCTTAGCGGCACCCTTCTGGAGTCTGACTTTATTACAGTCACTATTGTATATGTGGCTGCTACTTGTCACTTTTCTTGGTCTTGACATGCCTGATGAATGTTGCTTCACCACAGAATCTGAGTTTATTTCTGGATTCTTAATTTGATGTAACTGCTCTCTATGTCTGTCACGGCAGTACCACATTGTCTTAATTTATTGTAACTTTTATTTTTAGGAAGTTTTAAAATCAAAAGAATGACCTTCCTATTTCGTCCTTTTAAAAGATTCTTTGGACTATTCTCAGTTCCTTGAGAATTTCATATGAATATTACAATCAGCTTCACAACTGCAAAACAAAACCCAAAACCTCATATAGAGTTCTCCCAGGAATTACCCTGAATCTTGAGATTGACTGGCAAGTGCTGACATACTGGTCAAGTCCCCCAGTCCATGAACATGGGGTGCTTTCCTTTCGTGTAGGTCTTTCGAAAGTGTCCTGTATTTTTGAGAGTATGCATTTTGTACTTGCCTAGACTATGTTTATTTCTAAATGCTTACTCTTTTGGTGTTGTGATAGATGGAATTGTTTTCTTTTCTGTAGTTTAGATTGTACGGTGCAAGCATGCAGAATGCAGTTGCTTTTTTCTCTACTGATCTTGTATCTTTCTGTCATGCTGAGCTCATTGACTTTTTGTTTTTAACCCAACAGATTCTTCGCAAATCTATTAAGATGTATCATATGTACAGTTATAATAATTGCAAGCAATATGGTTTTGCTCCCTTCTTTCCAAACTTAGTGTCATTTATTTCCTTTCATAGTATAATTCTCACTGCTCAACCCTCTAGTGCAATGTTGAGAAGTTGGGGAGCACAAACATCCTTTTCTAGTTTCTGATCTTTGGGGAGAAAACTAGCTTTGGTCATTTAACATGATGTCATCTATACATTTTTCATAGATGCCCTTTCTCAGAAGCTTCCCCCCAATCTGACTTTGTTTAGTGTTTTCATCACAGGAGGGACTGGATTTCATAATTGTTTCTCTGACTCAGTTGAAATACCGCATTGTTTCTATGTTTCTTCCTGTTATGCCGTATTACATTAATTTGCTTCCAGTGCTGAACTAGCTCAGATTTTTTTTTTTTTATCAAGAATCCATATGCGTGTATTCTTTTGGGTTTGACTTCCTTTATTAACATGGCCAATGAATGACTCAACTGGATGTAACCCATTCCCGGCACTGGAGGTTTCACTTGATGGCATAAGTTGTCTAGTTGGGGCACTGTCTTCCCCATTATTTGGTGAGTCCATTTAGATTTCTTTCAATATGTGTATGCTTTAAGAAGCTTCTACTACAGTTTGTCTCCATGTGACTTCTCAAATGGCTTTTAGTTTGGTGTCGCTATCCATATTTCTTCCCTTACCCCTCTCTTCCATCCCCCTCTCCATTTAATCCTCCGGATCCAGACTTCTCCTGCCTCTCTACAACAATATATTCTATTTTCCATTCCTTGGAGATTTATTCCTCTCCTCTAGTCCCTTATTGGGTCCATAACCTCTGTGGTTGTTCAGAATGTAGCACAAACATTGGAGGATAAAGAGAGAAAAACATGCAACATTTGTCTTTTTGAACCCTCATCGACTCATTCAGGATGATTTTTTTCTAGCTCCATCTACTTACCTGCACCTTTAATAGTTCTATTTTTTAACAGTCAAATAATATTCCATTGTATATTAACTCAGTAACCAATTAAAAACTTATATGTATCAATTTTAGCTTCTCAAACAATTGTTAAAAAAGTCATGTGAAATTAAGTTTTAAAAAATTATATGAGATGATTCACCAATTTTTGTCTTAATTACTGGGATTTGTCCAAAGAAAAATTTAGATCTTAATTGTTTTCCAGATACTTTGAAATCCTCGTTTTATATCATTTAACTGATAATTACCCAACAATGTACCAGTACATAGGTAAATAGCAAAAAATGTTAATGAGAAATTAGCTGCTCCCAATGTTTTTAATGTTACTAGCTTCATGGGGAAATTATATTTGACAATTCATATATGTCTTTCTCATGCTACCATCTAGCCAGGTCAGTACAAGGACATAGGACAGTACATAGGACAGTACAAGGGTTAGGGGTTGGGGACTGAACTGACAAAATCCACAGCTTAATATTACTCATTTTCAATTTTCTTAATGCCTTTGAATCTTATTTAAGTCACATATAATATAGAAATGATGCATATCATATGATTTGTTATGAAATGTTTTGACTACAAAAACATTAAGGCAGAAACAGACACATAGAAGTTATTTTATTAATGGTTGAAACTTAAAAAAATGCTTTTAATTGAAATAGAATTGCAACACTTTCTCCCTCCTTTCTGTCCCTCCAGCCCCTCCCAGCTTCCTTCTCTCAACCCTCTTGTATACACCCTTACTCTTTAATTGATATCTTCCTTTTCTTTATTATTGTTAAATACATACATACACTACATACATACATATATATGTAGTGTAGGTATGTGTGTATGCATGAATATATATATTCTTGTCTAGCAAGGTAGCAATAGTAGATTCTTTTCTAATGTCCATGACCTCATTATCCCCAAGATAGTTAGATTTTCAGTACCAGGCATGATTTCCCTCCTGTTGAGAGGGTCCCAAATCCAATTAGATAGCTCTTGGTTGCCTTTAGTATGTGAGGCCACTTATTGCCTCTTTGTGTGTATCTTGCCATGTTGGAGGTTGTTGTGGTTCAGAGCTGCTGTTGTAGCTGAGTAGGACTCTTTAATTGTTTCCCCCACTTGGCAGCTTGCATAGTAATTTTTGGAACCATGGCAGCTAGACTACAGGAAAGAGGATTTCAGGTCAGATCCAGCTCAAATCACTTGAGTCCTCTGTCCTAAGTATGTGGTGTCTTCAGCAATAGGGGCTTACCTACAACCTCCGAGAGACAGCCAAGTGCTACATTAACAATCTGTATTATTTTGGGAGTCACCCGGACTACCTTGAGTGACCATTTGAAAGGAGTTTTTTCATGCTGTGTTCCGGTGTTTTTGTTAATCTATGGTTCTGATGAGAAGCAATGTCATCCCAAGTGGTTTAACTTCCTTTAATATATGTATAATTAATATATTGCTATATGAGTGTGCATATTTATATATGTAATGTATATTTATACATTATTCACATATTCTTATATATATAAAATGCATAATTTTAGATAAGTACTAAATAGTACCATTCCCTGAGGCTCTATCCAACACCCTTGGTATTATTTGTTCTTCGCACATCCTTCTCCATCTGTATTGACTTCCCTGCCTCCTTTCCAGCTGGAGGCTTCTCTGTTACTCCATTTCCCATTTCATATCACCTGTATCTTGCTGTTTCTCTACCAAGTTACCCCCCCCACACACGGCCACTTAAGTTTTCTTCTTCCCACAAGATATAAGTAAGGGATAAAGAGAGAATGTTATATGTAGGTGAACACAATGAATATTGAATGGGATTTACTTAATGTGTGGGGGAGAATTTCATGGTCATTATTTCATATCTCATTATTATGATGCATCAAAGTATGGAATGGACAACCTTAAAAAATAACAAGAAAAATTAATTGTTCACCACATCTATTTCTTCAAGTTTAAAACAGCAATGGTGTTTTATATTTAAAATACCCTCACATATTGTCTAAACCTTCTGTAACTGAGAGCTTTTGCACTCCTACATCAGGTAACTCAAGCTTAACCCTGCTTCAGTATTAATCAGTCCCATAAATATCAGTGTTCTCCAAGAGCTTAGTTTTAGCTTGTATATTAGACACTGTTTTGTAAGGGAACAGAAAATGTACATTGAAGAGCATTACTAGACTGCCTCACAGGATGTGGCTCAAGTATTCAAACAATTGCTGTCTCATACCATAAAGGCTGAGAATGCAGTTGTTATTTAGACCATGAGTCTGGACGTCTTAGCAGTCTCAATTTGGCACTGGAGTCCTGGAGTTTCAGGTCCTTAGTCTATGTTGGAATGCTGAAGTACCTGGATTTAATAATGGCAGCAACAGCATCGAGGAACTTGGCCAGCAAGAGTGAGGGCAAGCAGGCAAAGAGCAAAGCTTCCTTCTTCCATGTCCTTTTACGTGCGTTACCACCAGAAGGCAAGGCCCAGAATTAGGGTGGATCTTCCTGCTTCAAATAATCTGATTGAGAAAACCCCTCACAGGAGTGCCCAGCAGCTGTGTTCTAGTTGATTCCAGATATAGTCAAGTCGACAGCCAAGCTTGTATTACACCTCCATCAAGGACAATATGCTATCTTTTGCTCTCAATCTATACATAAGTTAAGGTGTGTTACCCACACAGGTCATATTCAATGTCAAGGCAGAGGAAAAGTAAATAATGGCAGAACATGATGGTTCCAAGTGCTCTGACTTGGTGGTGCACATCCCTGCATTTTGTATGTTATTGCTCAAAACACGTTACAGGCAAGATTAAGTCAATATACTGAAGATACAATCCTCCCATAAGAAAAAGTAAAGAATATGCTTTAAATAAAATAAATGTAACGGAGTCTCCATCCCCAACCTTCTTGTATACAAAAGAGGAATCAGATGAATTAAATAAACACTAATGTTGCTAAGGACATTTAGGTCTCACCTCAATATTTACTCTGATTTTAGTGGTAGGAGATTCAAGTTTCCTCTCATGTTATAGCACATAGGTCCTTGACAAATGAGAATTTCCTCATATAAGCCTAGTGCATATGAACAGCTTTTTGTCATGCTATCAGAATAGATTACTGACATGGTTTACAAAACTACAAGACACTTAGATGATGATTTAAACAAAACTTTGAGAACTCCAGAAGTCTAAATCATAAGCACCAGGAAAAGAATTAATGTTAGAAAGAGTAACCCAGCTGTGATGGTTCAGGAGGATCATTGCTGGCATCTGCTGGATGGAAAGCTAAGCAAAAAAAAAAAGAAGTAGTTTGTGAGAGCTAATGTTCTGGTGGGCAAGTTGCTATTCCAGGCACCATGGCAAGTAAGCTACTTCACAGAGTGTTTTCTTGAAACTTTAACCAATCCATTTTCTGTCTGTGAATACTATAATATTCACCCACTGTATGTGGGCGTTATGGCATATAGAAAAGAGTTCCCAAGTGTTTCCATATTGAGGTCACTCATTGGAGCAGCAGCAAAGTATCTATGCATGTGTAATGCCATACCTTAGCCTATTGTCAAGAACTCTGAAGGCTCCAGGACTTTACCATAAGTTAACAAGCTAGTTCGATAACAGTCTTATCAATGCTGGTAGTTTATATGGGACTCCTGGCTTAGACAAGTTGGACTAGTGATATCACTGGTAGTTAGGGTATGGGCAGGTTTATACTCTGCCTCCAGGCCAAAAATTCCACATGGTTATACAATAATGGACAAAAAGTCCTAACACCTGCTGTGGTCAGTGATAGAAAAGGAGTTCTGTGTTCAGGGTCTTAATATTTTTTTTAAAAGGCAATAAACATAGTTAGTCTCTGCCCGACATAGAAAAATGTCTTCATTATGTCTGATGGGATGAATTATTTCTCTTTACCCTGGATGGAAGTGCTATCCCCATCTTCAAAGACTGATCTCTATACAAACATCTTTAAAATGACAGAGTGAAGAGCAGCACTACTTCTCCAAAGACGTGTTAAACATGATACTCCCTGAAGGGCTTTCCAACAACATCTGACCCAGGGTACCATTTCCCCTTGGCTTCTATTATATTTGCCAATTACTATGCCACTCCGTTAGCCACTCTCATTAATCTGAATGACATTGGGGGGGCAACAACATCAATTTATTTCATGTATCATTTAATTAAGACTACCATCACTAGGACTATAGGGAGCAAGGGCAGACCAATCTGTAGAACTGGCCATCTTTCCCAGAGGGGAGATAAATTAATTCCATAAACCATTATGGTCTCACTTAGACACCCAGGCAATTTTCTTCTTAAATTTCTGCCCTGATATTCTTCTTTGTACAAATCCCTAATCCAGGTATGTGCTTCAGGGAGTGTGTTGTACCCAGAGTCCCCCAAAGACCACCAAGAGACCAAATCAGATGCAAAAGCAAAGAGTCTTTTTACTATTACGAGTTAACTTGGGACTCTCCATCTGTCTGATGCAGGAGCAGAGCAGGAGAGACCCTGAGTAGCAGCACTAGGGAAGAGTTTTTAAAGCAAGGGGGGCTTGGGGTCTACAGACGACATAGGAACAGACTCAGGATTGGTTTATGCGAGTGGCAATCATGTTAGTAACTTTTAATTTGCTAGGGTTAGTTGGGGGTTATAGTTATCCATCTTTGGGCAGGCCTGGACAAGTCCCAGGCTTTGTCCTTGAGCTGCCAAGGAGGCTGGCTGACCTAGCACATACTGACTGTGGGGACTGCTCAGTGGTCCAGGCTTTGTCCTTGACTCATGCACATAGCTCTAAGTTGGTGAGAGGTCCCAGACAGTAAACAATTGGCTGAACCTTCAGAGGTCAGAGTACATGCAGAAAGGGAGCTACTGCAAGGACTATGTCTTTGTTCATGGCCCTCCCAGAAACTGCTTGCTCAAGTCTCAGGAAACTGAAACTGAGGCCTGATTTCTGAGAGAAGACTGAGCAGCCTGTTATGGCATCTGCTTGGTCTTTTCAAGTGGAGGAAAGGATAGAGATTCTCTCAAAAGGACATCTGTCAGATTTAATGTAAACACACCACATAGGGTAGAGTTCCAAAATTTATCGGTTCCTTTTGAAAATGAAGCTTGATGGGCTTTTATGACCGTTGAGGCAAATTGATCCAAACCACAACCATATTGGACTGTCGCATCACAAAGTCAGCATGACCTGTGCTCAATTTCAACAAGAATCTGACATCAAGTTACTACCCTTTGAACCCAAGGGGTAGATCTGGTGGCTACTTCAAAAGGGCAGCAAGTCCAAAAGATGTAATGGGTCAATAAAGAAACTATAGCAAAATAACCCTCACTAAACAAAACTCATGAAAGTACATTATAGGCAGTTTGGTGACACCTAGGGATTAGAGAAAAAAAACCCCTCTAAATCTTGCATGATAGTTTGAATGAGATTTCTCCCGAAGTCTCTGCATTTGCATTTTTGGTCCTCAGATGGTGGCTCTTTTTGGGGGAGGATTAAGAGGTATTGTTTTGATGAAGAAAATATGATGCTGGAGGTGGGCTTGGAAGTTTCTGAAGATTTGTACCATTTGAGTTAGTTCTCTGTGATAAGTTTTTTGCACCCTGATAGGCTTCTCCACTGATGCAGCAATCCAAATCAGAGCAAATTAGGAAAAGGCCCTGTTTAATAGAGGTAAATTGTTCCCAGGTAGTTCTCTGGCCCCTCAGAGAGGAGACAGGATGAGAGACTGGAAGAACCATGTGTCTGTTTTCTGGGATGCAGCTTATATACCCCCGTGGGAGTTGTCTTGAGTCTCTCTGGGGGAGGAGCTGTGTTTGGTGGGCTTTGAAGGGACAGGTTTAGGGAAAGAGATGGGGAAAGGGAGTTGAGGTGGATCTTCCACCAGAACATTCCAGACTCTTTGGATATAGGGATGCCAGTGCCAGGGGTTGAGGTGCAGCTCCCACCCACACACTCTGGACCTCTTACTTCTGCTCGGGATGTGAGCCCTCAGCTGTTTCTGTTGCCATGACTTTGTACCACCATCATGGACCATCATGGCCCTCTAGAAACACAAGCCCAATGAAATCAAACACTTTCCTTTTGATAAGTTGCCTTGTTCATGCTATTTTATCACAGTAATAGAAAAATAACTTAGACAATCAGTGCAAGACATTACACATTGAATAAAGGGTAATAATGAATGATGGCTAAGTTCTCACCAGAAGCAACTAAGACCAGAAGAAAATGGAGTGATACCTTCAAATGGCTGGAAAATCCTATATCTACAAAAGTTACCTCAAAAAAAAAAAAAGAAAATCAAAGGCACTTTTAGGTCAAGAAGAAAGGTGATTTATTTCAAGTGTCTTTCATTGCAAGAAATGCTCAAGAAAGTGCCTCACTTGGAAGGAAAACAGAGTGCAATGATAAAACTTGGATTTCCAAGACCAGTAAACATTGCTGGAAATGGAAATGTGTGAGTAAATGGAAAAACCATAAACTTAAATCCATGATTTTTTTTTTTCCTGAAATGTATTGTCCTACATTCTAGAATGGCTTTTGTGCCATTTTTTTAAAAAACTTTTTTCCCCTTTGATGTTGATACTAGAACTATAAGTGACTGATGCCTTAGGTGCTAAATATTTTGTTAGTAAAGATACACTAAATTATAATAAAGTTTTCTGAATAAGTAATGGGTGATTTTTGTTGGGCTGTATCTAAACTTATTTTAATATCAAACCATGCCATTTGTTTTACTGAAAAAGAAAAAATTAGTTTGTTTTTTATTTCTGGGTCATATTTTTGTATAGTAAAGAAGACATCCTTTGGCCAAAGCTGTAATCTTTATACTTCAACTTTAAGGTTTCTTTATTTATGTTATAGTAAATAGATGATCTTGGGGAAAAAAACCAAAATGAATGAACAAGCAAGCAAACAAACAAACAAACAAAGGTAGCCATGCTTTTATCTGACAAATTGGACTTCTGTGGTGCTTTGAATGAGAAATGTCCCCTATAGGTTCACATAGTTGAAAACTTGGTCACCAGTTTGTTGCTACTGTTTGGGAGGTTATAGAACTTTTAGGACGTAGGGGCTTGTGGGAGGAAGTCACTAAGGGTAACCTCCTAAGTCTCCCCCCGCCATACACACTTGCTTCCTGTGTATGGATAAAAATATGATCAGCCAGCTTCCTGCTCTGTCCACCGTGCCATGCTGTCCCTACCCCGATGGACTGTCTCTCTGGAATTATAAGTCAAAATAAACACTTTAAAAAAGCATCTGCGACTACAATCTTTTTTAAAAAAATTAAATTACATATTTTAAAGCAAAATCTCACAGTGTGTCAATACTGTATACAAGAATATAGATTTGAACACATGAAAGTAGGGCAAAGGACAGGGTTTGAAGCTCCACTAGTATACTGCTGCAAGATTTCTATAGTTCACATGAAGTAGTATCAATGCTAAGTACTTTACAAATCCTACAAGGTTCATGGTATACTAGAGTATACTACTAAATTACTCAGGTAAACACTAAAGAAATTAGAGCCGGGGGTAGAACAAAAGGTCAGGAGGAATTTGAAAAATATATTTGTTATCTTGAGAGCAGAAAGAGAAGAGGTAACAGAGCAACCCAAAATAAATGAATCAAATAGAAAATGAAGGACAGGTTTATTACATCCATATTAATATAAAAATGGGCTACAGGTGACCATCAAACTGCTGTACACTGTCAGGTTAGAATAAAAGTATAGCCCAATTCGATGTACTGTTCACAAAAGATGCATAGTAGGTACACAATTAATTTGTACATGGATGTTCTAAAGTTGAGGCTTGAATTGTCTGAACATTTCAAGGCAAAAATTGGATAGACTAAGCAAGGAGTGATATTGGAGCTTCTTATTATTTTATTCTTACTGTTATTGCTAAGCAGAAATATGGTCTAAGAAAATGAAAACACAATGAAAAGAGCTGAAAAAAATCCTAGAATTGATACAAGTTAGATGCTAGGTACAATATAAAGGTGAAAAGTAGCTTTGAACCCATTAAAGTGACATTTTCTTTTTCTTTTTTGGTTTTGTTGAGACAGGGTTTCCCTGTGTAGCTTTGGAGACTGTCCTGGAGCTCGCTCTGTAGACCAGGCTGGCCTCAAACTCACAGAGATCTGCCTGCCTCTGTGTCCGAAGGACTGGGATTAAAGGTGTGCGTCATCACTGCCCAGCTAAAGTGACATTTTCAACTGAGCATTTTATTGTCCAGTTCTCCTTCTGAGCATTTCAGTGATCTGAATGACTGTTATGAAGGAAACAGATATAGTGTTGTCTATGGATGTCCTTTCTTTTTCTAATTTGGCATCAATTATTGGTGAGTGAATTCCTAACAGGGCAGAGAGCTTAACCCAAATAGTTTGAGGTTTTTCTCACAAAGATTTTATTTCCATTTGTTAGCTAAATTTCCTCCACCAGACCTGTCAAAATGCCAGGTGTCTTTTCTTCTTACTAATCTTACTGATACTTGTGTGCAGCTTTTTATGCACTAGAAAGGCTTACTTTGCCGAGAAAATAAAACTCCAAATACATAATTTACTAATGATGCAAAGAGCCCATGGTGTTTGCCTTCTCAATGCAACACAGAGACATGTGCATGGCTTATGAGAATGTGGAGTAAATTCCACCCAAACATTTGACTTCAATAGCATTGATTCATGAAAAAGAAGACACCTACAGTCAAAGCGGCTTTGATTTGTCCATGGAATGGCCAGGCTCATTGTAACCAGCCCTGGGAATCTGCCTGAAGAGGTGGATGAACAGAGAGCAAGCTCTGATCACTGGGCTGTCAGTGCATTGACATCCTGTTGGGATCACCCCAGAACACAGCCTTCCTTTAATGTCAATGGTTTAGATTAACTCTCGAGCTCCTATCAGCACAATAAGCAGCCTCATAGGGGAAAATATCTCAGAAGGAAAGAGTAAGAGTTCAAATATTTCCCAGCTGCTCAGAGGAGATAAGATAGGAAGAAATGAACAGAAGGCTGGCTGTAGATTGAACAAGAGATATCAATTACAAAAAAGGCTGTTTTAGGAAGGAAATGATCTACTAGTTTCCATTTGGGTTCAACTTTAGTTACTGGTGTAATGATTCACTGCAGCAAAAACTCCTGTTTGTTTAGTCTCCCGTCTCCCAGAAACTCTTGCTTTTAAGTCTTAGACCATATATTGTACTGTGAAGCCAGTTAAGAGGAGAACATGAAAATAACTCCATTGTTTCTTTATTTTTTTGTTTTCCACGTTCCAGCCTTGCTGGAGATTCCTTAGCTATAAGGAAACTGCATTCAATGCTAACTACAAATACACACACACACACACACACACACACACACACACACACACACACACACACACTACACACATACACACAAAATTATATTCAGAAAATTAAAAAATACAATGTTAAGTGAAACATCTATTCCTTTGGACTATTTGTTGATTCTGTTTGTTGAGATTTTGTTCTTAATTTTAATGGGCAGTTAAAACTGATCTTCATTAAGCCTGTTTTCCCTTCATATTCTATTGCTCCCTCATTAACACACAGGGCTGCTTACCTGCCCATCCATGCTGGACACCAGAATCTTAACTGTCTTTTTCCAAGCTCTTGTCTGTTCATCTTGCAGCAGAATGTAAAGATCTCTTTAACTGCACAGTATTTGACAGGATGAAGAAAAGACAATAGGAAGTACATAACAGTCAATTTTCACATCTAATGAACTCTCAAGCAATCTGATAGCATTGATATGCATTGACAGTTCCGATAAGTGTGACATTAATGCTCTGTAGTATGACAAGGGGCTAAAGCTGAGCTTCTCTGGTTTCTTTTTAGGGAAATCTACAACATCTGCTCCTTCGCACCCCAGCCCGGAGGATTGGAAGGCTTTTTCCCCCCTTAGTGTTCTGGATGATGGCCTTCAGCAAACAGCTCTCTGCAGAAGCCTGGCTTCAATCTCATGGTCTCTAACGGGAGCTAACTTTTCAGTCTTCATCTTGTCAGACTAGCTCTGGGCTGCTGCAAGCTCTGCTCCCTCATTGATGTCTGGGGCTCTGCATGCTATCCCTGCAGCCTCGCTTTAGGGTCCTCTGTGCGATGGAAAGGGTTTTTCAGAACTTCATCTGTGGGAAGCCATTTTTGTTCATCAGCTTCACAGAAACTACACTGCCTTCTGGATTTTCTCATCAGTGGGGTGCTGTGGGTTGACTTTGCGCAGGCTCCCATTGTTCAGAGGTAAATGAAGGCAATTGGAATCCTTCATAAATACTCACAACCAAAATGTCAGTTATATTAAAAACAAATTCTGCCACACACATAAACATTTATTAGAAGCCATGACTGCAAGATAACCAGAATTTTTTGTTCAGTTCTTTGGCTATCTATAAGGCTTCTGTCTATTCCTGTTCCAATAGCACCTAAATAATCACTACAGACAGATTCGGCACCATCCTAGAGGCCGTATTTATTCCACATTGTAGTTAGAGACCGTGTCCAAATTCAGGGTGGTTGTGATACTCAACTTGCCAGCCTGATTAGGCCACAAGCTGAGGTATTGGGTCACATATTATTCTGTATGTTTCTGTGAGGGCTCCTTGATGTATTTAATATTTAAATCATTATACCACATACAGCAGGTTACTTTCTAATGTCGTGAGGCTTTTTCATTCAGTGGAAGGCTTGAACAGAAGAAGAGCTCTAGCGTTCCCTTAAATAAAAGACAATTCATCTACTGACTCTTTTTTAAACCTAAGACATTGGCCTTTTTTTTGCCTTGGGAATAGACCAGCAACATCTCTTCTTCCTAAATTTCAACCCCATCAACTACAGATTTAATTACACTAATTTGACAAGTTTTGTAGGCCTATGATCTCATGTATATTTCTCTTCCACATCACAATAAGGTATGCATGCATAAATACATGTATATGCACTCACATTTACACAAACTCTTCCATACACATATAGTGGGTTCTGTTTCTTTTGATAATCATAACGCATACAGTTATGAAATACAAGTCTAATTTCAGAACCTAAGTCTAAATCAGTGTTCTGTGGTATTAAGCCTGCTGGGCTTGCTAATTCTTACTCTGTATTCTCACAAAGGTTTGGAGTGGAACATAGTACCAGAAATAGTTGTTACAGGGAGCCTACCAGAGAAGACCACTCAGACGGTCTACAGCCAATTGAAAGTCTTTATTCCAGTCAGCTGGAACTACACTCATTTGGGACTAAAGTGTAGCCCTGACTATTTAGAGCAAGGGGCTTGTAAAGGCAAGAAGCACACCCTGTTACCTTACTTGGCAGCTGCAGGGGGAGGTTTTGCATAAACAAGCAATTTAACAGAAACTAAGACAATCTGGTGGTGGGGGATTGCACAAACGGTCAGTTTAACAGAAGCCAAGATAAACTAGCTGGGCATCTTGACCTCAGGTTCCTAGAACAGAGGTGGGTAATTTTCCATCAAGGAGATCAAATTCTTGTCAAATGTAATATGGCCTCAACAAGAATACAAGGAACCTCTGAACTGTCTTGCCCTACTTTCACACAGTAGCTAGCTCCGAGTGCAAATTGTCTTGCACATGGTTCAACTTCATTAATGAAGAGCCTCTTTATGTTTTGCGTCTTCACATTTAGGGGCTCTGATGTTAATTAGAGATAAAGACAGCTGAAGTCTATGACTTGGATACCCAGCAAAGGAATCTTAAATATTTACTGAGTGTCCCAGCTGTAGACTAACACACAACTGTAAGACATTTAAAACCAAATACAGATAATATAGTAGATTGGGTCCTTAATGCAGACACGTGGACAACTGAATCTTCCTGCACAGGCTGGGAATTTTCCTCATCACTGTCAGTAGGAGTCTTTCCTTTCTTCTTATAGTCTATATTCTAAGCCTATTCAAGAAATATGACACTTCATATTTTACACAGGACAAAATCTTCATACTTACTCCCTATTATCAATATTTTTTAAGAACCTTCAGGGACAAGTGTCTTAACATGACATATTCTTACAGGCTTCTGTTCAGAACCTAAATCTAGCAAGCTTTCCCATGTGCTATTCCATTGCCCAAGGATAAACATATCTTGCCAAATTTTCTGGAAGCATATTTCAAGGCTTCTGGGTTCTTCAGAATTTGCAAATCCACAGGGACAGAACAAACCTTCTCTCTGTGTTATCCCAGCCTCCCGGTCACATGGCTCTTTATCATGAATCCGGATGCATATCTAGTCCTATAAGGTCTTCTAAAATTATTTTAAAAATAGCACAGAGCTATCATTTTTTGTGAAACCCTGGCATATCCACGAGATTGAGCAGAGGTTGAAGCTTCTACCTTCTCAGAGCCAATGCTGGTCACTTTGGATGTGAATTCTCTTGACTCAGCTTAGAGATGCTCTGGGGACTGAGTTAGGCTGTCATTAATCACTCACTAACCACACTCATTTGCTGCTTCAGTGCTAGCAGCCAATTTGAATTGCAAAGAGATGTGCAGACAAAAGAAACTGTTTCAAATCAAAGACCACATCCTAACAGAGTACCTCTTCTATGAAGGTGGCGCTTGTCACTGGAAAGACACATAATAAAGGAGTCTCTGGATGTTCTTCACTTGCCTCCTCAAGTCCTGTCAGGCTGACAGGAAGCACAGTCACCTTTTGATTATTTCCTTTTTAAAAAAAAATGAAATAATTTTTTTTCACACAGTAGAGTCCGATGATGGTTTTCTCTCCCCATCTCCTTCCAGATTCTCCCTACCTTTCCAACTCCATGCCTTCTTTCTCCTTCTCTTTAGAAAACAAACAGGCAAAAGACAAACAGCAAACAAAGGTTTTAAAGGAATAATAACAAAGTAGACCTTAAAGAAACCAGACTCTTATTTGTGCTAAAATCTGGGACATTTCCCTGGTGTAGAATCTGAAATGGAATTACTAGTTACCCAGTGGTTCCCAGATTTGGCCAACTAATGCACCAACTTTAATTTTCACAACTCTTATAATATAGTAGGTCTCTCAGTTACTATTATTTGACAGAGTTTAGCAGCCTGTTTAGTTAAAGCAAGTGCCATGGAGCTAACTGTGAAAACCGATGACATGACAGCTCCATGGAATGGTTAAGGGGAAGGTGTTATTGTAGATGTGAGATAGAGAACAGTCAGAGCCATCTGGAAGAATCCAGAGCAGAGAGAGAAAGAAGACTGAACATGACTAGCAGTCTGGACTTGGTCAGGGCTATCTTCAAGAAAGGAAAGAATAGCAGAGAAAACAGAGAGAGAAACAGAAGCCGTGTGAAGAGAGAGCAGGGTGAGAATAGCAGGGTTATAAGAAGAATGAGTAGCTGTGGGGAGGGCCATGAGCTGGAGGGAGTTTAAGGTCGGGGAGGAGGTGAGAAGGGCTAGGATGCTCTCATGGACTTTCAAATGTGTAACAGGCACTTGTGATACTGAAAGAGCCTAGATGCCAGCATGTGCTTTGATATGCTGATAGGTGCCTTAGGTTTATCCCTTCTGCCAGAGGTAAGGGAAATGACTTCTTTTGGTAGAGGGAACCAGCTTCACAAGTTCCTGAGCAACAGTGACTTTTATTTAACTGCCATAAATCCTCCTATAGTCCAGGTGGAGCTCATTTCTGGATATTTGGACTGCCTGTTGGAGTTTGTGGAAGTGGAGTTTCCTTTCCATCTGACAGTAATAAACCAAGTGGCATCCTTTCTAGTGAAAATCTAGTTCTAAACCCCAATGGTCTAATGGGATAGATTGTCATAATACCTAAATTTGAGGGTCAGCCTGTGGATGAGAAAGCACATCATTAACAACAACAACAACAACTTACTCTTGTATCTGAGTCACTTTGCATCACTGTGTCCACCCATGCCAGATTTGAAGATTGTGTGGGCCAGACTGCTATGATGCTTGGACGTGCTTTACTTTTGCTTAGTAACCTGAGTTCCCAGAGAGACAGGCAATGCAAGATGGTGGCGGAAAAAATGATTTGAAGCACAATTTGGGTGGGAAGAATAAAGCATCTCATGAGCTTCTGTGGGTAGCAGGAAAGCAGTCAGAGGCACAAGATAAATGACTACGACCTGCCTCCTTACCACTACATGGGTGGAGCTTGGATGATCCCTACATCTTTGAGCTCTGCAGTCCAAGCAGAGGCTGCAGGGGCAGGGCTGTTTATACTTAGACCCTATGGTCTGTGATAAGGAAGTGCAAATGGGGCCAGTGGGGAGGGTTCTAATGCACCCTGTCTTCAAATGACAAGTCCTAATTATCCTGCTAGGCCTTAAAAGGTACACACTGCTAAAACTTCCAGGCAGAAACCTCAAGCTCCTCAATCTATTTGGAAATACATGTGGCCTTTTATTGAAAGGTGCACTCAGCCACGCAGTAGCTGGGCCAGTGTTTAAGTGACTGAAGAGGAGGAAGGGGCTGAGCAAATGGCATGTAGTAGGCTGGATTTCCAGACCTTCCTTTAGTGAACCTGAGTTAAGAGTACTGTGTGGTTTTCCTTCAAGCCTCGGTCATCAAGAGGTGACCTATGGTGTCCTATGCCATAGATTCAAATTGTAACCCTACCACTTAGATCGTGACTTCTGACTTCTCTCTTCTTTGGGTATTCACTCCCCAAAAGGAGGCGACTAACCCTGTTGCAAGGCACAATGTGAGAGACAGATGTAACGAGATCACAGCACTGCCCCGATGCTTGCCATAGCCGAACGTGATCCCCAAATGTTCTGGGCAGGTTCTCACAACTCCCACATACCACTTGGGGTTGTGCGGAAGCAAAAGCCTTTACAAGTGTCTGCTTTCTCTTAAGACTGAGAACGTGTGTAATGATCCAGTGCCTCTTTGAAACGAAGGGCCTGGGCTCAGAAGTCAGACAGGAAGATGACCAAAACTCCTGGGGCATGGAGTCACCTGTGTGGAGAAGTCCACTTAAAAGTGATGGACTGCCATACAGACAACAGCTGGTTTTGTTCCGTTTCTCTCTGAATCTATCAGAGGCAACACAATTCATTCAAATATACTCTTGGTGTTTCTGAGAACATGCTTCTAGAGAGTGTTAGGTATTACTTCATAATGCTCAGCTGTTTCCTGAAGCCTGTTGGGACTTAGCTTGTGAGCCGAAGCATAGCCCTGAGCTGTCCCTGGGTTCCAAGGGATCAGAGCCTTTTAAACCAGTGAAGAAAGCACCTTCCATCAGAAGTGAAGAAACCACCTTCCTCTGCAATGAAGGAACCACCTTCAGTCTGCAGTGAAGAAACCACCTTCCTCTGCAATGAAGGAACCACCTTCAGTCTGCAGGTTTCTTACCTGTTCAGCTTCCCTCTTCCTCATTTTCCTTCAGAAGGCGGGCTGCGAGAACTAAGCTTCTTTTCTTTGAGTTGAAGCAGATTGTTTATGTTCACTTAGCCACTAGGTGGCATTTTTATGTCAAGAAAACCCCATTGACTGTAGGGAAATGACCCCGAGGTAATAAGCCGTGAAATGCCCTCAGAACATGGTGAAAGATTTTGAAGTCATGAGTGAAGAGTTGAGTAATGTGGAGGCACTCTTCCCTTCCCCGCCAGGTGTGCCTGAGGACGCTGCTTCGTAGCGAGACCATTTACTGCACACATCATCGTGAAGACAGTGAGACACAGTGACAGTTTTATTTAGTTCCCCTTCTAATTGGAACAGACCTGGAGGAAGAAGGTGCAGGCAAAATTGTGATATCAAAGCCCGTTGGAGAATTATAGGTAATTTTAAAGGGAACCAGCACTAGCACAACTCCGCAGCTTGTCTAAAGCAGAGGTGGAGGGATGTGCTTTAGATCTGAAACAGAATAAAAATGAAAATCATTGGGATCAAAAAGGTTCTTTTTTTTTTTCTTCCTTTTATCTTTTTAAATGAGCAACAGGTGACCTTACCATTTTGTTAGGAATATTCTCTCCAGCGAACACTACCCACAACTAATTATACATGTTCTGAAAGTAAATTAGATATCAGTTATTGTGTTGTGTCACTATTAAAATCCTCTTCATGTTTCTCCAACTTCAGCAGGAAGAACACAAGCAGCTGTGTGTGTGTGCATGCATGTATGTGTGTCTGTGCATGTGTGTCTGTGCATGTGTGTGCATACACATGTGTGCGCATGTATATGTGCATTGTGTGAGCAGGTGTGCGTGGATGTGTGTGTGTGTGTGTGTGTGCATGAAGACAAAGAATAACTGAATCTTTATAGTTATACTCTATAATCATGAAATCAAATCATTGATTAGATAAAAAGAAAACACAGACAGACAAAAGGTAAGATGGCAGATAAAAGCAAAGGGGAGAGAGAGGAGGAGAAGGAGATAATGAAGTGCTAAGGAAAAGGGATCAGAAGTCAGGGAAGAGACTAAAAGTAGATGCCAGTCTCTAAATTGCTTGTGGGTAAGATGCCAGGGGCCAGTTCACCGAGGAAAGAGCATCTTTGTTAAAGGATGGGAGAGAAAGACAATGGATGGCTACTGCTTCTCTCCCGATTAAAGAAATAATGGGAAAAGATCTTGTAACTCAACTGGTGCTGCTGCAAGCAGTCTCGAAGACAGTTGTGAAAACGCCCTGCACTCCATTTGATACACACTTAAGTTCCTTTATTTACTTATTTCTCCACAGCCTTGGAACGTGGGAATTGAATTTTCTCCTGGGCTGTCTGTAACTCAACCAAGTTTGTATTTCTAGTTTGCACACACAATGGGAGGTCTGTATGCAGCATTTGCAGGCCCGCGTCTGCTCTTCGAAGGTGATCTGCATCCAGGTTCTTCTACTCTCTTTGCTTTCCTTTCTTGCTGTTTAAAGATCTGCTCTTGTACCAGTCTTTATGCTCATATGAGAGAGGAAGGGAGAAGAGACCGGTGAGTAAAAGGGTAGGAACCTCCTGCACCTTCCCACTTTACAAGAGGCTTTCCCCGGCTGGACATGCTGGTCTACACTGTAGTTCCAGCATCTCAGAGGCTAGGGTAGGAGAATCATAATTTCCAGGCCAACCTAGCCTCCATAGTGAGGTTCCTGACTTAGTAGAGGGGGAGTGTAGAGATGGGTGGAGCCAGCATAAGGTCTGGAGCTAAGCCTGGAGCTAGGGATGCTTCCAGGGGTATTCCTTACTTTACATTGAATTGGCCATGTCTCACCACCCAGCATCCATCCTTGGGGGAGAGGAGAGGTGATGTAATTTTCTTCATTTATTTTTTTGGTTTTACCATAGTCCTTTGTTGCTTCCCACAAATTAGAATTTCAGTGAAGGACAGAAAGAATACCAGGCCAATCCTTTTCTAAAAATGACAGAAATTCAACTTGTTACAGTTACAACAATAACAGGTTTACTAGCTTTGCTCATGATATTTCAGATCAAAACAATATCAAGTGGTAACTTACTGACAGAAAAGGAAAACATGCTATGCATGGCCAGATTCCTCTGTGAGAACTCAGAAACTAGATGAGAGGCTCCTGTTCCTTGGGCTGGGCAAACAAACAACAAAACAGCATGCATAGATGCCTTTAGGGAAATCCAAGACACTTTTTTGTTTGTTTGTTAGAATGCTTATCCCTGATCATATTGCAAGATTAGGAAGAAACACAACCCTAGACCCCAGCTTTTCTCTCTGTATGGAAAAAGACTCACTTCTATCCAAGGCCACAGCTATTCTGGGGGTTTCGTAAAGGGTTTGTCTATTCCTGTATGGTAGAAAGAGGAGTGCTCCAGCCACTGGGAGACATTGAGAAACAAGAGAATTGCTTGATCTACCATGTTTCCTGTTAACTTGGAGTTTCCATTCAGCCAAATGCAGACAGGGATGGTGGGCAGAAAGTCACAGGTTTTCTGTTAGCTTTTCCCTATTAGAGGGGAAATACTCAGCAAGTGTCCAATGATGTGACTTTTGTGAATGTGATCTGAGGAGCCAACTTCAGCATCACTTACAGCACTGGAAGGATAGAGAGAGAATAATGCAGATGCTTAGGGACTACTACGAACAAAAGATCAGATCCAAGTAGCACAAGGAATTTAGGGGCTCCTTGAATCTCTGGCCAGACTGACTGGTAAAGGCAGTCTCCTGAGACTGGTTTGTAACAATAGGGAAATATATTATGCAAGTCATAAAAAATTACCTATAAACTACAATTAATGGTGTTGAGATATATAACTTACCTAAAGGAACTCAAAAGGACAATTCTAAAGATGTTCACCAAAGTCAGGACAGTAGGACACACACTGAGAACTTCAGCTCGGACATAGAAAATACAATCAAGTACTGAACAGAAATAATGGCAGTGAAGAACATAAAAACTGAGAAGACAAATTCACTAAAGAGACTCAATGGCAGCTTGATCAGAGGGAAGGAACAAGAAACTAGAAGTTGCTGTAAATTATTCAACCTGAGTAATAAAAAGGTCAACATGAGATTAAAGGAAACTTGAGGGATGTCATGTACAGGAATAATGTGCACATTGTAAGAATCTTGGAGGGAGATGACAGAAGTAAAAGGATCATAAAGATTATTTAATGATGACTAAAAGCTTTGCATCCTGGGGACCAAAATGGTTGCTTAGATCCCCATAGCCCAAAGTATTCCAAAAGGTTAGTTAGCATTCTTTGGGTGACCTCCAAGGCTGGCAGCATTACACTACTACGCACCTTGCTTCTGAGGGCACATCTTCATTTCCTTCTGCTCCCTGGGATCCGTGTGAATGAATGGGCCTGAGAAAGACAATGAAGCATGATGCCACCTTAATCACATCTGCCAAGTACCTTTCACCATGCAAGGTGATGTACTCACAGACCCCAAGGAGCAGGAATGGACATTTTCAGAGGCCTCTATTCTGTCTCCCACAAACCTGCTCTCCCACAGGCTCTTCAAAGGAGTTTGCTGGGATTGTGCATTGTAGGAAGAGTTTCCTGAGGATTCCGACCAGCTGAGAATATAAATAAAAAGTCTTAAGTTCTTGTGGCTGTGACTCTGGGTAAAGATTTTTTTCAGTATAATCTTTAAAATACAGACAACAAAGGCGAAAACGATAAATCAGGCTACATTAAACTAAAAGGCTTTTACGCAGCAGAGAACTCAATGGAGTAGAGAGATAAACTGCAGAATGGGAGAAAAATATTTGCAGAGTATTCACGAAAAAGAGATTAATATTCAGACTATGTAAGAGTCTCAGTCTAAAAGCAGAAAAATAAAAATCCTGTTGAGATATGGGCAAATTATCTGATTAGACATTTCTCAGTTGGAGATATAAAAGTCCTTGGCCAACAAGTACATGGAAAGCCCCAATGTCACTGATCATTGGGAAATTGAACTTCAAGTCATGAGCCAGTACCTCACTCTGTTAAGAGTTGCTTTTATTACAAAGACAAGGGAAATGCTAATGAGAATGTGCATCTGGAGAGAGAGACTTTCATACACTGTTCATGGGGGTGTGAATTAGCATAGCCTTTATGAAAACAATATGGAAGTTCTTAAAATTCTGGAATTAGAAAGACCCAGGTCTCACTATTAAGTATGTAAGCCAAAGGAAAGGAAGCAAGTCCATCAAAACATTATCTGCATCCTGTGTTCATTATGACCCTCTTCCCAGTCACCAAAGACACAATTCCATGTCACATCCACAGATGGATGAATAGAAAAACATGGTGTGCACACCCAGAGGACTGTGATTCTCCAAAATGTCCATTATATCCATGTGGATGAGCTGGAAGAGCATTAAATTAAATAAAATATGTCAGGTTTAAAAGGACAGATACTGTTTGTTATCACTTAAATGTAAAATTTGAAAAACTTGAAAATCATATAGAAGCAGAGATTAGTGATTACCAGAGGATTTTGACCCCCTACATTCACTGTAGCACTAATAACATTTGCCAAGGCATGAGAATAATTGTTTACTGTATCATAGACATACAAGAAAATCTTACACAGTCTTTAAAAAGAAAAAAAGAAATTCTGAAATATACAACAACATAGATACAACTTGAGGACACTTTGCTAAATGAAATAAGTCAGTCACAAGAGGACAGACTGCACAATTCTGATAATGTGACATATTTAAATTAGCCAGACTCAAAAGATCAGAAAGGAATGAGAGCTGCCAGGGGCCACAGGAAGAGAAACAGGAACTACTGAACAATGGGCGTAATGTTTCGATTATGCAATGTGGAAAAAGTTCTAAATGTCTAATATGCAATAATTTGCCTGTTTTAAAGCATACTGTATTGTAGATCTAACTATTTTTAAGAGAGTACATATTATGTTAACTGTATTAACCAAAACAAGGTTAAACTTTTAAAATGTGCTGCAAAATCCAATGAAATGTTTGTTAGAAGCTTCATTGTTTTTACATTAGATAGACTCGAAATGAGGGGAGTTGAAAATTGACTTACACAAATATAAATAGGTGAATTATCTTATGAATAAGAGCCATGTGAATAAAATAAATGACTATAGCACTACTTGTATCAGTGGCATGGGTGTTTGCAAATCTCTGGAAGGGGGAATCATTTGTAAGCACAATTCCCTGTTTTTAAGACTAGTAAGGATACTCATGTTTTGCATTTTAAACATCCCATGCTCTTATGATGAGCTGATGAATTGTTCAGCTACCTAAGCCCCAGTGTTTTCCTAATATGTCTTTACTCCAGCGCTTCTATTTTTAAGGCTGCTTTATGGACAAAAAACTTCTAGAGTTCAAGCTATCTTATTTTCCACACATATGATAAGCAGATGAATCAAGAATAAGCAGATGAATCAAGAGTCGAAACACTGTGGAACTCTCCTGGATGACTTTGCTACAACTCCTATATAGCTCTTCTGTGTGTATCACATGATAGTAATAGATACACATATTGCCCATGCCCTGTTAAAAGGACAGCATGAAAAAGTCATGGAAAAGTAATAGCATCACTACATAAAAATTAATTTTATATTTTATGGGAGAAATAGAGACCAGATATTGGATAACAATTAGCAGTATCTGCCACAGCAATTAAAAAATACTCTGTGTCTATGTTAGGCAGCATTCCTCCATAAACAAGTAACTAGCTTAAGAAATTACTAGAAAAAGCAGCCAACTCCATGGTGTGTGTGTGTGTGTGTGTGTGTGTGTGTGTGTAAACAGATCAGTGATGGAAGCAAACAAGCAACCCATTTTCGTTACTGTGCACACTTCCCTATGCACTCTCTGCTTTCATCCTGGGTACCTGTGTAGGTTAGGATTAGGACGTGGTACTATTTCCCTATAGGTCTGAAGATCCAACCTTGAATGGTTTGCAGAGCAACCAAGGTGCTCCTGCAGGCCTGTGAAGGGAAAGATGATTGTGGCACATGGTGCAGTCAATGACACTGTGTGCAACTTTAAGCCATGGGATCTTCATACAGAACCTTTCTCCCCTGGTAGCCACATACCTTCACTTGCTAGGCCTTCTTTGTGAGATACCCCCATATTTTTGTTATCTTTAATTCTAACTCAGATTCCCAAGTTCTCGTGTCTCATTCACCGCACCACCAGCAGCAAAACCAGAAAACCTAAAATTGAATTCTACATGGTATCCCTTAATTGACATTAAACCCATTGAATAGCTAATAAATACTCTTGGACACGTGAAGGTTCTTGATACTCAGCAGATTACAATTGCCTATGAAGGATAGTTGCCAGGCTCCAAGTTGAACCTCACAATGAGTGCTGGAGAAATGTAGCCTGTGAACTCCATGGGGCAAAGGTTTGCCCTGTGTGGTCAACAGTGCTATGAGCATCAAGGAAAGACTCACCTTTATTTTGATGAGATCCAGAATGCTTTGCCTGCAGTTAGCTATTCTCTCAACAAAACAGCTATTTTCTTTCAACAAATTCTGTTCTGTGGTCTTTTGTGACCGTGGTTTACCACATGGTTTTGTGAAAATCATTAAAAACAGAAATTTGTCTGCTTCTTATCTATTTTGCAATAGCAGATGAAAGAAAGTGTGTTCATACAGGACTAATAGAGTGGCTCTCATTAGCCAGTATGAACAGAGCATGATGATTCTGTGATATGATATATGATAAATCTACTTATGATCAAATAAATGTGGTGTTGTATGGGAAGTACCCAGAATTTTTTCTCAGTCACTTAGCATGGACTACTAGTTACACTGCTAATTACTTTCATCTTCAAGTGATCCAAGTCAACTTATTGACCCTCCCTGGGCCTCAGTTGCCTTGCCTCTCAAATGGAGATAACACCACCCTCCTCCTGTGTGGGAGCCCACAGAGGCTTCCTAGTGAGAACTTACTCAGGGTCAGAGAATCTGGGCTTGCTTTACCCAGCAGGGCTGCATAAGGAGATGATTTGGCCATGGGCATGTTTGCCAGGTATTTGGAAGGGTCTATACTTGACTGTACAGTGTGCTTTGATATTGCAAGGGGGAGGTCTTTTGCCTTTCCCCTTGGCACATTATGAAACCCTTTTCAATAAAGGACGAGGCTGTTGGGTATTGACCCAGGCCCTCCCGAAGCTATCCTGTGCTTCTGTCTTTCTTCTCATCTGCTAGGTCTCTCCTTCTATCTATCATTTCTTAATTTCTCTCTTCTCCACCTAAGAACCCTTCAAAAGGTAGGAGCAGGCTCCCATACTCCTGAGATCCAGTGAGTATTTAAGGGAATAGCATGTTGAAACTGGCTTCCATGCCGTGGACATGAGTTATATTCATTTCCTTATATACTAACTCTTATTTGTTCATTTTTATTTATTTGACAAGAAATAATTGCTTAAACATAAAATAGTATTTTACTGAATTTTTGTTTCCTCAATCATACAAAGCCATTTTATTTTCCAACTTTTCTTAGTGATGGTACAATAAAAACTACTTTAATTTCTTTTAGCTCCATTTTAAAGGCAATATACGAAAGCAAAACAAAGAAAATAATAAATGGAGGTGACATGGTGAGTAACTTTGGCCTCAGTAGTGGACATACAGTAGGGAGTGGTGGGGTCTGTTCTGTCTAAGTAGAATAGAAACTGGTGGACTCCTGACAATGGTAGAAATGCAACACACAGACACCGAACTGCGAGATTTTTCTATTGTCCTAGAAATTAGGACTTTGACTGTTCTTGGGAAACTTGCTGATTTTAGGTATCTTCTTTTAGAATACCATGAAGTCGGGACTTTATAGGCTCTGTCTGACATGTGGGCTATTATTTTCCTGCTTCTGAATCAATGAATGGTATTAGATGGCTGAAAGGTTGAGGGAGTTGTAGAGGCAGGGATAGTGGGTAGGGGCAGAGAATCAGGCAGAGTAAAGAATCTGACTGTTAGGGAGAGAATTACTGAGACTGAAGAGAACCATGTCAGAGCCACTGGGAGGACAGGACAATCTCAAATCCAAAAAATAAGAGTTTTCTTCCTCAGAAATGGGTGGGAAACACATTTTCAATTTGGTAGGAGTAGAAGATGGATGCAATTGGTTCACCTTAAGTGGGTTTCTGCTTTATTATTTATTTATTTATTTTAATTCTGTGTTTTCTTTTTTTTCTTTCCCCTTTCTTTTTTCCTTTTGTCAGAGTCTGGCTCTCTGAACCCACTTGAGCAGAGCCTCCTTACTCAGCTTCCTAGTTAAGGAGGTTTAGGAGACCCATCTCTAGTGGTAGGCTGCCTATGCCTGCATCTAGCTCAGAACTTCATAATTCTGTAGATATAAATAATTTGCATTTGTGAATTATTGATTTTTAAAATATAATATTTCTATTAAGTTTTTTTTATAATCCTATACATGTATACAAATTCACCTCCACTCATCTCCCTAACTCTTCTCAGATCCATCCCAAGCTTCCACACCCTCTCAACTTCTTGTCTTCATTAATTTTTTTCATAACTCATAAATCAGTTTGTGATACTCATATGCTCATGGAAGTGGGACCACCTACTGCAGTGTGACTCACCTGCCAGAGTCCACACCCTTAAAGAAACTGACTCTCCCTCCCCCAGAAGCTATTAACTACCAATATATCCTCAGCTATTGGTGGAGGCTCATGGGCTCAGCCCCCTCCATGATGGAATGTTGACTGGCTTGATCTTGTTTAGGTCTTATATAGACAACTACGGCTGTTGTGAGTTCATGAGTGCACTGGTCCTGTCGTGTCCAGTGGATGCTGATTTCCTTGTGTACTCTTTGACCTCTAGTTGTTATGGTTTTTCTGACCCCTTTTCCTTGATGGTCCTTCAGCACTGGGGTGAGGGGTGGTGATATAATTCTCCCATTTGTGGCTGAGTATTCCTCAGTTAGTACCTAGGTTGTACACAGCACAGAAACAGCACCCAAAGCATGGTTATTTCTCTCAGTATACAAAGGGCCCCAGAAATAGACAGTTTGATGAGGAGGTCAACATAAAATGCATGTAAAAATTGTACAGTGCAAATCTGGTGTCCCCCAAAAAAGAGAAGGAAAGGAAAGCATCAAAATATGATCAAAATATGACTGAAGTCTCTTTTGTTTTCATTTCCTTTTTCTTTTTGGTAAGTTTGTCAAATAAGGAAAAACTACATTGACAAAAAGTAAGGTATTGTAAGTGAGAAAGCTGGTGATGGAAGAGGAATTCAACTTAGTATGTTAAACCAGTGTCCTCTAGCAGTGGAAGACGTAGGACTGGGTAAGTAGTCATTTAGAAATGAGAGAGATACTAATGAGAGAATGGCTTGCAGTAGCTTATGTTTACTGCTTCTGAAACAAACAAACAAACAAACAAAATTATGTAAAAACATGACCCTTTCACAAAACATGCAGTTCTTTTAGCAATGAAAATAAAAGATAAAGAAAAAATAACCAAAAATCTCCTGGGCAATCAATAGAAAATGGTGATTCCCAGTTAAGATAATGGAGGGGTACTTCAGGATTGGAGGATGACGTTGGGGGTGGAGCAGCATGAAGGTGGTACAGGGGAGGATTATTACAGTAGAGGTGAAGGGGCCAGGGGTTATCTCAGGACAACAAGATGACGGCAAAGGTAGAAGAGCTAAGGAGTGATTCATGAAAGGAACAGGATGGCAGAAGTGAAGGATCGTGGGGTCTTGTGGAAAGCACTGTAGTAGGTTGTTTCACTCTTTTTACTCTTTGCTCTTTGGGGAGCCTGCCACCAAGCTCCCAAATAAACCACATACAGAGGCTTATTCTTCTTATGAGTGTCTGGCCTTAGCTCTAGCCAGCTTTTCTTAAATTATCCTGTGTATCTTTTGCTGCTGGGCTTTTATCTTTCTCTCTTTTTTTTTTTTTTTATAACTTTCTTTACTTCTTTCTCCAGGGCTTGCTCTGTAGCTGGGTGCCTGGTCCCTGGAGTCTTCCTCCCCTCCTGTTTTTCTCACTCCTCACACTCTTCTTTATTCTCTCTGCCTGACAGCCCCACCTGTCTTTTCTCCTGCCTCCCTGCTGGCCATTCAGCTCTATATTAGACCAATTGGGTGTTTTAGACAGGCACAGTAACACAGCTTCACAGAGCTAAACAAATGCAACAGAAAAGAATGCAACACATCTTTGCATCATTAAATAAATGTTCCACAGCATAAACAAATGTAGCACATCTTAAAACAATATTCCACAACAAAGCATCATGATGTTGCAGATTAAGATCACAGGAGTGATGATGTTAGAAGTGGAAGAACACGCATGGGCGTCAGGAGGAAAATGATGAAGGCAGAGGAACAATATGATGCTTCAGGTTCAGAGTATGAAGGATGAGGTGGAATAGCCTGGGAGTACTTCAGGAGAGGAAAATGATGGTGGGTCCCTGTGCTTCTGATGAAGATCACATTGGAGGTCAGGGAGCATGGGTGACTTCAGGAGAGGAAGGAGATGGCACAGGCAGAAGAGCCTGGGGTTACTTCTCAAGGGCTTCTGACTGGACATGCTTGATGAATAACCAAGAGAATGGGTAACCTCAACACACTATGTGAAATATATGAAATGGTCACACTCGGGAATTGGGTTAGGTCATCTGCAATGTGAAAGATCCTGGACTGTGCACAGTGTTGAAGCAGAAAGATTGTTTAGGATCAGAAGCCAAAGAGTTTTCACCGAGCATTTTAGAAACCGGAGGATGTTCTATGTGAAAGATTCTTGTGGCTATTTGAGCACAAGACAGAGAAAACAGATATTACTGAAAAAACTTTTGGATGGAAAGACTGTGAGGTGCCATCTGTCTGATTTAGCATTGATTACACAGAGACAATGAACTCAAAGGAGGAGATTAAGCTAAGTGCCTAAAAGCAAAGCAACAAAGTTGAACAAAGCAGATTGGGCCAGGAAAATAAATTTATAGTTCAAGAAAGAGACTAGGGCTAAAATGCCAGTTTCAGTTATCACCTAGAAAGCATCAGTGAAGCTAGAAAGTGGATGGGGTGCTCAAAGGGACAAATTCAGCAGAGAGAGGTGCTGTGTCCAAGCTTGGGCCATGAAGGAAGAAGGGGAGCAAAAGGTCAGTGAGAAAGCAGAATGGAATGGGATACTGCAGTGAGGAGACCCCAGGGCAGGGTGCTATGACATGGACAACAAGAGTCAAGAGTCACTACTGGGACTGAGCTCTAGACCTCTTTCATTTATATTTTTTTAAACAATATTTTTGACTTTTTGAGAATTTCAAACAACATATTTTGAACATATTCATCCATCCTCCCCAGCTCCACATATAACCACCTTCCCCACCATCCCCTCCCTAACCAACTTTGAATCCCCCTTCCCCTCCATCAAGTCTAGTTTGTGTTGATCATCTAGTCTTGGGAGTGGCTGCCTGCCTTCACAGGTGGTTGACCTTCCAGGGGTCACATCATTAACGAAAACTGACTCTGTCCTTCCTAGAAGTTATCAGGTAACAATATCTCCTCAATTAGTGGTGGATTTCATCCCCACCATGCTCCACCTCACGCAGGAATTTTATCTGGCTTGAGCTTGAGCAGGTCTTGTGTATGCTACCACAATAGATGTGAGTTCACAAGTACAACTGCCCTGTGTGTCCAAAAAGCACTGTTTTCTTAATATCATCTACCATCTATGGCTCTTATTATCTCACTGCATCCTCTTCCATGAGAGATCCCTGGGCTTTATGGAGAGCAGTGTGATATGTACATCACATTTAGGGCTGAGCACTCCATAGTCTATTATCCATGGTCTCTTGTTTTCTTCTTTGTATATTGGCTAGTTTGGGGTCCCTATGTTAATCACGTCTATGACAAGGAGATGCTTCTCTTATGAGGGTTGAGAGATGCGCTGGTCTATGAGTGTAGCAATACAGAGCTATCTTCCATGCTTTTTCCATGAAGACTCTCTGAGGAAAAGTAAGTTCACTGAGCTTTCCCTATAGGGGGAAGAATAGATATAGTCAGAAAGAATTCAACAAGCCCCAAAGAAGAAAAGGAAAATTATGAGATTTCCTGGATACTCATTTATGTAGTATATAGTAGGCCAGTTGACCTCTGAATTACAAATAGTTGTTTCCTCACAGTGGGCATGTCTGGGTTTATATGAACGGGTCCCAATGGTGCAAGGCCATTTCACTAAGGACATAGTCATGTCATTCAAAGTTGATCAACATCATCTGCACTCCTGACATGATGACAGGGTAGAGTATTGCGGGAAACTGTCTTGAGAGCTGTAATATGCTTAACAGCATCTCTGTCCTCTATACACTGGAATAGCACCATTCTGCACTTGTCATGACAAAAATGTCCCCAGTCATCAAATGTCCTCCACTTGACAAAATTAAATCCTGCCCTCTGCGATGGAATAATTGCTGTGGTAATGCTAGATAAAAGAGTTTCTGTCTTCCACAAGAGAAAAATTAGCTACCTAGGCAACGGCATTCTTAGAACAATAAAATTATCACTACTGGGCCTGTAAGATGAAGGTGCCACATATACACATATGCACACATGCCAAAAGGGAAAGTTATGCATTCGAGTGCCTAACAAGTAGAAGAGGATGAAGCTATAAAACTGAAAAAAATAAATTAACCATTATATCTGAACAGATATGCCAGAGGGTAGTATTTTCATTTAGTGGCAAATACAATTAAACAGACATTCAGTTCGAAGCAAATAAAATCCTCCATATATCTGGTGGCATCTTTACACGGATATAAATTGCAGTGAGAAGCAATTCGTATAAATCACTATTACTCCAGAGAGAGATATACAGACCAAGCAAATCTAATGTGGCAGATGTTATAAACGTTGTCATTATGGTTTTTCATTCCAATTCAAACAGCTCATAGACTTCCTCTCTGATCACATTAAACAGGGCACTGGAACCACTTCCATTGAGAAAGACAGGAGCTCTGTCATGCAGCAAATTTGTTCACTCAAGTTGAACTTTTTTACCTCTCATTGATGAATCAGTCTCCACAATATGGTATACCTAGCAACTCCCTTGACTTAGATACAGGCTGAGGATCCATCACACATTAGAAGAAATGAGCAAGAAGGAAAAGGGAACATCTGGTCAGTATCTAAAACCAATTTTAACTAAACCTATGGAAAATAATAATGGGTTTTTAGTAACTTTTCATGTATTAAGCATTAAAATTCACCTTAGGGGATCATATCAATATGTAAGTATAGTCTAATTTTTTTGTATGCAGAGATGGTAAGGACTGCATTATAGTAGATGTTGAAATTTTCTTTTTATTCCTTCTATGAAATGGATGATGCAGAGAGGAATTTAGCTGCTTGGGTGTGTGGGTCTCTAGGCTGTTTCATGACTAATGCTATTTTTCTTTAATGCCTTTCATAAAATAGGTGGATCTGTTGGGACTGAAGTGACTATGTAATCTTAATAGCAAGATACAGTCTTCTTTGAGATCTCCATCAGAATTATAAGTCTTATACTTGTTAAATGTGAATACTCATATTAATATTTATGCAATTACCATTAATATGAATATATACATGCACATATAAGATCAAAATGCAGCAACATTAAATATCAATCTTTAAAACCTTGACTTTTTCTTTATTATTTTCTGTGTATATGTTCATGTGTATATGTCTGGGTGTCTGTGTCATAGTATACCTGTGGAGGTCAGAGGTCAACTTTTGGGCTCTTTGGTTCTCTCTTTTCATCATGTGGGTATAGGGGACTGAACATATGTCATCAGGCCTGGCAGCAGGTGCCTTTACCCAACTGAGACATCTCATTGGCCAAAGGCCAATTCTTTGAAAGTGCAGATACCAATGTAACCACAGTATTCCAGGATTTAACAGATATTTTGAACCCTAATGCATTCTACCATAATTAATTAAGTTGAATCTCTGAACCCCACAGAGTCTGCATTTGGAGATAGGTCTTTTAATGAATTAAAATTAAATGAAGTCATAGAGATGGGTATCTAGTTCAATAAATCTGGTATCCTCACAAGAAAAGGAAGCTACTTGGGATATACTTACTGAGTGAAGGTCCTGTGAGGATGGCCAGCTGCAGGCCCAGGAGCAGGGTATCAGGAAAGCCACAGTTGTGCATATCTTGAACTTTGACTTGTAGTTTCCAGAAGTGTGAGCCACATTAGTTTCCATTGTTACAGCTCTCGGTTTGTGCTGTGGTATTTTGTTATGATACCCCGGAAAACAACTACATCAGACAAAGTCATCTTTACTCAACTCTCCTGAAAGCTAGACGTTATGGTCGCATGGACCTGAGCATATCAAAGCTCTGATATCTACCTCTGCAAATATCACAACACTCCCTCGAAGTGAACATTTCTACCAATAAGGAAGACCGGTACTAAGTCCTGCTGTCCTTCTGGTCTCACAGACAGGTTTTGTAGCTTCTTGGTTTCAAGGGTAGTTGTGTGCAAAGCTTAGGTGGCTGCCATTTGGACTCTTGTGTCACAATGCAGGCTGTATAAAAATCTAACACAGCTGTGACTATCATACAGGACTAGCCTGGAAAATTAACTGCTGTCGTTACAGTTTGGATGTCGTTTCCACGGCACAGACTGGTGTTGCTGGCACTACTGTTATTGTAGCTATTGGGCACAGATCTCAAAGCATTTAGGGTAAAGTGTCCATTAATTCAGACTTCATAATTTCATGAGGAAAGCAAAAATTAAGTAAATAGTGTGGTAATTAAAGTCAGAGAGTTTTTATGTAGCCAAATCACCTAACCTAGATTTGAAGGTGTGTGTGTATGTGTGTGTGTGTGTGTGTGTGTGTGTGTGTGTGTGTGTGTGTGTGTGTGTGTAGGGGGAGGGATGTTGTTTTCTGATAAAATAAATACAAAGCTGTGGTAAATATAAGGAATCTGCCACTGGAAAGTCAACTAATGAAAACTGTTAGTAAAACTATAGGAATCACAGACCTCAGAGAAACCTGGGCAATACTGTCAATGACTGAGTAACACATTGAGTGACAGAAGAAAAGGATATCAGAAGTGCTTGCTAGAGGAAGATGGGAGGAGAGCTCATAGAACTGGGTGCTTGCAAATCACATTTTGGATCTGAAAAAGAAGGGAAAACCAACGGGAGGGCAGGATAAAGGAAGGAAAGTGGGGAGGTGTAACTAACACCAAAGACCTGTGAAATGCTGTGGAAGTCTGCTCTTGTAGAAACCTCCAGATAGATAGATGATAGATAGATAGATAGATAGATAGATAGATAGATAGATGATAGATAGATAGATAGATAGATAGATAGATGATAGGTAGATAAATAGATGAACAGATAGATGATAGATATATGTACAGATAGATACATAAATAGATAGATGATAGATAGACAGATAGACAGATAGACAGATAGATAGATGAATGATAGAGTTTAATTGGAGTTATCCTGTAATGGTATAACAATGCTATTTCTAGACAACACAAGCCAAATAAAAATCTCAGTGCCAGGAATGGATTGTATATTTTTCTCGCTAGGTTTCACAGTGATAAAAGATACTATGCATACTACTAGAAGAAAAATGTAATCACCAGTCTTTTTTTTTTTATTTTGCAATACAATTCAGTTCTACATATCAGCCAAGGAGTCCCTTGTTTTCCCCCCTCCCGTACCCCTCACCTTCCCCCCAAACCCCCCCCCCCCCATTCCCATCTCCTCCAGGGCAAAGCCTTCCCCACAGACTGAGGTCAACCTGGTAGACTCAGTCCAGGTAGGTCTAGTCCCCTCCTCCCAGGCCGAGCCAAACAATCCTGCATAGGCCCCAGGTTTCAAACAGCCAACTCATGCAATGAGCACAGGACCCGGTCCCACTGCCTGGATGCCTCCCAAACCGATCAAGCCAATCAACTGTCTCACCCATTCAGAGGGCCTGATCCAGTGGGACCCCTCAGCCATTGGTTCATAGTTCATGTGTTTCCATTCATTTGGCTATTTGTCCCTGTGCTTTATCCAACCTTGGTCTCAACAATTCTCGCTCATATAAACCCTCCTCATTCTCGATAATTGGACTCCCAGAGATCCACCCAGGGCCTAGTCATGGATCTCTGCATCCAGATCCCTCAGTAGTTGGATGAGGTTTCTAGCACAACAATTAGGGTGTTTGGCCATCCCATCACCAGAGTAGGTCAGTTCGGGCTGTCTCTCGACCATTGCCAGCAGTCTGTTGTGTGGGTATCTTTGTGGATTTCTGTGGGCCTCTCTAGCACTTTGCTTCTTCCTATTCTCATGTGGTCTTCATTTACCATGGTCTCCTATTCCTTGTTCTCCCTCTCTGTTGTTGATCCAGCTGGGATCTCCCGCTCCCCCAAGCTCTCTTTCCCTCGATCCTCGCCTTTCACTACCCCCACTCATGTCCAGGCTGTTCATGTAGATCTCATTCCATTTCTCTGTCATTGGGCGATCCCTGTGTCTTTCTTGGGGTCCTGTTTTCCAGGTAGCCTCCCTGGTGATGTGAGTAGCAGACAAGTCATCCTTGTTTCATGTCTAGTATCCTGCTATGAGTGAGTACATACCATGTTTGTCTTTCTGAGTCTGGGTTACCTCACTCAGGATGATTTTTTCTAGATCCATCCATTTGTCTACAAACCTCATGATGTCATTGTTTTTCTCTGCTGAGTAGTATTCCATTGTGTATATGTACCACATTTTGTTTATCCATTCTTCAGTTGAAGGGCATCTAGGTTGTTTCCATGTTCTGGCTATTACAAACAATGCTGATATGAACATAGCTGAACAAGTGCTCTTATGGTGTTGTTGAGCATTCCTTGGGTATATGCCCAAGAGTGGTATAGCTGGATCTTGGGGGAGATTGATTCCCAATTTTCTAAGAAAGCGCCATATTGATTTCCAAAGTGGTTGTGCAAGCTTGCATTCCCACCAGCAGTGGAGGAGAGTTCCCCTAGCTCCACATCCTCTCCAGCATAAGGTGTCTTCAGTGTTTTTGATCTTAGCCATTCTGACAGGCGTAAAGTGGTATCTCAGAGTTGTTTTGATTTGCATTTCCCTGATGATTAGGGATGTTGAGCAATTCCTTAAATGTCTTTCGGCCATTTGAGTTTCCTCTGTTGAGAATTCTCTGTTTAGTTCTATAGCCCATTTCTTAATTGGACTGTTGGGCATTTTGATGTCTAATTTCTTGAGTTCCTTATATATTCTGGATATCAGTCCTCTGTCAGATGTGGGGTTGGTGAAGATCTTTTCCCATTCTGTAGGCTGTCGCTTTGCCTTGTTGACCGTATCCTTTGCTCTACAAAAGCTTCTCAGTTTCAAGAGGTCCCATTGGTAATCACCAGTCTTATACAGCTATGAACCCCTGAGGGCTGCAGCAATGACCGGCCTGACAAGACATGCTGGTTGGTGTAATAGTATCACAAATATGGGTGTAGATAACCATTTTCTGATTGGGTTTAAAGGCTGCTCTACAAGTTGAAACTTATACCTCATATTGATCGGGGCTAAGAACTTGTGGCGAGGCAGGTCATTGGCCCTAGGGAAAAAACCTAACTACTATTATTTTGTTAAATAGACATGGTGTTACATGGATTCCAAATGCTTTATTTCTATACCCATATGTGTGCCTCTCAAATGTCATCAGAAAAGCTTCTCTTTATAGGTGATGATTGTTACAGAGACCAACAACTGTTCAAGGTGCAGAGATAGGAGACTTCATTGTTCTCCATCTTAAAAGGGACCACCATTTCCCAAGCCCAACTCCCATGGAGGCTCAGGGATCACTGGAGGAGAGTAGAAGGGGCAGAAAGACTGTGACAGGCAGAGGTGATGGATGGCTGCAAGGAAATGGTGTATTCCAGACACATGAGGGGAGTTGCAACATATGGATTCTCAGGAGTTGAGACAGCATGAGCAAGACCTGTGCAAACTCAAGCCAGACAAAATCCCAGCATGGAAGGAGGAGGTGATCATGAAGTCCCACCCCTAGCTAATGAGCTATTGGCAACTGATAGCTGTGGGGAGAGATAGAGTCAGTTTTCTTTAAGAGTGGGGCCCCTGGTGAGTTAATCATGCTCCAGTGGAAGATCATACACCTGAAAGTATATAGGAAGCACTAACTGTGCTCATTTTTTTTTTAAGAGGACACAAAGTTGGGTGGGTAAGGGAGGAAGGTGGGTCTCGAGTTAAGGGACATAGGTGAGTGTAGGTAGAGTTTTCCTGCCTGGCCCACAGTCAGGACAAATCTCTCTCACCTGCCAGTCCCACAGCCACTCAGACCCGACCAAGTAAACACAGAGACTTATATTGGTTACAAACTGTATGGCCGTGGCAGGCTTCTTGCTAACTGTTCTTACAGCTTAAATTAATCCATTTCCATTAATCTATACCTTGCCACATGGCTCATGGCTTACCGGCATCTTCACATGTCGTCATCTTGGCAGCTGGCAGTGTCTCTCTGACTCAGCCTTCCACTTCCCAGCTTTATTCTCCTCCTTATCCCGCCTATACTTCCTGCCTAGCCAATGGCCAATCAGTGTTTTATTTATTGACCAATCAGAGCAACACATTTGCCATACAGAACATCCCACAGCAGGCGAGGATTGAATATGTTCAAAGTCCATTGTGTGAAATTCTCAAAGAACAAAAATAAATGAGATTAAAAACTATCTTATAATGTTATCAGGTGGTTAATTTCACTTAGCAAATAATCCAGAACAAATTGACTCAACATGGTGATTCCATAGGTATGTTGTCAGTAACTGAATGGTCAAGTGAGATGGATTGGACAGATTCTGGGAGGATGTCTCCAGAGCTGGTGCAGACACAGCCAGTGTAGAGCCTGTTGCTGGAGACCACTGGTGTATGGAAGAATGTAAAGTGTTTGAATGGTGGGAAGGAAAAGCATTCATGGAATTTGCAGAACAGCAATAGTTCCTCTTGCTCAGGAAAGAATAGGGTTATGTCTAAATCATTGCTGGTCCAAGCAGCTCCATCTGAAGACTTGTAGATCCTGAGACTCTTTCTTCGTCAAACCAAAGATGTCGAGAATAGAGACAGCTCATGGAGCTCAACTGCCTTGCTAGTTACTAGTTTTCCAAAACGAAGACAAAAGTGTGTGGCTCTCTCCCTGTGTTTTATGTCCTCATTAAGGTGTTATATAAGAACTGTATTTTTGATGATAGGTCAGATAACAAATCTCCAGCTCATGGTGCTGTTAGGGAAAATCTCCTGCTTACTTTAGTAATCATTTCCAAGTCAAAGTAGCCATGAGAGTCTTAAGCAGCCAGTGCCTCTGCTATCTATTGTAATCCAGCCTCATAATTTCAGCAAATGGCTCTTAAATGCAAGTGGGCCAGCAAGGCTTTTAGCCTATAATTTATTTCTAAGGCAGTTACTATTGTCTACCCCAGAGCTGTTAAAATTGTTTAAATTAGAAAAAAATATGCCTTTAAAAATGAAAACCAAGTAATCAGGAATAGCTGTCAAAATGCCTCTGGGCACCCAGCAGGGTCTTAAAGCAAAGGTAACTGGTGGAATGAGCATTTTAAAGTCGGTATCGGTGGGTTAGGTGGGGGTGCCTGGAATAAATATCTGAGCACTATAGGTAAACGAAGTCTCAGGGTAAGCCAGGCAAAACGGCAACACCTATAATCCCAGCACTCAGGAAGCTGAGGTGGGAAGACTGTGCAAATATGAGACTAGCCTGGTCTATATAGTGAGCTCCAGACTAGGCAGGGATATAGAGAAGACCCTGTCTCAGCAAACAAACAAGCAGACAGACAAATGACAGACAGACGAAAGAAAGAAAGAAAGAAATTGTTGTGATCAGATTTTACTTTCACCTATTTTTAATTCATCCTACAAAGGAATAAATGATAATAAGTGAACTTCTCTAGTCCACCCACATCAGCTAGCCTTCAGCAGCGCCTGGCTGAGCACTGGCTATATTAACACTAAGGTACGCCTAGGGAGTGATCTGTGTGTGTGTGTGTGTGTGTGTGTGTGTGTGTATGTGTGTGTGTGTGTGTGTGTGTGTGTGTGTGTGTGTGTGTGTGTGTGTGTATGGGGGGGTAAGACAAAGATTAAAAAGACAAATATTCACTTTTCCTCCAAAAGTTGACCATTAATGGAAAAGAGACAGAGAGATCCCTTAATAAATACAGCTATGTGCTGACAGACACCAAAAGAATTAGAAGTGCTCTTAGAGCAAGGTTTTGGTGTCAGCTGATCATAAGAAAAATAAGGAAAATGTAGGGAAACTTTGAATAACATCAAACATATTTTATTGAAAATAATTAAATTAATCCTAAAAGAAAATACTTTTTGGCATTTTGAAGTAAAAGTAATTGTTTTTTGAAAACTTAGGGCTATAAATGATAATATAGGAAATCTCCTTTACTAGATAATAATATCTGAATACTGGATCTAATATCTACTATTTTGAGGGCCAAAGATCATACTTGTGGATGTGTAATCTTTAAGGAATTATCTCTAGGAGTATGAAATTGGCATCAAGAGACTACACATTAGCCTATGTGAATCTGGCAACTTGAGATTATAAGATCACAATCTCCTCTAGCTTTTTTTTTTTCTGCCAGTAAGACCCAATTAAGGCTGAATTCATTCTCTTTTTTATTAAGAAAATATTTTCATTCATTTTACACACTAATCAAAGATCCCCCTCTTCCCTCCTCCCACCCCCAGCCTTCCCCTACAATTCACCCCTCACTCCTCCCACAAGAAGGCAAGGTCTCCCATGGGAGATTCCCATTCCCTTATGTTCTCATCCCCCATCCTCTAGCCCCATTGCCCACCCCTCAACCCTAGTTCACTCATGGAGATCTCATCTATTTCCCCCTCCCAGGGCGATCCATGCATCCCTCTTTGGATCTTCCTTGTTAGCTAGCTTCTCTGGAGTTGTGGGTTGTTGTCTGGTTATCTTTTGCTTTACTTCTAGTATCCACTTATGAGTGGGTTCATACCATATTTGTCCTTCTGAGTCTGGGTTACCTCACACAGGATGATATTTTCTAGTTCTATCTATTTGCCTGCAAATTTCCTGATGTCATTGTTTTTCTCTGCTGAGTAGTATTCCATTGTGTATATGTACCACATTTTGTTTATCCATTCTTCAGTTGAAGGGCATCTAGGTTGTTTCCAGGGTCTGGCCATTACGAATAATGCTGCTATGAACACATAGTTGAGCATGTGTCTCTGTGGTATGATTGAGCATTCCTTGGCTATATGCCCAAGAGTAGTATAGCTAGTATAGTATAGTAGTAGTAGTATAGCTAGGAAGATTGATTCTCAATTTTCTGAGAAACAATCACACTGATTTCCAAAGTGGCTGTACAAGCTTGCATCCCACCAACAGTGGAGGAGTGTTCCCCTTGCTCCACATCCTCTTCAACATGAGCTGTCTGCAGTGCTTTTGATCTTAGCCATTCTGACATGTGTAAGATGGTATCTCAGAGTTGTTTTGATTTGCATCTCCCTGATGACTAAGGATGCTGAGCAATTCCTTAAATGTCTTTTGGCCATTTGAAATTCTTCCTTTGAGAATTCTCTGTTCAGCTCTATAGACCATTTTTTAATTGGATTGTTCATTGTTTTGATGTCTAGTTTCTTGAGTTCTTTATATATTTTGGAGATCAGCCCTCTGTCAGATGTGGGGTTGGTGAAAATCTTTTTCCATTCTGTAGGCTGTCATTTTGTCTTATTTACTGTGTCCTTTATCTTACAGAAGCTTCTCAGTTTCAGGAGGTCCCATTTATTAATTTTTGCTCTCAGTGTCTATGTTACTGTTGTTATATTTAGGAAGTAATCTCCTGTGCCAATGTGTTCAAGACTGCTTCCTACTTTCTATCAGATTTAATGTCACTGGTTTTATATTGAGATCTTTGATCCACTTGGACTTGAGTTTTGTACATGGCAATAGATATGGATCTATTTGCAATCTTCTACATGTTGATGTCCAGTTATGCCAGCACCATTTGTTGAAGATGCTTTCTTTTTTCCATTGTACAGTTTTGGCTTCTTTGTCAAAAATCAGGTGTTCATAGGTGTGTGGGTTAATGTCAGGGTCTTCAGTTCGATTCCATTGTTCCACATGTTGGTTTTTATGTCAATACCAAGCTGTTTTTTTTTTTTTTATTACTATAGCTCTATAGTAGAGCTTGATGTCAGAGATGGTGATGCCTCCAGAGGTAGCTTTGTTGTACAGGATTCTTTTAGCTATCTTGGGTTTTCTGTTTTTGTTTTTTTTTTCCAAATCAAGTTGAGTATTGTTCTTTCCAGGTCTGTGAAGAATTGTGTTGGGATTTTGATGGGGATTGCATTGAATCTGTAGATTGCTTTTGGTAAGATTGCCATTTTTACTATGTTGATTCTACCTATCCATGAGCATGGGGGATCCTTCCATTTTCTGATATCTTCTTCAATTTCTTTCTTCAGGGACTTAAAGTTCTTGTCATACAGGTCTTTCAATTGCTTAGTTAGAGTTACCCCAAGGTATTTTATATTATTTGTGATTATTGTAAAGGGTGATGTTGCTCTGATTTCTTTCTCAGCTCATTTATCATCTGTATATAGGAGGGCTACTGATTTTTTTGAGTTAATCTTGTATCCTGCCACATTACTGAAGGTGTTTATCAGCTGTAGGAGTTCCCTGGTAGAATTTTTGGGGTCCCTTATGTATACTAACATTATTATCGGCAAATAGTGAAAAATTGACTTCTTCCTTTCCAGTTTGCATCCCCTGACTTCCTTTTGTTGTCTTATTGCTTTAGCTAGAACTTCAAGTACTATATTGAATAAATATGGGGAGAGTGGACAGCCTTGTCTTGTTCCTGATTTTAGTGATCACTTTGAGTTTTTCTCCATTTAATTTGATGTTGGCTGTTGGCTTGCTGTAAATTGCCTTTATTATGTTTAGGTATGTTCCTTGTATTCTTGATCTCCCCAAGACCTTTATCATGAAGGGGTGTTGGATTTTGTCAAATACCTTTTCAGCATCTAATGAAATGATCATGCGATTTTTTCCTTTCAGTTTGTTTATATGGTGTATTACATTGACAGATTTTTTTTGTAATGTTGAACCATCCTTGCATCCCTGGGATGAAGCCTACTTGATCATAGTGGACAAGTTTTTTGATGTGCTCTTGGAGTCATTGGTCTGTAATTCTCTTTCTTTGTTGCATTTTTGTGTAGTTTGAGAATCAGAATAACTGTAGCCTCATAAAAGGAATTTGGTAATGTTCCTTCTGTTTCTATTGTGTGGAACAATTTAAAGAGTATTGGTATTAACTCTTTTTTAAAAATCTAGTAGAATTCTGTATTGAAACCATCTGGTCCTGGGCTTATTTTGGTTGGGAGACTTTTAATGACTGTTTCTATTTCCTTAGGGGTTATTGGTCTATTTAAATTGTTTATCTCATCTTGATTTAACTTTGGTATGTGGTACCGATCTAGAAAATTGACCATTTCTTTTAGATTTTCCAATTTTGTGGAGTACAGGTTTTTGAAATATGACCTGGTGATTCTCTGGATTTCCTTGTTGTCTGTTGTTATGGCTCCCTTTTCTTTTCTGATTTTGTTAATTTGGATGCTCTCTCTATGCCTTTTGGTTAGTTTGAATAATGGCTTGTCTATCTTGTTGATTTTCTCAAAAAACCAGCTCTTTGTTTCATTGATTCTTTGTATTGCTTCTTTGTTTCTATTTTATTGATTTCAGCCCTCGATTTGATTATTTCATGGCATCTATTCCTCCTGGGTGAGTTTGCTTTGTTTTGTTCTAGAGCTTTCAGGTGTGCTGTTAAGTCACTAGTGTCAGATTTCTCCATCTTCATTAAGTGGGCATTTAGTGCTATGAATTTTCTTCTTAGCACTGCTTTCATAGTGTCCCACAAGTTTGGGTATGTAGTACATTCATTTTCATTGAATTCTAGGAAGTCACAGGCAGATGGGTATTGGGATATGACATGGGTCTTGTAGAGTGCAGTGTCCGATGGGGGGTTTTGGTGAGCCTGCCCACAGGAGTCTTCCCTGCTGGCTGACAATTGGGGCAGTGTTGGGTAGGGGTTCCCAGGGACTATCTATGTCCCAGGGCCTGGGTCCTAGAGGCAGGACTCTCTGGGTGGGCTCATTCTTTGAAATCATATAAGGCCCATGGACTCTTACAGTTAGTACTTTGGTTTTTTCTTTTTTTTTCCTTTTTTACATGATTCATTTCCAATAGCAGATAATTTATTAACCTAGTAAGTACAAGTAAAGACTAAAAAGTGGAAACATGGGACAACTGTAGCAGCAGACAGTGTCTCTTGCTTGCTTAGATGGGACTGTTTCCCTTCCCTCTGTGAGTTGTCCTGTGGACCTTGGGGAAAGTTCCAGCTCTAGTCTCTGGTTCAGGTCAGACTGGAACATATGCAATATTTCAATAGAGTTCAGACAAGTTACCTATTGGCTTAAATATTTCTGCCCAGGTGTCATCAAGGGCCGGTCACACTTCCCTTAGGAGTTTCAGAATAATTCCAGCCAGACCACCTACTGCCTTGCTCCAGGCATAATGGGTTGTTATACCTGGTGCTCATGGATTTCAATGTGTGATGCTCTGATATGGCCACACCCACACTTGTGTTTTCAGGGCCCAGGATGTCTTCCTTCCTGCACCTGATGTCTTAGCATAAGTGAATTTTCTCCATGGAGTTTTCAGCTCAGGGCAGCTCCTGTGGAATATTCACATGGTTGTAAAGTTCCACAGGGAGAATGTTAGGGTTTGGAAATGTGACTATGCACCAATATTTTTCAAGTGTTTTACATTAGAAGCCAGAGCTAGGTTATCCTGCAATTTTTCCTTGTATTAAATTTTGGTGTTTTGCCCTGGTGCAAGGGAAACTCCCACAAATCTACAAGGATGACCCCAGCTAAGAATCCTAGCAATAGTGGAGAGGGTGCCTGAATTGGCCATCTCCTGTAATCAGATTGGTGACTACCCCAATTTTCATTAGAGAGCTTTCATTCAGTAACTGATGGAAACAGTTGCAGAGATCACAGTCAAACACTGGGCTGAGGTTGGGGAATCCTGTTGAAGAGAGGGGGGAAGGATTGTATGAGCTGGGGGTGGGTGGGGTGGGTTGTTGGGTGGTGGGGGTGGGGCTGTCAAGATCATCACAAGGGAACCCATAGAAACAACTAACCTGGGCTCATAGGAGCTCACAGAGTCTGGGTCAACAGCTAGGGAGCCTACATGTTTCTGACCAGAAACAGAGGAGGAGTGGATTTAGGGGTGGGGTGATGAGAGGAGAGAAGGGAGGAAAAACTGATCAGGATGTTAAATAAACAAATAAATTTAATAAAAAAGTGTGTCTTTGCAGCAAAAAAAATGTTGATTTTCTCTTTCTTTAAAAGCCTCTAATATTTTATTTCTATTTTATGTATTTGTATATGTAATAAATTTGGCTGATTGTTCTGCTATGTGTTTCAATCCTCACCTCCTACCTGAGAGGAGATGTGTTATTGAAGATGACTTTGCAATAATATCATACTAAATACACATAGAGCTGATATCTATATATATTCAAACACTTATTTAGTGACTTTTATAGAAATGGTAACATTCTGTATACATTCCTCAATTTTAACATCTTGCCTTGCTATGTAGTTATCTTTCTAGGTTAAGTGGTATAACTAATTTATATTAGTACTTGTGTAATATTTCATGATGTGCACATAATATTACTTAACATTTACTTACTAAGGGACATTTCTTTCCATTTCTTTGATCATAAGAAAGGCTGCAGCTGTCATCATTTCGCATATGTCCAGTGATTTAATTCTCATTATATGATATACTAGGAAAGGGGTTTCTGAAAATGCCCAAACATGTATTTGCTTTATATGAAGAAATATCTTTCATATATAAAATATATACAGATCATATGTGGATACCACGTAGTGTCAGATGTGGAACATCATCTTTTTTCATTTTCAAAATCATTCTTAAAATTTATTCTTCTCTCGTACATTACATCCTGACCACAGTTTCCCCTCCTTCTACTCCTCCCAGTACCCTCCACCTCTCCTCTCCCCTAGATCCACTCCTCCATTTCCCTTCAGAAAAGAGCAGACCTCCCAGGGATATCACCTGAACATGGCATAGCAAGTTACAATAAGCCTAGACACAAACCCTCATATCAAGGCTGGATGAGGCAACCCAGTAGGAGGAAAAGGGTCCCAAGAGCAGGCGAAAGAGTCAGAGACACCCGCACCCCCACTGTTAGGAGCCCCACAAGAACACCAGAGTGCACAACTAACACATATGTAGAGGACCTAGCATAGCCCCATGCAGGCTTGGTGATTGCTCCTTCAGTCTCTGTGAGCCTCTATGAGCCCTGCTAAGTTGATTCTGTGGGTTGTGTTCTCATGGTGTCCTAGATCCCTCTAGTGCCTACAGTGAAAGATCATCTTTATGATAAACTTTAAATGGGATCATAAAGTACAAGATTAATCCTCCTTGCACTGTCATGTTACTTTGTATATTCTTATATATATATCTTTTGTGTATGTAACCCATAGTAAGTAAAAATGTCATGAGTGGATCATAGGGGATGCTTTTATTCCCATTAATGAGCAAATTCTCTGAGACTTACTTGATGTTTCTGCGCTGACTTTGACTTACATCCTAATGATATATGGAAATTCCTACTGTGTCATTCTTTGGTCAACATTTTATAATGTCTCTAATTTTCAAATGTGGATTTATTATAACTATTTAACATGGTGCTAAGCTACTCTGCTTCAATCTCAGTATCATTAAGTAAGTTAGCAATTTTTTTCTCTCATTGATCATCTGTGCATTCTCTTTAAAATAATCTATTCAGTCAGCACTCAGGAGACAGAGGCAGGTGGAGCTCTGTGAGTTCGAGTCCAGCCTGGTTTGCATAGTGAGTTCCAGGCCAGCCAGACCTTCATAGCAAGGCCTGGTCTCAAAATGAATAAAATAAAAAAAAATCTATCTATTCAGGTTTCCATTTTCATTTTGTCTTATTTGTCATTTAATTATAACAGTTCTTCATATATTCTACCTGTTATACATACACATATATAAAACATAATTATGTATATGCAAATTCTTCTACTTGCTTTACCATTCCCTATAATGACGTTTTAGTTAATAGATATTTTAAATTTTAATGCAGTTCATTAATCAATCTTTTATTTATTCTATACTTTATATTTTTATGTTTAGCAAAAATAAATCTTTGCCAGCTTTGAGCTTATAAAGGAAGTCTAACACATTTTCTTCCAGAAGTTTTAGTGCTTTATGTAATCACATTTAGATTTACAGTCATTCTGGAATTGATTTTTGCATATGGAGTGAGGAATGTGTCAAGACTCAGCATTTTTTGATGTGAGTATCTGGTTGACTTGCCATCAGTAACTGAAAGGACTCTTCTTTCCAAGACATGCTAGTCATCTTTGAGATGAGTCAAGTAACTGTCTGAGAACACACTCTCCTTCAGAGTCTCTATCTGCTTCCATAATTTATTAGTCTATCATACAGTGTCACCACATGGCCTTAATTAGTATAGCTTTCTACAAAGTTTTGTATCTGGTGATAAAGTTCCTCCAGTTTTGTTTTTCTTTTGTGGACTTATGCATTCCTAGCCATCACATTCTTACATATATTTTAGAATGAGCTTAGTAATTTACAAGCACATTGTAGGATTTCCTTAATTTATAGATCAATTTGGAGATAATTGGTATTGTTTCCTTTCTAACGATAGTAATATAAAAAGCCTCATTCACTTTGAGGACTGTAATTTCTCTCAGTGTTTGAGGTTTTCTGCCTTGATATCTTATTCACAGGAGCTTATGGATCTTGACGACAAGGTAAATGGTATTTTATGAAAAACTTGCTTGCAATTAGATCTATCATTATCTAGAAATAATGATAATATATATTGAATTTGTGTTTAGACACTTCAGTAAATTGTTTTGATTCTATTTTAATCATTTTTGTGACTTTTGTATATACATAATTATGTTAGTATGAATGGTGACTGTTTTTCAGTTTTTAACTAAACTATGTGCATTTTCCTTTTCTTTGGTTTTTCTTTCCATACTGGAGCAAAGAGAGCTTTTTTTTTTTTTTTTTACATTGTCTTACAATGTTGAATAGTTGATGGCAATGGCATTCCTCTGTTTTAAATTTTATTATGAAGGTCCGATAGATCAGTATTAATTTGTCTTAGTTTCTTTTCTGTTTCTGTGATAAAGTAACCTGTCAGTAGCAACTCAGAGAAGTAGGGATTCGTTTTGCTTTGCGTCTCCAGAGGGGCACAGCCCATCACTGTGGGAAGACACAGTGGTAAGAAGGGAAGGTATGGTGGCAGGGGCAGGAGCCTGGGGGGCCACAGTGTGTCCACAATCAAAAAACAGAGAGCAGTAGATGCATGCTAAGCTCACCTCTCCATTTATACAGGTCCAGAATCCCAGCACAGAGCACAACACTGCCCACAGTGGTGAGGCCTTACCACCACATCAGTTAACCTAACCAAGGTAATCCACCACAGGCTAGCCCAGAAACTTACCTAACCTAGATAATCCTTCACAACTATGTCCATCGCCTTATCTCCCAGGTAGTTGCAGATCCTGTCAAATTGCTAACCATCACATAAACATTATTTATTTTAAATATCTTTCATCTTAATTTATTGAATTAGAGTCCATATAGTAAAGAGTGCATATACTAAATATTCATCCTAATTGATGTTTATTTATATAAACAATTTCATAGTCACTATGATATCAAGATCTCGCACATTCCAAAGTTCCAGAAGACTCACATGTGCTTTGCTCTTACTCCTAGCTTAGTGACTGGATCAAACTAATACTGAGTAGTGAGGGATCTGACTGAAGGAATCCATATGCCATTTTCTGAGCACAGAAAATGTGGAGAAATGTGAAAGTGAAGTCCGCAGGTACCCAAAGGAAACCTACAGCCTCAGAGGCCACTCTTTCCTTTGGTGCTATTGAAACATCCACATGCAGAGTATAGATGGCTGCAGAGTATAGATGGCTGCAGAGTATAGATGGCTGCTACAATCATCCTGGAATGAGGGTGATCCTCATTCCTGCCTGGAAAACCAGAAGCGCTGTTTCTTGTTTTTCATATAAGACATCAGTGAAAAACAAGTCATTTGTTAATTCTTTGGAATTCTCTACTATGTTGGTCATTTTGGCTTTGGAACTTTCACAGCAAAGTGAACGTCATGGTGTTGAGAGCACAAAGCAAGGAAATCCAGACTTTTTGTGCCGGAAGCAGAGAGTACAGCAGAGGGTTCAGGAATAAAACAGTTTGAAAGGCCCATGTCAAGTCTCATTTCTGTCAATTTAGATGCCACTTCCTACCTTTTGTCAGTACCTCATAGTGAAATTATGCTATGAATTCATCAAAGGGTTGGTCCACTCATTACCTTAGAACTCTCATAATATAGTCATCTCTGGAAAGGACAGAAGAGACACACTTGCAGGTGTGTGTGCTTCATTATTCTCCTGGCCATTTCTTAATCTAATCAAGTTGAAAAAAAATATGATTATATACATCATATATACATAATCGATGATTACAATATCATATGACTATGTATATTATATACATCAGATGTGGCATGTGCACTTGTAAGTGGCAGTGCAGACACAAGGGTTTACTGGCCTGTCAGGCTAGCCTACTTGGAAAACATTAGACCAACAAGAGACGTTGTTTTAGGCAGAAGGTGGATGATGTTGGCAAAAGGACACCTGAGGTCCTGTGGGTAAATCTCCGCTTTACCCACATACATGTGCACTGTACCTCACATGAACCAAAAGCTCATGATATGTTCAACTTACGAGGATGTAATTATGTTGCCTCATGATTTTAGGAGATTCAGCCCACAGTCTTTCTTAGTCCTGTTGCCTTTGGTCTTGTGGTGCAGCAAGGCACAACAGTGAGTAGTATAAGTGGGACACACTGCTTCCTAATGGCAGCTGGGAAGCAAAGAGAAAGTGCAGCATGAACCTTAAAAGTTCTTATTAGTAAGAACAAACCTGAAGCCAGGTATTGGGGTGAATGCTGGAAGATCAGAGAAGCAGAACAACCCACAGCTTCCTCACCTCGCCAATTCCTCAGCTGATCCTGTTTCCTCAGGCTGGAAGCCTCTGAGTCCTCATCCAGAATGGATCTCAGCTGAACTGCTGCTCAAAAGCCTAAAAGCTTAACTAGCCTAGTTCCTGGTTTTCACGCCTTATATACCTTTCTGCTTTCTGCCCTTACTTCCTGGGATTAAAGGCATGTGTCACCATGCCTGGCTGTTTCCAATGTGGCCTTGAACTCACAGAGATCCAGGCAGATTTCTGCCTCTGGAATGCTAGGATTAAAGGCATGAGTGCCACCATTTTCTAGCCTCTGTATCTAGTGGCTTGTTCTGCTTCTCTGATCTTCCAGCGTTCACCCCAATAACTGGCCTCAGGTTTGATTTAATTAATAAGACCTTTTAAGATATGGGCTACAAGAAAGAGCAGAGGCCAAGTTCCTAACACACCCTTGTAGCTGGAGAGTTTCTCTCCAGCTCTTGCCAAGCCCCGCCAGTCCTGGAGCCCACTTATAAAATAAACATACTGACTCTTATATTATTTAAACCGTTCGGCCATTAGCTCAGGCCTACCATTGTCTGGCTCTTACTCTTATACTAAGCCCATTTTTGTTAATCTATATGTCGCCACATGTTTCGTGGCTTTACCTGTTGCCTCTACATGATGCTCCCTGGACGGCAGCTGGTGTCTCCCCTCCCTGCCTTCCTGTCCTTTTCTTTCCCCTCTCTGTTAGTCCCGCCTATACTTCCTGCCTGGCTACTGGCCAATCAGTGTTTTATTTATCAAACAATCATCCATAACACACTCTCCCATTGCACCCTATCACATGAGACATTCAACTTGGTCTCACCTCTTAAAGATCCTGTTACCTCCCAGCAGCACCATGGACTAGGAATCAAGCTTTTGACACATAGACCTTTGGGGAAAACTTATACAAACCATTGTAACAATTTGTAACTTTTCACACCGCATTCTTAGGCTGGTGGCACTTATTTGTGTATGATATTGAAAATTCCTGGTGACATGAGGATTCTTCATTTTGTTCCTGATGCAAAGCAAACATTTTAATATTTCACTATAATATATTAAAATTTCTCTGTTTACAAAGACTTTGTACCATGTGTATTTGTTGATTTATTGCTGCATAACAAAATACTTTAGACATTAATGACTTCAAACAACAATGGGTTTGGGAACATGTTTAGGTGTGATTCTGATTTGAGTTTCATGGTGCTAAAAACACAGTATCAACTAAAGCTGTACTCACGTTGAAAGACTTTCTTGGTGATGGATTACTGGCTCTCAAACTGACTCACACATGGGCTGCAAGTTGATGCTGATGTGGACATTGGGCAGAGTCTTCTCACCTTTTCTGTAGGCTTCCTATGGGATTGTTTGCATATGCTTACAATACAATAACAACCTTTGCTCAAGTGGACTACAAAAGGACAGCAGGGTAGAAATCAAAATGTTTTTATGTTAAACTTGACTCACATCTTTTTTTTCTACAATGGTCTGAGTGTACAGATCTACCTGACACAATGTGAGAGACAATGAATGAAATGTATGGGAAGTTGCTTTCTACTGAGCTCCTGAACCAAGCACCAGAAAATCAAGGCTTTAGAGAATGAAGCCACTCTTACTGGTGCTGCAAAATCAAACTGAATATAGCAACAGAGCAGTTTTCCAAGAACCAGAGAATTGAAAGCAACCAATTGTAAGATGCTTAGCCAGCTCAGACCAGTGATACAGTCTCCTCTACTTCAACCTTATCAGTAAACAATTTCACAATGACTCATTGATTTCTTGTTCCTTATTCCTGCTTCATACAACTTTTCTATGAAAATGACTTCAAGGTATTCCTAAGTAAAATAATGGATTAATCCAAGAAGGGAGGAACCATGGGATCTGAGTAACAATGGTGACCTGAATAGTAACAATGATAATTTCAGTGACCTAGTCCATCAATAGTCAAGTGTTATAGAATATCTCTGTAAAAGTCCCAAAGAGCAGATAGTTTGATTAAGAAAGAGAATGAAGGGCTCCAGGAATTTGGTAAGTGATAAAAAGAAGTTTTATGTATGTAGGCTATATTTATGAGATACTAGGTTGGATTTACACCATATAAAATAAGGGAGAAAGTGATATAGACACTACAAGATGGGGGAATTAACGAGACAGAATTTTCCAAATATTGACTGAAGCAAAAGGAGTATACCTTTACGCAATGGATAAAAGAAAACATCTACTGTACTGGATGCCTATTGGAGAATGTAATTGAATATGCTTCTTGGCCAAAGTGGACTACATTAAAAATAACTTTGGCATGCAGCAGGCAGAGGAGAGAGAAGTATTAATACTGTTGAAAAGGGGTCAAATATATAATTGTTGAAGACAGAGGTTTCTCTATATATTAAAATTTCAGAATATCTGAGATAAAGCAAATATGAAAAGGAGGGAAAAGGAGAATTATGTGACTTCAATATTATCTCATGTCATGTAATCTACTCCATATTTTCAAAAGTAAATACATCAATAAACACAGCTTGTTCTGGTTTGCTGCAATGTCATTGTGATAAAACACTGACCAAAAGCAACTTGGGGAGGAAAGGACTCATTTCATCTTGCAGAGGACAGTTCATCATTGGGGGAAGTCAAGGCAGGAATCCAGAGGCAGGAATTGATGCCGGGGCTATAGAAGACTGCTTCATGACTTGCTTATGTGACTTGTTCAGCTTGCTTTTTTATACCACCTAGGACAGTGGTTCTCAACCCTCCTAATGCTGTGACCCTTTAATACAGTTCCTCATGTTGTGTTGACCTTCATTCACGGAATTATTTTCGATGCTATTTCATAACTGTAATTTTTCTACTGTTAAGGATGTAAATATTTTTGGAGATAGAGATTTGCCAAAGGGGTCACATCACACAGGTTGAGAACCACTGACCTGGGACTTCCTGCCCAGAAGTGGCACCACAAGTTTTAAGATGGTCCTCCCACACCAACCATTAATAAAGAAAATGCCCCACGGACTTGCCTACATGCCAATATGATGGTGGTAATTCCTCAGCTGAGGTTCACTTTTCTTATGTGGCTCTAATTTGTGTTATGTTGATAAAAACTAAACAGCACACAAATTGAAATACATTTTCTTGAGTTATGGGGATAGCCATTGGCTTATGTAAAGCAGAGGAAATGAGTCAAGAAATCCCATGTGTCTGTGGCCAGTCATTCCATTTCACCTTGACAGTAATGTCTAAATGCTCAGAATAGCCACTACCTATAGATAAAACATTGGTGACTCTGAAACTTCCCTGCATCCCTTTGTTCATTTTACTTCTTTTTTTTTTTTTTTTTTTTTTTTTTTTTTTGGTTTTTCAAGACAGGGTTTCTCTGTGTAGCTTTGCGCCTTTCCTGGATCTCGCGCTGTAGACCAGGCTGGCCTCGAACTCACAGAGATCTGCCCGGCTCTGCCTCCCGAGTGCTGGGATTAAAGGCGAGCGCCACCACCGCCCGGCTCATTTTACTTCTTACACAAGGTTTTTAGAATCTTATTTTTCAAAGAAAGACTTGAATGGTCTGACTCATGATGGCTTTTGGAATTGATAAAGAGCAAAGCCCTGCTGGTCATAAGGAGAGTGAGCATGAAGGTTGGCAATTCTAAGTGATGCTTATCTGAGTGACAGATACCAACACCACAGACAAGTTGAATAAAAAACTGAAAGAAAAATGTTGGTAATTTGATCTACTTTCAGAATACAGGACCACTGGAAATATCATGAACACGTTCCATAGTGACTCCCTATGTTCCAGAGCACTGTGATGGTGTGTGCATAGAATTCATTGACAGCCAGATGTGTTGGGACAGCATGACAACATAGAACTACCTGGGGTAGGCTGACTTTTGTACATGGGTCTGTTAACAAGTCCAGAATTTATCAATGGTCAAAATGTTGACGATATCTGAAGACAGTTTCAGCTTTTCTGGTGAAGCTAACCTTTAATGGTGATGCAAATCCATGATCTGTGGCTAAGCAGACTGTAACAGGACACAGCCAAGTGAGGCAATGATGTTTCAGGGGCCATCAGCATGGCATAGGATAGGATTTGATGAAAGCTACATGCCTGTTTCAGGAAGGCATCCACATTTGCTTGGAGTCTATGATTTTCTATTGTTTTTACTTTTATGAGAGATTCTTCATACTATCTATCAATGTACTAGCTTTCCACATCACTCCTGAAATTTGTATGAATGTGAATGTCTTCCTTGGGGTAGCTAGGGCAGTACATTATTTGCCCTCCAACCTCCAAGAATAAGCGTGCTTTAACATACATAACATACATTACAGAATATCTTAGCTTTCTGTATGAAAGGGATTGAGAGTTGTTTTACCAAAGAAGCTTAGTCAACACACACAGAGGCCTGGGCAGGTCTATTAGCATCTCAGAGGATCAAGGGCTACAACAGGTTTAAATGAATAAAGCCACAAGGTACATTTCAGAAAACTGCTTGGAATGAAAATCAATTCTGTATTTGAACTGAATTCAAATAAATCTATCTGTGCATCTGCACTCCACACAATACCATAGGATTTCTACTAACTACTTGCAAGAAAGTCTTATTTAATTGTATCCCCCAGAATCACATGCACTTACCATTTGTGATGAACTGCAAAGTCCAGCCTAAGACACTTAGAGAAAATTTTTTTTAAGCTCAAAAGTTACAAATACTGATCTTCTATTTTTTCCCAGGTTCTATACAGGTACAATTACTAAAATTCTAGATTTATAAGTTTACTTATTGTCTTTAAAGGTGACTTAAATAACTTGGTAATAATAAATAAAATGTAGCATCAAATTAATCAGTCAAAGAGGCCAACACACCAAATATTGTTTTGTGTACATTTGGGTTTCCATATATTGATGGAATAAAGGGCATTTTAAGGGAAATCAAGGCACGTAATAAATTAGAATTAGTATTCAGTATTAAAAAACATTTTTATTTTCTCTGAATCTTAAGATGGGACATGATAGTGGATATTGTCATGCTTGAACGACACAGTGCAGATGAAAGATTGATAAACTTAAAAGAGTCTACATAAAGTAATAAGCCACTAAAAAAGGGGCATAAGCAAGATATGTCATTATGAGGAAAACACAAGTTTATAGGAGCTGAATTTTATCCTTCAAGAATATATCTATTTGCTTCTCTAGATTCAGGACAAAAACTTTATTATTCCTTATTTAAATAACAAAAGACAAATTATTCATTTTATTTATTATTTATATTTTAATTGATTTATTTGTGTGTGTGTATGTATGTATTTTGGGGTGAGTGCATTTGGAAGTCAGAGGACAACTTGTAGGTGTCAGTTCTCTCCTTCCCATGTGGGTTTTATGGACTGAACTCACAAACTTGGGCTTGGTGGAAAACACTGTTACCCACTGAATCACCTTGTTAGCCCCTTTCTGTTTATTTTTAAAGTTAGTATACAAAATAGTGAGCTTCATTATAATTTTTGTTTGTTTGTTTGTTTTGGTTTCTTTGAGACAGGGTTTCTCTGTGTAATTTCCCTGGCTGTCCTAGAACTTACTCTATAGACCAGGCTGGCCTTGAACTAACAGAGATCTGCTTGCCTCTGCTTCTTGAGTGCTGGGATTAAAAGTGTGTGTAGTGATATATATTGAACCCTAATAAACTTGCCTGGGGATCGGAGGACAGAGCCAGCCACTAGATTAGACATAGAGGCCAGACAGTGGTGGCACACACACTTAATCCTATCACTCAGGAGGCAGAGATCTGGATCTCTGTGAGTTCAAGGCCACACTGGAAACAGAGGCAGGAGTGGTGGCACACACCTTTAATCCCAGTACCGGGAAGCACACACACCTTTAATCCCAGGAAGTGATATGGCTGGGTGGAGAAAGGTATATAAGGCTGAGGAGACAGGAACTAGAGAAGTTTACCTGAGGCCCTTTTGGGTGAGGACTTAGAGGCTTTTAGTTCAGGGAAACAGGATCGGCTGAGGAGTTGGCAAGTTGAGGTTGGCTGTGGCTTGCTCTGCTTCTCTGATCTTTCAGCTTTCACTCCAATATCTGGCTTTGGGTTTTTTTTTTATTATTATAAGATCATTTAAGATTCGAACGATAGGCATGTGCCACCAGCACCCGGTGGTTCATTATGGTATTTTAAGGTTCACAGGTCATTCATCATCTTATTCTTAGTCATGTTTTTATTTCCTTTTTAATGTTTATTTATTTATTCTCCCCCCCCCCGTGTGTGTGTGTGTGTGTGTGTGTGTGTGTGTGTGTGTGTGTGTGTGTGTGTGTGTGTTTGCATGTGTATGGTCCTATGGGCCATGATGCATGTGGAGGTCAGAGGACAACTGTTCTCAGTTGTTTCTTTTCCTCCACCATGTGGGTCCCAGGGCTTAAGCTCAGTTCAACAAGCTTGGTGCAGGTGCCTTTGCCTGCTGAGTCATCGCAAAGTCCTCCATACTTTCTTCTTAGTCATACTTTTCCAGTTGCCCTCACTTACCCACAACGTCCCCTTTGTTCTGGTCCCCTACATCTCTCTAAATACATATCCTTTGCATTCATGGAATGTGTATTCCATTGTTCTCACCTTTATACCTTTTAAATCTCTCAAGATCTCTTCTTCCTGTTTCAGAGTCTTCTTTCTATGTTCATCACACACACATACACACACACAAGCACACATATCTATAAAAATTTAAATCTATGGTCTGCATATGAGATAATAGACACAGTTTTTGGTTTTTTTTTTGAGTCTTATTTTGCTTAACATTATATGCTGTTATAAAATAGAATGGGAAGAATCCCTATGAAACTCATTCTCCAATGCCTGCATTACCCTGATACTTAACTCTGATGAAAAAAACATGAAGCAGGAATATTATAGATCACTTTTCCTGATGAACATAGAGTGAATCTTCTTTCAGTGTGTAGACCCTGGTAGACTGACTACATTCCAGTGGATATTCCCACACCTAATAGTTAGCAATGGCACAAGTGGACTTGATGGGTTATTAAAAATAAAAAGACATGAAGTTGAGGGTTAGAAAGTTCGGTGGGTCTACGGAGATTTAGGAAAAGGACTGCAGTGTGAATTGATTAGAAAACATTGTGTGAGAAATTTAAAGAAAAATAAAAATTGATACACACACATATAAAAGATTATATATCATGATCAAATTAGATTCATTTCAGGGATATGAGTTTAGTTCTTTACACTAAAATCAACAAGTGTGAGTCATTACCTGAATAGCCTTAAGGATAGAAATCACATGATCCTCTCAGTTGATACAAAGAAGCCTTCAACAAAGTTCAACATCTTTTGATGAGAAAAGCACTAAAGAAACCAGGAATAGAAGGGGTGCACCTCAGCATGATAAAGGTTGAGTTGAAAAACCTGTAGCCAAAATCATAGTAAATGGGAAGACCCAAGAGTGTTATCTCCAAAACCTGGAATGAGGCAAGCTGCTCACTCTCTCTTCTTATTCAATTGCAGATGACAAGATCCTATACTTGAAAGACTCTAAAGACACCATTAGAAAATTCTCGACCTGATGAACACTTGCAGCAATGTAACAGGACATAAAATCAATGTACAAAATCATCAAGTTTTCTGTATACTAGTAATGAATGAGTCAAGAAAGAAATCAGAGGGGGAAATCCCATTCACAATAGCTTAAACAATACCTAAGTATAAACCTAACCAAAGAAGTGTGGTACCTCTGCAAAGCAACCTCAAGATTCTGAAGAAAGAAATTAAAGAAGATACTAAAAGATGGAAACTTCTTCAGGTCATAATAGGCAGAACTAATGTTGTGAAAATTGGCTACATTATTGAAAGCAAGCTACAGACTTCAGTGTAATCCTGATGAGAATTCCAATGACATTCTTCACAGAATTAGAAAAATAAAATAATCCTTAAAGTCATATGGAAGCACAAAGGGCCCTGAATTCTTAAAGCAACCCTCTTCAGTGGAGGAATCACAATAACCAATCTCAAATTATATTATGAAGCACAGGGAAAAGAGAAAAACAAAACAGCATGCTACTGGCACAGAAGCAGACATGTAGATCAATGGAATGAAAAGAAAGATGCCAAAATAAACATACACAGTTACCACCACTTCATTTTGTCAAATCTGATAGAAATATCCATTGGAGAAGAGACAGTCTCTCTAACAAATGGTGCCGGAAAAACCAGATTTCCATACACAGAAGAATGAAACTAGACCCGTGTCTCTTATCCTACATGAGAATCTATCAAAATGGATCAAAGACTTAATGTAAGGCCTGAAACTGTGAGACTTCTAGAGGAAAACACACATAAAATACTTCTAAATAGTGTAGTTGTATGTTTCTCAGGTCCACTCAGCTCGCAGAGTCCCATGGCCCACTTATAAAACAATCATTCAGAAGCTTATATTAATTATACCTGCTTGGCCATTAGCTCAGGCTTATTACTGACTAGCTCTTACATTTAAATTAACTCGTAATTCTTATCTATGTTTAGCCACGTGGCTTGGTACCTTTTCTCAGTTCTGCCTCATCATCTCGCTTCCTCTGTGTCTGGCTGGCGACTCTTGACTGAACCCTCCTCTTCCCAGAATTCTTTCTGCTTATTCCGCCTATACTATACTTCCTGTGTGGCTACTAGCCAATCAGCGTTTTATTTATCAACAAATCAGAGCAACACGTATTCTTAGCATATAGAACAACATCCCACAGCAAAATAGATATTGATGAGGATTTTCTGAATAGGATTCTAAAAGTACAGGAAATAACCTGGAGAGTTGATAAACAGGATTACATGAAACTCAGACACTGCTGCACAGAGAAGGACACAATCACTAGTCAAGAGGAAGCCTTCACAATGCAGGGGGTGGGGGGGGCAGCACTTGCCAACTGTACATCAAATAGTTGTTAATATCTTGGATAAATAAAAATTGCAAAGACTTAACACCAAACCCCACAACATATCCAATCAGTAACTGAGCTAATGAACTGAATAGACAGTTCTCAAAAGGGAACTACAAATGGTCAGTAAAAACATGAAAGTGTTTGTCATCCTTAGTCATTAGGGAAAATACAAATTAACAGCCTTTAATAGGCTGAGTTAGCCCAGTCAGAACTGCTATCAGCAAGAAAACAAGTACCAAATGTTGATGAAGATGCTTTGAAAAAGGGGAACCCATACACACTAGTGGTAGGAATGCCAATGGAGTTAGATACTATTGAAACCAGAATGGTGGTTCCTAAAAACATCCAAAATGCAACCACCACATCAAGTCCATGAGGTATGCACCCATAAAACTCTAACCCAATATACCATGGAAATTCTTGCATGTTCATGTTTATTGTTGTACTAGTAAGAATATCCAGGAAATGGAACAGCCCAGATATCCATGGACAGATAAGGATAAAGATAATATGGTACATATACACAGTGTACCTCGAAAGAAAAGTGAATGTCTCTTTGCCATCAAGAAAACTTCCTTTTGCAACGGACAGAGCCCATGACAGAAAACTATAATCAATCAAAATGTAGAGTCATACAGCCCAGTCCCCAGTGGGTATATCTACAAAACACTCCAGCACCTAATGTTCAGAAAACATTGCAGAAGAGAGGGTGGGAAGATTGTAAGAGCTGGAGGATCAGGAAGTTTGCAATGAGATTGTGTCTCCTAGTAACACAAGAAGCTATACCCATAAAGTTTCAGCAATGTGACTTCCCAAATGTGAGCTGAACGAAGATGACACCAATGGACATGCCAAACTAGATGGGAAAAGCCCAGGAGGTCCCAGCCCTAAATGAAGAACCACAGGCAACTAAGGAAAGCTGGGAATAGGAGAGGTGGTCCTCTCCAGGGAAGAGCACATCAATTGGTTGTCCAGTGCCAAATGATTATCCCTGAAAACTTACACACAAATAACAGTATATGGATGCAAGAGGTTATATTTAGGAATATATGTATATGCAAATACACAAATGCAAACAATAATAGTAAAAAAGGAGGCCAGGAATTTGAAGGAGAATGGGGAGTAGTATATGCAAGGGTTTGGAGGGAGAAAAGTTGTAACTGAATTATAATCTCAAAAATAAACCACAACAAGGAAAAGAAAAGAGAAAACCATGGCAGACACAGGGAAATGAATGAAACTGGAAATCATTATGTTATGCAAAGTAAGCTATGCTCAGAAAGACAGACACTCTAGCCAGAAGTCTCTCTCCCACCCAGTCCCACAGCCTCTCAGTCCCAAATAAACACACAGAGGCTTATGTTAATTACCAACTGTTTGGTGTATGGCTCAGGCTTCTTGCTAGCTAGCTCTTACAACTTAATTCAACCCATTCCTATTAATCTATGTTTTGTCACGTGGCTTTGTCACATTACCTGTTCTCTCACATATTACTTACTTCTCCTGGTGGCGGCTCAGAAAGTCTGCCCTGACTCTGCCTTTCTTCTCTCTCTGTCTCTCTTGGATTTCCTACCTGGCTCCATTCTACCCTGCCATAGGCCAATGTAGCTTTATTTATTAACCAATGGGAGCAACACATAGTCATAGCATATAGAAAGACATCCCACAGCAAGACATTGCATGTTTACTCTCATATTCAGAACCCAAATTTAAAATTATGTATCTCTGTGTGTCTTTGTGTATATGTGGTATGTGTGTGTGTGTGTGTGTGTGTGTGTGTGTGTGTGTTTAGGTTATGAAGCTGGATAAGGGATCATGAGAAGGGAGGAAAGATCTTAAGGGCAGTGTGAGAAAATAGAGTGGAAACTAGAATTCAAGTAATAAGAAAGTATAAGGAAGCCTAACTAGGGGGAGAAAGGGAAACATTCTGAAGGGTGCAGGGTATAAGGGAAGGAAATGGAGGAAAGGAACAGATTATAACAAGTTGTAATGACAAGTATGCCACAATGAAACCCATTACCTCAGTATTAACCTAAAAATCAATTTAAAAAGAAACACATCAAGTACATGTGTGTCAATTTGTTTGCATACCTACACAATACACATTTATATAAACATATGTGTAATTTTTGAAATTTTATAGTCATAATCTTTTTTCTTCTTATCTTACCTTGCTTTATATTTTTAAACTTACTTTTATTCACGTGCATGTGTGTACATCTGTGTGAGTGTATGCCACATGAATGCAGGTGCCCAACGAGGCCAGAAGAGGGCCTTTGACACTTTGAATCTGGAGTGGGTACTGGTAACTGAACTGGGGTTCTCTGTTATAGCAGCAAGTGCTCTTAATCACTCAGCCATCCCCCAGCCCCTGATTTAAAAAAAAAATAGTGCTAGGTAAAAAACCCAAGGTCTACATGCATACTAGACAAGTACTCTACTATGGAGCTAACTCTAAAACGTTCTTGAATTATTTTTCTGTTAATGACTTTGGATCCATCTGACTTCAATTAGTATCTGTAGCTTCCCCTCATTATTTAGGCCCCATTTGTTTATTACTCTGCAATTTCTCATGGTCTCCTATCTGTTGCTCTAAATTAATGTTCTCTTGTTACCTTTCTGTCATATACAATGCTGTTTTTCCCCTCCAACTTAACACAAGCTAGAGTCATCTGGGAAGAAGGAATTTCAGTTGAGGAGTTGTCTACATCAGGTTGGTCTGCAGGTAAGTCTGTGAAGGTGTTTTCTTGATTAATGGTTGATGTGGGATGAATCAGCCTGTAGCTAGACTTTTCCTGCCTGGCCCACAGTCAGGGCAAATCTCTCTCACCTGCCAGTCCCACAGCCGCTCAGACCCGACCAAGTAAACACAGAGACTTATATTGGTTACAAACTGTATGGCCGTGACAGGCTTCTTGCTAACTGTTCTTACAGCTTAAATTAATCCATTTCTATAAATCTATACCTTGCCATGTGGCTCGTGGCTTACCGGCATCTTCACATGCTGTTTGTCATCATGGCGGCTGGCAGTGTCTCTCTGACTCAGCCTTCCACTTCCCAGCTTTATTCTCCTCCTTGTCCCACCTACACTTCCTCCTGCTTGACTACTGGCCAATCAGTGTTTTATTTACCAACCAATCAGAGCAACACATTTGCCATACAGAACATCCCACAGCATCAGCCTGCTGTGGGTGGTTCTTGATTGTATAAGAAAGGTAGCTGAGTAAGCCAGGAGTAGGAAGCCAGTGAGCAGCATTCTACTATGATCTCTGCTTTAGCTCCTGCCTTCAGGTTCCAGCCTTTGATGATGGAGTGTAAGCAATAAACCAAATAAACCCTCTACCCTTCAAGTTGGCTTTGCTCAGTGTTTTATCACACAAGTAGAAAGCAAGCTAGGACATATACTAATGTGGTCACGTTGCAAACTTGTTAAGTGAGATATGCTATAAAGGGTGTGGTAGCAGAAAACATGGGGAGAAATAAACCAGGCCTTTCCACTTTAAGGTAAATCTCAACAAAAATGTTTGCATGTAATTCATTTATGGAGGATGAGTGGTTATGTATACAAACATCCCTTTACGGCCCCCTTTGTGTTTTAAATATGTAGCAAATCAATAGGTTTGATAGAGAAATATTTGGAGATTTGAGAAATAAATTGAAGTTGTATTTTTTATGAACAAAAAAAAATGAGGTTTAAGCAGTTATTCATCCCTCAGATGAAAAACAATCTCCTAGAAAATCGACATGGGTATCTGACACCATAATGGACTTGCAACCACCCAGAAATATAGCTCTGATTTGCTATGTATCAAAAGTCTCTTGGGATTACATCCACAGTTTTTAAATTTATGAGGATAATACAGAAAAACGGAGCATCTGTCAGATTGTTGTAAACTATTGGCTTGAGGTAGTTCATATTTCAACATAGGATTACAGCACATTTCTTTCGATGATGTCACATCTTTATGAAACTGGTTATCATTGATTGCTGTGATGAAAATCAATAAAGAGCAGGAAATGAGGTGGCAGTGGCCAGTCTCATTCTCAGGTCTGGAAGCCCACAGTCACTTAGGTGTCTAGAAATTTGAAAATTGTGGTTGTTTAAAAGTTAAACAAAGTAGTAATTTTCTCTTAATTTATTGGTATTTTGTGTTTTTAAAAGGCAACTATATTCTTCAGTCATGAATTATTAAGATTTTGTTTTTGGAATGACTAAATCTTAAAACATTTTAGAATTGGCATGGGACTGTCCAATGCAGTAAAAGTATTATTGGTGATCTGAGGGTCTGTGAACCAAGGAAGTTTGGAACCTTCTAAATCAGTGTTTGCTTTCTGAAGCTGGTGAATCTTTAAGTCTGTTTTTTTTTCTCTATAAACAATAAAGGAAAAAAGTGACACTCTCAGAAATTTATTTGATTTGTCTACACATGGACACACATATGATAACTGGGTTTGTGGCTAAATCCCCCAGTTTCTTAGTTCCCCAGTCTTTAACCCAACAGTGAACTAAAAAATAGTTGAGTAGCAGATGAGTCTATCCACCATTAATTACCACTTGTAGAATGATATTTGTGAGGCTACACTTTGATAGACATGGAGTTTAAAAAAAAAACAACAACCCTTGAAGGAACCTTCCAGCCACAGAGTTCTGAGAAGTCTAGGGTACAGGAGATGCAGAGAGCCCGTTCATTCCACTTGGTGAAGGAATTGAAGCATGACAGTGTGAAATATGATTCTTGAATCAGCCCAACAGTGTGATATTTATCTTTAGCCACATCTTCCCTGAAGGATTGTTAAAATGACCTTGAATCTCTGGCAATATCTAGCAAGTTATAAACTATCTCTCCCTTGACTTCCAATAAAGGAGAATTCATTCTTCAATGTGTAGCTCAATGTCCTGTGCCTTCCTAAGTCTTTTCTCAGTGTTCTGTATTTAACTCTTCAGGCTTGTATTTATGAATCCATTTATATCACTATCATGGTCAATTGTTCTAATGAGCCCAGTAATCTTAAGAATGGCCCAAACCTTCTTCTTTGGTGGAAAACACATACCAATAGATTTTGACTGTTGTCCATTGTAGCATGTGTTAATTTTATGAGATTCACAGGAAAGGTTATCCCATAACCCAATGGTGTCAATAGATGAGGCCATACCTGGTTTGGCCTTCCTCACATTGGAGAAAAACCAATATCTGATTCTGTGTTAGGCACTAGCAGAGCACTGTGTGCTCCAACATGTCAATCAGCTAAGGTCTATTGTAGTTGGGTTACACTAACATTCTTGTATTGAAGTTGGAAGGCTAGGGGTGGCCTGACCTTGTCGATTCACTTCACTGAAAACCTACTGCAGCTGTCTATGACATTAATAATACAGTATAAATTACCCACTATGGCTGTGCACTGAATACTATTTATTTCTATCCTCCATTCGATTATTCCTTGAGCACCAATCATATGCCAACTCCTTCAGATACTTTAGTGAAGAAAATTAAGATCCTTTTTCTCATGGGGCTAATATCTGAACATGAAGACAAAATAAACAGTAAGTTATAATCTAAATATGTGAAATAAATAACAAGTTCAGGCTGAGAGAGAGAGAGAGAGAGAGAGAGAGAGAGAGAGAGAGAGAGAGAAGAGAAGAGAAGAGAAAAGAGAAGAGACAGACACAGACAGACAGACACACAGAGAATAAAACCAGAAAAAGTGGGAGAAGATAGTACCAGCCAGAAGCTGGCAATTGTATGTGTCAACAAGAAAGGGGCAGTAATTGTTTTTCTATGTAGACCAGGTAACTTCAGCTTTGTGGGTCATAGAATCTCAGAAACAAAGGTGCACGCTGTCCATGGTACAAAGGAAGCCACTGACATCTTTAAATGAATCTGCTTGACTGTGCTTTAATCGAACTTTTTTTTTTTCTACAAAAATAAGCTCCTGAACCTATACAAATCTTACAAAATATATACAAAAATTTGACCCCTGAACCATGATGTATTGGCTGCTGGACTGCAGTATTAAAGCAGTAAATTCTCTTTGGGGTATGCCTCTCTGAGAAAAAGGATATTTCATGCTGCCTTTCTGGGACTACACTGCATTCTTATTGGGCTTCATTGTGTCTGTAACCAGCATCAAGTTTGGTCCTATTTTTGGCCTTGATGTTAGCTGGTCTCACTTCTATGTCTACCCGCAATGCTTCTTCTAGGTTATGGATTTCCATCTTCATGAAATTCTCAAGTTATATGTCACCAAGCAAAATGTCATCTTATATGACATTTCTGACAACCATCCAAACTGCTGCCCCCAACTCAAACTTCTATTGATCCCATTGCCCAGTATGGTCTTGACTGGGACATTACCACCGTGTAAGCAGGTTTCCTTTATGCTTTGGTTTTCTCTCTCAGAAGTTTCATGAGAATAGCCAACAGGTCTCTTGTCTAAGTCTCCAAGATATGCTCAGAAAATAAAAGTGTCTAGTGTATAGTCAATATTCCATAAATAGCTGTTAGATGGATGAGAGTGAACGACGTTTCCGAAGAGCCAGCCAGCATTCTGTAAACAACAGTGTTTCGTTACTACAAAAGTTATAGCTAAGATCTGAATTGTCCAAGGAAGGTACAAATCCACATGTTTATGTTAAATTTCTAAGTTAAAAAAGTTAATCCAACAGTATATTTTTCTTGTCAAATGCTGTATTTCTATAAGCTGCTTACCTGGGACATGTGCTGTATACTTTCAGGGACACACAGAGTTTCTTCTGTGCTTTACTATGAAAGGTGACTTTTGCTGCTTTAATATTTCTTCATGCATACAGTATACTTTGATCAAAATGGTTCTACTTCTTCAATTCCTCCCAGATCCTCCCCTTACTCCCTATCCATTCAACTTCATAGTCTTTCACTCTCCTTCCCTCCACCAAAAAAAAAAAAAAAAAAAAAATCAACCAAACAAAACAAGGAGGTCACAGTAAACAAAAAGTGCACGAGTGTGCACAGAGACACAAAATGCATGCACGCTGGCAAGCACAACACAACACAACACAACCCACAATGGAGTCTGTCTGTGTTTGCCAACTACTTTTGGGCCTGCGGCCTGCTCAGGTGAGTTACTACTATCTTTAATGACACTCCATTGATGAAATCTGCTTCCCTTTCCCAGCAGGTATCAAGTGCAAATAGATTCTTGACTAGAGAACTTTCTGTCCACTTCCCCTTCTCCGTGCTGGGAACCTGTCTGGCTTGAACCTGTGCAAGCCTTGTGCATGCTGCCAGAGTCTCTGTGAGTTCATGTGTGCTTCAGGCCTACTGTGTCTGGAAGACATTGTTTCCTTGGAATCATCCACCACCTCTGGCTCTCCCAATCTTTCTGCCTCCTCTTTCCCATAGATCCCTGACTGTTACTTGGAGCAGTTTGATAAATATATCCCATTTATCTCTCACTCTCTGTACATCATCCAGTTGTGGGTCTCTGTGTTAATTATTATCTACTGCAAGGAGAAGCTTATCCTATGAGGGTTCAGTGATGCTCTTATCTATGAGTATAACAATATGGCATTAGGAGTCATGTTATTGCTTTGTTCCTTTAGTAGAATAACAGTAGTGAGTGGAAATGTGACATTAGATGACAAAAGGCCAATAGCTGGTTAGTGGCACCATACTTCTTACCTTCAGACATACACTTTTGTACTTAAAAGAACTACATAGATCAAAGCTATGTTTTGTTCTACAAGTAATATGTTTTATCAAGGTAAAATATTCACATACCTGGTGAATAAACTTTGGGAAATGATGTCAGCTCACAGGATTTCTTTTTACTGGCAATGCCTAGTTGTTTTTACTACAGCAGGGTGGAATTCCTGTCTATGAATTCTTGAGCTATGTGGCATAATTTTAAAGTACTACGAAAGTAAGAAAAGACTGTATCTTATTGATTCAGTAATGTACCTCTGAGCATTGTGCTTATTTTTGGCAGATATTCAATAAATATGTATTGTTTTAATAAATGAATAGAGTCTATACTGACAATGATATGTGGAAAATGTGAGTAAACTAAAATAAAACTATTTTGTGTAATTTTGTTTTATTGGAGAAACAATTTTACTCAAGCCAGAAATGTTGAAAATCTAATATTTTAATGCAAATTCAATATATATTATAATAGTTGAATCTGTAATGAATGAAAACATATAATGACCCAAGGGTCCCAATCCTGAATGTGCTATAAAGTGCTAATCACAGTATTTATTGTGATGTTTACTGAATACCAAGATTCTATACTTATTATTAATGTGCATGTTAAAAAGAAAGTGATGCTTTATCTCCCATTTTTTGGTTACAATTTATATTCCTGTTGAGAGTCACATGGGTACTGAAGAGCCATATCAGGGCTAATCTCCAAGTCAGGTTCTCTTCAACTGCTTTGAGCATGGCTGATATTTCAGAGAAATTAAACAGTGAAAGCCCAGCTCTGAGAGTGTTGGTAGTAAGATAATCTCTTTCACTTCCTAGTTCCTGTAAAAGCATGCCAATATTGGTTAAGAGCAATTATCAAAGGCCTGCCTATCTGTTAAACAGTTAACAGATGTTACCATGTAAATGAAAACACCCTGTTTTGCTCTTTGGTACCATTCTGTCTTTACCATTTGCTTAGTTCTCTTGGGTCATTTACATATCAATATTTCCAGAGTTATGTCAGTAGGTCTGACATCATCTGGAGTATAAATCTTCCTTCCATGCTGCTCTGCCTCTGTGACTGATGCCTATATTGTGGCACAGTTGATAATATTGAGAAACTGGAGTTTCTTTTTCTCTATCAGTGATTTTATCTGTCAGTTCTTAAAATGGTGACACAGGGAAATGAGAATTAAATTGTTTTTGTCAAAGCACAAGGCCTTTAGAAGTGAATAAAAATAAGCCAGCCAGCATTACAGTCTCTTGAGCACTTTATTTGTTATAAAGACAAATCCATAGCACACAATGGCACCTTCTTACTTCCAACATCCAGGATTACAAACAATTACCTCATAAAATGGTCTCAGCTTTTTAATGTGTTGTTTTAGATATTATTGAAACCTTATAAAAACAAGACTTGCTACAAACAGGATTGGTGTTCAATGTATATTAAATGAGGTCAGATAATTAAATTCAAAATAATTTATAAATATTCAGATAAGAAAATTGAAATTACAAAAGCATATTTTGGTCAACATTAAACTGAATTACAACTGTGTGTGGTTAATGCTTATCTACACAGCTAAATTTTTGTTAAAATACAGTTTTAGTTATCAAATAGTCTACCTCATTCTCCCGTACAATCACCTACTTCATTGGTAACACTCAGTACACAATTCATCCAGAAACCACCCATTTTACTCTAGTCCAGCTGGAATGCACACACTTCTGTCTCAAAGATGCAGCCCACAAAGTGCCATCATCCCCTGGCTACAAAATAAAATACAATATTTAAAGGTAAAAACTCAGAGAACTTCGGAAATGGTAACCCATTCTCTCTGTGTTCATGAAAATAGGCAATCCAATTTGAAAGTTTTTGAACCAATGTAAACTCTAGAAAACTCATGTTGAAGTATGGGAATAAGGACTCTGCACTAATATAGTGCATAACAATACAGTGTCAGACTCGCCATTTACAGTAAATGCCTTGATTGGACTTCCCCGTGGATTGTCAATATGCGGCTGAAGATCAAGTTTACTCAAGTCTGTGGGAAATCCTTCATGTTTTCTTCCTCTCATTTTCAAACAGGAAGAGAAGGGTTTTCAGGCCTCTTGGGAAAACCAAAAAAGTAAAACACTCACACCCACAAACAACTCGAAATCTAAATGGCATACCCAGTAATCCTTGACTCCATGTCCAAATGAAGTTGGGGCACTATTACTTTTGCAGTATTTGTATTCTGCCCAATGTATCACATCGTGAGATTCCTCAAAGAACTGAGAAGTCTGAGAGCTACAAAAGAGAAAGCATTTAAGGCAGCAGTTGATGTCTACATTTGGATTCCTTTTTCAAGTTACATGTCCAAGTCCCCATCGTAGGCCAAGGTCAGTGGCTTCTGATGGCGAGGTGTGCTTTGATGTGGTTTTGGCTTCTTGCTGCAAAGGGAAAAGAGGTCTTCAGATAAAGGTTATAGAGCTTTGCTTCAGCTGCCAAAGACAATCTTGAAGACTGGGAGTTCAAATGGGAAAATTACGAATGACTCATTTACCAGTAAGCATGGGTTTTTTCTTTTGAACAAGTCATGTGACTCTTATCAATGGAGATACAGTTGGCGGGAAGTTTTATCATTGTGTGAACATCATAGCTCATGCTGTCCCAATCTAAGCTGACTCCAGCTTCACTGGGCCCATAGTATAGGAGTAGATGATGTAGCCAGTGTGATTAGAAAGTGCAGTTTTGGTGTATGCCTGTATTCCTCAATTTAGCTCTTTTAAAATACAAGCCACCATCTTTTCAAAATCTTAAGAAATGGTTTAGTGGATTGAGCAGCTTAGGAGAAGAGCCATTTTCTGTATTTGTTCTTGCTTACACACAGGAAGGTAGACATCTGCTGCTCACTAATTCCTAAGCTGCTATGACCTCCGCATCCCAGATGTTTAACATTTTAAGCAGCTGGAGCAGCCAGACTCCTGTGTCTTGCTCTGGCCTTGTTTTTAAGCAAACATATTTCTGCTTTGGCTTGAAAACTGATATGTTTTTGGCTATCAACCCACTGTAATTTAGCAGTACAAGTTTACCAGGTCTCTGCAAAACCATCCTCTCCTGGGCCTCGCTTTGCCGGTGAGTGACTTTTTTCATGTCGAGGAAGGTTGCTTTTCCTGCTCATAAAGAACCTGATGTGCCAAATTCACATGGGTAGCCACCGTGTATTTCCATTCTTGTTTTTATACATGAAATTTTTGTCATGTACTCCTCTTCTCCACACAAACCCCCTTCTCCACAGAGCCTGGCTCTGCCATGTCTTCAGAGGCTGGCAATCTCTCTCTCTCTCTCTCTCTCTCTCTCTCTCTCTCTCTCTCTCTCTCTCTCCCTCCCTCCCTCCTGCTCTTAGATTGCTATGGCACGTAGTACATAGTAGCATCTATTATTTATTTTTATTCAATGCAGACTGAGTGCCAAGTCTGTGCCAAGCATTTTATATTTATTCTTTCAATAAGTCCCAGAACCTGAGAGCAAGGTACTTCTTAGAAGCAACATTCTCTTCTGCTTGGAAAAATGAGTTGAATTTTATATCCAGACCGAATTTAAATGAAAACGAAACATTGTAGTTTATAAAAGGCAGTGGTAGCGTTTACTACTGTGTTATCTGCTGTCATCACTCTCTGTCGTGGGAGCATCTTTATCACTGAGCAGTGTCCCCATTTCCCCTCCTGTGTTCCCTGGCAACTGCTAATCAACCTGCTGCCTCCACACATCTCTCGATCGCATCTCTCGATCCTGGATATCTCACACAAATGGAGCCCTACCAGCTGTGGCCCTTCATGTTTAGCTCCTTTCACCCTATGGTCAGAGTGGTGAATTTCCTGTTACCTGAATTAATTAGAGTATGAAGAGTTTGGCAGAACCAGTTGGAGGAAGGATTTCCTAATCCGAAATGCCCAAGTTCTAATCAAAGAGCAAAATTAATTTTTCCGATTGATGTCTGAAGCAAGCCATCTAAGCTAAGAAGATAAAAACGATCTCTAAAACTTTACTGAATGGAAGCATACATCCTCTCAGGGGCCTTCACCCAGCACCGGGCATGCAGCAGGCTCCCACTGAAGATTTGCTGGGTGCTGGGCATAGGCTGCAGGCAAACAGCTTCCAGGTAGAGAATCTGATAGGAAGCAGCAACTTGATTTAGAATCCTCCTCAGAAGAGAGCCTAAGCTTCGATATCCTGCCTTTCAGGCTCTCTCCAGTTCTCAGAGGGGTACTGCATAATTACTTGACTAGCATTCAATTTAACTTTATCCATATGAATCATAGGTATATTCTAGAGACTTTATTTGTAGCAGGGTGGAGCTTCTAACATGGATAATAAACCTGGCTTGAAACAGGGTCCTTGGCATGCTGACCCACGCATTTAAAGGTAGTTAAAAAAAGACAGCAAAAAACAAAAAACAAACAAACAAACAAAAAAACAGAGGAGAGGTTGGGACCTCCTGGAAGTGACACCTTGTATATCTACCTTAGTGAGTATCAAGAATTTCTTCTGAAGTAATGGTGAAGATGTCCCCATGTCCCTACTATGTGTGAAAGAACAGGGAATAAATAGAGGGTTGGGAATTGTAGATCCTACAGTTCCTGGCAGTCCGCCTTTATTTTGCATGAGCTATATGTTCCTAGGTGAGGAAAAATGAGAGCTGGGGACCTGGGGAGTGAAGGCAAGGGACAGCAATGGCTAGATTTGTATGAGGAGATAAAATCATTGCCTGGGAGACATGTAAACTTGGCTCGGCTCTGTGAGCGGGGCCTGGAAAATTCTGCTCAGAATGTGCACAGATGTCTTCATGTCTGCTTCCCTATGTAGATTTATGAGCACAGTTTCCACCTCTGAGACAATGGAGGACTGGAGACCTTGGTGGGCCATGCATGGCATGGAGTCACCGAGATTAGGGCTTCATTCACTGTGACTCACTGTGGACACTGTGAGTCCAAAGGTCTCAAGTATGAATTTGTAAGATCTGAGAACCTTTGAATATTTTCAACAAATGAAATCCTTCCCTCATGGTAATCTGGGAACTCTGGAGAACAGGTCCCTGTACTCCAGCTGTGGTGAACAAAACTTCCAAGCCAGTTAAAAGGGAGGGTGTGCACGGCCTCCTTGTGAAAAACCATCAGCTAAGAGGCCTGTCTTTGGAGTTCTGGGCCCCCTTTTCTTCTGCTTGATTGGAACATGTCCTCTTAAAGACAGATGTTTCTTGTTTTTTTTTTTCCTCCATAAACTCTGGTGTTACAAAAGCATAATCACTCTTCTCCGTCAAGCGAAGTAAGTAACCACAAAGGCCTGCACAGAGGCCACACCGCCACTGCCAGTACCCAGCCAGCATCTACCCCCGGCACGTCATTCTCCTGTTGAGCTTGACAGAGTGCTCTGGACAGCCACTACTGCTGGCCGAGCCACACAAAGCCCAAGACCATGCTGCTGTCCTGGCTGTGAGAGATCATCCAAGACAAATTGGAAAGTGACCTCTTTTGAGGACATCTGCATTTTAGCAAAGGGTGAGAATGCATTCAGCCAAGAAAGGGGGCTGCCAGGAAAGCCACTGACACTTCTAAGTGCAACTTAGTTCCTTGGCATGCCACCCACAAGGAACACTCCTAAGCTAGCTGAGGTTGCATAGTTTGATGGAAGCAGGGAACCTTTTTTATTTGTTTGGAGAGCTATCTGTGAGAGACAAGCTTCTGGAATCCAGGGCAGCACTCTTAATCGTGAATGGAGAGTCTGTTACCAAAATGTGTTGCCAGAATGGACATGGTTATCTAGAGTGTCTTCCAGGCACTATGTCCAGGTTAACCACAAGCTCATCTAGTGTGCAGCTTCAGCAAATCATTCCCAGGGAAACCTGAGCTGGGGAGCCTTTCAAAATCCCCAGTACCAGTGGATGCTCAGAAGGTCATTGTGGAAAGGAAATGCTTAGGGAGACTGTTTTTCTGCTTTTCCAAAACAGTCCTTACAAGATTTATTATAAATTGCTTTCATTTAAAGTATATGTCTAAACCTGGTATATTGCAGGAATTCTCCTATCATAAACCTTTTATTTTGGTGGAAAATATAACATGTCCAAACTATCATCTTTTAATGCTCCTACAACCACTTAACAGAATGAGCTGCTGTGAAACATGCATTTGAGTGTCTGTACACAGCTCTTTGAGGTAATGAAGGACATGTCTCTCCAGGGCTGTGGATCACTTTACCTGTAGAAATGTAGGATCTTGAAGGTGGAAATCAACAACATTGCATTGCATGTGAAAGCCCTGCAGGCTTACTCAAAGGGGAGAACGTGTAGAAGAAGCCTGCACTTTGGGCTTAGCCAAATACAGAGCTGATTCTCCAAGCCAGGTGACCACAGAAACAGGATTTCAGTTAACTGCGCTTTAAACTGGAGTGACAACCACAGGGATTAACAAAAACAGTTTCTGTACAGTATTTCTGCACCTAAGATACAAACATTTGACTTTTACTCATCCACAAACCCTAAAATCTTAAAAAAAATCTTTATATTAATCAAATTATTTATTTATTCACTTATTCAGATCTTCAATAAATAATGATCCAATCTGTGGTGTAAAAGAATCCAAAAAACATAGTCAACAAAGTCTTCCCTCTAAAGTCTTTGGGGTTCTATAAAGAGTTGAAAAATACCTAAGCAAACAGCTACACTGTTGGCAGGAAGTCAGTGCCGCAGGGGAGGAGACACCGACAAGCTGTTCCTGGCTCTTTGAGAAGGACATAGGTTGGAATCTGAGTTTTACTGGAAGCGTGGGTGGCATGCCAATAACTGGCTGTGAAAACTTCCTTTGTGTTAAAGGGGTCATGAGGATTAAACCGTGAGAAATACCTTTGCTATACGGAAAGGTTTTGTTCCGTGGAGACTGTGAATAAACACACAGGACATACACAACGGCCCGAGAAATGTGAATAGACAGAGTCGGCTATTGGGATGAAGCATCTGAAACAGCAGCACAGATTCACAGATGAGATATGTCTCAACAATGTGTGTGGAAATGGATATGGGAAAGAGGAAAGAATACACCTGATTGCAAATGGAGGGACTGATGGGATTGCCCAGTGGCTGATGTGAGAGTCCATGTGAATGAATGCTGCATAAAACCATTCCTACCATGGAACGAGAGACATCAGTACTTAGAGCTAAATATTAATATGCAGCATAGGCTTTGGGACTCGGTATATGACTAAGCTTATTAATGAAATACTTGAGTGATTTTTTTATTTCATCTAAATAGAAAAAACTTATAAGTTGGTCATTTTGAAAGATACTTTCCTCTGTGAGACAATAAAAGATAAATGATTTGGATCCACGCAGCACAAGTGAGCCTCTCCAGGGTCCATGGACTAGCAGGAGATGAAATTGAGGGTTGGTTGGGTTAGGCATTCAGCTAGACAATGAGACATAACCCTGACTTCATCAGTAAAATGAGACATTACTAATGGTGTAAGGAAGAGAGGTGGTGATCACCGGAGATATATTTTAGGAAGACTAATGTGGCCACAGGATGAAGGAGAAATGGTGTGTACATCCAAATGTGGGTCTTTTATGCCATATAAGTTGGTCACTGTAAATATCGGGGAGGAATTCTACTGGTATTTTGTAATCAGATCTTCTCAGCAATTATGGTTTTGCACCTCTAGTCCCAGTGTTTGGGAGGCTGAGTCTGAAGATAAAATTGAGTTTAGATTAGCCTAGGAGGGACAGGAGGAGGGAGGGAGAAAGGGAGGAAGGAAGGGAGAGGAAGAGAGCATCATGAGGGAGGGGGTATTGGTAAAAAAATCTTACTGCCAGAATCTAGAATCTCAGAACTTGGAGTTATACATAAAGTCTTATTAAATATGTGCTGCTGGGAGAGTGGATGAGAGTTTAAATCAGTAAGTTGTGGGGAAGGGAGAAAAATAATGAAGAAAATTTTGTGGCTCTACATGAATATTTTACATGTAGGAATATTAAAAAACTATGCACTAGTTTTAAATTACTTGGGTATAAGAGTGCAGGGGGAAACAACAGAATCTCGATTGGGAATGAGGCTGTTACTATCAAGGAAGTCACTTGTTGTTATATTGCCATCAGGTGGTCCAATGATCTGGAACCTTACTGTCTGTGACTTGAAGAGCATTGTCCTGTGAACCTTCATGTTATCTACTGTGACTTTTAGAACATTCCCCCTTTTAGCCCTTTCGGTTGGTTCTGTACCTCAGAAGGCTCTGAGATGCCTGGGAAACATTCAAGCTCACATTTGTTCATTATGACGGGATGTCCACAGTGCTAGCCTAACCTATCAACTGAGACACTTAAGCTGGTCCAGTCATTTGATTACAGGGTGGATGACTGCTGGAGACAGCACATTTTTTACTAGGAAACTCTGGAAATACTAGCTGGATAGAAATCTCATTTCTAGGAATTCAATTTTGATCACTACAGGTGGGCAAGAGGGATAAAGTCATCTGATTTTCTTCACCCATTTTAACTGAGCAAAAGCAAAAATTTAAAAGTCTATGCAGCCTTGGAAACCAAATCTGGAGATAAATATACAGATTTGAGTCAGGATTAAAACTTGAGCAAAATTCTCAAATATTTTATGAGACAAATGAGGAATATAAATATCTCAGTTGGGAGAAAAAAAGCCAAATAACACTTTGAGCTCATAAAAAAAATCCTTGAAAATATTGCTTTGGTAGCTAACAGAATATGCTTCACATACTTTAAAATATTCAAATTTATTTATGTGCGTGTAGTCTCAAGAACTGCTCATGAAGTAAAATATATTCCATATAATAAACTAATTAGAATTTCAAGAGAGTGGGCAGTAGGACTACTCACTTACAAAGCAGGGTCCCTGGAATTGACAGCTAATTAGATGTAGATGGTTAATATTATCTTTGTTATTCAAAATGCATTAGCAAGGAGGAACCAACTGGTTAATTTACCCTAACTTTTCAAAACAGGCCCAATTAAGAACTAATAATAATTAAGAATAATGTAATAACTAGAATTATCTAAAGTAGTGTTCACAGATTAGCAACAGATCAAAATTACCTAGAGAATTTATGTATGTGCAAAAGTTCTGACCACACCCCAAAATAGCTAACTTTGGATTTTTGGGTGTGGAACTCAGCATCATTGTGTAGGAGACACCTCATCTGCACGATGATAAACCCATAATCCAAACCAAATGCTAAGTGCAAAAATGCTAAGACATGGCTTGTCTTTTACAGCTTCTAATATTAACCCAAAACCAAATAGAAATGTGGTATCAAGTGGTAACAATACTGGTAAAGGTCCTGTATTCACCTGTTAATCTCCTTTTTATGGTACTGAGATTCCTGTCATTTTTATCAATATTTTAAAAATATGGTTAAATCCTTTTAACATGCCACACACAAAAACAGGGATAATTTTCATTCCTTGGCACTTACCAAACAAGATAGGAAGTAAATACTAGGAAAATCATGATAAGAAAACTGCCACCTGAAACGCCATAAACCCAAATTTTTACTCGGCCATCTGTTTAAAACAGAAATAACACAACAATCTTAGCACACAGAAGTCTTCAACATTTAGGAGAGAAAGCACATGTACAAAGTAACATAATGTTTGACAACCCAGAGCTGATGATTAATTCTAGATCTGAAGTGGGTGCCTATGCTCGCTGATTACTCATGGGAGAGATTAGTCATGGCATGATCTGTGAACTGCCCTGTGGAATCAGGCGTTGACCGTTTTCTCTCCTGACCATCCCAGGAATATGGATTACTTACTAGAGATAAGGGTAACAACAATCAATAGGAAATACAGGCCCCAAGTTTGAAAAAGAGCAAGGTGGGGTATATGTGAGGGTTTGGAAGGAGAAAGGCAAAATGTATAATTATACTACCAAATCTAAAAACAACATATAAATTATACAACATTATACCAGTTGGTGTGGACTTTCTAGACATGAACAGTTTATATCACTCTAACTTTTAGCAAATCAGCCATTAATTGGTTGATAGCTAGGTTGTTAGCCAAATGTGGTGGGTCAGGCCTATGATCCCAGCACTCAAGGGGATTACCACAAATTTGAGGCTACCTTTGTCTCAAAAAGAAAAAAAAAAACAACCAAGCAAAAACTATAAGGGTGTAACTGCATTGCAGTAAATATATTTTTGGCCAAATAATTTCTTTTTCACCTAAATTCACAAGTGTCCATAGTTGTAAGCTACAATTTGGTGACTGCTGTTAAATAGAAAAGAATAATGGCAGCAAAGAAGGAAATAAGAAAACAATAGATCAGAAACTAAAATATAAACCCAAGTTCCCACCCCCAACATGAGGTATTGACAATCCTTAATTCATCAGTCCTACTGGAGGATTTTTGAACTTGTTTGAAGATTCTCATGTTTTTACACATGCCGTATAAAAATATCACCATTCTCCCAACATGAAGAACAACAAAAACTACAACTAAAAAGATAACCACACTTCCCAGCTCATTCTTTTAACACGCATGCAAGGAGAATTAGGATACACATTTCCGTAGCTCTTTTTTTCTGAATGCAATCAGGTGAAGAAAAATTCTCAAATAGGTTTTCTGTATTAGACACCTTCCCTCAAAGTCCAGGCAACACCATGGAAGAGTGGACAGGAAGACCAGAAGCTGTAACTCAGAAAGGACTTTGGTGAAACATTGTCTTCTGGATAGGACAGGACCTTTCCTCTTACTAACTCTATGAATGCGTAGCAGCTGTGGCTGGCTGCACAAAAGCTGAACAAGAGCAAGAGAGTCAACATTCCACTGAGGACAGGGAGGGGCACAGAGCCTCACCCCCACTGAGGTGCTCTTAACAGTTAAGGGCTGCTGGGGAAGGGAGACCCTAGTAAGTTGATCACACTATAGTGGATGGCCCTATAACTATGTCTGCATGAGCAACACCAGGTGGATTCTGTGTGAGATTTTATATTTATTTGTATATTCATACAGATATAAATAATTTAATAGATATGTATAAAAGAAAATATATTATATAAATTTATATGTTATATATAATACTCTAAATTTATAGCCATGTATATATATATATATATATATAAATATAAGAAAATATCATTTTAGATTTTCTACCTACCACAGTTAAATGAAACTTATTAGTCAAGTAAATATTATGGTCTTTGTGTGACTTTTTTCTATGTAAAATATGCTTTAGGTGGACTAGGATTTTCATTTTTTGTCCTAACTAGATTTGTAATTGGGCTGACAAGGGCAGTTGTTAGCATCCCAAAGGAATGACATTTCTTCATGAAAGAAATATTCAGGGATTCATATTCACCACACTGAGTCCACAGTACACATAGCATCATCTCATGCTAAACTGTGTATGGGATACCACCTGAATCTATGGTAAAAAGGTTTGGTTAGAGTAACATCACAATTACATTAAATTATGCTGTAATTCACTATATACATTTTTCATGCCTCATCCAGAGACTCATTTGAGAATGAGGTTCAATGAAATTATATCTTTCTCTGGTCATAAAAATCTTTTAAAAAGTTGAAAATGGTTGTCCTGAAACACTGATGATGGAATTCTCCACTTTGAGTTTTTACATTGACAGTCTGAGCAAGACTGTTCCTGACATGTCTTCAACCATAGAGCCTCAGAGCTCAGGCCTTGAGATGGCCCAATGCTTTTATCCTTATTCTAGATGAATGTAGTGGGCCAGAATGCTATTTTAGGGAGAATTTAATAATCAGCTTAATAAATAAATACACATTTGTAACAGTATAATGAGTAGACTTAAAGTTCAAACTACTTAAAGAGATGCAGGATGGAAATATCTTTCTGTCAGCCTCCACTTCCTCTCGTGGGAGCTATCTCTGATCTTGATGTCTGCGGATCTTTTCAGTCTTGATGTGCACACACACACACACACACACACACACACACACACACACACACACACACACGTGTGCATGTTGTTCACTTGTTAACTCTATGTTGTTCACTAGCCTGTATAGGTTGCGGATGGTCCTAGTTCACAGAAGCAGGTTTATCTCATCTCAATGTGTCTATGAGACACATCACACTGTTGATGTTTGTGTTTTTATAACATTCCACTTACAGGCACCTCAGTTGCCTCTACTCCTTTGTTAAAAGAAGCAGTCATGCACTGGGAATCATTTGCATTCTCGTGTGTATGTATGTGCAGGTTGGAGTCTTTAGAGAGAAATTTCAGATCAAAATGTATGGCAGCTAATATATTATGACAGCCTCAGTGTCCCCTGAGGGGCTGTCTCAGATTATGCCCTCACCTAATATATAAAACATATAATATATTACAATAATATACTACATATTATATAATACACAATATAATAATAATTTTAGAACCTAAAAGTTATTATAAACTGACCAGGCTAAAACGTCATTTTGGGGAGATTGTTCTGTGGTTACAGCACTCACCATATGAGTGTGATGACTGGAGTTCTGACCCCCAGCACTCACATAAAAGCCAGGGAGGCATGATGGCCTGACTGCAATCCCAGCGTGTGAGAGTCAGAGATGGGAGAGCCTCAGAGCAAGCTAGGTAGATTGACTGGCTGACTTGGCAAGCTCCAGGTTTCACTGAGAGCCACTGTCTCAGTATTTAAGGTGGAGAGCCATGGAAGAAAACACCTGACGACAACCTTGGGCCTCCAGACACATGGACACACAAATACATGTGCATTCACACGAGCACATGTGCTCCACCACATGAAAACTCGTACATACACATGCAGGCACAGCACACATGAATGCATGCAAAAATGCTGATCTGTCTACATATGTAGAGCCACACATATGTGTATATATGCACACATATTTTGTATTTATCTGTATAGCCTTATATGTGTGCATGCATATACATTTTTGCATGTGTTTATACACCTGCATACCTGTGTATCTGCACACTTATTTTTTAAATTTATCTATAAAACATATATGCCTGTCTACCCTCATTGTGACTTTATTCTAATTATTCGCCTGAAGTTGCTTGTGTCATGGATGAAAAGTCTACATGGCATATCATTTCCTCCCATGTAAATCTGCTCTCACTTTGCTCTTAAAACTGAGAGTTTTAAAGTACCTTTGGCATATAAGGAGTCAAAGGTTGAGTGAGAAGTCATGCTTCTTCTGAGAAGTCAGAGCATGAGCCTGTTTCCCTGATTGGGTTGAACATCCTTTGTACCTGGGCTGTTTTCTGCTTCATTTAAATGTGCCAGCAGGGAGTTTTAGGTATGAACCAAGGCTTCAGTCCAGAAGGGAAGTTTCCAGGGTCCATCTGTCCAAGGTGTGTCTGTCTTTCCCTTCCCATTACCTGTCACTTATGTGGCTTTGCCTGGTAGTTTGAAGGATTTCATTTTGGAAAAGAAGTTAGTGTGAGAAGCACAGAGATGCTCGCACACTTCACAGAGTGGCACATGACTGTCTTAGTTACTTGCATCTTTAAACTCACTCTTGTCACTTTCTGGTATGACCCTGGTGAAATTACCTAGTGCTGCTAATTTTGGTTTTCTTAATTTCTCTAACAAAGTGGATAGCATCCCCTTAGGTTGCAAGTGTGAAATGAGGTGATTCATGCCAGCAGAGCCACACAGCAGCCCCGCAGGTGGCATGCAACACGCTTTCTCTCCTGTCCATAATAAACACTAAGCTCAGAGCCCTAGAGGCTGAATATGTGGCCCTCCCTATGACAATCTGCAAAGTGGGTTTCTCTATACTGATTTTATAGGTAAAGGAACAGGAACAGAGGAGTTACAAGGTCACACTTGTTTGAAAGCAGGTGGTTTAAGGCACAAGGCCTGAAAGGCTTCCTTGTCTTGGAAATTGGGTCTCCTTATCATCTCCCCAGTAGCTCAAAACCCACAACAGGTCTGTGGGTATTTCCTGTAAGTTCTTGTGATTCAATTCCAATTCCCCCTTTAATTTCATTTAAATGCACAAATCCAGTTACAGAAGCAGCAACAATTTACAATTAAAAGACATTTTCCCAAGATACTACTTTGTTCCTTAAGTCACTCCCTCTTAGACTATGATTGCCAGGCTAATAAGCATCCATGAGAACACTTTATTCTTACATGGGAGTACACATCACGAAACACTCAAATCTGAGAAACCTTGAGCTAAACCACATGCTTCATCCTTCTTTTCTCCTTCCTTCCTTCCTTCCTTCCTTCCTTCCTTCCTTCCTTTCCTCCCTCCCTCCCTCCATTCTTTCCACAGTGAGAGATAACCACAGTATGAGCTCACTGGAAAAAAATTACATCCCTTATTCTCAGCAGAAACACACCTGGGTCAAGAGGTTGAAGAGGCCATCCTTTAAAAATATCATGTATTTTGGAATTCACAGGTCTGTTTTTCCCAGGAAGGTTTTTCACATCAGCTTTTTTGTCCTCTGAGCCAGGTACCTTCATGCAGTAATCCAGGAATCCACTTGATCTCATTATCTCTGTGTACCCCTTCTCACAGCCACAGACGCCGCCCTACAGCACAGAAAACACGTTTGTGGTTACATAGGAGTTGTGCCAATGAATAAAAAAGAATTATTCAAACACTAGTAAAAATCACTTAATAGTAGCCTTTGATATGTACTGGAAATGTGGGCGTTTCAGCAACTGATTTACCAATGGGATAGAGATCAAATATGTCATTCATCTTTCTGGGTCCCAATGTCAGCACTAAGTAACTTGCCAGGTTTTTCTAATGTGCTTATAATTTGTAGAGTGTTTTAGTATGCCGCTTCTTCTCTTTTAGAGATGTTTATGGCATTTCATCAAATTTTCATCTTCAACTACCCCTCACCGGTTTCAGATGCCTACCTGTCGGTTCCAGTTTTTCCCTTCTTACTGCAAAGGAAAGCCCCAGGTTTGTGCACGTATTTTATTTGATTTAGGTGATGCCTGAGTGCTGTCATCTTCCCATTGCTAGATCTCTTTATCATCTTGTACTGCTGGTGCTTAACTAGTCGTGACTGCCTTTCTGCTCCTAGGAGGGAAGTCCAGGTGGAGGAAAGATACTTGACTGGAATCATACTTAAGGAAAACATAGCCCCTCTCAATTACTCTTCATTGCAGTGACTCGAGTGTCACACTATAACACATCCCTACTTGACATTATGACAATGCGTTCTTTATATTTGCTTCTGCGGTTTCCGGTCACTTTCATGTGTAATGAGTGTCTTTGACAAGCTGACTATGATGAATAATGATAGACAAGGGTTCCTATCTGTCTTGGGAAGTGAATCAGAAAATAATTTCTCTTAGTCCAACAGACAGACACCAGAATACCAGAGAAAAGAAAAGGGTGTGATTATCAGTCTCTATGACTCTGCCATTATGGCTCCTTACATATAATTCACCTTCTGGCATTTTCTGAACAGATCCCCGCCTCTTATAGCTACTTAGGCCAATCCTCATCAAATAGCCAGTCTTGCTGGGATCATCAGTTCTTGACTAAATTTGATTTTAAGGAGCAATAGCTCCTGAAATTGAATAAAGCACCTTGATGCGCTACAGAAGGACGGATGGCAGCCAGAGAACCAAGCACTGTGACTGCCCACAGTTCAGTGCAGGACAAAGCTATAATAATGCCATGGATTTTCAGCTGATGGACACTGTCACATGGTGATGTCATTGAAGACATCTTTACAAGATGAAGCTCTATTGTTAGTCTGAGAGAAGAGCTGTATCTAGTTAATTGTATGTGCCAAGGGTTTAAGGAAGAGTTATTTATGCTTTATTCACATGAATAAAGGTGGGTAAAGGCAACTTATATTTTGCAAACATTGTCAACCTAAATGAATTTATTTCTTCTTTTTTTTGTTTCTATTTTTTTTCAAACCTACCCATGTCTTTTCTGTGGTAAAGAATTAGCCTATCTTGAAGTAGACGAGTCATAAAATATGATTGATTGACTAAATTACTTTCATTGCATTGCTTTTCAGGATACACCCACTGAAGGAAGAAACCTGCCTCTTTAAGATATGCAACACAGCTTTAAAATACTACATATGCATTACAACCAGTAAGACCCACTAATTACAATGTAGTGCATATTTTACATCAGTTCCCAAGCAGAAGTATGTGGAAGGGATGGGGGACAGAACAAAAATCCTGCATAAAAACCCAAACAAATATCTTCATGCACACACACACACACACACACACACACACACACACACACACACATACACACACACACACACACACACACACACACACACACACACACACACACACACACACACACACACACACACACACACGCATATGTTTTTTCAGCCATGGTCATATGTTTAATCTACTTTTAGCAAACTAAAATTTTACTCACTCTCTGAACATTGCAGGGTAACAAATTTTACCAGATAATTTTTATCGAATATAAACAGCATGTACATATTTCAAAGAAGCTCAGTTGCATGAAAGGTTAAAAATAGAATGTGTACATCAACTAAAACAGTTATTGGTAGATGGAGCATAAATTAGACAGCTGAAGGGCAGATTTGGTAAATGCAGTCTTGGCGATTGTTGTTCTCCCTCGAACTGCCTCTAGATGGCGATGTAGGCACGCAAAATTGCTGCCGGGCTGTAGCAGATGCGCACACCTCACTGCCTGTGATGCTGAAAGTATAATGCCTGTAGGGGAGCCCAGCATGTGACTCACCTGTGTGCAGTAGGAGAACGGTTTTCTACAAGCTGGAATACATTGCCGAATGGCAGCAGGGCGTGCCTGAGGGGAACAACCGCCTACAAAGGAAATATCACTGTTACTTGCAGATTTGTCTCTGATAATCATATTTAAAAGTTTGCTATTCCCCCTTCATGGCTTAAATGTATATGTCAGCCATATGCTACACGCCTAGCTTATTAATCACTCTAGGATGTGTTTAAAATGAGACGTTTATAGAGTTTTTCCATGTTCGTTGGCATCAAGAGTCTATCATGTGTCTATAACTGAGGGCAAAGCCTGTGAGCACCCGGATCGGTAAAAGAACTGATGAGATCTCTAGTTCAGTTCAAGAGCAGCAAACACAGCTGCTTAGAGACTCATTCCATGTGCCTATTCCTCCAGGTCCGGGCTGACCCAGCTAGGCGCTAACTAGGCTGATTCCAAAAGCCAAGTAAGAGAACGTCACTGTTGCTCCGTGGGTCCCATTGCTCAGCGCCGTGGAGAGGATTTGATAAGAACCAGGCCTAACGAACATACACAGTCGCATATGGACTTCCCCCTCGGCACGTGTACAGAAGCAAGGCATGAAGTCTAGAGTGGCCAGTCCAATGCTCCACACAACACTTGGAGGTATACAGTTGCTGATGCACGACTATGTAAATGTCTGAGTTAAAGGAAGGAGGGAGGTGTGTCTAAAACCCACCCGTGTACTGCACTGGTTTTGCCTTTCCTTGATTCAAAGTGGGAATAGACACGAAATACGTTTTGAGATAAGTCGATTGAGAAGTTGAGGCATGTAAGGGCAGTGTTTAAACTGTATTCATATGATGTCAGTCGAATTTATAGGCTCTGGTCTTTGCGGTGCAATAATTGTCAACCAATTACACTTCATGGTGTGGCAGCTAGCAAAAAAAGGCTTCAGGCTCGAGGCTAGAGAGGGAGAGCCTGGCTTAGGCATTTCCTGGGAATGGAGCTGCCACTGTTACTATTGTTCAGAAGAAAAAGAAAAAAAAAGACAAAACAGACGCCAAAGTTAAAAACAAAACCCAGAACCTACTGCCATCCGGAAGCAGCGCCTGGAGTTGAAACTGGTCACGTGGATATCGGTGACGATGACCATACAGCACCTGTCCATTTCACCCTCATGTCTGGGGACAGGGCATTCAGTCTTCAAATTTGTGGTCTCCAGGGTGGATTCTCCAACTCACACCCATTACAGGACATGGCTCTTAAGCTTAATTAAGAATGAAGCCAGGCTCTAGTTGTATTTATCCGGTGGTGCCAATGGCCCAAGCTCACTTGTCTGATGGCCTCATGCCTGGCACTGAGAAGGTCCACTATGCCAGCACAGCCCTCACCACTGTGTAAGCTTTTGGCCCATGGTCGAGCAGGAGGCCGCTTTTTGGTTCCTGGCTAGGCCTGCTTATAGAGGACTTAGTTTTTATCAGCATACGAAATGAAAAAGTGACTCAAAATAAATTATTGTATGATTGTACTAGGGGTTGATACCAGTAATGTAAAGGCATGTAAACAGGCTAAAGAAGGGACTGTGATTCTCCTGCTGCCGCAGACTTCTCCCAGCCTTGCATAAGCTGTTTGTCAGCTGCAGAACTAAAGTAAAATCAATGCCGATTTAATTTGCTTTGACAAGTAGACATCAAAAAATCTTTAAAATTATTGAGAAAACCATTTGTACAATCAAATTGTACCCTCTTTTAAGAGTAAGGAATCTTTCCTTCAGACTATTTTTAGGTTTTAAGTAATTGCCCTAACCAGGAAAACATTCAAAATCAGCCTGCAGTGGGTAAACATGAGCATCCATAACATCTACATTTTTTTCTTTGCATCATTAATGCCCAAACATTTCAATTTGAAAATGGTATGTTTATCAACTCGGCTAATTTGAGCCTCAGAGAAGAGACGGGTGGACCTGTGGGGGAGAACTGATGCTGAGTGGGCTCCTCCGAGTGTCCTCACTGATGGCACATGCTTCAACACTTAAGAGACTGCCGTTTTAAACTAGCATGCGTCTCCCTCAGATTCATCTGAGACCGTACATTTAGGACTACTTTGTTGTGTTTCCATCAATCTGTTTGTCTTATATGCTTTATGAGTCTTCACATAGAATTGTTGATTCCAAAAATGGGGGTGAGGCTTAATGAAAACCTTCCAGGAAGGCCATCAAGTCACCTGCTCTTCAACCTTGCTTCAATTTGTAAGCAAATTCCTCAACAGAAGCACACTGTGAGACCTTTCTGAAGGCTCCATGTGAGTCCTAGAAAGGGATACCTGTGACATTAAGGCCATCGGAACGCTGGCACCACACAGTCCGTTCATTATTGTTCCAAAGGCTCACTTTCCATGCGTAGTGATAGCATTTGCCACCTGCAAGGTAGTATGAAAACAGTAATTCTATTACATCTCTCTTACCCACAGAATAAGCCTCAATGCATCCGAGCGGAAGCGCTGAAAAAGTGACCTCCTTACCCGTGCAAGGTCGTGTTTCTAGAACCTGCTGGGGGCAGCTGTCTTGATTCTCAAAAGACTGGATTATGAATGTTCTTGACCTGGATTGGCGGCCCATGGTCTCCAGGCTTCTCCCATCGATGCAGGTTAACTCACACTTGCTCCACTCGGACCATGGGGTTATGTGGCAGTCTCCTGGGTAGTCACATAGTACAGAGTGGAAGAAATATTGTGAAAACAGGAACCAGACATCAGTGACAGAGATGGGGCATGCAAGGGGTCATGGGGTGGAAGTAAAGGGGCATGTGCAAGTCCAGATTTTGGCAGATTTTCAGTCTGAAAGTGCTATTTTTGGTGAAATAATTTATAGCTTAATCTAGTTTAGCAAAAGAGAGCAAAAATTAGATTGCCATAACTCTGCTTCAAGTTGGTCATTACAACTAGAGTATAACATGGCTGTTTAGGGGGGAAGTGGGAAGGATCTGGGAGGAGTTGGGGGAGGGGAAATGCCATTAGAATGTATTGTATAAAAACTATTTCCAATAAAAGAAAAATAGAAAAAACTTTAAAAGGGAGATGTAAAGAACACAATGACTTAGTTTCCCAGGATCAGTATACCACTGCAAAATGGATGTGCATAGAAACCATGAAAAATAAAAGTAGGGCCGGGCGGTGGTGGCGCACGCCTTTAATCCCAGCACTCGGGAGGCAGAGCCAGGAGGATCTCTATGAGTTCAAGGCCAGCCTGGACTACCAAGTGAGTTCTAGGAAAGGCGCAAAGCTACACAGAGAAACCCTGTCTCGAAAAATCCAAAAAAAAAAAAGAAAAATAAAAGTAGGTCATTGAAATAAGATATTTTTGCCTAAAGAATATTTACTTAAGTGCATTATGCATAGACATATTTATTTGTAAATGTAAACATATGGAGTAGACATATGGCACATAACTTAAATATAAACATTGACATATGAATGATGTATACTTAAATATGTATGTGCATATATAACATGCAAATGCACATATGTATATACATACACATACTGTATTGTAAGGAAATATTGCAAAACCTTAAAATATTCAGTGCAAGCTAAATTGCATAGTTAGTATTAAAGTAAAATAATCATTTTATGTTTCTAGTGATGACCTTCCCATCTCCACAGAACCTGACTGTTTATGGTGAGCTGACAAGCTTCTTGCCTCCCTCCCGCCATGCTACTGTCTCTCAGGATCCTCAGTCCCAAGATCCAGTCAGCATTCTGAATGTTGGGTAATATGGAGACATTGCTCGATCTGCCTGTTTTCTAGAGCCAAATCCACTGGTCAGTGAGGCCCAGGAAATGAGATCCTAGCTTAGGTTTTGTTTCCAAAAGTAGTACTGTTTTTTTTTTCTTTTTTTTCTTACTCTCTGTCTTTTAAAATGTTAACATACCCCACAATTCAAATGCATTAAATCCCATAAATAATTCAATATTGACATGATAGAAAAGGAAAAAAAAACAGTGTAAATAAAAACAAAACAAGATCATCGTTGGGGGGCTGCTGCTAATTAGGGGAACTACACACCTGGGCAAGGCACAGAGCACAGCTGCTTCAGGGTTCCTTCTTGGAAGGGGACTTCTCCACACAGGGCATCCTCCACGCGGACAGCTGTGTGGGATATTGAGCCGTTGTGGACTACGCAGGAAAAGCTGCGCACCTGCACGCCTTCCCCACAATCTCCACCCTGAGAGAAGAAAGGATGCTCTCGAAATTAGCTAGATAGAATCTCAGAGGTTCGGTCCCCAAGGAAACCCCAATGACACACAGCAGCTTTCTTCTCTTTGGAATTCCTTCTCAACGGTTGACAATAAAGCATCATTGAACTTCCGGGGTTGATAGGAAAAGTGACATAGAAACACAGGCGAGTGCTTTAGAATTTATGCCTTCAGAATAAGATCATTCATTCTGGGACTTGGGAAGAATTGACAAAATGAGAAAACTTGAATAATTTGTCTCCATGTACGTAAGAAAATAGTCTGATCTATAATCACCTCCCAGAGAACATGCACAGTCCTGGAGTATGAATTTCTTTTATTTTTCCAATGTTTTCCCTTTGCAGAAGTTGATCCTTTCTCACAAGGATCAGGTTGGGATGCAAATAAAACTGATTATTCTCCATTGCTGTTTGAAGTGGTTTTCCTGGTTTGCCTACTGTACTGAGTAATATACTTTGAGGATGTCTCATGCTAGTGTCACCCAAGAAGCTGGACACCGAGGGGAATTCATACAGTGCCCCACAGACACAGAAAGGTAGAAATGAAAGGCTTGGTGGGCATTGAGCTCAACTGTCTGCTGATGGAAATTACTCATGAGATGGGTCTCTTCACCAGGATTTTAGTTAGGTGTTTGTATTTCAAAAAGAAGTCCTTTGGAAATTTGGATGACTTCAGCTGACAGCTACATTTCCTCTTGTATACCTAGGAAGCAGAGCTGGAGGCAAAGCTTTGATGTTAAGGAGGTGCTGAGCCAGGATGCCAGTGAGGAGGATCAGACAGAACCGAAGAGAAAGGAGGGAAAGCTGGGCAGTGAATTACACACTGGACCCAGTGCCACAAACAACGGCAAGTATGTCTTGGTTGCTCATAATATCTTCTAGATGTGCCATCCCGTGCCTCGGTACCACCCATAAAGGACAGAGGGCAGGGGTGGGGGGAGGCATTTATAACGCCAGAAACTCTTTTGATCCTATTCTCACTGATCGGCATTCATTCTGGTGTCGATTTTCCTACATAACCAGGTTGAATTTGTGTCAACTAAGTCCAAAAGCTAGTAGAGAGCTAGTTTTCTATTCCCCTTTGCTGTTGTGGCTACTCTGTGTCCATCTGTAGAGATAGATAGATAGATGGATGGATGGATGGATGGATGGATGGATGGATGGATGGACAGACGGACGGACGGGTGGGTGGGTGGGTGGGTGGATGGATGGGTGGGTGGATGGGTGGGTGGGTTGGTGGGTGGGTTGGTGAGTAGATAGGTGGGTGGATAGATAGATAGATAGATAGATAGATAGATAGATAGATAGATAGATAGATGGATAGATAGATTAGATAGCTAGATAGAGACTATCTCCTCATTAGATGATAGTCTGGTAACTCTACACTAGAAACTTGAGTTTCATCTCTTTCTTGGTCCTTCCTGTCTACAGAGGACAGATACTGTCTGGATCTTGGAAATCCTGAAGTTCTTACAGAATCAGGAGTGCAAAAGGACAAAAGTGTCAGTTAAAGCAGTTAAGATATTGACCGTGGGCATAGAGTAGGTGTTCTGTCTACTCACAAGTCAGCTGGTGCTAGCCAAGTACAATGGTACAAGCTTCTGGGCATCAAGGGAGCTCGTGGGTGGCTGGTAGAGAAGTAAGATGGCACAGACTACCAGCTTGGGAGCTCTCTACACAAGGCAAGTCAAGACTAAGAAATTCAGTAGTGAGGTTTCAAGTCAGCTATAGCTAACTGTGATCTGAAAATCATCAAATGGGAAATTCTAGAAACAAACAACTTAGGTGTTTAACTGCATGCCGTTCTGAAGCACATGATGGCATGTTTCCACCCTATCTTATCCTGCACAGGATCTTTTGAGTGTATATTGTAGTACTTGTTCTAATTCATTACAGGCTACTATTATGTCAGTGTGTCCAACTTAGAAATAAACTTTATTACAGCTATTGCTATATAAGAAAATTATGCTAAATATTAGGTTCAAAATTATCTGATTTCGTGCATTCTCTAGAGATCTTGGAATGTATCTGTCATGCAAGATAAGACCAAAAAAAAGTGCAAGGAGATCAACTGGCAAATAAATGAAACATTCAGTTTGGGTGAACCCAGATTGTAGAAGCTTAAAACATAAGGATCCTGAGGCAGTACGCAAATGGGGACACCCATGGTGACACATGCCTTTAATCCCAGGAAGTGATGGCAGGAAGCAGAATGGTATATAAGGTGTGAGGACCAGGAACTAAGTTTGTTAAGCTTTTAGGCTTTTAGCAGCAGTTCAGCTGAGATCCATTCAGATGAGGACACAGAGGCTTCCAGTTTGAGGAAACAAGATCAGCTGAGGAATTGGCGAGGTGAGGTTAGCTGTGGCTGGTTCTGTTTCTCTGATCTTTCAGTATTCACCTCAATATCTGGTTCCTGTGGTTTTTTTTTTATTAATAAAACCCTTTAAGATTTGTGCTACAGACACCACACACTTTCTTAGAAGAAAATTAATAGAAATTATAGTTGGTTTATTTAGGATAGTTTCTCAGTTTGTTCGTGCTACTATAATAAAATACCTTATACTGAGTAATTTATAAGTGATGGATACGCACTCCTCAAGAGAGTCTGAGATTTTCAATATTAAAGTATCAGTAGGTGGCTCCTTTAGATGGGACTTCCACATGTCCTGGGGGCAAAAGGCAGGTGCCTTGGGCCTTTCATCATGAGGGTGGAACCTTCCAAACCCCTCCTGCTGATGTCATTTTTCTCTTATATTAGTGGCCAGTCTTCAACGTAAGAGTCATGAAGAGCCCAGGCACACCACAGCAGAGGGTGGATCACTCCAGGACTATCATTTAGTCATGAAAAGTACCATAATTTTAGGCCTAAATGCATCTCTGGGAAGAAGAAGTTTAAAATCAATCTACAGTATAACAATTAAAACAAATGTTCTAATAAAAATTCACTGCCTAAAATGGAAAATAACAAGAACAAACTGAATTTCCTTTCTGGTGGGGAGTGCTCCTTCATAACTTAGTATCCAGATGATGGCTTTGCTGACTTTTCTAGGTGCAGTTTTTGCTGATGAGTATGAGGACTTCGTGTACTTGGAGACAAGTCTAAAGATGCCGTAGCAGATGTGGGCTTTGGAAGTCCTGATACCTTCAACTGACAGGATGAATCAATGAGAGTCTCTTTTGACATTCCATCAGGCAGCTTGTGTAGCAGTGCAGAAAACGAGCCTGCAATGGGGATCATCTTAAAAACCAAGACAAACAGTGATAGGCTCCTTTTGTGTATCCTGGGATCAGCCCACATTCATCCTTAATCTGTTATACTTTTAAGGACGGTGCCCACATGAAGAGAAATCAGCATCAGACTGACAATTCCATTCATGAATCAGGCACTCCTTTGTACAGAATTTACGCACTCCAGTCAGAAGGCAGACCCCAGGTCCTTAGAGCAAGCTGGCAAGTAGGGAGCATTTCCTCATCCACCCTCACTGCCTTGATTCTGAGTGGGGTTTTGTTTACACTGAATTTTCACCTCTACCAGATGTGAACAGACAGATGATGCTAGTAAACAGAACTATAGTTTCAATCAAATTTTTAGTAGCAAATACAGTTCATTGAGCTCTTTATTTACATGAGGTACTGTGCTAAGTATTTCATATAAGTTATCTAAAAAATAGCTACAAGCGTGAATGTTCTCCAACTTCAGATTGAATCAATTGAAGATTAAAATTTTTGTAAAAAAATACTTTGATTAAACATGCATAGGTTTTTTTCCCTTGTCATTACTCTTTATGTCATATAATGAATGTTTGCATACCATTTACATCCTAATAATTAGCACTATAATTAATCAAGAAATACTAACATACAAAGGCAAAGAAGAATGTAGGTTATATGCAAATACTATAGCATTTTCTATGGAGGACTGGAGCTTCTGAAGGTGTTGGAAGTGATGGGGAGGGTACCCAGGAGTCAACCTATTGTGACTCTCATAAGCTAGACAAGAAAATGAAGCTTGGAGTGTTTAGATAATTGGTAAAGAAGTGCACCGCTACAACTTCCCAGAACCGTGAGCCACATTGTGGTTGCTAGATTCCAGAATCTCAACTCTTCATGAATAGACATGAGTGGTTGAGGAACTTGCGTAGGGCTCGCAGGGTTTATGAAGGTGAACACATCTTTTTTCTGTTAATGTCTTCCTATGAAAATTAGAGGCAAACTTGTCACATCCACAGTGCCATTTGCAAGCCTCCGTCATTATTGCCTGACACTTCCTGAAGTCAAGCAGCCAGTGACATGCTATTGCCACCATCAGCAGCAGTCCCCTGATGGGTTAGAGCATGAGCAGACAGGAGTAGCTTTGGGGAGACTTGGTGTTCCTTTGTGTGAAAGGCCTGCATGTGTTTTGATCATCAATGCCCCAAAACTTAGCTATACTTTTAAGAAAAGACACTTAGTGAAAAGATCCCAAATATTTACTTCACAAAGAATTAGCAGACTTCAGGAAAGCTAGATGCATCTGGGCCTCACAACAGCCAGCCCAGGTATCGTCACAGCCCTTTTCCCCATGCTTCTCCTTCATTTGTGTCTTTTCTTTTGAGCCCTCTTGCTTTTGAGTGACTGACTTTATCCACTAGGTGGAGGAATGTGGCAGCCAAGAGTTTGTGATTGCAGGGTCTTTAACCAGCTTCAAATCCACTTCGAACTCATCATCAGGAACATTGACTGCCCTTGTGTAGGTAGGCACCCAAGCATAAAAGTGAACTATGGACTGTTTTTGAGAGATTTGAGTAGAGTAAGTCTCTTCCTGAGGATATCAAGTGCTGGTGGGTGGGACTCACCCTGTCCAGAATCTGACGCAGTTTTGCTGTTTCCTGAGGAAAAGCCAACTCCTGCCCCCTGGGTCTCTACAGCCTCTAAAGTAGTGCTTCATGAGGAAATCCACCAACCTCCATCTACCTAGTCACAGACCATGGTCACTGCCCATCTTTGTCCCTATGGTTCTGGCAGAAGCGCCATGACAGCAACAGATTCCATTGGGCATTTGCCCAACGTGATCCAGTGAGACAAGCTGCTGGACTTATCTATCAAAGATGAAAAGGCTGCTGATACCTGAGAAGGAAAAGGGAAGGTGCAAAGGCAGAGGAGGAGTGCATGTTGCGAAAGACCTGGAGTGAAGCCATCCTCTGTCCCTCATCATCTCCTTCCTTCTCATCCTTTACCTTCTGTGTTTGTTAACTTTCCTCTCCCTTACCCCATCATGTAATGGCTCCTTAAACTCCCTGTCTACTATGTCACAGTTGTCATAATTATAAAGGGGAACTATTTTGTCCTTTTTCTTGATTTCAGTCATTTCAGATAGCACTTCAAATTGCCGAAGACTTCAGAGAGCTCTTTAGGCAAGTAGACAAGGTTGACTGCTTAGAGCTGTTAGGTTACTTCTGAATTCATCAATCAACATGTCTACCTTATCTCCACAAAACAACAACAACAACAAAAAGGAGTACTGAATGCATGTGCCACATAATTTTGTTCCTCTGAGACCTATAAAGATACATGGGCATTTAATTTCTGCAGTATTACAAAGCTGCTCAACACAGCCATCCTGACAGGGGCACCAAACATCTTTATAAGAATACTCTGAAGATTGCTTAATGTGTAATCGAAGTTATTGTTGCCTAATTAAAATACACTTCCAAAAAGGAACTGCCGGAGAAACTACTGAAAGGCAGACATAAAGAAAATCAATGCACCTTTTCTCAAGCCAGAAGCCAGAGAGAGCAAGCAATAGAAGATCTTCACTGATCAAACACAAGTTCAGTGTCTGTGACACACAATAATGTCACCAGGCATTTATATCTCAGGCCAATAAAAAAGTAATTATTAAGGAAAGGGTAGTAACCTTGGTTCATGTAATAAAGTTAGAATATAGCTTTTATCCACTTTTTATCTTCTGCCCACAAGCAAGGCATTGTCAAAGCCAAAAGTTAACTTTTAAGAAACACAATCCAAAGCAAGCCATGCATTTCCAGAGTCAGGGTTTTGCTTAATTAAACAATGATTTGATATTCCCAGCAAGCAAAGGAAAAAAAAAAAAACCATAGAATTCTTGAGGTTGCCAAAGAGATCGGCAGTTCTGTGACCCGCTTGTTATAATCAGTGCCTAATGAATGGCTGTTTACTTTCTTAGCAGTATAACTCTGTGGGAAACTAACTCACTTGCTTGCATTTTTCCATGTTCTCCATTGTGTTAAAAATAACAGGTGCCCAGAACCTGGTGCTGTGTAATTTATTCAATCACTGTATTGGATGAGACAAGTGCTTTGCACATACTGAGAAGCATTCTCTAAGTGTCATTGCATGACCTACCTCCAATTTACATGCAGACCAGTTGCCAAGGACCCAGCTATAGCAGGGTATCACTGGGCAGGGTTTCTGCTGGATGAGCTCTGTGGGGCATTGCCGTCCTTCTCCTTGGGTTGGCATAATGATAAATCGAGTCCGGCTCATTCGACCTAAAATAATAAGAGAGGTGCCAATTATTGGTTAAAGTTTGGCTCAGAAATGGAGGGAAGAATTGTTGCCTTGTATGTGTAAGTCTTCATTCTATGACAATGAACACTGTCCTGTCCCTTGTACTCTCCGGTTTCTGCCATTTCAATTTAGATGTTGAGAGAGACGTAAACTATCTCAATATTGATGTTTCAAAAGATCTGAAATTATCCCCATCTTCTACATCAGTCTTCAGGTCTGAACTTGGTATCTCTGTCAAACAGGCTGATTTTGTGAATGCAATAATGCTAATTTCCTTATCAAATATTTATTTATTAAGCTTTATTGTGATCTAGGCTTCTTGCTATGTACCAGCTATAGTGATAAAATTGTTATATATATCTTCTGCTTCCAACAGGGGGCACAAATATTAAATACAAATAGAGAAAGTTGTGTGTTTTTTTTGTCCACTAGGGCAAATGAAATCATGAGACAAATGCCACATAGGTCATTACTCTAAGACATTCCACAGGATGGTCACATCCGATCTTCTTACAGTTTTCCCCAGTTAACTCAATAAGACCAGTTTTCCTAGAGATTGTGGGCCCATTTCTTCCTTTACTGAGCTCAAGCAAAAAATTATAGGTTGGCTTATGTAGAGGAACCAATGGCGCTCAAAAACTGTATATTCAAAGAGGTACTCCATGCCACAGTGAAATGAAAGGGTGGGCTAATGAGTGGCAGAGAAGACAGTGTCTCTTCACATCCCAGTAGCACTTCCAAGATAAGCTCAATGGGGCAGTGGATGGAATCACCCAAGCTATTCAGCTGAATCACCGTCTCTTTTCATGGCCCCCTCATTGCTGGTTTTTCTTATTGATGAGTATGAGACACATTTCATTTAATTATTGTTATATAGTTTATCTTATTTATGCATATGATGTAATTTCTTTGTTACAAAGTGAACTATGTTCATGTATTTGGCACATGTTAAAGAAAGGCAGAGCTTTCTGGGAGTATGCACTGAAGCACACCCACCTCCCATGTCCCATGCTAGAAAGGCTCAGAGACGGTTTTCTTGAAAAGTTGAACTTGAAACAAGATCTCTGAGCAGTTGTGGTATGAGGAGAGTGCTGTGTACAGTGTGTCAAGAGACGTCTCAAATTGCAGGGTATGAAGCTAAACTGAGGACCTGACAGTGGCCACAAGGCTAGAACAGTGGTGGGGAAGAGGAGATCTAGAGAAAATTCTGGGGTCTTTTTGTAGATGTGAAAGACCCTACATGTATAACCAAAGAGAAATAGAATGATGTTTTCATAGCATTCACTTGAAAGCCTAAGGTAACATACTCCCATGGGGCCAGGTCTCTTGCTGTCATTCAGAATATTACCACAGACTTTAGTGATCAAGTACTCTCTCTTTGGAGAAACTTGAAAAACAAAACAAAACAGAAAGCTCCTGAGAATCTAAATTCTTTGGTGGGTGAGTCCTGCTGCTAACGTTATACTCTCTGTACATTAAGTACTAATTGAAGAGAGTATTAATTGAGGGGGGTGGAAGTATAGCTCAGTGGTAGAGCACCTTCCTAGCATGTGTGAAACCTCGTGTTCTCACAAAAAGACAGTGTCTCTGAAAATCCCCTAACTGGTTATGTGTTTGTTTCATATTTTTATAAAATATCTACAATACATTATATCATCTAAAATGTATGATAGATAATATACCATCAAAGCACTTATTGAAATGGTACCATGTGCTTGACAATATTCTAAACAATTTATATGTACTGGCTCATACAATAGAACAATCTTGGAGAAAAGTCTATTATTTGTCTGTATTACAGGCGAGAAAATAAATCCCAAAGCACTTAGGCCTGTTATCTAAAGTTAAACACTAGTCATGTGGGGAATGAGAGTCATACCTAGGATGCTTCAACCATGCTGTTGGGTTAAATCTGCAAGACGTTAGGAGAGCTTGTGGTATTGTATTCCCCCAACTATTGTGCATGCTAATAAACTTATCTGGGGTCAGAGACAGAGCAGCCACAATATTAAACATGAGGATAGGCAGTGGTAGCACACGCCTTTAATCCTAGCATTCCAGAGGCAGAAATCCATGTGTTCAAGGATACAGTCAAGCATGGTGACTCACGCCTTTAATCCCAGAAAGCGAGCCTTTAATCCCAGGGAGTGAGGCAGAAAGCAGAAAGATATATAAGGCGTGAGGACCAGAAACTAGATTTGACTGGTTAAGCTTTCAGGCTTCAAGCAGCAGTTCAGCTGAGAGCCATTGGGATGAGGACACAGAAGCTTCCAGTCTGAGAAAACAAGACCAGCTGAGAAGTTGGCTAGGTGAGGTTAGCTGTGGCTTGTTCTGGTACTCTGACCTTCCAGCATTTACCCCAATAACTGGCCTCGGGTTTGATTTTATTATTAGAACTTTTAAGACTCGTGCTACAAGTGCTACCTATAGAGGATGTTCATGGGAGACATCAAAGGAACTTCTGACAGTGGAATTTATTTGTGACAATGTGGGATCACAGTGCATCTTGAGCACAGAGCTCCTGAGTATGCATTTGGACATTTCCAAGAACCATTAAAATCAAAAATCAAATTATAGTTCAATATATTATCATTCATAAAATGCTGTCTATAGCCTATGAATTTATTTGGCTCAAGATTTCATATGAATTTTTGATCAACAACTCCTCAAGTTTAAATTTTCTGTCTATTTTATTGGCCAAAGTATATATTACCTAATACACCATTGCTATATTATTTTTTGGTTTTGTAATTATATTTACAATGTAATGATAAAAAGACTGCATTTTATTATGACCAAATAACTCTGAGTTTGTTCTCAACTTGATGGTGTGTTGATGGCCAGTACTTTAGAATCATTTTATTTACTTCCATTCAAGTGACAGATATTTTCTGTTGTAGATGTAAGTGGAGGAAATCTAATAAGTGCAAAGGAAAAAGTTATGATGTTACAGGTGATATGAATGGAAAAGGAGGAATAATAGGGAGGAAACTGTAGATGGGGGAGTATGGCAGGGGAAGAGTTAGGGAATAACTAACACGAAGGATGTTTGAAAAAGCCATATGGAAACTCAGTACTTAGCTTCTCTCCTCTCTCTCTCTCTCTCTCTCTCTCTCTCTCTCTCTCTCTCTCTCTCTCTCTCTCTCACACACACACACACACACACACACACACACACACGTGCACAATGTATTTATATTCATATAAAAGTGTTTAATTGGCATTAACTTACACTGGGGATAATGTTCCTCCCAGAACCTTAGGTTGCCAAATAAAACGTTCAGTGACAGATGTGGGATTCCTTCCCCTGAGTTATTGGTTAAGAATGTCCCAGTGGCACATGCCTTTAATCCCAGCACTTGGGAGACAGAGACAGAGCCAGGCAGATCTCTGTGAGTTCGAGGCCAGCCTAGTCTACAGAGCGAGATCCAGGACAGACACCAAAAACTACACGGAGAAACCCTATCTTGAAAAACAAAAACAAAAAACAAAAACAAAAACAAAAACAAAAAACAAAAACAAAAGTCACAGAGAACTTCAAATAATACAGACTTTTCTTAGTTGTCTAACAGAGCTTGATGGAAAGATTCCATTGCTGAAGAAACTACATGTGCTGGCTATAGGACATGGAGAAATTGAATTGGGACTGATGAGGAAATTTCCTCCTTGTTGGTTAGTTTTCAAGTACCAGGAGTTTGCAGGGGGAGTAGGAAAAAAGTCATCAACAGTCTTACTCAACTCAGAACACTGTGAACTACAATGATGACCGACGTGGCAAGATGTTCCCTGGCATACAACACTGACATGAATGTCACAGGGTGTTCCCAACCACTTTCTGATTGGGTTTCAGGCCCACTCCACAGGAGAAAACATAGACCTCACACTGGAATTCTTGCCAAGAACCCATCGTTGGGGAGCTCTCAGGCCCAGATTATTCTCCTAAGTGGACATAGTAAATTCATATCTCCTTACCCATAGACTAGTGTGTCTCTCACGCCTCATTGGTGAACATGTCACATGGATAATGGTTAATGCTGAAACTCCCAACTGATCCAAATGCATTGAATAAAAGTGGGTGGAATGTTCAGCCACAAATGAGGCATCTATATCACACCCTTCCATATGGTTCACGGATATTAAGGAAAAGGGTTAAGAAGTTCACAAGAGTCAGAGGTTAAGGAGCATCAGAGCAAAACAATGTCTCCTGGACATGATGTGACCTCTGTGTTCATTAACTCAGAACAGCAGAGATGACCTGTACAAGAACAAGCCAATCAACATCCTAGCAGGGAGGGGAAGGGGCTCCTGAGCACCCCTAACCTAAGGAGCTATAGCTGGCTGCAGTCAGAAGGTTTCTCCAGTCCTGAGTTCCTTCAGTCCCCTCTGACCCCAAGGTCTCTTAGCTACTTATAAAATAATCATTTAGAGTCTTAATATTAATTATCAACTGTATGGCCTATAGCAGGCTTCTTGCTAGCTAGCTCTTGTAACTTAACCCATTTCTACTAATCTGTATTTTGCCACATGGCCCTGGATTACCAGTACTTTCACATCTTGCTTCTCCTGGTGGCAGCTGGTGTCTTCCTAGATTCCACCTTTCTCTTTCCTGTCTCTCTCCTTGAATTTCCCGCCTGCCTCTAAGCTGCCTTGCCATAGGCCAAAGCAGCTTATTTATTAACCAATGGAAACAACATATATTCACAGCATACAGAAAGATATCCCACAGCACTTCCCCTTTTCTATTTAATCAAAAAGGATGGTTTTTAACTTTAATATAGTAAAATTATATATAACAAATAGTTACCAAGCAAGAATTACAGTTATAATATCTAGTCTATTTGTATTTGGCAAAATTAAAGAAAATATTCTATCAATATTTTTGTGATTCTAAAGTTTCATATCTAATTTATCTTTTATCATGACTAAGGAAAACTATAATTATAACTATCTAATCTTCAACTACATCAAAAACCCCAGAAAGATATACTATTACCTAAGTAAATGGGAAATGAATTTAAGCAAGTTCCAAAAATTTAGAATGACAGAGGAAATTAGATTCAGGGTTCTTGTTTGGAAGAAAAAAAGAGGATATAGATAAGAGGTAGATTATTGAATCTACTCTGAAAAAATGATATAGAAATCATAAAATAAAGGGTAGATTATTGAATCCACTCTGAAAAAAGAGAACATGGAAATGATAAATAAAAAATATGATAAATAAATTATTGGATCTACTTTTAAAAGGCAACTACTAGTTTTAAATATTTTACATTGGACTGGATTTTTGTAAATTGTATACAAATTATGTATATTGATACAAATTTGAGATTGATTTTGTTAGAAAATATTGTACATATGTTGCTAATCTTGTTCAAGGCATTGTGCCTATACAGTTCATTTAACAATCTAATGCAGTTTCCTAGTCCTTGAAAGTTATTATCAACTATTTACGATAATAAAGAAATGCAGGTTAGTAGTTAGTCATTACAATTGAACTTGTAGTCATATTAGGTATGTTTTCAAGGTCAAGCAGCAATATATTTTAGATAGACAGGTCATCTTCAAACACATCAGAGATCTACAGAATATGGTATTTAAGATGTTTTAATACCATAGATTTTTTTCTTTTTTTATGACAATGAGACATGTCTGCTCCTGGCAGCACCAGTCTACTTCAAAGAAAATAATAGGCATTCTAGAAACTCCATATGGCCTTTACTTTCATTGTGGCAAAAGTTAGCCACTGGGCAAGAAAGTGCTCTTGCCTCAACTGCTGACAGTATGCTGTCTAAAATGGACAAAGCAGGACACAAAAGAAAGAAGTGCTGATTCTTACCAAGACAAGGTAGGAAGGCCCTTTAGAAAATCCTGCTTCACAGATGAGTCTGTCAGATATGCTAATCCTGTAGGCCAAAGATAGGTGCCCCAATGTAGAAGAGAAACCTCAGGTGACTGTCTAGGCAGTCAGTTGTTTCTATCATAACTCACATATTTTGGAAGTTGTTTGTTTGCACTTCCTGTTTAACTAGGTAACAGTATTTATTTCCTTCTTGGGTCTCTGAGGGAGTTGAAGTTTAGATAGTTAAAGTTTTCCTTATTAAAAAATTCAGAAAAGAAACCCACTAAAGAGGTGCAAAGTATATAAGTTTGAAAGACATCAAAAGATTGTTTTTTGTTGGTAATACAAGTTAGGATAGAAAGTGAATTAGGTACATTTTGGACTCAGCAAAATAGGATAGATAATAGAATATTTTCACTGTATTTTTCAAATGTAAATGGACTAGACATTGTTGATGTATTTATTGACTGTATATATTGTATATAGTTATTGTACTTATTGTATATAGTTTTTTATATTTTTTATATTAGTTATAACTTTTTTTATTTTAGACAAAAAAAGGGGAAATGTGGTGATACTATTTGTGTACCCCAATAAAGCTTATCTGGGGATCAGAGGAAAAAGTCAACCACTATATTAACATAGAAGTCAGGCAGTAGTAGCACACGCCTTTAATCCTGTCACTTGGGAAGTAGGGATCTGTCTGGGTCTCTGTGAGTTCAAGGCCACACTGGAAACAGAGCCAGGCATGGTAGCACACACCTTTATTCCCAGCACTAGTTAACCATAGAGGTTTGGAGGTCTGTACAGACAGGAAGTGATAGAACTGGGCAGAAAGAGGAAGTGATGAAGCTGGGCGGAGAAAGGAAGTAGGATGGCAGTACACACTAAGGTATATAGGTGCAAGTATACAGGAAGCAGCTTTCTCTTGGCTGAGGATTTCCTAGTGGTAAGAACATGGCTGGCTTCTTTCTGCTTCTCTGATGTCTCAGTTTTCACCCCAATATCTGGCTCTGGGTATTTTATTGGTAAGACCATTTAGCAAATTGTCTTACAGATGGCTTCTAGAGGAGGGAGAGTTAGTTTCCTTTAAGGGTCTGTTGCCTGGTAGGGAACTATGTCCCACTGATAGCCTCACCATGCAGCCCAGTTGTTCTTGTGAGTTTTAAAGTAAAATAAAAGGATATGAAATTGGGAGGGGTTAGGAGGTGGGAGTGGATTGGTAGGTATTATGGCGAAGATGTGATGAGGAGGTAGAGGTGGGTTAGGAGGTATTATGGGGAGGATGTGATGAGGAGGTAGAGGTGGGTTGGGAGGCATTATGGGGAGAATGTGATGAGGAGGTAGAGGTGGGTTGGGAGGCATTATGGGGATGAAGGGGTGAGAATGGCAAAACACATTATATGAAATTCTCAAAGAATTAGTAAAATTATTATAAACAATGATGATGTTATTGTTCAAACAATGAAACCTTAAGGCCAGTCATTGAGAGCACATCCACAGGGCTTACCCTATCTTTTGCTCTTGAGATACAAAGATAAGATCTTCAAATGTGCCTGTCACTAGCAAGAAGTATACAGTAAATCTTTATTTAAAACTCCTTGTTATTCAAGGTTGTTTTCGGTTCAACATGAATACTTCCAGCGAAAACATGAAAGTGTGAATGGACTTGTAGTGCCTACAGATTCCATTATGTCACCTTTTCAAGTCAAGGATATTTTGTTTATATCGAATAGCCAGTGTATACCTATGATTAAAGACTCACCAATTCTGAACTTTCAAATTAAAAAAGGAGCAGAATGAAATGCAGATGGTACCATGATGTGGGCTTGATCCTTCCGTAACAGTGATCCAGGGCTCTCAGGATCCATTTCATACTGGATGGAACCCTCAGCCTAGCAAGTATCTCTTATCAATGACTATTCTATCAGAGGCCACAAGCAAAAGAAGTCTGGACAACCTGGTTTGTGATTATGAATTTTTTTGCAGGGAGGGAAAGTGTGGAAGATATGGTCAAACTACAGGAATTAAAAAAATCATAATGGGGATAGAGGAAGGAAGATTTTTAAAACAGCCAAGAAACAGTGGAAAGAGGCCTGGGCTTGGCACCAGTCATCCATAGTTGGAAACAGTTCTTTCAAATTAACAGCTAGAAAATGATGTGACTGTATGAAAGTAATTTGAGTCCTCTGAGCACGAATTTCCTGTCCTGTAAAATAAAACTAAGAATACGGAAGGGCCTTATTATCTGAGGATAATTCAGGTTGGGGAAAATGTCATTTATAAGTGAGTCTCTTTTAAATGGGAATGAAATTATTTTTAATAAGTACTAAAAATGTTTAAATGGGATTCTTTTTCTGGAACTTAGAAGTCTGTAACTGAGTTTATCCAATGTCGAGTGCCATACAGATCATAATTATGAGTGTGTGCTCACCATCAGGATAAAGAATAAATCAGCCATGAAGGTTTCTTACATAAGTTCCTGATTATACTATGAAAATCCATTTTCCATGCCTGGTACTTGCAGCACGATCATAAAGTCTTTGATCTTTCCGTAACTCTTCATGCCTTGGCCTCCTTTGACTCCTCAGTGTGAAGACCAGTCCCTTTTATAATTCCTTTGCTCTGTGTCCCCATTCCACCTGCACTTAGCGATTGATTAGCACATCCCCTGAGCAATGGTAGAGTAGTATGCTGACAGAGGAAGCCTGTGGGAAGGTGGATGGCTTCATAAGCTCATGAGTATCCTAATGTTATGTAGCCTATAGAGTCCTAGAGACCCACATCAAGAAGATTTGGGTGTGGAACATTCAAATGATGAGAATGAGCTAGATATATCTCACACTGTATATGAACATCTTATGGGGGTGTTCAAAATATACCAAATACTTGTTAAAATGTTTACTTCTTGAAATTTTGAGATTATAATACAATTACAACATTTCTCTCTTCTCTTTCCTCCCTTCAAACCTTTCCATATACCTTTCTTTGTTCTCTTTCAAATTCAAGTCTTCTTTTTCACCGGTTTTGCCCATATATGTATATAGGTATACACATATATTCATAAATATAACCTGCTCAGTCTGTACAATGTTACTTGTATGTATGTTTTCAGTAATATTGTTTTATATCAGTTCTAAGAACTAGCCTTCAAATAGGTCTGTGATGAATTCACAAATCATGCTTCCTGTCACCTCCTGTATCTTGTTGCTTATGGAGTGTACACAGCTATGAATTCATAACCTGCCACATTCCTTATGCTCTGGCCTGGGTTTCTTCTGTTTTCTGGGTGACAGGAAAGGGTGCTGCCATATGTATCCCAGGCTTCCAATGTGAGAAGGAGGAATTTCCTTGGGCATGTTCTTGCCTTCTCTTGCTTGGATTTACGTTTCTTAATATAAGCACAAGAGAAGACTCTAGACATCCAGGGGAACCTGGGTTTGGTGATGAGTGTGGACCATATGTCTAGTGATTGGCATCTATGAGATGAAGGGAAGGGGCTGATTTTTCTTTGTTCAGGTTCTTCCTGCAAAAATAAGTTAGGATGGACCTAAAGTACCTCGGTTGCTGTTCACCAGCAGTTTACCTCTCTGAGCTGTTTTCTTTCCTTCTGGGAACACTAAGACATCATGATCGCCAACAGTGGTACTGGACTCACTACCACATTAGCAATAGTTATTTACTAGGAAGGAAAAAAAGATTGTGTGGCAAGACCTGTAGACATACATAAGGCATATAATATTAGTTACGAAAACTAAACCCCAAACAGAGACAGACCAATCCTGGTACTTGTATACGGATTTGAAGTATATATCTGACCAGCCCACATTCCCTTTGAACTCAGCAGTCCTCAAACTACATAATATGGCCACACTGACAAGGTACTTGTGAGGCATTTAAAGCACATTCTAAAGATCTCAAAGTTAGCTAAATACTTGTCCAGATTTTTCACACAGAAATGGAATGAACATAAGGATTTCTTTCTTAAAAATTTGTCACAAACAGAGAAAAAAAATACAGCAACTGACCATTCTGATTGTACAGCCAGGTCTCAGCAGCCACTGTGCCCTTTCCTGCAGCATGCTTCAAATAAGAATTCTTTTGGGGCCCAACACAGAGTTGTCAAGTTAACTGTTTTGGATAACTGTAGACGGTTTTGATATGATTCAAGAAAATAACATGGGGAATAGTGTATGTATATGTAAGGGTTGATGGATAGAAAACATGAGAATAACAAAAGGAGCATTGAGTAATCTCCAACAGTTCATTGTAGGAAACACCTGAGCAACCCATGTGACTGCGCTGATGGATGCCTGGGTGCGGAGTGTTCAGTCATGGAGATACAGTACTACAGCAGCAAAAGAACATGAAGTGACCTGGGCCTTCTAACGTGCTTGTGAATACTTCTATCTTTGTCTCTTTTCCAATAAAGCATCATTTCTTTTTAATATAAATCCAATTCTCTTAACCATATACTGTAATTATTGACATGGAACAGCCATCCAGAAACAGATCTCCAAGGAGCTGGTCAATTATCACTCGGAATAGGGGACTGTGACATGAAATTCAGGCTAACACTGGTCTTTATTGATGGGAACCGAAAAGTAGATTATTGAATAAAGTATTTCCATTTTCTACTTTCTTCTTCTATAGATTTATTCTTATTTTTGGTACCTGCTTATTTACTATTGCTCAGTAAGTAAACCCTAGCAGGTAAGATAAATGAGAAAGAAGCAGATAGACAGTCATGTTCACCTTGTTCACTTTGATCGTGTTTCTCTGTAGTTAAGACATTTTCCCGAGAAGTACGTCACTGGAAAAGCACTCCTTACTGTTGAGGGAAGGCTGGGTCATTGGGTAGCTACCCTGTGTTTTGATGCAGGAATGGTATGCCTGTTCTTGCTCAGATCCTTTGTCTTCCTTGTTCTGACTCTGGTCCCCTTCACCGTAACTCTCCAATCTGCATTCCATCAACTTACCAAACAAATTCCTTCTGCAGGACCCCAGTCTGGGGATACACCTGTTACTAATCTTATTTAAGACACGATTAATTGAAGCTTAGAGACACTACATGATTTTCTCAGAATCACAGTTAGTACTAAACACAGGGTTGTTTAGTCCAAAAGCACGTGCTTTCCAGTAAAACTTATCTAGCCCTCGTCATGGGTGTTGGGTGCTAGAATTCAGTTGCTAGGTCTTTTGAGAAAGTTCTATATTGCATTTAGCCATGTCCTCAGCATTCCTATGAATTTGTCACCTTAATTCATACACTTCATACTTTCCTTTAGCAAAAGTAATTGATAGTAACATAGCCATGCCTTTTTCTCCCATGGAAACTCTTGTTTTATGAACTCACCCTACTAAGTCATCAAGAACAGTAGTTTCATTGCGTATGAAACACTCCATTTCAGGCAGATCGACATGTACTATAATGTGATTGAAGCTGTGCTTTTAACAAATACCACCCGCAGTTTTTACATTAATTTTAAATGTGGACATTGCTGAAGATGAATTTGGGATCGGGGCTAATGTCTGACAAGGTGGAGAGATTATAGTGCTGAGCAGCGATTTAATGCCCGCTCTTGGCCCTGCTCTGGGCTTTGCTAGAGATGAAAGATATGGGAATGAGTCTTCACTCAGATCTGTAGCCCCACAGGCTTGTTCTCTAGAGGGATTCCTTGGGTCATCTGAAAATTGCTTCAAGGTCCCAGACATCTTTCATCCTAGAGAACATCCAACTCAGGCAAGATAAAGACTGCTGAGGCTGCTGGAGTCCAGATGACTTTGGTCTCAGTCAGGACTATATGTTGAGAGAGGCTAGTTGCTGGAGAAAGTAACAAGACCACTTAGAGGTCAAGAGAACCACAGTATCAGAAGAGGTCTTTGAAAGGAAGATGATTAGTACCTTTAAGTTCTGCTTGGCTATAGGAGCACTAGGCTTTCTGTGGTAGACTGTCTGCATCTGGTTTAACTGCTTACCCACCATTCAGTTCTCAATCATCACAGCAATTCTATTAAACACCAATGACAATCATCATGGCTCTGTAGTACACATAAACAGTGTCAGTTCTGAAAGGAAGAGATTCCATAGCATCCAAGCTGAAAGCGTCACAGAAAAGGGCTTTAGAAACCTTGGAGCTATACTCTGTCCATTCTTTTCTTAAAAAAAAAAGGGTCATTAATTTCCTGTCTATAATAAGAATAGCTATTATCCTAGTAGATAGGTGAGACATTACATAATATTCAAGAGACTACATTCAAAGGGATTTCTTTCTTTTTTAAAAAAATTATTAATTCTTTGAGAATTTCATATAATGTGTTTTGATCATATTTAACCCTCCTCCTATTTCTTAGGGCACTAATGTGCCTATGTTCCAAGCTTAGATTGATTTCCCCTGCTTATTCTGGAATGTATGTGTGGATTACAAGAATTTTTATAAAGTGGTGCTGCATCAAACCAGGATCATATGCATAGGAGGTGAATACAGAATATCACATGCGAAGGGCTACTAGCAGAGAAAAGGGTCTTAGAACCATGTGCACCCAGGTTCAAATGCAGCCTCTGCAACTGACACACTGTGTCTCTGTGCTGGTTATGTGGCTGCCTGTTACCTCACTGCAAATTCAGAGCACACAGCATATAGCCATTGTGAAAAAATATGTCTGACACTGCTAATTGTGTTCTTGACCAAAGGATATTAAAAAAAAAAACAAATAAACTACCACTCTGATATAGCTTCATTTTATAGAATAAAATAGCATGAACCCCCACAAAAGACAAGTTAGCATTCCAAAGCTCTAAAATTTGCCATTGGAAAAGCAGGTTCTGAGGCCAAGGTCCTGGGCCTATGTGCCCAGTTTTTTCCATTCTATTTTGTAGTTTTCTGACCTCCTGTCATAAGAACCAATTATTCCATAGAGTAAATGAGTTTGAATTGTTATAACTATTAGTCTTGTGCCCAGCCAAGAATTCCACACCAGTCAAATTTTATGCAGATATCAAAGTAAAGGCTACTGATTTGCCTTGACATCTTGAAACATTAAAAAAAAAAAAAAGAAAATAATAAGAAAAGTTCTCATGCTTTGGAGCTCATACAAAATTAGTTTTTTTTTCATTATGATCTAGAATAGATGGAAAAATTACATACTATCTGGGAAATACAAGAAGCCTTTTGGATTGCATACTATAGAAAAATAATATCAACTCATGTACACTGAAAGATAAAAACTATTAAATAGCAAAAGAATCATAGTCTGGAATTAATAACATTTTTAGAGTCTTATTGGCTAAGTGATAATTATGAATAATTCATGATATGCTAAATATAGGGAGTTCTACATTCCCCTGAGCTGACGACAGCTCAGTAGACAGAGAACACGACTAATCCAAATATTAAGCTCTCCTATTACTAGCTTTGATCTTGGAGCTCTATCTCAAAAGATCCCCCAGTGAAGCCGAGAATCAGCTTCTCTCTAACCTGAAACTGGATTCAAACTGTTCTGACCTTGAAATCTTTAACACAATTAAAAACTATATGACAAGCTCCAGGTGGGCACTAAAGAGGCCGTTCACAAGCCTGGAAGATGAAGTCAGAATCCATTTCAAACTTTCCCTCAGATCAATGACATTCTGTGGGTTTGATGGTGAAGCATGGCTCACTGGGCCAACAACTCGGAGAATTCGCAAACAGAGGTAATTGTGTGAATTTCTACATTTGATACAGCCGTCAGCCCAAAACTGCAAGGGCTGAAGGCTGACTCTCAGGTAACTCCCTCACCCTCTTCAATGTGACTATGCACACTTTATCTCATCTTACTTCTCTGTCCCCTGACCACAATTAGCAGGACAGAAGAGTGGTTCATACAGAAGGCAGACACTGGCACATGGCTGAGTGGAGACAGGCGTATCTGCAGATGTTTCCCAGTGATAGCATGTAACCTTTCTCGATTCAGGAATAAGTTTGTGCTGTGCAGGGTTGTATTTGATGGGTACTGCTTGTTTATTGTTTCCAGGCTGAGGCATGACTTAAATACAGAATTTTCACAGTTTGGAAACAAGGAGGAATGATGCCCCTAGGTCGGAGCAGGAAGGCTGCGATGTTGTGGAAGATTGGGGCTGGTGGAGTGTCACTGTTACACCGTTCTTTCCACTCAGTCTGAAAGAAGGTGCTTAGAAAGCCAATAGACACATATACAATTCCTCCATGGACTGTGCTATTTACTCATTACTTGTCTATCAGATTGAGACCAGGTTCAAGTATATATAAATGGAACAATACTGATCTTCATATTTCTGTTCATAGGCTGTAACCTAAAGCCTTTAACACAAAGGTTGTCAAAAGTGCTCATGAGAGTCAGTGTTGAACATCCTTGTGATGGTATGTCTAATCTTCAGTGGCACACCCTGGCCATTCAACTTTGGCATAGTACCAACTCCTCCATGTCACCCTCGCCGTTCTTTCCTGACAGATTCTTGTAATGTTCCATCAATTTTAGTTTCACTATATCACTTGGTATTCCTAATTCCTGTGTTGGCCTCATCACTCATCTTTGCAGTGGGGTACTGGCTTTACGAAGTTCTTGTACTTTGCCCTGAGATCTTATCTGTTCCATGTAGCTTTATCCCAAGCTCGTGGTGGGGTGCTGCTCATTCAGATTGTGTCTACCGAGTAATATACATGATGTAATTTATTTCTCACCTGGACAGTCGGAGGGGACATTGTGAGATACCAGGAGAGTTAGGCATTAGCTTTTCAAATTTTTTTTTTCTCATGACCTGAGGAATGACTGAACACATCCGCATTTTGATTACTGGGAAGTTTTTCATATGTCAAGATTGTGGAAAGTTTTTTTTTTTTTTTTTTTTTTTGGTTTTTCGAGACAGGGTTTCTCTGTGTAGCTTTGCGCCTCTCCTGGAACTCACTTGGTAGCCCAGGATGGCCTCGAACTCACAGAGATCCGCCTGGCTCTGCCTCCCGAGTGCTGGGATTAAAGGCGTGCCCCACCACCGCCCGGCCAAGATTGTGGAAAGTTTTTAAGCTGTATTTTTACATCTAGCAGTTTAGAACATAAAGATGTCTAAAGGTTTAAGAAATGACACCCCCCCAAGAAGTTATCCCATTTATGAAAAATTAGCTTGAGCTGCTGCTGTCTGACTGATTACATACTTGCATGGCTTCTGTTCAGAAAGTAGCCTTTCTTCTGAACACTTGAATCCTTTGTCTTTGTTTATTATTCTATGGATTTTGGAAAGTCGAATTTAGGCCAAAGTTATAACTACCTAGACTTTCCCAACAGTGGGCCTCAGGTTTGGGAGGTTTTGTTTGTGGGTTTCTAATAGACAGTTGCAGTGTGATTAGTCCTCAGCATTAGCAGAACTTCCTGAAAATGTAAAGTGACATTTTAACACTAAGCATTTGCTTTGGAGTTCTACATGTAAAGGTGACATGTCAGGGTGGCATGATGAGCTGTTATTTCTCAATGGCTTGTTACAGTGGCACAGTTAGACTTTTTAGGAAAAATAACAAGAAATGTGTTTTCTAACAGGTGGAGACCTGTTAGCCTTGGGTGTGGAGAACAAAGAACTTCATTACTTAGGCAGTGGAAGGGACTGGCTGCCTTTAGGCTCATGATCCAGGCTGCAAACTCTTCTTCCCTTTGAGTTTTACTTCTTATGGTCTAAAATCAACTGGATAAGGACAAAAGACAACTGAAATCCTTCCCATAGTCCATTTAGTATGCTGCATTGGGACAGAGGAGATTAGCTCATGAAGGATCCAAACAAGGGTGACAATGGCCCCTGGGGAAGGATGGACATGACGATCAGGAAACAGCAGTAGTGATGGTGAGATGCTCTGTGTGAGGGAACATGCCAAGAGGAGACAAAGCATGGTCAGATGTGGAGAGCACTGGGCAAAGCATGTGTTGGGGCAGAGGGAGGCGGCAGGGCAATGGAGGCAGCAGAGACAGACAGGGTGGGCCAGCTCTCTTCCTTAATAGCCATTGTCACAAGCAAGGTCATCCTTCAGCTCCTTTTGCATGTTACCCTCAGGAGCAGCACATCCCGATATGGCCCTTGGTGCAGTGCATATGGCTGAAGTGCATCACCTTTGGGCTGAAGAGAGATGACTGTAGTGTTAGCTGCTACAACTGTGAACAGTACTGTCATCTGTGGGTAGTTTATTATTATTATTATTATTATTATTATTATTATTATTATTATTATTATTGTGAGTGATGCTTTTTGTAAAACAGTTGCTTTCCTTAGTTACATTTTTCGGATGCACATCCTGGATGCCGTTTTCATCTCTGCCCTGTCTGGGATCTTACAGCTCAGTTCTCAGCTCCTGTTGCATGCTAACTTCTGTCTAGCTCCCCATGGAGCCAGAACTAAGAGCAAGAGTGAATAGCCCCTCTATCTCCATTTGTACAGATTAGAAGGAAGCTCACACATAGTCCCATTTCAGGATTTCTAGAAAATGGCTTCTGAGTATTGCTGGTGAGCAATGAGGTCCAGATCTTAATGTCTTCTTTACCTGATTCCATGATTCCTCCAACTTGAAGTTCCTTCCTTCTCCTTTGCTTGGTGACTAACCATGCCAAGATTTCTTCCTCAGTTTCTATTCTAAGTTTCTGACAGTCACTTGCTGATAAACTATAACCCCTCAAGACTCTAGTTTTTCCTATACCCATTGCATGCTTTTCTTTCACAACCCTTTCACCCACAGATAAATGTTAAGACTCTTTCTCTAGCCTACTGGCTACATGCTATCTTTCTCTATTTGCCTTGCTTCCTAGAATTATCTGGCATCTACATCCCTTGCCACTGTGTATACTTACACACCAAAGCCCTGAGACTCACCAAGACTCACACTCCCCTAATCATCACGGGAAACACTGAGAAGCAGCTGGCCATCAGAAAATACATTTCCTGTCTTAACCTTCTTGCCTTGAGTTTGGAACATGCACTAAATTTCCTCTCATAGAACATATAAGGAAGAGAAGTATATAATTTCCAATGTGTCTCATAAGAGCATCCACAAGGGTGTCACCATCCAGGAAAATGGGGTTGTTAACATTCTATGGTCTCTGTCAACCTATGTGGTTGATTAATTCTTTGAAGCAGACAGAAGCCAAGCCCTTTCTGCACCTGGGTAGAAACAAGTCTTTAGTCAATGTGTCCAGCTATACTGACATAATATATAGTCTAAAACCCACCATGGCCACATGTTTTCAACTGGTAGAATTTAGGATTTTCTGACAGGATACTGACTATAGGTTAGCCAGCTCTTCTTTGATCTGCCAGGTGATTTCTTCCACCTCTGCTGAGCCTGCTGGGCTGCTTTAGAGGTCTGTTCTCTGGGTCAGACTGGGGTCAGCTTCAGCTGTTCACTATGCTTTTTTGCCAGTTATAAAGCTACTTTTAGTAGTAGAAACAAACAGGGGAAACTGAGTACCTCCTTGGCCACAGGTTTGCGAACACTCTGTCCATGTTGTCCATCCTGAGAGCTGACAGTTGACGACACACTCCACCAAACAGGGAATACTCATCCTCTGGGGTTTTTCCAGGTTCCGCTGCAAATGCAATAAGATATACCTTCAATACTAAACCAGATTACTATTCTGTTATGGGCGAGAGTGCCCTTTATTCTGTAATAAATAACCTTTCCACATTGTGGTGGGAAAACAAGTGTCCATTGTTATATAAATCGGTCGGCACAGAAATGACTGTTGTTATTTCACTGGTGACATTTGGTCAGTCAAAATTTCTTATTATAAACACTGAACTCTAGCAGAGACCTGACACTCAGGTGCTGGGAAAGTATGAGATCACATTGCACAGAGATCTACCATGTTGCTCAGTCAGCAACAAAGTCAGCAGGAAGACATGTCATCATTCAATCCGGACACCCTGGGATTGGCTGATGGTATACAGAGAGATCAAAATTAGTAACAAAGTTAGTGGTACACAGGATAGGAGCAAAGATAAAATAAATGATCCATCTGAATCCCCTAATGACCAACTGGACAATGTAATTACAGTTGTAATCTGGAGAGAAATTGATGAGACAGTTTACTTTCTTCTCTGAAATCTGTGTGTAGAGAAAATGTGTACATTTTATTATGACCAAGGTAGAAGACATCTCAGGGAAGGAATAAATTACCCAAGAATCAGAGAGTGAATACTGAAGTATGTGCTCTGTGACTCATACACTGATTATATGTTTAATTAGGAAAGCTTTGGCACCCAACACATGTTAAATATTATCAGTACAGCTACTCAAAGCTAAAATTAGTTATCACAGCATGATGACTCTTTAAGTGGGTAATGCATAAAGCACCATAAAGGGACCTGTGACTATTGGTGTGATACAGCAGGTTAATAATTTAGTACTTCTTTAAATGAATAGTCATTAAATACATGTTTTGTACATGCCATTCAGAAAACAAAGAATCTGACTTTTATTAGTGAATAATTTACATCTCTCCTTACATCAAAAAAAATATTTCTTATACATATAAGCAGCCAAAATCTAATAGGTAACACTATTCAAAACAACACAGGAACACAAATCAGCAGCTCATCTGAACTGTTACAGCCCAACAGTGTGCTCCTGTCAGTTAAAATACCCTTACACCATTTCTCATTTATGCACTTGGAAGGAATGTTAACTTCATGGGGACAGGTCTGAGTGTACCCATTGTTTATTTGGAACTGTTGTAGGTAGGTGACATTCCTGAGGCAGTCAGTGTATTAGAGGCAGACTAAATGAAATTAAACATTCAAATAAAGCAATGACATTTGGCCAACAGTCTTCTGTAGGATGTGAGCCATTTTTAGGATACTACTGATTGGGGCATCTAGTCTTGGACAGACTGGTTCATAGTCAGCATCCTGGATGACATCCACATGGCTGGCTGGGGAGCACATTGTGACAATACTTACGGTTGGTATAGGAGCGCTGAGGAAGTCTTTGTTTTAATTTCTGCTTACTTCCCCCATGCTACAACAACTGAGACAGACCTTTGTTCACCTGTCAACGTGTTGCAGACATTTCTGTAGCCACCTGTGATTACTGGCATCCTGTCTTCAATCATGAAGATCGTTTCTGTGATGCCTGCAGTATGGTAGCATTCCTGTTTCTGTTGAGCTGTCCCTATAGTGCTGAATTTACATCTAGGAAGGGAATGCCAGCTTCTTTGGAATGGATCTTTCTGTAGCTTTTCTCCAGATTTCATAAAATTAGAAAACTTCAGAACCTCCTATTTTGAAAATTGACATGGCAGTCTTTGGCATAGATTGAGAAGAAGAAGAAGAAGAAGAAGAAGAAGAAGAAGAAGAAGAAGAAGAAGAAGAAGAAGAAGAAGAAGAAGAAGAAGAAGAAGAAGAAGAAGAAGACAGTTGATATTGATATTTGTGGAGAAAATTGTCAGTATATTCTACATCCAGGATCAGCATCCATCGTATGTGATGAGGACATGTTTATTACACAAGCAAATGAATCACCTGTCAATATAATGACTCACACCACAGTAGTAAAGGCACTAAATGCCAATAGTTTGTTGGAAAGCAAGTGTATTTTAACAACTTCTTAGAAGTAATGACTCCATTTCTTCAGTGCAAAATGATCTTTCTCCACTATTTTGAATAAGTCCAAACCAGTGACATACAACTCCTGCCCAATACCTCTTCAGTCAGTGTCTGTAATGTCTATTAGATGTTGTGAAGGTTGGGGACTAAGGCTAAGAGAGCTCATCACACACAAGTTACCTGATCACAGTGGTGCATGCCAACAGGCTTGCCATCACTGCGTACACAGCTCAGCAGGCGAGTCCTCACACCCTGGCCACAGGAAGCATTTTCACTCAGCTGGCATGTACTCCATTCTATAGGCAGAAGATCATAAACACTGAGTTTTAACGGTCTAGGCTTGTGAGCCAACCACACCTGAGCTCTGATAATCTGCCTAGGTGGGAGGGAGAGTCCACAATTTTACAATCTTCCTAAGTAGCTTTGGAAAGCCTTGTACAGTCATTGTGTCAGAGGGCAAACACACAAGGAAATACAAGCCAAATAAATGTACGGAGTCCATTTTCTAGAATTTGCTTTTCTAGAGGTAAAACAAAAGAAAACAAAAACTCAAAAGGTTATACTGATCATTTGGTAGGATAGGAGAGACACTAACCAGAATAATAATAATAATAAAAGACCAGTTTAAGACGATTTGTTGTGGATGGTTGAGAGAGAAAACAACTGAGCCATGGCACCAATTCTGTTTGTGCACCATCGCCCAAAATTTTAACTTCCAAGGTAGTAGAATTAGGGAGTGGAACTTTTGATGGTGATTGGATCATGAAGGTGGGAATCTCAGAAAAGGGATTGGTGTCTTTGTGAGAGCCTCTAGGGAACTTGTCTGAAGACATCCTATGAGAGTGCCCAAAGGCGCTATCCCTGGGCAAATTAGTTTTGTTGGGCTGGTTAGTGGTATTTAAAAGATGGGGCTGTAGCCATGCAAGGTGGTTCTGGCCCTTGCTGCCCCTCTCCCCATAATTAATGTGACTTAAAACAACAAAGAAAGAAAACTTTTCATATAGATGTGCGTGTGAAAGATCCTCAACCATGTTAACAAAACCTCTTCAATTTTTTTTCTATATCTAAGAGCTTAATAACAAACTTATACATGGTTAAAGAAAATTCAGTCTTAAAATATACGCTTTTCCAATACAGCAAAATTCCATCGTATTTCCGAAAAATTACTATGAAAACCAAAGACCCGAAGAAAAAAGATGAATCTACTGTGCTGTCATTCACCCATGAAAGAACCCGATACCTACATGGAATTAACAAGGTTTTCCTCACGAGGGACCTCCCCTATTCCAATGTGCATGGAACAGGGAAGTTTGGGCAAAGGATGTTGCTTTGCCTCTACAGATATGTGGTGATGTGTTCCTAAGCATTGACTCCAATGCTTAGACCTAACACGGTCTTACATTTGGTGGCATTTTTGTATATCCCGTGCTGGGGGCAATGGTAGGTAGCAAGTAAGTGTTGTTTTGGACACTGCTCTATGAGTTCAGACAACCACAGTGGCTGAATAATTCTTCTAAAGTGATTCTTGTCCCCTCTCTGATATCCCTGACTTGGCAGGCCTCCCTTTTTTTTTAAATTGCCTATGGGGAAAATATATCATAGACTTAAGCTATTGAAATAATGAAAGGCAGGAGAAAAACTAAACTCTACTGCAGTACCTTTTTAAGCCAAGCTGTTCTTCAGAAATTATGGGTGTCCTTGATGCAGCCACATACCATGATTGGATGTTTGTTTTCATGAAGGGCAACTGGCACTAAGTCCTTCGTGTTTCATGTCCCACACATATATTGTCCTCTCCCTCAACAGTGCCAGGATGGGGTGCACACACAAGGGTTAGTCAATGTTCAGGGAACCCACGGTGGATTTTGACTGTACCTGTGAGGTTGTACTGGAACTGGAAGCAGTTTTCATTGAGGAGACAGGGCCGCACCTGGGAGTCTTCCCCACAAGTTCTTGAGTTCAGCGAAGGCCTCAGCAGATGTCGAGATCTCCTCTGCATTGCATGGGGGTCACATGACTATGAAAGTCAAGAGCAGGCAGACAAGGACCCAGAGTGAGTGATAAACTATACAGTTACTTGTGCACATGCAGGAATAGAACAGATACAGGGAAGAGACCATAGTTACGGCAATGAGGCTGTCCATACACCTGAAAATGTTACAACTTGTGGTTAGAAGAGAAAATGATTCTGTGATGCACGGTGGATTGTCTTCTGTTTGCATTTCATTTGACAACCAATATATTTTCATCTTTAAATGAAATGAAAAGTGACCTTAGTCCTTCTAGTTCAACAGAAATAATCACGCAGAATATTGAAAGGAGAAAATTATTTTTAGAAATCTATACATAAGAGTAAAATTAATATGGATGGACTAAAGCCTTCATTTTATCTGGGAGCTCTCCGACCAAAGTCCAATTTCCACAAAATGAATGTATAAATGCAAATTCCAAAGATTTACTGAAAAATCACCTTCACCTGGGACCACATGTCCTCTCAAACTACTGGCCCATGTAACAGTGCTAGAACCAGACCTCTTACCACGTCTCATACAACTGGTGTACCCACAGAAGAGAGTCCAGCTCCTGCTGGGGAACAACCTTCTTTCAAATGTCCTTCAAACCTTCTTCTTCATCTTCCCCAGAGAACTAACCCGGGTTTACTCCCCCCACAAGAAGACCTCTAATGATGTTATTCTCTTGTTTTTTTTTTTTTTTTTTTTTTTTTTAAAAATTTCACTGTCTCTAAGGATGCCAAATTCACTTCTTTTTCACGGGTATGTCTATGGATTTAGTTCTAAACCCATATGTGCACCTGTCCTTATACTGCTATTCTTTATCTATTTATCACCCCGTTTCTTCTTTTTTAAAAAAGGATTTTTTCATTAGGGCTTGGTGGATAACACCTTCTGCTTATCTTATAATCCTTTAGTGAAATTCTAAAATAAACCATGTAAAGCAGTTTTCCAATAATTATTATGAATATGTTCATAACATGTAAGTCCAGACCCTGAAAAATCTAAGAAGGCTTATAGACTGGAAGAATAAAGTTTTTGAATTGTGATCACAAAACCACCATTTTGGTGTCTGAGATGTCATTTTATCCTTTCTTCTTCCTTTAGCCTTTTCAGGTATCATAGTAAGAATACAGCCTGTATACTGAATCTTGACTGATTCAAAGTGACAATGTTAGATTACACTGAACTATGGGGAGAAATAGGCACACATTTTCTTCTAAAGTTTAGGTAATTGAAAAAATCTTTGCTATCTATGTGATTTCACACTCAAATAATCTGCCAATACCTAAAATTTTACATTTAATTGTATCACATTGTATCCAGATGATCAAGAGGGGTCAAACAATTAATTTATTATATGCATACAAATCCAATGCTACATTCTTACCAATAATTGATTTCTATTTTACTATTTAATGTCGATGCACACACTCATGAGGAGGAACAAAACCTTAACTGATTTGTCAATAAAGGAAACTGATAGAATCCTGGTAGATGCTCCAGATTAGGACTCTGCTGCATTTGTTTCCTACAAAGTAATCAATCAGTGTTTGACAAAAGTGGCGATGTACAAGGACCTATGGATCTGCTTAGTCTAAGCCATCAAAGAAAAGAGAAGATAAAACAGACACACAAATCAAATGCAGCTACAATGCTTGAGGTCAGCAGTATTCCGATTTGGACATTTGTCAGACTTCGGAATATATGCACAGACTTTAGAGTTGGCATCCCTTCTTTGAAAATGTAAAGTCTGAACCATCCTGAAATCTAAAACCAGCACTAGGTAAATGTGCACAAGCACACATGTCCATTTCTTTCCTCTAAACTTACAGGAGCCGGGTGAACAGTGAGAGGATGTGATTTGATGAGATTTTAGGATTTCATCCATTAAATCTCACAGTGTGCATGCTTGTGTAACAAGGCTTTAAATTATCCTCTTTGGTTTAATATCATCTTTACACCATCTAGATATACTGATATACTACAACTAACTCTCTTGTCAATTCCTTATCTATAGACATAGTTGAAGAGGAGCTCATGGGTGACTAGAATCCATACAAACAATACAAACTCCTTTTAGATTCTTATGAAAATTATCTTGATATTGATAAGTGAGAGACTGCCGTTTCCTCTTATCTCTTTCCATCAGCTATTTGTCAAAATTCAGTAGCTATGCTTTTAGTCACTTCTTTTTTTCTAGTTGCTATTACAAAACATTTCAAAAATGACGAATTGGCTACTGATGTGTTGTTGAGTGAAGAAGAGCTTCTCATTCAGTGGTTCTCAACCTTCCTAACACTATACACCCTTGATACAGTTCCTCGTGGGGTGGTGACCCACAACCACAACATTATGTCCAGTGCTACTTCATAACTGTAATTTTGCTACCATTATGAATTGTAACGTAAAAAATGCAGATAGCCTTAGGCAACCCCTGTGAATGGGTCATTCAATACCCAAAGGGGTTGGGACCCACAGGTTGATAACAATGGGTCTAGGTCTTGATGGTTTCTTCATTGACTCAAAATTCCCCAAACAAAAATTTCTTCCAGAAAGCATTTGTATTATTTATATAGATATAAGGTCCATTCTGTAAATGTGCAAAAATGATGTGTAGACAGTTAACTCAGAGTCAATTCAGGACTAATTTTCTTGAAAAGACTAAGCCTAAACAGCTGAAGGCTGTTTTCTAGGCTGCCTATAACCAGGAAGAATCATTTGCCCTTTAGATCATGAACCATTCAACTCCAATAGACGTTCTAACTTACCTCTGTAAACCAAAATTTACCTGAAGTTCAAGCCTTCCAGGCCACATTGTATCTTTACACCCTTTGTTCACCCCAGCAGCAAGCCTTCCTGCCTGACTTGAATTCTTGTCCCCATCGCAAAGGAAAATCCATATTCCCACCTCCCAAACCCTACCTACTTCCTCAGACCCATCAGCTAGAGACCATTCCTCCTGCAACTGAGGATGTACTGAAGTGTGTATGTGTTCTTCCCACGGGCTGTCTGGAGAGCTCATGTCTTAATATCTGGTGTGGCAGATGCAAATAATAAGTATTTGTTTTGTAGGAAGGTCGGTTATTTTAGGCAATCAGGGTGGGTTTTATAAACTGCCATTAGTAAACAAACGATAAACCTTGGAGAGTAGTCATTTTACCTAATATGGGGTTTCCTCAAAGTTTTGTACATTCAATAAAAATATCTTCAAATTGCCCTTACTCTTACATTTTTTACACAACCTTGATGGAAGCCATCATTAACTTAATGAATCATACCAATAAATGAGGTGAATGAACCTATAGAATAAATAACAGATAATTTAAACAGTTAAAATAAATCCAAATATTAGGTGATATCACTGAACTATTAAAGACCACAGTTTAGCAAAACCTGTGATAGGGCCAGGTATTTGTGAATTTAGGTCACTCTGCAGATTTCTTGCTCAGAGGTGAGCATGACTTCAAAGCCTGGTCTCGCCAGCTCCCATCAGATATGGAGAGCCAGCGCAGTCACCGAGTTGCAGAGTTTATCTGGAAACAGACCAAAGGCTGCTCTGTCTGTTGTCCGGTTCTCACGAGGTCAGTGGATGAGCACTCCCAAATCTCATCTTTCTTATTTGGACAAACATTGCAAAAAGTGTACAAGAGAATAATGTGATGGTTATTAAGGATTTTAAAAAGGAAATTAAACCCTGCTTCTCAAAAGTTGAGGAAGGTTAAGAGAAATCCGGGCCTAAAGTGTTTCTTCTTATGCCTTCCACGAGATTCCAAAGAGCTAGTCACTTACATAAAAATGGTTTTGCACATCAAATACAGCAGGACAGGGAAGTCAAAACCAATAGAGAATATTGAATCATTTCCACAAGCCCAAATAGTGAGCCAGTGAGGAGCAGTGATGAGATATTAGAGGGCACCTGTGATACGTGAGAACTAGGCAGGATAAAGCCAAAGAGAAAAAACAGGGATATCCGGCCACAGAGCGATGGCCACAAGCAAACAATCACATTGAGACAGATAATCTGCACAAAGAGATAGGAGCACAAAGGGGCCCCTGGGAAGGCCCTGGGAGTCCCTGCCTCCTGATTCAGTAGCTCTTTATATTGATAGGCCACAGCTCCCTTCCAGAATGCTCACAGCCCTTCTCTCCCACACCACTGAAGACAAAGAGGCTGTCAGGTCCTCAAACTGAGAACACCAGGAGGAACAGTTGAGAAGGATCGTGCTGTCTGGAGCAGCTGGAGGGGAAGGGGAATCAGGAAATCCAGGGAGGCAGGTTTAGTTTTGGACAGTTCCTTCTAAAAGTTCACACTAGTAATTTCACAGAACAAGATACAGAGAAAGAGACGACATTCAAGTCCCATATGAGAAAAGTGAGCAGAATAACATCCCACAGGTAAGACGGTGAGGCAGAAAGAAAAGTGGGAACCAGTCTGAAAGTGTACTTTCAAAAGGAACCAAGCTAGCTGGGAAATGGCCCAGGAACAGAAAGATGTAGACATGAATAAGAACTATAGGAACTCAGAAACTGAGTAACTGACTTCAGCCAACAATTCAAAATAAAAGGAGAAGCCATTTTCGGAAATGAAAAAGAAACACAAGATTAAGAAGAGTAACAAATCATTTCTTTATAGACATGAAAAAAAGCAAGAAAGCTGAAATAAAGCATTGAGAAGACACTGGGAGAATTTGAGAAAAGCTAGCGGATAGAGAGACGAGGCAGGACTGACCCCACACATACAATAAGACTTCCTAAGAAACCAAAGCAGAAGCCAAGTCTAAGGATACAAATTGACCCCACACATATAGTGAGACTTTCCTACGAAACCAAAGTAGAAGCTGAGTGTAAGGATACAAACTTTAAATAAATGTAAGAGTAAAAACAAAAAAGAGGCCGGGCGGTGGTGGCGCACGCCTTTAATCCCAGCACTCGGGAGGCAGAGCCAGGCGGATCTCTGTGAGTTCTAGGCCAGCCTGGGCTACCAAGTGAGTCCCAGGAAAGGCGCAAAGCTACACAGAGAAACCCTGTCTCGAAAAACAAAAAAAAACAAAAAAAAAAAAAAAAAAAAAAACAAACAAAAAAAAAAAGATTTGAAGCTACCCATTGAAAAGAGCACACCAGAATTGTCAGTACTGAAACATACTCTTGTATAATTATTTAGCTTTGAATGGGAGGGAGAAATAACTTTGACTATCTAGGAGAGGGTACCAGATGGCTTATAGAGGAAACAAAATCACATTCCCATATTGTGACAGGGAAGCTTTATGTTAGAAAGGCGTAGAAATATAATAAAGATTCACATTCAAAAGGATCTAAGAATATATTACACACAGCAAGGCTGATTTTCAATTACAAGGATTGGAGATGAACTGTTAGGAACATATAAATACTCAAGCAAAATTGCTGCCATGAGTACATTCTTCAGGATTTATTGGAGACTGGTTTTAGTGTGTCCAAGTGGCTAGAAAACATTAATGTGCAGCTATGAAATGAGCTAACCTTCTATGTAGAACATCCATAAAGGCTGAGTGCTCTGAAGAATCACATACAACTGTAGCACAAATTATAATTGGTCTTAATAATAAAAACCTGGAGTCAGATATTGGGGTAAATGATGAAAGATCAGAGAGACAAAGGAATAAGCCACAACCACTTCTTAACTCTACTGAATCCTCAGACTGAAAGGGGCCACACTCCTGTCTCCACCCAGCTTTATCACTTCCTCTCTCTGCCCAGCCATATTACTTCCTGTTTCCTCCTCTCAAGAACTGGGATCAAAGGCATGAGATCCCAAGTGCTGGGATTAAAGGTGTGTGGCACCAATGCCTGGCCTCTAGTAGCTAGTTCCTCACTCTGATCTCCAGGCGAGCTTTATTTGTTAGAGCATGAACAAAATATCACCACATACAACACCAACGCAAAAGAACAAAGCACATGCAAAAAGTGCTCAAAAAATTTAAATATCTATATTGGTGACCATGTAGGTATTATTATCAAGAAATTTTTCTCTGTGAGTATGGAATGAAGATTATAAACATGATATATGCTGTGTCTATGATCACCCATTGTCCCCGGTAACTTGATTTATAGTATGCAAAAAGTGAGATACAGATATTAGAAAGAGCACAAGTGAATCTCTATAGTTCCACATGTATGTGAGAAACACTATCAGGAGGCATCTTTATCTTTCATCTTCAAAGTGAAGGAAATGATAAACTACATATCAAAGTCCTGCCTCCAGAAGCGGCTTGAGAACAGTAACACACGGATGTGAGTGTCTCCAGATCCCTCGCTCTCTCAGTATAAGGCTGAAGGTTATTTCCAACAAAACAAGGCTGTCATTTTCTTTTGAGAGATAGCTAATTAAAAATGTAACAGAAAAAAAAAATATCCAGAGGAGCCTGAACACCCTGCTAGGTCACCCATATTTAAATATTTACAGAATAAATGTGAAACTATCATCGGAATCTAAGTTTAGGATTGATGACAAATGGCGTGGATACAAAATATAACATATATTTAAATCTGATCCCATAAGGATATGAAAAAGACATTTGTGGTAAACCTGCTAAGAAAAGCATTTTCCTGAGTTATCTGTACAAAATGGACCGGCAGGTGAGTAAGTAGAGGTTGGAGTGCAAGTTCTCCTTGTAGGTGGTTCCACAAATAAATGAGAACTGATGATGGGATTAGAATGTTGTCCTTTCATGTTCCTTGATTAAAGGGTGTAGGCGTGATACACCAATGCCAGGGTGAACTGAAAAAAGTGGGAACGCGACAGTGTGTTTCTTGATGGATATAGCTTCTGTAAAAGAGACTCACTGAAGACTGGTGGAGGCTTTGTGACTCCTAGGTTGCAGCTCTCAAGGACAGAGGGACAGGCTCACAACTCCAGTTACAACCCTCAAGGACAGAGGAACAGGCTCACAACTCTCCAGTTACAACCCTCAAGGACAGAGGAACAGGCTCACCTTTGCCATGGGGACTCCTAAAAGATAGACTGGAAATAGTGTGTAGGTCAGGTGGTTTATTTTTCTCACCAACACATCTCCAAGAAAGGGTAATAAGAGAAAAAGAAATAGGAGGGAAGCTACACTAAAAGAGATTTAAAGATCTATCTAAAAACAGACTGCCTGAGGGAGGCAAGCACAGGAGAGAGTTTGGAGATCTAGGACTTGGTTTGGGGCTATGCACATACAACTCTACAAGCAGTGTACTCAGCAATCTGTGAGCAAAGTGGGGCCCCCATTACATCAAATTGCATGCACATCCACTCTGAACAATGGTGTAAGCTGTCCTATCCCTTAATGACCACTAATCTTTGATTGTACTTAGTTGAAATCTGGTTGTGTGTGGGTATAAAAAATAGGAGGGATGATCTGGTACAGAATGGTTTTTGGTGCATGGGCAATAAGGCAAACTGTGTCCTCTAAGTGAATTTTTAGAAAGAATCCCTTATTTATCATTTTAAAATCATGCATATTTGGATGTGGATATGATTAAAATCAGATACATTGTGATAAGGGACACGTGCATTAGGGAGAAGAGGTTCTATAACAGCAAGTCAGTCAAAACAAAGAATCATCTACACCCCTCAGCAACAATAATTGGGAACACAGGTCCTTGAGTATCTTCAGTCATGTAGCTTCTTGTCTTGACTGTATATTACCATCACTTTGCTTTTGGGCAAACTTTTATTGCCTCTTTGTAATTGACGTGTGTTTATTTCAATTCCCTGACTAGGATACTAGCGAATCCAGAAATTCCATCCCAGATTAAAATGACTTGTAACATAATCTATGCTGTTTGTTGGACTCTGACTACAGATATGAAAAGAAAAAAAAACTACCTAGAAACTAGGACTTGGTGTTCTTTTGTGGAGATGGGTAGGAGATTCTTTCAGGCTGTGGGAAGGTTCTTTCTCCTCCGTTGCTGTTTGGAGGATTTAACTGTACATTTGTTATATGCAGCTTTCGTATTTGTGTTATAATTTGCAATTTTAAAAAAGTTAAGTGAGGGCCGGGCGGTGGTGGCGCACGCCTTTAATCCCAGCACTCGGGAGGCAGAGCCAGGCGGATCTCTGTGAGTTCGAGGCCAGCCTGGGCTACCAAGTGAGTTCCAGGAGAGGCGCAAAGCTACACAGAGAAACCCTGTCTCGAAAAACCAAAAAAAAAAAAAAAAAAAAAAGTTAAGTGAGATCTCTTACTGTTCTTAGAATAATAAGATTGCTTCCATTATGAGATTTGATGGATTTCCATCCACAGTCCTGTTCAAAGTGCCTTGTTTCCTACAGAGGTAATAGATGCCAAGGAAGGGAAAAGCAAGATATTCTCTAAACTCATTCAGAGCTCACTGAGCTCAGTGTGCTAAAGAAGGATTTTCATAACAGAACCGAACTTGTTTGGCACAGTCTTCTATTACACCCTGAAATCCATCTTCTGCTTTCTTTTCAGGAAATGGACTGGACTACATATCCCAGACTTCCTTGTGGAACCATGTGACCAGGAAATGACTGAGTTTTGATAGTAGCAGGTAAGAAGGGCATATGTGATACCCCTACCTCCCATATCTACAGGTCATCCTTTATGCTCTTCCTTTCTCTCAGGGAGGTTCAATAGTGACCTGAGAATGGCCTTAGAAGCTAAGCTTGACGTGACAGATTCATAATCTGACCCAAGACTCCAAATGACTCCAGGGAACCAACTGTGTCTTTTCCAAGCCTGGAAATCCACCCAGGACTGTTTTATATTCCTTAGGAACTTCTGCAGTTTGAGGAAATTTGCTTTTTTTTTTCTCAAATTGTTTGTAATTGCTACACTGTACAGTGGAATATCAGCAACTTAAACTTTAAACATTTTATGTAACATATTGTGTGTTACAGAATCAAAAGATACAAAGGAGTACTAAATCATTTATGAATTATAACTTGTTAATTTATTGTTTATGAATGAACTCCTTGGACTACTTGAAAACTCACGTCAAGGTCTCTTTTTATTTTAAACAAATAACATTTAAAAATGAATTAAATAGAAAGCACCACAACAATGAATAAAATACCATTGCACACAAGATTTTTTCATATTCTATGTTTTTAAGATATCATAAGTTACTTTCCCAAAAGACATACAATTTCATTTTAAAGGAATGTATTGGGGATTTTTTTTTAAAGTAAGGGGATATTTCATCTTCCCTTCAAAAGAAAAGTACTTATTAAATTTGCTTTTGAAGAAGTTAAAGTTATTTTACTGATGTTTTGTGTATTGAAAGGTAAGACAGTGGGTGTCTTAGTTTTTTTTTCTTCTGTTGCCATGAGAACATGCCTTTGACAAACACAATTCAAAGGGTGTATTTCAGCTCACAGTTCAAGGGTACAGTATACTCTGTCAGGGGTGTCAAGGCTACAGGAGATTGAGGTAGCTGATTATATCATACTCCAAAAGAAAAAGAAGGAAATAATGAATGTTTGTGCTCAGCTTACTTCTCCTTTTTATATTCTCCAGGGTACCACCTACAATGAGTGGGTCTTCCCACCATAATCCAGATGGTCACCTAAGATAATCTAAACAAGATAATCACCATAGGCATGCCAGGAGACTAACCTAACCTAGTCAGTCCCTCATAGGTCTGCCTTGAGATTCTTCTCTTGGGTAATTCAGATCCTGTCAAGCTGAAAATTAATGCTAATCAAAGCACAGGCAATAACATTATTCTTATCTTGTAAGGAAGTTCTTTTCAAACTTCAAGACAGTACACAAATGGATTGTGAGAACAACATTAATAGTGAACACTTCCATAATGTTTCTATGTACCAATCACTGTTATAGGTTCTTTAATTAATTCTATCCACATGACTCATAGTGTACATAAGTGGTAAGTCCCATCTTACTATTGGCATAGAGAGATTAAGAAATTTCATCCACATCACACCATGATAGTAAGAAACAGAGCCAAGATTCTAACCCTAGCAGTCTTATAGGTCCACATTTAATTATGCCTTCTTGGTCTTCAATTTAACATGTCAAAACTGGCAATTTAAAAAATGACAGGGTATAGTATAGAAAATGTGTCATGTACTTTAGAAAAATAATCATTTCATAGAGCTTTTATTTCTGATATTTGTACTTAGTCACGAAACAAAAATGTACTCACTTAGTAGGCTATGGTCAATATGTTTACAAGTCAGCAATCTAATTAAGCATCTTTATCAAAAGAACCCCCTTAGAGTTTATGACCATTACTTCAACACTACCTCTGTACATAGATCTGTTTGGTTGCCCGTTTATTTTTTGCAAGAACCATTTTCTCTCTACAGTATTTCCCTGCAGAATAAGAACTGTTTTCTACTTTAAATACCAGGATTAATTTCATGATAAAACAACTGTTGGATTAAGCTTGTACCTAGGAAACACACTTATTTTCAATTACATGGGATCAAAACTATAAATGCAATCCCCCGTGTTTCTTAGGCATATCCCTGCACCACTGCAAACTGGACTTAACCAGAGGGAAGACGGGGAGGGATGTCTCGTTAAATCTTCCTGTGTTAGAAAACTGACTCTGTTTATAGTACAGAAGGTCCCTGGTGTAGCATGGCTTGCCCTTGTGATTTTTAGGCTTTCCAATGGTGCAAAATTGGTGTGACTTCCATAGGAACGGTTCTTAGTGTTTTGAGTTTGGATCTTTTTCTCAGGTGGGATGCTCCCCGGTGATGCCAGGCAGAGCTATGGACTGCAGTTCGAGTCTGCTCCGCAATCACATGGAGAACACCAGCACTCTGCAGTGAAGGGTCTTTCTCAGATGTGGCATTTCTTAGGTACTCTTCCACCCCTTTTCTAGAAGTGGACAGTGAGCACTGAACTCAGGTGCCTCATGAATTCTGTGTAAATCATTTACACTGAGTTACACCTCAAGTTCCTAAAAGATTTGTGGTTTATGATATTTTCAATTTATATCACTCCATGGTAAATCCAGGAGCAATTGTATTCCTATTTCACAGACTGTGAAGTGGAGTTAAAATGTAAAAGTTCAGATAAGATCTGGTGCATTCTGGGTGGTATGAACAAGGAAACTTACTACTATAGAAGCTTCCTAAAATATTTACATAGATAAAAAGAGTTTAAATGGTGTTATTCTATAATAGTAGGTCAGTATCCTAACTAAACATCACATGTTAGCAATAAAAACCCAAGTGCCAGGAACTGGCCACCTTATATTGAGTTGTTGGCCAATGGGTTTCCTTAAATCCCTAGACACTAGGCTATTGGCAGTGCTCTTGGTTGCTCTCCAGAATTTGGTGGTAAGACCCTATTACTGAAGACATTACACAGTTGAGTCATACATAGAACATGAAAAAAAAATCAATCATGTTCTCATGTGGAAGCTTCATCCCTACTAGCTAGCTTTCATAATACTAGAAGATGTAGTGCATGCTATGAGATGTGAAAAGTTCTCATCAGTCTCACACAGCTATGAACCCTATTAGCGATAATAAGGATTAGTCTAACAAGCTATGCTATGGTTATGGCATTCGCCAATCATTTTCCAATTAGATCTGTATTGACTAGTTTTATGTCAAATTGACATAAATTACAGTTATCTGAAAGGAAGGAACCTCCCTTTAGAAAATACCTCCATAAGTTCTGACTATGGGTCATTTCCTTAATTAGTGATTGATTGATGGGGGAGAGCTCAGACCATTTGGTGGTGCTATCCCTGGGCTGGAGATCCTGGATTGTATAAGAAAGCAGGTTGAGCAAGCCATGATGAGAAGGCCAGTAAACAGTACTTCCTCCCAATGCCTCTGCATCAGCTCCTGACTCCAGGTTTCAGCCCTGCTTGAATTCCTGTCCTGATTTCCTTCTGTGATGGACTACTGTTTAGCACTCTAATTGGCAGTGTGAACATGGGAGAGTGGAGCCTAAAAATGAGGTGCACTAAAGTCTCATGCACTAGATAACTTTATTCAGAGCATCAGACAATTTATACTCTGAGGGTTAAAAGTCTAATCACAAGGATAAGTTGCATGTGGTAGGCAAGCTTCATGTGGTAGGCAAGCCACATGTGGTGGATAAGCAGCATATGGCAAGAATGTGGTTTTCTATAGAGGTATATAAACAAATAACAATAGCCAGTTGTGATGAATGGTCTGAAAGAAACTTGTATCCACTACACTTGGGAGGGTTATGAACACATTCCAAGGACAATTCTGTTTTTGAAGACACTGAAGTCACAAGACTCATCTTGTTTTCTTGAAGTTTTCTCACGAGCACTCAGAATTCCCCTTGTGTGACTCCATTCTTGGACCATGTCCCAACAGACTATGATGTGGAAGTGTAAACCTAGTAAACTTGTTTTTGGTCATGGTGTTTTGTCACAGAGATAGAGGCTAGATAGGTCTTCAGCTCTAGGAAAGACCCTAATACTATAATTCTGTTCAGTGGATGTACTATTCAGTGGATATACTAAAAGCTTGTCATTATACCCAGAAATCAGTATATCTTTCAGCAATCTCCAGAGAAGCTTCTTGTGGTAGATGGCAATTAACATAGAGACCTTAACCTGGTCAGCATGCAGAGAAGATGCTCAACCTGAAAAGGGGTATACATATCATCCTCTTTCCCCAAGGTTCAGGGATCTTCTCAGAAGAGGGGGACCGGGAGGTTTTAAGAGCCAAAGGAGGTGATAACTTAAAGGAAATTGTTTTCCAAACACAACAGGGAAGTTGTCACGATGACTGTGACAGCATGCACAAGACCTGTTCATGCTCAAGCCAGACAGAATCCCAGAATGGAGGGTTGAAGGTGGGCATGAAGTCCCACCACCTAGCTGAGGAGCTTGGGAAGGAAGAACCAATTTTCCCACATCAGTTCCTACCTGGTTCCTGCCTTGAATTCCTACCTTGACTGCTGTTAGTGATGCACTGTGACCTGGAATTGCATAATGAAATAAACTCTTTCCTCCCCCAAGGTGGCTTTGGGAGAAAGCAAATGAGAACACCTGGGATCATTTAGTGTGGACAGGGGTAATGAGGGAAGGTGGGGAGACATCAGTGATGAGAAAAGTGATGGCTCATGCACTAACCCAAGATCGAGCAAAACTGGGATAAAGCAGGGGAGAGAAGCTAGTGTTAGCAGAGTGGAGAAGGCTTGCTGCCCCCTTTGTGTAGCCCACAGTTCATAAAAGACGCCCCCTTCAAGAGACCTGGCTTGTCAGATTTAGAGAGTTAATTGGAAGGAGGAATGCCAGATACATGTCTCAGCATCAGAGGACTGACAAGAGCAGCAGGAGCTATGATCTAATCAAGATGAAGTAATGTTCCTTATAAGGCTCCCCTGGCCTGCTCCTTAGCAGAAGTTAGGAAAGTGCATAAATATCAGTTGAGTTCTGCTTAGCTAAGGTGTTTAGGTGCGGATTTTATAATGGCTAGGGACATCCCCACATATTCTTTCTGGCTGGTGTTTTATGACACTGAGAAGTGGGGACAGCACATATGTGGATCCAATCAGAAGCTCTGGAATGCAGGAGTGATGCATGGCACAGCCAACGACAGGATCTTAGGCTGCCAGCTGTTTATATTACAGTTGGTGCTTAGGGATAAAGAAAGAAAAACAGCTCAGCTATGATCTAAAATATTGGCCCAAACTCTTCAAAAATGTCAGTCTTCTGGTTGGAAGAGAAAGAGTGAAGAGATTCAAGAGATGCCATCATTAAATGCCGGGCAGTAAATGCTCACAGTGTGGGTCTTATCCTCAGAAGGTTACAAATACTGTGTAGTAATTATGGAGGGAACTGGGGACATGGAAGCCTGGCCCACAGATCAGCTACAGGTAGAGCATCACTTTTACAGGGCTTGCATTTCTTTACTATCTCTACCTATCTTACAGAATATTTCTTCCCTTAGGAATGCTTGCGGTGTGTAATCATTGGAGGGTAAGAGGGACTCTGGCTGCAACATATACTCAAATGATTCAGAAAAATGAAAATATTATACATATATACACACACACATATGGGAGGAGGATATGGAAAAAGGAGATGTGTAGTAAATGTAAATGTTTGTGCTATAACTTTATGTCAATTTGTATATGAAATATTCCTTTTCCAATGATAGAGAAACAAGTGTCCATGACACAAAGCCCATGTTTGGGAGACAGTGATGGATGAGGATGGAGCACAGACCGGTCATTATCTGTTTTCCACCTGGAAGGTTCTTGGGTAGTGATTGTTGTTTCAGTTGAGACTGACAGAACCCTTCATCTCAATCCCTACCATGCCGCCTCTCTTCCGTTTCTTCCTCTTCCTCCTCCTCCTTCTTGCATGTGACGGTTCTTTTCCTTGACTCTGTCTCAACCTTCTAAGCACAGCAGAAAGTCTGTCAGAATAAACAATGCAGTACCTTAAGTCTTCTCCCTGTGAGGGCTCCAGAGTTCTGTCTGGAATCAGAAACCTCCACAGAGTGGAAGACTTCTGGGTCTCTCTCTAGACTCCAGAAAAAAAAGTGGGGGCCTCAGTGTAAGATCTAATTTCAATGCCTGTGCCTCTTTCTTTCCCACACCTTGCCATACATCAGAAGGACTCAAGAGTAAATCCACATTGGGTCTTTCTTCCACGAGAAAACCTCAGGCTCTTCCCTTGCAGATGACTCTCACCCTTGGTTGGCCAGAGCCACCTGCTCCTCTCACGAAATGTTCATGCAGCTGTACACATGGTCTGGCATCATGGAAGCCCCACAGATGCTCGGATCTTGTGGGCTCTTTCAGGTCACTACACTGCCCCAGGCTCTCACTCTCACTGGGTCCTTTCTTCCTTTATTTTCTTCCTGTTTACTCCTCTACTCTACCTTGTCCATCTCGCTCATCTCTTAGGTTCTCTTCCTGATGCTGAAGAGCCACTGATCCCCGCAGGAATTAGGATAGCTGTCAATCAACATATGCTCTCTCGACACGCTTCTCTTTTCCTCTTTAACGTCCACTCTACGGAAATTTTCTGCGTTCCTCACTGGACCATGGTTTTCCTGAGGTGTAGGCTCAGGGCCTCTATGTGGTAGATGTTGATGAACAGCTGAATGGGTATCACTCTTAACTTATTCTTGCATGTGTGAACCAGAGTCCATCTGAAATGACTTGCATGTATCTAGCCTGGCACTGAATGAGGAGCTGCCTGACTTATTGCAGTTATGATGTCATGCCGACATGTCCACACAGGGATAGAGGAGGGCATGAAATGTATGTGGCTTGTCTTTGCAGCTAAAACACTGCACGTGATTGTTTACTCAACTGTGCTAAGGACTTAACACATGCCTTTCAGTACAGAAATTAACATTGGGAAAGTTGAAAAGGATATTAGTTGAACACCTTTTCTACTTCCAAGATGGTTTTCCCTGTGGATTCTTGGAAGGGAAAAGGGAAAATCATCTTGGAAATAGAAAGATGTTCTCTACAGAACCTATTCTTATAAGATAATATTAAGATTAAAAACAACTATCAGACTTATGTAAACATTTTCAAAATCATTCTTATCACTTTCCCACTTATTTAGGTTAAAAAATCAGCCAGATGTGGTGGCTGATTCTTCTAAGCATAGCACTTGTAAGGCCCAGGCAGGAGAATTGCCAACAGTTCCTAGGGTATGTATTAAGTTGCCTGGGCTACATTATGATAGCTTGTCTCAAAGAACAAAGATATAAACAAAAGTACTCCAAAGACAAATATGCAGAACTAAGGAATACTAATACATGATAAACAATATAGTGAAATTATATTATTCTTTAAGAAAATGTAATTAACTTAAAATTATCCACATTTATTTTTCAGGGTAACAAGTTGAAGAGGATGCTAAGATGTGGTGATGAAATCTATACAAAAACAATGAGGTAATGAGGGGCCCACTACCAGCCATCAGCCCTGCCATTTTATGTGCAGACTAACTGTCATCTGGGAGTTGTCTCCACATTCTTTCCAGTGTTAACCAACTCTGGGAATTGAAATGATGCAAGACGGACACATAGGATACACGGGATGGAGGATAACCTTCATGTGCTCTCAATACACGGTTAAAATTCAAAGCGAAAGCTTGGCCTTTTCTTCTTGGGCATGAAGCAGACATGTGAGATGAAATGGAAACTGTGGATTATAGATCACGCACTCAAGGTCAAAACTATTAACACACTGCAGTTTGGCATTGGAGTTTTAATGATTGTCACCACAATTATGAAATATCATTGCCAGTAAGGACAGATGTTACAGAGTTTGGAAAGAAATTGTCATTTAGAAATTTTAAATTTGTGTATTTTGGGGGCTGGAGAGATGTCTCAACTGTTAAGAGTACTTGTTCTTGCAGAGGACCCAGTTGTGGTTCCTAGCATCTATATAGTGGCTCACAACAAACAGTCTGTGACTCCAGTTCCAGGGGATCCCATAGCTTCATCTTGCCTCCTGGGGAACTGCATGCGGTACACAGACATACGTACAGGAAAAACACACATACATATGAACTGGAAGTGAAAGAAATAAGTCTTTAAGACAATTGTATTTTCACTATTTTAAAAACTTGCTTAAACAAAAATGTGTGTGTGTTTGCAGAAAGCTATGAGCACTTAACAATATACCGTAACTGAATTTGATTTCCTAGTTTTGTTTTGAATTCTGTAATGGTGATTTTTGTTGTCTTGTTTTTTTTAAGGCTGAGATGTGCTATGTACCTAGGACTAGGCTAGACTTAATATGTAACCCAGGCTACCCTCAAGCATGTTATCCTGTCTCAGTCTCCCAAGCACTGAGATTATAGATGTATGCTGCCAAGCATGGCTAATACTACTACATAATATTTATATATTCTCAAGTAAAATCATAGCTGACATTTTAAAAGTAGTCATTTTATTCCATTTTATAAACCAGTAAACTGAGCTCTATGGAGTGTCAGTCACCTGTCAAGTTCACTTAGTGTAATAAGTAGAACACAGGTCAGAAACAAGACATCCTCTTACTGCCTTCGTGGATGTCAAGTACCACATTCAGCACAGTCTCAAAGAACCTTCTCTGTGTTAAGTGTAATCATTTCATTACTGCGATAATAGACACTGAGTTTTTAGGCTGCACTGTTAGCTGGGTGAATCAACTCTTCCAAGGACAGTGTTCAATGCCATAGATGTTTGTATGTCCGAAGTTTGCTATGAAAGTTATAGATTCAAAATTAAAGGTTTAGTATACTGTGGTTTCAAAGTGGCCATTCACAGACAGCTGTATCTTAAAAACAAATAAATAACAAAGTCACTGTCTCTAGAAATAAGTTCTTTCTTTGCATCTGAGTTACATTTCTTTCTCTGTGGTGCTAGGGATGGAAGCCAGCTGATCCTGCCTTCTAAGAGCTCTGTCTCTGAGTTATAAGTTACTTCACTTATAAATATTATCCTATACCATCACCTCGGATATGGATATGAAAATGGAGTGAGATAAGCATGGGAACATGTTGAACAACGTAAGGCAGTCTATAGCTATGAAGTGAAGTTCTCTATTGAAGGTGCAGATTGGTGATAATAAAGCTTAGGGCTGCAGCTCAGGAAAGCAACACTTGAATGAAGACTAGGAACCACTGAGGATCAACTCATCATCTTTAACAGAGCTCAGAGAGAGTCAATGAAATGCCACCACAAATGAATAGAAATCAGAGCGAAACCCCAAATAGAGATGGTGAGACATTGGGATGTATGTGCTGAGGCCCCAAATAGACATTGGGATGTATCTAGTATGTGCTGAGGGGTAATGATAGAAGAAGCAGGATCCCAGTGTGTGGGAAGTGCCTGGACCACCCACCCACCCCCATCACAAGCATTCTCCTTTTCCTTCCCTGTAGCCTAGAAACAGCATCAGAGAGGACTGGAGTGGTTCCCTCCCCCTCAAATAGCTTAGAATATTTTCTAAAGCTAGGAGAAGCTCTGAATGATCACAACAGTATACTCAGGCAGGAGCAGCCTGTTGTAAAGTTGGAAACCAAACTTCAGAGCGCTCAATTGCCAAGAAAGGGTGACTGCATCAGATTATAAGAGCTTACTACTGTTGCAAACAGGTGGATGTGAAAGAACACAGATGCATGCTTTTGAATTAGGCTTAATTTCAGACATTGGATCTGCAGCTAACAGTATCATCTTTGATTTGTTATTTTTCTTCTGTGTTGTTCACTTTCCTTACCAATGAAGAAAGGAGCTAAACATGCTTTGGGCTGAGCATTAAATGAAAAAAAAATACATACATGCATACACACACACACACACACACACACACACACACACACACACACACACACAATGACAGAGCAGGAGACTTGGCTTCTGATTTAAAAGACCTGCTGAAACTCATCATCAAGATTCTTCCAGAGCTGAATACTTATTTTGCCTCTGATGTATTCTTACACCTAGTGAAATGGAGAGTAATTGGAGAGCAAAATATGCCCATACTGATTCCTGAAAAAAATAAGTGTTTTGTGTGTGTGTGGCGGGGCAGGAGCAGTGTGTGTATAGGGATTAGAGAAAGGCAGAGAAAGAGCCAGAATGGGATGGAGGGCAGATAGAGGAGAATGCAGAGACCAATCTGGGAGTTGAGCGTGTTAGGAGATTGTCAGTCTGCGTTGCCAAAGCCTGGTGAGAATTCCTGGGTGCTCCAAAGACAGCTTGGCACAGAAAAGGAAGAAGTAGCCTTGGCTGACGAGGCAGCCACAGGCACTGAGAGTACTCTATCTGCTTTTTGGGTTTGGCTGAGCCTTCTTGTTATACACTAAATATGTAGCTTTTATTAAGCAACTACTGTTTTATAGAAACATTCAAAAATTTTCTTTCAGTTAGATACTTGTCAATATTCTATGAAGAGAGGGCGAGGGTGGGGTGGGGTGGGCAAGGAATAGGAGGGCAATCGGTAAGGTTTCCTTCAGAGGGTCACAAATCACATGGTTATGAGTTAGACAGATATTTACAAGCTTGGCCCAGACAGAGCAGAGTAATCTATAAATGCTATTCAAGTGATTTACAGAAGGACTGTTCTAGAACATTCACGGTGTCTGGAAATGTATTTAATTTATTCTCAGGGCTGCACATTTGCATTATTCACAACAAGCCATTTACAGGGAAATGTGCCGCCCTTAAACTAAAGTGTCTCTAGTGGGTTTGGAACAGTTGTAACTGTCTAATAAATGCTTCCATCCTCACTCACTGTACAAGCCAGTGTCAATGTTCACAAGCCGTTGTGCAAGCACTTTATCCATGGGTTGAGGGAACGGTCTGAGGCATACGGCTGCAGACCCAGCCCTAAATGATAAAGAGCCTGTGTGGAGGAGAACCTGCTTTCCTTACTGAGATTTTGCAGAAACATGAAGAGGAAGCCATGCTTTATTCCAGATCCTAGTCTGTGATTGTCAGCTGTAGCTGCATGATCTGATTCCAACTTCTGAGGCTCTCCTAACAAGCTGGAGATTCTGCAAAAGCTGCCACAGTCATACCGCCGGACAAATGCGCGTTCCGCTGGCACTCAGGATTAAAACAAAATAATCATATTCTGGGATTTTGTGCATTGTTATAAAACCATTCACCAGTGCTCATTAGGAAGTAGAGGGTGCTAGGAAAGAGAGCAAACAGTTTTTTTAAAGAGGGCTGGAGAAAGCAGGCTGGTGTCCCATACAGACTTGCAGGTTGAACATTTGGTCTTCAGCTGGTGGTACTGTTTGTGAAGGCTGTGGGATGCTAGGAGATGGAAGTTCACTAGAGGAAGTAAATCAATGGAGACAGGCCTGAGGTTTCCAAGACAATCCCATCTCCTGTCTCCTCTGATTTCTGACTAGCAAGACAGTGTGATCAGCTCCCCTGACAGGGAGATTGAATCCCCTCAAAAAATGTGAGTCAAATGAAATCCTTCACCTTTGGGTGAGAGAGACTGACGCACTCAGGGAAAAGAGAGCGAGAAGAGGTTGGGGAGGGAACTCCAGGCTGAAGCACCAATAGATTTTATGCTTATTGTGTACACATCTCAAGGACCCTTTGAGTAGGAAACACTAAACAACCTTGCTAGAGATGTGGCTTTGAACTTGTGTCCCTCCTGCTTGAGCTGGCATTGTAGCTATTCACTGCCACACCAGGCTGCGATTCCAGTGGTTCGTATTTTAACAGTAAACAGTGTAAGTTCAACTAGATTAAATTAGAAGCAACAAGAATGTGACTCCTTTGTAGTCCTCCCCCAGGCTATACTGTGTAGAATATATTTCCTTTCTATACATTTGGACAACTGAGTTTTCCCAAAAGGAATCACATGTACAACCAGCCTTTTTACTAATGGTCCTTTGTCCTGGGAGTGCCTCCAGTTGCTGATTATGTGGTCTCTGTCTCTTTGACATCGGTTCAGTTTTTCCTTGTATTCATGCAAAGCCTTCAGGGAACCCCAAGCTGGTTCTTCGTGTCACCGGGAGTCTTCCTGCCGTGCTAACTGCACAGCAGCCGATCTTCTGAAGAAAAGCATGAGTTCTTTTGCTCACTGAACCTTTTGGGATGGAGATTCTGACATCTAGCTCAGATAGCCAGTTCCTGCTCTCTGGCCTGATAGACAGAGGAGCCAAGAAATCCTAACTCAGTTCTGCATGGCTTTGATAAGACAGGAGGAATCCTATGATTCTTAATTTCATTATAACATGGGTTGTATCAAACAGTCTATTTCCATATTCAGTTTGGTCACCAATGGCAACAATCATTTTTTTTTTTTGTAAATTACAATAATGTGCCAGCATACTATTTCCCATGGGTAAGGAACCTGGGATACTAGAAATGCTAGTATCAAAATGTTATTTTTAAGTCAAATATCATAAGGCTGCTTCGGAAATATGTATGAGGCTGATGAGTAACGGTTACTGTCCTAGTATCCTATTATTTACTGCACAGCATTTAGCATCCATGACTGATACGTAGTTATTTTGTTTCATTATCTCACGGGAAGCCTTTGAAAGCAATTTAAAGTGTACACTAATGGAAGAGAGACTGCGCTGACGAATCCACCGTCATTAGCCCCAGCACTCAGAACCAGGAAGAAGAAATGAGAAGGATAGTGAAGAGAATTGGGAGCAGAGATGAAAGAAAAAGAAGCCAGGCATAGTGGCTCACTGCTATAATTATAACATTCAAGAAGTTGAAATAAGATGTACCTGATTCTGAGGACAGCCTGGTCTACATACTAAATTCTAGGCTAGCCTGGGCTACAGAAAATTCTATTGAAAAAGAGAAAAATAAAGTATTCACATATTCACATTAGAAACTCCAAGCACCACTCTTGGATCAATTCAATTTGTGTATCGGTTAATTTGATTGAAGTAATTTTACTTCAGTGTATGATAACCTTAAGTTGAGACACAGATATAATTGCTTGATATTTGATCAGCGTATGCTTAACTATGATTATAACATTTTCAGTTCAGGGGCAATCTAAATGAAGCATAATTAAAAACTTTTAATAGAAATTTTTACAAAGCTCATGGATGATTTCAAAACACATGCAATTCTTTATACTGACAACGTGGAAATAATTCCTTAATCTACCATTCAAGGCTTTGCTTATCTGCCCCGACATTAGTGGTTCCTGTTGTTTAGTAAGAACTGTACCATACGCAGGCGGGGCAATTCCAGCCTCTGGGGCATGCTATCAGGTGTCATGCCCTTTGCCTGTCATGATTTTCTGTGTGTCCTCCATTCTTGTAAGTTAATGGCTTTTGTCAGACATCTTTTGGTCTTTCCAACTTAGAATAATTTTTTTTATTCACTGTGATACTGATACCAATTCTTTTTTTTTTTTTTTTTTTGGTTTTGGTTTTTTAGGACAGGGTTTCTCTGTGTAGCTTTGCGCCTTTCCTGGAACTTGCTTTGGAGACCAGACTGGCCTCAAACTCACAGAGATCCACCTGCCTCTGCCTCCTGAGTGCTGAGATTAAAGGCATGCGCCACCACGCACTGATACCATTTCTTTAAGGATGAGAGTAGCGTGTAATAAATACCTCAGAGGTACAAAACAATATATAAGTTCCCTAAAATAGTCCCAACAACTCAAGTAATTAAAAATTAGTTCACTTTCTGTTCATAAATGATAACAGTACTTCTGAAAGTCAAGGCTCAATGGAATCGGATGTTTTGAGACTGATAGATGAAGACATTTGATCCTAAACAGAAGCTGACTAAGAACTGCATAAATAAGACAACCAGATCACAAGAAAGTAGGAATCATTTGTGTGTGTCTCCCCATTCCTGCCCCTTTGGGAAAATATTGATCTCTTGGTTCTTAGGATGGTTGCCAAGTTGTCCATATGCTAAAAATGTGATGGACATTGGGCTGAGATGTCCTGACCTTACTGCCTGTGGGAAGATACAGGGAGAATGGAGAGCCTTTGAAAGATGGAAATACAATGAAGATGAATCATTTCCATGTGTTTTGTAACTATAGACAGTCATGTTGAAATCAATAGGCAAACACGAAGTCCAGCAAAGAGAGGGTTGGATTTGCAAGACTATGTGTATGTCAGCATTATGAAATATCGCAAGGGAATGGGTCCATCTCAAAGACTGGAGAGATGTTCCCATACAAAGCATAATTTTTGCATTAGTAAATCAAGCACAACAGTGATATATAAGGTTAGTACGTTAAAATTAATTGAATGCCTGTGCAATATGCGGCAACAATGAGAAAATGAAAATAGCAATACAATTTCACCTGCAGCAATATCGAAAACATGCAAACACAGTAATAAATTAAGAGATACACGACCTCTGTAGTGAAAGCTACAAAGCACTGCTAAAAGGAATCAAAGACATTGACAATAGGGCCCTACACCATGCTTAGGGGTTGGGTAGTTATTTATAAGACAGTAGTCCTGTCAAAATTGATGTATAGACTCGTGTACTATCCATTAAAACTCAATAAATTTGTTGTAAGAAATTACCCCATCGCTTCTAAAATTTCTCTGAAATATTGATATATAATAGTTATCATGCACTTGAAGAATTAAAAAAATAATGATGATTCCTATTATTGGCTTTTGAGACACTCTAAATCTCCAGTAATTAAGGCAGTGTGTGTACAGATGAGTAATCAATCGATGGATTAGGAACAGACGATTTGTAAGTATTCAGTTGATGGTCCCTGAAGGCAACAATGTAATTTGAAGAGCTTGTCCAATGGTGCTAGATAAAATGGCTGTTTGAAAATGGGGAGTAATGAGCCTATAGAAGATATGCTTGGAGCTTTGCCAGAGCCTTTGGACATTTTCATGGCACTAGGCATTTTTTGTGCCTCTCTGCCTGACTTATGGCTGCTGACACATGCCCAAGTCTGTCCCGGGATTGACACAGGAACTCATCTCACCTTTCCAAAGCCTCACTTTTAAGTAGACTCAAAAGTATCTAAGCAGGGTGCTGATGGCGCACGCCTTTAATCCCAGCACTTGGGAGGCAGAGCCAAGCAGATCTCTGTGAGTTCGAGGCCAACCTGGTCTACAGGGCGAGATCCAGGACAGACACCAAAGCTATACAAAGAAACCCTGTCTCGAACCCCGCCCCCCCAAAAGTACCTAAAAGATTTACCAGCCACCCAGCACAGCCATAAGTAGTCAAGTGCTAGTTATGTAGTTGTGTAAGACACAGAAGTGGCTTTGCCTATGGAAGGGGCATTTCTGTGGTGTAACGATGCCCCTGAGATTCTGTCAGGACTTGATCTGAAATTTTGATTTCTTTTAATTTTATCTTCATTTACCTTTGTTCTTGTATGGGCATTGTAAACATTTTCTTTATAAATAATTTGCAATGGATTGTTAGCTCAAAAGCTACTCCTGGAAGAACTTAGCTAGTACCCCAGTACAATCAACACACACACACACACACACACACACACACACACACACACACACTGAACACAAATGAATACATGACCTGAACTATAGATATAAATGTGACAGCTCATTCTACAAAACTTAAAGAAGAAATATGGAAGAATGTTTTCATGGCTTTGGACTAGGAAAACATTTCTCCAGACAAATGTTATAGTTTGTATAAAGTAAAACAATACATTTGGCATCAATACAACTAATATTTTTGAACAAAATAAATCAAAATCTTGTGAAGAAAGTAAGAGAATGTAAAGCTTGGGAAACTTTAACAATGCGGGGTTGGGGATTTAGCTCAGTGGTAGAGCGCTTGCCTAGCAAGTGCAAGGCCCTGGGTTCAGTCCTCAGCTCTGGAAAAAAAAAAGGAAACTTTAACAATGCATATTATCTGATCTAGCATTCACATGCACAATGCTTGCAAATTTTCTTCAATCAACAAAAATAGAGTTATTAAAATAAATTACTCAATAATCACCTTTAAAATAAGATATTTAATGCTGTTTGAAGATTTCTAATAATAAATGTGTACCTACCTTTTAGCAAGGCTATCCCACTTTTTGAATACAGGTTAATGAGTAATGACTGTGTAGCTTTTGACTCTTACAGTATACTCAAAGTAACTACTACTGCGGCCATACCCCTAAGCTGGAAATGAAACAAATGTCCTTTAACAAGGAACACTTAAAGGAATGGTGCTATGTTCTTCTCTCAAGCACCCAAAAGGCAATCTATTGACCATCCAATAACATTCATAAATCACCTAAACACTATGTTAAGCCAAAGAAGCTGAACATAAAAGAACTGTGTGATTCCTTTAATGTATACTGAAAGACACAATGTTAACTAATGAAATCAACATAAAAGAGTACATGAAGTTACAGGAAGTTCAAAGCAGGCAAATTTTATGGGTGTAATAGAAGTAAGAATAATGCTAAGTGTAGATGAGAAATTGTGTGTATGAACTGAAAAGTTACAATAAGATGTTATAGTGAGCAGAAATTGACTTATATTTTCATGTGTTTGATAGTTAATAAGATAAATATAAAAGTAAAAACATTTTCAAAAGCTTAAAATTTCCTCGGATTAGGAACTAAAATATATACATAAAACCATAAACCTGAGCATAGTTAATATCAGAAAAATGAAGCTGGATAAAGACGCACCCCACAGTGGGAGCTGCGATTTTAAAATTAAAGTCATGGTCTTCTAATACACGAAAGCATTTGAACTCGGAATTTGTCACAGTCAAGTAAACATATATTCAAGGCATCACTCCAGCTTGTGTAGAGTGGGGTTTCAAAAGCACAATGTAGGTGATAAAGAGAATCTCACCCCTACACACAAAAATAATCTAAAAGAAACGGAGAACAGATGAATATTTTCTCAACAGATCTGTAAACATAAATTATTATGTAAAACAGTTGGTGAAAATGTAACCTTCTGTCTCTGATTACAGGTTACATTCATAAAGACAGGAAGTTTGAGGGGAAAGAGAAACAATGTACAGTATGGCATTAATTCATAATTCATGATTTTGTTCCTAATTCAAAGTCTGTCACATTTGTGTGCAGAGAAATATGTGTGTAGAAAAAAAATATATATAAAATCTATATTTTTATGAAAATGAAGTCAATCATTACTGTATTAAAGTCAAGAATACAATACAGTTTCCTTAAAAGAAAGGCAGAGAAAAAAATAAAAAGAAAAATGTGTGAAAATACAGAAAGAACACACAAACAAGAAAAGGAAGGAAATGACGCTCTTTATCACAGGAGTCCATGGGAAAGTTCTGATGTAAAAACTATCAGCTGAACATTACAGAGGCCAGCATTTGTGAACTTCGTTGTGTTAAATAGCATGGTACCAAAATATAGAGGGGAGCTATCATGACAGCGGGAAGAATGTGATGGAAACATAACTGTGGTGGCATTCTCTAATAGACAGCTGGCATCTATAACTTTTCAATAGGCTAATGGCAGATAATGGCTCAAGGATATTGAAAATATAATAAATGGAGCTGAAATTTTTCAATATACATGTACTCTCACAAAAACAATAATTTTGGCCAGAAACTGTGAAGCCTTAACAAATCTGAATCAAGCAGCAATTGCCTATGAAAACGTGTGTGTGTGTGTATGTGTGTGTGTGTGTGTGCAAACAAAAATTACTAAATTAATGCTTAAGCAATTAGACATGGTTTTGAAATTGAAAAACTGACCTCTACTTTGTACAGTGTTCAGGGAAGAAGGATACTTGTGACATAGAGGGCTGTGACAGTTGGAACACCAAGTATCAGATGACAGGTCAGAATCAGGCCCAACACATTCAGCCGGGGCTGCCGTGCTCAATTCAAACCCTTAAAGGTCTTCATCACTACAAAGTACAGTGAAGGCATTTAAAAGCACCATATTCTAGTTAGAAAATGTATACATTGAAACCCAAGGAAAATGGGATGAATGCAAGAAAGAACTTAATACATTAGAAAACAAGAATTTAAAATTTAGAATCAATGAAGACTATACCACTAAAACAAAGTCCTGACAAAACTATACAAGTAAGAGAAAGAAGGATAAAAATCCAGTGAGGCTCTCCCACTCCATCCTCATGAACTTTAGACCAACAGTTGTGGAGCCTGCATGGGACTGGACTAGACCCTCTGCATGTGTAGCTTGGTCTGTTCACGGGGCCTCTGGTGGTGGGATCAGGATCTATCCCTGGTGCATTAGCTGACTTTTGGAGCCCATTTTCGATGGTGGGATGCCTTGCACAGCCTTGATGCAGCAGGGAGGGGATTGGTCCTGCCTCATCTGAATGTACCAGGCTTTCCTGACTCCCCATGGGAGGCCTTACCTTTTTGGAGGAGGGGATAGGTAGTGGGTTAGTGGGGGAAAGGCTAGTGGGGGAGCCAGAGGAGGGATGAGAGGGGGATCTGTAGCTGGTATGCAAAATGAATAAAAAATTTCTTAATAAAGAAAAATCCAATGAGCCAAAAGGAAAGCTGATGTCCACACATACACAGAAAGCTTTTTCAGGGAGATTTTAAACATATATCAGAAAGAACTCTGCATAATAAGTTCAGAGAGAGATTCCAGTCCTGTCTTGCCTGATCAGCTTGAAAGCAACTGAGGAGGTGACCCCCACCCCTAGTCAAAACTGCTGGTTTCACAGCTCGTGAAGCATCATGATCTCCTAGTTTCACCCACTGTCTCAAGCATGCAGAGATGTAGGCTATTTCATAGCACCAACGGGCCACATTTAGAACATCAGTACCCAAAAGGAGAAATTAAATCAACTCACTTAAATACACCACAAAAGTGCTCTATTTCGGTTATGTAATGCTGGTACTAAAATAAGTTTCAGAAAACCAAATGTTCTGTTTTAAAATTCAATGAGCTCTCAGTGAAGGGACTGTCTTTTAAAGCCCCTGCTATAAAAACCTTGTGAAATAGCATCAGAATGCATCAGTTTACACACATCTAAACAGATCCTCATCACAGTTCATGCTAAATACTCATTCAAGAAAATCTAAACTCCATGCTTGCAGGAGAGATGGGGGGAGGCAGAGAGAGAGAGAGAGAGAGAGAGAGAGAGAGAGAGAGAGAGAGAGAGAGAGACAGAGACAGAGACAGAGACAGAAGCAAATAATGAGGTAGAGGTGAGAGGTGGAGACAGAGGAGAAATTTGAGAACATATACCGATTGTCTATACTTCAAGTTAGTGATATTGAGAATCAAAGAGATCAGACTCTATGACAGAAAATCAGAGCAGTCCTATTAAATTTAAAAACAGGCGTTGCTGTAAAATGTTCTTCCTGGGTTCTTGTTTTTCTGCCCCAATGCATGAGGTGAGTAGGGTTTTCCCCTTTCAGCAAGAGCACTCTTTCCATGTGGCTCTGAAAACCAGCCTGGTTCAAAAGTGATATTAGACCTCAGTGCACTGGGGTAAAATACCCAGAGTGAGGAACTGTCTTTGGCTGAGTGCCAATTACAGTTTAGCAGAACTCAGAATTCACATTTGAGTTGATGGGAAATCACCACCATTCTCCTCTGGCTTTCAGCTGAGTCAAAGAAAAATATTGGACAGCCCGAGGATCTTGGTCATTATACATGTACTCCAGAGACCGACACCTCTTGTTAAATAAGGTCAGGGGAGGCTGTGAAAGTGCTTGGAGCACTAGACATTGGGGCAAATTGCTTCCCGAAACAAAACACAGCTTGCAGAAGTGGTGCTAAGTGGCATTCATCTGTAATGAAACCTCATGGCTTACAAACTTCCCAAGTCATGCCAGAGCACTGTGAATATAGAAGAAGCAGATCAGTTCTCAGGAAACAGGCATCCATTTCTGAGTCTTCTAAGCAGAATCTGCCTGAGGGAACAATGGTGATGCTCCATACTGGCTTTCACTAGAGGATGACACACTCATGCAGAGAGAGAGGGGAAGGGTAGAAAGAGGGTGCGTTATGCAGTGTTAAGTCAGTGATAAAATTCAGATTCCATTATACTTAAGGCCAGTGCAGTTTCTTTTTGAACCTTCCCCTGTGACATTCGTCAATCCTGGTGACAATACACTGCTGTCATTGTTTGATTATGAGTCTTCATCTGAACTAGTCTTCAGAGAGCATCTTGTTCCGTCTGTCTGAGGGGAGGGGACAGGTGGATATCTGCCTTCATCAGCCCTGCTCTGGTACCCAGCTAGACAGGAATTAGTTAATGTTCACACAGATTGTTTGCTCAGCCTAAGACACAGTTCTCAAGGAAGTTTTCAGCCTTGCTTCCGCAGAAAATGATTCAGTTTGATAATCATCACCAAGACCTTTGCTTTCTTAAGCATGTCAATATTTATGTCTTAAGCGATTGGCAAATCTCCAAGAAAATCCATAAATAGAAAATCTGTATCACCTCATGGTTAAAAATGTCTGCAGAGCTTGGTAGTATAAACAAATACATCTATACCTGAGTAGTGTATTATATTCAAGTATATAAGATAGAAGAATCCAGAAATTTGTAAATCAGTTTGAAAAATATGGGATTCTAAGAATATTCAGGAGGGATACAGGGTCAGGGGAAACAACAAAAATGAATTGGCTAAAAAAGTGTGATTAAATAAAGGCTAAATATAAACCTATGCATTTGTTTGACTATATGAAGTTAAATATGCATGTATTTATTTTTACACACATAAAATACTTCTCTCCCCCATTGAATAAATGTCACATGGCAACAGATAGAGACCAATACAGAAAACCACAACTGACCAAAATGCAGAGAACAAGTGACTGTGTGGTGCCCAGCCCCAGCTGATCCACCTACAATACAACTCATGCACCAAGGCTCACAGATCATAATGGAAGAGTGGGTGGAAAGATTTCTAAGAGCCAGAGGAACAAGGACTTTGGCTGTGAGATTTAGTGTCTTATAAATGTCAGAGGCACACCCATGAAGTCTCATTGACATGGCTGTCTAAATAAAACCCCACCAAGAATGACAGCAGCCAACATGCTAACATGGAAGGGGAAAATCTTATGAGGTCTTGACCTTAGACAAAGCACTATAGCTAACTAAGGAATGATGACATAAGAAAAATGTATCTTCCCCAAGGAAGAGCACCACAAACTGGTTATCCAATACAACCCAATACCAAGTGGCCAGCCCTGGGGTCATATACATACAGGTCACATTGTAAGGACTGAGCAGGATATATTTTAATTGTTGATATATATGTATGTATATTGTTGAGATATATAGATGTATATGATATACATACATGCATACATATACATATATCAGTTGTGTGTGTGTGTGTGTGTGTGTGTGTGTGTGTGTGTGTGTGAAGGGTTGGAGGGTAGAAAGGAAAAAGGAGAAAATGGTGTAATTATATTTAATTTCAATAAATAAAAATACTTTAAAAAGGAAAACATAGGTAAAACAATGATACTTGTGAAAGAGTCAGCACTATTGGTTGGGAAAACTCTTCTATGGACAATCAAGTAAGCATCTTTTTCAAATTAAAGCATTGTAGAAAAGTGAGCAAGTTAGAATAAAGAATAAATAATATGGACATGTCATGGGAATGAAAAACCTCCCAAACATATGAAATAGTAAAACCTAGGTGCCCCCATTTCCTTCAGTTTCTGCCTTGGACTGATTTAGTTTTCTTCACCTCATTGTTGGCCTCCAGTTCTTTCTCCCAACACGTTTCCAGTGTCCCCACTGCCATTTATAACACATGGCTTTCTTCCTCCAACTGCTTTGCAGTGAGCAAGATGATCAGCAGCCCAGTGATTAACTATCCAGTATCTCATTTGGGGGATTTGATGAAATAAAACAAAAGTTTTATTTCAGGAAAAGAATATCTTTTGTTTTTTGTAAAACTGAATAGGAATTTATGTGTGTGGAGGAAGAGATATTTCCTACAGAGCTTAAACAGATCCTATGGCAGCCCTTCGGTTTCCCATGCTGCAGTCAATACAAAGGGTGAACTACAGGCTTCTGTTCCATTTCTCTTCTTCTGTCAACACTAACTATAAACACCCTCACCTTCCACATGTCATTTCTATCCTAAATACCCTGCAACAATAGCTGCCATTGTCCTCAGGTACTGATAAGGATCCTGTAATCCAGAAGTTTAATTGCCAGGCCACCATCATACTTGAAGACACATGAAGGTCATTTACATATTGGTGGAATGGAAAAAGAAATAAGAATAAGGAATTAGTTTCACTAACGTATGTTGCACTTCTGACTATTAAAAGAGAAGTTGGTAAGATAACAGTGAACAGACCTGTTAAATCAACATATGGTTCAGGGGATAATTATGAAATCATAGTTTCCTCTTCCTCAGGAAATGTGCATTAAAATGTTAATTAAACTTCAGGCACAATGATCCAGCTTCCTGTCTGCAATGCTCATCTCCATCGTCAGCACTGATTAGCTCTGAGGATGCTGGGGCATTATGCAAAGATCTCACAACTTGATACAACTGTGCAATATACTTAGGTATAGGGGAAGTAATCAGCTGTGAGTTCTGATTACCATTCCCATTCAAAGTCTGTGTTTACAGTGAGATTAGCATGGTGGATGGGAGAAGACATGGTCCCAGTGGTCAGGGCACCAACAAGGATCTGACATCTTAACACTGTTGTTATGAAACAGTGTTACATACATTTATCACAGTGATGGTCACATGAGACTGCTCAAAGTTATTATTGCTGTTGTCAAGGCTATTATTACTACCATTATGTAACACTACACAAGCTTTTGCAGGAGCAGCCTTCTCATTTCACACTGACAAGCGAGCAATTGTCTATATCATCGTGAAGATGCATGAATGGAGGTTAAAGTATTTTCTCCATCTCGACTTTCTAAACCCTCACAAAACAGAATGAAAACACTTGGAAAAACTTCAAAGATGATAGCTTTCCCAAGGAATCAAATGCAGATTGCCATGCCAGAACACCTTCAGAACCAATCCTGCAACAAAGAATTTAGCCTAATCACCAAATGCTTTGACCCGAGAGCAAGATTTTTTGCAGCGAAATGCTTAGACTTACTGGCATCTTCTGTGAATAAATTAGAACAAGTGAGGGAGGTCATAATCTCTACATTTACTTAAATTTCCTCAGGCTGCTCAGTCTTCCATATGTAGATTAATAATGATTATATTAATGTCTGTCTAAATGTGGGGAATATGTATCCTGTCATGGAAAAGTTTTGCAGACTTAAAACCCTTTACTGTTAAAATAAACACAACATTTTAAAGAAAGAATAGCGTTCAGCCTGACTAGATCTCAATTCTTCCAAAATTAAGTGAGTTAATGATCTAAACCCCAAACCTCTGGCTTCCTCAGACACCCTAAGATTGTCAGCTCAGCACTTGTTAAATGGAGAACTTTGCTCTAACTTGCAGCCCAACAATCACCTACAGTAAGTAGTACTTAAGTAGACAGATTAGTAATATGACTAGAGGTAACAGTCTTACCCTGTGCCTGGCCCCAAATACGTGACTCAAAATGTAAACTTTCAGTATATTTAAATTGCCCCAAAATGAATGATGATGAATTATTGAAGAATAGCATTATAGTGGAGTGTGCTACTGATGGGTCATCTTAGATTTGGTTGCCTTCAGAATCACTCAGCAGATAAAAATAGCACATGTCAGAACTCACTGAAGGTTGCAATAATTAGAAAGAATCAATAATTAGTAAATGCAAATGTGAGTTATTAGCTCATTTCAAAGATACTTTCCATTGTAGCAGTAAGATTTCTCTAACTGTTCCCCACTTCATCGGTAGGATAATTTAACTTGATGCATCTGAGTTTTTTCTTTGCAATATTTGGAACTCATCCTTGTTTTTCCTTCCCTATCTTCAAACAAAAACAGAACTTTAAAATGTCAAATTTTACCATATGGAAACACTGTTGCAATTAGGCTATTTAATATTATCCATATTGCTGTTATGTTTTCATTTTTCTAAAAAAGGAAAAATAAAGCAAATGGCTTGCCTAAATTTTTTTTCAGCTCTGGTAGAAGCAGCAACATAGGAAAAAGACGGTCTCATCTTTGGGAAAAGAGGAAAAGGCAAATACAGAGTCATGAACAGAAGCAGCATTGCACAGTGGGATTGAACTCTTAGGAGGAAATTGATACTTCCAGGATGAAAATGGAACAGAACCAAGACATTATAATGAGAGTCATTTGGTGCTGGAGGAGACCCCTTAAAAATGGTGCCTAGCTGACTCACAGCATGATCATTACAGGCTCTTTTCCTTGTTCACATTCTCAACATAAATGCCTTGGAAGAGGCAATGGTGTTTTAAATTGCTCATTCTCGTTTGTAATTTTTCATTTGTTTTTCTTTCTCTTCCAGTTATGAGTGGGTTCTTGGGAAAGATTCTTTTTCCATGTAACTAGAGGAGAGCCTTGAAAACTCACACTGTAAATGAACAACAGAGAAGGAAACAATGGAAGAATCGAGCATCAAAAAAGGAAATTACCTGTGGGCATCTGCTCCATGTTCCCCACTCAGACATGACACATTCGCTGGGACACAGAAGAGAACAGGCCTGGGTTTCTGGGGGAGCATCATCCTGGTTGCACAGGCTCCTGTCCACTACTCCTCCCTCAGTGTCAGCAGTACTCACACACCTGTTGGACAGTGGTGAGCATAAAGATGGATACATTTAAATTAGGACCAGCAGCTGAAAGAGAAAAAACAAACCGACAACCCAATCTTCTCCATCCAGTGGTCTTTTATTGAGTGATAACTCAAAAAAGAACCCTTGATGTAGAACACATCAAAAAAATTATCCATCATGACCAAGTAGGCTTCATCCCAGGGATGCAAGGATGGTTCAACATAAGAAAATCTGTCAATGTAATACACCATATAAACAAACTGAAAGGAAAAAAAACCATGTGATCATCTCATTAGATACTGAAAAAGCCTTTGACAAAATCCACCACCCCTTCTTGATAAAGGTCTTGGAGGGATCAGGAATACAAGGAACATACCTAAACATAGTAAAGGCAATTTACAGCAAGCCAACAGCCAACATCAAAGTAAATGGAGAGAAACTCAAAGCTATTCCACTAAAATCAGGAACAAGACAAGGCTGTCCACTCTCCCTATATTTATTCAATATAGTACTTGAAGTTCTAGCCAGAGCAATAAGACAACAAAAGGACATCAAAGGGATAGAAATTGGAAGGGGAGAAGTCAAACTTTCACTATTTACAGATGATATGATAGTATACATGAGTGACCCCAAAAATTCTACCAGGGAACTCCTACAGCTGATAATCTCCTTCAGTAATATGGCAGGATACCAGATTAACTCAAAAAAATCAGTAGCCCTCCTATATACAAATGATAAATGGGTTGAGAAAGAAATCAGAGAAACATCACCCTTTACAATAGCCACAAATAATATAAAATACATTGGTATAACTTTAACTAAGCAAGTGAAAGACCTGTGTGATAAGAACTTTAAGCGGCTGAAGAAAGAAATTGAAGAGGATATCAGAAAATGGAAAGATTTCCCATGCTTATGGATAGGTAGGATTAACATAGTAAAAATGGCAATCTTACCTAAAGCAATCTACAGATTCAATGCAATCCCCATCAAAATCCCAGCACAATTCTTCACAGACTTGGAAAGAACAATACTCAACTTCATATGGAAAAACAAAAAACCCAGGATAGCTAAAAGAATCCTGTACAATAAAGCCATCTCTGGAGGAGGCATCACCATCCCTGACTTCAAGATCTACCATAGAGCTATAGTAATAAAAATAGCTTGGTACTGGCATAAAAACTGACATGTGGACCAATGGAACCAAATTGAAGACCCTGACTTTAACCCCCACACACCCATGAACACCTGATTTTTGACAAAGCCAAAACCGTACAATGGAAAAAAGAAAGCATCTTCAACAAATGGTGCTGGCATAACTGGATGTCAATATGTAGAAGATTGCAAATAGATCCATATCTGTCACCATGCACAAAACTCAAGTCCAAGTGGATCAAAGACCTAAACATAAATCCATTTACACTGAACCTGATAGAAGAGAAAGTAGGAAGTATTCTTGAATGCATTGGCACTGGAGATCACTTCCTAAATATAACACCAGTAGCACAGACACTGAGAGCAACAATTAATAGATGGGACCTCTTGAAACTAAGAAGCTTTTGTAGGGCAAAGACATGGTCAATAAGACAAAATGACAGCCTATAGAATGGGAAAATATCTTCACCAACCCCACATCTGACAGAGGGTTGATCTCCAAAATATATAAAAAAAACTCAAGAAACTAGACATCAAAATAATGAACAATCCAATCAGAAAATTGGCTACAGAGCTAAACAGAATTCTCAAAGGAAGAATCTCAGATGGCTGAGAGACATTTGAGGAATTGCTCAATATCCTTATTCATGAGGGAAATGCAAATCAAAATGACTCTGAGATACCATCTTACACCTGTCAGAATGGCTAAGATCAAAAACACTGAGGACAGCTTATGTTGGAGAGGATGTGGAGCAAGGGGAACACTCCTACACTGTTGATGGGAGTGCAAACTTGTACAGTCACTTTGGAAATCAGTATGGGTTTTCTCAGAAAATCAGGAATCAATCTTCCTCAAGATCCAGCTATATCACTCTTGGGCATATACCCAACGGATGCTCAATCATAATACAAGGATACATACTCAACTATGTTCATAGCATCATTATTCATAATAGCTAGAACCTGGAAACAACCTAGATGCACCTCAACTAAAGAATGGATAATGAAAATGTGGTACATTTTGTATTACACAATGGAGTACTACTCAGCAGAGAAAAACAATGACATCATAAGGTTTTCAGACAAATGGATGGAACTTGAAAATACAGTCCTGAGTGAGGTAACCCAGACTCAGAAGGGCAAACATGGTATGTACTCACTCATAAGTGGATTCTAGATGTAAAGCAAAGCATAACCAGACTTCAACCCATAGCTCCAGGGAGGCTAGCTAGCAGGAAGGACCCTAGGAAAGATGCATGGATCACCCAGTGAAGGATAAATAGATGAGATCTACATGAACAAACTGGGGATGAGGGGAGTAATGGAGGGCAAGGGATGGGGGATAGAACATAGAGGAATGGGCAGTTTGAGCTGGCACAGGGACAGAGTGGGAGAGCAAGGAAAGAGATACCATGATAAATGAAGACATCATGGGAATAGGGAGAAACAGAGTGCTAGTGAAGTTCTCAGGAATCCACAAGGATGACCCCACCTTAGACTACTGGCCATAGTCAAGAGGGTACCTGAACTGGCCTACTCTGGTGATCAGCTGGCTGAATAGCCTAACTGTCATCATAGAACCCTCATTCAGTGACTAATGGAAGCAGATGCAGAGATCTATGGCCGGGTGCCAGGCCAAGCTCCAGGAGTCCAATCGATAAGAGAGAGGAGGGATTCTATGAGCAAGGGACATTGAGATCATGATGGGAAAATGTACAGAGACAGCTAGCCAAACTAGTGGAAATGCATGAACTGTGGCCCAAAAGCTGAGGAGCCCCCATGGTACTGGACTAGGCCCTCTGGGTAATCAAGACAGTTGTTTAGCTTGAACTATTTAGGGGGCTCCTAGGCAGGCAGTGGGATCGGGACCTGTCCCTGGTGCATGAGCTGGCTTTTTGGAACCTAGTGCCTATGGTGAGACACTTTGAACAGCCTTGGTGCAGGGAGGAGGGGCTTGGACCTGTCTCAACTGAATGCACCAGGCTCTGGAGGAGGTGGGAATAGGGAGTGGGTTGGGTGGGGGTTGGGAGGAGGGAGGACAGGGGAATCTGTAGTTGGTAATTAAAATGAATAGATAATCTCTTAATAATAAAATAAAAAAGGTAGGAAAAGGCTGAAAAAATAAAGATCCCTTGACACAGTAAGTAAAAGAATTTAGAAATGTCATGGGTAGTGGCTGTCTTGTCCAGCACCCATTCTCCAGTGATGTAGAGTATACATAGATCCAGCACCAAGTGTATATTCCTTCAATTTTTACAAATCTTAAAAGTTTCTTTCTCCAAATATCAAATAGATGACTTTGTTTAGGCCAGGACACTCATACTTCTCGTGGCTCTTGTAAATCTTTCTCAAAGTTTCCAAACCATCTCCATGTTTACTCCACATATTGTAGGGGATGGGAAAATAATCAGTCATTAATAAAAGCATTTGAGTTTTACATGTCTATGTGGTATGTGGCCATCACAGTCAAAGGGTAATGTGCAAACATTGTCATGTCCCACAAAAACCCAGAGCGTGAACTGAGATAAAGCACACACAATGATATCTATCATCATGCTCTGTGTACACATGATGAGCATTCAATCATATCTAAACCACAGCATTCTACTCAAAATGGTTTAAGTAAAATACATGGACAATATCAAGGTTTGGCAGCAATGTTGGTGATATATAAATCATCTCACTCTGCAGCTTGGGAAAGTATGCAAAAACTGGTTGAGAGTTTCTACTCCACATAAGCTGGAATTTAAATAGAAATGTGTAAAACTCACACCAAACAAACCACAAACTGGAGATGCTTACAGTGGCAGTTTTCATACACAACCAAGCCAGAAATAGTTCAACTGTTCAATATTCTCTAACAGCTGTATCCACTGTTTAAAATTGCATTGAATCCGCCGGGCGGTGGTGGCGCACGCCTTTAATCCCAGCACTCGGGAGGCAGAGGCAGGCGGATCTCTGTGAGTTCGAGGCCAGCCTGGGCTACCAAGTGAGTTCCAGGAAAGGCACAAAGCTACACAGAGAAACCCTGTCTCGAAAAACCAAAAAAAAAAAAAAAAATTGCATTGAATCCAATGAAGGGTGAGAATGCATAGACTTTTTGGTACACAAAAGGGCATGGGTGGCAAAGACCTGCTATTAAAGGTTGTCACACACAAAGTCTCTATACTCTGTGATGATTCTTTCACGTAGATGTTTTAATGTGAAGCAATATTAATTTATAGAGTCACAATAGTGGTGACCCTTAGAAGAATGACTAGTGACTAATAGGGCATAGGAAGTCTTAGAAATATTTTGTTTTTGACTTTGGGTTTGGTTGTATGAGTGCACTAGTGTTATGAAACCTTACCCGGCCATATTTCCATGTTGTGGCCATTTATCTATATTTGTATCTCAGAAACTTATTTTTAATTTACCCTTCCCCCAAATACTAAAGAGACATGTACTATCAGCCAGGCTCTTTTGTTAGATGTCAGAAATTATTTTTTGTCAATACTTATTGATTCAGTTTTTTTTTGAGTCAAGGTCTTATGTACTCTAGGGTGGCCTTTGAACTTCTAATGCTCCTGGCTTTACTTTTCAAGTGGTGAGGATTACAAGTACGGCCTAGCCTTATTTAATAAAGAATTCTAAGGGCTTCCTATGGTATCAGTGCCTGGTTATTGAGGTACAAAACCATAAGAAAATTAGACACAGTTGCTGTATTTGTGAGTGCTTTGTTCTAGGGATAACAATAAAAGTGAAGATGAAAATGTCAATGATATCCAGATGGTGGAACACATTTAATATCCTAAGATGTAGGAGTCTGAGGCAGGAAGATTGTGACTTTGGAGCTGTTTGAGGCCAGCCTGGGATAGATGGACTGGACACAAGGCGTTTGCTGGTCTAATACTGTCAGGGATCAGGGTACTCACTGCATTTTAAGAGTGATGTTCTGAAGCACTGTGGTGCCCCCTCCCCAATTAGGCTATCTTTCACCAAAATAGTTTCTTTTAATACATTACAATGAAAAAAAAAACAACTTTAGGAAATGGGGTGGAAAATGAAACAAGCTGTATGAGTGAAGTAATAAAAACCTAACCATTGTATACAGGAGAGTAACAGAGCATGGTGAGTAGAAAGAAAGAAAGGGTAATGTCTCCATCAGAGAGGCCTGGCACACAGTCAGCTCTGGGTTCCCACTTCTGAGTTAGGAGTCAACAGGAGAAGGAGGGTCCATAGAATGGCTTCAGTGTCTTTCACAGGACAAACTGAGAGATCTAGAAAGTGCTTTCTTTCTAGATTGCCTACACTGAGCTGATGCTCTTTTGTTTCACTGAGAAAGAGAAGTAAGATTTCTAGCTAATGATAGCCAGTGGACATAGGGATTGATTTCTGTTCACTTCCAATATATCACAAAAGCAGTAATAAAGGGAGGTGCTATCAGAGCTCAATTAATGGTGATGGTGACAAGAGTCACATTCTGTTGTAGTCACACCTTCCTCTTTTCTTCTTTCTACTTTTGCAGACCCTGATGAACAAACTGTGTTCATAGTAATGGGGTATGGAAAGGCATATCCCCTACTGCTGGGCACCAGACACCAGATATTTGCACAGATTAAATGGCTCATATTGGATAGTAAACCTTTAAGAGACAATAATTAAAATAACTACATCTATATTATAGAAACCTCCACAGAAAATTCTAGAATTTTTAGTACCAAGTACTTGAGGTTGGTGTGTTGGGGTGAAGATGGGTAAAGCACTAGAGGTGTTTTGAAAATGTGTGTAGTAGGTATCTAGACCCTCAGATGCCCTCCCATAATGCACAGATTGTCTCTCTCCTCTCCCTGTGAGTAACTGAAGGTTTAATATCTAGAGAAGGTCCCAAATGTCTTTGGATTAGGAACTCTCAGTAGGACCTTAGACTTCAGCAGGAATTTCAGTAGAGGCCTACCTACTGAAAATAACACCATTGCTAACTTAGTAGCTTAATCAATAGAAAGTTCTTGTCTTATACCTGAGGAGCATAGACATACAACACTGGTTTCCCAGGGCATGAGTGCAGATGCAGGGGATGACAGAGATGCAATTCTAGAGATGTCTCTTTGGTTTTTTAGGCTTTAGAGGCCAGTGTCTTTCCTTTGGTGGCACATTCTTCCACCTGCAGAGCAGAATCCTTGAACTTCTTCCTGTCTTCCTTCTGTTGTCGTGTTTTCTTCATCCTTGCCCCCCTCTACCACTTTAAAATCCCTTATGAACAAACTGTGCCCACCCAGACAGCTTAGAGCTGTTGTCCCACTGCAAGGTCATTACCAAGGTCATGCCTGACAACATATGAGATTCCAGGAATGAGAATGCAGATATCTTTGGGTGCTGACACTCTGCTGCAGTAGAAATCTTTTCACTGTGCTCTCAGAATACTGGCTATTAGAATTATCTATTTCATTCATGATTGAAGAAGAAGCATTTTCAGGGATTCTGAGCAGTCCACAAGTAAAGACTTAAGAAGACTGAAATTGAAGGTGTTCCCAGATGAAATCCAGTAATCTATTACATATCCCATGTCATCAATTTCCCTGCCCATCTCCCCTTCAGCAATCACTCACTTCACGTAAACGCTGCAAAACTGCTTTTAGGCATTTTCTATGTTTACTGTCAACACTTCCTGCCTTTTCTCCCCTCCACTATTCCATCTTGAGCCACTTTAGTCAGGCTTCCGCTGCCATCGCAGATAGCCCTCTTATCAGAATCATTCAGAGACTCCGCACCACCAAGTTCAGCGGTCAGTGCTTATCTCAGGGAACTAAGTGGCATTTGAGACAGTTGATTACCACATCTTTCTTTAAGAAAAACCCTCTTGCTTGACTTCTTATTCCCTTTGTTTTCTTCTTGCTCCTCTGGATATTTCTCAGTCCCAATTTTAGAAACATTCTCTTAGGATCTTTCCAACTTACAAATGTTAGAGTTACCCAGGGCTCAAAATGTTATCAACATATACCAAATTTATAAGCTAATGGCAGTGAAATTTATAACTTTAATCTCTCCTCTGAACACCAGCCAATAATAGATCAGTTGGAAAGCTAATATCATATCTCAAACTTAACGGTGTTTGAAAGCTAACTTGTTTTCCTGTCAAGCCTGATTTTTCACATTTCCCAGTTCAACAAATGGTACTACCATTCCTCCTGTTGATAAGGCCAGTTAACAATCTTTATATTTCCTTCTTCCCTGTTCTATGGCCATTTAATCATCATATACCATGTTCTGTAGCTTTGAAATTTATTCTAAATTCGACATTCTCATTATCAAGCCAAATTCAGCTGGCAGACTCTCCCACCTGGAATTCTGCAATGGCCTCAAACCTACACCTTTGCTTCCAAACTTTTTGTACCCTTCAGAACCTTCTCTGTACCACCCCTAGGTAAATTCTTTTGGACAGGTATAAATGGGACCTCTCTTCTACCCCAAACCTTTCATAGCTTCATGGTTTCATACTGTAGTTAGAATAATGCCCCGCCTTTGCCTTCCTTAAGAACACAACATGGTTTTCACACCAGCACCAGCCATGTGGGGCATCTGGTTATTTTCCCATCAAGTCAGGAAGCATTGTTGCACGCTGCTTTCCCTGAGGATTCTCCTTCACATCCAGGCAGGTCTCCCATTTCATTCAAGTTCCTGCCAAAATTTCACTTTGTTGACCAGCCTCTCTAAAACAGGACCCCAACAACCCCAAACCCATTTTAGTTTTATTCTTGCCATTTCAAAGAGAAGTCACCTCTTCTTATATTAGTTTATGTATTTTTTTGTCAGTTTTCTTTTTCCTTGGGGAAATAGATATTTCTTGTTCACTATTTTATTTCCTATACCAAGAGCCATGTCTGGGACATAGGAAGTTTGAATACGGAGAGAGTTATCAGAGTCATGAACAAATGGTGAAACAGTATTCTAGCACTGAGATTGTAAGAAAGAGAAGAGATAATCTGTTTCATTCATTGCAACCATGTCTTACTAAGATCAACCGCAGTTTGTAGTCCAAGGTACCTGGACTATTTGGTTCACATATTTGCATGTGACATTAATAGTGAGCATGTGCTGGTCAGCTAGGGCCACCATAGCAAACAGAAAGACATCATGAGAAGGTAGCACAGGCCATACAGATGGATTTTCTCCTCATTCTAAAACCTAGACATCTGAGAGCAAACTGTTAGCGGGTGCTTTCTTTCCCCCTTTGTCTATGGTCTTTCCTCTGCATGTATCTGTGTCCTTATCTACCCCTCCACATCTTATTTTGCATTATAGAAAGGGCCTCATGTAGCCCAGGATGGCCTCAAATTTCCATTCCTTCTGTATCTGCCTCCCAAATACACCACCATGCTCCGCCCCAGTCTCTTCTCATGCAGGCACATTCAGATTGGACTAGGGCAGATATACTTCCTCATTTTCCTCTAACTACCCGATCTCATTCATCTCCATTGCAGTGTGAGGTGCCAGGGGTTAGCAATTTGACAGATGGCTTTGTGGAGGGATAAAATTAGTATGCCACATAGGAACATCTGTTAGTTGTATTATTTATGTACTTGTTTTTACTGTATCAGGCTGCATATGTATGAGCTGAGAGATATGGCTGCAAGGAACTTAGTTGCCTGTGTCTTCCTCCATCAGTGTGAAAGAGTTCTCTAAGTAGCAATTGGTTTTCTTAAAGCTTTCTATCTTCCCTAAGATTTCCTTTTAAAATTGCAAAGAGGCAAAGGGATTGTCAGCCTACATTATAAACCTGCTTGGCCAGTAACTTTTCACAATCCTGTGAGATTATGACACAAGGCAGAGTTTTTGACAAAGAAATGGTTAAAGCCCAAAGTCCACTAGAACCTGAGTCGAAGAGACTGTGGAGCAAAGCAGCAGTGGACACAAGGAATGGGAGTGGGTTCTCTGGTTGCTTTTGCCTGGGCTATTAAGAAGCATCTTTACAATTTTGCCATCAGCTGTCACTTTTGCATGCCTTTCTGAGATTTTGGAGCATTGGAACTGCTAAAGTGGCCATCATGGGGTGAATCACTGAATGATGAAGCCTCCCCAAGGTCACAGTCAACACATGTAAGATATACCTTGGTAACAGGCTTCCAGCTAATGGTTACCTTAACAGACAGCTATCTGACTCCGCTGCTGTCCATCTTTTATAGTAGAGTTTTCTATATCTGAAAACCTAATGCCCTATGCTATTCAGGTGGGTAATGGATGACGCTAATCTTTCTTCTTATTTTACACCCTGTTGTGTATCAATACTTTAGCTCTTGCTTGTCCAAATGGTAACATTTTATTGCTATTATGCTTTGTGATGAAGGCAGTTGTTCTCTGGTTACAAGCTATTTTGACATGTACCGACTTGGCAAACTCGGGCATATTTTGTTTTTGCTTCTGGTGCTTAATATATAGGACAAAATCCTTTGACAAGCTTCCTCAGAGAGACCCAGAATTAATAATTATTTTATAGATGAATAAATATTATTCATAGATCTGACTGAATTTTAGTGTTTGGGGCTAATCATGGATGGTTTAAGTTAACCTTTTCAGGGTGATGTAATGGCATCCCCAAATAGTTTAAAAGCCATTAAATACACTAACCACGGTGCTGAAATGAGAAATGGAAAAAGCAGTGAGAACCTCTTGATTTGTTAGCAGTGGTGGCTGGGAGTCAATGGAAGGACACTTATTTGTTCCTTGCAGTGGACTATCCCCAGTATGATCAGAAAATAGTAAAGACCATGGATGGTGGACTGTAGAGGCCTTCCCATTGCTCACAGGGAAGGAGGGATACACTTGCTTCCATGGATTCTTGAGGTTGAGCATAGTCATAGGATGTGGAATGGATATCATCCAGTATCTGGATAGCAACACCAGTGTTCTAATGAAGGGCACAAATGCTCTATCTCAACATCACACACCTGATTCTTCTAGATTGCGTTCCTCTTCCACAGCGTGGAGATCTCAGCTCATTGTTGATTTTGCATGGAGACCAGTGTTCTACAACCCAGGAATATTGATTGCACTCACTGTAACATGGGACTGCCTCATGAACCTGTCAAGAGCAGGAAAGAAAGAAAGAAAAAAATTTACGTAAAACTGTCCAAGTCATAGAAAATCCTTTAGTGATGCCAGGTGAACATAACCTGAGAAATGACACTGTGGCCCATTAGCGAAATTACATCCCCCCAAAGGAAGACATATTTGACTTCTCTGAATTTAGTGAGCTGCCTGAAGAAGCACACAAGGAAATCAGCTGAAGTCTGATGGTATGCCTTCACAAACGAGAACAAAGGACAGCCATTCCTGCACCAGGAGCAGGAATTCCATTATCATTCTATTTCCTCAAAGAGCTTGCTCATATCTATCAGATGCCAGTTTTCAATTAGATGACATATTGTATTCCCAGATGTACTTTAACATGTCAATTGAAACAAACACATGTAAGGCAAATTTACTCTTGAATATGAAGGGGTTTTAGAATGTGTAAGAAAAGTGATATTATTTACACTGGAAATTTCTTTTTTTTTTTTTGCCCCTAAATGATCAATGCTAACAGGCAATCATTCAGCTTCCTAAGCATTGTGGCTTCATAGGAATGTAGCTATTTGTAGAATGGTTTCAGAGAATAGTTAAAATGAATATGCTTGTGCGTGTGCACACACACACACACACACACACACACACACACACACACACATTACAAGATAGATACTGATAGTCAGTTACTCATTTGACATGCTTGCTCAGGATATTTATAATTTTATAATGAAAAATAAAGCAGTGAGAACACTGAACTCTGCTGCTCTTTCCTGGGCATTTGCTCCTGGTAAGCCTGCCCTGAATGTATTGCAGTACATCACAGGCAACTGAGGTCTCTTTGAGACTGCAATGAACATTCATTGCTTCTCATCGCAGATGCAGACTTCTTGTAGTGTGAGAGGCATAGGGAAAATAAAAACTTCTGCCTCACAGAGATGACTCTGGAAACAGGCAGAGTGAAAAGGAGGGATGCGGTCTCTTACCAAAGACGTAATTAAGCTTTTCCTTTTACAAGAGTTAAATATCAGTATCTTCCCCTGACCTCCTTTCTAATTCTATGAAATTGTAGAAGAAGACTGGGCGGAGCCATCCAAGTAGAAACACAGCCTATACGTTCCTGCTAAATGCAAGGAAAAGCACAGTATAATGGGACAATCAGAGGAAGATTGGAGCTCTGCCAGCATGCTCACCGAAATCACATGGGAGAAAGTGATTGGAGACCCTAGTTCTTAGGAATCACAATGCTGGGAACTATTTTTAACCATGGAATTCTATTTAGCCCTGGCACACAGAGCTCACAAGGAAAAAGAACACAGGATGAAGAATATGTATGGGCAAAATCAAAAGAGAAAGGAAGACAGAAGGGGAAATGGATGTGGGGAAAGAGAGGAATTAAGTAATAACAAAATACCTTCCTCCTGTGGATGCTGACAAGAATGGAGTGGTAGGGTCGGAAGCCTTCCGACAGCAGAATAAGGAGGCAGCTACTTACAGCTGTGAAAAGTCTGCTCTCATTCTCACAGGACAGTAGAGGGGAGAGGAGAGTTTCCCAAAACAAAATGGCAAGATTCTATCAGGCAGACACTCAGCTAACAACTAAGGATTTTTCCGACCCAGGCACACCAAGAAAATGAGGCTTTCTCAGAATTTATGTGTTATCTGTCTATAATATCCTTTAATGCATATTAATATGTATTTTCATGAACACTTTAATATGAGACACAAGAAAGCACAAGGAATTCCTTCAAGCAACTAAGAAATAGATCAAAATTAATTTTGAAAGCTAAACTGAATAGAAAATGGGTGGGAAATCCTTCATGCAGCATACCCAGTTTTCTTAAGCTGCCAATACTGGGAAGAGCTTATACTTCTACACTACGCTCCCTCCCATGTAAGCCCCAAGATCAGATGGGAAATGAAAAACTTCTCAGATTCATGTACCTGCCTTGGCATGCATTGGTTTGCTGTCTTTTATTCCTTACTTTCCAGTGCTCTGAGAAGCTAACCACAATGAGAGACGACTGCAAGGCACAGAGAAGGTCTGTGGAGGAAGATAATGAGCCATCTTCTTGGTTAAGGGTATAAAACCCAGCACCTCTTCAAAGAGATTCTCCAGTCTCCTGGGGTTACTTGATGTTTTCCCTTCTCCATAGGTACATTTCATTTTGGTTTATTTTTAGTGCTGAAAATTAAACCTACAGCTTTGTCTAGCCTGAGCAGGTACTGTACTGGTGAGCTATATTCCCAGACCATTGTCTCTCTTTTAATCCTGTTTATGCTGTTCATTCTCGCTGACCTGACAAATGCTTGTCCTCTTCTCAATGCCCAAATAAATCTAACACCTCTGTCTGCACAGTCTGTGCTGTCAAGGACCACATACTCCAGCCTAGCATCGTGGTTAGGGCTGCAGTGTACATGACTGGGGAGGAAACGTCCATGAAAGGATCACCTCTAACCTGTCTGTCATTACCTCTTGTTCGCTCAGTACCTTAATATTTTTTCACTGTGGTTCTATTAATAATCTGTATAATTTGGACCTTAATTAACACTGAGAGAATATACTAAAAAAAAAAAACCCGCAATTTATACTTTTCACATATGTGTTTGAGAGAGAGAGAGAGTGAGAGAGAGAGAGAAGAGAAAGAGAGAGAGAGAAGAGAGAAAGAGAGAAAAGAGAGAGAGAGAGAGAGAGAGAGAGAGAGAGAGAGAGAGAGAGAGAGAGAGAGAGAGAGAGAGAGATCAGTCTTTGGCAGGAGGCAGAAAAAGGCTATGTTTTGGAAGGTCTTATTTCATAAAATATGAAGTGAAAGGGGATATTAATGAGCCTTAGATAAACTGAAATATATTTTTGAAGGTACTCAGTTTGTAAAATGCCTTTCATTCAATTCTTCCAGTGCAGCCCCCTCTATGGCACTAGGAGTATTTTACAAAGGACAATAACATGCAATGCAAAGGAGATAGTTGCCTTTTCCTGAAGATGTGGAATAAAGAGAGCCATGAGCTCTGTCTCATAAAGCCCTTGTTCATCAGGCTAGGACTCCCCCTCCCCCCGGGGAGGTTTCAAAACCACCCACATTAGGTAAGAATGCAACAGGAATTTCAAACATAAAGATTAACTCTACAGATTCTGATTTCTCCCTGCCATCTTTTTGCTCTGACTACTGTGTGCTGCTGTTGGTCGGTGCTGATTTTATTATTATAGCTTTATAATGAAATGTGCTACCACGTGGACTTTATCAGGGAATCATATGAAAATGTTCTGCAGGAGAGAAATGAGCCGTGGGAAAGTTAAATGAAAATCAGTTCTAAATGGCACAAATTAGGGGAAAATAACAGCTTTTAATGGGGCCATAGATGCTAACTACATTGCTGAAAACTCTAAATCCTCTGAGAGAGGCACCAGTTCATTCTCCTAGAAATGAGTCCTATTTATTACGTCTTCGCTGGGGACCTGGGTTTTTATAATTTTGCCAGCTCTAGATTCATATCATAAACTCATTCACTGAGTCAGTCTTTTAATATTCATGAAATAAAACTGTACTTGCTGCAATGGATCAGTTTAATTAAGCAGTGCTTTCAGAGACCCCTTTCCAGCTAGATGGACTTCCTCGGCATAAGCTTGGTAGTAGGATCTCAGTGAGGCTTGGGGGTTGTTTTTATTGGATATCACAACCTTAGAGTTTAAGGGCCTAAAAATAATAAATAACCACATGGTAAAAAACGATCAATAAATGTAGAGGAAAGAAGGGAAGGATGGGGAGAGGCAGGGAAGGAGGAATGGAGGGGGGCAGAAAGGAGGGGAAAGGATGTATTCACAGCCTCTGGTGTGTTATTGCAATAAACTCCTAGTGAGGACCCAGGTAGACTCTTCAGCCCCGAGACCTCCAGCTTCAACCCCGGGTACTTAGCACAATTTAATAATCTGTTATAAGGCCCATTTGGGACCAAAGATCTTGGCAAGTCAGAGCCAGGCTCTGTCCTACTACAATGAGATGAGATGATCTCTAAGGGTACTGAAAGCCTTAGCACAGTGTGCTTCCTTCTATCCTAAATGTGAACAAACTACCTCTGATGAAGCCCCAGTCCTTCTGAGAACTTACTTTCTAGCTTTTCTCTGTCCATGTTCTCTCCCTCTCCCTCTCCCTCTCCCTCTCTCCTCCATGGCTTCTACTTTTTCTCTATGCAGGTTCCCCTCTTCAGTTTACCAAACACTTCCCTTTTAGTTAATAACATTCACTCTTTTCCATCCTGACTTTAAAATATCACATGACTCCAAGAGCTTTTGTTTCTAGTTTCATCAGTCTAGCTTGTATGCGATTGTGCATAATGTAATATGTGTGGTGGTGAACACCAGACAGAAGGCCCCTGTGCCCACATCCTGTGCAATTGTGCTATCATGACCAGCAAAGGTACCACAATGATCCTATATGTAACATACTCTGCCTGAAGTCTTCATCATCAGAATCATTTGCGGTTGACAAGGTTGTTGTGATGCTTACACATAGCTAAAAACAATGAAAGCTTAAGGAAGCAAATGTCTGAACTGGACCGTGGATGTGGCTGAGAGTTCCATTCGGGAGATATCTCTTTCCTGTATGCATTGTCTGCTCAGCATGTTGCAGCAAAACACCAGCCACCAAGAGATAACTTGTATTAGTGACATTCTTGTTGCTGTAATCAAATGCCTGGTGGCCAGCAATGTAAGGGGGAATGTTTAATTTTGGCTCATGGCTTGGAGTTGCAGTTAATCATGGCAGGGAAGACGCTGCTTGAGGCTGTGGCAGCAGGAGATAGGGCTGGTGGTATCTGGTCATCAGTCAGGAAGCAGGGCCAGGGCAGAGTCATGGAGATGCTACAAAACCTCAAGGCCCACAGTCCTCTGAATCACTGCCTTCAGCAAGGCTCTATGCACTAATGGGGGTGGGGGTTGGGGGACAGGGGATGAGGGAGGGCACCACAGCAGTGGTTCTCAATCTGTGGTTGACTCCTTAGAGGTTGACTGAACCTTTCATAGAGGATGCCTAAAACCATCAGAAAACAGACTCATAACAGTAGCAAAATTACAATTATGAAGTAGCAATGAAAATGATTTTATGGTTGGGTGGTCACGGCAACATGAGAACTGTATTAAAGGGTGGCAGCATTAGGGACGTTGAGAACCACTGCTCTACAGAGCCTCCCAAGACAGTGCCACCAACGAGGGTGTCTAAACTGTGAGCCTGTCTAGGACATTTCACCTTCAAAGCTTAAGAATACTGCCTGCTTCCTCAGTGGTGAGGATGATGCTGGTAGTCATCTCTCTGTGTTTCCAGGCTACAGAGTCAACCAATTAAACACTACAAGTACTCAAAAACAAAATATTGCATCTGTAAGATGTTTTTCCATTATCATTACTTCCTAAATACTGAAACAACTATTTCTATATCCTTTATATTGTATTAGGTGTGATAAGTAATCTAGAGTTGACTTAAAGTATACATGAGAAAGTGCACAACCAATATGTTAATACTATGCTATTAGCACAATGTACTTGAACATATAGACTTTAGTTTCTGCAGACAATCTTGAGACCAGCCCCTTGAGGATACTGAGGGATAGTTATAGTTAAAAATTCCTACAAAAGAAAAACCATAAAATAAGTATATGAGGTTGTCTATCAGATAATGTCAATTCCTTTATATAGAAAAATTGCAAAAGTAATATATTCTTAACCTTTGGGTATGAAGGCTCCTTTAACAATTTCAAAAAGCCAGAATATTTCTTAAAAAACCAACTTCTGAAACTGAACCAAGAGCAGACATATGTCTTTAGAGTGGTTGGAGTTATTTTAATTAAAACAGTGGATTGAAGAGAAAAAGCCATAAATGTTTTTAAATTGGTATCTACAGGCAAATCATCCTGCCTCTGATTTTGTGCTGGGGTTCTTCTCAGGAAAATTTGGAGTTGGTTTTCTTTGGGGATTCTTTCTAGGTCAAGTGAACGGTGCTCAGAAGTGTTGGCAATTGTCAGTTTAGTTCAAGTGCTGATCTGAGGCTGGGCTCCCCTCCACTTCCCAGGCATTATCACAGGCTAACTTCTTCATCGGCATGGCTCTGGCAGAGACATCCTCAGAATGCCACCACACCGGGCTGGTTAAGAGTCACCACTGACTTTAGGTACGCATCATATATTTTCAATTTTGACATTAAAAATAATCCTCACAATGCTAAGTGAGTATTATGTAGAAAATCTATTGATGAACACATTGAACAATAAGATGTTTATTAAAGTAATAGTTGGTGGCTGTAGTCCCCATCTCCCCATAGTTTCCAACTGGGCTTTGCAGAGTCTAAGAAGGAATTCACACACCAAACTTATCTGCAGTTTCATTGAACAATGTAATCTGAGCCACGTTCGTATTATCTCTTGTCAAAAGATGTGACACTGTTCTGATTAATGAAATTTTAATTTAACTTGAGAGCCCCATTACATTTGAATTAGCTTATCTCTCACTAGGAATTTCCCAAACCTAAGCTAAGAGCAGAAGGTCCTCATGGAACAAGCCGAGCAGACAATGCAGATGGGAAAAGACATCTCCAAAGTGGAACTCTCAGCCACATTCACACCCCAGCTCAAGAACTCACTTCTTCAAGCTTTAGTTGTTTTTAGCTATTATGTAACAACTAAAAAAGATGAGAAACTGCCACCCCTTTACATAAGTAAGACATTGACTATCAAGAAGGCTTTACCCTAAATTTGCAATACTGACTAGATTTTGGTAAAAGGAATTCTGCACAGAATAACCTTTTTTTTTTTTTTTTTTTTTTTTTTAAGGAATAATGGGAGTTTTTTTTTTCCTTCTGAGAAACCCTGAATGCCATTTTCCTCTTTTTTCTCTTCTCTTTTCTTCCTTCCCATTGGTGTAGAGTCTTTTTTTGGCCCAATCAATGATTTTTTTTTAAACTGGGTTTTATTATATAGCCTTGTTTGCCTGTCTGGCTAGCCTTGAACTCACAGAGGACTGTTTGCCTCTGCATGTGGAGCACTGAGATTAAAGACTTGTCCCACCAAACCTGGCCACGTTATTCATCTTTTTAACACTGAGTACTCAATATCAAGGGGAACACCTTCACTAAGGGAAAACTGTGTGCTGCTTTGTTTTGAATGCAGTTGTCCCTTACTGACTTTGAGGGCATGCAGGGATTCAGGACCCAAAGTCTTTTGATCATGAGATTGAGAGTAGAAATGCAATGTGACTATCAGTTTTTGAGTGGGGCTTCCAAGATGTGATTAGATTAGGTCATTCGTCAGGAGCTGTTATTTCTGAAGCTGTGGTAGTTTCATAAGGATCAGAGAAGAACACACAAGTACAGAAAGACATAGATCCTATCCATGGGGTAAGTCAGCCCAGGGGGCCTTGTAATAGGGTGTGCTATTTAGGCTTCCAGTCATAAAAACTGGTGGCTAAAAGTACCTCCCCACCCCAGGTATTTATTATAGAAATGAAAACGTGACCACAACATGAATGATTAACATAGATCTACTTCTCTCTACTTAAGGATGAAAATACTGAGGTATCCTAAACTGTGCATGAATACGTATGTATCCATTTCTTCCATGCACCCTTCCTTCTTCAGGGATGTCACACAGTATCATGCTGCCACTACAGAATGTGGCTAATAAAGAGGAGTTGTAAGACTCTCATCTAAAGGCCCAGAGTTACCTGTGCTGGCATAGTTTAGATTATTGACAACGACAAATAACTACAAATAATTTAATTAAGAAACTCTATATACCTTGAGCATCCCTAGTATGATATCCAGAATCGAAAATATTCCAAAACATACAAGTTTTTGAGTCCCACATGATATCACAGGTCAAACATTTCATATCTTACTTCACCACATGGTTTACATGATTTTCCTGTGTGGACTTGGTTCCCATCCCCAAGGCATCTTAATATGTAGACACAACATTGCAAATTCAAAACAAATTCTCACATCATGACCCAGTATTTCAGATGAGAATACTCTACCTGTAATAATATATCTTCATTTATAGCTGATTTGTGATTGTTCCTGTATGCTATTTAAGTGAATGTGAAAATAAATCATGGTCTTAAAGTGAAATGCACCATAAAGAACAGTCAGTCACCAACATAAATTATTGTTTTTTTTTCAGCCCTATAAACTGTGGGATTCTACAAGGACAACAGTAGCATGCATGCATGCACACTCACCATTTCACAGAGCAGAGAAATCATACTAACCTACGCAATGTGGGGAAGTTGAACTAAAAAGTCTACCTCTGCCCCACAGCCCTTGACAGATAATCACAACGAATATAACATGAGGAGGAATCTCCCCCTAGGGTCTGAATGTCTTTGTGACTCTTTCAGGAGATGCTTCTGATGGACATCTTCTGTGTGGTATGAAATCATGAGAGGTGTGGGGATTGAGCACAGAATGCCAGGATTCCAGCCACGGTGGCCATTCTGATTTTCATAGAACAGATTACAGTTATCTGTCAAACTCAAATGAAAAGAAGCAACACCATGGCAGCAATGATGGATACTTCCAGAAAATACTGGATGAGGCACATTCTTGGTATTTCAATAGAGAATAGAAAAGAGATCACAAACACAAAGACCTGAAAGAAATCAATCATAGGAGGAAAGATGCTGCATGATTCTACTTGTACCAAGTGTCTCAAATAATCAAATAAACACAAGCAAAGAATAGAACAGTGTGAGCCGGGGGATGGGGCTGCAGAGATGGAGCATTGCTAATCAAAGGGTGTAAAATTTCCTTTGCACAAGGAAGTTATGGAGAGCTTCCACATGGTACCATGCCCATAGATGACAAATCTGTGGCACATGTGAATGTCTTTAAAAGGTTAGGTTTCATATTTAGTTCTCTTATTACAATAATATTGTTTAAAAATTGAAGAAAATGTTTGTCTCAGAGAAGTTTAGATAGAGTACACGGAATATTGTTTGCAATTTAGTGTAAGAACGGATGGATGATGGATAGATTGGTAGGTATATGGATAGATGATAGTAGATGATAAAAAGATTATAGATAGAAATGACAGACAGTGGATGGAAGATATAGGATAATTAGATGATTGATGGATGATGGATATAGATGATAGATATATGATAGAATGGTAGATAGAAATAGATACACAGACAGGCAGACAGACATGTAGACAGGTAGTAAGCCTATTTCCTAGACTATCATAGCCAAAAATCCACAAAGAAAGCAATTTTCTCTGTGGTAACAGAAAAGAGACTGGGAGCTGGAGAGAGGGCTCAGCGGTTAAGAGCCCACACTGCTCTTAAAGAGGATCAGAGTTGGTTCCCAGCTCACAGATGCCTGTAGCTCAACCTCTAAGACTTTGGTGAGTACCTGCACTCCCATCTACATGTATGTGCATACTCATACATATAATTTAAAGAAAGAAATTGAAAAAGAGAGATAAAATAAAGTATAAAAAGGAGAATGCCTTTGCAGATAACATAGGCACTGTATTTTCCCCATAACTCAGAGGAATAGGTGGGGCTAAAATACTCATTGGCTAACAGGTCTATTTTCTAAGGAACACTGTTCTAATGGTAAGTTAATCAGAAAAATGTCTAGTGGTATTCGGTGTTTATCAAGACAGGGAGAACATGCCTGACTTCATGCTTGCAGCTTTTTATTCTCTAGGAAATGAAAGCTTTGAAGGGAAAAGCTTTCTCTGTTGACTTTCACAGGGAGTGGGGACTTCAGGACTCCTATTTCCAGTGGCTCAGAGTTTCCTGTGTGTGCAAGAAGCCAAAGGAGAATCCCTGGGAAAACAACGCAATTTGTATCATAAAAAGTGTTCGAATAAGGAAGCAACATAACCCAAGGTACTCATTCCCTAGGCAGGAAGTCCTGTAAATGTGTGGTTAGATTATCAAATTCAAATGCATAAGGATTAATAGCCCTCCTAAGTTTTAATCTAAATTGAACTGTTGTGGACAAGTGGGTTGTTAATAATAATAAAAAAATCAGAAATCTAAATGTAATTGTTACATGATTCATAAAGGATGAAGCGTGGGGACTGTAGGTGATGGGATCAGAAAATGGGAGAACAATTAAGTAGGATTTTACAAGACTTTTGATAGTCATAGCAGGATAGATTCCAAATAAAGGTGGGACAGAATAAATCTGCTTGAAGGTGAAGGGGTTGGGAGTGAGTGGGAAGGCTGAGGATACAGGGAACTGGTGCAGTATCAGCACGAGCTCACGGTCAATGGTTAATGAGCATCTGAGCCTCAGGATCACTCTCGTCAGTGGTCTCAGGAAGCTTCTAACACATAATGAGGAAGAAGATACTGCAAGATGCAGGAGTGAAAATGAAAGAGACAGTCAAAACAGCGGTGTGACTCTTTGGAATCATTTAAGTTTAATGTATTCTAGACTGGAGGGGAGCATTCAGGTTTTTATAACCCAGTGAGAGAAAGGAAGGGCACGGGCTTCCCACGTGCTCCCGATTCTAGAGAATACCCATCCTCATGAAAAGAGCAGTGGTAACTCCAGGGTACTGGCTGAGAAAAGCACCCCATAACATATTTATTCCTTATTCTATGTTGGCTTACCTGGGATAAATCCCACACCAGGTATGACCTGAAAGCAATCCAGCCTTCTGAAGATTTGCTTCAAACTGACTACCATTCCCAGCAACAAGACCCAAACTCAGTCTGATTTCAATTCCAGGAGCTAGTCCAAAAGGAAAGCCCATAATTGGCAGGAACCACCTTTTCGAACCATCCTTGTCATTCCCTAGGGGCCTCAGCCCAGCTCTCCAGTCTGTTCATCATCACGGCAAACAAACCTTCCAGACTATGAAATGCATCAGAGTTCTTGAGCACTACTCATCTGCAGACTACGAGGAAATGAGAAGGTAAATAAAAAGAAACTATGATGGTGTCCTTTATTCCGCCTAGAAAGACTAAGTTTTAAAGAAGTGAAAAAGAAAATATTCCAGTCTCTACATTGTTGTGAACTTGCCCAATGTTCAAAATGAAGCTGTAGTCCTCATAGTAGGAGGCAAAAGAAGGGATTATGGCACCATTCCAGAAGGTGGACCTATTACTGTGACCTTGTTGTTCCGGAAAATTCTAAAGATTTAAAATACCCCTAAGAAGACCTTTATGTAGTAGACACTTGCTACCAGCTACCAATATCTACATGTGTCTGCATGTACACACACACATACACATACTTGCTCTTTCTCTCTCTCTCACACGCACATACATACACCAAACACACACACACACACACACACACACACACACACACACACACACACACACACAAACAAACGTGGTCGTCCTAATCTCCCATAGAAAAGTGGGATAAGATGCTCTCTAAGTGCATTGACCCCTAATATGTTAGAGATTAAGGCTAGGCACAGTAGTACAGAAGCACTTTAAAAATCTGCATCTGTAGTATAGGCCCTTTCATAGTGAACTTGATCTGTTTAGGATGAAGGTAAAGTGGAAAGTAGAGCCAGAAATGGAAGTTTATAACCATGAAGTGCACAGCCTGACCTCTGTAAGAGCAGCAGGATTGATTGAGTAATGGAACCCCTGGCATTTCACTCACAAACTGATAAATCGGGATCTTGGCTCTGACTTCCACTCTAATTCTATCAGTCCGACACACATATTAAGGACTAATTGAAAGTCTCAGTTTTATGGAATAAAGAGCATTTTGTTCCAAACGTTCTTCCTCTGAGGCAGCCAATAATGGAGAGAGATAAAGACAGAAGCAGCCTTCTGTCTCAGCACAGAATAAAAGCAGAAGTATATTGCTGAGCAGAAAATGATTGTCTGGAACCAACTTTGCTTGGCTTTCTTCCTAGGAAACTTATGTGGTTGAGGGGGAAAAAATAGCTGGTGATCCTGCTGACGCAACTCCTGGTCAGTGGAGCTGTTAGTACAAGGAGCAAGTTACCGGGGCTATAAAATGTGTGATTCAGAATGTTTGAGTTACTCATTCGTGCAAAGAGGGTGGCTTTCTTAAGCCTGGCTTTGATAACAAGTTAAAATGTAAAATTCGCCAGCAGATTATGTCTGAAAACTGAAAATGTTATGTCACATTTTCAGAAACAAAAATACAAGCTCTGGCCCACTAGGAAAGAAAGGAAGACAGCAGACAGAATTGTGTATAGCAAGGACACACTGGCATGTACAATAAATGAGTAAAACATGTCAGAAATACTTGTGGGACAGTGCACTGAGGTCACATGCTTGGACGCCGCTGTCACCAGAAGCTAAAACTTCTGCCGCTTTCACTGATTGTGTGAGAATTGACACATTTGGCCCGATTTCATGTCTAATTGCTTTAGTAATCCGACCCCACATTAGGATGGTTCTGGAAAGCTGAAATCCAAGTGAATCCACGACCTTTAATATTTTGTACATTTACATGAATCCAAAACACATCCACCTATGATTTATCTGAGTATTGCTGACAGTAACTGAGAAATATTACTCCACTCTCTTAGCCTGACTAGGGATGTCCTAGGTTAGCTAAGAAAATAGATTGATGATTTTATTTCACAAACTTCCATTTAATTTTGTTTCCATTCTGTTCAGAGTAGGATTATTCAACATTCACCACGGACAACTAAAAGCAGACCCTGTTGGCATGGGGTGGGTGGTTCACAGTGACAATGAGCTCTCAGAAGTTAGTACCTATGTCTTAACGCAATACCTATGTTGCATACAGTGTCAGTGTGAGCTGGACTCATGAAAGTTTCATGTCAATGCACGTGGAGCAAGTTCTAGAAAGCATAGAGTTTGAGGTTCTAGACCTGAGCTGGCAAACATTTGGGGCAGGGATATCTATTAAAATATAGGCAGGTAACACACCACTTCTAATTGATAAAATGACATCTTCAGGTCACTTTAGGGGATGGGAATCATCAGGCAGTTTGTTGATATTGGATTCCTGTCCTTCACTGTAGAATTCCTTGGTTGGCTCCCGTTAAACAGATAACACAATCCTCTCTGGGGGCGGCTTCATCTCAGAAAAGGAAGTGAGCTTTTACATCGTGTGAAAGATGATGTGTGGTGCACGGTGAGCAAACCAGTCTAGAGGAAGCTGTGAGAAGAGGGCTCTTTTTCAGCTTCTGCCATTGATTTTCAGGCCACCCATTTAGCCGCTCCAATGGGCCTAGCTGTTCTCCTCATAACCTGGCATTAACAGTTACCATTTTCAGAGATGTGTAGCAATGGTCCATGTGCTTGAGAAACCAAAACAATTCACTGTATTAAGTAACATTTATTTTGTGTGTTATTACGACATGAAGGCAAAGTAATTCTGAAGTTGCAAATCAGCCTCATTTTCTCCATCAAAAAATGTACCTGAACTCCCAAGGAGTCTGATCTAATAAACTTTAAATACTTGCTAACACTGCACCCTTAAAGTCTGGGAGAAGCAAGGAAAGAAATTAAATGCATGCCTTAAACTTTTATGCTTTCACACCCTCCAAGCTTTGATAAACTGCTAAGAACAAGACTGCCCAACGAGTAACAGCTGAGCCAGCAAACCACCCAAGTTACTCCAAAATAGCTTCACTGTTTCTCATAAAGTGACAAGAAAGATTTACAGTCCCGCGGTCATGTCAACTCTTGGCATTTCTCTTGAGTGTGGGATGTTTCTCTCTAAAAAGAAAAAATCCTTCTATGCTAAAACACTTAATTGAAATCACACCATTTACTACTACAGGATGACCTACTCTGTCTGTTTAAGGCAAACAATATTGATGAGGAATACAAAGAAAGGAGTGGATGGACCTCACAGAGTGACTCAGGATTGAAGATAAATATCTGATAACCACAGTTACAGGTTGTAAGTTTTCTTTTTTTTTTAAATTTTCTTTTAATTTTCTGGGTGTGAATGTTTGTCTGAATGCATGTACATGTTTCATGTGTGTGCTTAGAGCCCATGGGGACCAGAGGAGGACATCAGACCCCTAGAACTGGAGTTACAGATAGCTTTGAATGGCCACATGAGTGTTGGGATCCAAACCCAGGGCCTCTATAAGATTAAATAGTGAGCAATCTTTTCAGCTCTGGAGATTGTATTTTTGGATTATTCACACATTAACTCAGCAGACACTTCCTGATGTCTGCCCTTTCTCTTCCCCCATCAGCAAACCACTAATCAACCTCTGCCCTATGGAGTTGCCTGGTTTTTACATTTCATATAAATGAAACAAATGAATTCTGTGGTCTTTTGTATATTACTACTTTCATATAATATGTTTCCAAGGTTTATCATTCTTGTACTGTGACAATAGTCTACATTATGCCTTATGACTGAATAAAACTCAATTATATGGGCAAACAACATTGCGTTCATCCTTTCTTCACCTAGTGGGTATAAATGGCTCATCTCTATCCATTGTTTCCTATGGCCAGGCATACATGGTGGTTTTCTCATGAATATGTGGCATCAAACCTTGGGGTTACAAACCTGCGAGTGCCTAAATTGCATGGAGATGATGTTTACTTTTTAAAGAAACTATAAAAGAGTGCACACGTGTCTGAAACACTTTATAGTTCACCAGTAAGGAATCAGGATTACAGTGGGTCCACATCCTTCCCAATGCTTATGGTCATCTGACTATTTTAATATAGGCATCTAAATGAGGATTAAGTCATACTCATTTTTGTTTCCATTTGTGTATCATGTGCTTTCTGGCAATTTGTATATATCCTCCAAGGAAGGTTTTGGAGAAAGGTGTAATCAAATTCATGCCCATTTGTTATCTAGACCTCTTTGTTTTATTGTAAGAGTTCATTACATATCCACAGGAAGAGCTCCTCCCAACGTACATGATTTGGAAGTACATTTCCCCCTTTGTTGCTTTTCTTCACACCAGACTCGTGTTGTTTTTATGAAAGGGAGGATTTTGAGATCTTTATCCACAATTTTGTTGACATTGTCTGTTTGTTTTCAATCTGCTCTTAGTGAGTTGCAGCCCTGCTTATTCACACATATGCTGTCTGTTGAAGAACTGGATAATTATGGCCATATTGCCTACAAAGTCTTATATGTAGGCCATATTCTCCTTGTATCACTATCCATTTTACACTGGACACTACATATTAAAACACTAGTTTTAAATTTTAAATTCGATTTTAAAATTTTTATATAGTGTTGCTCAGTTTGGGGGTTATTTCCAACTTTGACCTCTTGAAGTACAAAATTGAGTAAAAATGAGATATTCTCAGGTTGAAGATTAATTATTCAGAAGAGAATATGTCATGAATTAGGAGAATGGCCACCTATGGTTTTCAGCCTCAGAAATGACTTGAAGTCAACATGGCGAAACTTTGAGTCATGAAGCAAAACAGTCCATCAAGTCCTATGTATCATGCAGCATAATACACAGCTCTCCATGCCAAAGGGCATTATTTGCAAACAGAGAAAATTTTCAATAGGATTAGAAGTATTTATCTTGATCAACATTTACAACAATCTTGGTTGGGAGTTAAGCATGCGAACATGAACTCTACCTTTAGTTTCATCAAAATTGTCTCTTGCATAAGTTGGTTGGTTCTATATACTCAGAGCATGAAATGGGGACCAGTCTCAAGAATTGCAATGTTCCTTTTAATAGGTCATGTAACCCACAAAGGCCAAATTGAGCATTTTAATTGGAGCTTGGGGACATCATCGATTAAGATACCATGAAATTCTTCGATCTGAAACTTCTGCATGTGGCCACCAATCAGCAGAAGACTTGTAGATCTAGAATTGAGTATCACACACCTTTCCAGGACATGAGATCAAAACTACCAACTCATTTTATTTTCTCTTTTTAATCCTTGTAAAACTCTGAATATGAGGGGAATGTGTATTCTCCTGTGATTGATAAACTCACTTTAGCAGCACTTAGCTCCCAGCCCCTAAGGCATCATAAACATCACTCCAGTCTACAGTGCTTCTAGTCTCTAAAAGCATTACTGGTGTTTTTATTCATTATATGACCAACAGTATTTCAAACAAGAATCAGGATGGACTGAAATAGCATGTGGATTTATTTAAACTATAAAAGTAAAGAACTTGAGGTTTATATGAGATATTGATGGAATCTTGAAAGTAGATTAATGGTGGTAAAAAAAAATGGTATGAGTGAGAGAGCAAGAGAGAGACAAGACAGATAGAGAGACCATGAATTTTATGAGTGCAGTAGCTGGGGATTTGGTGGTCCTAGAAGCAGTGTGAATCGATGTGCAGAATTTTTAAACACCGTTTGGAGCAATCCTGACTGTGCATCTAGAATTGAAAGTACAGAGCAGATTCCATAGCAGAAAGCTTTGGAGACTGGTTCATTGTGCTGGTTGTGAGAGCTTAGAGCATTGTTTTCCTCCCTACCACAAATAAGCCAACCACAACAAATTCAAAACAGATATAAATCATTTGGGGGCTTTCTGAAATAGCCATTCTGCCAAAATAAAGGAACTCATTTGATAGCAACATTTAAAAAAAAATTGAGTTCTCTACAGATTTTTTTTCCCCTTCCATGTGTGAATGATGTTTTGATCAGGATTTACAAAGAGAAAAGAACGCTGACTTGTGAAGGCAAACTCTCAAAGCTTCTTTCACTAAATGACAACAGTAAAGATGAGAACAGATGGCAGCACCAACCTGAGCCTTTGTAGGATCCATGTTAGCAGTGCATGACGAACAAAAGGGAAAGAAAATTATAGACGCATTAGTTGAGCTGCTATTACAACATAGAATTGAAAAAAAAAGTAAAAAGTCTATTCCTCTGGTCATTGAATATCGATGGCTGCACTTGATTTATAATTTGAATGCTTCTCTCTCTGTTTATGAGTAAACCACCCATGTAGGCAGAAACCAAATGTGAGTTGGGGATTGAGAGCACACAGACCTGCCTGGATGACTTTCTAAGGTCGATTCTTAAGGTCGGGGGCCCAGGAACTGAAACCAAACTCTGCAGCTGAACTCAGAGTCTTCCCTAAGAAGTGCTGTTGTCACAGTCAGCCAATGAGCACAATGGCATAGGAATTGTATTCTTGCACATTTGCACATCATACTGACGAGACTGACTTAGAAGAGACTCCACCACACTTATTCTAACTAGCCTTCCTACTCTTATCAAAGCTTAAATTTTGAGCTTACATGAGTGATACTTTAACTACTGTCATGTTCTCTGAGGGCATGTCTGAGACATTCTTATTTCTAGCATTATAGTCTTAAAACTCAACTCATATTTGGTATGTAGTCCATATTTCAAAATTTGTAGAGAGAAGAATGAATTTATGAACATAGTCTCAAGGAAACAAATTTTAAGTACTTTAATATAGCTGAAAAATTATAATCCAAATCTGAAATCTATTTTTATTTTAATTCAATATTTGCTCTTCTATAGAAAATATAAAAATCTTAATTAACAGGGATTTAAGCTGGGTAGGTCAACTAAATACCCATGTATCTAGCATCTTGAAGATTCTAATTACTTTTGAATCCACCCATTATCATTTCAATTTATAAGTAATGGTAGCTGACAAAAAGAAATCACTGCACAAAAAACATAGCAGGTGGCTACATTTGCTCTCACTATTACAGAAATATCACCAAAATAATTAATTTTAGCATTATGAATTATATCAGCTAATCAGAAGAAGTATATCATTGGCTTTATATAGAACTATAAACCATTAAAATGCTTAATGGTAAGAGGGCTCAGAAAAATTCTTGACAGAAAAGTCTGTTTCATAATCTGTGTGGGCATAATTAACGTAGTACAGAGCAATTGATGGATGCTGAAGAGTGTTCACACAATTGTTACACTGCACACCAGCACTATATCTGTGCAGAGGGCTATGCTGATGGACCATTGCTACCAAATCTTGCCAATGTCTGCCCATTGATTGGAATTTAGACTGTTGGCTATGGAGATTTGGAACCAGGGCTAGGTTCACTCCTGCCTTTTTGTGGATCTCTAGTGCTTTTTCATCTGTCCAGAGCTCAAGGGAGTAGAGCTCTAGGAATGGACAGACCTGTGTGGTGGCCAGAACTATTTAATTCCTTTGCATCATTGCTCAAACTCATTGTTACCTTACTCATCATCGATACTAAGTGAGTGAAGGCTTATCTCCTTGATATGTTCAGTTTATATAGGCTGATAGAAGTAATCAAAACTTACTTTTGGCATTTATCAGGGCACATGGCCAGGAATCTTTCAAAATCACTAACAATCATACTACACATGAGAATTTGGGTATGCCATGAGAAACTCAGTTGTCTTTGAAATTATATGTATTATTTTTCCATTCTGTCGTTTATAAATGCTTCACTATCACACTTATTTCCTAGTTAAAATGTAAATTTTCTGAGCACAGTGAATCCTCTACTGTTATTGAGCAGAAATTTTTAAGATTCTCCAGGTGTTTTTTACCTCTCTACACAGCCTTTATCTTTCTCCTTAGGTTTCTTTAAACTACTTCTGTCTATTTCCACTGTAAAATACTGCTTCCGTGTTAAAATTGATGTGTCAAAATTGTTTAAATTTCTCACTGGGGCTACTCCATCTCCATATATTTAAATATTACTCTCTCTTGAAAGATAATTTCATATTTCACTATTTCTTGCAATAAATTTTCTCAAATATGTGCTTCCATAGCTCCCAAGACATAGCAGATATATCGCAGGTTTGGATTTATGCACACAAATTCTGTCTCCACAGATGGAAACTGAGTCAGTTTTGAGACCAGAGCCAGGAGTTCATTTTGTGCCGTCATCCATGGACACCACCTCTGCTTCCTCATCTTTCAACTTGGATTCCTACCAGCAACTCTCCAGGCAGCCTCCAGGCTTTCAGTCTCACATTGGTGCTACATTATCGGCCCATCTTGTCCTGAGGCTTGCAGCTTCTTAGACTGAGTGGCTACTTGTGCCTCTGGCTCTCTAGCCTGCAGATGGTTACTGTGGGACTCGCCAAGCCAATCAAACAGTTCCCTTTTTATTCTATTGGTTTTATTCTCCTAGAGCCCAGATTCTTTTTTTTTTTTTTTGTTTTGAGACAGGGTTTCTCTGTGTAGCTTTGTGCCTTTCCTGGAACTCGCTTTAAAGACCAGGCTGGCCTCGAACTCACAGAGATCCGCCTGCCTCTGCCTCCCGAGTGCTGGGATTAAAGGCGTGTGCCACCACCGCCCGGCGAGCCCAGATTCTTACATCTTGGGTTATGATCCTACATGGTGGCCATGTGATTGAATGTGGAAGCTATAAAAAATGAGGCAACAGTAAAAGGTTTGTTAATATACAATGAGGAAAATTAATTTGAAGTGAAATGTGTGTTGACTCTGAGATGTTTCTGGTGGCTCTCCCATGTGGCACCCTGTGATTTCACTTCAGCCTTGGTTCAGAACACAGAACGTGTGTGCTCAGCCTTGTGTAGGATATCACTCCATGCAGCACCGACAAACACTGTCTCAGCTCATATTTGAGACTATTGTTTGTTATGAATTGTAGCACATGCAAAGTTTTCTGCTCTCATGGAAACACAATAATTTAATTATGGAAATGAAGACTTTCAATATTCTTCTACTATCATTCCTTAGCAAGGAACACACGAAGACAACTTTGAGTTGCGTTCTACTAGAGTATTTACTTTAAAAATTGCTGTTTGTGTTGCTGACTTGCATTTCACTAGAAATCACTAAATGAATTTTGTCCTGGGATTAGAACAGAATTTCTAACCACCTCAGAGTCGGCCTTAAACATTCCTTTCTCCCTTTGTACTGTGCAGTTATGTGAGACTCAGTTCTCAGCACTGATGATTATAAAATCAAAATATAGATCTACCCTGAAAAAAGTAGAAGATAGCCTCCATCCTGCAGTATCAAATACTCAGCTAAGATTTAATTCTTCATATGCGAAAAATCACAACCATCTCATCGGTATGTGAATTAGCAGCTGGTAGCATATATAACAAAGAATTGTTTCAAGGTGAGTATCTTTATGGTTTATTATCAGTAATATTTGGAGTCTGTGCTACCTCGATACTCACATATACAGGCTTATGCAAGAATTGGTAAGGCAAGGGTTATGAATGGGAACATTTAAGAAGTCCATCTCTGAGACCTGCAACTACTCTGCTCCATCCTCCAGCACCTCTGGCTACACAGTTCTTCCAGTGCTCCAAAACCATGACAATGTGTCCCTGCCTGTGAGTTCCTTCCCTCTGTCCTCAGGCCACGACATCACAGTTTTTCATGGCTGCACTCTCTTTGTCTTAAAGAAGTATTTCCTGACCATTCTATCCTGGAACCCAAATTAATTTTATTCAAATTGCCATTCATTATCTGCAAATACATCAAGACACATGTACACATCCACAAACACCCCTGCATCTGTGTTTCTTGGTAAACTATTTCCTTAATTAGAATATAAACTTCATTAGGATTTTGACTGCCTTGAGGAAATGTTGTTTAGGATATGTTAGATAATTGTTTAATAAATAATTACCTCTTTGTATAGTAAGAATCTACTATATCTTAACTAAGAACTATGAGGATTAATAACTACAGAATAAGAAGATATAGTGAGAAGACACATTGGTGCTGTATTATATTGCATGGGTCATTACACAGAGAAATAAGGATAGAGGCTTGCAATCTATTTTCATGAAACTGGATTTGTTCATTATGTGAAATGAAATATCATTTATAGCTAGTGCAAGTGGTAATTGAGGTTCCTCATGAGGACATATGAACACATACTGTTCCTTAAGATCAGAAGAGCACACATCTTGTCTGCAGGGCCACAGATAATGAAATTTCGGCCTAGTGTGTGAACACGAATGAATAGAACCACTGTATCTCTGTATCACAAATCTAAAAATGTTGACTATCATAAAGTTATAAAGTGCTAAAGAGTATGTGAAAATATGTCCTTATAAAACCAACAGAGAAAAAAATGAAATGAATAGCTAATTAAGTAGGACAAATCAGATTATATCCCTGGGATAATACATAAATTGAATATATCTATTTGTTCTTGTGAAAGTTTATAGTTTTATGATTAAATGAGACATTATAACTAATGGTCATAACTATTTTTGCCATGATATCACTTGGAATGCTGCATTATATGTTTTTATATTAAAACTCTCTGGTATGATTCTTAATTTGGAGCTTCAGAGATGGGAATAGCATGTTTACTGCTCAGATAAACCTATGTGTGTGTTTCTATAATTTTAATATGAGGTGCATAAAACCTAATAATTTAAGTATTTATTTTTCACTTAGTGCATGGATTTATGCATACATGGAGAATTACATTCATTTTACAGGCAAAGCCAAAGAAAGCTAACGATGTAGATACAGCCCCAAATCCCTTCCTTCTTCCTGGAGTGCCTCCTTGGAATCAGATGAGGAAAAAGATGAACTGTCCAGGAAGCTCAGCTGTGGTGCCCCGAATGCAGCTTCTAGTTGGTCCTAAAATGCTCCCCCCCCCCCACCCCCGGGTTCACTGTGACATGAAAGGAAGGGATCGCTATACAAGACTTGGCAGGCACTAGCAACACTAAAAATAGCTGCTCCACTCAGAACTCTGATTCTCATTAATTCCCTTAAACCCTCCATAAATAGGAAAGGAGACATAGAAAGAGGTGGCTATTTGTTTTTCATGACACAGACATAAGCAATGAAGGAATAAGCCCAGATCACAGGCAGGGAAGAGATGGAAGGATTAGGAAAATAATCAGGGTTTCAAACATTGTGGAAAACCAAAGTTAGGACATAAAAGAATGTTTCCCAACCTTGGTCTCAACAATTCTTGCTCATATAAACCCTCCTCTTTCTCACTAATTGGACTCCCAGAGCTCCGGGACTGGACCTGCCTGGACTGAGTCTACCAGGTTGATCTCAGTCCGCGGGGGAGGCTTTGCCCTGGAGGAGGTGGGAATAGGGAGTGGGCTGGGGGGAAGGTGAGGGGGACAGGATGGGGGAGAACAAGGGAATCCGTGGCTGATATGTAGAACTGAATTGTATTGCAAAATAAAAAAAAAAGAATATAGGCAGGCTTAAATATATATATGTATATATAAAAGGAATGTTTCCCACAGTACCATTGTGGTGTGTGCGTGTGGGTACGCTTGTATGTGTAGTATATGGGCATAGTTATTGTATTTACTTTTCTTTTAGATTTTAGATAAAGAAAAGTAATATTGGAGAGAGAAAACATTTAAGGCTGTCACTGCTAAATTGTTCAGTCAGTCTTTACTATGTTTCATGTAATAAGAGAGGCAATCTATCAAGCAGGCAAACAAACAATGTTGTTGAAAGTAAATGGCTCATTCCCAGAGTGCTTTAATCATATGCAACTTACAGAAAACTCACCCTAGCTACACCAACAGCACAGGTTTGGCATCCTAGGCTACGACCCTGTGAAAACAGTTACAGCAATTTGCAAAGAGAGAGAGATAGATTACTTCTTTCTTTACAAAAGAGCTGTTTACAGAGCTCCTGCCATTCATTGCTTTGGAATAGACAGTGGGTCAGTTCACTAACCAAGTCCTCTGTCAGAGCAGAGGCTATCAAAGAAACAGGCAAACAAGCAAGAGCAATTACAACAAATACTCAAGTTGCTTTGCTGTCCCATGCTGTGTATCAGGATGGATGTGGGGATACACATGTGGCTTTGAGATGAAGGATGAGAATGAACTTACTGGGTTTAGGTAAGTTTAGACCTAGTCAACAACATGGAGATGCAAGTCTCCTTCATGGGACTATAGAGGAGAGCCAACTAACCTGTGTCTGAGGAACGGACCTTGCTCACATTCCATTTCTCCAGGAGAAGATTTGGGAAGCATTCTATGGAGAACTGAAACATTCTTTCAAAGATGCTCCTACAGGCATATGTTGCTTGTTGAGCATATTGCTCCCCCATTTGTATTTTCAATTATATGTGGTCATACAACACATACATGGTATTATGTAATTACATAAAATCTAGGAATCACAAAGGAAAGAAAACAGATAACATTTCTCTCTCTGGACTGACTTAATTTGTTTAATACTGTGATCTTAGTCATTGTGACTAATGCTGCATTAAATATGGGTTTTCAAGAATCTCTGTGATGTGTTGGTTTGTAGTCCTTAGGGAAATGCCCGGGTGGGATAGCTGGGTCATATGGTATATCTAGTTCCAGCTCTTATGAATCTTCCATATTAATTTTCATAGATACTGGACTAGCTTGCCTTCCCAATCAACTGTGTACAAGGGTTACTTGAAATAGAACATTTTTAACCCTTTTTAATACTGGAGGAATAAATCAGGAGTGGTTCTATCCAAAGAAATTTATTTAGCAGTAGTGAATCAACCGCACTTAAAGACAGCTTTATGATTGAAGATAAAAAGAAACATATACTCTTTTTAAATTCTTTGTAGATAAATTAGTAATAAAACATTATTTCAATATACCAATCTGAATCATTATATATTTATATATAAATATCAATGTATGGTTTACATATTATAAACTGTCTATTATACATGCATATAAAAAGATATAGGCACTCATTTGTTATATATCCATCCACAATTCACGTAAATATTTATGTATATCTTCAGATTTTTATCTGTATACTCATTAATTATCTACTTTATAAATATATTTAAATTAAATAAGTCTAAATTTTAATTTTAAAAGAACAATTGAGATCATAAAATTTAAAAACAGAGATAAAACAAGAAAGAAAATCAGAAAAAAAGTAAGAAGGCCAATTGTATTCTATATTGAATTCTATAATGAACTCTGAAGGACACAAACATGTTTTGTCTCTATCCCTTAACCAAGCAACTTAACAGTTTATAGCAAATCATTTAATTTCTTACACTTTCTAATGAGGATGTCTTATCTTGAAGATGTTAAGTTTTCCCTAAGGGCTGTGATTCCATGAAATTAAACCTAAATTAAATGTGTTTCATAGGAATTAAAGTAAATTATAAAGGTCATAGAAATAAAATAATCTAGAATCACTTTTCCCTTTGATCTAAAAGGTTTTCCTTTTCTATGATTAGACTATCTCCAGTTTCTTCAACAAAAAGTGCTATACGAGATGGAAGAATTTTTCTTTTAGGGTCCGAAGTGGTAATAGCCTCATATACTTATAAAAACATTCATTATTTACATTTGATGGGCAGAACTAGTGGGATACGTGTGTTCATGGCTCCATGGGCAGCCCAAGATGCAGACTCCAGATTGTTCTAAGAAAACTACGAGTGCTGTTTATTCATTTGTCAAACATGCATTGCCTCGTCCTGTGTTCTCGGTATAACACTACACAATTACAAACAACTTAAAACACTGATGAATTAGCATAAAACACGAGGCTGTGGCAGAACACACCTGGACATTAGCAGAAGACAACGGTCACCTCGATGCCTTTGTCTGAACTTCACCTCTGGGCGCTGCAATTAACTACAGGTGTGAAAAATTATGTGCCGCCATAATTATGCCTAAAAATACTTAATGCAGGTGTAACTGGTCAGTTGAAGCCTCCCAAGGGAACCGTTGGTTAATTGTGCCAGTTATTAGATAATTATAGGTATAATCACATGAATTTCCATGTAATTTTATTGCTTAAAATGTCTACTGCTGAAAATAAGATATAAATATAAGCTTTCTGCAAACTTTCATTCAGAGTGCTGCTTGCTGAGTTTCAAGTGCTGAACAACTAGGATCTTGCACTGACCATTCTGTGCTTGGGCGCTGCTTCTGAACTATCATTATTTACTTCAAAATTACTCTCCGTTCAACACGGGGGCAAGGGAAGCATCTTCATCAGGATATTGTTGCTAGTCCAGGATTAAGCCTTAATGCTGTACCTGACTGTAGAAAGCTTTTGTGTATGGATGAGACTGCCTTGCAGTCTCATGAGTACAGTCAAGGTGAATGACATACACCCGAGTACTGTATTTTATAGGAAAGCAGGGTATGTACCTGCTGGGCAGGACATTAGTGCTAGAGGCTGGAAGGCTGAACCTCACAGCATGATCTTGCTTACTGTGGTTTTGTCCCATTATCTGTTTATGCAAGCAGTGAGTTTGTAATTTTCATAAAGACATTAATAATGATCCCAAATGGCTTGTATTGATAGACAATCTATGTCAAATATTGCCTATTCTGACACTTGGCAGCTGATGAAAGTTCTGTTTACTATGTGTAATCACATATCAAAATTCAAGGATCAATGATGCCTGCAGTACACTGTATCATAATTTCAGAAACTCAGCTCTTGCTACATTCCTTGTGGACCAATTTCAGTCACTTATCATTATTATGGTAATAGACTCTGCCTCTGTTCCCATATGCTTTAGTTTGTCTTATCCTGACTCTACTTGCTATTTCCAAGTCTCCTGGTATACTTCTTAGAGAAGTATCCTGGCTCTATATAAATCACTAGAATGCTATAGACTGAAGACGTTCCTTTTAAAACCTAGGTGTTACCTTTGTAGTGGTACTGGGAATGGGACCTCTAGATAATGAGGCTATAAGAGCTCCTAAATTGGGAGTGAGAATAGGTTCTTTCTTAAAACATATAAGCTGCAATATTCAGTCTCTTGCTCATCTACCTTCTGTCCTTTGAACCCAATATTTCCTCCTTTGGAGGATGCAGTTCTCAGTAGACAAGTGAGCCTGCTACATCTTGGACTTTGAAGTCCTCACAAACTTTAAACAAACCATTAAAAAATAAATTATCCAGTCTATGGCATTCTGTCATAGCAACACACCATGGACTAAGGCACCCTCCTTATTGCTGCCTCTATGGATCTCCCAAATTTTGCCCCTAAATGCCCATCTCTGATGGGTGAACTTTCTATCTTTCTAAATAAAAAGCAGGATAGTAACAAAAAAAACTATCATTATTTAAGCAAGACACGTGTCCAGGCTGTCTTGCAGCTCTCTCTTGTCAATGTGGTGGTGGCTCACAGCCAGAAAGTATCGTCACCCTACCTCTTAGCCCCATGGAAGTTATGCTTCAGTAACACTCAAGTCATCGACTACAGTACTGAGAAACAGTGTACTGGCAGGTCCTACAGCCATGTCCAACAGTGTCCCGTCAAGTCTTAATGATTACTGAACAGATCAGATTTCAGCATCTTGAGTTAAAAGAAACAACTGCACATCCATGAAATATGCAATCATGGGCAACTTTGTAGGGCTGGTGTCGGAACTCAACAGTGCATGTGCAGAGTATGTACAGTTTCTAGGCATAGTTCTAGCATCGTCATGAATTAAATAACCTAAGGTCAACTTTATTTAAGGGATGGCTCTCTGTCTCTCTGTGTCTCCTCCTCCTCCTCCTCCTCCTCCTCCTCCTCCTCCTCCTCCTCCTCCTCACTGTCTCTAAACATATGACTTACAAAATTAAAGAAGTCAGTTTTAACTAAGTAAAATCATGGCCTTCACCCCTATTTGAACATGGACTCTTGGCGGGGGGGTGGGGTTGGTGGTGGCGGTGGTAACATTCTGTTAATAATCTTTCTGGTATCTATAGAATATGCTCCAGGAGTTGGCTCTCAGAAGTTCCAGGGTAGATATAAGTCACAGCTCTTGTGTTCCTGGAGCTAATCTGCCTACTATTCAGTCAATTATTAGCTACTGCAAAGCCTTGGAAAGACAGACATATCCACAGAGGAAGGATAACTAGGGCCTTAACAGGAGACTGAGTGTTTTCTTCAGACACACACAGCATTGACCCCGACTCTCCCAAAGATAATACAGAACATGTTATGTTACTTATGGGAATTAGTTTTCAATTAACAGCCTCTATTTAAAGGGATCAAGAAACAAATCCTAAGAATCACTTTCTGCTTAATGTTTCCAATACTGCTCAAAGTGGGCTTCTTTCCTCTTTTGATGCTAACTGGATCATCATCCTCTCAACTCTCAGGTTCCAGGAATATAGTAGGGATTTTCATGCTACCATGTAGTTAGATGGGCTGTAGCTAACTAACTTGCTGTGATCTCCTGTTTCACCTCAACCACAGCAGAAAAGACTGTATGATTTAAACCAATTTATATCTTCTGATTTTGTAAAAAAAAAAAAAAAAAAGCAAAAAAGCAAAAATAAAAAAACCCCAAAAACAAATAAACAAAAAAACTACATGGCTCTTGAAAAGCTTTAACTTCCACTTGAATGTGTATTTTCTGGTATCTGTTGGTCTTTCAAAACACAGGTGCACTGTGGATGCCTTTCTCCTTTGGGAAATTCTCTTAAGGAGATTCTGTAATATTCTTGGGCTACATTTGCTGATTTCTGATGCTAATTCACTGTCCTCATCAAGGCTCCACTATTAATTCACTGTGTTTATGAGGTCCCCCTCAACAGCTCTTTATATGGGACCAACATTAGCACCTCAGCATGTACAGGACTCCTGCTTTGAACAAATTTTAGGAGAAGGAGCTGATTCCCTGGCTCCACTGAAAATGCCATTCATGCTGTCTGTTGTGTTCCCAGTGCCTGTCACAGTTATTAGTCTATGGTTTATTCATTAGTAAGGGTGAGCATACATGTGGTGCTGATAGTCTAGTGGAGGAGAACAGGAAGGTGACAGTCTTGTAAAGTAATTCGTGAAACTGAAAGTAAACTAGAAAGGAGAAGAAATCTTCTGTGAACAGTGGGGAATTCTAGAAGATTTAGTTTAGCTGCTATGACTCATGAGAAATGGAGTTTAATGAATGAAGATTTTTTTCAAATGAAAACAATTGAGTATATGCAGAGATGTATGCTCAAGGACTGCAAAGACCATTTGATGTGGCTAGTGTGGATAATGGAAGGATGAGCTGGAAAGTGGCAGATTGTTAATGCTTTGTTTTCAATGTCACCCAGCAGGATCCTTTCCCTTCATATTAGCATGTTTGGATATCAGCATGAGGTTCAGAAGCTTCTCATGCACAAGGCTGGAGATTTGTACTGTGAACATCTCTGGAGATCCCAATACAAGTTTTCCTTAGACAAATTAGTGAGAAAGCTTATCAGTATGCAGTGGGAAGCTCAAGGGAACTGTTGCATAGGCTGTGTGGGACAGATTTGCTGGAGAGAGTGCTTACCCACTTTGGGATGAAGACATTGCTAATAGGAGTATCACATTCAGTGAAGATGATGGCCAGCTTGTAATTCCACGTATTTGATATTAACCTTACACAATACATCATTGCACCTGAGCAGGTCTGTAAGAAAAGGCATGGGAATGTGTGTTCTAGAAACAAATTCTTCTCTCATGACATAACATAATGTATCATGTATGCCTCGTAAAATCCTCTGAGGTAGTTCATCACTCTTTCTATTTAACAGACAAGGGAAGAAGAGCTTGCAGAGGGGAAATGACATTCAGCCTTACACAATGCATACATATGAGTGTAGGATAAAGTTGAGGTCTCTGACTTTTCGTCCTTTGCCAAGCTACTTTGCAAATATCTGTGATGTAACTCCTAAGGAAGGGCAGGGCAAGCAGGCAAGAAAGGAAATAGAACATACAGCAATTTGTTCCCAACAGAACTGGAATTTGACTTCATTGAAGTTAAAAGTGCAGGTAGTCCAACTAATGTGTGTCAAGATTGCTCTTGCCCATGATAGAAACCGAAACCTAAGAGATTTAAGCAAAATCAGCACTTATTGATTCTCATGGCTGAAAATTCCATGATGGACTTTAGAAGTCAATCATTCAGGGAACCATAAAATAACTCCATTCCACTGGCACTGGTAGGATGGCTTCATCCTGCAAAGCTCAGGACCAAAGTTCAGGGACCTGCCTTTCCCCAAGCAAGCCATGGCACTGCTATTCTAATCGGTTCAGGGTTCATCTCAGAGTCAACTCCAATATCCAGTCACCTCAATGCTCTGATTGCCATGTGGCAGTGGAACGTTTGCCATGGACCCAGCCTACAGTCAACGTCACTCAAATGCACCAGACTACAGGCAGTAGATGAGTAAGCTTTTGTTGATGGGATTAAAAAAGAATGCTTCCACATAGAGGGAGCCACACTGACAAATACAATGTTGAGTTAAAATAGAGTACACTAACTCACCTTGGCATTTAATGACTGTGACAGAATCAAACTCAGTGGTTGTAAAATTACATGATGTTTTCCTAAATTTCTTCATTTCTTTAAGGCATGCCACCACAAAAATGACCATTATTTTAGCAAGAAATTTTATTTTTGATGGTTTCTCAACAGATACAAGCAACAACATACCAATTCCTACAAGAATGTTTTTCAGGCATGAACCTAATCCATTGAAATAAAGTTATTCTGTAAACAACTGATGGAATTCTGTCTTTTGTTTTCAAAATAACCCACTATTCAATCAAATTCAAACCCATTTTTTAACTTTAAACTAATTTGTTTGTACATATAGCCACAGTCATTCTTCAGTCCAAACACATGGGTTCCTTTAATCCTTTGATCAATATTTCCCTCTAGCTATTCATTTCTTTTTTCTCTCAAGATCATTCATTTCTCCAATGAAAGTGGCAGTTGACTGACTCATATCTTTGGTGGCTTACTACAAAGTAGATTAGCTTTCAAATTTCACTTACAAAATGCATTCAAATGTTACTGTTTAGTGCTATTTTATTTTATGGCCACTTGAATGTAGTTGTTTTTAATCTCATTATAATAATAAAATAAATTAATTATGCTATTAAAAATCCCTGCTTCCTCTGCTATTAACTGAAAGCTCATTGAAGTCTTAGACACAGATTCACCTTCTTAGTTCTCATCAGTTCCTCCAAATACAAGTAAGTGGACATATGATAAGCAATACTGCTGTAACTGAATGCCAGCTTTTTCAGAAAGTGGGCTTTGTGTATTCCCCTCCAATGAATTAGTAAGGAATAGAAGAATATACTCTACAGCCATATTTAAATTCTTGAGTCAGAGAGGGGGTGGTAGAGCATGCAGCTCTCTTCCCATCTTTTTGTAAGCTGAAAGTGTAGGAAACCCAGAAGAAGGAGAAACCAGAGAAACTGGCTGAGTGACTAATGGAGTGGGAGGGGCTGTTTGGATGAAATGTCTCCAAGTGAAGTGTCATCTTAGGTAAAGAAAGAGAAGAAGTCAAGAGAAGAGACCTTTGTAGACTAGGTAGGGAAAGGCCATCTGGTATATCAGCTATGGCAGAGACCTGGAGAAGCCAGCTTTTATTTGACTCACTGGGGATGTCTGACTATATTTGGAGCTAGGAAAATGAGAGTGGTTTGGTTACATAGGTACTTACTTATCTAGTCTCCACTGACTCATTAAATACTTATAAATATATGATTTTTACCAGTAGCTTTTTGCTCCATAGCTTTCTTCCTATTAGCTACTACACTGTGTCTATATTATTTCCATTTCTAGGCATGGCACATTATAAAATATTGGTATTAATGATATTTATACAAATTAAATTGCACCATTATGTTTGCAAAATGTGGCCTACATCTATCAACGCAACAAATTACAGATGCAAAACATTCCTTAAACTGCATAATGACAGCACATTCTAAAATGTATCCCTGAGCACTAGTTAGGAATTCCAAGGGAAGAGAGAAGAATTATACACAGCTAGGAAATGGATACATAAAAATAAATAACTAATTCTTGGAAAGGGGCTTACTTAATCAAATACATGCCTCAAAGACATGCTAATGAGCTGTCTCTCAAAGTGCAAAGACTTGTATAAGTACCAGGAGCTTGCAGCTCCCACATCAGCTACTCTCTGTAGCAATTGTGCTCCCCTAGAATGTTAAGAGTGAGAGTAACCTGGGGTGTTTGATGCCAGGGCAAGTGCTTGAAAGTATGTATGAAGTTTGTCTTCTGTTTTCTCTGTTGTGAGTCATGCTCTAATATTTTGCCCTGTAAGTACAAGGCTCATGGAAACACAGTAGTCATGGGTCAACCCAGTATTTTTGGTCCTTTTAGTTTTCTAACCAACCATCAAATATTTACTTCATACCTAGTGCCCAGGCCTGTGCCAGGCCTGTGTCAAAATCTGTCACATGCAAAGCAACCTACAGAGAAAAAAAAAGATACCTAACAAAAACACTACAAATCATGAAGCATGGGCACTCATTGTCACTGAACTAGCAGAGGACACATACAAAAAATAAATTAAAAAGATCCATCTACCACTGAAATGACTGCATGCTCTAGACAGTGATAGTCCCTCAAACAGTGAACATCTGGCTGCTGTCCATCAATCAGACAGTCCCTAGACAGACGAGACAGACCTTTGCACATTCATGGAATATCACTCCTAATGGGAAGGGTAGCCTTGTGTAAGAATGAATTCAGTCTGGAAGGCTCACTTCAGCTCCACTGCACAGTATTTTCCTGACCTTATGAACATACATACATATATGTGTGTGTGTATATATGCTTCTAATATCCTATATACTATGTATGTGTAAACCATATAGATATGTATAGGCAGGTATGTATGTGTGTATATTCTTGCTGCTAGACAGCCAACATTTGTATGACAGCTTCTAGACAACTTAAATGTTGGGACCACTTCTTGGGCAACGTTTAAGATGGGACACTTAAATCGATAATACTTGGATGGACATAAATAAAGACGCAGCCATCATGAGGAAAACCACAGCTGCTTCATACCAGACTGTGTGGGGAAGTGACCAGGCAGCTTGTACTTCAAAGCAGCTTGAATTCCAAATAGAGGTAAACATGAAAGAAAGAAACGTGAGTAATGAGCTCTAACAAATGGGGGTCTCATGCTTGACTAGCCAAGCAGTGGTTTCCAGTAGCCCAAAGTGCAGAGGTGAGGCTATGGCCCATACAAACAGCTTCTTCATGAATTGGGAAGACAGCAATCTCCACAAGCCAGCTGGGGACATTCCAAGGGCTTCCTGAATATCCTGCGAGTACCTCAAGGCACTCCTTTAAAATGAAATTTTGGTGCCAAGTCTTTTGACATTTTGATAGTATACAAAACTCGCAGCATCAGGCACTCCATGCCTGCCAATGCTCAAGGTTCAGTGTAGAAAATACACAGGCACTTTCACTTATGGGCTATAAACAGCATTGGCTGAAACCCAGAATTAATTAGCACAGTACTTCAATGGACAAAACCATTAAAGAGTAACTTCGCATACAACAAAATTCCTTCCATGTACCTTCTAAACAATGAGTCATGTGTTGAGAATACATTTGTTCAGAATATACCACAGCAGTGGTTTTAATCAATAGCTTCATATCGAGAGTTATATAAAAATTATTTCAAAATGATGGTGCCCGAATTCCTTCCATAGCTGTGTTTTCTTTAATTTTTATCTTATGCAAATGAGCATTTTCCCTGTATGTATGTCTGTGCAGCCTTTGTGTGCCTGGTGTCTACAGAGACCAGAAGAGGGCAGCAGATCCCCAGGAATTAAGAGTTACACATGGTTGTAAGTCACCATGTTGGTAGTAGGAATAGAACTTGGTTCCTCTGGAAGAATAGCAAGTACTCTTAACCTATGACCCATCTCTCCCACCCCACCACTGAGATTTTCCTTTTAATAATCTGTTTTTTAGAGATCTAAATGAGGAAGAGCAAGGTCTTAGGCTGTCTGGAACAACACAACGTAGACTAGCTCTGTTTGTCTCCAGAGACTATTTTGATCATTGTGGTTAAGCTGGATACAGGTCCGCCTGAACACTCTTGGGTTCAATGACCATGAAGAGGAAGATGTAATGAATAGAATAGGAAGTGAAAAGCAGAATGGCAGTTGACCAGGCAGGACGTGAGTAGGCAGGTAACTGTGGTTGCCACACACGACTGTAATAATCTCAAATCACTCCTGCAGATGTACAGTGATGGGGAAAATTTGCCAGCAAAGTTGAGGATGGCAGAGCCTGTCACATCAATTACTCCATCAGCTTTCTTCTTTCACATGGATACATAGAAATAGCTCCAAATATCTCAGGAAACTGTGGCACTAGGTTCATTCATTTTCAGTTTCTTTTAAACCCACAAAAAAATTATGACTTAAGTCACAGTGCGAAATCCCAAACGTAAGATGAAACTGAGACTTGTGGCCTTGAAGAGGTGAAGATCTTTCAGAAACACATCTTAAGCAAATGACAAATGGCTAAAGATTGTATCAGCAACTAAAATTGGTGTGGTAAAGTGACACTTCTTAAGTAATGGTAGGAGAGGCTATTGAGAAAATAACTTCAACTTACAGTAAGAATGATGAATATGCACAGTCCATTTAGTCTCTGTGCATCTGAAACAGGGTTTATATCATTGCATTTTTCTGAGAAATATGTGTTACTCTGCAGAATGTGTGGGTTGTAGTATGGGAACCAACAGTAATTCTTGAGCATAACTATTCAAAACCTAAGTCTGTTTAGTAGCCAGTATGGGGACAGGACTCTCCTACACATCAGGGATATTTAAAAATGAATGAAGTGTAATCTTTGCCTTCAGATAGGGAACTAGTTTGAGTGTAATTACCCAGCACAAATGATGGTCATCAACTACATTCTAAGTGAAGAAGTGGTCAATCTAATTCCTCAGTGCTGTTGGCTACCTAGAGACTGCTCATCAAAATCTACTTTGCTCTTATCTAAGTAGCAGGGGGTCTGTTACAAACTTTTGTTTTCATGAATATAGGTTTATCAGTGTCAATGAAATAATTCGAAGAATGAAGTTGTAAGGAAAGAGCAAGAGATGTCCAACTGAAATGGAGTTCCATAGTGGCTTTAATTCATACATTCTTACCCATTCCCCATGTCCCCCCAAAAAAATAAAATGGAAAAAAGAAAAGAGCAAATTTAAAAAAAATGGCAGAAATAAAAATAAAAATTGAAAAAAAGAACTCACAATGAATTGTTTCCTTTTTCTTATCATTAGCTCATTCAACCAGCATTCATCAAGATCTCCTCTGTGACTGTGACAAGGAATAAATTAAATATTGAGAAGAAAGATGTGTATACAGTATAAATTCCTTGGATTTCTGGGTTGTAATCAGACACTGAGTTGCTAATGCTAAAAAGGAAAAAAAACAGAGATACAGGAATTAGGCTTATCTCTTTTGTGCCCAGATGCTGTGGGTATTATCTTAGAGAACACAGGCAGTCTACAAGGGACTTGCAGGACTCTCAGAACTATACACTGATAAGCATCTGAGGCTTGTCCCATACACCTGTGGGTGCTATGGTTATCACAGCAACAGGAGTTTATCTGAGTTGCTCCAAACCTCAGAAACCAACAACAGAGCCAACAGAGTCCTCAGGCTGAGTTCAGAAGAAAGCAAAACATCATCTCTGTTTAGGAGACATTTTTGGTTATAAAGTGTAGGACTTGTGAAATTTTCCATGGGGTGCTGTGTGCTGGGAGATAAAATTGTTGCATACAAAGAGTGAGTCCATTCAGCATCCTAGGACATGTGCTGGAAAAGCCTGTCCAGTTGTGTGGGCATCTCATGACTGGACAGGTGGGCCCTCTGAAGCTCAGTCCTATGACCCACTACTATCAAGCACTTCTGCTCTGTGAAGAGCCAGATTGCCAAACAAGTCTCCAAAGCTGGGCAAATGCCAGCATAGCCACTCCTGTCCCTGACTGGACAGATGGTCTTGCAAGGTGAAACCTTTGACTCTTTCAGCTGTGTTGTGATCACAGAAAGCAAACAGGGTTGAAATGCTAACAATTGTATCCCATTCTCACTGCAGCGCTACACTGAGAACATGGTTAATGGAGGAGGAAGGAAGTCCAAACCAAGGACACGAAGCAAAGAGCAAGAATGTGTTTTCCCTGGCTTCTTTTTCTCTAAAGACTGGGTTCTATATTGTGTATATACTGTTGTGGTTGGAAAACCTTTCTTCCCATATAGTACAAAATTATTGATGACAATCATGGTTGATTGATGTGGCTATAATCGTTTACCTAGCCTAGGTACTCCCATAAAGAAGAGCTATGCAAATATCTTTTTGTTTCCTTGTTCTTGTAAAAAACATGTTATTCCATGGACAATGGTCAAATTTTTATTTTTTGTTTACCCTTTTGCCAGCAATGTTACCAAGCATTAGAGACAATCCTGATCCAACATGCATCAGATGAATGAATAGATATGGTGGATGTATATCTCAGGGATTCTATTGCTGTAATAAATATCATCATCATCATCATCATCATCATCATCATCATCAACAACATCATTTTGATGAAACAATGATATAGCCCTACAAAACCTTAGGAGAATGAACTAATCTGTACTTTGAATTTTCTTCAATGGAAAAGAGCAGCCCACACACTCTACTAATAAAATGTTAATATGGCCCAGATAACCAGTAGGATTGTTGTGTGTTTAATTTGGGGCTTATGGTTGCAGAGGGTTAGAGTTCATAATTATCATTGCAGGGAGTCAGACATGGTGCTGGAGCAGTAGCTGAGATTAGATTTAGATGTTGATCCACAATCAGGAGGCAGAAAGGAAAAGAGAGGGAGAGGGAAGGAGGGAGAGAGGGAGAGAGAGGGGGAGGAGAGAGAGAGGTGGGAGGGAGGGAAGGAGTGAGGGAGTGAGGGAGAGAACTAACTGGAAATAAAATGGACATTTGAAACCTTAAAGCCCATCACAGTGACACATCTCCTCCAACAAGGACACACCTCCTAATCCTTCTGAAACAGTTCTACCAACTGAGGACCAAACATTCAAATATATGAACGAATGGGACATTCTCAATAAGACCATCACAGTCTGTAACTCCTGGTTTAGAGATTTTCACACAATTAATTACTAAATAATAGGAAATGCTTTCAGGTGTAAAGGGCACTGGGCGATATCAGGAAATGGAAAGTGTCTGCCTTTCAGCAGCTCTCTCACTGAGGTCAGGCCACAATGCAGAACACACCTCAGACTGTGTCTTCATTTGCTTAGCTGTCTTCTAATGCCAGAAAGAAAATAGAATAGGCATTCAGATATTTTATACACTTTTCAGAGATCCCCTCATTCTCTGAAGTGTGTTTCTTTTTCGAGTCTTTATGTATAAGTCAAGTTTTATTCTTATATTTTAAGCATTCATTAACCAAGTCAAAGGATTTGAAAAAAAGTGTAAGATATTCTAAAAGTATAAAAAGAGAACCACTAATGACCACTTTGTGGCAGATACTTTATTCTTTGTGTTCTCTCAGTGTGTTAGATACTGACCTATTATTGAGTCTCAGACCAGTGCACGTCCTTTCTGTTTCTGTAAAAGCTCCAAGTGCTAGAGCTGAAGTGTATAAGCTACCATGTGAAGGCTCCCTTGTTAGCAGATTTCTGACCATGTACTACCAATCAGAAGGCACATGCAAGGATGGACATCAGCAAGGAGCTGTCCTTCTCTTTGGCAAACTTTCCTGTCATGGCAGCAACAGCTAGAGCCTGTGCTCTGATCATCAAACACATTAGGATTCCATCCAGGGAAGAGACAGTGGCTCCCACTTATCCCAGCTGCCAGAGCACCAGGGATGCTGACTAGAACTCTTCCATCAAAGCAACTGTTTCTAAGGCAGTAGCCCCAAGGTGGTACCATCTTCCTGGTGTCTGGAGATTGTTTCTTCCCCTTCTTCTCCAGCTTTCCCAGCACCTTTGTAAACCTTCCTGAAAGTAAACTTTTGATTAAGCTGACTGGTGTTGACTTCCTGAATAGACAATGACTGATAAATACACTTAATTCACACAACGACTCTTCAGCAGGCAGGCCTGTTATTTTTTGCCTTACAGAGGAAGAAAATAACTCTTAAAATAGTTAAGAGACCTGACCAAGGCATTCAGATGAACAAATAGAAGGTCTGGAATCAGAACTGTGGTTGTGTGAGGCACACATACCCTTCTTACCTAATGTTAAGAACGACTTAATTGTTAGGAAAACATTAATATATTCCAATTTTGAAAGTACACATGGAAATTAAATAAAATTCATAAGGCTATAAGAAACCAGTATTACCTTTTAGGCTTCCCAGTGAATGAGGCATCACCTGATCATTACTCATGGTCTTTGATTAATGTGGTATTCATTACAATATATATCACATGGGTCGTCACAGGAACAGAAACTGCAAGGTCAGGTCTGAGGCATTCATCAAATTTTAGCTGATGTCTCATGGAAAAATACTAGCAATACTAGAAAAGGATACATCATCACAGAAAGGGTGGGGGCAGAGAAATGTGGTGACGGACAGACACAGAAATTAGCTGTGCTGCTATTTAGAGATATTAAAACCACATTCTACTAATGTGATACATCAAAATATGTGTGTAACACCACCATGTATACACCCTTTCAGGTCTCTAGACACCATCTCTCTTCCAATACTGAGTCAGTTCCTAGAAACTCCCAGCTTCCACCCCTGGCTCATCTCCTACCTCTGCTGGTTGCCTGGGAGACATCTGATCAAGTTTCAGGTTCAAAAGCAGCTACCACCATGCTTGCCCTACCTCTGCCCGCCTGTAGAGCAAATCATTCTCAGCAGAACACTCACATATTTTAATTAGGTTATTTTTAGGCAGTTTTATACTAGGTGATTTTTGTTACATTTAATATGTGACTGTATATTTTATACATCATGGGCAGATTGGAATCATGAAGGCACGTAGTCCACAGTACTCAGCTCTCATTTCTCCTACCATCAATCATTAGAGGATTTTATCTTTGCTTTTATACTCCATTGGTCAAGCCTGGGTTTTTATGTGATATGCAAGCCTACATTCTCTTATCCTTCAATTAAAACATCAACCTTGTAGCAAGGCTGTCACTTTCAAATGATGTACTTTATGATGACTTTTCAGAGGTATTGGAGTGAAATGTGCTTGCCTTTCCACTCAAATCAGACATGTTGAATCTCAACATAATCTACTGCTTATTAATATTCCGGTTCACTTATAAATATGAGGGATTAATTAGAGACATAAACAGCAGTGTGAAAAATATGACAAGAAAGCCCTGATGGCTTAAAATTGGAGGTTTTTTGTTTTTTGTTTTTTTAATGAGATGGAGCTTCAGGAAGAGAGAGGAAGCGTCAAAGGTCTACACAACCTTCAGAGCTTTACAGTAGTGTTGTTTGGACATTTTCTTTCCCACAATTCAGCGAATCTCAGAAGACACATGATAATCCTTGAGGCTGTTCATACTACCTTTGGCCTATGTTTTCCATGGTGTGAAATTGGAGGATGTGTAAGATCATGGCTGTCTTCTGCTTCATGAACTTAAATACTGGCTTTGTCAAGGTAAGCAGTGGATCCTGGGCATGTCTTCGACCTTCTCTCCGTCTAGTTTATTCTTTAGGAGAATGAGCATAATGATAATGCTGCCTTGCTTTTATTCCATGCAAAGTGTTTAGCATGACACTTTCATAAGCTAATTTAAAATATGTACCTATTATTATATGCTTTTCAAGCCCATTCAGAGTCCTCAGCAGGGGGTTGGAGAGATAGCTCAGAAGTTAAGGGCACTGGCTTCTCTTGTAGAGGATCTGAGTTTGATTCACAGCACCCACACGGTGGCTCACAACCATTCATATCTCCAGTTCCAGGGCATTTGATTTCCTCTTCTGGCTTCTGAAGGCACTGCCCCTCATGTGGTGCATATATATATATAACATAATATAATACATGTAGATAAACAACGCCTGTACATAAAATGAAAAATAAACCTTTAAAAGTTCTTAGTAATCATTAAAACAAACAACAAGAAACAAATATGTTAAAAACATACTAGTCTTATGATTTACAAAACCATTTAGGATAAGAATTAAAGAAATTGGAGACTGAGTGCAGCACAGCACCCAAGCATCACAGTTTAAGCCCACAGGTATCTAATTGACTACTAAAATGAAATAAAACACACCAAAAGCAACAATCATTAGGAGGAAAAAAAGAAATGGGCAGAAAAGTAACTGCTATACGCCTTTGTTGTCTCAGTTCTCATAAAATTAATTACTATTCTGCAAATAAGTAGGAGTAGTATACATGAAAAAAAAAAAGAAAAAGAAAACAGCCTATATAGTATCAAGGGATAGATCTGGACATCAGAGTAGTTGTTCTTTATAGTCTTAGATGTAAAGAAAAATGTATTCAAGAAATTAGAAAAAAGCATATTCAAATATTTTTAAATGGAAATGAGTGAAAAACTCAATTTGAGGACTGTGTCTAATCCAAAGAATTAGATGTGCTTAAGTGACAGAAATCTTTGATATTTTAATTATTGTCCTGTAATAGGGGAAAGAAAAAGGAGAAGAAAAATAGTTTACTAAATGACAGACAGAAGTCCAAGTTGGTGAAAAGTATTTGTTTATGAGACCAAGTATTGTAACATTCCCGCACTGCAAAGACAAAAGAAGAGGGTATCAGGTGCCTTTCTCAGTTCTGAGACCGAAGATCTGACAGGAACAGCTTAAGGGAGGGAATATTTATTCTGGCTCATGGTCTTAGGGCTTTCAGTTCACAGTTGCCTGGCTTCATGCATGTGGGAAAACACCAAGCAGCGGAAGAGAAGGTTCTTTGTAAGCGGTGGAAACAGCCAAGAGGAGAGGATACAGGCCAGGGCCCAGGCTAGCCTTCCTTCACCTGATTCCTCCTACAGTATACTATCATATTATAGTATCATATATCACTTGATATCATATATCAAGGATGAGCTCAGAGTCCTCACGGTCTGTCTCTGGAAATGCCTTAATGCATGCACCCAGAAGCAAGCTGCAGTAGCCTCCAGGTGACTTTAATCTAAGGGAAATTAAGCATCATAAAGCCTTTCCCTAGGCAATTGATGGACTAATTCCTGATAGCCACAATAAAGAGAAAATCCTAAAAGCACCAAAAGCGACAAACCACAACAAATAGAAAGTACATGTTCAGTAGTAGAGTTCTCTTCAGGAACATGTGCTCTAGAGTAGATACTGGAATGACATTCAAACTATTGACGGGAAAACAAAACAAAACAAAACACTAAGAATTTTATATCTAGCAAGATCATCCATCAAAACTGAAAGAGAAATAAGACTTTTCCAAGTAAAGAAAAACTGAAAATAATTCATTGCCAGGAAACTTTCACTACACAAGGTACTAAAATGTCCTTTAGATGGAAGGAAAATAACAAAAAATGATAACCTGCCTTACATAGGAGAAATGAAAAGTACTGGAAACAGCAAGTATGGAATAAATGTATTAAACAATCACAGATATTCATTTCTCTTCTTTTCCTTGAGGCTTAGCATTGTGTAAGGAAACTATGGACCTACATTTTGGGGCTTAAATCACATACACAGAACATAACAACGCTACAAAAACAAAAGTAGAATGTGCAGCATTACTGAGTGTAATCAGAAATTCGTGTGATTTATATTAGATTAGCATAAAGTAGTGATGCATAGTAAATACATAATCATTTAAATAAAGTATAAGAACATGGACTAAGAGTTAAAGAGTGGGTGAGATGATTATTAAAATATATAGAGGGTGGGGACATGGCTCTGTGTGTAAGAACACTTGCTGCTCAAGAATGAGGATGTGAGTTCAAATCCCACATAATAAAGCTGGACATGTGCCTATAATCCCAGTGAGGAACAGTGACAGGGGATCATGGGACTTGCTGGCTGCCAGCCAAGCTCCAGGTTCAGTGGGAGAATCTGTCTCAAGGGAATAAGATGGAAAGTGATGTCCATGCCATCCTTGTGTTTCTGTACATGCATGTACAGGCATATGCACTTGCAAACACATGTATGCACCATAAATAAATACACCACAGACATGCACTGCATACACACCCCACACAAACATATCAACACTATCCTAAGATATGTAGAATGATAGAAATCAGCTGAATTCTATATCTAAATCCAAGTGTATCAATTATTATATTAAACATGGATCCATTAAACATGAAGCAGCAGAGACATCATTCTCTAGAAGCAATTCGGGTCCTCTGAAATCAGTGTGCCCATGCTCTTCTGGCAGCCTCATTTCCAAGGATTCTGAAAAGAGGTGCTGCTTTGGCTCCAAAATGTGGCTCACAGCCAGCTCATCTTTTAGGATCATGGAACTGTATATGGTATCACAGGCCGGCCCCACTGTGGTGAGTGCAGGACTCACTGCATGTTATGGGACTCACTGGTGTGTTCTGGGACTCACTGGTGTGTCGTGCTGCTAACCTGAACATAGGTCAGAAGAGACTTCTAAAGCAGGATCCTGGAAAGGACCTGTACTGTAGCGTGTCTAGGGCTAATGCTTCTTCTGACAGTACTATGCAGTCTTGATGGTTCTAGGCAGTAGGCATTTTCTATCAGAAACGGTATTCCAAAGTGTACTCTCTACTGAGAAGCCCCATGGCCCACTCCTCCAGAGCTCAGGGCCAAACAGAGATAAAACTTATGTGTATACATTCTCCCTGACTGATCTGCTTTTAAATGGTTTCTTTCAGACAACTGAAATCTGTGCTTGGCTCAATTTGTCGTTTTTCAGATAACATGTTAGACTGTCTTATTTAACAAATGTAGCAACTACTGTATGCAGTCAGGATTTCAGACACTAGTATTTATTTTATTAATACGACAAGGCTGTGAAGTAGACATGGTTATTATATCTTTACTCCTGCTGTCCTTTCAAGCTTTTAAAGACAAGGAAATGTAGAGAGAGTTAATGGGGGAATGTCTTTCTGTATGCTGTAAAAATATGTTGCTCTGATTGGTTGATAAATAAAGCCATTTGGCCTATGACAAGGCAGCTTAGAGGCAGGCAGAAAATCCAAACAGATAGACAGGAAGAGCAAGGAAAGAAGCCAGCCAGGGAGCAGTATGTAATGGCACACAGGTAAAGCCACGGAACATGTGGTGACATTATAGATTAACAGAGATGGGCTGAGTTTAAGTGCAAGAACTAATCAGTAGTAAGCCTGAGCTAATGGCCAAGCAGTTTTAATTAATATAAGCCTCCGTGTGTTTACTTGGGGGACACGAATGGGAGAGATTTGTCCCGACCACCAGCCGGCGGGGACACAGGAAATCTTCTGGCTACAGAGTCCGGTTTCTTCTATACTTATGGGAGACAGGATTTGATCCCAAGGATCCTGGTTCTCTAACAATCATTTGTAATCATTGCACTCTATAAATTAAAGCACAGATCCACTTAAAATTCATTAACTATGTTAGCTCAAATCGTCTTTCCAAAATACCCATTTCACTCAACGCAATCAAAACAGAAAGGAAGGGGAGAAAGCAGGTAGAGACGGGGAATAGGGAGGAAGGGAGAAAGGACTTCAACATAGAAAGATTCACGGTTTGGAACCAATCTGTTTGAAAGGCATACACAACATTACAGAAAGGTTTATGGTCCTTCATTACCTAATCCAGATCCTTAGTGAAGCGACAGGGAAGAAATGGAGATTCTTGGAGGTTAGGCACTTACACACAATGCAGAGCTGGACAGCGGTAGCTAAGGTGAGATAACAGCTTGGGAATCGCTGCCCTCACTTCTTAGCTCTCCCCTTTCCTTAAACTTTGGGTCAGATTCTTCATCAGCACTGCACATGAACATGTTAATCCTTTCAGAGGCACTCATCTAAGCTGGCACGCCACCCCTCCAAGGATGAAGGATACAGGACAATAAAGACAGCTTCAAAATTTGCGGGGGACGTTTACAATGTCCTGGTACACATCTCCAGGAGGGACACCTAGAGGTCTCCAGCCATTGCTTTGCACCTTCCAAGACCAAGTAAGCCTTGCAGGTAGCCCACCCCATCATGAGACTGGCCTCCCCAAGCGGATTCCTCTTCTCAGGTCCTCGGGCTGGATTGTTAAACATCTTGTGAAGCCTCTGGAGTGCGCCCCCTGGTGGCCGCCCAACCACCTGCAACTTCTTCCCATCCTATCGGAGGCGATTCCATCAGTACCCATGAGGCTCCCCGTGCTGTTCGGCTCCTGCTCAACCCCTGCTTTGTTTTTTTCTTCTATTTAATCCTCACGGTTGTGTCAGTTTGCCGAATGAGAGGGTTATGAGACACTCGACCTCCCTGTCTTGCCTTTTGATCATGCTGAAAATTCAATTCCTGCCTGCCTTTCATAGCTACTTTCCCATTTGATCTCTGAGGCAAGGGGCCAGCCCTGATGTCTTGGAAGCTCCTTAGTGGAGCTTTTGACTTAGGAGAATGTTAACGGTAGCAGAGCAGATTCTCTGAATTAGCCCGGCTGGGCTTTTCCATCAAACCTCACTACAGAATTTCCAAATTACTTCTCTCCAATGTCAGGGAAATTTGCTGTGGTGAGAGAACAGAGGACTCTGAAAGGGTTGTCGATTTTCTATTCAAGGTCATCGTTATGCCTGGGGCTATTCTGAGCGTTCTACAAGCTTAGTATGCAGAATTCTATTCAAATTCTTATATTTTTACTAAGAGGATAGGAGCCAGACCTTCTTATAGTAACTTCCAGAATATTCCTAGACAGCAAGTAAAGTCCATTTACAGCAAATATGCCTTACATCAACCATGAGATCATCACAAAACTTTTATGAACTTCGTGAAAGAGGAGGTGCTGGCGAGGGAGCCAGTGGCTTGAAGCAACTCCGTGGCCAAGCACTAGTCAATGACAGGAGCCCCTATGCCAACAATTTAAAACAGCTACATTGAACCTCATTTACTCTGCCTCTCCCATTCTTCCTTGGAAAGCCATAGTACACGTTCTTTCAGCATTTCTTCCCTATCATTCTGTTTCCTGGCAACCTAGGTATTGTCTGATGTGAACTCCAATGTGTGGCACGACCCTCCTCCTGTGTACTTTGAGTATGCACACTGTGGTTTAAATGGTACTCAGCTGATCATAATACACCTACAGTGTCCATGATAACAATGCATTTTAAAACACTAGCTATTTATTATGGGAAGCCACCAGCCATCCTTTATACAGCATTATCCCCGAAGGCTGGCCGTAGAATATTGGTCCAGGGGTGATCACGTGATACAAGGTGCCGCTCTATGCGGTGAATCTCCCTTCATGAGTTGGGCAGGTACAGAAGTTCTGTGACTGCAAGTGAACAGAGAAACAGTCCACATGCACGCGTGGACTAACCCATCTCTCCAAGCTCTCACCACTTTACATCAACCTGCCATCCCCATGCAGCTGGCCTTAGCGGTTCCTGGGAGCTTGTTAGAGCGGCAGAGTTTCAGGTCCCTCTCCAGCCTCCCCAGTTCTATGCAGACAAGATTTGTCTTTTAATGAAAACTCCTAAGTGATTTCCATCCTCATTAAACTTGGAAAGCACCTCTGCGGTCAACAGGATAAATCTCTCAGGGCCCCAGGCGGCTGAACTCTGGTATTATCACTGCATTTGCACTTTTGAAAGCCATGGTGTGAATAGCGTTTTTTCCCATGGCTGCTCCTGACCTGTGACTCACTGTACCAGAGACACAAAAGCAGGCTCACTCTTGGACCTTTGAGACACAGACTTGGTTCATGGACTCTCTGGTGGCCTTGCTAAATTTCCCTTACAACTGACTTCTGAGATGTCTGGACCAACCTTCCTTCCCTTATGCCTTGACTGGAGGTCAGCATCGATGGCTTTCCAGTACCACTCCATGAACATTTCCTCATAAATACAATGCTTCTGAGTCTGTTTTTAAAACTCTTATTGCTATGAGACTAAAGTCATACAAGAGGAACCCTGTGGAATCTGGTGGTCATTTTAGGCAAAGTCAGTGATGGCTCCTGGTTTGAAGCCAGGGGTTTTACTCTATTTGATTTTATCAATGGGTCCAACATAGAAGGGAATGCTGCTGCTGTTTTGGACCTGTCAATAGTAGTTTATCTACATGGATGAGATGGGAGGGAGACAATCCAACCTCGGCCCTCTCGGCAGCTCACTGAAAGGTGAGGGGGAATAGACAAGTGTGAAATGACTGCCACTGTCTCAAAAACAACAGCAGCAGCAAAACACAGGCAGAGGGAAAGACTTTGCCAATTGTATTGTGTGTTATATGTGGACATCTCTAGTTCTTACTAATTTCTGCAGTGTAGAGACTGTTACAAACCTCCTTCTTCATCCTGGAGCCAACATCACAAACCATGACTCATGGAAGCCTGAAGAAGACACAGAGCTGAGGTTGGCTAGAAATGGTACCCAAAGCAAAGGCAACCTGAGAGAGGTATGTCCAGAATCACGAGGGTGAATGTCTGGAGGAATCACACATTTCATCTCACCTTCCTATCCATATTCTACATATGAGTATCATCTCTATTTTAGAGAAGAGGAAGACAGGGTTCATAGAGGTTAGGTAGCTTCAGTTGACAGCCATGCCACAAAATTGAAGTAACCTGGACCTTGAAAGCATGTATGTAATGCACTGAGCTCTGTGCTCTTTTATTTACAGCATTGAAAACATTCTTCACATAAGAAAGGCATAACTATAAAATTACATGATGATGGTACCTCATGCACAGAACATCAAATTTTCCAAACCGTTCCATATGTCTCTGCTCTCAACACACGCTATGCTTTCTTTGTACAGAAGATGAGATGGGCTAGAAACAGAACAGCTCTGAGTGTGAGCCATGCCCTGAAGGTGAAAGCAAGACAGGTGATGACTGACAAGCACACGAGGAAAGCTTGTTGTAGGGACTATGGTAAATGCTCAGTGCTTGCCTGGAGTGGCAGCTACACTAATTCATGTAGTTGTTACAACTCCTTCAGCAGTGCTTAGAACTACACTTTATTATGTAATTAGATCTTACTAATGTTGACTTTGCAAGACAAGCAAAAAGTCCCAGGGTGGTAGCAATGCTTATGGATAATCGTATATGGGCTCCTTGGATATGTGATACTCTACAAACAGCAATGATACAATGAAAGATTCTGCTTTAAAGTTTGCTCTTCCCTCCTGGCTCTTCAGAACGGTGTCTTGCTGTTATGATGATGCAAAACTGTTTGTCACTTTAAAAAAAAAGTACAAGATAAAAGCTTTATTACAAACACATTATATCCCTATGAAGAGAATATTCTTTGTGTGACTTTCTGCAGTACTCTAAAATTAAAAACCCATCAACATTAAAGGAAGCATCATTCACAGAGTCAGTGATTTTGCACAGGGCTGAGATGAACACAGGGGGTCATCATAGAAAAGGGTAACTTGGGGACATGTTATATTCAACCCTGCATTAATGAAATTACCTCATTGCCCCAATGATAAAAACGCCAATTCATTACAACTGATAAAGGGATTTTATGATGAAAATCTAAACTTCTTTGAGTCAGTTGGCTTCACCACATTTCACTCAATGCAAAAAATGTCATCTGGATTCTGGGGCTTTGTCTTAGCATCAGGGGTCAAATTCAGGGAGAAGCTAGCTTATATTCTTCTGCATCTAAGGCTTACTTAATGAAATCTGTGGACTCTGTCCAAATGCCAAGACTGTTTCTTAACCTTTCTTCCCTTCTCGTGTTTCCTGGGCTCCTTTTCTACATATGTGTACATAGATATCTAATTCACAAACACACATGTGTGTAAGTATAAATGTATAAATGTTGCATAGTAAACTAATAATCTGGGGTAGTACACAGATTAACAAGACTAGGCTCAAATTCAAAATTTTCCTGACAAGAGAACATGAATGTTGGGGAGTAAATCCCAGGATCATGTTCTTAGTACACAAGACTGACTTCTTCACTGTTACTTTCATCTGCTCTATTTTCCTACTATACCAACGTGTTTCACAACGCAACATTTGTTGGCTTATGAGTTTCATACATTTAGGTTTAGGAAAAGCACTGAGAGCTGTCAAATCAACCTGATTAGCTATGCCTTGATCATCAGTGCCCTCTTAGTCCCTTCCTGTTTAAATTTCGTGATTCATGAGGCAGGCTACAGCTGCCAAAGGACTTCCGGGTGTGTGCAGGAGAAACTCAGTCTCTCTAATAGAGAAGGGTCTTGCTCAGAGTTCTGACAGTGCCTCCACAACAAACCACTGCACTTGACTTAATTCTGCTCTTGACTATGTCAGAGATGTAAAGTTCCTAGCTAAGCCAGACAAATTACAAAGAAAGTCATGAGTGCTTTTCTTGAAGAAGTCTTGAATGATATGCAAATTGAGAGTGACATTGTATCTCTTAGAAACGTCAGAACCTATTCCAATGAAGTCTCATCAACGTGGCTGCTTAAACATGACCTGAAGATGGACAGCACCAACAGGCATGCTAACATGGAACGGGGAAAGCTTAGGAGGCCTCAACCCTCGACAAAGAACTACAGGCAAGTAAAGAATTCTGAGAGTGGCAGAAATGGTCTTTCCTGGGAAAGACGACACCAATTAGTTATCCAATACCAAATGGTCAGCTCTGAAAACATACTTAAATGTATATTATACAGACAGAACAGGTTGTATTTAGGTATTAAGTATTCATGTAATAAAAATTAAAGAAAGAATTCATAAATTTGAAAGAGAGCAAGGGGTTGGGGTAAATGGGAAGGTTTGGTGTAAGGAAAGGGTAGAGGAAAATGACGCAATTAGAATAATAAAAAAGGTATTTAAAAAATTCAAATCACCTGAATGACCCTTACAAATATCATCACAGAGGGCCGTGTAAATGATCCCCATAGAACACAAACTCTCTACTTCCAGGCTGGTTTCCTCTGAAACACTCAGAAGAGAGTAGAGAGCAGAATGAATGGAAGGATGGACTCATTTTCACAAAAAAACACAATAAAATATTGGGGGGTCGCGTATTTTGAGCTCTTCAATAATACACACTTATCAAAAATATCTTTGCATAAAGCTAGATGCAAAGCATATTGGTATGCTACTGAAGTGGCTGTAACACAAGAAAGGAATCCATACAGCCGTCCCCACTTATCAGGTGTGTATTCTATTATAGGCCCTTCATGGAAGACAAGGACTTATTCCAGTGAGAGATATTGCCTTAGATTGTGGACTCCTTTTCTTTTCAGCATGTGAATGCTCTTCAGCATCAATAACGAGACACATTTTCATGCATCAATGGTACCTAATGCCTAAGGGAATGAATGTAGTGAACTCTTGGTTCTGATTAAAGAAAGCTGGGGATAGGAGTACACCCCCTGCAGAGCCATCTTTGTAGGAAATGTCACAACCCAAGGTGAGTCTAACCACTAACTGCTCTTGTCATGCTGCTGATTTTAGCCCTCGGTGAGATATTGGGATTTCCAACCTTATACAGCAGGCATAATTTTAAAATTCTTTTAAAAATGAAAAATAATGAAAAATCTCATAAGACCTGAAAGGTACAAACTCAGCATTGCAGTGCAAGTTTTCAGTAATCTCTCCTGTGCAAATACTAAGTTCTAGGTTCCAGATGAGGCTGGGAGAAAGCATGGAATGATGGACCTGGTGATACAGAATATGCCATCACTATGCTTCTTGGAAACACACTAATATGTTTAGCTAATGTGTGTAAACAAATGAAGTCTGCTAATGAGTTCTTACTGAATTCCAGATTCTGTACTTAGAGTTGTAACCATACCATTTTGTTTAGCTCTCATAGAAATTCTCGTAGGAATCAAAAACACATGGTACTACCAACTTTGGGCCATCGCATGGTGAAGTATCCTAATCAGATGACTGAGTAGCTCAGTGTGGTAGAGCATGTGCATAACACACACAAGGCACTAGGCTGGACCACCCACAGGGCAGCAATAAGGATAACCAGGGCAAGATGGGAAGGATCCTCTAATGCAGACTTGAAAGTAGGGGCAAAATTAGAGAAATGAGACTGAGAAGATAAGGAAGTATGGCACTGGGGGAGGTATGGTGTCGCTGATGATGTAAACTCTGACTACAGTGTGTTCAGGTTTTAGCCAGGCTGAAACTATCCATATCCATTTTCCCCTAGTAATCACAAAAAGATACATCTTCATAGTTTTTCCAAAATTCTCCCAATTGGATGAGCCCTTGCAATCTCTGTGATCTTGCTAACAGGAGGACTGGACACTGTAATAGAATAGATACTAGAAGCCAGTGCCACCTGGAACTCACTGTTAACATATACGTAATTGGTCCCATTACTCTAACCTTTGAAATCTCATCAGTTTTGCCTCCTCTGATCATCTCAGATGTCCACATGTACCCTTTCTTCAAAGAGACCCCCAGCCTACTTGATAGTTCTTCATAATTCTGGACAGGAGCTCAGAAGCTTGCCCAGCCCTCCCTGACAATCACATGGGAGCTGTAGCCCCTCCATGCCCATTCTGTGTTTCCATGTCATCTGTGTGGTGGGCAGGCGACCCTCCTATATCCTTGCAGGTGTCCAGTCTGCTTCCAATCTTCCAACGCCAGAACACAGGATCTCTGGAAGAAGCAGGAGTTCTCCTTGACACAGTTTGGCCCACTTTCATACAAGCCCTAGGAAACTTCTCATTTCCTGAATTTCACAAGGGCGATGATGAAAGTGTCTTCTTCAGCATGTTATAATCATCATTCTTCTCCCTTACAATAAGTTAAAATATCTAACTTCCCTTATTTTATGATTTATGACTGTGGTAGTTTGAATGAGAATGGCCCCCATAGGCTCATATGTTTTGAACACTTGGGCTTTAGTTGGTGGCTATTTGGGAAGGATTAGGATGGGTAGCTATGGTGGATTAAGTACATCACTGGATAGACTTTGAGGCTTCAAAAGACTTGCCTCCATCTCTTATGTGCTGGGGCATGTACAGCCACGTACAGTTTATGTAGTGTTAGTGATCGAACCAAGGGCTTCGAGCATGTTAGGCAAGCACTCTGCCAACGGAGATACATCTCCACCTCCTTGTGCAGATTAGCTCAAGAAGATACATAGAGTCAGCTCATTGGATAATTTCACTAACATTTAAGACAGTGAGACCTAGAGGAGAAGTTAATGTCTCAGGGTATACGGTTTAAAATAGTTCAAATATCTGTACCCTGACACTATATTCTCAATTCATAAATGACTGTCTATTTCCTTTTCAAGTGGTATGAGATACTGAAGTAAGAATTCTTAACCTGTCTTTATTTCTCATGGACAGCACAATATATAGGGAGTGGGTAAAGACTAGATAAATACATTTTAAATGAAGTAGAGTAGAACACATAATAATCTAAAGATCTAATTTTATTTTTATCTGAAAATCTTAAATGTGCCACTGGAAATCATAGCAGCAATTAGCTGTCATGCTATCATTTCATATTTGAGTAATTTCCTTGTGCCTTAGATAATTCAAATGGCAGTGACAGCCAGTCATCAGAGTAGGGGGCAGAGTTCACTCTTCTCCGTGATCAGTGTCCTGCATTGTGAAAAAAGTGTTAACTGCCACTGAGATGAAATTCTCAACAGCAAGGTTATTTTTAGCTTCCTCTTGGTAAGAAATATAACTCTGAGGATATAAAGATATGGTTTTGAATGCTGTTAAGAATTATGCTGGCCTAGTAAAGTTTCATCACTGATTTCTCTTTTAAAATCCATGATTTCACTAGGCCCAGGTAGTTGGCTTGGTTTGTCGTACCAGGCATGATTGCCCTCCAGTTGAGTGGGCCCTAAGTCTAATTTGATAGCTGGTGGTTCCCAGACAGATATGAGTACCGCTATTATACCTCTAGGGCTATCTTTTCATACAGGTCACTGCTGTGGTTCATAGGTGGCGAAGATCAGCAAGACTATTGATTTCTCCACTCCCTTGGCAGCTTGGACGGCACCTCTAGCACTGTGAAAGCTAGATGGCATGAAGGAAGCTTTCAGGTGAGGTACATCTCAAATCTTCTGAATCCTGTGTCCAAGGTGTACAGTGTCTTCAGGACTCACCTTCAACATGTGAGAGGTAACTGAAGGCAACAGCAATAAGTGTGTGTGTGTGTGTGTGTGTGTGTGTGTGTGTGTGTGTGTGTGTGTGTACATACATATATATGCATACATACATGCATATATACACAATGTGTACTATATATAATTTAGGTAAATGTAAGATAATATGATTCTTTGAGGCTTTATCATCATCCTTAGTTTAATTCCTCTCTCCTCCTTCCTTTCCTTCTGTTTGTCCTCTGACCTCTCCCTCCTCACTCCCCAGCTGAAGCCCACTCTCCACACTTCCCATTTCCCTCTTCATACTCACCGATGTTCCGCTCTTTATCTGTCCCCGATGCTCTCCTTTGACTTTACTGGTTTCTGTGGTTACACCAAGTTATATACCCACATTTGATGATGTGGAGTTAGGACGCACAAATGTGGGAGAAAAGAAGCTTCTCTTTGCGGCAAATGGAGGTCATTGTGGAAAAATACAAGCTCTTATAATACAGAGATCAACGGATCATGGGGAATGCATCCCCAATTGATACATTTATAACACAACGCCCACACACAAGGCTCAGGGAACATCAAAAAAGAGGGTGTAGAAAGATTGTAAGAGCCAGAGGATCAGGAAGTCCACTGTGCAGCTGTGTCTAACACCCTGGAACAGGGTTTTAGGCAGCTGTGAACTGCTCCATGTAGGTGCTGGGGGCTGAACTCAGCACCTCTGCAGGAGCAGTATACACTCTGAACCACTGATTCATGTCTCCAGTCACATCCTTTGAATGTTTTCAGCCTTGAAATAAACCAGCTCTCCAAAAAGCCAGTATTAGTCATTTTTTTTTTTAGAGTCACACCCAGGTGACTTTAAAACTGGGGACCGTGAACTCTCTCCCCTTGCTGTTTAAAAGTGAAAGGCAACCCTATCTGGATGCCTCTAGTAGGCCAAGTTGACCTATATTGCTCTTAGGGAGATAACTATATCAAGAAATAACTCAGAATCATAACTCCAGATAACTATATCCATCATAAAACAGAAACAAGACAATATTCATCCTCTAGAATTCAACAATCCTATTTGAATCATACCTGAGCAATGCAGGTTACATAAAGCACAAGAAAGGGTCTTCAAAATAGGAATTATGAACATGTTCAAGGATCTTGAAGGAGATATGAATAAATCCCTTAATGAAGTGAGTGAAAGCACAGTTGAAGGAAATAATAAAAACAATTTAAGACATGAGAGTAGAAATGGAATCACTGAGGTAAACTTAAATAGAAATAGAAATGAAAGACAGGACGGCAAACAAAAATCTCATCAACAGATTATAAGATATGGAAGAGAAAATTTCAGGTCTTCAGAACAAGGTAGAAGAAACTGATACCCCAGTCAAATAAAAAGTTAAATTAAAAAAAATATCCAGGTGCAAAACATTCAGAAAATCTGGGGCACTATGAAAAGATCACATCTACAAATAATAGGAGAAGAAATCCAGGTCAAAAGCACAGAAGATATTTTCAACAAAATCATGGAAGAAAATTTCCCCAACCTAAAGAAGAAGGTGCCTATAAAGGTGCAGCAAGAGTACCAAACAACAAATAGACAAGACCAGAAAAGAAATCCCCACAACACAAAATCATCAAAACACTAAAAGTACACAACAAAGAACATTGAAAATTATGAGGGAAAAAGATGGAGTCACATATAAAGACAGGGCCATTAGAGTAACACCTAACTCTTCAATGGATGCTCTGAAAGCCAGAGCAGCCTGAATGGAATTTTACAAACTCTGAGAGACCACAGATGTAAGACTGAGCTACTACACCCAGCAAAACTGTCAATCACAATAACCAAAGAACAACATTGCATGATCAAAACAATTTTAAGCAAATTTTCCCTACTAATACAGTGCTACAACAAGAACTAGAAGAAAAATTCAGTTATCAAAAGTCTCCTAACTCAAATCAAAACCAGAACAAAATATAAAGTCCAGGGCCAGATGGATTCAGTGAAGAACTGCAATGAAGAATTAACAGAAAACTCCTCAAATTATTTAATAAAATGGAAACTGAAAGAACATTTCCTAATGCTTTTGACAAAGCCACTGTTACACTAATAACAAAACCACACAAAGACACCACAAGGAAAGAAAATTATAGGCCAGTATAATATCCTTTATGAACATAGATACAAAACTCTGTATAGATACATAGATACAAAACTCTGACTATCATATTTGCAAATTTAATCCAAGAACACATAAAGAATATCTACCATGATCAAGTTGGTTTCATCCCAGAGGTTCAAGAATGGTTCAATGTATGTAAGCCAAAAGATACAATTCACCACATAATCAGACTGAAATACAAAAACTACATGATCATCTCATTAGATGCAGAAAGGGCTTTTGAAAAAAAATCCAACATTGCTTCCTGACAAAAGTTCTGGAGAGACCATGGATACAAAGGATATACCTCAATACAATAAAGGAATTTTAGAGCAAACCTAAGACAATATCAACTCAAAGAGAAACTCAAATTCATTCCACTAAAATTAGGAACAAGACAAGGATATGCACTCTTTCCACACCCATCCAATATATACTTGAAATCTTAGTTAAAGCAATAAGACAACTAAAGGAGATTAGAGGGATTCATATATATATATGAAAGAAAGAAGTCAAATTATCTTTATTTGAATATAATATAATTTTATACACAAAAGACCCCAAAACTCTCTGAGGAAACTTCTACAATTGATAAACATGTCCAGCAAAGTAGCAGAATACAACATTAACACATAAAAATTCAGTAGCCTTTCTATCTACAAATGACAGACTGAAAAAGAAATCAGGCCCCCAAAATATCTTAGTATAACTCTAGTGAAGCAAATGAAAGACTTGTAAAAATAAAAAACTTTAAGACCTTGAAGAAAGAAACTGAATAAAGACACTATGAGATGGAAAGATCTTTTATGTTCATGGAATGATGGGATTAACATAGTGAAAATGGCCATCTTATTAAAAACAATCTACAGATTCAAGGCAATCCTCATGAAAATTTAAACAATTTTTCACAAAAATTGGGAAATAAATCTTCAACTTTGTATGGAAACACAAAAAACTGAGGATACCCAACACAATCTTGAATAATAAAAGAACTGCTGGAAGTATCACCATCCCAGATTACAAGTTGTATCATAGAGCTGTAGCAATATAAACAGCTTGGCATTGACATAAACAGACACATTGATCAATGGAAATGAACTGAAGAACTAGACAAAAGTCCACCCAACTACATACCCCTGATTTTTTACAAAGAAGCTAGAGATACACACTGGAGAAAAGACAGCATTTTCAACCAATGGTGCAGGTCAAGCTGGGACACTTTATGTAAAATAATGAAAATAGATTTATACATATTTATCACCTAGCATAAATCCCAACTCTAAATGGATCAAAAAACCTCAACCTAAGACCAAGACACTCTGAATCTGATAGACCAGAATGTGGAAAATAGGCTTGAACGCATTGTCACAGGAAAGGACTTTCTGAACAGCACACTGATAGCACAGCACTGAGAATGTGGAAAATAGGTTTGAACGCATTGTCACAGGAAAGGACTTTCTGAACAGCACACTGATAGCACAGCACTGAGATTAACAGTTAATAAATGGGACTTTGGGAAGCAGAAATACTTCTATACTGCAAAAGACACCATCATGAGAGCAAAGTGGCAGCTTACAGAATGGGAAAATATCTTTTCCCAATTATTCATCTGATAGATGATTATTATCTGAAATATATAAAGATCTAAAAAAACAAAAACAAAAAATAAAACAAAAGCTGGACATGAAGGAAACAAAAAAACCTTATTAAAGATAGATTACATAACTAAGTAGAGAGTTCTCAAAAGGTGAAACACAAATGGCTGAGAAATAGTTAAATAAATGTTCAACATCTTCAGCCATCCAGAAATTCATATTAAAACTACTTTGATATTTTACCTTACTCCAGTCACAATGGCCAAGATCACTAAAACAAATGACAGTTCATGCTGACTAGGGGTGGAATAAGGGGAATACTCAGCCATTACTTGTGGAAGTGCAAACTTGTACAGCCTCTACGGAAATCAATGTGGTGGTTTCTTGGGAAGCTGGAAATAGATCTATCTCAAGAGCCAGCTATACTACTCTTGGGCATATATCCAAAGAGCTCTATCTCCTACCACAGAGATACTTGTTGCTGCTCTATTTATAGTAGCCAAAAATTGGAAACAGCCTAGATGTTCATCAATGGATGAATGAATAAGGAAATGTGGTAATTTTATCCAACAAAATATTCAGCTATTAAGAAAGATGAAATTATAAAATTTGTTACTGAATGGATGGAGCTAGAAAAAATTCCTGATGAAAATAACCCAGTCCTAGAGAAGACAGATACTGTATTTTTTTCTCTTATATGTGGATGATACATCTTAAGTTTTAACAAATGTTCTACAATCTGTATACCCATAGAAGTTAGGTACATAAGCAGGGACTAGAGGAGAGTAGAAGATCTCCCAAGGAAAGGTAAATAGAATATACTCTTAGGGAGAGACAAAGGGGGACCTAGAATAGGAGGATTAAATAGAAACTGTAATGGAAGAGGAGGGTAAATGAGGAAATATGGGGAGGGACAACTAACACAATAGGCTATTTCTAAAATCATATGGAAACCTTCAGATGCCATCCTAAAATATATACATATATGAAAGGAATCTAAATAATAGTGGAGACATTGCCTCAACTAGACATCTGTGGCCACCAAGTTAAAACCGCCAGTATGAGGAAGAGATGCATCTGGGTGAGTCATGGACAAAAAGGGCTTCATGGAAACCCCCAAACATCACAGGCTACTGACAAGGCATTTGTTAACTCTCCACAACATGATAGTCAGACCGTATTGCTGAAGACAACACTTGCTTGTATCATCAAACATGCAGAAGTCAAGCTGATGCCTAACTAGAAACTTTACCCCTACTGACCAGCATTCATGTTACTGGAAGTTATTCTTTATGATACTGGAGGAGAAAAGAAATCATCAATATCATTCAGCCATAAACCCTGTGGCCTATATCAGAGACCTGCCTGCAAGGTATACTGGTGCAACCATGGTACAAGTGTTATGGAAGCAACCAATCACTTTTACATTGGATTTAAAACTCAACCCATGAGATATAACACATACATGATGCTATTAATGTGTTCAAGAAACTGAGAATATATAGATCATGGGCCTAGGGTAAAACCTAATAGTATAGTTATGATAAAGGAACATAGCAACAAAATGACTCCAGATGACACACTGATTTTACACACATACACACACACACATACAAACACACACGCACGCCTCTTTCAACCCTCATTAGAGGAGCTTCTTCTTGAAGTAGATGGTAATTAACACAGGGACAAATGGACAGTGTGCTGAATGTTAGAAACTTGGAAGCACTCATCCTTTAATGGGACTTTTTTCATCATACACATGTAAAAGGAGGTAGAAAGATTGTAAGAGCCAACGGTAACTGATGACCCCAAGGAAACAGTGTCTTCCAGACATCATAGATCTGATGCACATATGAACTCACAGTGACAGTGGTAAGACAGACAAGATCTGCACTGGTTCAAACCAGACAGGGTTCCAGAACTGAGAGGGGAATGTGGACATGGGTGTCTTGCTCCAAACCAAGAAGCTATCTATGATTGATACCTGCTAGCAAAGAGAAAATGAGTTTTCTTCGGTGGAGTCTCACTGGGTGTATCGACCTCACTTCAGGTCAGGACACGTGCCCAAGAGTATTCAGCCAATGCAAAACGAACTCAGTGGTATTTTTGTTTCATTTTGGCAGGGTGTTCTCTTTGCTTATTTGTCTTATTGATCTTTGGCTTATTTATTTAGATTTTTTTGTGTTTATGTGGAGTTTTGTGCTTCTTTTTTGTTGAAAAATAAATAGAACATAAATTTGGGTGTGTAGGGTGGTGGGGAGGATTAAAATATCTTGTACAGAAAAGAAGTTTTCAATTTAAAAACTGAAGAAGAACTTTTGCTGGAAGTTGAAGCAAAAATATTTAAGTTAATTTACCATAAATGTTAACCAGCAGACTTTCATTTTCTTTTCCAAACAGGAGCCTAATGCAAGCGCTAATGTGTTTGGGGAAGGGAGTGAGGGTGCTGTGTGTGTGTGTGTGTGTGTGTGCGTGCACGTATGTGTGCAGAGTTTAACTCCTATAAATGCTAAAAAAAAAATAAACAATTCTTCTGGATGTCTTTAGCAGTATACAGTTTGAGTGCTTGTTAGTCTGTGTTTGTAGTATTTATTTACCTACTTTGGGATTGTAATCATTTGAAAATTATGACTATTCTTTGAAGAATGACCATTTCTTTGTAGAAAATAGAATGCCTATACAAACAACCATTTGATATTCTGTCTGCCATTTCTGATGAGCTGCTGACCCCAGCTGTACTTATGGAACTGACAACTGTAACTCTTCAGCAGAAACCTCTGGATGAATTTACATATTCCTGGGGCCAGGCATGCTCTAGACACAAATCATTTGACTGGACAAAAGATCATCTTTATGAAAAAAAGTTAATGAGACTCAAACTCTATGAAAAAATTTAAAATCCATTTTGTAACTGTCCCTACTTACCAAGGGTTTTCAACATAATGATCACTTGAGTATCCTTTCAAGTACATGAGTTTGTCTTAGGAATAAATAAATCAGAAATTTATGTTGTCAGTAGTGATCAAATATGTCCCATGTTTTCTAAACAGTGTGGTTTAAGGAAAGAAATTACGGATATAGCAGTAATAAAAATGGTTGACAGCATGAAGGAGCTTGGCATGGAGAGAAATCTATAAAAGTAACTGTGTAACTGAGGAAAGCTGGGAGTGGGAGAGGTGACCTTTCTTAGGGAAGAGCACACCAATTTGTTGTCTAATGCCAAATGATTAGCCCTGAAAATATTCACATAGGTAGATTATATGGACTTAATAGGTTATATTTAGGAATCTATATGTATACAAATATACACATATGCATGCAATAACAATTACTAAAATGCAAGACCATGAATTTGAAGTAGAGTTGTGAGGGTTTTATGGGAAGGTCTGAAGGGAAGGGAGAAATTCTGTAAATAAATTCTAATTTCAAAAAATAAATTCTACACATAATCAAAGCTAGCTGTATATTTGGAAGTGTGAAAAAGAAACACACACACACACACACACACACACACACACACACACACACACACACACACATACACCAGAGATAATTCAATAATGTCAGAAGTGCAGAAGTCAGCCTGTATGTATGGCAGAGGTGTGGCAGGGCCCCCTGATTAGCATGCTTATACTCATCTTTGAAACATGGAATGCTAGATTAGCTAAACTGGACAATGCATTCACTTCATCGTTAGGAAAATGGTTAGTCCCCATCTGTTTCTGTCTTGGCTATAGGAGATTTTAGGAAAGTCATCTTATAGCACTAAATGAGAGGACTTATGAGCTAAATTTCAAAGTCTCTGATACTTTTAAAAAATTGTCTTTCTTTGGCACATCTCTACTTGTTTAATTTCAAAAATGGCTCACATTACAACTCATCTATTCTGTTTTTCTTACATTTTGTGGTTTTGATTTGTAGCACACCATATTTTAAAGTAAGAATAAAACAGTGAAGTCAAATAAGTGAGTCTGAGTTGAAATGTGATTCAGTAAGCACATTTCATTTTTTAATATGTAAAAGAAAGTACCTAAGATATTTGTGGAAAATACAGTTTGTAAATGAATGTAGCAAGATCACTATGGGGAGTATAATTTGTTTGTTAACTTTGACAGATATCAGCATTGGAATGTTGAGAAGTATGTATTTCCTTTCAGTACTGGTACGAAAGGTACACTGGAGCAGAATTACTTTTGTGAAAAATATGAATTTAATTACATAACCCCTCACAGTTCACAAGAATGAACAGTTGGGGCATGTAGACAAAGCTTCACCAATCACTGAGTGGTTCAAAAGAGATGAGGTTTGGGTCTTCTGAATTACTAATGAGTCATTCTACAGTGTCTCCCAAAACAGCCCTTAGAGTGATGGAAAGTTCTCACTTGGAGATGATTATCTACATGCCGAGAAGAATCAAATAGATAAAACTGGTGTAAACCTTTCTGGATTCTAGAGTTTCTGTGGGTGAGTAAAATCTCCTGTGACTGAGGGAGGTAAAAATCTAGCTTGCTAATACCAGCAAAAGACAGAGTGGTTCTGCTAAGCAAAGGCTAAGGACCTATTGCTTCATTACTTAGTGGTAGCAAATATTAAACCTATCCTTATCTCTTGAGAATCATATAACTCAGGAAAGTATAGTCACTGAAGTTCCCACGCTTTTATTCTAGATACTGATAAATATAAAATACAAATCCAATGAACAGAAATGCTATCATGAGCATATGGTACATATCACAGTGCCAGGGACTCCATCACATAGGATCAGAAAATTAAACAAAGGATGACCTTATAGTGAGCAATTAGTGATAGAAGATGCCCCGGAATTTTTCAGAATGCAGAATAACACGTCCTGTGGTTTGGGATGGAGATGATGAGGTCAACATTCTTGGAGAAGGCAACTCACCAGGAATATTAATGCACAAATTCAGAGAAAGGAGAAATGGAGCAGAATGAGAATGAAACAGATTGCATTGTTTGTGAGAAAGAAAGCAGGCTGGATGGAGTTCTAGGAGACAGGGGAAAGGGAATCCACACAGACACAGCATCAGGCCACGAAAGGCCACAGTCACAATGGTAAGAACAGTGCATGCCATCATGGTATAATAATTGGTAGCCACAAAACTTGTTTTCTCAATCAAATGTAGCTTAAGAAGTTGAAAGATGTAAGCTGATTATTAATACAAAACAGCTTAAGAGGTTGAAAGCAAATGCAAGATACCAATATTCAGGAAGGTAAGGGAGTTTTAGGTAGGGGTGACCAGATGGTATTTAATGAATTTATCCTTTTCCAAGGAAAATTAGCTTAGCATTATGCTTCTATTTGCTAGTCTAGATCCTTAAGCAGGTAGGAAAATGAGGTCATGGACCCAGAACAAGATTGTGAGAGCTCAGGTTCATTTTGGGTCAGATACAGTATTTTAAGCAAATACTATGCTCCTTTTGTTTCTCTTGTAATTAATTCACAGAAATAAAGGTATTTGAAGAGAAACTGGCAATAAAGTAAAATTGTGTTCTGAAGAATATGTAGCAGTTGCTGAGCTCTCCTATATCATGTTGATCTTCATCTACGGTATCATCAGGTACAAAAAATGATAACATTAAGGAAATTTAAAGATGCCCAATCATCAGAAAGCATGCTAACTGTTCAATTCAGCGTACTATATTTTATTTAATAAGGCTGTGAAGCAGATTAATAAATTTTAAGCAAAGATTAAATTAGTAACTTTGTGTTAACCACAGCTTAAAATTTAATAACAAAGGCTCTTCATGCCTCTTGGTGTAATCAAGAGGCAGGAAGATTGATTTCCCTTGAGAAAATGGTACAGGGTTGTTTATTTATTGGTTATATTTTATATTCAAAACAGTGTATCAACTATTATTACTAGTTGAATGATTCTATATAAAATAGGTAAGGTACTAAGAAATGCAAAGATTTAAGCTGGGATTTAGTAATAGAATCGTTTTCAAATAGTGTGAAGGTAAAATACCCATTGGGGAGGAGCTATCTGTCCCCTGGAGTTTCTATCATTTTTATTACAAAAGCACCTGATCAAAATGAAAGAATAACCTGCTAAATATGGAACATCACCCATTTCCATTACGTCACTGTTTCTTAGAGCTTTAAGCTTGTCAAGTATCTTGACTCACATCTGCATGGCTTTGCTTCTCTCTAACCCATAAAGCCAAAGTAAGGTTGGACCCCTGAGCTGGCCTTCCCCACCGGCCATTCTTTTACATGGCGATGAAATGGGCTTTATTTGTGATGGATATCACTGTGAATTCTGAGTGCCTCCACTCATCTTACTGTTCAGGTGTATGTAGTGGTGCCAGGAAGCAGGGAGGAGCTTAGAAAGCAGACAGAGCCATGCCATGTTTTATTAGCCTTGGAATCTTCTCTGATTACATATAATAAAGTTAATCTTTGCTGACATTTAACTTGCCTTTTTGCAGCCAAAATAATAAGATTCGTCCTACAAGCAGACAGAGAAAGCAATTGTTCAAACTGTAAAGAAAGGGAGATGCTTCTGGAAATTTAGTACCTAACTTCTTATAAATCTCTTTGGAGAATAACCACGAAGATTCATGCATTAAGTATGAATGAAATATGAGAACAACCACAGAATTACTGTCTCTAAATGTCTTCTTTAGCTTACTGCCAAAGTACACGAGACTGTATCCTGTCTTAAGTGTGAGTTTCTTGTGACATTTAAGAATTTCTCCCCACTTGGGAGGCAGAGGCAAGTGCATCTCTGTGAGTTCAAGGCCAGCCTGGTTTACAGAGTGAGTTCCAGGATAGCCAGAGCTACACAGAAAAACCCTATCTCAAAAAACAAACAATAAATAAATAAAAAAGCAATATAAAAATAAAAAGAACTTCTAATAACATAGCCTGTATGAGGTACTTCAGATAGTTCATCTAGTTGAGTCCTGGTAACAGTCCTGAAATATAACCTCTGTTATGTGTTTATGCCAAGGAGGAATCTGAGAAATGAGTGGGATCAGGTTGGTAACAAGAGGCTCCAGCTCTTTCCATTAAGCCCCTCTGCTCCCCTTATTACTAACTTGAAATTTGAACTATTTCTTTTAGAAGCAAATATCCCAAGCAGACAATCATGTGGTGCCTAAAAGTTACATATACCATGGTGTGATGTGTCCATTCAGAGGCTTCTTTTCTAGAAATGAGTTGTTGAAAACAGTGGAGGTGGGGAGGGTGGCAGGCCTAATTAGGGTAGTCCTGGTAAGAGAGACCCAGCAGGGAGGAATACCAAAGTTTGGAAAACAAAGGGTGCTTTTCAGAACTCAAACTTTGTCATCTTGCTGTTATTTGGCTCTCACTAACAGAGGTTGGAATTTGTTCTGAAATGAGCAATAGGCATAAATAAAGTCCCTTTTTTCACTGGCTTTGTAACAGCCAGTAGATGTGTGTATCCTAAAGGAGCAGAAGACGACTTGGGGTTAAATGTGATGGATAGAGTTAGAAATGGAGCTAATCAAGAAATTGCTCTGTCTCCCTTATTGAGATGCAAGGATTAGCTTGAACCAAGACTAGATTAGAAGTAATGTGCCTTAAAAAAAGGGAACAGGTTTTGCAAATCTCAAACTCATCACTGATTGCTTAATAAAGTCGGGTAATAATCAAGGCACGTAGGACACTGGAAACTTGTACATTAATCTTCTGGGAACAAAATTCATTTTCTTCTTTCCTTCAGTTAATAGTAAAGTTGGGAATGCAAAAGTCTTCCTAAACAAATTGGAATATAATTTCACCCAGTGTATCATAATCTTGGCCTTAGCTTGACCTTGTGCCCAACATAGCATCCTATCCAAGGTGAGCCTTTAACCACCTGTCACAGTGAGCTTTAGCTGTCAATCTGACATGAATGCTGAATCACTTTGGAAGAGGGAACGAGCATGTCTGTGAGGTATTTTTTTTTAAAATCGCTAGTTGATTATAGGAGTACCCTGTCCATTGTGAGTGGTGCCACCTCAGGAAGATGGTATCTGGTGGTGTAAGAAGGAGGCTGAACAAGCCAGAGTGAGCCAAGCAGTATACCTCCATGGTCTCTGCTTCTGTTTGTGCTACAGGTTCCTTGCTTTGGGTCTCCTGATAATGGACTGTAACCTGTAAGTCAAATGTTTATTTCTTCCACACGTTGCTGTTGGTCTTTATTTCATTATGGCAACAGAGAAGCAAACTGGAACAGAAACTGATGCTAGAATAGGGTCTTGCTTTGATGGACCCCATCACCTTATTGCAGGAGAGGATTGTGAAAGGGTCTGGAATTTTGGTCTGAAAAAGCTGTTGAGTATTCAGAGCTTAATGAGTTCTTGTGGGAACCTGGAAAATAGGAGTGCTAAGAGAAATGTCAACAATGGAGGTCTGGCTTATGAAGTTTCAAATGGAAGCAAAAACTCGGTGTGATATTTTGAATTAAGAGTCTGTGGTTTTTGATCAGCAGGGGCTGAAGAGCTAGATGTAATTAGTAAGAGACCAGAACAGCTGAAGAGAAACCTTGCTTTGCTGGGGCAACAGGAATGGGCAAGCTGGGGCTGAAAAAAGTAAGCTGATTATTAAGAGGTCGGTATCATTCAGGCAAAATCTTCTGAGAAGTATTTCCTCAGGGTCAGCACACACAAACTGTGGTCCAAAGAAGGCCAAGGTGGCGTGTTAAGTTGGAGGCTGAACCTGGCAATGGATAAGATTGTCTCACATGATGCTGGTTTTAGAGGAATGAAGGTATCCTGGAGAGCAGCCAACACTTGGCCTTGCATTTTAGGGTCAGAGTCTCCCTGAAGGGAGAACAGGGAAGGTCGGTGGAGGTGAAGCCTCAGCTGCTGGGCATTCCCTGGGATAGTGAAGATTTCAGGAACTTAGAGTGTCCAAAAAGGAGCAGGGGCAGATTATGGAAAGGCTGGTCTAGCCTTTCAGGCAAGTTGCAGATGCTTATCTCAGATGTCTTGGGCTGCAGATGACAAAGCTGGAGAGGTAGGGTTGCCCAAGCTATTGGATCCCAGAAGATCAAGAGTGAGTTTCTGATCCAGATGTTGAGCATTATATATGGTTAGACTTGGGTTTTTCTTTGCTTTCATTGTAACTCTGTTATAGTACCTCCTTTGTGGAATAAGAAAATAGGCAGTTTATTTTGGACTTTACTGTAGCCCACAGTTAAGGGACTTTGGATTTTTAAAGAAAACTTGGACATTTTATTATATATATATATATATTCGAGACAGGGTTTCTCTGTGTAGCTTTGCGCCTTTCCTGGAACTCACTTGGTAGTCCAGGCTGGCCTTAAACTCACAGAGATTCTCCTGACTTTGCCACCCGAGTGCTGGGATTAAAGGCATGCGCCATCACTGCCCGGCGACTTGGACATTTTAAATATCAAAAATTTTAAAGACTGTGGAACTGTTAATATTGAATTGCATTTTATATTGTGATATTAATATGAGATCTTGGGAACAAACAAGAAAAGAAAAGTCATGGTTTAACAGTGATATGTTTGTATGTCAGAGTTGACAAGGGGTGCGATGTCATAATTAGCTTTAGCTGTCAACTTGAGTCACCATGAAAGAGGGACCTCAACTCAAGAATTGCTTTACTTAGACTGGCCTGTGGGCACAACTATGAGGCATTTTCTTAATTTCTAATTGATGTAGAAAAGTCTAGAACATTGGGCATACCATTACTGGACTGGAAGGCAGCTGAGCAAGCTAGTGGAAACAAGCTCATCAGGAGCTTTCCTCCATCATCTCTGTTTCAGTTTCAGTTCCAAGTTTCTGCTTCAGTTTCTGCCTTGGCCTTATTTGATGGTGGATTGTAACCTATGAGCCAAGTAAGCCCCTTCCTCATCCAAGCTGCTTTTGGGTAGTGTTTTATCACAGCAACAGATAGTCAAATACAATACTAGTCATTATCTAAATCTGTGTCATACAATAGCAAAGTTGTGGTTTATATACTGGAAAAGAATAAAAGGCAACAGTTAAATACATTGTCTGACATTGTCTACAAACAACTGAGCACTTAACAGTTGGTGTAACTCCCCTGGATCCTGTTATGAGACAAGATCAACAGGAAAAGTATGAAATAGGAATAGATTTCTCTTTGTAGTTATAGATAGATTTTCCACAATTAATTCACAAAGAAACATATTTTCCTTTTCTCATTCTTGACCTTTTCCTCTTCTTCAATCTGATGAGGGAGGGAAATGACTGATTTTTTTGTGCATATTTATGCAGTTGGGTGGGGGTGGGGCTATTAAACTATTGCTTTGTTGAGAAAATCTTTATTGTGCATACAAGGTACTAACATTTGTAAATGGTCTATCTTCTGAAACATAAATCTCTGTAATGATTTGGATCCATGCATCTCAAGCCTAAATATATAGGGCATGGTGGCTTGAGTGAGATATCCTCCATATCTGGGGCATTTAAACACTTAGTCCTTGGTTGGTGCTGTTCAGGTAGATTAGGGGATGTAGCCTTGCTGGAGCAAGTCCATCAGTAGGATCAGGCGTTGAGGTTTCAAGTGTTACACACCATTCCCAGTTCATCCTCTCTGCTTATAACTGAAGATGTAAGTTCTCAGCTTGCAGTTTCGGCTGCCATGCCTGCCTGCTGCCTTCTACCATATTTCTCTGCCAATATGATATCTTAGCCCTCTGGAACCATAAGCCCAAATAAACTCATTCTATAAGTTGCCTCAGTCATGGTGTTTTATCACAGCAAATGAAACCCAAGACAGGGCTATAAGAATAAATCTGAAAACCTGCACTATTTGGTGAATTTGGGATTTAATATTTTAAAGTAAACCATCCAGTGATCGTAAATACAAAGGTCAATAAAGTTTTAAAAACTTTTATTGGGATGCTTAGTGTTTACTTGAATAATTCTGGATATACTCAAAAATTTTCCTTGTATAAGAATTATATCTGTAATTAAGAGGTAGTTATGAATATATACATACATAATTCTGTAGAAAAACTTGTTGGCCTCTAGACTATGTTTACTATTCCTTGGGGATTCTCCGTTTCCAGCAGAAAAAACTCTTAATATAGATGATTAACATATTTATTACTTTCACTGACTATTTCTGTTATCATCCTCTATTGGACAAAGTTCTTTTCCTTCTGTTAGTCTGTCTTGTCCAAATTCAAAGTGACAGTTTTTATTTTACCATATTATATTTTATTTTGTTGTATTTTTAGAAACATGGATGAATGAATGAATGTAAACCTAGCCATTAGGGTAAAGATTAACAACAGAACTGTCAGTTAGACCTTCTGGAGAGAGAAAATCAGTTTTTGCCAGTTGAATGGCACTGGTTATATCAACCACTCCAGGGTAGATCTTATGTTCAGGAGCAAGTTGACCAACAAATGATGGAGTCCATAGTTTTTTATCTGTGCTTTTATTTGGTTACAGTTTGATGGGTTTTTTTTTTTGTCTTTGTTTTTGTTTTCTTTTGGGGTGATATTGTATTTTGCTTTCTAGGTTTTGAAAATGCTGTTGTTGTATTGGGGTTTTTTTTTTTTTTTTTTTTTGAGAAAGAACTTAAAATTGGGTGGATAGGGAAGAGGAGAAGATCTGGACGAACTTGTGGCAGGGAAGAATATGATCAAAATAGATTTAAATTTAAAAGTTGTTTTTTTAAATAATAAAAAATAGATGTGTGTTACAAAAAAGAAAGAAAAGAAAAACAAAACCAAGTGAAATAAAAAGCAATTAAGCTTAAGGTAAATGATTGGTTTATCTGGAATGATGCATACACACTCAGAGATTCATCACCTATGACAAATGTAGCCCCAGTGTAAGAGATGCTGGTCACACAACAGGCTGCCGAGCATGGCAGTGTGGGATGTGGAGGTTTCTTTCCCTTCTGCTTAATTTTTCTGTGACATAAAATCAGCCCAAAAATCCACTTAAGATACAAATAAAATGTAAGAATAAGTGCATGTCTAAAATGCAAGGAGATTTCAAATAAACAATTTAGCACTGCATCTCAAGAAATTATAAATGCAGGGGAAAACAAAATTAGGAAAAAGAAGGAAATAATGGAAACCAGCCAAAATAAATACAGTAAAAATACAGAGTATAATAAAACAGAGTTGTTTCTTCAGAAAAATAAACAATATTGACAAATCCTTTGAGAAATAAAGCCAGAGAAGACATTACAAATGACACTACAGAACTAGAAAGGATTATTATAGATTATTATGAATAAATATTGCTAACACATTTGAGACATAGAAGAAATTGGAAAATTCTTGTGCATATTGCCTTAGCAAGATGAATTATGAGGAGACAGAACACCTGAGCAGACCAATAACAAGAAATACAATTGCATAATTAATAATAGAAAAAGCCCATACCTAAAAAAAGCCAAGGACCAGATGGCTACATTTCTATGTTCTCCCAAATACTTAAAAAAGCATTTAGGAATATATATATATACACAGACAGACATATATATGCAGGAATATATCTATATTTATGCACACACACATACACATATATATATATTTATATATATGCAAGCACTGACAGTTAGTGAAAAAAAAGATTATGAACTTGAAAGAGAACAGGGATGGGTATTTGAGAGTGTTTGGAGGGAGTAAAAGGAAGGGGAAATATAATTAATATCAAGAATAAAAATTGGAAAATAATAATATTATTTCCAAAAGCCAGGAGAAGCTTTCCCAAACACATTTCACAAGGACAGCATTACTCTAACACCCAAATTAGACAACAAAGGGAAAAAATTACAGGCCAATATCCTTAATGAACATAGACACAAAAGTCCTCACCAAAAGGCTTATAAATTGAATCCAATAGTACACTAAGAGCATTACTTACTGTGGTCAAATGGGTTTGGACCATGAGATGCAAGAAAGGCTCAATGTATATAAATAAATAGACTTGATACAGACATTAGCAGAGTAAAGGACAGAAACTTCAGGACTGTCTGAATCAGTGGCTCTCAACCTTCCCAATGCTGTGACCCTTTGTTTAATACCACCCCTCATGTTGTGGTGGTGACCCCCAACTTAAAATTATTTTCATTGCTTCTTCATAACTGTAATTTTGCCACTGTTATGAATTGTAATGTAAATACCTGATATGTGACCCCCAAAGGGGTCATGATCCGCAGATTGAGAACTATTGGTCTCAATAGATGCAGAAAAAGCATTTGATAAAGCTCAGTATCCTTTTATTATAAAATCAATGAACAAATCATGTATAGAAGTAATAAAATTCACTTATAATAAGGTAACAACATTGCAACAAATGTTGAAAAGCTGAAAGCCTTTGGCCTAAGATCTTGAACTGGAAAAGGTCACCAACTTTGAACATTTGTGTTCAACTTGTGACAGAAGGGTATCCACACGGAAAAGTACAATTGTGAGGGTAGCATGGTCTCAGAGAGTAGAAATTCCTCAAGATTACTAGAACTAGTTAATTAGAACTCAACACACTTGGGAGATATAGATGCAACAAAACCAGCAGCATTTTTTTTTTCACCATAGTAGAAAATCATATGAAAAGAAATATAGAAAGCAAATTTATTTACCACTTTACAACAAAACATCTAGGAATAAGTTTGGCCAAAGAGATGAGAGATTTCCATGATTAAAAACCACAAAACATTGATGAAAGAAACTGGAGAAAGCACATAGAAAATGGAAAGATACCCATGTTCATGGATGAGAAGCATTGACCCTGGTAAACTGCTCATACTACTTACATAGAATATATATTCAAAACAACCCTTATCATAGTAACAACACCATTCCTCAGAGAACTAGGACAGAAATCTTAACATGTGCATGGAAACAGGAAAATAAAAAATGGAACAGGAGGACGTCTACCACTAGTCACTGTGGTAGCATATTCCAGAGCTGAAAGTATCAAACATCAGGGTGCTGATATGAAGACAGATACACAGATCACAAAACACAATACAGTCAGGTATTTGCAGCCAATCAAATTTTGACAAAGGTATTAAGAATTGAACAGGAGAAAGGAGTTTTTTCAATACATGGTGGGGTTGGGGGGCACTGTATATTTGCATGCAGAAGAATGAAACCAGACTCCTACCACTCAGTTATAAAATCAACTCATTCACACATAGACTCACATGTAAGAACTGAAGCTATCAAGATATGGAGAAATGCTTTAGGATACTGAAATGGATGTAAGTCTTTTAAAGGGGACCTCAAAATTATAGGAAGCAGAAGGAAAAAAGATGATTACAATAAACTAAAAATTTACATATAGCAAAGAAACTATAATCATTATAAAATGAAACCTAAGAATGAGAGAAAGTATTAGCAAACCATATACCTAGCAAAGGGTTAGTATTCGGAATATATACAGAATGGGAAAAAACAAAACAAAACTCAGTGTCAGTGAAAACCTAATTTAGAAATGGGCAACAGGAATATATATTTCTCAAAAGAAGACTTAAAATGGCCAACAGGTTCATGAAAAGATGTTCAATACCATGATTCAACATGTAAATGCAAAGCAAAACCATTTCAAAACCATTTGAATCTCCTTGGTTCAAAACAATGAATATCAAAATGAATATCAACAATGAATATCAAAAAGATACAAGATAACAAATGCTGGCTGGCAGGTTGAGAAAAGGAAATGCTTGTGTACTGCTCATGGGAATGAAAATATGTAGACAATTTGTAGCTACAAATCAATATAGATCTACCATGTGATCCAGCAATCCACTATTAGCCATTAATCAGAAGGGAATTAAGTCAGTATGCCAAAGAGACATCCTGTTTTCACTGTAGCACTATCTCCAAGAGCCAAGAGATGGAAACAGCCCAGATGTGCATTAGCTGACAAGCTGTAAAAGAAAATAGGGTGCACACACTGTTTAGTGATATAAAACAAAGCCTGTCTTTTATAATCAAATGGATAGGACTGTGTAGTGGGTAGCCATTCCAGCTTTGACCTGGTAGTTCAAAACCCCATTGAGGCTTTGGTAACTGTCATACCTACAAGGCGGGGCCAAGAGAGGATGCTGAAGACCCAAGAGCTGGATGTGTGGGCTTTCTTGGTTCCTGGACCCTGGACACTGGAGCTAGACCGAGCAGAGTATTCCAGAGAACACCGCCGGACTGTACCACACCTTTCCTAGACTCTGTAGCCTATCCCTTCACTTGGAAGTTACCCCACAAAATAAACCTCCCTTTTAACTTCATGGAGTGGCCTTAATAGTTTCACCAATAGGACTGGAGAAGATTTTGTAAATGAAGAGAGCTGGGCACAGAGAAGTACTGTGTGATCTCACTCATATAAAGTATAAAACTATGGACATAATTGAAGGTGAGAGCAGAGTGGCCACTAGGGTCTGGGAACATTTCTACATCACAGGGTTAGGTAGGAGCAAGGAGTGCTAGTGTGCTGAAGCACACAGACACAGGGATGATTAGGATAGCTGTGTGTATTGTGTATCTTAAAGGGCTGGATAGAGAATTGTGCATGCTTTAACTTAAAGAAGGGGTATTTGGAAAGATACATAGGTTTTAACCTGATTACAGAACATGTACATGCCTTGAAAATATCATGCTGTGCCCATAAATATGTAGCCTTTTACCTTTTATGTATCAGTTAAAATAAAAATTGTAAGTAAATATAAATTAAGAAAATAAAACAGAAGATTTTGAGTATTTTCACAACATAGAAAAGGTTGATTTTTTTTAAAAGAAGATAGAAACACTTAACCCAATTAACCATTACATTATGCATGCACAAATCAAAATATCACATGGTTGGTACCACATCAATATGTATTATTTCTATGTTTTCAATGTATCAGTTAATAAGAACTTTAATTAATAAATTTTAAATAATATAATATCAATAATAATAATATAATATCAATAAATAATAAAAAATAAAGTCTTCTTGGTTTGCTCTTTGTTGCTGTGATAAACATTATGGCCCAAATCAACTTGTGAAGGGACGGGTTTATCTTAGCATACAGGGTACAGTCCGTCATTGAGAGACACCAAGGCAGGAACTTGAAGTAGTAACCAATGGAGGCACACTGCTTACTGGTTTGCTCCACAGGCTGACGCTAATTCAGCTTTCTTATACAACATAGGTCTAACTGCCCAGGGCTGGTATGCTCTACAGTGAGCTGAGCTCTCCTGCATCAATTAGTAAACAAGACAATATCCTACAGACATGCCCACAGGACAATCTGGTGAAGGAAATTCCTCAACTAAAATTCTTTCTTCCCACCCAGGTCTTTGGACAGCCAAGATCAGCCACCACACATAACCTTAACTGGACTTACTTTCTAACATAAATAATAATAGATTTTAAAAATGTACATGGAAGAATAAGGGGGCTTATTGGGGTAGGGGACCAGTTTAAAGGGACCATAACATAAGGAGGAGAGGAGAGAGAAAAGGCTTTATACAAAGTATGTAGAAGGATCCTGTGGGGAAACCCACTATTTTGAATACTTTTCAAAAATAGGCATACACATACACTGATAAAATGCCAATATAAAACAATTCAAATGGATGCTTCTATACCATTTATTGAAAAGAAGGTTCCAGAAAGTCATTCTCTTGACTTTCATGACATAAAATTATTGCCCTTAATTGGTACCAGAGGGTAGCCTTTCGATGGCAAATGATTCCTGGTGGTCAAATACCACGGCTGGCGCATACACATTTTTCCCGTATTCACTTTACACCACCGATAACGTCTCCAACCCTGTTAGTTAACTCTCGTTGTGTTGTTTGTTTAACGTATTTGCATTGCTTCTCAGCAAAACTCAAATTATCATTGATTTCTCAGATGGATTTTTTTTCTAGTGAATTAACATTGTTCTTGAATTGTTGAAAGGTTTCCACTCTGTGACACCACATAGAATCGAAGAGGAGCTCGCTCTGTAGCCTTTGCAATCCTTGGGACACATGTGGCTAAGAGAAAGACAATCACGGAAGGAATGATTTTCCCTTGAACTATGGATGCTTAAATGTGTGGTCAGCGGTCCAGACTGGAAAATACAAAACCATTTCAGTTTATGTCAAGAACACATTTAGAACTTGTTTATGCACACGACCATGGATGAACATTGGGAATAATGCTAGGTTCTGATCATAACTTCATGTTTTTAACCACATGCCTAACCTGCATCAGATGTACAGACCTCATCAGTGTTTAAAAAACTACCATAAGGTATTTTCGACAATGCATTTGGTTTAAATAAATAAACATAGGTCCTAAAACTAAAACTCAAAGCCAGACCACTTATGGTCGCTAAGTGTATAAATGCCAAAGAAAGAAAAGTTAATTTTCTTAACTTGAAAAATTTTAACCATTCTGTTTGTTATGAGATTAGTATTTCAATATTCTCCCAAGATAAGTAAATACTTCAAGTTTTTCCTTTGCTACACAAGAACTACAGGGTGGAAAAAAAAAACCTTTTTACTATAATGTTTGGCCATTTCAAATTTAACTTTAGTGTCGTTTGTGATTCTTCTCTTAGGGAAAGACGCATATGTGGCTGGTTAGTTTGTGACAAGCTGACACAAAGAAAGTCATTTGGGACGAGGAAAGTTTAATCGAATAATTGCCTTCATCAGATTGGTCTGTGAGCATGTCTTGATTGATGATTGATGTGAAGGAACCAGTCCCGTGGGGAGCGACACTCATGGGCAGGTGGTTCTGGGTTGTATAAGAAAGGAGAATGAACAAGCCATGGGTAGCAAGCAAGTCAGCAGCGCTTCTCAGTGTCCTCTGCTTGACTTCCTGCCTCGAGCTACTTCCCTGGCTTTTTAGACCATGGACTATAATCTGTAAGATGAAATAAATCCTTCCTGCCTCTGATTCCTTCTGGTCATGACGTTTCTCACAGCAACAGAGAAGCAAACTAATACATTACGTGAGCATCATCATCCCTAACAAATGGTCAGAGCATGCCTTAGCTTCACGTTAGAAGACTGCCGATCCTGGGTACCAGGATCATATACATATACATACCACGTTCATATACATGTGTGTGTGTGGAACGGGAACAGACACAGTGAAAGATGGGAATGCTGAAATGACAATTTCTGAGTCACCAACACTTGTCCCCTCTAATGTCAAAATCATTCATTTGAAAGTTCTGTATTTTAAAAGTAATGGATAAAATTACATGTAAATCCAGGCTTAAAGATTTTCTTCTATACTAATGTCTTGAAACTCAATGTGCCTTTTACTGCAGATGACCCATATTTTTGTCTATATGAATAATACACATACAATCTGTTATATATAATGAACATGATGGAGATATATATATATATATATATATATATATATATATATATATATATATATAGCAAATTTTACATATGCAAATAGCTATGCACAAGTCAGAATAGCTTAACTAGCTAATGGCATTTATTTCACAATATACATAATGTATAACACTTAAGTTATTGTTGTATTTTAAGGCTCTGTCAGTTGAAATGTTAAACAATCCGTCCAGTATTGAGCATTTTGTTGTGCTTCAAATCTAAATACCCAACTATTGATTGGAAATTTGAAGCCAAATGCCTTAAGAAATCTTAAATTAAGCATGCCCACCACTATGCACATCATCCTGTCCAACCCTCAAGGCAGTCTCTGCCCACTGATGGCCTTATCCCAGCAGTCACCCAAGCTTGAGAAATGAGTGTGCCTTAGCAATCTCTACCTCAAGTTCCAATCCATCAGTGTGTCCTGTAAATTCTGTGAAATTACTCCTGAGGCTACAGCTGCTGTTCTCGACAACACTTTGTTCCCTGTCTGCACCAAGGCCTCTGGTCTTCATTCTGTTGGAATCTTTTTGACCATTTTCTATTTATTAGAGTCCTACAAACTCAGATCATTTGTTACTTTTATGAAATCTCCCCTAACATCATTGCCTAGAATTAGTTGCTCCTGCCTTGGCATTTCCTCAAGTCCCTCTACTGAATGAATGGACAAATAGATAGTAGCTGGAATTCATTGCAACAGATGCTGTGGACATGCCTTGAGAGAGAAGGTGATATCATATTCACATCCAATTGCTTCTGGCACCTTGCCCAGCATCCTTAATGATTGATGGGGGCTTCTGTTCCTGCATGCACTGGATCATTAAGGAGCAAGAGATAGCTAAGAATCTGCATGTAAGCTCTCTTGCAATTTGGATTCATCCTATGTTCATAACTTCTGAGCTATGCAACTTTTGTCCACTACATAAACTTCTCTGAAAATCACTTTTGTCAACTTTAAAAGAGTATAAAACAGATAATGTCTGTAGTACTTCATTCATTATCTTGAAATTTTAAGAATGTCAAGTAGAATCACCAGGACACTGAGATAACTGATATCTTTGATGGATGGTAGCCACCAAGTAAGGAGATGCCTAGTGGGATAAACACACTCTGTTTGCCAGTGACATCCCATCTTTCCCCATCATCAATATGTTTGCTGAAAAGCCAACAGCATGCAAGGTGGTGATGTGTAGGTATCTAACGCTAATCATCTATATCCCCAGAATGCAAGCTGCCGTCTTTTACTTCCTTTCTATAACTGTATTTGTTCTTCTCTCTGCTCTGGACCGAACTGCGAAGTTGGAACACAAATAGGGCAGGAAGTTTTGTCTAAGGTTTATAAATTGAAAAGAGAAGACTAATAATCTTGCTAAAGTCCAAGTGGTGGCTGGGAAAAGGCATAGTTACCACTAAGTGCTGCTGGGAAAGCAGTTTTTAGAGGACCAGCCATATTTAAAAATGTGTTCAGGAATCCCCAGGCCCAGGACTGTTCCATTTTGTTTGTATGAGTGTTTCAAATTGTTTTTCACATACCATGTGTGATGACTTAATAGAGCTTCTACAAGCAAATATGTTTAGAGAACACAAGACATGTCTATCTTTCCCCTCAGAAGTCCACAGTTTGCACTAATATATTGAAAACAATGAATTCTATAGGAGACACGATGATTCTGTAATGTGAATATGTAAATATAAGCAATTCCCTCTGTGCTTAATAATGTCATGTTCTGAGTTAATACACAAAATATAGATGAAGATGACCTAAATTTACAGCAAGCCTAAAACCAACTTCAAATTAAATAGAGAGAAACTCAAAGCAATTCCACTAAAAATCAGGAAAAAACAAGTTTGTCCACTTTCTCTATATCTATTCAATATAGTACTTGAAGTTTTAGCTGGGGCAATAAGACAGCTGAAGGAAATTAAGGGGACATAAATTGGAAGGGAAGAAGTCAAAGTATTATTATTTACAGATGATATGATAGTATACATAGGCAACCCCAAAAATTCTACCAGGGAACTTCTACAACTGATAAACACCTCCAGGGGTTTGGCTGGATACAAGATTAACTAAAAAATAAAATCAGTAGCCCTCTTATATACAAATAACTAATGGACTGAGAAAGAAATCAGGGAAACAACACCCTTCACAACAGCTACAAACAATATAATATATCTTTGGGTAACCCTAACCAATCAAGTGAAAGACTTGTATAATAAAAAACTTCAAGTTTTTGAAGGAAGAAATTAAAGAGGACATCAGAGGATGGAAAGATCTCCCATGCTCAGGGATCAGTAGAATTAGCACAGTAAAAATGGCTATCCTACCAATAGCAATCTACAGATTCAACACAATCCCCATCAAAATTCCAACACAATTCTTTATAAACATTGAAAGAACAATAATCAATTTCATAAGGAAAAAACAAAAACTCAGGGTAGCTAAAGCAATCCTGAACAATAAAAGAATATCTAGAGGTATCACTATCTCTGATTTCAATCTGTACTACAGAGCTGTAACAATAAAAACTGCATGGTATTGGCATGACAGATTGATCAATGGAATGAAATCAAAGACCCAGAAGTAAATCCACACACCTATGGACTCCTAATTTTTCATAAAGAAGCCAGAAATGGGAAAAGAAAGCATCTTCAACAAATGGTGCTGGTCTGACTGGATGTCTGCATATAGAAAAATGCAAATCTATCTGTATTTATCACCCTGCAAAAAATTCAAGTCCTAGTGGATCAAAGACCTCAACATTAAACCAGACATGTTGATCCTGGTAGAAGAGAAAGTGGGGAATAGCCTTGACTACATTGGCATAGGAGACAACTTCCTGAAGAGAACACTGATAGCAGAGACACTAAGATCAACAATTAATAAATGGGCCCTCATGAAACTGAAACGCCTTTGTAAAGCAAAGAACGCTGTCAGCAGGACAAAACGGCAGTATATGGAAAAGGAAAAAATTTTCACCAACTCCATATTCAGTAGAGGGCTAATATCAAAATATATAAAGAACTTAAGGAACTAGGTATCCATAAACCAAACAATCCAATTAAAAAATGGGGCACAGAACTAAACAGAGAATTTTCAGTAGAGGAATCTCAAATGGCTGAGAAACACTTCAACATCCTTAGCCATCAGGGAAATGCAAATCAAAACTACTTTGAGATTCCATCTTACATCTGTCAGAATGGCTAAGATCAATAGTACAAATATCAGCTCATGCTGACTAGGGTGTGGAGCAAGAGGACACTCCTCCATTCCTGGTAGGAGTGCAAACTTATACATCTCCTATGGAAAGCAATATGGTGGTTCCTCAGAAAATTTGGAATAGGTCTGCCTTAAGACCCAGCTATACCACTCTTGTGTATATACCCAAAAGATACTCCATCCTATCACAAGGACACCAGCTCAACTATATTCATAGTGGCCTTATTCATAATAGCCAGAAAATGGAAACAACCTAGATGTCCCTCAACCGAAAAATGGATATAGAAAATGTGGTACATATACACAATGTAGTATTACTCAGCTGTTAGAAAAAAATGACATCATAAAATTTGCAGGCAAATGGGTGAACTAAAAGAAAAATATATCATCCTGAGCAAAGCAGCCCAGACCCAGAAATACAAACATGATATACTCACTTATAAGTGGATATGAGCTGTTAAATGAAGGATAATCACACTACAATCCACAGAGCCAAAGATGCTAAGTATATAAAGAGGGCTCAATAGAAGATACATGGATCTCCCTGGGAAGGGGAAATAGAATAGATTTTGTTGGTAGACCAGGGGTGGGAGGTGGGGGGTGGTGGGATAATAGGGATGGGAACAGGAGGGATCAAGTTAGATGGGGGAGGAGGAGACAGAGGGAGAGAGTACAGGGAGAGACAACTGGAATGGAGGGTCATTTAGGGGGTGATGTGATAACCTACTGTAGTGGAAAGTTCCTGGGTGACCCTAGTATGGGCTCCAAGTAATGGAGGATATGGAGGCTGAATTGTTCATCCTTGGTAACCTGACAAGGCTCCAGTTGGTGGGACCTGCTCACCAACTCAGCAAAAAAAAAAAAAAAAAAATCACTGCTCCACACCTGTTCTGCCTGCAAGATGTGCTGGGTCAATGGTGGCTCAGAGCTGTGGGAGTGACCAACCAACTAGTCTAACTTGACGCCCATGCTACAAGAGGAAGACCATGCCCAACACTGCCTAGATGGCCAGGATCTGGAAGCTGGATGGCTCAGAGACCTAGGGTACAACCAAACATGACTGACAAAAAAAAAAGGTCAAAAAAAGTAAATGAAATGATTCCTACTGATATTTTGCTATACTCATAGATCAGTGCCTAGCCCAATTGTCATCAGAGAGGATTCCTCTCACAGTTGATGGGAGTAGATGCTGAGATCCACAGCCAAATATTAGGTGAAGCTCAGGAACCCAGCAGAACAGGGGGAGGAAGGATTGTAGGAACCAGAGGAATTGAGGACACCAGAAGAACATAGCCCACAGAATCTACTAAGCAGGGCTCATAAGAGGCTCACAAAGACCAAAGCAACAACCATGGAAGCCTACATGGGTCTGCGCTAAGTCCTCTGCATGCACGCTGTGGTTATTTAGCTTGGGGTGTCTGGAGGACTCCTAACAGTGGGAGAAGTGTTATCTCTGACTCTGTTGCTTGCCCTTGGGGTCCTCTAAGTGTTGCCTCATCCAGCCTTGATATGAGAGGTTGTGCTTCAGCTTATTGCTTCTTTCTGTGACAAGTTTGGTTGATATCACTGGGAGGGCTGTACTTTTCTGAAGGGAAACAGAGGAGCAGTGATCTGGGGGAGAAGGGAAGGGCGGGCTGGGAGGGATGGAGGGAGGAGAGGCTGCTATCTGGATATATTGCATGAGAGAATAATAAAGAATAAGAAAGAGAAAAAGAAAGATTGGCCTAAATAATAACTAATGCCATTAGCAGCCAGCAAATGAATGAACTAATGGCTAAGCTCTCACAGAATACTGTTTCCGGGATAAGGTACCAGACCATAACGGTTTGCAGGTATTGTGCCTGAGGCACTTGAATGCAAGAAAGGTCTAGAAGGTTCTGCTCCTTTTTTTTTATGTGATGCCTGAAACTTCATGTATCACAGGTGGGAAGTACGGCAAAAACATAGCATTCAGACCACATCAAGGCTACTGTCTGTTTTTTTTTTTTTTTTTTTTTTTTTTTGGTTTTTCGAGACAGGGTTTCTCTGTGTAGCTTTGCGCTACTGTCTGTTTTGTAATAAAGCTTTATTATAACAGAATCATGACCATTAATTACTACACGGTCATGATAATGAATGTATGGAAACATAAAATATTTCCTCTCTGCTCCTTTGTTGAAGCATGCTGATTTTAAGGATTTTTTTTTTTATTTAAAAATCAGATGACAGTTTTCAATGAGTAATCTTAGAGAAGATGTTAGCCATAATGATTCAGTCTGGAAAATGTCTAACTAATAACCTTCTCTAATGCCAGGATGGAGCCTTGAGACTGTCATAGATACAAAAGTAAAACACTGAAAGGTGACATTTCCCTGTGACCTTTGAAAGTCATAGCAGGGAGTAACCCTCGGTGTCCTGATGGTGACTCAAAGTTGCATACACATGTCTATTTGTCCTCCTATACTTAAGACGGCTGGTGACTTATGAGACAGTGACTGTTTAATTATAGAAGCAATTGGATCTGGGGAGGTTCGCTCTTTCCTAGGTGACACCTTCAAGCCTGTTTCAAGGGACAATGTGTGTCTTCACATGTGACAGAAGGGGCAGAAAGATGAACTTCCCACTTCTATCCCTTTGTGAGGTCCTATTCGTGAGCATCCTACTCCCATAGTTCACCCACTTTCCGAAGTACCCCACTTCCTAAAACTGTTGTGCTGGTATAAAGATCCAGCATAAATTTTGGCGAAGTCACAAATATTCAAAACCCAGCGTGTGACGGATGTAATTATTTTAAAATTCTGGCTTGATGTTAGAAGTATTTATAAAGTTTTCCTTAAAACCATTCATAGACTTTCTTTGGCCCTTCCCATGGTTAAACTTTTAATCTGGTTAATTTTTAATGTACTTAAATTTAGCCTCTTCGGAACGCTAATGAAAAATCTCTATTTGAATTATAATTAATTGGGAGGTTCTTGAAACATGCAATTTAGCTTAATCAAAAGTGAAAATTCTCATCTTTTCTCAATAAAGACAGAACTTCAACATAATTGCTCAAACTGCAGAACACTCTACATGTAAATTTAATAAAATAATCTAATACGTTCAGCTCATTTTTAAAATTGAATTGCAGAATTTGATGAGAACTACATGGGTACCTTGATAAATGTCTTAGGTTAAATTACAAAGTGGCACAATATACTGTGAATCAAATAAGTTCTCCACAACTTCATAACACGAAACCTTTAGAAAACCAAGAAAAACTAACAACAGGAGTAAATGTGAAGAAACAAATTCATGGCTGAGATGAATGAAATAGAAAACACACACACACACACACACACACACACACACACACACACACACACACACACACCAGAATTAGTTCTTTGAAAAAAATCAATAATATTGTTAGAACTTTAGCCAACTTAAGAAAAGAGAAATATATATGATCCAAATGAATAGAATTAGAGATGAAATGGGAGAGATTAGAACATTGAGGACATTTAGATATTCATAATGTTGTACTTCAGAAATTTATGTTTCACTAAACTGGAAAAAAAAGAAATGGGTGAATTTCCATATATATATATATATATATATATATATATATATATATCCTTCCAAATTTTAATAAAGATGAGTTAAATAATTTAAGTAGACTAATGCACCCTAGAATGCTAGCAGTAATTAAAAATATTCCAACTAACAAAAAGCCCGGGGCCAGGTAGATTCAGTACAGAATTCTACCAGAACTTCAAAGAACTTAAGCCAATACTCCTCAAACTATTCCATGAAATAGAAACAAGAGGAACATTCGGAACTCTTTTTTTTTTTTTAATTTATTTTAATTTATTTTGCAATACAATTCAGTTCTACATATCAGTCACGGATTCCCTTGTTCTCCCCCCTCCCGTCCCCCTCACCTTCCCCCCAACGCCCCCCCCCCCCATTCCCATCTCCTCCAGGGCAAAGCCTTCCCCACAGACTGAGGTCAACCTGGTAGACTCAGTCCAGGTAGGTCTAGTACCCTCCTCCCAGGCCAAGCCAAACAATCCTGCATAGGCCCCAGGTTTCAAACAGCCAACTCATGCAATGAGCACAAGATCTGGTCCCACTGCCTGGATGCCTCCCAAACAGATCAAGCCAATCAACTGTCTCACCCATTCGGAGGGCCTGATCCAGTGTGGACCCCTCAGCCATTGGTTCATAGTTCATGTGTTTCCATTCATTTGGCTATTTGTCCCTGTGCTTTATCCAACCTTGGTCTCAACAATTCTCGCTCATATAAACCCTCCTCATTCTCGTTGATTGGACTCCCAGAGATCCACCCAGGGCCTAGTCATGGATCTCTGCATCCAGATCCCTCAGTAGTTGGATGAGGTTTCTAGCACAACAATTAGGGTGTTTGGCCATCCCATCACCAGAGTAGGTCAGTTCGGGCTGTCTCTCGACCATTGCCGGCAGTCTGTTGTGTGGGTATCTTTGTGGATTTCTGTGGGCCTCTCTAGCACTTTGCTTCTTCCTGTTCTCATGTGGTCTTCATTTACCATGGTCTCCTATTCCTTGTTCTCCCTCTCTGTTGTTGATCCAGCTGGGAACTCCCGCTCCCCCAAGCTCTCTTTCCCTCGACCCTCGCCTTTCATTACCCCCACTCATGTCCAGGCTGTTCATGTAGATCTCATTCCATTTCTCTGTCATTGGGCGATCCCTGTGTCTTTCTTGGGGTCCTGTTTTCCGGGTAGCCTCCCTGGTGATGTGAGTAGCAGAAAATTCATCCTTGTTTCATGTCTAGTATCGGAACTCTTTTTATGAGGTCAGCATTACCCTCATTCCAAAAACAGGTAAAGATTCAACAAAAACCCATAAAATTATAGACTAATGTTTCTTATGACTATAGATGTGAAAACTATTTTCATGTTATGTTTCTTTGTTGTTGAGAATTGTACACATGTATACAGTAAAACATCATCTCACCCACCCCACAAATTCCCATCTCTAAAACCACCCAAACCCTCCCAATTTCATCCATATTTTTTTTTTTTTTTTGGTTCTGTTAACTCACTGAGCCCAATTTGTACTGCTCATGTGTGTATGCCTGTGATTATACCCACAGGAGCTTGAGAAGCTGACCAGTGGCCACAATTCAACAAAGAATGATTCTCCTCCTCCAGCCCCCATCACCCACCAATGATGCTCAGTAAGGGATAACAAGGGATTCCCTGTGTGTGGGCAGGACACCTGGGAGTGAAGTGCAGTAGCACTTCCTCTTCTCACCCTGCTCCTCCTTTGAAGGAACTTCTGTATTCACTCTTTTGCTTTGAAGACATTTATTTTTTAGATGTGGTTTGTAGACTCCTAGGAGTGACTCAGTTTCTGCAGGTCCAAATACTATTACTATTTGTTTGTTTGTAAACCCACAGCATTAATAACCATGATGCAATAAGAGCAGGAATGGGTTGTTTATATAAAATAAATTCATGTTAATTATTTTTAAAAGCCCTTAATGACAAACTTGAGGTGCCTAAAATTAATTTTAAAAATACCAGTAAGCTTCATAGGCAGTCATTGTAACTTTCGCCACTGAAGACTCAATTATGTATCTTTTTGGTATCTATATGGCTGACTTTGAAATGAACACAGAACAATTGTAGAGCATGCTGAAGTGCCATGACTTTCCTGAGAAAAGGCACAGCACAATGGGCTGGGGGGGGGGGAATTGGCTTCCCTGATTCTGGAACAGCACTTTCATGCGAGAGCATGCTTGCAGATACACTAGGGCTATCTCTTCTTGCATCTTTTGCAGATGATTTCCCAGATAGTGCATGAAGGGAACAGGTACTGGTGCTCACTTACGATGACAACATTCAAGTGAAAATTAGACGTTGGCAAAACTTTCTTCTACTGCCACCAGCCTGGGAGCCTCCCAGAGCTTAGATTTTTCTGAGTTCATTGATGGTATTAAAGAACTTGGCTGTTAAATTACATGTGTTAGATACATTAGCCTTTAATTTAATGTGTGTCAATTGTCAAATATTTCCTAAAAGACTAACCCAAATATTGAAAAAACAATGCATGGATTACAGACTTACCTAAAGTACCTGATAGTCTAGCAGATTTTAAGGTTCTGAAGAATGAAATGTGACTTCACATTCAACATTGCCATTGACCATGGGGGAAACTATCGTTTGCCAAGTCTTGATCTAACATCAGACTTAGTAATGGTACCTCGAATGGCTATGGAACATTTCTCTAATTTTCTACCCATAGAAAGTTAGAGAAGTGTTTTCATATATAGAGAGAAATTCTATATATAGAGAGAAATTCTTCAATTACTTCATCAAACCAACCTATCCTAAAATAATGCATATACAAGGATATACAAAAATTTAGCTATCATCAATAGTTAAAGAAATGTGCTAAAATGTAAAAACATGTCAGATAACAAAAACTACATCTGTTTGTGAACATATTTTTGTTTTGTTTTTCGTAGAAATTGCATTGATACAGTTTAGCATGCAGTACGGCAATTTTAATTACTTAAGGTGAACTAACAATGTATTTTTCAATTCCTCTCTTTAAATTTTGGCTATAGCAAACATGGAGAGATGCAGGCCATAGAAACAAAAGTTCTTTTGGATGGATTTCGCATTGAAATATAAAGGATCCTGAAACTAGAAAGCTTGAGAATCACTGTTTTTAAAGGTTTTAACATGTGTCTGTGAGTGTGGGAGGAGGGGGTGGTTTGCCAATGGGGAGTCTCAGGCTCCCTGGAGCTGAAGTTACAGGTAGTGATAAGCTGCCATACATGGATATTGGGAACTGAACTTCAGTCCTCTGCAGGAGCAGCAAGTTATCTTAACTGCTGACCCCTGTCTCCAGTTCAGAGAACCAGTGTTGTAAGCGTCCTTTCCTAAATGGCTTTTAGCTGAAAAATTTTCTAATTTTTATCCTATTTCAACTGGAATAATTTAATAAGTGTTCTACACATTTCATACTCTGGAGTAAAGATGAGCAATTAGCATGCATGAACAGACACTGAGTGCCATAAACACAACACTACAAAGGAAGGAGCGTAGAAGGAGGCTGATCCACCCGCAGCTTTGAACTCAAGCACCTGTGGATTCCAGCATGTGACCTGAGTCAGTAAAAACAAAAAAAAGCCTCCATTAAGAACCAAGCCCTCTCCTCTTCCGTTACCCCTCCACATTGCTTTCCTATCTTTTGTGTTAGAGTGTTTAACAAAAACTTAAATTTCAAAATCAATTGTTTCATTTGAAGGATGCCATAGAGAACAGTAGCACAAGCTACTGATGGTGCTCCCAGTTAGCTCTTGTGTGGACAGGTACCCATTGTGGACCTCTTCCCCTGCACTTCTCTATCAAGGGAAAGTGGCTTCCTGACTCCCAGAGTTCACTTCTCTGAACCCTGAACCAAAGAAGTATCTGACAAATAGGTCTGGGCTGCTATTCCAGCTTGTGTGAACCTAGATCTGCCTACCTGGGGGCAGGAACTACTCCCTCTCATATGAGTCCAGCTAGGGCTGAGGAGTAAGCATGTCTGATGTTTGCTGCAGATAAAGCTTGCACAAGTAGGCAAGGGTGTCTAGGACAGTGTGGTGGCTGAAAAGCAGAGTGTGAGTCTCAGACTGCAGACTGGCTCACATGGTACCACATTCTGCCCCAGAATTTTGTCACTCCCAAATTTGAATTTAGCTCTGGGGGTTGTGACAAAAATGTGTCTGTCAAAGCAGAAAGAAAATCATGCATTTTATATGGCTTCTTTTAGCTTGGTTTATAATTATAAAAAAAAAAAAAACATAAAATGTCGCCTTCTATTTGAATTATCTCCCCATGTCACATACAATAAAGATCAGCCTGGCTGAAGTCCAGTCTAAGAGATCCCTCACACTGACATGAAGACAGGCAATTATTGTGTATGAGCAGCTACTAAGAACCATTAAACATAGCTTTTCAATATGACCAGGAGGACAATGACTAAACCAAGCACCTGGAACCTGAACACTTGCAGATTCTGAGCATGGGATATAAATGAATAAAATAATCTTAATTAAGAACACACCATAGTGGGGTTAGAGAAGAGACTGAGCCTTAAAGAATGACTACTGTGCAATCATGAGGACTGGAACTCAGATCCCAGCACCGCTTGGCAAGCCGGGCATCCTGAAAAATGCCTGTTAACTCCAGTTCCAGAATGGAAAACCTTCCTCTGCTATCACAAGCCTCTGGCACACAGCATGTGCTCATACACTCATATAGTCACACCATACACACACACACACACACACACACACACACACACACACACACACACACACACACGGGGTGGGGAGGTTAGGGCTGAGACAAAAAACAAACAAGCCTTAGGGGACTTGGGAGTGGTGAGAATAAAGAAAGATGGCTGCCGCACTGTTACATTCTTTTTAAAGAGAACAGGCATTCTCAGACTCAATTCAAGTTTACCAGACATACTGACATTTAAAGGAATTGGGAATTCAAATTTTATTGCAACAATTCCTAATCTAAAAAAAAACTTGATAACAAAGTTAAAAATTAATATCAAAACAGCAAACACGGTTGACTCTGTAGGCAGCCTAGTTCTGTCCTTGGGATTGTAACATCCGGTAATGCAGAAAGTTTGTAATAACGGGTCTACCAAGACCTTCTCTAGGCTCCATCAGTGGCATTGTGATAATGAGAACAGCTTCAGTTATACCAGCTATGGATTACAACGTGTCAGGCATCACGACCGAGCTACTGAAGGCTTCTTCTTAGCACCACTCAGAGTTGCAAACATGTCACACCCGTAGGGAAGTTTTGACCCGGAACCATCAGTTTTCACTTGAGGCAGTACCCTTTCCAATCATTCTTTTCAAGAAATCTGTTCGTGTTTTCCTCATCAACTTGACTGCAGTTAAGTGGGAAGTATGTGGCATATATTAGAACAATTTACCTGGTCTGCAGAGGGATTAAACCTTGGCACAACCTGTAATTAAGTGAGTTAATCTGCTTCTCATATCGATTCCAGATTTGTAATGCAATCATAGGTTCTAGGCAAGTGAAACGTGAACTCTTTTGAGAGATGTGGGTATTAGGCATTAAAATAAAAAAAAACTCTTGTTCCTGTGCCACTTAAATGACATCTCTTGGTTATAACTCCTTTTATGGCCTTTCCATAACTCCTTCAAATGTTCTTCTGGATGGGCTATAAAGTAGTTAATCAGAATAAATTAAAATTTGTTCTTAGTACTAAAATGTAAATTAATTGTATGTTTTCTTCCAAATCTAGTCATTTGAAACATCTGGTATATATATTTTAGTGCTCTGTTCACTCTAATGGTGATAAGTTTTCCAGGTTGTTAAAACCGCTTCTTGCTTCTGCACAATAGTCATTCAAAAGATACAGCCAATATCTCAGCACCAGAGCATCTCTTGCAAACTCATTAGAACAACAATGGGTCCACTTTGGTTCATCTTAAAATAAAATGAGCCGAGAATTGCCCTCTGCCCACTGCCATCCAGACAGTGAAGCCATGAGCCTCACTGTGAAGGAGGAGTGAAGTTTCTAAGAACCAAGGGCATTACGTACAGAAAATTAATCTTTCCATGCCAACTTTTATACTTTTGCACATCAATTTCCCTCAGCTGTGACAGCTTCTTTTGTAACATCTGCTTGAGAGAAGGAAGGATGCTTAGTGACTGTACTTAGGCATAGCAACACCTTTTTGATGATTAGAGCCAACTGACTTATGGGAAATTCATGACTGAGAAATGATATAAATTATATATAGATTGAAAATGCTCAGAACTTGCTTTTAATTAAGTAATAAGCCAGAACAGATTTTAATATTTCTGAATAATGTGCTGTTCCGAAGGACAAGCAATAATTCATGTGAAGAGACTCATCTATTGAGTTCAAGATGGTCATATTTCATTCCTACCTCACCAAGCCTCAGTTCTGCTCTCTCTATTTGGAGTTACATGGTTACCTCAACCACTTCCCATAGGATTTGCTCAACATTTTACTCCATCACCTTTCTTATTTGGTTTCCTAGACATGGGGCCCCTAGACTGCAATGCCTATAATTAATGGAGCCTTATCTTTCTAAAGCTAAAGAATCTAGAAAGACCTAAGGAAGTATAAACTCAACCAGTGCTCCAGTTCGCATGGCTTCGCTCCTTGAACTTATCCAACCTGTTATGCCTTTCAGCCTGCTTACACATTGCCTCAGTCAGCTAGGGGAGAACCAGTTATTAGGTGGAAAAGTATACAGTTGCCAAGCCAGTGAACAACAACAACAAAAAAGATTCAGTAGTTTGTCTTTCCTTTTCTTTTCTTCTTCTTTTTTTTTTAACCAAAAAGAGAGGAATAAGCCATACCAAGCCACACAAATACATCATAGTGGATGAAACATTCTCTTTCTTCCTTTCTACCCCAGGACTTGATTCTGCCTTTCTACCATTTAGGTCTGGCTGCTATACATAGACCAATGCAACCACCATAGGAAGCCTCAAGGGCAGTAAACATAAGCTGAAATGGAATATGGACCTAAAGCATCTAAATACATATGTGAATTTGATTTTCCAAGAATATGTATTTCACTCACAGTAAAAAAACCAAAAAAGTAATTATTTCACTGTGTCAGAGGATTTGACCTCACCAAAAAAAAAAAAAAAAAAAAAAAATCTGTGTGTTTCCAATACTTTTTCTTCCTTGTTCTTTATATCATTAAGAGGAAACATGCACTTTATTTTTTACATTTATTATTTTAATTAATTAAGTTTTTAAAGGAACAGATTCCGGTGAGATTTTCACGTTCTCATTGATTTCCCTACCCCTTTTAATTTCTGTGTTCCCCTTGAACAACTGTCTCCCCTTCCCCAGCATTTCTGCTTTGTTCTGCCCCTCCCAACCTTTAGAGCCTCTCCCCGCTCACTTTTACTGGCCCTTTTCTACTCTCCTGGAATTTACCCATATTTATCCTTACCTGGCTATGTAGATTAACAGCTAGAGTCTAAGATCAACATATGGGAGAGAATACACATGTTATCCCTCTGAGCTTCGTTTGTTCCCTTAATACGCCGTTTTCCATGCTCCCGGATTAGAAGATTTACTATTGTTGAAAAATGGTTGTATGGCCAAAAGCAACGCACAGATTCTATGTAATCTCCATCAAAATTCCAGCCGCATTCTTTATAGAACCGGAGAAAGCAATTATAAGCAGAAAGAACCCAGCCAGAGGCATCACATTACCTGAGTTCAAATTGTACTTCAGAGCCATAGTGACAAATGCATGTGGTTTTGACACAAAAGTTAACATATAGATCAATGAAGCATAGTAGACGGCCCAGAGACAAACCTGCAAAGCTGCAGACATCTAAGTTTTGACAAAGGTTTCAAAAACATACAGTAAAGCTCACTGATGTGCTTGTGAGTGCTCAGCCCTTAGCAGATTAATGCAGCAATAGAAGACAACTCACCCACGTTCAGCAGCCTCAGGATTGGAGGGTGAGTATGGGAAGATGTATGTAAAATGAAATGTTTCAAATATCCACTGAGAGTGCCCATGCTAAATCAAGCCTTAAGTGCCCAAAGTCTTGTCTGTGTTTCCTAACCTTCCACCCATACCTAGTCCCATGGTCTCAATGCCCAAACCCAGGAGCTTTTTAACTTTGCAAAACAATTGTGTGTGGAGAGCTAAGTATATAAAGGTACTTCAGTGAACAATTTTCACTGGGATTGCTTCTTCATTGAGGGCAGGAAAACAGGAGAGGAAGTGTGGTGCCTGATTATATTGCTTATCTGGTTACTTGTTTATCACAGCAGTGAGGCATTGGCAGGCTATTTACACTAAATACATTGCAAAATACGTCAGGGCATTTTCCTCACAACTCCAAAAAAGTGTCACCCAAGAGCCCCGGGCAAGGAAACATGCTACCAGAGGAAACTGTTAGCTATTTTTCTAAGCACTGATATTTTAATAAAAAAAAATACTTAATTTTCCATCTCAATATGTCCAAAATGTTAATTTAGTAAATTACATTCATAGATTAGGCATCCCAAAGAGAGGAAAACCAAGAGTGTATGGTGGACTTCCGGGTTGGCTCTCAATGTGCTTTCTGCTCCTGTGGCTAGTCACTGAACCACTGAAACAATGTGTCAATAATGGCACAAACACACAGCAAGTTTCCTTCCAAACCTTTTCATTACTGGAATTCTCCTTTTGAAAACTACTAGCACCCATCAGAAAGTTACTACTACCAAAAGTTCTCATTCACATTACTGTAGTCTGTTATCTTAAACATCCCCCAAAACTCCTGTGGTCCCTATCCTGGCACTGCTGGGAAGTGCCATACCCTTAAAGAGATGGGGCTTAGTGGGACACAGGGTGAAGGGAATTAGCTTGTGCCCTTGAAAGGGTTTGTAGGGTGCCGTCCCTTCCATTTCTGTTTTATTTCCCACCTATGATGTGTGTGCTCTTGCTCTACCTCTTCTTGGCATCACATAATCTCCTCCCTCCAAACCCGCCCCCCTCCCCCCACATCAGAAAACAACAGACACTACCAGCCATAGACAGGGTCCTTCCAAACTGTAGCCACAGCAAGCATTTTCTCTTTGGAAGATGATTCGGGTTGGAGCTGAGTGAGAGTGCACATGACACACCTCCATCATCATTTTGCTTCACCTCCACAATACTTCCACCTGGCTGTTTCTAACATCCCTAATTACACAGCCTGAGCCTGTACATGCAATATTTGTAAAAGCTGCAAAGGAGAATGTGCTGACCACTATTTCAGTGATTTTTTTCCCCTAACATTAGTATTTCAATAAAAAAAGTCACTTAATTTTCCATCTCCATTTTGCAGCCAACACCATGAGGTCATTAGATAAGGCATATTTACCTTTCTATACATATGGAGTGGTATATAACTAGCCAGGTATGCTCCTTTCCTAGCTGGGGATCAGAGAGCTGTTAGGAAACAGCATTCAGGTCAGTAAAACACTTCGCCCAATGATTCTTGTTTGTGGTACAGGCCACTCAGTGTTGGTGGCTCAAGCAGAATCAAGGTCAGACTGAAGTACTGAAGGGTGAAGTCAGGACGCTCCTTGCTTGTTTGCCTGTGAGAGACTGTGGGTGTGGTGTTTCATTTGGTGTTCAATGAGCATCCGAGTTCATTTAGATAGAAGGGATGTTCAAGAAGGGAAGGGCAACTGACTGGAAGTCAGGACCCCTATTCCAGTTGGTAATTAGATGTCAAGCAGCTTCTGTGAGCCCTGGATACCTCATTTACAAGATGATGGGTTTGCCTTAGACAGTGGTTCTTAGCCTTGGCGGCACATTAGATTCACTGGAGATTAAACCAATATCGACAGTTGGATCCTATCACCAGAAATTCTGATTTAATTGGTCTGGGGGACGGGGTGGGATGCACACTCAAGAAAATCTCATATGAAGCCCTGATGGAGAGGCCAGCAGTTGATGTTTTGAGGTATCTTGACCACTTGAGCTGTTTATTCTTCCTAGCCAGTCCTCCTGGGGGGTTCGTTTTATCCAGATAATTTCTTTTTCACATAGGAGGAACACTGAGTGTCTCACAAGCAATCCCACCTCACACTTTCACCTATTTATAAGTGAACAAAGCCATATTTGGTAGCAAAGATAGAAAACACACACACACACACACACACACACACACACATATATATATATATATATATATATATATATATATATATATATATATATATATGTTAAAGCCCATGAATGAAAGGAAGGGTATGTGACAGGTAGTTCCAAGGACTTTGAATGTCCTTTCTGTCCCAAGAACTGGGTATAATTTGGTCTCTGCATCCAGATTTATTCCTCTCTCTTTCCCAGATCTAGTACTCACCAAGGACAAAGACTCAGCATTAGGATGAGTGCATGCAATTAAGCAGCCAATGGCCATGACACTACTGTACTCCAAGTCAGCCACAGTGAAGCCTACTCTTGGTGGAAAAGAGGCACACGTGTACTTTGACACAGCACAGACAAGTCATTATCCCCAATTAAGAAATGAGCTGAGTCCCTTCAGTGTTTCTGTTTTTGTCACATAGTGATAATCTGACCAGCAAGCTTTCACTGTGCTCTGGTCAACATTCCAACAGTCAGCAGCTGCATTCCTGTGCTCAAGGGCTTTGTCCTGGCCAGAGGAAGGCTTCTTACTTTCAGCCTGGAGTGTACTGACTTGACTTTCTCTCAAATAGGTAATCATGGAATTTGCAAGCTCACAGGCCCATCAGGTGTGGTGAGTCCGAGATGTGTGCCGTTAAGCCTCCACAAGGTGCTGGCAGAGTTGTTGGCACCATGGAACCTGGCTCAATAACAGACCTTATTGGCTTCTTCCCTCTGCCAATACTTGTGTTCATTTCCTTAATGGTGTTCCCTAAGCATTTGAGAAATAAAATTCTTGTTCTGGAATGTTGTCTCTGGCATTGCTTCTGGGAGAATCTGGCCTCAGAGAACCCGACTGCTGGCTTTAACTAATGGTGGTGGTGGTGGTTGTGGTGTTTGTTGTAGTGGTGGTGGTTGTAGTGGTTGCAGTGGTGGTAGTGGAGGTGGTGGTGGTGGTGGTGGTTGCAGTGGTTGTAGTGGTGGTGGTGGTGGTAGTGGAGGTGGTGGTGGTGGTGGTGGTTGCAGTGGTTGTAGTGGTGGTGGTGGCAGCAGCAATGGTGATGATGACATAACATGGAAGGAAAAGAAACAACAAGAAAAAAGTTCATGGAAAAAGAGACAGGAGATGGGTGGGTTGAAGCTGCATAAAATAGATGGACAAAGAGGGAACAGGAATAAGTTGAATTCCATTTCCATTTCTAAATATAACAGCATATATATTTTACATACATACAAATTTATATATATATACATATATATATACATATATATATATGTATATATATATTAAAAATGAGCTAACTGTAAGTCCAGGAGAGTTGCTATGTTCTTCCACTGAAAGCAGAGAAAATGACAGCAACTTCACTCTGTGTCAGGGTTTCTGCACTAATTCATGCCATATTGCCCCCTCCTCTCCTGGTCTCCAGTTTGTATACGATGTATCTGTGAGGCAGGTCAATCCACAGTTTCCTAATGGTACTGCTCAAATTAATTCGCCTTCATTCTATGAATGACAAGATTGTTCTGCTTCAGAGTAGAAGATGGGCTTTGGATATGTGTGCTGCTTGGAGAAATCCTTTGGAAGCATACATTATAATGAGCTTTGTACCTGTTTTCAGCATTACTCATAAGCACCATGTCTCTTCCTTGTCAACTGAGCAAAAGAAATTTCTCTTGTGATAATAAGACAACAACTCTATTCTGTCTTAAACAATCTATATTTAAATGACAGTGGAGCAGAATTTTAATGCAAATGTAATAAATTTGATGGGTCTTTCCTAGAGAAAGGGCAATAGAAGAGACCCAAACACCTAATGTCATTAAGCAGTGTCTGGTTGTGGAAAAGTCAACGGAAAGAGAATCCCTCTAAGAAGATACTGCATTTGAATCAGCCAGTTGATTTATCTGATCAGCCTGAGAATGAATCTCACACCTCCTGAGAAAGCCCAGCTGAGGGCTGACAGGCAGCTGGAAGACAGCAGTCTACCATCCAGAAACTCCTCCAGCATGACAGCCTTGCTATCTGAGCATGCCACTTCATGCTGGTAAACAGAGTTGGGGTCAGATCACAGAAGTCTGAGAAAACATATCATACAGTCCACACTTCATATAAAGGTAATAAAAACCACTGAGATATATTTAAATTTTGTCAGATTTGTGTAGCTGGAGTATTTTGGCCCTGCCTGGCCCATGGTCAGGACAAATCTCCCTCATTAGGCAGTCCCGCAGCTGCTCACACCCAGCCGAGTAAACACATAGAGACTTACATTGCTTACAAACTGTATGGCCGCAGCAGGCTTCTTGTTATCTAGTTCTTATATCTTAAACTAACTCATTTTTATTAATCTATAATAAGTTACCACGTGGCTTGTGGCTTACCAGTACCTTACATCTTGCTTTTCATGGCAGAGGCTGGTAGCGTCTCTCTGCCTCAGCCTTCCTGTTCCCAGAATTCCCTTCTCTGCTTGTCTCGCCTATACTTCCTGCCTGGTTACTAGCCAATCAGCATTTTATCTACACAGAGCGATATCCACAATAGATTGGTGGTGCAGAAAGTTAATGAAGCTGCTTTGTCCATAACAGAATGCAGGACAGAGAAGGAGATTAGAGAAAGAGGGAAGGGGACAGTTGTTTGGGAGGAAGAAGGACTGAGTGAACATGGAGGGGAGGCTCATGCTGTTCCTCTGCCTGTGGAGGGACATAGGGGTCTGTAACAGCCACTGCCTTGCTGAGCTGGGAGGGATGAGGAGCTGAACAGTTGCCGCATCCAAGGACAGTGGCACCTCTGTGGCAGACAGGGGTCTACTTTAAGTCAATATATAGAATTAGGTACTCTCTGTACCTGGGAAGACCTGTGATAGCTTAGAGGCTGAAATGTGAGCTATCCCCAAAGTTGACTGCATGAAATTCTACAGCCAGGAAGCCTGTTCTTTAGTAGCTATGTGTGCACCAAAGCATCCATACAACAATGGCCATGGCAGTATCATCTGTAACAATTCCAAACTGCAACCAAGCCAATTGTCCATGAACAAGGAAATGATAAAATATGCTATGTATAGTACAGTGATGAGTACTGTATGATGTAAGTAGGTATATATGCTGAAGTAAGAACACGAAATGTGAAGGAGCAGAGATTGCTTCATCACACAACATGAATGACTCTCCCAAACATAATGTTAGAGAAAGGAGCCACAAGGCGGCTTCCATTCACAGACATTGTTTTTAGACTGTAAGATGACAGCATTACCAACCTGAAAACTAGCCATCAAATCTAGCAGGAGAAGTGGTTGTGAAGGGCTAAGGCAACATTTTGATTAGTCAATGGTTATTTCTACCCCTGGATAGTGCTTGAACGAACAAGGTGTGCTTCGTGAAAATTCATAGGCTTATGTTCCTGCCTCTTCGTCTGCTGTGAATCCTCCAAAACATTTCAAATGAACCAAACTCTTCTAAGTCCACAAAACTAGATTTAACTGCAATAAAAGCCATATTTTTTTTCTTCCACTAACAAAAGGTTTAGCGCCAAATAGTGTGTGTTGAAGGGGAGGGAAACAACTTCCCACACAGCCAGAGGTTTTTACTGAACATCTGAGCAGAGTCCTTACAACTGACATGTATGACTCCAAATGTCCCTGTAGCTGGGTGTGAAAGGAAGTGCAGCCTGAGCAGATGAGCTCTGAAAGGCAGAGCGAGAGAAATGATTTATCACACATTTATTATGCGCCAGGGTGGTGAGATGGCTTCTTTAATTAAAAGTCCCTGCTGACAAGCTTGAGGACCCGAGTTCAATCCCGGGGACCCACATGGTAGAATCAAAGAAAGGGCTCCTCAGTTGTCCTCTGCCCTCTACAAGTATGCTATGGCATGTGCACATGTACACATGTGTGTGCGTGATTGTGTGTCAAGCAGTAAAACAGAAAATGAATATTTATTTTTGTCAGCTAGCTATCTGAGAAATTATGAAACCGAGACTCAGAAAGTTTCAACTTGAACCCAAATCTGACTGTGTCTTAACATTTTCAGTGCCCCAGAGGCTGACATTGGGTAGGTGATGATCACATTCTTTTACAATTTAATCTCTTCCATGAGATGGAAAGGTTTGGATGATTTGCTCTGAATGTGGAACTAAGGAAGCAAGTGATTCCTTGTTTTAGGCAGGAAAAGCCAAGTCAGCGATCAAGCTGGTCTTTTTAGGGCTTAATTTTCCACCAATTCCAGCTTCGGGGAGCAAACATCTCCATGGTGGCAGCATTCACAAACTTCCTGACCAGAAGAATCAGCACACAGAAACATTTTTATCAAATTCCCATTCCTGGATCCTCTGCAGTGTCCTGAGTCACAGCGTGGAGGGCAGGGTCCTGGGACACAGTTGCTATGGTGATCCCTCAACCTTGGTGTTCTCTTGTGCTCATGTTCAATAACAGTTATGAAATAATTGACTCTGGGTTTCAGGAGACAGTATATAGGCTTCCCAGAGAAACAACTTACCTTGACTCAAAACCAAGTCATCTTTCTCTAAATGCTGTTCTGCGGGGACCTATACAGGACTAGAAATTTACCTTCAGGGAAAAAATCTGAAAATAATATCAGTGGAAGAACTAGAGAATCAGTATGCCATTTCAAATCTACTTTCATATATGTCTTAAACACAGCCTTTCTTCTTAGATTAAGAAAGTAGCACAGCTCCACCAGTTTGTGTGCAATGTTCTGACACTCATCTCCATATAACAAACCATAGTTTCAGTGCAGTTCAGATCCATATGCTTTCAAGGACTAAAAGTGGAGGAGTGTCTCATTCCATATTTATAACTTAAATGGCAGACTTGGGAAAGACAGAAAAGCAGATTCTGTCAATATTTTTCCAGAAAGTACTCAAGAATTTCTCCTTCATATCTGGTTAAGAAAAATAGTTCCACAAAATTGAAAACAGATGATGTGACATTCATGCCAAAGTTGTTGTTATCTAATATTTCAGTGGGGTTTAGAGTTAAGGGGTTAGGGATAATGTGATGCTTGAGAGGACAATGGAGGAGTTATAAAACCAAACCTCATAAAAATTTCCACACTTTCCAAGTGTACAGTACCACAAAAGCACTATTTAGGGACTATACTATTGGGACATTTCTAGAAGTATGTAGTTAACACTCTGAGTCATAGCAAAAAGTGAATTCAAGTACATACAGAATAGCAATACATCGTATTAGAATAATAGCAACAGTAACAACAATCATAAAGCACAGGATGAGTGGACAACAGGTATAAGCACACTGTTTACTCATAAGTGGGTCCAGAGGTTCTTAATAAAGATGAAGTTTCAAAGATGCTCACAAGCCAGAGGGGAACAGCTTCAGGATAATGAAGAGTACGGTATGGGTAGGCACAAGTGTTGAGAGAAGGGATCTCTTGAGAAGAAAAACAACATTTGTTGGAGATGGCAACAGAGAAAAACAGCTTTTCCTGTGAGCTCAATTAGGGCAATGCCATACCCTCAAAGTCCACAGCTGTTCTGGCAGATGGGCATAAAGGTTACAAAGTTAAAACAGCCCATCACAGAGGCTGTTTTACAATGTCCACAGTTGGAGTGAAGGGGGCCTGGGCTTTGGGATAGTTCCTATGTGAGAGACAAAGGAAGCATGCTAGAAGTTTCCAAGCCTGCCATGTCCTTCCAAACACAGAAAGATGAAACCCCTCTGCAGCGGTTCATTCCTGCCACACGATGTTCTCACTGAACTCCAGTTCTTATGAAAGGTACAAACGCCAAGTACCCTCTCCCACTGGAGGAGTCCACTGAATGTGTCATCAGGGGTCAGTTTGGGTGATCTTCCCCTTAACTCTGAGGAAAAGACTTCTTCCTCCATTTCAGTCTGGGGCTCTTGTCAAAGCACTGAGTCCAAGTTGAGCAGCCAGGAATGATTTGGTTTAGATCAGGGACTGCATGAGGATACTCAAATCGGCTAAATCAATTAAATCATAAGTGTAGTCATCTTTTTCTGGGTCAAAAAAATAATACAAAGAGAACGACAGTTATCTGAAGTGGGCTTGTAAACACACTGCCAATATAATGAAGTAGCACAGATTGAACCCAAGCCAGTTCACACAGAACCCTTTGCTCAGCCTCGAGTCTTATAAGGAAGACTTGTTCATGGTAAAATTCATTTACATATCATTAGAAAGAAAGTGTGCTTAAACACATGATTGCCCTGGTTTGAAAAATAAAATGCATTGTTCTCATTTGCAAATTTAGGTCACCTTTCACTGGGGAGGAGACACACCTTTAAAATAGCAATCATTTCTAAAGAACACACATATTTAATTCATATCCTCTAAGTAACTTGGAGGCATTGAAGTCCTTCAAAAAGTGTTTAGGTAGAGTATATCTTGAAAATGTATAGGTAATGAATCTCTTACAAGACTTGGATTCAAACTGTGAATACAATGCCTTTGACATATAAACAAAACGTGATTTTTCTAAAGTGCCCCTGACTTCAATCATCTAAAGAACTTTTAAAAGGAAATGTAAGTCCAGTGGGGTTTTATGGCCCTCCTCATATTTAATCTGCTAATAGCATCATTTCAAGTGAAAAAAATAGCAAAATAGACAGTGCAAGTGCATTTAAATCCATTCAACACATTTAGACTGTAAAAATTAAAATATATCGTGTATTTTATTATGCACAACAGAGTCAAGGGCGTCAGCCAGCTGACCTGATAATCCAATAAACTGTGTAGAAGGCGTTTATGCCAAGAGCTCAGGGACAGCTGCACTGCGAGCTATTTAGCATCACAAACACACTTAGCAGAAGCTGCTCAAGGATGGCTGTCACTGGCGGCCAGCATCTAGAGCAAGAGCTGGCGGGTGCATAGGTTTTGGTTTAAAAGGGAGGCTTTTATGAGAGATTATAAATATTGATTTCACTGAAGGAGTCTGAGCGGTTTATAGGTGTGTGTACATAATGCCAACCTTTCCATTTATATCATTGGCCCAGTCCTCAGTGGGATCTAAATGTCAAAGTTTTTCAGGGCAATTTTGAAAGACCCTTTGGGAACCAATTTGGAGATTAATTCTTTCTTCTAGAAGGACTTGTGCTTTTGAGAATGCAAATAACGATTTGTACAGAAGAGACCATTCTAATGTGCTTGCCGATTTTGATGGAGGCACCCTCTCATCCACGGGGAAGGCTGCTTCTCACTCAGGCCTCTGATGACTGTAAGTTGACAACCCACAAGACCATGAACCAGATGGATGGAATATTTTCCACAAAAAAATAAAACCTAAAATACACCCCACGCCCAAACCAAAGAGGAAGAATGAATGTCAGTGCACTCATATTTACCCAGAAATATACTCACGTAGTTCAATGTTCTTATGAACAGTGTACTAGATTCGATGTGACACACAATGCATTTTCCTCCTGTCACGGCACTAAAGAACTATGCCTTGCTTGCTTCTGTAATTTGGTTATTTCTGACAGAAACAGTAAAGCTGGCACTATTTTCTAAACAATGAGAATCTCTGACAGTCTACATTTTTGTTAGATGAACTGTGAAAGTATGAATTCCACCAAACTCTATATGCAGCCCAAGACACACAGACATGTGCATACACACATACACACACACACACACACACACACACACACACAATACATGCACACATACATTCACACAGAGACATACATACATATGTACACACATGCACACATATATTCACACAGAGACACACATACACATGCATACACATACACACACACACACACACACACACACACACACACACACACACACACACACATGCCCATGCAAGCACACACGCGTAGAAGACTCCACTACAGGCAAGGGCAAACATATAATGATGTCAACACAGATAACTCCCCACAAACAAATCGACAGGGATCACTTTAGAGACAGAATTATTCCTAGGAGAATTTCTTTTAAATACCTTACTTTGCCCAACTGGAGTTTCCCTGGTCATTCACAGACTTATGAATGAATGAAAGAAAGAAAATGATCAATTAACATCATGTTAAGATGCAAAGTGTGTGGATAAAATAGATCTATTGTGTGCTTTTTGTGTGGGGCTGTAAAATAGAACAGCTGTCATAAAAACATATTTGGAGGTTTCCTCATAAACTGAAGTGTAGAACATGATTCTGCAGTGCTATGGCTAGTCTTTACTACAACAAGTTGAAACGGGTAAGTTAAAGTGACATCTGCACTTCCATGTGTATTGCAGCAATGTTCATGGTTGCCGAGTTACACCATCAGCCTCAGTGAACGGCAGTGACGAGAAAGGACGGAAAGAACATGTGCTACACAGACAAAATGGTTGCTGTCTGGCCTTAAAAGGACAGAAATGTGGCCAATGGTGAAACTGCGGCTGGATCTTGAGAACACTGTGTTGAGTGGAATAAACTGGGCACAGAACAACAAACCCTGGCTGTGCACGGTTGCTCACTCCTGTAATCCCAAGACTTGGAAGGATGAAGCAGGGGAATTGCATCAAGTTCAAGGCCAATCTGAGCTACACAGAGATTCCAGGGCAGCATGGGCTGCAGAGTAAGACCTTATTGTCTCAGATCCAAAATTTTAAAATATGCAAAGCAAAACGACACATAGTGTATGTTCTCACTTAGGTTTGGGTTGTAAAGCAATCAGACTCAACAGAGAGCAGAGTGATGGTTAATGGAGAGCGGAAGCTGGGGGAAGGGGTGGTGGTCACAAACTACCTGAGGACTCATATTCTTTAACTGAAATCTGCCACAGTATGGTTAATGCAGTTAATAAAAGCATAGTGTACATCTCAGAGCTGCTGAGAAAACTGCAAATGTTCTCACCACAAAATGGTTGAAACGAGTAATGTCTATAATACAGATTTAATCACTTCACATTGTATTCATAAGACATATCATCATTTCATCCCATCAACATATACAACTATCAATTGTCAATTTGCAATAGAAATAAAGTTTAAGAATATAAGAAGTGGTCAGTTGGAGCTACTTTTTCACTTTGCACATGTGTGCCAGGTGCCTGAAATTTCTTTATAATAATAAATTGTTTCTGCTTATCAAAGTCTAGGATTCATTTCTGATCATCACAAAAACAAATGGCTACAACTGCCTTTTTGAATTCAGAACATAGAGACATCCCCTGCAGACAGGCCTCCTTTGCTTAATTTTCACTTACCAGATTCATCTAAATCCTTCTTGGACTTGGATTTAATTTCTAGCTCAGGCTGCCTTTCAAGGTTATGAGTGTTGTGTCGTGAGCAAGCACGCATATTTCCTCTGGGTCACGACAGGCAGACTTCCTTCTCTTATGTTTCATAGATGTGTTTCTGTAGCCCTACACACTGAGAGACAGGCTGGACATGTGTGCTTGAGGAAGCACTGCCATTGCTATACAACTACCTCATTTATGAAATCAGAATATTAAAATCAATGGTTGAAGCTAGCTTTAAGAAAGGCTCAGCTCTCATTGGCTGTTTTGAAGATGATGTGATAATAAATATGAGTGCTTAGTAGTTTGTCCTTTTTTTCCCCCATTTTAAATATTTGGAAAATTCCCCAGAGATGGTCAAAGCATCTTCATGGAGAGTATTCACCTGACAGTTACCCCCCTGACTGTAAACTTCCTTTATTTCTTTATTTGTAAGGTTTATTTCTGCTGTAGTTGTTCCTTCTTGTCTTTATTATTTCACTTTTCTCATCATTGAGCTTCTATACCTATTAGGTCTCATCACATCTTAATGCTATTTCACAATCCTTTGCTTTGTTGTCCTGAAAAGGCTTAAATCTTAAGAGAAGGTGTGACGGCCATTATTTCGAAATTAAGAAAGAAACAAGACACTCATATTAACTCTGCCTAATTTTACAACTTAGGTAATTCTTGGTTGATTGGTAACCTCTAGGAAGGAATCTGTCTTTTGTAAGTAAGACTGTGGGGAAATAACTCACTCATGATCTTAGTCTTGAAGTAATGTATGCTGCTCAAGTCTGAGCATTACTATACATCCTAACCAAACAAATTAGGAACTTCCAAATGTTATCTCCCTTCCATTAACAACTTACATATTATCAAAATCAAAATGGGGTTAAGAGGAGAGGGGTTAACAACAGAGTTAGCTATAGAAGCCCGTGACACTATTCTGTTGAAAGGTTCCCATAGCCATGTGAGATACATTCCTCTACCCCTACGATAAAGACCTTTTAACTGACTTTATCTTATGTGTCATCTATTAAATTGATTTTTAAAAATAATCAGTGCTAATCTACTAAACAGTATGCAGCTGTGGATGAACTCTGAGTTCTTCATTATTCTTATACTAAAGTTTAGACACTGGATGAAACAAGCTGAAATATGCTCTAGTCAAGTCTGACTGCTTAGTATGACAATTTTATTAGACAGCTATATGGAAAGGAATCCATCAGGATGTCACTTGTAAAAGTAGGTATGACTTCTGGGGAAATGTGTAGAAAAATAGTCAAGAGAGATTTGGAGAGTTGGAGAAGAATTGGCAAGATTGACAGCAATGAAAATTAGGATAAAGACTTAGGTAAAAGAAAACTAGAACATCATCTCTGGGTTGTTAAAGATTAGATTATACATATATTATCTTAAATTAATTGATGGTCTCTCTATTTTATTACTTATGTTTAAACAATGTTAAGTATGTACATATTTTACATTACTAGATTATACTTCTATTTAAAAATCAATTAGATGTAATTTTGTAAATATAATTATTGCTAAGTGTACCAAGTTGGTTTCCTCATTATGAGAGACCAGACCAAGCTTCTACTTCTTACTCTGCTATCTCAGTGTCTGCCCTTGGTCCTCTTTCAACCTTGTGGGGCTCTCTGTAAGAGAATAAGTTTATTTTCAACCAGAAATAATAACTCAGGCAGACTTGAGGTTTTTATGTATGCTTGTTGATTCATGTTACCTGATTCTTGAGATCCAGTTTGGGACAAGGTCGACCTCCACTGTAAGGTTTCTCTTTTAGCCATTTAGATCGAATTCTCACTCCAATCCCACAAGACGAACTGCAAGAGCCCCAGCTGGACCAGTCACTCAGCTTGCAGTCAAATGGGCAGGGGATGACACATTCTTCTTGAACATAACCTGAAAGGCAAAGCTTTCAGTGAATACAGGAGAGCATCAGCTACACTGGTCAGATTCTCTGCTTCCACCCTTACAGACTGGATTGCTCATCACTGTTGCCATGGTTCCTTCAACGCATTTCCATTTGTAAAGAGAGCAAAGTTTGAAGAGACAGATAAATACGGTTCCACCTGCATCCAGTTTGTGTCATTCTCTTTACTTCATTCTGAATGGAGAGAAGAGCCTCAGAAGGATGGGGAAAGTTCAGTGCAAACAATGGAATCACTTCCCCCCAGTGAGCCTTGTGTTCTCTACCCTCTAATTCTTCGATTCTCCGTCTGGAGTAGGTAGCACATGCAAGCGAGTCTTTACTTTGCCTGCTACCTGCAAGGTTTCACTAATAAAGACATTGATCTCTCTTCTAAGTGTTGCAACTTGAAGGTAGAAGAAAGCTGGTGAGAAGATCACAGCACCATGGAAAGTAGAAAAAGGTAAACTGCTGCCTACAGAGAGGATATGAGGCACTGAAGAGCCATGGGCGAACTGGGGTGACGTGAGCCTCAGAACTTCCAGCTTTGTTTGGTTATTCTTGCTCCAGTCTCTGTCAGTTCCTATTACAGCTGAATTCTCACCAGCTCCTGGGCTGCTCAGGCCCTCACCTGGCTTCCCCAGCGCCCACATGTCTGTCATAGGAGTTGCTCATCTCCTCCTTGAGGTTTTCTGAGAGCCTTACGTTCTGCACTCACAGTGTCACTAGACCCCAGCACCTGGATCTACATTCTTAGGAATTCACTGGCCCCTGCCTGTGACAGGACCGCATTCTCAGCATTAGGTTTCAATGGCCACAGTGGAGGTAACTCATGGACATAATTCATGTGTCAGTTCAGTAGGCTGATGTAAGTTAGTCAGAATGGAGATGAGCCTGGATGTGCTTGACTCCCCAGATGCAAATTTTCAAAGAACGACTGTTCCCTTTATGCGAATGGAAATTATAAGTCCCCATGAGGATGGACTCTGATGACATCCTAGGGAGCTCAGAGGAAAAGCTTCCCCTGACTGAGCCTGTGATGAGAGTTCAGCCCTGGACCATGCTTTACTTCTCCACGAGACCCTTAAACAGAGAGCAGGGAAGCAGGCTCCAGTCTCCTAACCCGTGGAAACAGTGGCTTAAGAAAGGCTGCCTTGAGTTACAGTCACTGTGGAATTTGGTATATGGTAGTCAACACCCAAGGGATGATCCAAGCTGAAAATTTCCTATCACCTTTAATCATTCTGAAGATATGCCAGTAATCATCATCATTCTTATGTCAAAAATCACACATATTTCTGTTGAGCCACACGTCCTTTGAAGGTCCCTAGTTCACATCAGGCCCCTGGAATGGCCTGATACTTTTTTGACTTGTCTCTTTCCCCAGTTGCTCTCTTTTTGTATGTGTCAATCATTCTGAGAATAAGGTACTTGTCTTTTTTTAATAAAGAAAAATTTTTTATTCATTTTACATACCAATCAAAGATCACCCTCTTCCCTCCTCCCGCCCCTCCAACCTCCCCCTTCTAACCTCCCCCATTCCTTCCTACAAGAAGGTAAGGCCTCCCATGGGGAGGTACATTTAATAAAGGCAAGTCCAAGCCCCTCCCTCTGCCTTAAGGCTGTGTGTGAGGTGTCCCATCATAGGTAGTGGGCTCCAAAAACCTGCTCATGCACCAGGGATGGATTCTGATGCTACTGCCAGGGGGAGCCTTAAGCAGATCAAGTTACATAACTGTCTTGCTATGCAGAAGGCCTAGTCCAGTCCCATGCAGCCTCCACAGCTGTTGATCCAAATTTTGTGAGTTCCCACTAGTTTGGTTTGGTCGTCACTGCAGGTTTTCCTATCATGATCTTGATGCACTTGCTCATAGAATCCCTCTTCTCTCTCTTTGACTGGACTCTGGGAGCTCTGCCTGGTGTTTGACTGTGGATGTGTGCATCTGCTTCCATCAGTTACTGGAGAAAAGCTCTATGGTGACAGTTAGGGTACTTTTCAAAATATGAAATGTCAACGTTGCTCATCTCTTTAAAGTCTAATGGTTTCCCAATGGCTTCTTTAAGGAAAGACTAACTTATGTCACAAAGGCAAAACAAAATAAGCTTTCTTATGAAGGTACAAAGCAAAGGTCTGTGGCCTTGTCTATGGAAGAGCTCCATTTGACCAAGGTGCACCGTGGACCAGGTCAGCCTTAATCACAAAAGGTGGAGCCCAGGAAGCTGTAGCTTTTACAGACCCCAGGGTGACTCTAATGCAGTGTCAGGCTGAGAACAACCTTTAGCTTGCTATTTCTTCTCTCCTTCTGCCTCCTGTATCTTGAATTCTACCTTCACAAGGCCTTCCATCTCTAATACTAGGCACACCTTTTCTGATACAAAATAAGTTCTTTCCTAACAGGCTGGCATCCTTAGTGCTGACTTTAGCCTCTCTTCTCCATTATTACCGATCATTTTTTTTCCAGAGTCCTTCTGCCATGCCAGAGGAGAAGCATTCAGACTTTGGTCAGTCCTGCTGTCTTCATTCTCTGTGCTAAAACAGGACTACCATCAGAGTGAGGAAAGTGCCGGATTAGTACTGAGGACACTTCATCATGTACTCTGTCTTAGTCTAGTATTCCAACAGCCTGGGAATTCTGAGTTTTCTTCTCATTCACTGTCTTAGTTAGGGTTTCCTATTGCAGCAAAGAGACACCATGACAGAGCATCTCTAATTAAGAAAACATTTAATTGAGGGGTTTGCTTACAGTTTCAGAGGTGCAGTCAGTTATTGTCATGGTAGCAGGCAGGCAGAAGTAGTGCTGGAGCTGAGAGGGCAATAGGAAATCAACTGAGTATCACACTGAGGAAAGCTTGAGAAAAAGCGACCTCAAAGCCAGTGACACACTTTGTCTAACAAGGCCACTCCTCCTAATAGTGTTACTCCCTTTTGGTGGGGCATTTTCTTCCAAACTGCCACATTCTACTCCCTGGCCCCCAAAGGCTTATAGCTATATATATATATATATAATGCAAAAAATTCATTCAGTCTAACTTCAAAAGTCCCCCCATAGTCTATCACAGTCTCAACAATGTTTAAAAGTCCAAAGTCTCTTCTGAGACAAATGGCAATCTTATAACTGTAATCATCTGTAAAAATCAAAATCAAAAAGCAGCTCACATACTTCCAACATATAATGACACAGGATATACATTACCATTCCAAAACACAGGGAAGGGAGCAAAATGAGGAAATGCTGGACCAAAGAAAGACTGAAAACCAGCTGGGCTGACTCCAAACTCTGCATACCAATTACATACCAATCAAAGATCACCCTCTTCCCTCCTCCCACCCCTCCAACCTCCCCCTCCCAACCCCACTCCCATTCCCTCTTACAAGAAGATAAGGCTCCCATGGGGAGGTACATTTAGTAAAGGCAAGTCCAAGCCCCTCCCCCTGCCTCAAGGCTGTGTAAAGTGTCCCATCATTGGTAGTGGGCTCCAAAAATCCTTCTCGTGTACCAGGGATAGATTCTGATGTCTGATGTCAAAACGCTCTCCACATCTCCAACTCTACTCGGCTTTGTTGACTTGGGCTGGTCCCACTCCCTGTTAGCAGGTATCCCATGATTCTGGGATCTCTAACATCTTGGGTTCTCCAGTACAATCTAGGATGCAACTTCATAGCTTCACACAATGGCCTCTCTACTAGGCCACCATTCAGAGACACCCATGACACATGTCTAGCCTCAGTGGCTGTCCTTAGGCCTGGAGGCAACTTCTATAACCTATTTCTTCTATCCTTAACTGTAAAGCCAGAACCACATGACTAAAGCTGTCAAATTTTGCTGCTCACTGGGACTGGACCATGGCCTCCTTGTTTAATTGTATCTTCACCAGCTTTCTGTTTTCTTTTACTGCCTAAGCTTGGCTGTCCTTGAACTTGCTCTTTAGACCAGGCTGGGCTCAAATTCAGAGATCTCTCTGCCTCTGCCTTCCCAGTGCTAGGGATTAAAGGCATGCACCACCACACCTGTCTCTGAACTTTTCCTTTCCACAAGGAAACTTAGCTGGGTGAGATCTTGCCTTGAGGTCATCACTCCCTTTATTCCATTTCTAAATCTGTTTATCTCCTTGAACATAGGAATTAGCTCCATTCTACTTCCTGGTGCTCCTTTTCTCCTCAAAATGTACTTTTAAAAATTTACCTTGCTCAGCTTGCTACTTTCTATTATAAATCTTCATCAGATTTACTGCTAATATCCATACAGCAGAGTCTATACTAGACTGTTTTGAGATTTCTTCTGCCTCAGGCAGACTCTTAGGACAAGGCAAAAGGCAGTTACTTTTTTCATCAAAATATCACAAGAATGATCTCTAGGCAATGTACTAAAATTCTTCTCTGAAACCTCTTGAGTGAGCCTTCAGCAGTTCAAATAACCCTTAGCACCTCAGTCTTCCATGCTTCTACTAGTTTGGCACATTAAGCAGTGCTTAAAGCTTTCCATTGCTTTCATAACCCAAAGTTCCAAAGTCCAAATTCCTCCAAACAAAAAGCATGGTCAGGCCTATCACAGCAATACCTCAATCCCTGGTACCAACCTCTGTCTTAGTTAGGGTTTACTATTGCTGTGAAGAGACACCATGACCATGGCAACTCTAATAAAGAAAACATTTAATTGAGGGGGCTCGCTTATAGTTCAGAGATTCAGTCCATCATGGCGGGGAGCATGGTGGCATGCAGGCAGAGGTGGTGCTGGAGCTCAGACTTCTACATCTTGCAGGCAACAGGAAGTCAACTGATTGTCCTATTGAGGGAAACTTGAGAAAAAGAGACCTTTAAGCCTACCCCCACAGTGACATACTTTGCCCCACAATGCCACACCTCCTAATAGTGCCACTCCCTTTGGGGACCACTTTCTTTCAAGTCACCACATTCACAACAGACCTTTCAGACCTTCTCCATTTGCTTTTCACTTAAGGAATTACTTCTCCCATCCTGGAAGCAGCAGAAAGATTGGAGCAGAATGCCTTCAATTTCCTCTGATATCATCTATCCACAATCCCAACCTTTCACTTCTTTCTTCATATTCAAATGGAAAGGCATTCACTTTACTATAGAAAGCACATTCTTCAAGCCCCACCTGAACCTGATTTCTCCAGGTCTTTGGGCTCTTCAAACATCTCCTTCTCTTGGAGCTTTCTTCCTCTCCTCTCTCTCCACATAACCTCCTTTTTTCCATTCTCTCTCTCTCTCTCTCTCTCTCTCTCTCTCTCCCCACCCTCTCTTTCCCTCTCCTTCTGTCTTCCTGTCTTTGTCTTTCTCTCATTATTTTTCTCCTTCTCTCTCATTTTATTCATATGATTGTAATTACCTTACAATATTATTAGAATGGCTTGAAGGTATTTGTACAATACTTATCAACAAATACACATATCACTTTTCCTGATGACAGGAAAATTCCTCTGGGGTTGGAATAAAAAAGCTTTCATTAAGAATGTAAAAGAGAGGTCCCCAGAAATCCACAAAGATACCTCCACTGTAGACTACTGGCAATGGTCGAGAGAGTGCCTGAGCTGACCTGCTCTGGTGATGGGATGACTGAACACCCTGGCTGTCATGATAGAACTCTCATCCAGTGTCTGATGGAAGCAGATGCAGAGATCCACAGCCAAGCCCCAGGTGGAGCTCCAGGAGCCCAATCGGTGAGAGAGAGGAGGGATTGTATGAGCGAGAGATATTGAGACCATGATTGGAAAAAGCACAGGGACAAATAGCCAAACTAGTGGAAACGCATGAACTGTGAACCAATAGCTGAGGAGCCCCCATGGAACTGGACTGGGCCCTCTGGTTAAGTGGGAGAGTCAATTAGCTTGAACTGTTTATGAGGCCCCCAGGCAGTGGACCTGTCCTTGGTGCATGGGCTAGCTTTTCGGAGTCTGGGGCTTATGCTGAAACATTTTGTTCAGCCTTGGTGTAGGGAGGAGGGGAATGGACCTACCTTGGCTGAGTCTGCCCAGCTGGGCTGACTCCCCAGGGGAGACCTTGCCTTGGAGGAGGTGGGAGTGGGGGGTAGATTGGGGGGAGGTGTAGGGGGTGGGAGGAGGGAGGACGGGGGAATCTGTGGCTGATATGTGAAATTAAGTTAATTATAAATTAAAAAAAGAATGTAAAAAAATAATTTTTGCTGTTTACTAGCCTTAATTCTGTAGTTATTTCTAATGAGTTTTTATAATCAACCAGATATTAGCAACATAGTCAAAGTTACACCAAGTATTAAAGAGGTGCCACATACACTATATATAATTTTACAGAAAAAGCAAGTCACAAAATAACTTCATTGGCCAAAAAGCAAAAAGAATAGGATAGGAAATTAGCATTTATTCTCATGGCATATAGACTTCAAATATGCAAATATGAATGTCCAGACTATTTCACATAAACATTAAATATTTGAGTATGTATGTAGGTCCTATTTTAAAGCACATTTTCAACTAGACATCCTTATAATTGAGTGAGACTTTAAATTATCTTCATCTGGGCTGCACAATGAAGGACTTTAATCAGCCAGCCTCTAGCAGTAGTTTTTGTACTCTTCACATGATAAGAGATAAACCCAGAGGATCCTTGTGAAAGTCAAAGTTATAAATTCAATGAACATAAAATAATTTTGAAATTCAGCAAGACTAAGCAATAGTGACATTTATTTTTCAAGAAAATTTCCATGCCAGAGTATATCCCAAGGGGAAGTCCATAGTGAAAACAATCAATAACTGCATATTCTTATGTCTGACTCATAATTTAAAAGATTAGTTTCATCCTCACACTTAATAAATACAGATTTTTGGCAATCAAGTATGATGAGCTATAACTATCACAATGGCAACCTATATGAGAATTCTAATAGCTAACAGTTGCAACCACACAAATGTTTTCAAAACTAATTTTCATAGAATATATGACAGAATAGCTGTTTCCTTCTAGATAATACCTCACTGGCAACATTTGTATTTCTAAAGCCAATTTCTGTGAAAGAAAATTTACCAAAACTGTATTTTCTACCAGAAGTCATATGCAGAACACGTTACTTGGACCACTGACTGGCCTAGGGAAAGCTTGTAGCTAGCTCTATTTCACTAATCTGCCCAAATACACAATTTGATGTGAAGTAATCAGCACAGAACTATCTGTGTACCATGCAATAAATTTTTAAACAACATACATGGCACATATAACAAGTAAGTTAAGCAGCTTATGATGGATGAGGATATGTATGGACGAGGATCCTTTATTACCATCTCCACACATGATGATATTAGAAGTATTTGTTCAATGGTATACTAGAGACACAGAATCGAATGGCTAGACCTTTGCCACCAATCCCCAAACCTCCTCACTAACGTGCATTAGGACAAACAGTTCTAAATATGAGGGTCTCCTTAAGGCAACCACTTCCCAGACTTTTGCCTTGTGTGCTTTGCTTCCTTCACTAACACGTTTTCTCCCATCAAAGATCTTGTTTTGGAGGATGTGAAAGAGGAAAACACTGATGACATGAAGGTTAATACAACAACCCAGATCTATTCATTCACGTTTTCTCACTCTGTAAAGCAGCAGCGACAAACGTCGGATTAGGCAGTTCATGTTTTGTATTCACCGTCTCTGTGCTCAAATTATCAAAATAGGAAATGGAAAATGTTCTCAAAATGCTAAATAATGTAAGATCTGGGATGATCACAAGTTGAAAATCATATCATACTCCCATTTCCCTGTTTTAAAGATTTGCTGCTTTAATTTCACATTTTAATACTTCTAGGTTTGTTATTTTATTTACTTAGTAAAAATGTACCATGCTAAAACCACACTGGACTCTTTAAGGAATATTTTCATCAGAACTGGGAAAAATTGTTATAGATATGTTTAATATTCATCTAGAAAGACAACTAAAAAGAAGTTAGAGCAATATTTCCGTTGTCTTCCGTTGGCGCTAAGTGTTTTAGAAGAGCAGGTATGGTAGATGCAGAAGCACTGCTCAGACCCAGCAGGGGTGCACTGTGCTCTGTAGAGCTTCTGCTTTCACTGTGGAATGCTGTATGAAGAGGAGCTGCCTGATCTCAAAGACTGTTCCAACATGCTCGGGTCCCTAAGATGCTAGACAGGGCACAATTGGAATTGCCCAAATAATTGACAATCTCCTCTTTTGAAAAATTTAAAGTATTAAAATATATTTTGAAAATACTGTCATTTAACAGGAAAGCATTTTTACTCAGTTATGTAATCATCAATGATACTGCAACACGCAAATATTTTCTGAATAGAACTCCACTAACTCGGAAAACAATAACAATAATTAGTAAGTAGGTTTGTGCCAAATTTAAAAACTTTCTGCACAGCGAAAGATACATGGGATGAATAGACAGACTTAAAAATAGGATGGCTTTTTACAGCTATTTGCTTAACAGAGGATTTATATAAAATGGTATGCAGAAATTTAAAAATTTAACACCAAAGGATGAATAATATAATCAATTATTTGGCACATGACTGAATAGAGTTCTTGAACTAATTACACATGACATACAATTACTTAAAAATATCTTTAGAATTTTTGACATTGTGGAACTGCAAATCTAATATCTAGAGATTCTACATCATCCCAGTCAGAATCAATGAAAAGGAAATGCTAGTGAAGAATGCATTTGTACTGCTGTGGGAATGTAAAAAGTCCAGGCAACCTGGACATCGCAGCAGGATGGCAATCCTTCAAATTAAACCACACACAAGACTAAAGTAAGATCCACTCACACCACTCCTAGGCATAGACCCAAAGGAATAAAAAGCCAGCCTAGAAACCCCTGCATGTCCGTGTTTATGGCAGCACTATTTCCAAGGACCAAGATAGGGAAGCAGTCTAAGTGATCCCCAAGAGACAAACAGACAAAGTGTGCTGTATACACATGGAATACCATTTACCCAAGAAGGAAGAATGCATGTCACTCCCAGGTAAATGGAAGAGCTGGAAACCATAACATAAAATACACCAGACTCAGAAAAGTAAGGACCTTGCCTGTTCTCTTTCAAGAAATGTAGAGAAAACAAATGGATCAGAATATACATACAAATAAACAATGGAAAAATAGAAAGGGACTCTTAAAGAAAAGGAAAGACCTTCCAGGGAAGACAAGGGTAGGGAGTGTGGATGATACCAAAGTAAATTATAAAAATATGGAGATTCATAATGAATTGCATCATTTTGTGCAATTAACGCATGTTAATAAAAATGAAAATAATGTACTTCAAATACTAAAGTAACTAATTGCATTCTGAACCTATTATGATATCTGAAACATTGCTATATTTTTTCTTTTTCTTTTCTTTTAACTTTCTTTTTATTTATATTTTGTGTCTTTCACATCATGCATCTTGATCCCATTCATTTCCAGTCCCTGTGTATCCACCCTCTGCCTTTGCAGCCCCCCCAATACAATTTAAGAGAAAAAAAAAAAGAAAAAAAAATCTCATCATGGAATCTATACTGTGACACAATGAGTCACATAGTAAACCCTTTTATCCATATATCTTTACGTAAATAAAGATATGGCCTCTGGTTTCTGCTAAGCTATGGATGTTGGGCCCTCACTGGAACTCTTCTTAGCTATCCTGCTGTTGCCCTGTGTCGGGGAAACCTGCAGCTTTGGGTCTGGATCTGAAGGACTGATTCCTTCATGTGTTCCAGCAGATCACAGATGGGGTGGATATTGGGATGGGCCAACCCATAACCCTGCTTCTGGGCTTGGGTAGTGGTAGGGTTGGTCAGTGCACTAACAGCTAACATTCCCTTGTCCTCACCACCAGGGTGAGCTCTCCTGCATTGCTTTGGCAAGTTCCCCCTTTGCAGTGATGAAGGAAGGGCAGGGACAGTCCTCCTGTTTTCATGTTCTCAGAGTAGGATCTTCCACACCTACACCTTCAGAGCCAGCTCTACTCTGTTGCCCAGGCATGGCGTAGGGGCCACTATCCCAAGTCCTGCAGCAGAAGAGGGGCAAGCCTAGCTCTCCAGCTCTTAGTACCTTAGGACCAGCTCTCCTACCTACCTCAGGTATCTATTGGGAAGTGGGGAGCGCAGACATCTGTCTCCCGCCCATGCCGCCATATGACAGGTGAGTAATGGGGACAGCTCTTCCATGCTCACAATATCAGGAATGGCTCACCCAGGCCTCTGCCAATGGGGTTGTCTCTATTGTGCTTCCCTGTGCAAGGTTCGGGACCTGCTCTCCTGAGTGTTGCAGCTGGTGGTGGGCAGGGGCAGCTCTCCTGCCTTTCTGATCTCAAGGCCAGCTCTCCCATCTGCCTCAGACATTGATGGGGGGAGCATCTCTCCCTGCCCATGCCACCACATGACAGATGAGTTATGGGGACCGTGCTCCCATGCTCACAACGTTGGAAATACTGCTATTTAAAAAAACCCCACAAAGTTCAAATAATATACTGACCAGTGTTCTACTAGATTCCATAAGACTCAAATATTGCAAAGAATCCTTATTAAATACTTTGCATCTACCAGAAAATCATTTATATGAGAATCATTTTCTTTAATTAAAAACGTAATTCAATTTATGAGTGTACTTTAGGTGCAGATTAATTACTTGCAGATGTTTAGACCAAGAGCTTTCTGTTAAAGATTTAAACTCCCATCAGGAGTAGAAAAGAACCCAGGGCCCAGACTTGACTGAAATTTCCAACTAACCATCAGGAAGAGCAAGGGGTAGTGGAGGCCAGCTGTGACACGGTGCTATCCACACATGACATGGTGGTTGGGCACGTGAACTCACAGAGGCTGTGGTCGTCCACACAAGACTGGCAGAAGATCAAGCCTGTCAAGAAGCTAACATAAATGGGGGAAGAACACGTGAGACCCTCTCCTTAGTTCAGGTGCTCTTGGCAATTGGCAGCGGTGAAGGGAGAGAGTGTCGTTTTCTTTCATGGATGTGGCTTGGGGTAGGTTGTACTACTCACCGAATAGCCCTATACTCGTGCATGGACTGGTGACTCCAACCGGACTCTGTGGGTTAGAAAAAGGCCACGAAACAAAGAGGCAAAGTGGTGGCGAGGTTCTGGAAAGAGTTGGAGGGGAGAGAGTAGGAGGTGGATTTGATAAAATACATTCGTGTGTGAAACTCACAGACCATAAAGCAAAACCAAAGACAAATGACTTTTAAAAGTGAATAATAAATTTGTAAAGGTCCTACAGTTCCCGAATGTTCCCTTTAGTGCTATAGTGGTAAGGTGTGAAATTATGCTACTATTGAGGTTAATTACTATCAGAAGCAACAATTCTTAGAAATGAAGAAAAATTGGTTATATTTTCAGAAACTTAGATCATATCATACAAATTCTGTGATGATTTGAGGCAACATGAATAGATGCCAGCTTTAATTTCCTACTTTTCATGTGAAAAATACTTCGTATGGTAGATACAGGGCTTTGACTTAATTTCTGGGTCTGGTTAATGTGCTATAACTAAATGTCTTGGGTGTCAATTTAATATAACACCATAAGGAACTGATCTTTTAAATTGAATCATCCAGGCAATTTAATCAAGACAGTATCGCCAGTTGTTCATATAGACAGAGTTTCGACGGTAACTCCCTGTGCCAATTTCCTCCAGGCAGAGAAAAGAGACATTTTTTTCTAAGAAGATATTGAGGATATTAGGGAGAAAATGGAACACTAGACACAGAATAATCAGAACGGTTAGGACTGTACATATACCCACAGTTTCTCTCATTACTGCAAATAAGTGCTGTTAAAATTAAAGTGACTGAATGGCTAGGCACATAATAAACTCGGCCCCAGCAGCACGGAACGACCCACAGTTTGTTGACAAGGCAATATTCCCGAGTGATTCTTGGAACTGTGGCTTCAGCCTGTGTCCTCTCACCCTCTCATCACACCTCACTGCTTGAGAGAGCTGCACGGGGAGCTACACTCTGTGCTCTAAACCTCCTGTTTCCTTGGCAATCTCTACAAGCTGACCTCTGAGCACATCTGGTATTCTCCAGGCTCTTCCTCATCTATCTCGGGTTCTAATCCAGCATACAGCCTAATATCCTACTTCCTGCCCCTAAAGCTGGGTGTGACCTTACTATTACCTGCTTCAACCAGTTAAATGTGAACAGAAGGGAAGCAAGCTTCAGGGCTGGAGCACAACTGATCATTGGTTTCCCATTACCACAGGGACCAGCAATGCACCAGACAGCATCTGCTTATTCTTCCTGGGGGCCAGGAGCAAAGGTGATTGGAGTCAGAGGTCCAAGACCACTCAGATAGACAAGGACAGCAAGTGACCTGTGACTCTTGGCCACTGGGCACTGAGATTAGGAACTTGTTTCTTTTGTTCACTGAATGTACCTTATTTGGACCTCAAGAGCTAGCCTTGGCACAGAAGGGTGGTGTTTAGCCAGCAAGAAGAGTACGTGGAACAAATGCCTGAAGTATTTTGGGAATCGAGGCTACATCCTCAGAAAATAAGACTGTGCTGTGTCAGCTGTTAGCACAGTCTGAACAGCAGCACCCACACCAGGGAAAGTGACTTTGCAGAAGTTGAGTCTATATATATGTTTCAGGAGCATTCATAATTTATTATTTAAAAAAAAAGAACCAGCAATATGGATAATAAATCAGGTCTAACCTTATGTGATCTGAGATAAAATATTAAACCTTAATATTTGAGCTCCCTTGTGATAAGACAAAAATACAACAATACTTCCCCTTTGTAACTCCCTATAATACTGTAAGGTCAAAAATATAATAAGTAGAACATTGTGGAAAAAAGATTACCCTACACTATAAATGACATAGTAATATCTTACCACTACTTAAATCTATATGGTAAAGTAAAACTATTCTTTCTTTATCATGTTTTTGGTAGTAATGATTGATAGAGAATATAATTCTGCAAAGATATTTTAGCACAGAGATTATGGGATAATAATTTTCAAATTTGGATGCCATTTCTCATTGCAGATCATTTCCATGTAAATGAAATCTGGGATGACATTGACACATGAGGGATGCTACCTCGGGTCAGTAAACCAGTTGTAGTTTGATGGCATCTCACTCTTTCCAAATCTGCTACCAGCCAAGGTCAAGCCTTCATTATCTTCCGGTTGGACTGCTATCACATTCTCTGTACTGGACTTCGGGTCTCAGATTTCCTTCTTTTAATCCAGTTGATGTCTGACCCGCTGCCATATTAATATCCATAAAGCAAAACTTTAAACACACCACAGTTTCCCTTAAAATAAATAGCTTTTACAACATGGCATAATTTTGATGACTAGATGGGATGGGAGAGAAAACACTTTAAGTAAGGAATGTGGAAATCAGCCCTGCATGTCCATTAGTCAACACAGAAGTATTTAGAAGAAGAATTTCAGTTTAATCACTGCATAAATTTGTCTAAATCAGTGAGGGGCCCCTCTGGGAAGTCATAGTACAAGGCTTAGAAAGATGATTAAGAATGTTCACATTAGTTTGGGTATGTATACACATATACACTCACATACACATACACACATGAACACATACACACAAACACATACACATACACATATTCATATACATATTAAGTGCATATATACAACATATACATGCATACATACACCTATGTACCATGTACACACATAAATATGCAGACATATGTACACACACACACACACACACATACACACACACACACACACAAATTAGGTACCAGGCTATTGGATTAAAGTATGTGAGTGATGATAAAATATTGCTCATAATATTCCTTTCCTATCTGTGACATGTACACATAACTATTATTCACTCTATTGGAAAGAGGGCTTCACGATGGCCGATGGATGTGGTCTTATGTAGCACTTGACTCCCAGCTCCAAGGCAGCTATGATGATATAACCTCATGCCAGGGACTCAGCCGTAACTGATCACAGAAAGGAACTTCTTTTCTTTCTCTCTTTATTTCCTTGGCCCTTAGATGCACTGTGACCTGAGTCTAGTTGCTATATTTGGCCAACACCATGAACTCATTTATTGGCCTCCTGCTTGGTTATTTGCTTCTTTCTTTACATATTCATATATTGATTTTGAGGCCCTGGATTTATAATTCAATGATTCCATATGAAAATAAAGATTTCTGATTTCCCTTGGAAATGTGGGTAACTGAGGACACGGGGATATTTTGTCTAGTATGGTCAACATCAGTCAGAGATGACTGGCAGGGCTTGTGTAAATGATGACTTTTTTCTCAAAAAAAAAAAAATAAAAAACTTATTAGCCACATGAAAAGGCACATAAAAGTGAGGCTTTATCTGAGTGGGCAAAGTGGAAGACACAGAGACCTACCAGTCCAGCTGATTGCCATAGATCACAGGAAGAAACTCAGGAGGAGATCAGCTGGGTACCTCATCTAGTCTGATATCCCTAGGAGGAGTTAGGCTATGCCTTGTTGGAACTAAGTATATTGGCTATGAAGATTATTGAACAGTGTTTTTTATTTTTTTCAAAAGACAAAATTTTAAGTTTGGCCTGATGTCACAACCCTATAATTTTAGCTACACAGTAGGCTGAGGCAGGAGGATTATTGAGTTCATGGCCTGCCTAGGCTGCAGAGTGATTTTAAGACCAGCTTGAGAAACTGAGTAAGACAACTTGCTGTCTCAAACATAGAACTAAAAATAAATTATGAAAGTAGCTTTATCTGAAAATGATTTGACAGAGGATCCCACGAGTACAGTTTGAATTGACTTCTGCTGCTTCAGGCCATGCATCCTAAATGGGATACCAACATCAAATGGAATTCCTAGAGCTGGTAACAGGAGGTGTCTCAGATCCCAAGGATAGTATGGATATACAGAACATACTCATCCAAAAACCATAGCCCAGTTCACAACCTGGAAAGGCATCAAGAAATGGACTTCCAAGATGAGATTCCATTCAAAAAGTATTTTTTCTACACTATTAGGTCATCCTGATTCATGAACAATGAAAGAAGTTATTATAAATTCTGAATTGTGGGTTACATGATGAAGAAAATTCACCTCCAAAAGCTTGCTTTTGCTGAAGAATTGTGTCTTTCACTGAGGTAATGCAGAAATCAATGTACTGGAATGAATTTGCAGTACATTAACTTCTTGCAAGTTACTGTAAAAACCTTTGAACTCTTGCCAAGGTGCACAATTAAGTACAACTTCTGTTCTTGATTTATATTCATCAGTAACAGTGAATTTGTTTCACTTACCAATAAATTTGTTTCCTAATGGATTATATATTATCTGCAGATTTACATTTTAGGCTTCTCTTGTCTTCACTTGACAGATATCCTATGCTTTTACTTGGTGATATTTAATGATGCATCTCTTACAGGAATAAAAAAAAAAGCTCAGCTGTTTAAATTTATTTACCTAAAATTTATTTAACTTATTCTCCAAGAAAATGTAGACAGTTATCAATCTTCTGGTCACACTAATATTAGTGCCAGGGGATGACAGAGAACCCCAGATCGCACACAAAGAGAGTGTTTTAAACTTAGAGATGGATGAAGAGCAGCCAGCAACTATTTTCTGAAGAAATAAAACAGGAAACACCAGCAAATGAGAGTTTATCCATTTTCCAGGACTTTCAAGCTAGCACACAAAGGCAGCGAAGCCTGTTGCTGTCTAGCTGGGCCACAACGCCTTGTGGTTTTATTCCAGTGCACCTCAGAAACCTGCTGCCAGTCTGTTGGCTTACAGCACTGTGCTCCCTCTGAAGTTTACAGGAGAGAGCCCTCCCTTGTTTTTGCAGGTTTCGTGGCTCCTGCTGGTTCCTCACTGTGGCCAGCAGACCTCCAAGGCCAGCTATGCTTACCTTCACTTATTTGACACCCTTTTTTTTTAAAGCTAAATTCTTTTCTATTATATTTTTTAATTTTATATATTTTTAAATTTTATTAATTACATTTTTTTCATTTATTTTACATCCTGACAGCAGTTTCCCCTCCATCCTCTCCTCCTTTTTCCTCCCCAATCCCACCCTCCTGCCTCTCTAGCTCCCCCTGCCTTCCACCTCAGAGACAGGCCTCCCATGGGTATCAACAAAGCATGGCACATCAAGTTGAGGCAGGATCAAGCTCCTCCCCCTGCCTAAAGGCTGGGTGAGACAACCCAGCATGGGGAATGGGTTCCCCAAAGCAGCTCAAGTGCCAGGAACAGGTCCTGATCCCACTGCTAGAAACCCCATAAACAGACCAAGCTACACAATTGTCACATGGAGAGGGTGCCTGAACTGGCCATCTCCTGTAATCAGAGTGGTAACTACCCTAATTGTCATCACAGAGCCTTCATCCAGTAACCGATGGAAGCAGATGCAGACACCCACAGCCAAGCACTGGGCTGAGCTCTGGGAGTCCGATTGAAGAGAGGGAAGAGGGATTGAGGAGTTAGGGGGTCAAGGTCATGACAGAGGAACCCACAGAGACAGCTGACGGGCTCGTGGGAGCTCATGGACTCTGGATCAACAGCTAGGGAGCCTGCATGGGACCGACCTAGGCCCTGTGCATGTGGGCAAGAGTTATGTAGCCATCCATGTCTTCATGTCTCAAACCCCTTTCCCTTCTTCCCTTCTGCAATAAGAACAGCAGTCAGTTCAACCTAGAATGACTCACTTCTTACCTCAGGACATTTGCAAAGGCTGCAGTTATGAATAACATCATATGCATATATTGAAGCTGAGAACTTAAACATGAGTGATATATTTCTAGGGCTACTAAAGACTGTGCTGAGAAACATACACCTGGGGACCTAGACTTTAGCATCTATTTGACCTAGCATGTATCTACTTTTACATGAACTGTCCTTACCTTCTAAGCTTTGGTTTTATTATCTACAATGGTTTGGTAAAGTGTGGTCTGTAGGTAGAAATCTGGCCTCTGTGTCCAAAGGTACAGTTTTTTTTTTTTTTGAGATGGGGCCACCAGCATTTGTTCAAGCGCTTGTCTTTGTTGGCTCTCATACTCTAACAGCAGAGGTGACAGTTGTGACAGAGATGGTTTGGCTTACAAAGTTGTACATATTCCCTGCCTTGACCTTTATAAACACTTGCAGCTTCTCATTGTGAAGTGGGAATAACAGTAGACATAACCTGTGATGAAGGGCAAATGGAACTGCACAGTAAGACATCAATAAGGATGCTTAGCTTTCCTACCTTCCTTCCTTCCTTCCTTCCTTCCTTCCTTCCTTCCTTCCTTCCTTCCTTCCTTCCTTCCTTCCTTCCTTCCTCTCTCTCTCTCTCTCTCTCTCTCTCTCTCTCTCTCTCTTTCTTTCTTTCTTTCTTTCTCTTTGACTTTTCTGCTGCAGTTTCCCCTCCGTCCTTCTCTCCTCTCAGTTCTTCTCCCCCACCCCTACTGGGTCCCCACCTGAATCTACCCCTCCTCTGTTTCTGTCCAGGAAAGGGCAGGCATCCCATGGAGATCAACAGAACATGGCATATCAAGTTGCAGTAAGACTAAGCACATTCCCCTTGTATTAAGGCTGAGCAAGGCAACTCTGTAGGAGGAAAGGGTCCCAAAAGCCAACAAAAGAGTCAGAGACAGCCCCTGCTCTCACTGTTAGGAGTCCCACAAGCAGACCTAGCTACACACCTGTAACATATAACACCTGTAGACTCAGAGAGTCTAGGTAAGTCCCATGCAGGGTTCCTGGTTGTCGGTTCAGTCTCTGTAACTCCATATGAAGCCAAGTTAGTTGATTCTGTGTGTTTTCTTGTAATACCTTTGGCTGTTTCTAACAGAGGCACAGTGCCATGGTAAATAACAAATGGCTGAAGAACTACAAAAACAGTCTGGATGCTAGGTGCTGGTGGCATTACATTATGACTGTCACTTAATTCCTCCATGTTTTAATTTTATCATCTAGAAACTAGAGATGATTGTAGCTAGAGTTTTCCTGCCTGGCCCACAGTCAGGACAAATCTCTCTCACCTGCCAGTCCCACAGCCACTCAGACCCGACCAAGTAAACACAGAGACTTATATTGGTTACAAACTGTATGGCCGTGGCAGGCTTCTTGCTAACTGTTCTTACAGCTTAAATTAATCCATTTCTATAAATTTATACCTTGCCACATGGCTTGTGGCTTACCGGCATCTTCACATGCTGTTTGTCATCGTGGCGGCTGGCAGTGTCTCTCTGACTCAGCCTTCCACTTCCCAGCTTTATTCTCCTTGTCCCGCCTATACTTCCTGCCTGGCCACTGGCCAATCAGTGATTTATTTATTGGCTAATCAGCAACACATTTAACATACAGACTATCCCACAGCATATGATTATTCCACTTACTTCAGAGAGTCTAGAATAAGACTAAGCAATATTGCTATTATTATTTGTCAGACAGAGAGGTGTAACATCATCTTCAACATATGAGATGGAAGAGAGAAAGCAGGGAAATTCACCTAAGAAACCTCATCAGGCAAAGGCCCAACAATTTCTTGAGGTCAAAAGTTCTGTAGGGATCATGAAGAAGGAAAGATTGCCACTATGAAGTCACATCTATTTGTTGGTCAAACAAACAGATCACCTGATGACTGAGATTTAGGACAGAGCTGTGCTCTACATAGAGCTGATCTACTCTCCCATGCTAACAAAAGCAGCTGTAGTAAATGTTGACCAGAGCATGAAGACCGTTTTGGGTTGGGATATGTTCATAAGGCCTTCAACCAAACTACACTGAACTCATTACTGCTTCCCATCCTCACCCGTCTTGTTTCTCTTCCCGTGTCCCCTACTGTTAAAGTACAAGGTCTCTGAAATGCCTCAGAGGGACACCCACATCTCTTGCTTCTATGGCTCCCCATTGCTTTAAGGGTCCATTTCTTTGACAGTGTATAGAATTCCATACCTCCTCACTAATGGGTGTATGGCAACAAGTTCACTGAGCAGAGCTAGAATTCAAAGTCATCTAGAGGTGGGTGTGGTTTATTCGCGTCCTGCTCATTGTGCTCATCTTAACTGTATAAGGATTTCTTTTCAGTCATCTTCCCTTTAGACATGCACACAGAACCATGGGGACAGGCAAGACACTTTCTTGGGCTGGCTTTCTAAGTAGATCATACTTGACCAGGGTCATATGACCATAACAGTTTTCACTGTACAAACACTTTTCTAAAATTTGTCATTAGTGCAGGAACCTGGCCCCACAGCTGTGTACATTGAAGTACAGCTCTGATGCCAGAGGTTCTGAATTGTTTTCATCTGAAATTAAAATGTACTTCACACTCATCCTTCCAAAAAAAATGATTATCTCCAGATCAAACAACAACAACAAACAAACTTGAGTTTAATCATTCCATAAAATTGAAGTATTACTAACTACAACATTTTAAGGTGTGAGTTTTTATTTTGTGGATGTTGAAATGATTAGATGAAGTCAATCTGCATATGTGTGTATATATATATATATAGTATATATAGCTTGCATATAAAATGCCCCCTGGGTATCCTTTGTTGAAGGCTTGACCACAGCCTGTGATAACATGGGTGGGTAATTGGCTCCCAATGCCACTGACTTTATCAGTGTGTCAGGGCACTGATGAATTACTTCCTAACTGAATAAGCTATTAAGACGTGGTGTTTACATGATGAAGTTGGAGGTACAGCAGCTACCTCTGACAGGTACATTTTGCCTGTAGTCTCTTGCTCTTTCTCTCTCTGATTTCTGGCTACCATGAGATGAAAAGCTTTGCTTCACTAACCATCCATTGCTATGACATTCTGCCTCCACACAAGCCCTCAGTGGAAGGGACAAATCACTGCAGATAGAAGCCTCTGAAACCATAAACTAAAATAAAACCTTTGTGCTTTTAGTTATGTCAGGCATTTCGTCACAGTGGCAGAAACCTCACTAACACTGACATAAATACAGGCTTCAGAGGTAAGCGTTCATCTCTGGCTCTCCTTCACCCATGAACACCAGCCTCTGTGGGCTTCTCGTGGCACAGACCTAACGATGTGATGTGGATGCAGAAAACAAAGAGAGTAAATCAGTAGAAGAAGAAGATGTTTCTGCCATCCCACAGCTACCAACAATTTCCATTTGGGTATATTTCTGTTTTTATTTGTTATTGTGTTGGTTTAGTGCTTCTTTGTGGGTTATATTCATAATTTTTATATGATATCTTATGACCCTATTGTACTACAAAAGACAATTATAGAACCATTCATCACAGCCCCAACTGAGTGGCCAAGAATCAGCTGCAGTCTGGGAAAGAAATGTACAGTGCTGAATAGGATCAGAAGATGAAAAACAGTAAGTGCGTTTAGCCCAAAAGGAGAAATGAGTTGATCTACAGCACCACCATCAGAGAAACTCAAATGATGAATCTGTCATGTGTGCTGCAACCAAACATTGTGAGCAAACATGCTTTATGGGTAATCTACCTCCAGATACTCATCTGCTCTGTTCCTTGACTTTCTAATATGGAACATGAGAATGGCAATGATACCTCTCTAGTACTGCTTATACCCAAACATAAAATAAAGATAACACTTAGAGAATGGTTAGAATATCCTAAACACGTAATGAATGTTAGCTTTCATTATCAGCAAAAATAAAAATGACATGTAATATAAGTAGAAGTTGAACCACAAGGTAATAATTATGTATATGTGTTTATGTGTATATACCAGAAATATTTAGACACTATATAAATAGTTAACTGAAATGCTATAAATTAAATATGAGGGAAACTGATAAGATCAGATAGTCAGAGTGAATGGAAAAGCTGTGAAGCCACATTGAAACTTTCAGGAAGATATGGGCTGGATGAGAACATGCAATAACTTGGTGGTCTTTCAGGGAACTCTGACTTTGGGGTGCTGAACAGTTGGTAGAAAGGGGAAGAGTGAACTGTGAGGCTGCTGAAAAGGAAGCAGGAGTGTAAATCACATGATCAGCAGTATCTTAGAGTGGAGAATCAGGCAGAAGCCAAGCTGAACCCCTTAGCCTTTCCTACGAAAGATGAATTCTCTGCTCCTGGACTTGCAGTGTACCTAGCAGCCAGTTATGGAACCAGAGGCCACGTCGGTGTGCCTGCCATGTGAGATTAACACAGTCTCTGCCACATTTGTTTGATGAGGCAGGATATGGAGAATATCTGGCTGAGGAAGAGACAACCCACATTCTTCCAGCTTAAAACATGAAACTGAAAGGACGCAGAAAACTGCTACAATGACTTTCAAGGTAATAGTTACTTTTTTCTTCAAAGCTCTACAGTGGACATTGAATGGAATCACAATCAAAAAATTGTATAGTCACCCCTTCCTTATCCATAGATGCTTTTTTTAAAAAAAATCAACTCTTATTTTTTGAGATTATAGTAAAATTACATTATTTCCCCTTCCCATTCTTTCATCCAAACCCTCCCACATGTCTTTCCTTGCTCTCTTTCAAAGTCATAGCCCCTTTTTCATTAATTACTGTTATACATATTTTGTGTATACATATATATATTCCTAAATACAGAAATACAGCCTGTTCAATCTGTATAATGCTACTTGTATGTATGCGTTTGCAGACTGACCCTTTGGACCTGGGTAGCAGATTGGTGTGCTCTTCTCTGGGTGAGACTATTTCTCCCATTTTCAGCATACCTTAGATACCTGTAGTTCTTTGTCTGTGGTTGAGAACTTCATGGTTTTCCCTGTCCATGTTAGTATGTATATTGTTGTTTTCCTTGTTCAGTTCATGTTTAGGTAGTCATGTCGGTGAGACTTTATGGGTGTAGCTTATGACATCAATAAAAGATACAGTCTCATAGCAAATTTCCTGATCCCTTGTCTCTTACAGTGTTCACTGAACCTCAGGTATAGGAGTTGTTCTGTAGATATACTAATTGAGGCTGAGTTCTATAGCCCTACATTTACAGAGTCATAGCAATCCTAATCAAAATTCCCATCTCATTCTTGACAAAAAAAAAAAAACTATCCTAAAATTCATATGTAGTCACAAATGACCCCGATAGCCAAAACAATTCTGAGCAAAAATAACAATGCTGATTACCATTGCAGACCTTAAGATAGATTACAGAGACATAGTAATAAAAGTAATGACAGTGGTACGAAAACAGACATTCTGACAAATAGAACAAAATCAAAGACCCAAATCTGAGTACAAGTAATTTCAACCACTTAATATTTGAAAAAGATGCCAGAAAATACACTATAGAAATAATCTTCAACAAATAGCGCTGGGCAAACTAGATGTCCCTTGACTTTCATCAGGGGACCCAAACCATCACATACTGAAATTATCTGGGAGTAACTGCATCTATACTGAACATATATGGAGTACTTTTCTTATCATTATTTACTCCTCAGCATTATAATATGATTTACATTGTATTAGGTTTTATAAATAATTTAGAGATGATTTAATGCATACATGGAGAATATGTACATAGGTTAAGGCAAATGCTGTACTATTTCATATAAGAGACTTGAACACCCATGGATGTGTGGGTGTGTGTGTGTGTGTGTGTGTGTGTGTGTGTGTGTGTGTGTGTGTATCAAGGAACCAATATTCCAAGATACAGAGGGAGGACTTCTGTGTCTAGTGATCTATCCATTCACTCCATTTCCTTATATTGCATCAGTTATCTGAAAGCAGTGAGTCATTAGGAGTTTGTTTAATGCTATGTCCATGTATCAGAATAATAGTAATTGGTTCTAGGGTCTATGACCTATCTAGCCATAGGTTCTTGGCCCTGGTAATCATGCTAAGTATGAATTTCATCTTATGCCATGGGCCTTAAATTCAGTCATAAAATGTTTGGTTACTCCCATGATATCAAGCATCAGTGGGCTTGTCTTGCCAGGGCAGTAATTATTGTAGCTCACAGGGTTCAAAGTTGGGTAAGACTGATGATCACTTTTCTCTCCAGTAGCATACAGAGTATCTTTGAGCACTATGAAAGCTAACCTGTAGCCAGGTCAGTATCAGTTTGAACTTCCTGTGTCCTATGACTTGGGTATATGGTGTCTTCAGCAATAGGGTCTTACCATCAAGTTCTGGAGGGCAACCAAGAGCATTGGCGATAGTTTTTAATGTTTGAGAGTCTATGCTTGCTTACTAGTCAATAACTCCAAAGGAGATAACCATTATTGATATTAGACTTATATTTATTATCCTGTCATATCTAGTAAGGGACCTTGTCACTTGTTTATAAGATAACTCCATTTGAGCTATTTTTATATGGGTGGATGTGTGTATTTTAGGAAGCTTCTACAGTAGTAGGTTTCCATATGGCTTTTTAAAAAGGGGTTTAACAATCCTACTCCATTTTGTATTCTCTCCTCTACCTATCCTCCTATCCTATACCCCAACTTAGCCCTTCCCACTTCATTATTTCTCTTTACCCTTTACATCTTTGTGTTCTATCACCTGTCCCTTGAAAACATCATCCTCAGGGCCCTCCTCTGGCCTTTATTGGCATTTCAAATGAAACACATGTATGTGAAGATTCAAAAATAACATCCCCAAATGAGAGAAAGCATGTGACATTCGTTTTTCTGAATCTGGGTTACCTCATACAGAATGATTATTTCTAGCTCTACCCACTTACTTGCAAATTTCAAATTTTGTTTTGCTTAACAGCTCAGTAATATTCCACTGTGTAAATGAGCTATATTTTTATTATTTACTCATCAGTTGATAGACATCTAGGTTATTTCCCTGGCTATCATGAAGAGAGCCTACTATTCTTCTAAATGGACATAACATTAAATCAACTCCTATTGAGTTACTGTTATTATATTTATAGACTTCATGTCTCTCACCTGTCATCAGCTAAGCTTCCTTATGAGGTCAATCGCAGTTAACAAAGAGACTTGCAACTGGTCTATGTGCAAAGAAAAAGAGCCCTAATTAGGACATCTATATTTTATTTAAATCACACTTTTTTCTCCCAAGTCTCAAGAATCATTGTGAGATGTGGGGCAGAGAGATTGTAGGAGAAGTTTTTGGGAAAAGAAGAAAAGGCAAAGTGTTTCTAGTGCAAACAGAACTGAAGATGACCATTGCATTATTCAGCCTGTGAAATGTAATGGAACTTTGGGCAAATGATTAAGAGCAACTTCAAGGAAGGGAAAAGATGTTTTTAGCTGACATGAACTATAGGACATAAAGCCAAACTTGACAGGGAGAAAGGGCAATAGTATCAGCCTGAGAGCATGACACAAATCAAGACTAGATGTCATCACAAGAAAATAGATCAGAGATTGGGGGACAAACTTACCCGCATCGTGTGTTCTATTTTCATTGTTGTGATAAAACATTCTAGCCAAAAAGCAACTTGCGGGGGGTAGGAAAGAGTTTATTTGGCTTATACTGCTAGGTCACAGCCCATCATTGAGGAAAGTCAGAGTAGGAATTGAAACAGAAACCATGCATCAACACTACTTATTGGCTTTCCCTCTAGTTGACTCAGTTAGCTTTCTAGTATAGCTCAGGCCCATGTGCCTCGGAATGGTGTAATTCACAGGGAGCTAGGCTCTCACACATCAATCAAGACAATCTATCACAGACATGGCCATGGGCCAATCTGATAGGGACAATAATTCCCTCTTCTCAGATGACTCTAGGTTGTGTCAAACTGACAATAAAAACTAACCAGCACACTCCTCCTTGGCAACTTGACACACTAACATATTATTAAACCATAATGATGTCTTCCTTTGTTCCCAAGATCTCATCCTATTATGACATAAAACATGTTCCAACTTTTAAAAATCCCACCATATTGTAAAAATTTCTACACTTTAAAAGTTTAGTGTTTCTTTAAAATCCTGAAGATCCTTAACTGTGAGCTCCTGCAGAATAAAAACAAGTTACATAGTTTGCAGAAAGGAATTCCTAGAGCCAAACCAAACCAAACCAACCAACCAACCAACCAACCAACCAACCAACCAACCAACCAACCAGCATCAAACCCACACCTTAGCAAAACCAAAGTCCAACAGTATAGCTCAATTTTTGACATACTGGACTCACTCATGATATTCTGGACTCCAAAGGCTTTGGGCATCCCTACCTCTCTTCAGTTCTGCCATCTGCAGCAACCTCAGCTTGTCTCAAAGGCTCAGGTCGGTTCTCCTTGTACAGGCTGCTGTCTTTGGCAGGCAAGTCATAGTCCTGGCATCTTCAATATCCCGGCCTCTCTACTCTTTAGAGACTGACCCTGCCACATGACCCTACCAGGCTTTGTCCACTCTACATTACCTCCTCAATCTGGCAACTCTCATTCCTTCAAAACCAGTACCAGATAGGTACTTCTTAAGCTTTGTCAAGTTTATCTACAAGCTTGAGAGGAAGAGCACATTGGCTCCCTTCAACTACAGCTTCTGTGTACTGAACATATGGAAATACCCAAGAGATCTCTTCAGTTATACCACAGTGAGCTAGATATACCACAGTGATGCAGATCTCATGAACGTATGGAAATACCCAAGAGATGTCACCACAGTGATGCAGATCTCATGCTAAATCACAGTTGATGTTTCAGCCCTAGCTGACAAGCATTACAAATTTTTAATCTAAATCATCACACAAATGGCCCTGGGAACCTCTGATTCCCTCTCAAATTTCAAAAACTAAAGTCTCAATTGTCCGCATTTCTCTCAAGATTCTTTTCTCCTCAAGCTTCTATTAAACTTTAATCACTCAATATCTGTTAATCTCAGAATTGCAAAATCCTCCACAGGCCTCCAACAAAGTAGTCCAAAGACATAAAAGGTCACATGGTCAGGTCCATCACAGCGTCCACAGAAAGTGAACCCAAACCTGGCAGAGAAAGACTGTTCTGCACAATGTAGGAAATGCTCTTTATTTACAGGACACAATTAATGCTCTACTGCCTGCCTTGCCGCACTGCCATCTGAATGAACCAGCACCATCCCCAACCTCCCGGAATGCTATATAATGCAGTCTAGGTTCAAGCCATGAAGATGGTTTATCCAGAAAAGCTGGGCAGCCCTAGGGGGATGATAATATGCAGAAGTTTTAAGTGGCAAACTCTGACAGTGTCAGATTCTGGCATAATCCATGGGCATACCCAAAAAGGGCACTTGAGTGCTCCAATAAAGAAGATTGTATGAGGCATTAAAATGAAGTCTTTAGGTAGACTCAGAGAACATAATATAATTTCCTACTTTATATGTTTGTTCAACTTATAGAGAAGGAAGAAGATAGCAAAGAAAAGAATCTGACAAGAATTCCCTTGATCCTCTCATAAACAAATATCAGACACTGGATGGGAACTATTTCCCCAGCCATGTTGATTAATGGGTCAGTGCCATCCTGGGGGATGTCTTTCTGTACCTGGATGCTGATAGAAAATACTAGGTCCCGTTGTTCAACATTTTGATTAACAACTTGGATACAGACACAGATGGCATGCTTATCAAATTCTGGAATGATATAAAGCCCAGAGTTATAGCTAATATGTTGGATGTCAGAGTCAAAGATTTAGGACTCTTAACAAGCAGGAATAATGAAGTACTCGAACATTCTGAGAGAGAATGAAGGTAAAAGCAGTTCTGTATTATGATCCCCAAAGGGCTGCACAACATGTGTACTCAGAATGAGGGATACAAAACTTTATAGCAGTTTCTAAAACGCAGAATTCAGGAGTTTTTTTTATTGCAAAATGAAACCGTCAACAGCCACTATATTAACTTAGTTGTGCATTTTATCTATTTTAATGTAGATGTAATTTACCAAGAACTATTTGAAAAGATTTATAAAACAAAACATATACAAAAGTAGTACTGAATGAGTCCAAAGAAAACAGGAAAATAAGTGGTGATATTGTGTTCCCCAAAATATTGTGCACCCTAATAAACTTATCTGGGATCAGAGAACAAAACAGCCACTAGATATAGAGGCCAGAATAGGACGCCTTTAGTCCTAGCATTCCAGAGGCAGAGATCCGATCTCTGCCTCTCTGTGAGTTCAAAGCCACACTGGAAACAGCCAGGCGTGGTAACAAGAGCCTTTAATCCCAGGAAGTGATGGCAGGAAGCAGAGAGGTATTTAAGGTGTGAGGACCAGGAACTAGAGCCTGGTTAAGCTATTAGGCTTTTGAGCAGCAGTTAAGCTGAGATTCATTTTGGATGAGGACTTGGAGGCTTCCAGTCTGAGGAAAGAGGATCAGCTGAGGAATTGGCAAGGTGAGGTGGCTGTGGCTGGTTCTGCTTCTCTGATCTTCCAGCATTCACCCCAATACCTGGCTCCTGGGTTTGTTTTTATTAATAAGACCCTTTAAGATTCATACTACAAGAATAGAGTAGAGCATTGAAAATATTGCATTTCTATTTAGTTACTTTTTTTTTTTTTAACCATCTAGCAAAAATGTGCAACATGCCTATTGGCACACCCTTCAGTGTTCTTGACCCATCCCCAATATTTATCCTCCATATAACTTTGGCACTTTTCTTATAAAAGTTTAAGGTGTATTCCCTGTGTGTATCTTCTAGATATCTCTCAACTAGATAGAGCTCAGAGATTACATTATTATTATTCTTTAACTAACACTGTGTATCAAACATGTAGCGTAGTTCTTAGCATATGGTAGGGCATTCAATAAACTTGTTCTATATCAAATATTAAAGGAGCAAAGAATCCAAGAGGACCAATGTAGGAAGGGATAAATATACAGAGAGAGAAGATCTAACATAAATCACAGCCCACCGAAGGCACATTTAAATCTTGGTGTGAAGTTGGGAAAGAATCGTCCTTAAAAAACTGACTTCTGTTAGGGCCAAAAGATCAGAAAGAGGTCACCTTGAAAAACGTCTCCAAATGCAGCAGAAAAACACACACAAAGGAGCTGAGTCAAAGAAGGGACATCTGATGCATGGGGGATGGCGAGAGGCTGGTTGGAGCATACAATGCAGAGAATGGGTGCTGGAAATGACTTTGGAACACCATGTTCCCTGTATCACCATTTAAGCAATTACTGCCAACTGGAAACATATGGAGACAAAGCCAAGCACACTAACAAAAAGGGGTTTGCTGGCCCATGGATAAAACTGAGTATTTAGCCTGGAAATAAGACATGGGTAAGTGTAAGGGCCATCACATATCTTCAAATTTCTGAAATATTTTATACAGATTCATCTTTAATGTCATAAAACTAAATTAGGAACCAAGCTATGCTCAAACCTAACAAATAAAGCTTTTTTTTTCTAGTTTCAAAATTGCTCAGATAGGTATGTTAGTAACACCTCCTTTGCCCTGAGGAGGCTAAAGCAGGCTCCTCCATCGGCCCTGCAGGACTAGTTTACGAGTGACCTGGCGTCCCTTTTCCAGGTCAACCCCTGCTATCACCTACCATGTGATCTACAAGGTATTCTATAACCTACATCCCAAATCCACAAATACACTTCTTTCTCTTAACTTCAAACTTCCATCAAGTGATTTCATTTGTGAGCATTTTCATCCCTAGCATTTATTTCTACTCTCTATGCCCATCATCCCAAACTAAGTTTTCCCCTTTTCAGTCATAAACTAAATTTCAGTATTCAACATTATTCCCAACTTTATCCTCTTTCTACACTTGTAATCAGAGTCACCTTTGAGCTGTCTCACATTGACCTTCATCCTGTCCCTGTGATCCCTGCATTTTGTATGCCTTGTGAGGACATTGCTTTATGTCTCCCATTTTCCATAATTTCTCTACCCTTGTTTATATCTTGTCAAATCCAACTTTAACTGAAATAACACAGAATGTGATCATAACCCTGGGTACTGTATGTACTGGGTACAGCCCACAGTAGCAATATTCTGGGTACGGCCCACAGTAGCAATATTCTGGTGACTGGATAGGAAGAAGCCCTGGGAAGATCACGGTAAGTGATGACAAGGGCTCTTGTGTTTCCGACCCCAGCAGGTGGCCCTTTCACACAGCAGATTTGAGCAGCATACCTCTTGCACAGCAGATTTGAGCAGCATACCTCTTGCACAGCAGATGTGAGCAGCTCACCTCTTGCACAGCAGATTTGAGCAGCTCACCTCTTCCAAAGCTGTGTTCTCCATGAACCTCATTGGAGAAGTGTTGCTAGACTAACCACATTGAGAGTTTCTGACCTGACACTGAGTCATGAGCTATGGGCAGCTATTTCTCAGTTGGTCACTCAGTTTCCAAAATTGACAATTACAGATTTGTATATCTTTCATTTCATTATTATGCCTGTGACCATAAGCAGGACATGCATAATTTTCTTTTGATATATAAAGTAGTTATATATAATACATATACAATACAAATATGAGCTTAAATATATATATATGTACTTAAATATATATGATATAATTTAACAGTGGATAATTTGTTCCTTACAAAAAAAGTTCAAATACTACTCAAAAAAAACTTCCCTGAAATAACAAAGTCCTTTTAAGACATGAATGCCTGACCAGGAAAACTTAACCCATATTTGCCAACTAGACTTCTCTATTTAACCTAGTCACAAGCACCACCACTGTGTTCAAACCACAACTTCTCTTTCATCATTCGAGTCTCAAATTAAACACCCTCTCTACAGAGATGCTATTTCAACATCCCAAATAATCCTAGAAACTGTCATTTCAGGTCACTGTATTCATATCTTCTTCATGCATTCTACATGTCATTGACTAGTGTTGTCTATTTAGCATGAGAGAGTCTAAAATATAGACTTTTCATGAGCCAAGATCCCCGGTGCCTATGACTTACATCTGAGTGTGAATGTGTGTGTTTACTTTTTTGCTTGTGTTTTGGTGTCATGTGAAAAAATCACCAAGACCTGTGTTGCTGAGATTATGATTTATTTTGTGAAGTTCATGGTTTTGAGTTTTATGGTTATGTGTCTAGCGTATTTGGGTTTATTTTTGAGCATGGTGTAAGGGAACAATCCAGTTTCTCTTTGGTTGCATGTGAATACACCATTTATTAAAGACTGTCCTTCGTAGATTGTGTGTTCTTAGCACCTGTGGTGGCTATCCTTGGTTGTCAAGTTGGCTACATCTGGAATTAACTAAAACTCAAGCAGCTGGGCACACTTTTAATCTGAATCTTTTGAGGGGGGAAGACAAACCTTTAATCCAGCTCTTTTGGGAAGAGCCACGTTTAGTCTGGGCCATAACTCCTGCAGGTAGCCTATATCAAGGACATGAAAGAGTGAAGCTTGCTCTCAGTTTGCTTTCTCTTGTTGGATAGTCCATTCCTTCACTGCCATTAGAACCTACTTTGGGATTCCGGCATACACTGAAGACCAGCTGAGACATCATCCTTGTGGACTGAATAACTACTAGATTCCTGAACCTTCCATTGATAGACAGCCATTTTTGGACTAACTGGATGATCCCTTGTAAACCCTGTTTGTCTGTCTGTCTGTCTATCTATCTATCTATCTATCTATCTATCTATCTATCATCTTTAATCTGTTTCTCCCTCTCTCCATTTCCCACTCCCTCCCCCTCCATCCCTCTCTCTTTCTCTCTCTATATTTATATATAATATAAATACATATTTATATATAATTTATATACATATATAAATATCTATGTATATATTTATTTACTCTGTTAATTCTGTTCCTCTATTGAACCCTAACTAATACAGCATCCTTGTGTGACATCCATAGAGTGCACGTCTTTAGGGGTTATTTCTGGGCTGTCTACTCCATTCTGTTGGTTTATATATCTACTTTTATGCTAGTATCATGCTGTCTAAATCAATTGGGCTTTGTAACACTATCTAAAAACAGGAAGTGATGATTTCATTTCTGTTCTTCCTGCTCATTACATTTGAGCTATTCAAGGTCATTTAGAGTTCCATATACTTTTTAAGAGTTATTTAACCTACTTCTCTGAAAAATGGTACTGGATTTTTAACAGTAACCACATTGAATCTGTAAATGGATATTTTGACACTATTACTCCTTTGATTCAGAAATGTGGGCTCTCCTTCCATTTATCATGTTGCCTTTAATTTCTTTTATTAATGTCTTTTAGATTTTAGTGAGGTGCTCTTTTATTTTCTTGTTTAAATTTATTACCATTTTATTCTTTCGGAAACTCCTATAAATAGGATCGTTTCTTAAGTTTTGAGATTATAATATAATTACAAAATTTCTCCCTTCCCTTACTCCTCTGAGCTCTCCCATATACCCCTCTCCACTCTCCTTCCAATTCATGGTCTCTTTTTTCACTAATTGTTATTGCATGGATATATATATATATATATATTCCTAAATATTAGCTGTTCAGTCTGTATGCTGTTATTTATATGTATGTTTTCAGGACTGACCATTTGGCACTGAACAACCAAATGGTGTTCTCTTCCCTGGGGAAGACCACCTCTCCGGCTCTCAGCTATCCTCAGTTGCCTATAGTTCTTTTTGTATGGCTGAGGCTCTGTGGGCTTTTCCTCACCCAGTTTGGCACATCTATTGGTGCTGTTCTTGTTCAGCTCACCTTTGAGCAGTCATCCTTGTAAGACTTCATGGCTGTAGCTTCTACTATTACTAGGAGACACGATCTCACAGAAAGCTCATTGATCCTCTTGCTCTTACATTCTTTCTGCTACCTCCTCCACACTGTTCCTAGAGCCTTTAGTGTAAGAGTATTTTGTAAATGTATCTATGGGGACTGGGATCCACAACTCTGCGTTTTGATTGGTTGTGGCTTTCTGTAGTGGTCTCTGTTGCAAAGAGAAGTTTCTTTGATGAAGGGTGAAGACTACACTTATTTGTCCATGTGTGTATAAGGACAAACGTTTGTAGATTGTTATTAGGTATGATGTTGTTTCAGTAAATTAGTGGTTATAGATGGTCCTCCAATCATCATGACTTCACTAACCCTGAGTAGTTATCTACATTTCCAGTACCAGTCATGGTTTCCCTCTTGTTGAGTGGGTCTTAGTCAAATTAGAGAGCTGTTGGTTGCTGCCAAGGTATGTGTGCTCCTACTGCACCCTTAGGGTTATTGTGCCATGCTGGTCTTTGATATGGTTCTTAAGTGTCACAGCTTGGTAGGACTGTTGTTTACCTCCCTCCTTTCAAAGTTACCTGGTCCTTCTGGTATCATGAAAGCTAGTCCTGCAGGAAGCAGCATTCAGATCAGTTCCAGCTCAGGGTCCCTGAGCTCTGTTTCTGAAGTACATGGTGTCTTCAGCAATTAGGGACTTACCTTCCACCTAAGGGCACCAAGGGCACCAACAACAGGCTACAATCTCTCAGACAGCCTTGGTAAACAACTTAAAAGAAGGATTCTTATGTCTGGTGCTGGGGTTTTGTTAGGTGGTCTTTGGCTCTTCGAAAAAGCACCATCAGCCCAGATAAGAAAGTTTATTAAAACTATGTATGTATACTTATATATTGAATTAGCTGTACTGCACTTTCTTCAATAAATAGAAAAAGTTAGCAGTATGATTCCTTTTTGCTTTTTCAGACATCCTTATTTTACCCCCCTACCTCCTTCTTCTGTATTTGCCTCTCTCCCTGTTCCTTCATTTTCCCAGTTCTCCTATCAGCTCACTTGTATTCTGTTACTCTCCTCCTACATTTTTCTGTATTTGCTTCCCTCCCCTTCCCTAAAAAAACCCCCTCTCTCATTTCCCTGATCAGATCACTTGTTACTTACTATTCCAGTTGATTAATTTCTTTACTGCAGAGTTAGTTTTACTGTATAGAATATAACTTATTTCTGTAGCCTGCAAATGAAACAATTCGTGTATTAGTTCTAAAAGATCTTTGTTGGAATCTTCATTAGCTACTCCATGAGATTACAGTCTCTGAATAATTGAGCCAATTGTATTCCTCCTCTTTTCTTATTTAGGTGCCTTTTATTTCCTTTTCTTCCCTAATTGTCCCAACAACACCTAGCAGGAAAATGTAACCATGCTTTATTCCAAAATTAGACAAAATATTTAGACTTCTCACCGCTGAGTCCGGTGCTAACTATGGGCTCACAACCAGGGGCTGACCATGCTCATCTCTATGTGGAAATTTTAATCACACAAGATGCTGAAGGTTTCCAAGAACTTTTTCTACATTTACTGAGATAGCCCTATGATTTTTTGCTTTTGATTCTTTAATGTGACCTATCACATTTTCGTATCAAATCATCATGTATTTCATGTTATAAGTGCCACACAGTCATACAACTGAATGTTTCTGCTGGTATCATTATATATATATATATATATATATATATATATATATATATATATATATATATATATGTGTGTGTGTGTGTGTGTGTGTGTGTGTGTGTGTGTGTGTGTGTGTGTGAATGTGCTTGTATTATTTATTATAGAGTCATTTTTAATCTGATATCAAGATAACACTGCTTGCATGCATTCTTTATGGTATCTGTTACAACACAAAAGCATCTCCTTTTGGTAAAATCAACTTCATATTTTCCTTTGTTGCTACTACTTTTGGTGTGACATCCAAGAAGATGCTGTTTGACATCAATCTAGAAGATAGTGTCATGTTATCTCCTATTGTTCTAAAGCTTTGGCCATTTAGCCCAACATCCACTTTGCATTGAGTTTTGCTAAGCTCGATCCCTTTGCATGTCCTCTTTTTCCAGCATTACTCCTGGAATTAAGTGTTCCTTCCTTACGGAATTGTCCTGGATCCCTTGCCGAACGTCAATTGCTCATGAATGAAAGCATTGGCTTCATTCCCAGCGCTACTTCATTCTGATACACTTCTGTGATGACAGTACCATCTGGTTTTATCAATTGCATCTTTGTAAGAAGTTTTGAAATCAGGAACCATGCTCTTCTCTTTCAAGATTGTCCAAATGTTCTTGGTTTACTATATTTCCATACAGTTTTCACGTCATCTCTATATTTATTCAAATAGCAAATCAAACTTTGGGTAGAGATTACACTGAATCTGTAGGTCAACTGAGAAACACTTCATTTTTAGCCATTTGAAGATTTCTCATCCATTGCTATCGTGTGTTCCCATTTATTTAGGTACCTGATTTCTCTAAACAGTACTTTATTGTACTCAGAACGCATATTCTTAATTTCCTTTGTTAAAATTTATTGTTAAATACATTGGATTTTTCTGATGCTATTATTTTTTAATATAATATTTTTATCGATTCTTTGGGAATTTCACATCATGCAATCTGATCATACTCACTTCCTCAGTCCTTCCATATCCAACCCCTGATCCGTGAGGCCCCTTCCCCCCAAAAACAAGTCTAATTTGTGTTATCTATATACTCCCTGGAGCATGGTCAAATTCTCAGTGGCCTGCCCTCAGTGGCCTTGCTGCAGTGGGACCAAGGACCCAGAGAAGGCTCAGAGGCCGCCCAGACCACGGACATCATCATAGCTTCAGGTGACAGAGCAGACCACATACATCTGCATGGCCTTTGGTGGTAACATGGGCCACAGACATCAACACAGACTTTGGTTGCCATAGGACCTTGGACCTAGACATGGCCCATGGCTGCAGCATGGACCCAGACTCTGATGCTATTATTAATAAAAAATTTCTTCTTAGTTATATTTTCTGATTATTCCTTGTTAATATAATTATAGCTGACTTCTGAAATATTATATTGCACCCTGAAAACTTACTGGATTCATTTATTAACTGTGAGGGTTGGAGAAAACAGGGTTCCCTAAGGGGTTGCTCTTTACAGGCACATGTTATTTGCAAGAGTAATGGTTTTACATCTTCCTTTTAAATCTAAGCACTTTAAAACATTATTTCATTTCATTTATTTTATAGTTTGCCACATTGCCTGGGATAGACTCTCCAGGGCAATGCCTAATGGAAGTGGACAGTACACATCTTGGCTGGTCCTCACCATATATCATATCATATCATATCATATATCATATCATATCATATCATACCATACCATACTATATTATATATTTTAGTGTATGTATGTATGCATGAGAGGGTATGGTATGGTAATGCAGATGCACATGGATATATGGGTGCATGAACCTCCATAGGAGGTCTCTTCTTGTCCTGCATAAAAGTTTCTTACTGAACTTGAAGCTTGTTGATTTGGTGAGGTTTGCTGGCCAGAGCATTCTTGGGATCTCTTTGTCTCCATCCCCAAATGCTCAGGTTATTAGGCACAGGCAACAATGCCATTCCCAATGTTTTACTTCATTTGGGTGCTGGATGTTGAGGATTAAAACTAGGTCCTCAGGCTTGCAAAGCAAGGATCCTTACCCATGGAGCAATCTCCTCAGCCCCTAAGTTACTTTTTAAAGCATGGCAGATAATGATATACTTTGCATGTCTTCATAGGATTTTTAATTGTTTACCCTGAAGGAAATATAGAAACCAGTATTGATTAATTGAAAATCACCTGTTTGCAAGTTGTTTATTTTCTTGTACCACATAAACAAATACCTCTTTTACAATTAGGTTGAAGGAAGTTACATACGGGTTTCATTTGGGATTCTCCCTTAAGAAGTATCAAAATATACCTTATTTTCTGCAGAAAGGTATTAGAGTCAACATCAATACTGGCCAAGTGGCAAGGCCCTGGGAATGCCTTCTTCCATATCCACTACACTTTAGGAAGCTAGAGAATATGTCAGAAGGTTGAAATCTTTGTAAGAGGCTCCTAAAGGCATGATAGATGGAGCTGAGAGAGAAACTGAGGTGGAGAGAAAGACCCTGGAAAGGAAGACTGTCTGCAGGCAAAGCTACTATGAATAAGCAGCACCAGCCTCAGAGAAGGGCCTTGGGAATGACAACCAGCAAGCCCATGGGCAGTGCTGCTTAAGTCCTTTAAGCTCATATTACCCTTGCTGTGAGCTAAGGATGACAAACAAGGTTTTGATATTCGCCCTGTTAGGTTTTGGTCTTGCTTTGGTCTAATACTTCCTTATTTTTCTACTACCCCCTCCCTTTTTTGATAGGAATGTATACTGTGTCTACTTCCGTAAGCTGGAAATAAGTATTTTCATTTTGATCTTGCAGGGCCCACAACTAAGAGTTTACCTTCAGTCTCACAAGAAACTTTGCATTTGGAATTTTTGTGCAAGGCAATGCTGGAAATGAGAAGATTGTAAGGACTCTTGAAGATGGACTGAGTACAGTTTTATGATGAGAACAACGTGAGTTTGGGGGTACCAGGAGGGCTAATTTGACTGGGTTAATAAACCTCAAGGTCACCTTGAGTATGTCCATGGAGGTGTTTCCATAGGGAATAACTGTGTGAGGGAGACCTACCTAGATTGTATATGGTATCATCTCCTAGGCTGAAGTTCTAGACTGAATGAACATGAGGGAAAGGAGAAAGCCAGATGGGCATTAGCAATCCCCTAAGATGTGTGAAGGTAGATTCATATTCCTGCCACCACATCCATAAGCAGCTCCTGTCACCATGCCTCCCTGCTGTGATAGACTTTACCCCCAAGCCAAGCGCCAAACTAAACTCTTCCACTGCTAAACTGCTTAAGCCACATATCACATGTTTTATCACAGTGCCAAGACAGGAGAGTCACTAGTGCAGATGTGAAATGTTACAGTGAGAATATGAAATGCTCTGCAGAAAGGTGCACGTGGGGAGGGTGTGGTCTCTAGCAGGTGGTGCTATTGAGAGGTAACTGGATCATGAGGGCACTAGCTCCCTCAGTGGGTTAGTCTGTCGCTGAGTTCATATTAAGGCTATGACTTGGAGAAAGGCTGCTAGGGCCATACCTTTGAAAGCTGTAGCTTTTCCTTCTCCCCTCTCTCTGCTTCCTGGAAACTGCGAGGTGAGCAGCTTTCCTCTACTACAACCTAGAGCTCTGCTGCTTCCTTGATATATGTCGAAGAGCAATGATGATGATTGCCCACACACTGAAAACTCTGAGACCCTGAATTTCATGGGAGATTTCCTGATTTTCAAGTTGCTTTCTCAGGAATCTTGTCACCATGAAGGAAGAGCTAACTAAGATAACAACATCTGAAGAAGATGAATGTCCTTGTGGGTGAAGAATCTTTTCAATGTGCTCTATGGTCTTCACTTTAAGGCAGTTCTTTAAGTATCTTTATTGCCATCATCTTCTCCTATCCTCCCCTCATGCCTTACCTTGGCAAATGGACATCGGTTCCAGGGGTGCCCTTTCCTCTTTTAAGTCTTTCTGCAGACAGTGGCTAGAAGCAGTCTTTTTGAAACACGAATGACATCAGCTGCTCTCCCTCTCCCTCTCCCCAGCTTATTGCTGCAGTTGAATGAGATCTATGCTCCTGAGCTGATTTCCCAAGACTCTCCTGACTTCAACCTCACTTTGTATAACTCCTCCCTCACTGAGCATTCAAAGGAAAAGTGCTCCTTTTTGTACTATTATTTTCCGGAGCATACTTCCGGCTTGAGATCTAACTGAGGGAAATGGTCTTGGTATGTACTATCTACTCTCCTGTTTTCTCATCTTTCTCATTGCAGATTGACAGCACTCCAGTGAGGGCTTCCCTAAGGTCTAGCCAAGTATTTTCTAGTCAGCATCCTCAGAGCTAATCAGGACTTACATTCCTTTTGTGCTTCTTTAAATGTCAATCTCTTACTGTAAAAATTCTTCCTGGGTCCCTCAATAACCTTACACTAGTGAACACAAATTATTGAAGAAAATTAGGTCTACAGCCAGATGATCCTAAATCTCTGGAGCCTAGCAGCATTCAGCCTACTTAGCATTTGGAAGGGAGAAGGGAGGTATGCAGCAAATATTCAACATATATGCTTTTACATAGTGAATATATAAAACAAGTATGCAATGAAAGATGAATGCTACCAACTCTGACTTCCTTAGAATGTGTTCATTTTTTGCTGTTTAATATTTATAAAAGTCAGATCACTCCATACAGTTCTGCAGACTAACCAAGGAGCCAGATGGTGGCGCCAGTGGCGGTAATTCAAAGAATCCCTGACCCTGGAGTTGCAGGTAAACAATGGTAGGGGTGTGTCTTACCTAGAGATGGACTATATTGTCTATAACAAAACTGCCATTTGCCTTACTCTCACATTAGAACCAAATTTACTCTGCTGTTTCTGCTATTAATGAAAAAAGCTGTCTAAAACCAAGATATCAATGGCTAAGAATAAATTCTATCCATCTGCTTACACAATTAACCAAACACGAATTTCCTCTTTGTCTACTCCTCTCTGGAACCCATACCTTGTTTGGTCTTGTAAATAAAAGGTAACATAAGGAGAAAATTTAAGCCAGAAATGCATAGCCTCCATCCTGACCGCCAGCCGCAGCTTTGTCCACCACCTGCACAGCAGGTGAATTTAGCCTTCCAGTCACTCATAGCTCAGACATTCCGAGGCTCAAAAATTCAATCTTCTCTCCAAATAATATCTAACAAGACTCACCCAGATGGCCCCATTCATTTCTATTATTTTATTCACTTGTGTGCATTTATATTTACACTGGAAACATTGAAAGTCAGTTTTTCCAATTGATATTTTATCAGCTACCCCAGAAGAAACTCAAATGGTGATTTCCCCGCTATGTATATGGCGAAAGCATAAAAAACCAAACCAAAACAAAACAAAAACAAAAAACCACCACAAAATCTGTATTCATTTACATGGGGCTTGAGCTTTTTCAGTGAAAAGAAACAACCTTGCTGACTAACAGGAAGCAAGTGACCAACAAGGCAAGGTGAATTAAGGAAAGACTAGCGGGATCAAGCATCTGCCATTGGTATAGTTCAGATCTTCACAGTGGCAGTATGCTATTGACAAATGAGAATGACAGTCGTTCTTAAAGAATGACTCTCTGATAATTTCTAGACCTTGGACAAACCTCCCGAGTGCCATACAAGTCCTTAGCTGCTCCTCCTCATCCACCTCCTTACCAGTGCTGTTGCAGAACGAGGGGTCAACGGGTCTTCCGTTTTTATCAGAGCATGCTATTGCTCGATAGCGCACGCCTTCTCCACATTCTTTGTCAGCTCCTGGCGCCCACAAGCCTCCTCGCTGAGGATCCCTTTTGCTTTCCGGTAGAATGCAAGCTGACCAGTTTCCATACGGATGGGACATGAATGCATCACAGGGACACGGTTCCATTTCCACCAGAGGGTACAGGGTAGCATCCTGGCATTTCTCTTTCTTCCTGCTTTTCCCTGTTACAAGACACACAGTGGTGTTAGTTTTGTACCTGATGTTCTGTTGAAAGCCACTCACATTTTTGTATATAAACAACCAGTTGAACGTTAAGCATTAAATAAAGTTTCAAATCTTTTTATAACTCTTTTTTTTTTTTTTGCCATGGAAATGGAAATAAATTCTAGGACCATGTAAGCAGTATTCTGAGAAACCATGAAATTCAAATTAATTTGAAAAGAAAAAAAAAAGATTTTTGTTTTAAACATGGCACAAAGCATCATGCTTGCTGTGCCAGGTCTCTCTTTATAAAACTCTCATTATTTTCTTTTATATTTTTCTCCCACCCTGTTCCTAACCCAGCAAACCTGACTCAGACAAGATGGGGTATGTTCAGGTGATATCACTGTCACTCTACTTATTTACCAACAGTTTGGTTACTCTTATCTTCCTGAATGATTTCCAGGGAAACCAATAAAAGCATAAGTGGTAAGCCCTTTCCTTTTCCTGCAAATAACTACAAATTAAATTCCCCAAAAAGCCAAATTATCTTCTCCACATCATGAGAAGCTCAAAATGAAGGTGGAGGTTACATCATGGTATGCACAAAGTGAAACTCACCTTGTTTCCTGAAATCAGACACCTTATAAATGTTAAAATTAGCAATGATTTGAAATAAAAAACCAGAACCCACTTCGTGGTTAGAGAAAAATCAGTGACTTCCATTTGAGAAACCCTTTGAACTTGACAATCTTGGTGTGACTTCATCTTACCTACTAACTGGCAGAACTTTTAGCTGTATTCCCATCTTTGAGTAATGACAATGTAGAAACTGTCATTTTCAGACCTGTGACTACTTGAATATCATGTTTCCCAATTCCAGCCTGGCCGGAGACTTGATGTAACTTCTCTGTCAACATGTTCCCTCTATGTTGTTATAACTTTCCTAGATGAAATCATTTCATCATTTCGTCTCTCATTAGTGAGTCCTTAGCTTAAGTCACACTCTGGTTATACAGGTCATAGGCAGCTTTACTGGTCCATTTGTGAGCTTTATGGCTATCTTGCAAATACTTGATATAAGCCGATGTGTGGGCAGTTTTCTCATTGTCACATGGTCTGCCTCATGCACGACTCTACAAATGTTGCCTGGTGGGTGATTGACATATGAGCATGTTATTTATGCTTACAAATAATTTGGAAGGATTCCTTTGAAATCTGAATCTCTCTTGCCTGATGTGAACTATACCTTTACCAAGGATTGTTCTACCATGATGTGAACCATGTTTTGGCCTTTCAGGGTGCTGCATTCACTCATGTCTGCCATTAGGGACACTTAGAATCAGTTTGACGAACACAGATATCATCACTGCCCTGAAAGCTTCCTGGCTATGACATTCATCACTGCACAGTCCCATTCCTTTCTACCCGCCGTGGCTAGAGCTGTACTCCTCACAGGAAATGCTATTGAACTTCATCTCCGTCTCTGCACCTTCCTCTTTGTTTTCAGCCTACTTAGTCTTGGATTCCAAGCCTACCCTGGGCCTTGGCATCACTTTTACCAAAATGATAAAACAAAGATGCATGCATCAGGAAGCAATTTCTTTTTCTTTCAAATTTGATTGTCAGTGATCTTTCAGAGTGCTGATTATCACCTTATATTTGAGATTTTCTTATATTCCATCATAATACACTCTTTTGACCCTTACTCCTGTTCTGGGTTCCACCATCCCACCAGCCACATGTCACTATTACAGCTTTACCTGTTTAGTGAATGTTCTCCATCTGCACTGCATTGGGCTGATGAGTTTCCTCATTGGACCCTGCTAGGTTCTCATCTCTGGGCTCATGTAGTAGAGCTTAAATTACTATTTATAATTCCTACGCTCCAAATTATTAATGTTACCCAAGATTTCTTGCTCAAGTCTGTGGACCACAGGCTAGAAGCCTGCACCTCCAACAGTTGTTGAATTCACTGCAGTAAAACTGAGCTTACCCCCTGCCCCACAGTCTGCCCTGTATTTGCCAACAATGCCAGGGGAGATTACAGTGTCACACCTGAATTATTTTGGTACAATCCCTACATAGGACTAATGACAACATTTGGAATAATGTTCCAGGAGCCCTTAAGTCATCCTTTCTTTTTTTTCTAGCAGACACCCCTCTATGTGCTCACACCTCTAAGTCTCCAGCTTAATTCTCTCTCTGCAGTGGAGGGCAACAGGAGGAGAAAGGGGATGACAAGAAGGAAGACCAGGGGAAAACATGTTCATCGACAAAGAAAACAGAAGTTAGCAGGGAACAAACATCCTATACAAATAGATGCTGTCTCTGATTGTGATTTCCCTCTTAATTACACGGCCACCCTGTTTGAAGAAGGATTGAAGTGAGTTAATGTGGAAAGGATTCCACCAATAAGAAACACATTAGTACCTGGGCTTCACTTTGATTGCATTCTAATCAAAACCAGCACTGACCTTTAGACTCAGACCAAGCTAGACTAAACAAATCAGTCCCCAGCACAAAGGCAAGGACCTTTCCCCTTAAGTCAAACTGTGAGTGATATAGTAATGTGTATGTTCCTGGATAATGAATTCAATATATCTATCATTTAATAAACAATTGCTTTACTTATCGTTCCATCTAGAGTCTGTAAAGAATAGTTTAGAAACAAATAAGGAACACCCAGATGGTAAATTAAAAACCCTTAGTAGGAGCTGCAACAAAAAAGGTGACATTCTAGATGGCCAATAGTCACCAGAGTGCCTTGTGTGTCTATGTTCCATGGTGTAAGTCATCTGGCTCCTATTGGCATTAATGTTAGAGAATATTCATTAAGATTTCTGCCAAATATCACGGGAGAAAGTCAAAACACAAGAATTAACATCATTATAATAAGCCTTGAAAGTGGGGCAGAAATAAACATTAGTTCTTTAATGTGTCTTTGGCTTTTTGTGTATCAATATTCTTCTAAATGGTTCTTTGTTTTTTCATGACTAATGTATTTTATGAAACAGATCAATTGTGTTGTCATCTAGACAGAAGGAGTGCAAAAATCAATTAGCTAGCTAAAACAGTAGCAGGGAGTAAAACAAACAATAAATCCTGAGCAACCTTTTAGTATAAGTAATCACTAAGTTTGAATCATAGGATAATTTAAAACAGTCTTCAATATGTACTTTTATAGAAAATACATCTTAAAGTTCAAATTCATTCAACTTTTAACAATTTACAACAAAAATGGTGCTGGCTGTAAAACAGTCCCTCTTATTTTAAATATCATTAGCTAAATATCATTAGCAAACCTCCAAGACAAGGGATAACCCTGGCTACTAACTACAATCTTTCTCACCACTGGAAGTTCTCCTTTACCTCAGAGATGTGAAGCGTTGCTGGAGTAATGGCTTCTGACACACTGTGTATGTGCAGGATGTAGCTGGAGACTGGTCTCCAAGTTCAGATCTGGTCTGTCATGTTTGTTCTATCCTATTGGATTGCTTTTTCTATGAGATGTTTTTATCTGAACCATGAAAGCAGTGTTACATATAATTACATATGGACAGTCCTTTTATACAAAGCAGTAAGGGCGGCATCCCTCATTTGCAAATTCTCTTCTGATTATATATTTTTCCTTCACTTGGCGTGTAGATTTCTAGGTGCAGTATGTATGCAGAAATTCTGCAAAAGCTCTAGTCTATCAAGTGAACCAATTTTAGAGAGCTGAATTATTAATGTGATCAGGTAAATAGTGCTCTTGAACAGTGGATCTTGAAGCCAAGTGACTTTGAACTGCCCACAAAAACCAATGATCATCTGTGCAAAATCCTTCAATGTTGATGCCAATTACATCATCTCAGTGATTATTTGGGCATTTTTCTTTTGGTTCTCCATTCCCTGAATTTCATTTCCTACAAACACACATATACACTTAAGAGAAATCACATGACATTATCTACACAAACAGTACATTTTGCAGCAGTTATTTTTATATTGCCAGCAAAAAAAAAAATGCTCTAGTATGCCAACTAAACTCGGATCTGCTTCAATTTCTATTAACCTTTGCAGAGATACACAGTATCTTATTACATTCTGACAGGATGTAATAAGACACAAAAGAATCCGCATGTGTAATTTGACTTTTACCTTATACCATTAAAGTCTGAAAGGGTCAAATTGCTTATCAGGTAATGGCAAATGACAATAATGTCAGTTATTTCACCTTCTTTCTGAAAGAAAGAAATAGCAGTGACTGTTTTTAAGCTTGCCAAACTTTTGTTAAGATAACACACCAGGAACTTTGCCATGGGATATGCAAAGTAATTTGTTGCATAAAATTCACCTTATGAGCATAAGGATTATAAAACTATGTAGAAAACTTAATGGACATCAATGGTCCTATCTTCCATTCACCTCACAAATATTAGCCAGGTATCTACTAGGAATTAGATATTGCTGCAAGACTTAAGGGTATGTACTGGGAGTGCAGAGGAAGGAGATAGCAGATCACATTTCTTTCTGTTGGAACTTGTGTTTTACATAAGGTATTCTGAGCAGAGTGCCTTGGCTGAAGCAGCAATGGCAGGCACATCCTACCTGTGAGTTGCCGTCTCCTGATCTGGGTTGCTTCACAGTTCTTGGAGCAGGGTGTAAACTTAGACCAAGGGGTGAAGGTGCAGTCTTCCCGACAAGGAATGGTGCATTCTTGCACCAGGGGTGGCATGCCATTCATCTGCTTGAGGCATTCTGTCATTTCTGCAGACTGGTTATCATCAGAGATGCACAAGACAGCTAGGAAAGAGCATACATTCTTTTGTTATCACTTTGATCAAACCAGTGAGGTGCTTTTTCTTTGACAAAATAGTAGAAGTCCCCAGTGCTTGAAAATATGTGATTGCATATGGTGTTCAACATAGCTAACCTCACTGCTCCCTGGAAATTAAATTTTTATTGTTGCCATCGGAGGTATTTGAGGATTTAATTGGTTTCATTATTAATCCAAACCTTGCATTGACAGGAACCAAAATAACTTCCAGTAATTTATTATACTTCCTCCTTAGGAGCATTTGATCCCTAGAGATGGAATAAAAGTAGGAAAGTGCGTCCGTGAAACAGACTGAGATGAGGGTAAAAAAGGACAAACCCATTGTTGGAAAGTCGTGTGGACATTTGACAAGCTGGCTTTCTTCTGCTTGGATGGTGAGATGGCAGCTATGGGATGGAAGAAGTTCTGTTTCCATCACGGTACTTAAGGAGGGATTTCTGCTAACTCTAAACAAGTTTAAGCATCAGTTAACCTTTAAATCATTTCTTCAGAATAGTCATAATCTAACCAGATGATTCCCACGACAAACATCACATCCGTTTCAAGCAACTTCTCGAAACTTCTCCCACAACCTTTTTCTTTAGAAATGTGTCTAGACATATCATTACTAACAACTATGAGGTAGGATATTTGTGAAATTTTCTTTGATGCTGTGGACTAATGTTTAAAATCCTTGATTAAGAACACTTGACACTTTGATTCACTTGATTAATTACGAACTCTGCAAGACGTATAGGGTAGATAGCTACTCTCTTTAGATAAAAACTTCTCAGTCTCAGCACTATTGGAAATTTAGACTGGAAAATGTTTTTTGTAGGTGCCTGATTGTGCGTGGTAAGCTGTATAGCGGCTTCCCTGGCCTGTCTACCCATTATCTACTATTAGCACACACCACTTCAGGTCATTACCATCTGAAATGTCTCCAGACAGGCTACATTTGAACAATTCGTTTCCATGGTTCTGTGCTAGTATATACACTAGTGTCAGCATCTCTGGCAACATACTGGGAACACGTTTTTCTCTAAGTCCTCCGTATGATTCTGACCCACCATTCACCACTACCCACCCCTAGCTATTGGACATGGTATCTGTTTGGTGAGTTAATTTGATATTTTTTTTAACCTTTATATGGTGATGATTTCACTTCCTTTGTATAACTAGAGATATTGTTTAGAGCAGTGGTTCTCAACCTTCCTAATGCCGTGACCCTCTAATACAGTTCCTTACGTCGGTGCTGACCCCCAACCATAAAATTATTTTCATGGCCACTTCATAACAGTAATTTTGCTCTGTTATGAATTGTAATTTAAATATCTGCTATGCAGGATATCTGATATGTGACCCCTAGCCTAGAGGACAATTTTGTTATTTAGGAACATCCATGTGGTTTCTTATGAGGACTGAATTTGTGTACATTCCCATCTACAGTGTTCAAAAATTCCTTTTCCTCTGTCCTCAGTTTCCAGCCAAGTAAACTTTTGTTATCTTTTGATTTTGTATGTTATATTTCTTAGCAATCTTTGTAAATACATTTATTGATATGTATTTGTTGTATAGAGTCCTAGGTTTCACAAGAGCATGTTCATATTAGGATAAAATGTATTTTGACAATGACCCATATACTTAGTTTCCCTCCTCCCTTTCTTTCTTCCCCCCTTTTCCTCCCCACTTTCTTCCGTTCTCCATTCCCTTCCTATCCTTTATTAGCACCCTCATTCCCTTAGACAATTACACTTCTATTTTTATGCCATACATGTTTATATACATGATTTTATGTATTATATAAAATACAGGATCCATCAATAGTAGAAAACACACATAACATTTGTCTTTTTGAATTTGATGTAATTTTGTTAAAATGATAATCTGAAGTTGGATAAATTTTCCTGTAGATTGGATAAGTTTGTTCTTTATGACAAAATATATAAAATTCTTTTGTGCATATGTAACATATCTTTTTCATTTAAATTTTTATTTTTAAGACTTTTATACATCAGTATCATATTTATATCATTTTCACCTCTCTCATTCCTTTCCAACTTATCCCATGTCTCACTCCTCTCCCTCTCAAATTCATGACTTTTTCTTCTTTAATATTGTTACATAACACACACACACACACACACACACACACACACACACACACGCACACATGCACACAACCTACTGAATCTATTTAGTGTTTCTCATTGGTATATGTGTTTGTGCTGACCACTTGAGATTGTATAATTTACTTATTGAGAATCTCATCTCTGGAAAAAACAAATCTTCCCCCCTCAGTAGCAATTAATTGCTTGTAGCTCTTGATTTAGGAGTGGGGGCTTCCTAAAATCCCCCCTTGAAATTGGCATGTCAACTGATCAACTGGTCAACTGGTATTGTTTAGGTTTGTTTAGGCAGCAATAGTGTTGAAATTTCAAGGGAATAGCTTTCCTAGATCATCAGTAGTATCAATATTGTCAAAATGGCCACCCAACAAAAATCAACCTACAGATTCAATATGATTTCCACCAAAATTCCTACACAATTATTCACAGAATTGAAAATGTAATCTTAAACAAGAGCTGCTAGAAGTCTCATCATCTCAGATTTCAAGTTATATTACAGAGCTGTAGTCATAAAAACACCAGGAAATTGTCATAAATCAGACACACTGACAAGTGGAATAGGATTAAAACATAATTCTGCACACCCATGAACTCTTTATTTTTAACATAGAAGCCAAACTATACACTGGAGAAGACATCATCTTCAACAAATAGTGCCAGTCCAACTAGACAGATGTATGTTCTGCTTTTCTTATGACAGCTGTTCTGACTAGGGTGATATTTCTCTGATGGGTAGTGATGTTGAAGTTTTTTCATGTTTATTGGCTGTTGTACTTTATCTTTTCAGTACTATCAGTTTCTTTCTTGTGCCTATATATTCTATTTTGAGTGTTTTGTCTGCATGGTTGTATGTGTGCCTTATGACTGGATCTCACAGAGTCCACAAGAGGTTATCAGATTCTCTGGAAATGGAGTTATGCATGGTTGTGGATCACCATGTGTGTTCTGGGAACTGAATCTCGAACTTCAGCAAGAGCAATAAGTGCTCTTAACCACCGAGTCATCTCCCCAACCCCCTTAATTGGGTAATGTGATTGACTCCCAGTATTTAGTTTTCAAATTCTTTGTGCATTCTAGGTATTACTTTTCTGTCAGAAGCTTTCTCCCCTCCAGTGGGCTTTTGCTTCATTCCCTCCTTTTCTGCACAGGAGCTTTTCAACTTCACATGACTCCAATGATCTGGTGTGGGCATGACTTCACAAGTAACTAGAGTCACTTTCAAGAAGCTGGGGCCTATTCCTGTATATTGAAATGATTTCTTGAGTTTTCCTCCCTAACAATTTCAGAATTTTAGATCTGATTTGAAGGCCTTCGATCCAGTGGGTGTTGGTTTGTATAGAGGTGTGAGACAGAAATCTAATTTCATTCTTTCATGTGTGGCTGTTCGGTCTCCTCACACAATCTCTTGAAGAGGTTCTCTTCCTTCATGGTTTTAATTTTTTCACTGGGAAGGTCTTTCATTTTTCCATGTTAAGTTCATTTTTAGGTGTTTTATTAGTTCATGTAGGTGTTTCCTAGGGCTGTGGTGACTGAGGTTGTTTTCCTGTTCTTCTACTAAAGCATGTTTATTATTGGCATATGGGGGGAAGGCAACTGATTTTTACTGTTGACTTTATAATTTGTCAATTTTCTCTAAGTGTTTATCAGCTCTAAGAGTTTCAGATGGAATCTTTAGGGTCTTTTCTATGTAGGATGATGCCATTTGAAATAAAAAAAATATTTTGACATTTTCTTTTCCTTGTCACATCCTTTTAATTTCTCTCTTGTACATTATTGCTCTAACTAAGATTTCAAGCACTAACTATTTAATAAGGTGGAGGAGTGGACACCCTTTTCCTATTCTGATTTTGGCAGAAATGCTTTCAGTCTCTTCCCACTTACCATAACATTGGCTTTGCATTTCTCAAATATAGCCTTTACCTTATTGTGATGTGTTCCTTCTATTTTTCATCTCTTCAGGGCACTTGTTGTGAAGGGATACTGAATTTTTTTGCAGAAGCCTTCTCCTTGCATATATTGAGATGATTATGTAATTTCTGTCCTTAAGTCTACTTATATGCTGAAAAATAGTTATTGATTTGCATGTGTTGAACCAATCTTGCACACTTGGGAAGAAATCAACTTGCTCATAGTGAATGATATTTTGAGGTGTTCTTGAATTTAGTTTGCCAGTATTTCATTTAGACCTTTTGCATCTATCATCATCATGGGAAATGTTCTATAATTTTCTTTTTTGTTATGTTCTCTGATTTTGGAACTGGGGCAATACTGGCTTCATGAAAATAGCTTGGTTGCTTTCTTTCTTTCTCTAATTATGGATTAGTTTGAGGTGCACAGGTGGTAGTCCTTCTTGAAAATCTGGTGGGAATCACAGTGAGTCCATCTGGGCTTGTATAGTTTTTTTTTTTTTTTTAAAGCAGGGAGACATTTTTTTCTATTGCTTCAATTTTCTTGTTTTTAAGAGATTTGTTTGTTAAGCTGTTTATATCACCCTGGTTTAATTTGTTATGTGCTATATGTCTAGAATTTTACCCATTACATTTTAATTTTGTGGTTTATTACAATATATTTTAAAGTATATTTTGCCATACTGTTAAAAAATCACAGTTGGGGCACTTTTATTACAACTCATTAATAGATGCCATGTGATAAAGTGCAATGATCCCTAAATACAGGATCAATGCAAGTAAGAACACTATAAACGTCTGTAATGCAGAGAGAGTATAAATGCATGTCCCTTTCAGTGTTCTATTCTTATTGTATTCTAAATTTCTTTCTTATTTGGGGCTCAAGAGAGAGCAAGTTTATGTGAATACTACAAATCCTTTTTAGAGCTTGTGCAAACCCAAACCATTTAATGCTCTAAGGCCAAGAAACTAGTCCATATGACAATGGAAACACACAATACTTCCCATTTGTACATCTGCTCTGAAGCAGGTGGAGCTATTCATTCATTTCAATTATTTTTCGTTTTGTTTTTTATCCACATCTTGGTAAAAAAAAAAATCCATTGCACATCAAGCCAACATCACCTGCATCTTCTTTGTTGGGAATATCACAGTCAATGACAAATATAGCAAAATACATTATCTAATGTAGGGCACAAATAAATGTTATTTGAATTGCACATTTAGATAACCAATTTTGAGTCAATTTAGAGAACTATGTCCTGCCAAGTTAATTTTTTTCCAAGATGACAATACGCTGAATAACAAGACAAGAAATTTAAATAATTATAAAAAGCACCAGCATCTGAAATATAATCCCTGATGTATATCAATGAGAATTTTGTCAACGACAAGAAAATACTTTATTCCTTTTCTATAATTTCTCATGAATAAGTTTAGAATTGGGACGCTATGACAAATAAAAACTTACTGATACTTTGATATTTTACAAACCATCTAAATTGGAATGCACTGGATTTGTGAAGTCTGTACTAAACTATTACAAAACAGTAAAAGGAATGAATAAGGAAGTAAGAAAACCAAGAACCCATGCATGGTGGAAGAGGTCATAGACACTGGAGGAGAAATAATGCTGCCATTTTGCTAAACTGATAAGTATCCAACTTCCTTTGAAACTGTTATCTTTACACTCACAGCTAAGTATAGCTTTCACCCCTCATCCTAACAGCTTTCTTTTTTACAACAGAATGCATCTATTGCAGAGAACCACAAGTGGCCAAGATATAGAGAATGAGATGTGGGCTAGCCATCCCTAGAGGGGACATCTGTAACATAACCCTTACACCCAAGGCTGTAAAGATCCCAAGAGACAACTAGGAAGATTGCTGAAAAATATTGTCTTCTGGACTTGACATGGAGGCCACACCCCCAGTCTTCTAAGAAAATTGTTACCTACACAGCATCACCCCAGCCAGTGTTCCAGCATAGATGGGCAAAGACACACAAAGTCCCACCCCTAGTTATAGAGCTGCTGATGTAAGGAGAGTTAGTTTTCTTCAAGGATAAGTTCCCTGATAAGCTCATGCTGAAGAAGTCAGCCCCACAACCAAGTATGCAGTGGCAACACTAACTGGACTTATCAGGATGTGCGTGTGCGTGTGTGTGTGTGTGTGTGTGTGTGTGTGTGTGTGTGTGTGTGCGCGCGTGCGTGCACATGCACCTGTGTGCACATGCAGACACATACATATACATACATGTGTATATGATGTGTATATGCATATATAATTATCAAAAAAGAGGGCATAAATTTGAAAGGCTGATGTTAGGGGACACAAGGGGAGTTGAGAAGGGGAAGAGTAGGTGGGTAAGATGAAAATACATTATATTCATGTATGTAATTTTCAAAAAAAGTAAGAAGAAGGTATGAAAGATAATCTATAGCATCTTGTAGCAGGAATCTTAAAAAGTTCTTATTAATAAGATCAAACCTGGAGCCAGGTATTGGGGTGAATGCTGGAATATCAGAGAAGCAGAACAAGCCACAGCTACCTCACCTTGCCAATTCCTCAGCTGATCCTGTTTCCTTAGACTGGAAGTCTCTGAGTCCTTATCCAGAATGAATCTCAGCTGAACTGTGCTGCTCAAAGCCTAAAAGCTTAACCAGCCAAATGCTTCTAGTTTCTCGTTCTCACACCTTATATACCTTCCTGCTTTCTAACATCACTCCCTGGGATTAAAGACTCGCTTTCTGGGATTAAAGGCGTGAGTCACCATGCTTGGCTGTATCCTTGAACACATGGATTTCTGCCTCTGGAATGCTAGGATTAAAGGTGTGTACTACCACTGCCTAACCTTTATGTTTAATATTGTGGCTGTTCTGTCTCTGACCCCAGATAAGTTTATAAGCGTGCACAATATTTCGGGGAACACAATACCACCACAGCATCTGACTGAATTCTCCATGTCGTCAAATGGCAAAGGTACAGATATCAACTGCAAACTCAGAGGACTTAGGTCTGTTATTTCACTGTTCTTACTTTAGTCTTATTACCTTTAAAATATGTACAAGACCTTCCATGAAAATAGAGTGGTGAATTCTAAATGATGTCTTACATATACTACAGGCTCAATACATTCTATCATGATTAGTATACTTTAAATGCCTTTTTAAATATAAGCAAGCAAATGTGCATGTAACACATATACACATGTGTACATACACACACACACACACACACACACACACACACACAAACTGTTCTGTTGTGTGATATTTTGTTTGTGTTCTGACAAATTAAGCTTGCCAGAGATCACAGGGTGGAGCTAGTCACTAGTTAACCATAGAGGCCAGTTGGTGGTGGCTCACGCCTTTAAACCCAGCACTTGAGAGGCTCACACCTTTAATCCCAGTAGTTGGGAGGCTCACACCTTTAAATCCCAGTAGTTGGGAGAGGCTCACACCTTTAATCCCAGCACTAGGGAGGCAGAGAGAGGAAGTAACAAGGTGGGGTGGAGACAAGATCTGGGCCTTTTCAGTGGGAGGATCTGGAGAGGTAAAAAGTCACTGGTGGCTGCTCCTCTCTGATCTTCCAAGTTATTACCCCGATATTTGACTCCTGTTTTTTATTGATAAGACTAATTAGATTCATAATTCACTAGTCCCCATGCCCTGTTTGTCACCTGGCCACCCTCACTATCTGAAGGGTAAAGCAGGTGAACACCTTGTTTCAACTGCCATTGATTGATTCACATGTTACAGTTATCGACAGTCATCACTAATCAACCAATAGACCATAGATGGTGTGACCTCATGCATAGCATTAACAGGACTATGTTGAGCAGATCAGAGGTATATCATTCCTATGTAAGACAGTGTGGTAGGGTAATCCAGTATAGTCATCCAAGGTCTCTAGGGGTCACAGAATGTGTACTGTTGAAGCAGGAAGCTTGATAATACCCACAGCCCCTGAGGTCCATATTTCTGGTATGGAAACCCAATGTGAGCGGCAACTGGAAACCACAGGCTATGCATTCATCAGTTTTGACTAGGAATTATGGTTTTCACATTTATTTCAAGTTTTTTTAATGTCAAGTGTGAAAATATCATTGGAAATGAAAACATGAACAAGTGACAATTTCCTTTACAGAAATGCTCTAATATAAATAATTGTATTGATAAGAACTTATTGAATGTTCATTGGATTACCCTGTAGGATAGGAAAATGATGAATAAAATACAGGGTAAGCAGGTTACAGCCCTTGAATATAATCACAGGAAACGAAGTCTAGGGAAATGCAGAGAGAAGACACTAGAATGAACGGAGAGACCCAGAAGCCAGAGGCACTAGCTAATTCCATACCCTTTCCACTGTACAACCCACAGGCAAAAGATATTCTTAAACTATATTCCTTGCATGTAACCAATGATATGGCTCTGTGACTGCCATTAACAGTATGTGGTCTCCTTAAGTCAGACAGCAAATCAGAAGCAAGAGTCTACTTATGAAACAACAGACTTGAGTGTCAAACAGAACTAAGGGTGACCACACACTCTTTACAATGGACTCAGCAGTTTATGTACTGCTCTTCAGACTCAAATTATTCAAGAAAATAGAATGGTTATTGCCATTATTAAATGGTAAACATCTACTGATAAATTCACTGAGGTGACTTGCTTAACACAAAGCCAAGCACATGTTACATTAATTATATGAGCCCAGGATTAGAACACTGTATTATCACTCAAATAACTACTTCAACAGAATTAAGACGCAGGTAAGAGTTCACTCCCTCCAGTTCTTGGCTCAAGAAGGACCTGCCAAATCTCATTGACCCACTTGAGTCCTAAGTGTGATTGGAGCCTTTGAATACAATGCAGAGTTCAGTAGCCTCGTCTAAAGGTAGCAGGGCCTCTGGAGGATACTGTGTATTAAGAGTTAAGCTGTGTGATCTACTTAGTATCTATAGGAATGAGGCTTGTATGCTATAGCAAAAAAAATCACAATCCCAAGGAAAGGTAGAAACTTAAATCCAAGGCCTGATGGGAATTCTTCCTGGAAATGCTAAGATTCAAGATCTTCAAGAACACTGAGGAAGGGAGTGAAATGAAGATGGAGAAAGTGAAGATTGTGTATAAAAGTGTTGGTCATCTTACACATGCAGGGGAGTCATGTCCACTATAAAAGCTACTAGGCTCTTCTCTGCTAACGCTAAATTAAGGAGGATTTAAATTTTAGTAAGACTTTAACTCATATGGCAAAGGTTTTCCAATCATGATAACAATTCGGGTTTTATTACTGATGGAAAGAGAAGTGAATTTAAGATGCAAAAGATAGTAATGTCTGAGGACCAGAAGTAAATCCCTTAAAAGTCATTTTCCTTCTATGCAGGGTGGTTGAGATACTATATCTTGCTTATAAACTTTGATCATGCATACCTACCTACAACTTCTGACCCACAGGATTGTTTAACTCAATCTATCCAGTTGCTCACACACTGCGGTGAACACACATACACACACACACACACACACACACACACACACACACACACACACAGACAGAAACAGAGAGAGAGACAGAAACAGAGAGAGAGAGAGAGAGAGAGAGAGAGAGAGAGAGAGAGAGAGAGAGAGAGAGAGAGAAGGGCACGGAGAGATCAGAATGCTAACAAAGGCATCATGTATGCACAGGAGTATCCAGATATGTATACATATACATACACATATAACATATACATAATGATAGATACATCTGTTTTCTTCTACTAGGCCATGGAAATGACAGCTACAGGGCAGAAGACAGATAATAGGAGAACATTGTCCTTTCCATAATGGTAATAACCCAGGGAAAACTTGGTTGAGGATACAAGCATGGATTTAGGTGCTGAATGAACATAATATATAATGGGGCACACAAGAACATTAGCCGTGGCTGAGGATTTATCTCTGGGAGAGCCACTTGGACTTCATCTTAGTTGAATTCCAAGACCTGGATTCTTCAGATCACAACAACTTACTTGCAGGCCACAATCCAGGGGAAAATGTCTCTTTTGGTGCTTTCAAGCTTCCCAAGCACTTTACTGTACTGGTAGAAAATGATTTCCACTGGGGTAAAGAGACGGGTTCTCTTCCAACTTTCCTGCCATGTATTTCCAACTGGACTGATCTCTAAGGGAAGTGGTAATTCAATCCCTCATTACATTTCATTTATTATACTTGTAAGATTGCTGGCTTCACTGGAGATGGTCACACTCCTAGGTAAAAGTATTAAAAACAGCTTCAGAAGGGTCTCGTTATTAGGCATTACTTTAAATACAGCTTTCTTAAGCTCTGGGCAGATAGCTTTGAGTGGCTGCAGGGAATATGAGATTTCTTTGACAGAAATAATAAAATAAATAATCAAAATTAAATAAATAAAAAATCAGGTATCTGAGACTGGCTGTGGCAGGGGGTTATTCAAGGACCCAAACCTTGATATCTATATCTGCCTATTCTATTGTCTATTCAAGTAAGTAATTCATGGGGAGACTAGAGAGGATATGAGTGTTATTAACTACTAGAAAAGGTCATAGAGCATAATACATTTGTGAGTTCAGGAACAGAAACAAGAAAGAACTGATGTGAATTCTCTGAGTATTTGAGTCTTTAAAATGGAGGATGAACTGATAACTGAAATTGCAGATTTTTTTGGCTGTTACTAAGTGGCTGGTCATTCTGCCCCCTTTCCCCTCTAATCTTTGATATCCAGGCACACTGTGATAAGTTTCTCCTCTTTTCAATTATGCTGTGATGAGGACAAGGGTTAGTGGCCTTATGACAAGAAATGTTAATGTTCTGCCCGGAGACAAAATAAGGATGGAGCCTGATCCTTCAGATCTGTCCCAGCTCATCACCCTCACCAAGGACATCCAAATTACTCTTGTAAAGTTGCTTCTGACCAGAGTTCAGCCCTAATCATGGAAAGAAAAGGCTAAAATGAATTTCTTTCAAAAGGTCATGGTTCCCAGGACTGAGTCTACAAGCATTGCTGTCCTACAAAAGTGGGTGGCATTGGACAAGGTTTAGAACTTATTGCACACACATCCAGGAGCTGTGCAAGTGGGTCGCAATAGTTCAGCAAGCAAACTTTCTTGACACATTTTTCTGTACGTGTGGTCCAATTGCACAGATGTAAGAAGCATGAAAATAAAAATCCACAATGCCCAGGCTATCCAAGAGCACAGCAGCAGAGCCTCAGGCATTGAGTTAGTCAGAAGGGTCCAGAAAGGAACTATGTATGAATGGTAAATAGGATGTGTTCAGGGGGCCAGAACACATGGTGCCTACAAGGAGAAAAAAGAGTCAAGTGAGCTGGCTTTCTATTCTCATTGCTGCTTTCTGTAGACCCCTCACCAACAACGTTGGCATTGCACATTCAGTACGATGTATGAGGTAGCAATGCCAAGTTGTTGTTACCTTGAGGAAAGAATTTAGAACACAAGAATTGTTTGTAATTTCAAAGAGCTAAAAGCTATAACTTAAATTTTAAAAATGTATACAAAATCAGGTCTGTCCTCCTACCTGAACAAATAGTTGACCATAGTGACTGGGCAGCTAAAGTCCCTGGTCCTTTAGTAAAAGGAAAGTTTCTGTGATGTTTTTGATTCTGTTTTTGTCCAGGGTGTGTTAGTTGATTGTTACTGATGTAATAAATGGCCAATTAAGTGAGTGGGTGAAGAGAAATTCATTCTATGAGAGTTCTCACAATTAAAACTCTAAAATTTGCCTTCAGCCAAAATGGCAGCAGGTCAGGTTCATCTAGCAGGCTCTGTTAGAGAGTTCATGGACTTGTCTTTCTCAATTTCCAGAGGCTACCTCCATTCCTAACTCACAGTCCCTTACTCTGACTTCACTTCCAAAAATACCTTCACTTCTCTTCCTATCTGCCCCTGGGGCTCCATTACAATATCACTGTAGCTAGTCTTTTTCTGTCCCTCCAGCTCCAAAATAATGACGTGGAGACTTATTAATCATGAAAGCTCGGCCTACAGCTTAGGCTTATTTCTAATTAGTTCTTATAACTTAAATTAACCCATTTATATTAATCTATGCGCTGTCACATGACTCATGGCTGTTACTTCTTCTCTTGCATATCTTGCCTGTTCCATGTTTCCTGGCATCTCCACTTTTCTTCTTCCCAGAGTCCTCTCTGTCCCTGAAAGTCCTGCCTGTACCTTCTACTTACCTATTGGCCATTCAGCTTTTTGTTACACTAATCACAGCAATACGTTTTGACACAGTATACAAATGTCCCACAACATGTCACCTCCCACAACCCTCTTCTAAGAACTATTGTGATAAAAAGCTGTCTGGAGAAACCCACAGGATCTCAGATTAGTAGTTTTAACACATTCAGGTCTATAAAATATCTTTTACCATGGGGTTAACATATTCTCAGGATTATGATTTAGGTATCATGAGGACCAATATTCAGTCTACCATAATGAGTATTACCTTATCCATAAAAATGACCTTTAATCCCAGCACTCAGGAGGCAGAGGCAGGCGAATCTCTGTGAGTTCCAGGCCAGCCTGGACTATAGAGTGAGTTCCAGGAAAGGCGCAAAGCTACACAGAGAAACCCTGTCTCAAAAAAAAACAAAACAAACAAACAAAAAAAACAAAAAAAAAGAGAGAATAAAGTCAACATCACCTACTTCCAATGGTTGAACAAAAATTAGACTTGGCACTCAGGTTTAATGTGACTTTCCATATTTCCTGCTCTTACAATACTTGTATTTGTATAGTAATTCAGATTGCTTTATTCTACCTAGCCTACCCCTAGAGTTATATCCATATACGCAGCTGGGATCTCCTTCAGGGAAACAAACTGACTTATTTCTTACTATAGATGAATCATAATTAAGCATGTACATCTGCATCAAACAAAAGCACATTCCAATGACAAATGCAATTATTTGAATTATGGAAAATGCAAATCCACTTTCCCTTATCCAAGTCTCATGGCTCAATTGCAGGTTTTTAAATGAGAGAAAATCTCTTCAGCAGACTATTAGTATTGAGAAGGTAGGAAGAGTAGCTGGGAGAAATTGAAAGCCCTATATCCTTGGCAATAAGGCTGTCAGTGCTAGGAAAAGTGTTGTTTAACTTTTCACTGGAGACATATCTTAACTATTCACCTCCAGTAATGACAGAAGCCTTGGATCACACTCTCATTCCCAAGGTTCATCCTCTGGCCAGGGTAAGGAGGCACATTGATATGGCTGCAAACATCTTTTGGCTAAAGGCCTTCCTTGCTCATCTCTGCCTGAATACTTAGGCTACGAGGAAGGCTAAAGATTCTTCTCAACCTTCCTAGTACTGCAATCCTTTAATACAGTTAAACCCAACCATAAACTTATTTTTGTTGCTACTTCGTAACTGTAATTTTGCTACTGTTGTGAATCATAATGTAAATATCTGCTATGTGATCCCAAAGGAGTCACTACTTACAGGTTGAGACTCGCTGTTTGAGAGTCTAGAAACTAGACCTTTTCTCAAATGGCCAGAGCTGTGGCAAGACAGAAGAAGTAGGAAGAGTGTTCGTCTAGCACCATTTCTACAGCACAGATGACATTCTGGCTTTTTGTACTAGCTAGTTTTGTGTGTCAACTTGACACAAGCTGGAGTCATCAGAGAGGAAGGAGCCTCAGTTGAGGAAATGCCTCTATGAGATCCAGCTGTAAGGCATTTTCTTAATTAGTGACCAATGGGAGAGGGCCCAGCCCATGGTGGGTGATGCCATCCCTGGGCTGGTTGTCCTTGGTTTTATAAGAAAGCAGGTTGAACAAGCCAAGGGGAAGCAAGCCAGTAAGCAACATTCCTTCATGGCCTCTGCATCAGCTCCTGCCTCCAGGATCCTTCCCCATGTGAGTTCCTGTCCTAACTTCCTCCAGTGATGAACAGGAATGTGGAAGTGTAAGCCAAATAAACCCTTTCCTCCCAAACCTGCATTTCGACCATGGTGTATTTTCACAGCAACAGAACACTGACTAAGACACCGTCCCAAGCCAGCTTTCCATTCACAACAGTGCCCAGCCAATCTCCTTTGGATAGAAATCATCTGAGCACATGCAGGGAGTTGGGGGAAACTGACCCCTCTCTAATTTAGTCCATTCACAAGATGTCCAACAATTCCTTTGCTGTGACAATCAGCAGCAGCAGCAAAGACATTTTTACTTGCTACTTTTCCAAATCAATCAATGTGGAAGTTAAAGCCAGTTCCTGGCATACCCTGTATGCTTTTCCCTCTTGTAGTTAATCGTTCTCTGTGCAGAGCCTGGTGGGGAGCACAGTATCTGGAGGCTTCGTTCTGCAAAACCAGTGTTTGAGGAAAACATAGGCTTGTGATTACATGCTGACTGACATATATGCAACTTTTGAGTGGGAGCAGCGTGAGTTGTGGAAATTGAATTAAACAATAAACCTGTAATTGCTTGTTAGGGTGTTTTAATTGACTCCTAAGTACCATATGTGGAGCTGCGTGGCTGCAGGAGCCCAATTATAAGCTTGCTTATGGAAAGATACAACTCATTTTGCATGTTGGAAATATATTCCCCAATTATTGTTGCCCTCTCAGAATAGAAGAATTTTCAAATAAATAAAGAATTCCTGTTAAGTTTCTAATACACACTTAGTCCCTAGGTAACCTAGAAGCATTTTATTTAGGTTCTAATACAAGATCAGAAAATATGCAGTTTTTAAAAAAATGCTCTTTTGCGTTATTCCTAAGCATTTGTTGAGCCCTGGAGCCCTCAATGTTCCCTGCTAACTAAAGAAATGTGCACAGCTAGGGTTCTTGGCTTCAAGCTATTTGAACCCTCACTACAAACTCCTGATGAAAATAAACACTCCAAGACAAAGAGTAAAATAAAATGACAAACAATTCATAAATATGATATAAAGAAGCGTGAATACATGTGTTGTTCCCAGAGGAGAAAGGAAGATGAGGTGGAATACTAACTGCTGATCTGATGAGGACCATTCCAGTTGGGATGTTAGAATTTGGGTCAAGTTATCCAGTCACAGTGGGAGAAAGGATACCAGGACCAGCTGTGGGCTTTGGGGATGTGGGGTAAAGTAAGGATTACAGATGACAGATGATGTAAGGTAACCTTGGTCAATGCACAAAATCAGAAGCTTCCATCTGGAGAAAGAGCTAGGATGGGAATGAATAACCAGAGAATCTTAAGTCCAAGGAGAGGAGAAACAAATTAAGATAAAATGTAACCTGAGGGCCCAAAGAGTTGGCTTGGTGGTTAAGGGCATTTGCTGTTCTTCTGGAGAACCTGAGTTCAGTCCCTAGCACCTACATGGGGGTCTCACAACCACCTGTAACTCCAGTTTCAGAGGATCAGATGCCATCTTCTAGTCACTTCAGACACTACATGCACATGGGACGCAGATATGCATGTGGGCAAAATACTCATAAACAAAATACAAAGAAAATCTAAGGAAAAACATTAAGATTGCAAAATGTTTTTTAAACAGTTGCTCAACGATGGTGTTTGCAAGAAGTGACTTTGAACCACACCAATCTCCATCAGCTGCAAAGAAACAATCCAAATAAACATGTAAGTTCAAACTGTAGTTTACTGGCAAGAATGCCAGACAAGTATCTTTTTGGTGTACACATAGTGTACCTGTGTGTATGCATGTTCACGTGTGAGTGCAAATGTGTGCAGAAGCCTGGAGTTAATGTCAATGTCAGGCACCTTCCTCAATGATTCTCCACTTTATATGTTGAGGCAGGGTCTCTTCCTGGGAATAAAGCAAAAGTTAGCATTTCTGCTAGACTGGTTAGCCAGCTTGCTCTGGGAATCCCCCAATCTTTACCTTCACAACCTGTTAGTGTTGTGATTACTGACAGGTCACAAGGCCCATCTGGCTTTTAACATGGGTTCCAGGGATTTGAACTCAAGTCCTCACACTTGCACACCAAGGACTTTATCCACCAAATTGTTTTCCCAGCCCCCTAGACAAACATCTTAAACTTCTGTTCAACTAGATCAAATGAATATTCATGCTGGATGGAAGGAGAGTGTGTGCTGTGAAAATTCCACTTTGAAAGATCTTCCTCAGCTATGCCTTCCATTAGGCCACCTCTGTGAATCCTTCCAGGAGAGGAATGTTAAAGCCTGCATTTGAGAAGATCATTATACAAATGCACGTAAATCACACGCAGTAAAAAGGTTTGCCAGCAATCATTCTAAATTAAGACACATCAGTGACTAGAACAGAGGGACGGAAGATCATTGCAACCAATCTCGTTAATTTTTAGTTTTGAATAGGTTGGTGACGCTGTCCTCAGCTTTATGGCACCTCAGGGAAACTCCATTGATCTCAGTTGACTTTCCCCATTAAACGTACTTCAGCAGGAAATGACTGCTAATGAGTTTGGGGTTTCTTTGAGGGGGACAAGGTAAATGAAAGTATTGTAGGACTCAATCTTAGTAGGGGTGGCACAACTCTGTGGATATGCTAAAGCTCTATCAAATAATAAGCTTTAAAAGTAGATTTCATTTCAACAAGGAGGCTATTAAAAATTCTGAATCTTAAATAAATAAATGTCACTTTAGAAAAACAATCCAGATACCATTCCACAAAATCACTCAATTCCATCTTAGATTTCTAGGGATCATGGGAACTACATGAATTTAGAAGGTGGTAAAGAAATTATATGCAAAATGTTATGCTCAAAAATGTTTATATAAAATTCATAAACGACTAGGCTGGAACCTAGATTGCTCAGCACTTAGGAACAGGTACTGCTCTTGCAGAGGTTTGCAGCACCCACCTTGAGCAGCCCACAGTTCCCTGTATCTCAAGCTCTGTAGGATCCTACATCCTCTTCTGGATGCCTTGGGTACCTACATTGACAAGCGCATATACCCACACAGAGATGCTCATGTAATACATAATTTAAAAACTTTAAAAATAATGTACCATAGAATTGATATTCTGTTATTATTTTAGGGCTTGTTCTTTTTTGTTTGGTGGGATTTTGCAGTTCTTTTCTATTCTGTTTTTGTTGTTTTTAGTTCAGAGTGTGAATTGCTTGAAACAATCTGTGTTAGCCTAGTCTTTTCTCAAACTAACATTCATTTTGCCTTCTAATGCTGGGAAAACACGTGTCCCATTATGCCTGGAATAATGTAGTTTGTTTACAGAATTATGTCCTGTAAATTTTAATTTTTAAAGTTTTCCTCCATTTAGTTATTAAAAAAATTCATCTATCAGATTCTGGTATGTTATTAGTCGAGCTGGAACTCTGGTAGGAGGCAGTCAGCTGACTATCCCATGTAAACAGAATTTCTGTCCTAAGAGATTTCTCTAAGGCTCATAATCTACATAGATTTCCTCATTTCCAGAGGTAGGGAAAATCAGCAAATACACAAATAGTTACGAGTCAACTGTGTCTGAACATATTCATAATATCCAAGCACAGGGTATTTATTTGCTGTTTAAATTTCTTACCATGTTGTAAAAATCTAACTTCTCTCATAAATGTGAGTTATTCTTTCTTAGCTTCTTTCTAAATCATAGCCTCATTACAGAAGTAAACTAATGATGAGGTGCTTTCTAGTGTTTCCAAGTCATTTTTCTCATCATCCAATTCCTTGAGAAATGCATCTCACATTTAAATTTTGTGCCTTATTGTGAATGGAATCCTCAGTTGAAATCCTATGAACATTTTTGACATTTCTTTTTTTTATATGTGAAAAAAACTCAGGCACTCTCCATTCTACAGACTGTTACCTCTTACTATTTAGAGCGCTAGATACTTTATGTTCCTCAAACCCCTATTTTATGTACATGTACGAGGAGGAAAATGCATATTTGATGGGTCTGAGAGAATAAATATGCTAATTCACACACTGCACGGGGAAGGTGATTTATCCCACTTTTAAAGGAATGTGGCAGGATTTACGTAAGTTTTCACCTGTATCTCGGCAAACAGCTGTTATGCAAGCAACTTCCCAGTCAGGAGAAAATTTTTAAAAAGGGGGCAGGAGCTGGATAGGTTTTAATAGTTGCTTTGGGGTTGACAGACGATATGCTTTGTCATCTGCTCTAGTTCATAAAAGTGTCGCAGGGAAGAGTGGTGCCACAGTATTACAGATAAATAATGACAGATAATTTAAAATGTACTTAGAGCGAAAGGTAAGACTCTTAAAAAGCTTGTCTGTAACTGAAACTCTGTGTGTGCCAGAATATAAGCTCTCTGCAGAACACATGCTGTATCATTTATCAGAAAGCTAAACTTTGGATCATATAATTATTCTAGTAGCAGCGACTAGGCACCAAATGAGATGTGAAACATGAATTGAGGAATAATTTGCCGTTCTATATTAAAAAACAAAAGCAAAGACCCCCAGATATTAGTTACCAAATTGCTACAGAGAACAATAAACTACTAGAATATCCACATATATTTTCACCACACATCAGAGGGTGCTACATTTTTGGAGGGATTCTGGCTACTCAGAAAGTCTTCTAAGGAATCTCATTTTCCTGTTTTAATAGTTTTCTGTTTCCCACTGAAGTGTACCATCTGTATGTATCCTGATGTGCACTTAATACACACTTTAGTAAAGGTCTGCAATGTGGAAGGATCAGGTCAGAATAATTGGCACACAGACTGCCGAAGACATTTGTCATTCCTTTGTATTGAAAACAAAACCATCTTAACTATTTTGAAATATTCAATTAATTGCTGTCAACCATAGTTACCCACTGTGCATTAGCAGACTATTCTGTTATTGGGTAACAATGTGCCTTTTTCTACAGACATTCCTCTTGTGCCTCACTGTGAGTACTCATGCTCTACATCCCATCATTATCCCCATCATTAAAATAGATTGTCTATTAGTACAAAGTCAACACCATGTCAAGAAGGTATTTGTTTTCATTTTGTTTTGTTTTTTACCTGCCTAGACCCTGCCAAGATGCTGCTGGAAGTGGGTTTATTCATCTTCATATCCTCTTTGGTCCCTCTGGAAACTGTGCATTTGCTACAATCTTTATGAAAAACACATTCATTACACTTCAATTTTGTTCAAGAATCTCAAACTTAATAAAGTCCTATAACACAAGCCTGAGTAATGGTAGATTCAGAGGATCACATCACGCTGCAGTTCTTATGTAGTGCATATCTGCACTGGTAATTCAGCTTAGTGCCTCACACAATGCGTCTCAGTGAAGAACACTCTTTCTGTAATACGTAGATGTACTCCTGAGGAAAAAACAATAAACAATGGGACAATGAATCTATTTTAATGCAAAAGGGAATCCTGCTGGTGACAGGCTTTCCATCTACGATAATGGTATTTAACCTTGGACTTATTTTTCATTGTAAACAACCGATGTTCTGGTTATGTGTAATTGGATTTGCTTAAAGTGATAGACATTTCAAAATCAAAAATAAATGACCTCTGATTTCTTGTGTGCAACTCTTACCTGCTAAAGTGAGCTAACAATAAAACATGTTTTCAAATGCCTTACCAATTGTAAGAACTTAAAGTAGGAAACTAACCCATTTTTACCATTGAGTACTGAATGTAGCTAACCCCAATGTAATAATATACAATTCATACATCTTGCTTTAATTTAAATTTAAATTGTTTAATGATTTAAAACTTAACTAACTTGTAACCAGATTTTCTGAAATAATACATGGATTTACCCTTGACTGGAACTTGCTTTAGGCCATAGTCTCATGGCAGAAAATATATGATAGTAACCTGAACCACATCACTGACTCTCTGGAAGCAGTATAGAATACAGCAGAGGCTGGGATGAGATGAAATACCCAGAATACCTCCTGGCAGTTACTTTCCACCCTCATCCCCTCCCAACCTCCCCACCCCCCAAACCTACACTAACCCTGCTGCCAGTAAGATGGACATTAGCATATTGATTTTCCTTGTCTCCTGTAAGACTGAAGTCAGGCTCTGTGGACCAGAAGTGGCCAAGGCCTACTTGAGAGAACTTGACCTAGGTCACATGAATTCTGACACCCTTCAAGAACCCCAATTCTCAAGAATCCTGACAATCAGGGTCCCCTCTTCAGGCACTAATCTAATTCTTTGGCTAATCCAAACAGTACAAGAGAAGGACTTGATCATGTTGAGCTAGATAGATTGCCATACTCTTAAGCTAGCAAGGCAGGCAAACTCATTCCATTTAATCTTTTCCCTCACCCCTAAAGAGAAGAAAAAACCCAAGAGTTGCTAGATCAAACAGATCAAAACAGACTAGAACAAATAAAAACATTGAAAAAGGGCGAAAAAAGAAAACAAAAAGTACTGAGCATGAAAACACACATACCCAATAAGTAAAAACGTAATAAGTTAAAAAATAATTATGCAAGTTGAGTAGACGTAAAAGTACTTCCTGTGTAAGCACGAGACGAGACCCTGAATGGAAATCTTCAGCAACTGTATAAACAACTGGCTGTGGCTGTGTGCATGTGTAACCCCAACACTGTGGGAGTAGAGACAGGAGGCTTACCAGGGTTTGCTGGCTGCCAGTCTAGCTCCAGGTGCAGTGAGAGACTGTTTCCAGAGAACAAATTGGGAAGGGATGGAGGAGGACATCTGACATCCTTGTACAGGCCCATGTACTAACCCTGATGCATAGGCACATAGATCATGCACATACACAATAAGTTAAGTTGAGAAATTTCAAGAATATGAATTGCTATTGCTGTTGTTGTTGGTGGTGGTGATGGTGGTGGTGGTGGTGGTGGTGGGAGTGTGTGTGTGTGTGTGTGTGTATCTGTGCCATGGTGCATCATCTGGTGGCAAGTACTTTTACTCTTTGAACCATATCACAAGCCCAAGAACACGTATTTCTGAACTAAGTGTCATATCAGTACAAACATATCCCATGAAAGCATATCTTCATATCTTACATAAAAATGTTTTGAAGATCTCACAGTGGCTGAACTGGTGCTTCAACTGAAATCTAGAAGGAAAGTATCTATAAAGTTAAAAAAAAAAACATTATGTCCAACTCAGAATTTCCACCTCACCGAGCTGTCACTCAAATGCGAAGAAAGAACGAAGAGAAGAGTTACACAGACATCCCCTTCATGGAAAGTTTACTTCCATGTTTTTCCAAAATAAATAAATAAGAACATTATAAATAGAATGACCGAAGGACAAAGCCCGTTAGCAGAAGGGATCAACACGAGAGAGAGCAGAGGGTGCAATAAAAAGAGCAGAGCGAGCAGAAGGTGTGGAAGGGAGATGCCAAGGTAGCAAAAACAAACAGGAGACTGCGGATCCAGACTGGAAGGTCAGATAGTCTATGGCAGCTGCTCAAAAATAAGAAACGGATGGATCTGATCATCTTGAGAAAACATGTATTCAACCAAAGGGGTGTGTGTGTGCATGTTTTTAAGCGATGGAAAGTTAAAACAAAGAACAAAGTTTAAAAACACATAGAAAAATTTTCTATAATTTAAAAAAATCATGGAATGTTATAATTTGCTTATAATTGGTAATATCGCCAACATTTTATATTATCATACTAACTAGACACTGAGTATACTGACCTGTGGAAATCATGTTATACTTATTGGGCAGATGAAAACTCTACTCTGAGAGTGAGGACAAGGAAAGACAAGAGAATGAAACCCTGATTATTCATACTGGAGAAGCACCAGACAAGCTTCAGTCTGAAAGTAGAAGAAGCCATAAAAGAAACATTCTGAAAATAGTCTCAAAAATATAATGATGTTTACAGCTTGGGTAGGAAATGTCCTCTCTAATGGTTCCGGTGCAGGAGGTCTGGTGCCCAGTTGGTGGTGACTGGATCCTGATGGCCTATCCAATAATGAACCCACAGGTACAGGGACCATCAGAAGTGAGACCTGCTTGGAGAAAGTGGGTCAGGGAGGTGTCCTTTACAGGGTGCATTCTGTCTTTCTTGTTGTGCTCTGTTTCCTGGCTGCTGTCACGTGAACAGCTTCCCTCCACCACACCCTTCTGCGACACTGCCTCAACACAGACTTATAGAAAGCGAGCATATTATAAACATGAAAGCTCCAAAACGGTGAGATACAATAAGTCTTCCCTCCTGTAAAAGTATTTTGTTATAGCAGCTACATAGTAACTAAGACAATTAGTTAACACGATTGAAAGCAGTTGACACAGATGAGGGCAAAGGGTAAAAATGATAGAACTACTTACTTTTTTTAAAAAATTCTTATTACAGAATTTGAGTCTTTAAGTTGTGGTCACATACACATTTGATAAAATAATATGTAAAACTAAAAAGAATGAGGGACTGGATAAAATGGTAAATGTAATTTTTTTGAATTATTCTCATGAAAGTTTATACATTATTATTTTAAATATAAACTATGCCACACATTTCTTTATAGACAAAGACCTTCCTGACTGTCTACTCTGCTGAAGACACTCTAATTGAGTCTAATTTTGTGGTTCATATCTCCCAATATTTTACATCTTTATTTCTGACCTTTTGAAACCAAGATGACACAAGAAGAAACGTATTATTCTCTTTCAGTTTCGTACCCATTACAGGGCAATTTATTCATTCAGTTCATTGATTATGTCTGACTACATGCCAAGTGCTCTATTAAGCATTACAAAGCAAAAATGCAGAGAAGAAAACCCAGTCCTTGATTTTTCACCGTATGAATGGAGAGCTGAGAAGAAAGGTGGTCAGGGAGTGGATGTAGTTTATTTTTAATACTTCAAAAATTAGAACAGGTCATTGAGAAAGAGCTTTTGATGACAGAGGTCTCAGTGATGCAGACGGAATATATGGGTGAGCTAGCTAGAATGATAAAGGATGAGCTAGCTAGAAACCTAAGGCCTGCCAAATAAAGTTTCTGAAGCTGGGCTGTGTGGAGGACAGAAGCTGGTGACTTAGCAGCCCTGAGTTCACTTTCCTTACTTAGAGAGATTCTGCTTTGTTCATGACCGTCCACATCTGAAGATCATTGATTTAGAAAACGCGCTACCTCAGATGGCATCCCCACATCCCTCTTTGTCTGCTTCCAGGACAGCAGCATTAATTTCTCATCAGGCACAAAGACACAGTCCAGTACAAACTCCAATCCCAAGACATGGATTCTGGAAGTATGGGTATGTCTGGCCTTCCAAGTTCAAGCCAGGGAGGCAAGCAATGCCAGAAGGCAGTATGAAAGACGGCAGACAGCCACACACTCACCCAGGCCAAAAGAATCTCATCGTAGTCTCCGCCAAGATAAACTCATTAGCAACTAGGAGGTATTTGCTTCCTTCCAAAACTGAAAAACCTTGTGGGGAACTAGAATGCAAATGCACAGAATTGCCTGAGGTTATTAAAAACAGAAAACCAAAACAGAAACAGAAACAGGGAAAGAGGTACCAAGTTCATGTCAAACCAACGGGTACCACAATGGTAAAAAATATTATTTGCTTTAGTATATTTGAGGCACTATTAGCTTCCCGGTATCCTAGCAGTCTGTTTACAGGGAACTTTGAGCCTTGATAACACATAACAGCTGATATGAAAAGGAGACGCAAGCCCAAGAAATTCCTAGTAGAGTTCTTACGCAGCCTTGCTTAAATATGATTGAAGATTCAAAAAATTATATCATAGCAATCTTCCCTTGGTCAGGGTTCCAAATGTAATTGGCATAATGAAGGCACTGTCATCATCCGTACCTGCATTATTCATAACTAGGAATTAATGAATCACCACGAAGATGATTCTCAACATGCAATGCTCTACCTCAGGACTCAAGATGAAAGCTTCTTTCTTTAGAAAGCGATTTTCCAAATTTGGAAGCTCTGACCACACTTGATTTTTAGCAGTGAAATTCTCTAGGTTCTATGATTATCAGTTATGATCTTACACACTGGCACTGTGAAATGTGTCTAGAGTCAATGTATACTTGAATAGGACAATCGAAAGATGACCTTCTATAAAATGAATGGGTTCATATATGACCTTTACAAAAAGACTCAGTGAAAACAACAGAATTAACTTAGTTAATACTATTGTTTTTGATGACAAGGTTGTTTTTAGGCTAGGGTGAATCAAAATATTTGAATTAATTCTTAAATTTAAGTATGTAAAGCCCTGATTGGTATTTTACTGTTTGTTAATAAAAATAAAAAGACCAAAGTCAAATGTAAGTTGGCCTGTGACTAAGAAATGCCGAATTAAACTCTATAACATTTTTAAGTATGAAGATTTGAGTTTATAGTTTTTATTTTGTACAGTTGAAGTCCATTCTTCCTTCATTCTGCAAGCTGGTAACTTTTAGTTTCCATAATACCAAAACCCAGTGAGCTGACATTCTTATGTTGCTCTCTCAGGTATGTGAAAGTTTTTGTTCTTTTCAACAGGCTTTATTAAGGAAAATGGCCTGGAGCTCTTTAAAATCCTTAAGTATAAAACCCACTATTCTTGACATTTTTGGGAAGACTGAATGGACTGTGTTAGGGCCTGAATGTTTATGTTTCCCAAACCCATGTTTTGAATCCCCACTCCTCAGTGTGTCGATCTTTGAAAAATGGGGCCTTTGGGAGGTAGTTAAGGTTTTATTAGGTCTTGGTGGTGGAGTATTGACATCGAAGCCTTATAAGAGAATGATATGCCTTCACCACTACCATCACCCCACATCTCCTCCAGTTTCTAACTCAAACTATGTAAGAACACAGTGGGAAGCTATCAACGTGCAACCCAGAGAGTGTTCTTATTGGAACATGCAGGCACCCTGGCCTCAGGTTTCCAACATCCGGAATTATGTGAAAATAAGGGGTTGGGCGGTGGTGGCACATGCCTTTAATCCCAGCACTCTGGAGGTAAAGCCAGGCAGATCTCTGTGAGTTTGAGGCCAGCCTGGGCTACCAAGTGAGTTCCAGGAAGGGTGCAAAGCTACACAGAGAAACCCTGTCTTGAAAAACCAAAAAAAAAAAGAAAGAAAGAAAGAAAATAAGGGAATGTTGCTTAAACCACAGTCCCTGCATTTGTTACAGCATAAGAGAAAATTAATATATCTTATCCATGTTATAAAACATAAGAGCTGAATGTGAACTTATTCTGTAACCTGGCGATGTTTGAATTAGATTCTAAATAAGCTTTGGTTTTTGCCCAGGGAATTAAAAATGTATTATGGAGGAAAGTGACAGCTACAACTTTACTTATCACATCACTTCAACTGTCTTACTCCCATTCCAATAAGACAGTCGTATAACCGACTTCATTCCCACAAAGGATTTCTATAAACTCCCTTCTCTTGTAGGTGAAGAAATTTACAATGAAAGGTCATATGCTCAAGCTGAGGCAGAGAAAGAGAGCGCGAGAGCAAGAGTGAGAGCGAGAGCGAGAGAGAGTGCGAGAGAGAGAGAGAGAGAGAGAGAGAGAGAGAGAGAGAGAGAGAGAGAGAGGAGAGGAGAGAGAGAGAGAGAGAGAGAGAGAGAGAGAGAGAGAGAGAGAGAGAGAGAGAGAGAGAGAGAAGAGGAGAGGAGAGAGACTGGGTCCAGAGTCCAAGTCTCTTGACTGAGAATTGTCTCTTGAAAAGTCTCTTTGAGGTGTGGGTTTGTTCATTGGTTCCCACCAGCACTGAAAGCATCTAATCATCTGAAGAATAGATGGAATATGGGCATCAGGAGGACAAATACCAGGAGTTTGGTTACCAGGGAACAAGGGTATCTGAAGCATGAGTATAAGAGGAGGTAGGCATGGACATCTGAAGTATGGGTGCCTGAATATGGATATGAGGAATGTAGATCCCTGAAGCATGGCTAGCAGGGACATGTGTACCAGGAGCAGACATACCCGAAGCCTGGGCACCAATATAGGAGCCTGAGGCACAGGTCCCAAGAGAAGAGGCCAAGGCAGAAGAAAAGTGGACGCTATTTAGCTCTCTTTATACATATCTTCCCACGTGGAATAGGTCCAAAATGGGTGTCCAATAGAGGGAGAAGAATCAAAGCCAACACACAAAAGGGCCTTTATACTCTATTCCTTGAAATAGTTCTCTTAATTTAAGCTTCTGGTAGAATTAAAGGATTTGGGGGAAGAAAACACAATAGTAGAGGTTATCAGATGGGGAAAAGCAGAGAAAGGAATGATGGTTATGAAAACACCATTTTCATCTTCTAATAGAGTAAGTAAATTGGCTGCGGTTTGTGTGTTATATGTGCATGGCAGCCTCGTGCATCTGAACACGTAATCTCCAGCGAAGGGAGCTGTTGTGTCAGGTTCTGGAAACTTTAGGAGGCAGTTTCTCGAGAAGTAGGCCATAGAGGTGTGCCTTGAAGTTTCACAGCCCAGCCTCACTTATTGTCTTTTCTCTGCTTCCTGAGTGTAGATGCAACGTGACAAGCACCCTTCACACTCTTGTTCCTCTCTCTTCCCCACGGTGTCCCTCCAAACTGAGCCAAACTTAGCCAACTCTCCTCCTATGGCCCAACCTATTCAAGCAGAGGTGGCAGAGGTGCTCCTCCAAGACCTCCTTCACAGCATAGGAATGATAGATGTGACACTATCATTGTCAGACACTAGAAAGGGAGAAGGACAAATTAAAGAGAGGGACTGTATGGCCAATTAACCCTCTTTTGGACTAAAATCCAAGGTTTATGTGGAAGAAGACTGTAAAGGCAAGCCCATATAACACCATAGAGGGCCTTAGGTGCCATATTAAAGGTTTTACAAATAATGGACATCTGTGGATTTGTTCACAGAAGATAAATATGTGTTTCAAGACATACAAAGTTTCAAAGTGTAAAACTTTTGAAAACAGCGGCAAGCAGTCCACCTGCAAACCCACATGTCCACAACCAAGCAGGGAAGCCATGGATGAAAGTCAGTCATCCAGGTGGGGTGATGGGAAGACTGAAGTCAGTATGGCTTCAGTGAGGCAGCCACCCACCGGGTACTTTCTAAATGTGAGCCTCTATGTTTTGCTTTGAAGGGCATCTGACTCCTAAGCACTTTCCAGATGGCTTCCCTCCAGTCTCCATGTGGTGACAACTGACACCAAACACAGAAGGAAGTCGCTGGGGCTGCAGCACAGTCACTGAGTGGAGAACCAGTCCCCACAATGAAAGCCTGGGGATCTTAACATGCCATCTCCCAGCTGGGCAGTGGTGGCACATGCCTTTAATTCCAGCACTCAGGAGGCAGAGCCAGGCGGATCTCTGTGAGTTCAAGGCCAGCCTGGTCTACAGAGCAAGTCCCAGGACAGGCTCTAAAGCTACACAGAGAAATTCTGTCTCAAAAAAAAAAAAAAAACAAAAAAAGATGCCATCTCCCATAATTCACCAGTGGCCTTGGTATTGTTTAAGACACATTGCCAAACGAGTCTGGCATATTCACATCCAGGTTTAAATAAACATTTTTTTCTTGTACTCTTGAGTAGCTGTAATAAGTTTGCGTCTAAATCATCTACTGTCTTCAAATTAAATCAGCCCTTACTCATAACTAGAAGTGCCTTTGCAGCTGCTATTACAGGAGATTGAAAGGTCAGCTCTGTTTTGAATCAATTTATAAAACAAGAGAATGAGAAACAAGTTTCTCATTAGAACCTTGACTAGCAATTAAAAAAAAAAAAAGGATGTTTTCAGAGAATACATCTGAGGAAATTTGAGTGGGAATCTTCAAATTTCTCTTAGGGAGAAAAACCAGAACTGAAGGGTCTCCCTGCCAAAGAGGCTTGCCATGTTTTCAGGTGTTTGAAAGCAGTAGCCCTCGGGATTGCGGCCTGAGGCCACAGATGTTCACTTCAGCAAAAAGGGGTAGGGTGGAAAATCATCACTACAAGAAAGGGAAAGTGCCAGACAAAGGCACTAGAGAATAAGTAGAGACATGCTTGCTTGGAAATATGAACAAGTGGCGGGAATGAGCAGCATACCGGAAGGGGCTCACTGGAACCGGGTGGCAAGAGGGTCCTCTACCCTGTGACACAGACCGTGACAGTGTGACCCGAGGAGTGACTCGCTATTGCTCTTCCCAGGGTTATGGTCACCAGACACTGGGGCCACACCTTGCATACCATCCTTCTCCTGCACCTCTTTTGGTTAAGTGTCTTAACAAATGGGGAGAGAAGCTTGATGGGAAAGAGAACTAACTACTGGTCATGTAACATTCTTCAAAGAGAAAAGGAAATTAATTTATCCATTCTTCTCCAATATTCCTTCCCAAACATCAATCCATTCCAGTAGCTTTATTTGAAGAACCTCCAGACATAGGGTCACAGAACCAGTAAGTTAATGGCAAACAGCTACCAAGGCATTAAGGGCTTAGGATTTGGCACAAGCTTTATGAACGCACTGTCCGTCAACCACAAGAACTCTATAAATGAGCTAATGTAGTTTCCAATCTGTAAATGAAGGGACTGGAGCTCAAATGAACCCATTACTTTGCACCAAATCCAAGAGCTAGCAACAAGAGTGAGATTTAAAAGCATGCCCACCAAGTTGATAATTTTGAAGCATAGGTATATTGAAAGATATTTAATTGTAAATTTTAATTCATTTTTTCTTGTTCATGCTTGCCTTAAGACTGACTTTTTTTTCATTATTCTTTATTAAGAAATTTTCTATTCACTCCACATGCTTTCCACAGACTCCCCCTCCTCCCTTCTCCCACCCCCCCCAGCCCTCTTTCCCAAGCTACCCCACATCCCCACATCCCCCAAATCGAGGTCTCCCATGGGCAGTGGGCAAAGCCCAGCACACTGAGCCTAGGCAGGTCCAAGCCCCTTCCCGCTGCACCAAGACTGTGCAAGGTATCACACCACAGGCACTGGATTCCAGAAGCCTACCCATAGACCAGGGACAGATTCCGATCCCCCTGCCTGGGTGTTCCCCAAACAATTTGAGCCAATCAACCGTCTTCCGTATCCAGAGGACCTAGTCCAGTCCCATGGGGGCTCCATAGCCACCAGTCCACAGTTCATGGGCTTCCACTAGTGTGGCTAGCTTAAGACTGACTTTTAACAGTACTTAGCAAAATATTTTCTTAGACGGTTATAAAATCTGAGATGATGCTAAACACACACATAATTCTTTTAATGAGTTCTTAACAGTATAATCTGAAAATATGTATTTCCTATGAATACATAATATACTTCCAAGACAAAAACAGCAATGTGTGCTATTGAAGAATGCAAATATGCTCATGTGTGTTTTTCTCTTTCCTTGGCAGAAGGATGTTTGGAATTAGTTCAGTTTGAAATAATAGATGCAGACACTGCATTGGGTATATATAACTGCATATAAGTAACCTTAAAATGATGACTTGAAGCAAGTATGAGTTCTGGGCAGTTCTGGGTTTGCCAGACTCACCTGTAGACATGCATGCAGCTAGAGATGGGACTGAGTTGTCACAGAAGTGTGGTTGGACTACTTTTCCAAGTGCATAAGTATATTCAAAGAATTAATATGTAGCTTCCTCATATGGTTGTGGTTGCTTCTCAACAGGACAAGTTCCAAAGAGAAAAACCTTTTAAAAATGTATGTTTGTGGATGCCCTGTCGGGCAAAACCATTCTCACAGGCAAGCACAGGATCAGTGCTGGAGGAGGAGAACCTAATGACATAGACACCAGCATCTGAGATTCTGTATGACCTTCCACTGTAGCAACCCACATTGATAACTTTGCATCTGAGATTCTGTATGACTTTGTAGCAACCAACACAGATAGTTTTGGGGGTTCAAAGACTTTCTGCTGTAGGAGTCTGACAGAGCAGCCTGTTGCTCAGGTCCAAAGAAAGCTTGTGATTTGAAGATTCAATGGGCGGAGAGATGTTTAGTTTTTATGGCCAATTCCTAAGGAAACAAGAGGCTATAATGTTCCAATCTAGAGCTGGAGAATCATGGCACCAGAACACAGCCTCCATGTGAGAAACAAAACTGGGCATGAAGATTTGGTAACCCACTATGGTTACCAGCTTGACTGGAGCTGGAATCAGCTAAAACATCAGTATCTATGCAGACCTGTAAGGTGTGGTGATATTTTGTGTATGCTCTAATAAGTAAAGCTTGCCTGAAGATCAGAGGGTAAAGCCAGCCTCTAGTTAGCCATAAAGGCCAGGCAGTGGTGGCATACACCTTTAATCCTTGCACTTGGGATCTCATGCCTTTGCTTCCAGTACTTGGGAGGCACACATGCCTTTAATGCCAGCACTAGGGAGGTGGAGACAAGAAGTGATATGGCTGGGTGGAGAAAAGGAATGTAAGGCGGGAGGAGACAGGAGCTCAGTCCTTTCGGCTGAGGAGCTGGTGAGGTGAGAGAGGTGGCTGTGGCTTGTTCCTTTGTCTCTCTGATCTTTCAGCATTTACCCTGATATCTGGCTTTGGGTTTTTATTAAGATCAATTAGGATTCATGCTACAGTAAGGGGTTTCCTTGATCAGATTATACGAAGTGGGGAGACCCACCCAAATGTGGGTGGCATCTTCCAGCGGCAGCCACATAAAAGTACGTCCCAGAGAAAAATCTTGCTTTGTGCCTTACTGCCTTCCCACCTCCTTGGTGAGTGAATCTATGCTGTTGCTGCCATTTCTGCTGCATTCCTTTGCCGGATCAAAACACAGCATCTTTAGGCTTCCAACGTGGACAGAAGACCAATGGTTCTCCAGGAATCCAGGCCTTCAGCACTAGGTTGGGACATCTACCAGGTTCTCATACTCGCCATGTGAAGATAGCCATTGTTAGACTATTCAGATTTATTTTGTAAGACAACCTAGTAAGCCCATATATATATATATATATATATATATATATATATATATATATATATATATATATATATAATGTTATATGTTTTATAGTTTAATATATTATATATAATGATTTCATCCGTTCTATTCCTCTAGAGAATCCTAACTAATACATCCACCATGGTTCTCCCTCGGCCAAAATTCAAACTCACAGTTGTAGAACTGTTTCTGCCCACACTGCCATCCACCCCCTACCCCCAATTCTGATGACTCAGCAACACTTAATGCCCATCAGCTTTACAGATCAACTGCAATGCAATAGTCTTTAACTGCAACTGCTTGAGTTAGGGAGAAGACTCAGCTAAAGTGGATCACACTGACACTGGAAATCTCTTCCTGACGCTGTGTATGTGACAGACTCCATAGCTGTGATTCTCAGGCAAGAATATCATAAGGAAAGTAGGCAAAAAGTCTAGCATTGCTGGCCATGGTACCTGAAGCCTGCAATCTCAGGAGACAAGCAGAGAAGCAGATGGATTTTGAATTTGCGGTCAGCCTGGGCTACATACATAGCAAGACCCCACCTTAGGAAGAGAAGGGGAAAGAAAGGGAGAAGGAGCAGGAGAATGCACTGGGGAGGGAGAAGAAGGAAAGATGGATGTATGGAAGGATGGGGATGCCTGGCACAGTGTTGGCTAAATTTTGCAAATTGCTTATCATGTGTCAGATATTCTTCTGTACACTCTAGACTTGGGTTCTATTACCCTCCCACTTTATAGAGATGGAAACAGGGCCAAGGCAAAGTTAATTAACTTTCTATATCCCAGCAGCTATTATATAGCAAAGGTGGGACTCCAAGCCAGGAATCCTGGCTCCGCAGCCTGCCTCTGAATCTCTAGTCATAGTGTCTACTGTCTACTGGCTTCTTTGGAATCGATCAATTAGAAAAGTAGTTGCTGTAACTGCATCTGCCCCTGTTTGGAACTTCCCTGCTGATTTTAAAAGCACTCACAAATTAGACTTGCCTACCAATGTATTTTAATCTCAACCATACTCTGGTCCCTTTGCAGACCTGTACAAAAAAATGACTTTTCTCCATGATGAACTGATTTTTTAATGCTTTTTATCATATATTGTGAGAATATATGGCTATTCATATGTACCTACAAAGAAACTATTCTAATTTATACATCCCACTTATGGCCGTATAAGCTATTCCTTACTAAAATAAATATCAACCGTATGATACTACTTATTTTGCAGTGCAGCTTACATGAGCAATTCTGTACTTTGGGTTTTGTGTACTTAGGTGACCACCCACGTTTAAATGTTAGAATCTGTGGCAACCAGTTCATTTTCATTGGTCTACATTCAGAAAAGATACAACCGATATAGGAATATGAAGCTTTTAAGAACCCTTAAAGTTTGTGGCTCTTTTAAAAAAAATCATAAATATTTGATGTCTGCAGTTCATTCATAAGTACTACTTTCACAAACCATCAAGATATGAGTGATTCCAAACAAACCTATTAAGGATTTTCAGAGTGGATGCTCACTAAATTTTGGTTTTATTTGGCAGTTTGCTTTGCCATTTATTTCTGAGACTGCAGTGGTCGCTTGCTTGGCTTTTACTATTATTGTGTAACAATTATTTTCTACATTCTTAATGCATCCTTAAAGTCTTATGGTTAATTTTGTGCAGAATAATTATGCACTCAAAATATTCCCTTCTCGATGTATGATCAAGATATGGAATATAAATATCTTCTTGGATACCCAAAGGGTCCTGAAATACAAAGTCAAAACTGGACTGAGTTGTGTATGTGTGTGTGAGTGAGCGTGCGTGCAGTAATGTATGTGTGTGTATATGTGCAGGGGCATTCACTGTGTGCACATGTGTGAGAGTATGCATATGGTGTTCTTGTGTGTATATAGTCATTGTGTCCATATGTGTGTGTTTAGTATATGTGTGTTATGTGCATGAACATCCACGGTGTGCACATATATGTGTGTGGTGTATGTGTATATGGTGTTTGTGTGGGGACATGAGCAGGGGCACTCACTGTGCACATGTGAGTGAATGTGTGTTTAGTGTATGTGTGTGTATATGTGCATGGACATCCATTGTGTGCATATATGTGTGTGTGTGTGTATATATAAGCATGGTCATCTACTGTGCACAAATATGTGTTTGGGTATGTGGTGTATGTGTGTGTGTATAGCATGGACATCCACTGTGTGCATGTTTGTGTTCAGTGTATGTGTGTTTATATATGTTCGTGGTCATTCACTGTGTGTACATGTGTGTAAGACAGAGGTAGATCTCAAATCTCTTCCTCTAGTACTCTCTATCTATTTTCTTTTTGTCTTTGAAGACAAGTTCTTTCACTGAACCTGGAACTCACCAATCCAGCAAGTCTACCTGTTGAGAAAGCTCCAGGGATCTGCTGGTCTGTGCCTCCCCTCCCCTCAGTGCTGGAATTAGGGACATGTGCTCCTGTGCCTGGATTTTGACTTTGATATGGGTGCTTGGTATCTGAACTCAGTTCCTCATGCTTGCCCAGCAAATATTTTACTGACTAAGCCATCTCCCCAGTCCCAGGTTAAAGGGCACTTCTATAAGCAAAAGTCCTTCCACCTTGTTTTTTAATTTTATTGATAGAAAGCTATACATGAGATCACTATTGATATGACAGCACAATATGTAACCATCAAGAAAACTCCAGAATACCAATCAGAAGTGTTGGGTGCTACAACTTACATTTAAAACTGTGAGCTGAAGGCAATTTTATATATAGATACATATATATATATATATATATATATATATATATATATATATGTGTGTGTGTGTCTATCTATCTATCTATCTATCTATCTATCTATATGTATCTGGCAGATATGCTCTGCAGTTATTTTATGGAGGAAAGTATAGAATCAATTTCTTTGACATCTATAAAACTAAAATTGACACAAGAAACTATGTTATTTTAAAACTATTTTTAAAGGATGTAAATAGAATATTAAAGAAAAGGAATCCAACTGGCCCAACTATGGACAAAAAAAGTGACACTGCAGAAGTGAGACAGGAACAAGCCGTCATCACAGACGGAACAAGCCTGACACATAGAATGATCGGACATAGACCCTGGTGGTCCAGACATAGCCATGGAGGGGCCATAGGCACACAAATGGGTTGTATTGCTTTATGCGTTGCCATTTTCCAGCAAAAAAAGACAGACCGACTTAGACGTGTGCTCTTCTTCCTCACTTGGCCTCTACTCCTCCTCCCTCCCTTACTCTTCTCCTCCAGCTCACCAATTCACACAAAGTGCTCCCTGCCTTAGCTGGACCTCTATGCCCCAGGTTTAGCATCTTCGTGTCACAAACTACATCTAGTCCCATCATCTATGGCTTAATTATTGCTTAAACTCCACCCAGACTTCCTTATCTTCTGTCTCACTAGACCAGGGCTCTGTTTCTATTTAATTGGAAATGACCTTAAGTAGAAAGGTCCACTAATGTGATAACTTGCCCTGTCTATGTCTAGAAAATATGGGACCTCACCGACAGTGGTCAGGTTCATCAATATGCAACTTAAGTGTTCTGATCCAGTTATTTACATGGTACAAGATGGCCCTTAAAACCCATACAGTGTTCTGAACTAGGACTTTAAATGTTGAGGTTACTTGGGCATGGCTTTAAAGCTTTGGAAATCATTTGTATTTCTCATGCTGGTAGATCACATCCAACTCATCAGTCAATGGCTGCCAGAAACAACAACAACAACAACAACAACAAAACTCAATTGAATAGACTCTAGAATGAGGCCAGTCAATAGCTGCCTAGATTCCTTGCTAGTATACTCAATATTCTTATGTAATTTCAGTTATCAACATTGACACCAGTGGTTCTCAGATTTTAATCTGCAGCCCGCACATTTCCACATTGCTCCTCTTGTCTATCACACATCTCTGTCAGGCTACTTCTAAGGATCTTCACCCTTGCTGAATCTGTTTCCAGCTGTGCACCACTGTTTAACCCTTCACATGGCATCATCAGTGCTGTATTTCTTCAAGCCAGAAATCTGGGGCTGGACCAGAGACATCTATCCTTTTTACATCTACATCCAACTCATCTTTGATAACCCACCCTTTACACGTCTCTTCAGCACGTTCTTTGTTATCTAGCTCCACTGGCATCTTCATAACCTGCACTTATCATATCTCCTCTAAATTCCAACATAGCCTCTTATCTTTCCTCTCTCGATTTGGTCTTCATTCCCACCCCACAGACAACCTAATTTTTGCATTGTTCTCTCTTTAAACCTAACTGGACTACTCGTCAACTTCAAAGTTTGCAACTGTCTATTGCTTTCATCATAAAGAATAAACAGTGTGACTTATAATCTCCCCCATGAACCTCTTACCCTTAGCACAGTCAACATAGCTCTTCAATTCCACTTTCTCATCTTCTCTTCTGTTGCATTGAATTTAGCTACAATGGATCTATGTGAATTATTTCAATGCCTGGAACATCTTCACATACAGAACTTCACATAGTATTCCATTTATTAAATACAACTTTCTTAAGAAAATTCCCTTTATTCAGTCTTATTTTGAACTGTATGCCCTCAAGGAAAACTTCAAGGATTCCCTAGTCAATGGAAGTTACTCATCGTACTCTGAGTTTTCATTTTTAATACTTACAAAAACAACAACTGATAATTTTACATAAAGTTGTATAGTGCATAGCTTACCATTATGTCTAAGGTGTGACAATATCATATACACCATAGCCTTCATTATAATGCTTGAGCCCTCATACACTATAGATTATTAAATAGTATTTATTTTTAAAAATGAAAACTATGTTATGACAAATAGCTAGTAATTGAGAGATATAATTCAGAGTCACACAGCAATTCACTCCATCACTGTCTCCAGCCCCTGTCTATTTCATATGAGAAGTATGAGAAGTATGAGAGACCCATTCTCACAAATTATAATTAACAATTGCTACACTTTATGATGTATCTGGCACTTACTCAACATGATAGACACTTCAAAAGCCTTTCTCCGTCATCCTTGGTGATGGCATGAATTTAGCATGTGGTGGTTGTCACTTGTTGGTCAGTTAGAGAATATTTTATCTAGTGTGAACTTATTTTTAAAAATGAGAGAAAGAATTGAAATTCAAAATAATTATGTCAAGTAATAGCTTAGGCATCCAAGAGTCAAAGAAAAATGGCCTCAATAAGAATGTTTAGCACAGCAGGCAATAGAAACGGCCTCCTTTGAAACTATGTAAGGATGGAGTTTTCAGTAACTATAAGTGGGCCAGACAGCTTTGCCCTCCTGGCATAAGTATTGAAGGTAATTGAAAGGTTCATGAATTAAAGATAGGATTTTCTAAAACACTACAAACCTATAGCCATCATCTGGAACATTATTTAACAAACTGCTGAGGGTTTTTATGAACTTCGGACATGCCGTGCATGATTCCTGCAAACAGTGCTGGAGACTGTTTCCTAGTTGGTGTTAATCAGCCGAGTTGGAATGCAATCAGCATCGCAAATTAATAACATTCCTTTTCATGATCGTTTTTTCCCCTAAAGAAGTGACAAATGTGGAAAATTGCTGTTTAAAAAAAAATCAGAAGATAATACCTCCGTGGGGAACATCAGTTATCTCGATCTGAGGATGTGTGTGATTGCGTATACCTGATTTCCCAGAGCAGGAGAGTTGAGTGAGGGTTCTGAAGCCCTTTTCCAACTTGATCAGAGACCAGGTAAAGGGCTTTGCCACTGAGGTGGGGGTGCAGGGGATCTCTAACTGTCCTTAACTTTATCTCTATGTGTTGAAGCATTACAAGTGCACCAATATATATTCTCACACACATGGAACAGCACACATGTATTCCAGGCTCCTTTTAGAATGCTATTGTTTTCAAAACTTTCAAATTCACTTTTATTCTTTAACAACTCTAGAGAAGTCAGGTGAAATATCCTGCCATTAAGGGGTATGCTATTTATATGCATACACTGCTACGTTTTGTAGGTAGGACAAATATAAACATGACATTTATTTAGACTGCAGTTTTGACCCAACTTCACTGTTTAGTCATGTTTCTCTGGCCCTTACCCCAACCTCCAGAGTGTAACTGGAGAGGAGAGAAACGGTTGAGAGAGAGGATACCGAACCATTCCACACCGTTCATGAAATACTACGACTGCTTCCAATAGGCGCTTTGATTTAATGTGCTCTGGCAGACAATTTGAAAATTATGACTGAGCCCTTATGTGACACACATAACCGCTACAAAGCTTGAATTACTCATTTGTTTATCTCATAAAGTACGGGCTGGTGCAACGTAAGGACATTTCTAGCACACTCCATGGAGACATAATCCGTAACTGTTTAAAATGATAAAGGGCTTACAAAATGGATTGAACACTGCATAGTGAAGACATTTGATTAACGGCACTCAGAAAATTAAGAAAAAAAATAACAGAGAAAACACACACACAAAAAAAATCCCCATGAATCTAACAACTAGCCATGCAGACATGGATTCCCTCGCAAGGTGCTCAGTGGCAAATAATTGCTTTTTATGTATTAAATCATGCTTGGATTTTGATACCTTCTTGTGAACCTGAAAAGTCTCCTGGTGACATTTTAATCATGGCTTCTTTCCAGTGTCCATGTCACTTGGAGATCCATGGAATTGTATTTACTTCTTTCCTTTTTTTTTTTTTTTATGTGAGAGTCTTAAGTTGGTCTAAGAATTTTTGTGTATATTTTCCAAAATGTTTAATTAACACAAACAAAAGATTAATTGTCTAATTGAGTGCAGCTACTTTAAATCTCTGATCTAGAACCACTCTAGCAACACCATATTAAAAAAATAAAGCTCAAATTAAATTTACATGTGGTTCAATTGAGTTCTGTAATTCTTAACTGTGATTAGCTCACAATTGTCTCCAATTTTGACAATTCCTTGAAATTCAACATGAAAATCCCAATACAACTGTAGTATTGTGTGGTGGTATTGTGTTCCCTGAAATATTGTGCACCCTAATAAACTTATATGGGGTCAGAGACAGAACAGCCACAATATTAAACATAGAGGATAGGCAGTGGTAGCACATGCCTTTAATCCTAGCATTCCAGAGGCAGAAATCCATGTGTTCAAGGATACAGCCAAGCTTGGTGACTCACTCCTTTAATCCCAGAAAGCAAGCCTTTAATCCTAGGGACTGATGGTAGAAAGCAGAAAGGTTTATAAGGCGTGAGGACCAGGAACTAGAAGCATTTGGCTGGTTAAGCTTTCAGGCTTCTAGCAGCAGTTCAGCAGAGATTCATTCCAGATGAGGACTCAGAGGCTTCCAGTCTGAGGAAACAAGATCAGCTGAGGAACTGACGAGGTGAGATAGCTGTGGCTTGTTCTGCTTTTCTGATCTTCCAGCATTGACCCCAATAACTGGCTTCAGGTTTGATTTTATTAATAAGAACTTTTAAGATTCCTGCTACAGTATTGAAAACCATTTGTCATGTAAACAAGTTTTAACATATTCTATGAGTCCAACTTCCTGGATATGGAAGGAAATTATCAAAGCCTTTTTGCAGCCAAAGAGTAATTCTATGGGTTAAGTTCAAGTATTTTTACAGAAGAAATCTATCCCAAATCACACAAGCTAATAGTGACCAAGTCAAGGGGAATCAGCCCACTGTCTTTCCCTGTATTACTTAATACTCCATCTTGTTATCTCTGTATGGTAAAAGTCAGCCAATGTCGTCATATGCTGCAAAGTAGCCAGCGCCTCTTCTTCAGCTTTGCGGCACAACCGAAGCTCCCCACTGTCTGTTACTATACATTCTACACCTCTTCTGCTGTTGATTTGTTTGTTAATGGAGTACTGCTGACTTCCCGCTATGATAACATTCAGTAGACAAACACACACTGGCTCTCCACAGGCTCCCTAACATGAGGAAGAAGCTTCTCTGCTTTGATCTCCATCTCTCCTTTTTCTCTTTGGTCTCAATTTCTTTCCCCTGCAATTCGGAGTTGTCAAAGCTAGGGGATGCATAATTCTCTCTGTTTCTTCCTGCTTTATCTACAAGTGGATGGCAGACACATTCTTTTATGCGAACATAGGCATCTCTGTGTACTGTTGGAGATGCATATGGCTCAGCGGCTATGGAAATGGGTATGAAAGGTCAAAACAAAAACAAAAAACAAATGCAAAACCTACTACATAACCAGCCATATTGCTTTTTGGGTATTTATGCAAAGCAATCAATTGAAGATAGGATTTCAAAGAGATATTTGTACACATAAATTCACTGCAAAATTAGTCAGAAAATCCAGAAGGGGGGACAACTAAAAAAAATCAATAAAACATGGTTAATATTTGTAATGGAATACTGTTTTGTATTTAAAAAAGAAAGAAGAAAACCCAATCATGCATTTCAACACTCTTGACCTTTAGAATATCATGGATGGCTGTTATAAACAAAACAAATCCAAATTCTATGTGATTCCACTTAGGTATCTTAAGTAACCATATCTTGGCCAATTGAAAGGAGGTTTCTAGGTTTTAATGGAGAAGGTGACTAATAAAGAGTCAGCTTTGACAGATGAAAATGATCTAGAAAGTCACTGTACCACAATATTCATGGAGTTATCACTACTACATGCACTTGTAAATCATTAAGATGGTGTGTTTTATGATGTGTACTTTCTTTAAAACCACAACAAAATCCCTCAAAACAAGGGCAAAGAGAACATGTAGAAATCCAGAAAGCCAAGATGTAACCAACAGTACGCTGGCTTCTAAGATAAATAAAAGCAAGCTGCTCTCCCGTCTCCCATTCTCCCTACCTCGCCAAGCAACCTGGATGCTTCATGGAGCAGAAGGCGGGCATCTACTGCAGCTCACAAAGCTATTTCTTGCCTAGATACATTTTGTCTATGTTCTTTGCTTGTTTTACTTTGCATCTGAGTCACTCAACTTTAAAGCTGTTTCCTCATCTCCTATATCGTCTAGCTCATGGCATTACTGTTGCTCACTTCCTTCTTCTGACACCTGGGATAGAGTCTATGGGTTTCATGATCAGCTATTTTTATCTCTAGTCAGTGTTTTTTTTTGGGGGGGGTGTGGTTCACAGGCATTCTTTCTCTCTCCCCTTCCCTTCTTCTCTCTTGTCCTCTCTCTCTCCCCCTTTTCTCCTTTCTCCCTCCTCTTCGTTTTCTTCCTACTTCCTGTCTTTCAGTTTGATTGAATAGACTCCTATACAACATTGACTCACATCTCATTTTATTATCTTAAATAGATTTTTTTTCTTTCAGCCTTTTAAGAGAATTCTACATCTAGAAACCATTACACATTAATACATGTCTATTTTCATATATGGGCAGTGGAATGAGAGTTGCAATAAAACTTTGGTGCTCTCCAATGGCAGGTGTCTCTGTCCTCATGAAGCCAGAATAGCCAATCAGGAACCCAACACCAAGTCTCATTGACTCTTAGTGTATATCTTCAACCAACCCCTTTCTTGTGAGTACTCATCCATCCACTGAGTTTTGTTCCCTGCTTTATTAATACTGGTTTTGATTCAGAATTGTATTGCTAATAATTGTTTGTACCTGCTTATCATTAAGATTTTCCATTAGACCACATCATCTATCAATGTGTATCACATATCTGAAGTTGGACTTGTGTAGAAAAATAGCAACTTCTGTGACTTATATTCAAGCCCATGTTCAGAAGCCAAGAGAATACTGGGTAGCAGAATAGGAGAAAATCTGAAGGCCAGTGTCTAAGTGAGGTATGCCCTATTCCACTTGGGTATCACAATTTGTGTCTGCATGTAACCTATCACTTATGAGGCTACCTGTCATAAGACATATCCCCAACACCACTGCTTGACCTAGGCTGTAGCAGAGTGGACATATGGGGGTGAGTGTGTATAGTTCTGCTCTGTCCATAACCACCTGTGGAGCATCACTATGCTTGTTCTATTCCTCATAGGCACTCTGGCAGACATAATGTGCCCTTGTCCTTGTAGTAGTTCATCCTTGTATAGGAAAATGAGAAAAGTGATCCTTCTCAATTCCTGATTTTTTTTCCACATGAAGGAGGCCTGCAAGCTCCCTCTTCTGCATTTCTTCCTCCCAGGGAAGGAAGGACATTAAGTGGGGTATTTGGAAATATATGGGATAGATAATGCAATATTTTCTTTTCTCTCTCACTCTAGAGTGGGTCTGTGACAGAAATCATGAGTTCCTCCTGACCCCCTGGTCCCCAGGCAGAAGCAAATTTAGAAATGTAAAGAAACCTACCCAGTCTAATGTTACCATGATAAGTCTACTTCTTTTTTGGATAAGGAAGCCCACTTGTCCACAGATATTAGCCACATTCTCCAATATTAGCTGATTACAAGAACTACCATGTCTTAATTCACTGTCTTTATTCTGTATTGTTTCAATACTGGAATGATAAAAGAGGTGTTCTATTGAATAGACTAACTTTTTAAAAAATATTTATGTATGTGGATATTTTGCCTGCATGTATGTCTGTGTACCAAACGGATGGATGGTGGATGGATGGATAGATAGATAGACAGACAGACAGATAGATAGATAGATAGATAGATAGATAGATAGATAGATAGATAGGCAGACAGACAGACAATTGCCTACAGAGGCCAGAGAGGGCATCCCATCCTTTGGAACTTGAGTTACAGAGGTTGTGAGCAGCCATGTGCATTCTGCTGGAAATCCAATCCAGGGCTCCTGGAAAAGCAGCCGCACTCTCAAATTCTGAGCCATCCCTCCAGCCCCTTGAACAGACCTCTTTAAAGACTCCAACAAACATATCTGATACCTTGTGTTAGCAATTCTGGCTCATGTAAGACCGGATACATTATAAAAGACTGAAATTACACAATAGTTAAAATTTTTTTTAATTTTTTTTTTTATTTTGCAATACAATTCAGTTCTACATATCAGCCATGGATTCCCTTGTTCTGCCCCCTCCCGCCCTCCTCACCTTCCCCCCAGCTCATCCCCCATTCCCACCTCCTCCAGGGCAAAGCCTTCCCCACAGACTGAGATCAACCTGGTAGACTCAGTCCAGGTAGGTTCAGTCCCCTCCTCCCAGGCTGAGCCAAGCCATCCTGCATAGGCCCCAGGTTTCAAACAGCTGACTCATGAAATGAGCACAGGACCCGGTCCCACTGCCTGGATGCCTCCCAAACAGATCAAATCAATCAACTGTCTCACCCATTCAGAGGGCCTGATCCAGTTGGTGACCCCTCAGCCACTGGTTCATAGTTCATGTGTTTCCATTCGTTTGGCTATTTGTCCCTGTGCTTTATCCAACCTTGGTCTCAACAATTCTCGCTCATATAAACCCTCTTCATTCTCACTAATTGGACTCCCAGAGATCCACCCAGGGCCTAGCCATGGATCTCTGCATCCAGATCCCTCAGTCATTGGATGAGGTTTCTAGCACGACAATTAGGGTGTTTGGCCATCCCATCACCAGAGTAGGTCAGTTCGGGCTGTATCTCAACCATTGCCAGCAGTCTGTTGTGGGAGTATCTTTGTGGATTTCTCTGGGCCTCTCTAGCACTTTGCCTCTTCCTATTCTCATGTGGTCTTCATTTACCATGACATCATGAGGTTTGCAGACAAATGGATGGATCTAGAAAAAATCATCCTGAGTGAGGTAACCCAGACTCAGAAAGACAAACATGGTATGTACTCACTCATAGGAGGATACTAGATGTGGAACAAGGATGACTGGACTGCTACTCACATCACCGGGGAGGCTACCTGGAAAACAGGACCCCAAGAAAGACACGGGGATCGCCCAATGACAGAGAAATGGAATGAGATCTACATGAATAGCCTGGACATGAGTGGGGGTAGTGAAGGGCGAGGGTCAAGGGAAAGAGAGCTTGGGGGAACGGGAGATCCCAGCTGGATTAACAACAGAGAGGGAGAACAAGGAATAGGAGACCATGGTAAATGAAGACCACATGAGAATAGGAATAGTTAAATTTTATATCATTTCTTGACAAATAAGTAGAAGCTGCATGTTCAGCTTGTTATCAGACATGACAAATAAGTAGCTGGGGCTTCAGGTCCATGGTAGAACACCCAGTTAAAATTACAGAAGGCCCTAAACTTCCATACCAACACTGGTAACATCATCATCACCACCACCACCACCACCACCACCACCACCACCACCACCACCAACAACAACAACAACAACAACAAACTATTGCAAAAGAAACGAGGAAAAATAACCTGTAGTCCAGAGATTCCCACTGTGAGTAACAATGCACTTTGTATGGAGTTCAAACTAAAGAGAATGAAATTTGGCTGTCCCAGGGTTGGGTGGCAGTTAGCACCTGGACTAGGGTGCTTTGAAGTTCTGGGGCAGAAGCAGTCTCACACAGCCATTCATTCTGCCTCACACACCAGCAATATCCCTGTTTCTAAGCTTAGCTCAGGCTGACGCTGAAGTGACTTAAGAAGTTCTCCCGTGAAAACTCCCCACAACCTCTACCTCCTTTGGACAGGACTTTTACAGTATATTTCATATGGAACTTGGAATTTTTTTTTCTTTTTCTTTTTTTTTTTTTTTTTTGGTTTTTCGAGACAGGGTTTCTCTGTGTAGCTTTGCGCCTTTCCTGGAACTCACTTGGTAGCCCAGGCTGGCCTCACAGAGATCCGCCTGGCTCTGCCTCCCGAGTGCTGGGATTAAAGGCGTGCGCCACCACAGCCCGGCGGAACTTGGAATTTTAAAATGAGGTCTGAAGTTCACTTTCTTAAAGTTATACAGTATGGAGACTCTATCTTAGATTTGTGTCTATTTGATTAAAGGAAAGGAGCAGAAGTAAAACCTTAGTTTAAGATAAAACATCTATAAAAAGAAAAGTGATTTCAACATTTATTGACTATAAATCACAATGATACAGTCTATATGCTGTACTTACCCGGAACACCAGACACTGACTCAGTAGGTGTCCGTATCAAATAATGGCACTCAGTAGGTGTCTGTATCAAATAATGGCATGGCCTTTACGCCGACATGCCAAAGCCAAGGAAACTAGAATAGGGCAAACCAGGACACCTGACAAATTACCACCTGGCCAGTAAGGAGAGAAACTGGGTCAGACACACACCTGCGCCTCTGTGCACATTCCCAGCCCCATCACACTGATATTGTTGGGTTCAGTAGCAGGAAAGTTAAAGGAGATGAGGCTGACGATGGAGGGATGTGATGGAAGTGAAATCAAAACACACACACCCACATTGTCCCTCTCCTATCTGTGCCAGACCTCCCCCAAGCCACAGCCTGAAAACCTCAGAGCTCCTTCCCCCTCAGGCTTGATCTCTTTTAGAGCACATGTGGGTAATCATGTAGTTCACAGAACTTCATTATTCTCAATGAGAGAATTATTTATTATCAATGCTGCCTTAACAATTTCTCAATAACCCAATCCACAAATGCCATGCATTTTAACAATTATTCAATTCAGTCATGCAGGCATTCATCTAACCCCAGCTCCCCTCCACCCCATGCGATTCGTCTTTCATAGTTCCACTATGGGTGCAGAGACACTCTCTTGCTCTTTTATCACTATTTATTCCCCCACAGTACCCAGCACAGCTCAGAAGATCTGGTCTCATGTGCTTTCCTCCAGTTATTTTTGCAAACACATCCCTTTCAGTGACTCCAGATGTGCTGGGTGCTGGCTGGCTGGCAGGAGCTGTTGTGCTGGTCTGTGAGGAGAAGGACTGCATTCCTCCTAATGCTACAGGACGCCCTCCGAATGCTGACAGGGTTCTCAGAAGTGAAACACCTGAGGTCAGCTTCTAATTGATTTTCAAAAGGTATTTATTTGAAAAGTGTGTGTTTTCTGTTTGTTACCAAGTTTTAAGAAAGCTAAGGCAGGTGCATCTTTGTATTACAGAGAAATAGATCACAATTTCCTGCAGGGGATGTCACACCACAGGCTACCCAGTGCACGCACACAAGTAACCAATTAACTAACAACCCGTGGAAAAATCCAACCAGTGTTAGTGCCCAAAGGAACTTAATCAAATCTTTAAGGGACAGTTATGCCCACAGCCTTCGCTCTATTTCAGATATGAAGAGTCTCCAAATGTCCACGGTTTGGTCACCATCATGGTGCTAATGGGAGGCATTGGAACATTTAAGACGTGGATCTACCAGAAGAGCTTCAGATAACTTGGGGTGTGCCCTTGAAAGAGATATTGGGACCTGGCTCTTCTCTTCATCTTTTGGAGGTTCTGACTGTGAGCGAGCCATTTTGCTCCTGTAACACACTCTGCCCTAATGTGCTGACTTACCACAGGCCTACCTGCAGCAGGGAGAAAACATTCCAAACAGAGTCAAAATAAATGTGTCTCTTTCTTAAGTTATTTATCTTGGGTTCTGTTACAGTAAAGAAAAGGTGGCGGGGCCATGAACTTTGGTGTATTTTCTGTCCTGAATCCCTCAATCTGTAAAAGATTCCATGACAAACATTCTGTAGAGAAGCTATATGACTGAGTAAGTGGTGGGGTTTGAGGCGTCAGACTAAAACTGTTTACATAAGGCATCCAGCAACACATCCTAAATGGAGGTCTGTTTTTAGAGAAGCAACATCCTCTGTGTGGAGAAAACAAAGAACAATTCCAGTGTGAGGGGAAATAAGAATGTAAAACTATGGAGGTGAGTGTGGGATCTCAACTGACTCAAACCAGAGCGTCCAGGCTAACCCTAATGAGTGGGGACAGCAACTGATGAAATCTTAGGGATGCTTTAACTTTTGATGATGAGTCACCCATGGTAGTTTTCTGATTTAGATAGTTGTAGCATTACTATCACCCAATGTGTGAGCAACAAGGAAGGCTACCACATAAGAAATCAATGTTTAATTATTTTTCTTCATTTGTAGGTGATAAAATATTTAAATAGCAGTAAATATAAAATTGATTCATGATTCAAACATCATTCTGAAGGAACATTAGGTTTCACATAAAATTGCTTCTTTTTTTCATGAAAGACACATATAAATGATTTTATTTTGAGGTTCTCAAGGGGAAATTTATGCACACAATGCTTCCATAAAAAGTTTCAAAACTAAGAAAAATGCTGATCTATAGATTGAGACTGACGCTTGCTATAGTGTGGTCTGCCTCCCACAGCACAGCTGTGTAAGGAAACTGCCATCCCATATTTGATCACAATCACATCAGAGCTCTTCATGCTGTCTGCACAAGGAGCAAAGAGCTGCTGCTATTAATTGGCTGCGCACTCTGCACATGTGCTGAATTGGGTTCTAGAGGTGGCATCAGAGAGGGAAGAAGTGCAGATTCTCAGACACCCACTCTGTTAAGCAGTTTGGGTTCACAGGGAGAGTATTTGAACCATACTGTTAGACCACACTGATTGTGAAAATTTCTGCACCACAGTTCCTAATAGATTGGTCCGGGAGTCAAAGAGGTGAAAACAAAAGTCTGTTGGGCAGAAGTGAAATTATATAGACACTGCCACCCAGTTTCCACATCTCAGCGGATAACAGGATTGGGGGTGGAGAGCAGATCAGCAGCAGGCTTCTTTTTTTTTTTTTTTTGCCCACATGCTTTGTGCTGTAGCTTTAGCAGACAATTTTCTCTCTATTAACGTAAATCTTAAATTGCACCTAGCTCCTGTATTATAAAATCATCTTATTTCCGTGGCCTTCCCCTCACATTCACTTCTTGATGCTTTTGTGTGCTCCTGCACACCCAGGCTTTCCATGCTGGGTGTTCTTCTTCAGCAATGTTGAGCAAACAATCCTGGACTTCCAATTAATTAGTGATCATATATACTTTACAAACTAATAAGCATCTCCTTCCTTTAAAAATAAAGACTGTTGCATAATATCAATGAATTGTTCATGAATGTGATGTCTCAGTTGCTTTAGAATGACACCAAAAGACAGAAAAATGAAGGAATAGAGGAATGGGGGCAGGAAGGGAATTATTAAAAACTAAAGAAGATAAGAGAAGACAAATGGGCATTTTGATCACGACAATGTAAATATTGTTCACTTAAAACACCTAAAAATTTTCTCTTGTGTGTTCTGTGCCTAGAATTTTAATCCCCATTCTCTTTGTAGGTGAAATCACTTAAAATCAACATTTTGGCCTTTCTTAGGCTGTTGCTATCTTGGAAGCCTGCATCTGATCTATTTATATAAGATGCACTGAAGGGCAACAGCCGCAACCCAAAATCACCTTCCTTCCCCCTGCCCTTAATCTGGTTCCATCCCTCTGGCTACTGCAAAGCATGCCAAACATGATTTCTCTCCCCAGTCCAACACCCTCACCAACTGGTGCTCATTTGTTTAGAGGTAGAAAGCATGGGCTATTAACTTTGTCAGGAAAATTCAATGTGGATGAGAAAAGCCTCCTTCCAAGAGGGAGGAATAAAAGAAAGGTTAGAATAAATAAGTAGAAATTGATGCATCAGCGGCTAATCTCTCTGGTGCTGTTTCACCAACCGTTCAAGGGAGGAGGGAGGGAGGAAGGTGAGACTCTGTCCACGGTGCCCAGAGGTGGTACTCTTTTTCTTGGCCACTGATCACAACAATGCTTCTATCTTCCTATCTGTGGGTCCTCACAAGATCCCAACACTAGACAACCTGTGAGTAGCATCAAGAAGTATGACTTATTATTTTTTAGAAGGTCACATGTTATGATTAATTCAATTTGAATTTTACTCTCTGAAAACACCTGTGTTTTCCTATTGAAAAATAAAAATGAAGATAGTTTACTTAAATCTCATTCATCTCGTTCTAATACTTATCTGTCTTCTTGAGCATCATCTCTATAGGGAAATGCATCTAGTGCTTTGGAATGCGAGGAACACATGTCCGCAGTAGCTGTTCTGTCAGTGACATGGTGACTAGCCAGGGTCTTTAGAAACCATGGGAGAATGGAATGGGGGCCTGCAGGAAGCATACAAACATTTGGTGGGGGAACACAGTGAGGACTTGGTATTAGGTCAGAGAAATCATCAGAGAAAATTTGGCTCAAGTCAGGAGAGTAACAGAAAGAATGGAGGGCTTGGGGTATGGAATTAAGGTGTAGAGAGTAAGAGAGTCAGGTTAACATCCTTTTCCCAATCACTCCATTTTTCTTTCCATCCTCTGATTTCTTTGCAGCTGATGCTAGGCTGGGATGAACCGAGAAGAGAGGCAAAGAAGACTAACAGAAGAAACCAATTTAACACATCTCTTTTTGTGTCGTCTGCATTTCTCCACTTACCACTGAAGTGGGAATGAGATGGTCTGTGAAAGGATTCAGCAAAAACAACCCACCAATGAAATAGGACTTCAGCCCATTTTTAAAGGTTATTGGATCACAGCCACATCCATTGTGTGTCCAAGCTGAGCAGTGGAGCAGAAATTTATAAATCAACAAAACCACAAATATCTATTATTTTTGGCTCTTGCCAAGAAAAGCTTGCAAATTCTTGACTTTGAATCTAAAATCTAAAATCTAAACGAATTTACATGTGAAGTAATACCATTCTTGTCAAAGGATGACTTCTGCATTTCAGTCCCCTCCTCTATTCCTGAGCATAGCCAACTTTCCTTCCTATGGTTCCTGTTGTATCAGAATATATTAAAGGAGAAAACAAGAGTGAAAAGAGAAGAGAATGATTCTAAGCAGTGAGATGGGGTACTAAACTAGAGATAGGGGATGAGAAGCATGTTCTCAAAGCATTGAGAAGAGTGAACTAACCATTGGAGCCATCTGGAGAAGGTGCCTGATGTACAAAATGTCAGAGGAAGAGTCCATGGCATGTTCTTGCTGGCTATCTGGGCTCTATTTATCAGTGGTGCCTAACTGTCCATTGATATGTGGTCTCTCTTTTTAATAGAATGAGAATCTATTTTCTTAATTAGGCAATAGTCTCTTTCACATTCATGATACAGTCTTGTACTAAGAATGACACTCTGCTCAGTGACAGACTGCACATATATCGCTGATCCTCCTGAGCTCCAAACTTCCCATTTCCCAATGTTGTCAAGGCTACAATAGCACCATGTATTACTCACCTGTTTGTGCTCCTGCTAGTATGAACATACTGATTTTTCTGACAGCCATGCAATGTTTTATAGCACTTACGATGTATGTTGTACACAATACTTAATAAACCATGGTGTTTCTGGATTATGTAAATATCATAGGGATCTTTCATCATTATCTTCCAGTATATCTCTTATCCTTATTAAACATGTTTCCATTATAATGGTATCACATGTGTGAATAAAGGTGCAGCTTCATACAGCTCATAAGGTTACTTCATCTCCTTGCATTAAGGAAGATTGCCTAGTGCCTGACCTATACCATCCAGGCATATGTGAATACACTGTAATATTTGCACAATGATAAAAATCACCCAATAGCATGATTCTTAGACCAGATCCCCATTTAGTGACACATAACTATCAATATCTTCAATATTTTCCTAGCATCTGGTACAATTCAGGTGTCTGTTGCTATCAGGTATCATTGACAGTTTAGGAGCCAATTATATGTTGAAGGCATTAGAAATAGGAAAATAGAAGATTTAATCAGACAGGTGAATAACCCAGAAAGTTCAGAGAATTAAAGATTTCTTCATAAATCCCTAAATTTTCCAGAATTTCAAAAACATTAACTGTAGAATAAGAATATTTTATTAATTTTTTAAAATTAACTTTAGGGAACTGCTTTCAGAGAAATCTAACATTTCATCGTTTTTATAGTTGTCATGCATTTTGTTTTGCAATACAAGCTCTGCATTGCAGGGCCATCCCACGTACATTTTATGAGTGGTTGAGTGGAAAAGATACTCTGGAGGCATTCCCTAGGAGGATATATTAATTCAGTTCATGATTTCTGCTGGCTGTTTTAAAAAGGACTCAGATGATGGTTAATTTTCAGTGTCAAGTCCATTGGGTTTGAAGTTGGCACAACCTTGGATGTACTTTGTGGGAGTTTCCAGCGAGGACTAAGACTCACTCTTAATATGGTGGCATCATCCCATGGTAGGGGGTGTCCTAGGTTGAATGGAAAGAGAAACTGGGAGAAACTCAGATGAATACTGACAGCCCTCTGCCTCCCAGCCAATGCTACAAATGGAGAAATTCCCATTAGTATGCCTTCTCAGTGGGTATTCTTCTTAAGGGTGCACCAAAATGAGCCCTTCCCCTCTTAGGTTACATTTGTTCAGTATTTGATCATAGAAATGAGAAAAAAAAACAACTGATATGCTCAGTAATAGAAGATGATGTCTGCAACTCTACTCACTGCATTTGACTAGGTCATCATAAATTGCCCTCAGGGGAAATTAAAATGTTGATTAATTCAATATTAACACAGAACTAATAAAATAACAGTGGCATAACTTTATGGTATTCATTAGGTTAACAGACATTATCTAATTGAATCCTTATAATAAGTATAATCAACATGTATACGAGGATTATTAACTGTTAGAAACTGAGTCTGTGAAAGATTATATATTTAACCAAGGTTACACAGCTAAGCTGCCAAAGAAATCAAGTCTCAAATTCTAGTTGGCCCGGTAGAAAAATATTTCAGTATTTCATGCGTACTATCTGTGGTGGTTTGGGTGAGAAATGTTCTCTACGGCTCACATATTTGCATAGCTGGTCTCCAGCTGGCAACACTGTTGGGAGAGGTTATGAAACCTTCAGAGGAGGAGGCTTGCTGGAGGAAGTACACCGCCTGGGGAGACTCTCAGAGTTTAAAACATCGCTTTAGTTCTGATTTGCTCTCTCTGCTTCCTGCCTTTGGGTAGAGATGTGATCTCTCAGCTTCCTGCTCGGGCTGCCTGCTGCCATCTCTTCCTCATCATTACAGACACTCTCTCTCTCTCTCTCTCTCTCTCTCTCTCTCTCTCTCTCTCTCTCTCTCTCTCTCTCTCTCTCTGAACCATAAGTCAAAATAAACTATTCCTCCTATAAGTCGCTCTTGGTCATGGCATTTTATCACGGTAGCAAGTAACTGATATACTATCCTTTATTAGCCTTTCAGATTGGAGAGTTATTAATTCATACAAACATAAATCAGAGTTCCTCAGCATTGGACTCAGTGCTGGGAAATCAAGAGTAGGGGCTACAGACATAACTTTACAATTGAGTTATCAAGAGTTCATCATGTGGTTTAATCACATCACTGAGTACAGCATAGATTCTCAACAACTAATCACACAAATTTATACATGAAAGTCATGACAAGTCCCATCAAGGCAGGACATGTTATATGGGAAGCCTGAATGGTTTAGAATTGGGACAATTCTCTTGCCGAAGGGAGCACTTAAGGATGAAGGATGAATCTGCAAAGAAACAGGCTGAAAAGAACAGTGCACACACTTGAAAATGAAAAGAGATCATGTGGTTCCAGCATTGACTCAAGTCCAAGGCTTCACTAGGAACAGAGAGAAGCAGGAGAGCTTTGCTTGCCAAGCCAAGGATTGTGCCTTTGTCCCAAGATTAAAGGAATATCACAAGGGTTTTCTGTGAGCAACTGGTACCATTTGATTTGCATACTTAAATTGTTCGGATTGCAGACTAGAAACAGAAATGCTGATCTGAGCTGCCATGACAGTGGTGGAGGAGGTGGAAATAATTCCAGACTATTCCAAAGGTAGATTTGTCAGAAGCTGGAGATGAAGGGAGGTTATACATTCAGGATGACTTCTAAAACTCCAGCATGCATGAATCTCCCTCTTCAATTTACAGCTGTTTGCTCTAGCAGACTTTCCCTTCCACATTTCCTTTGAGCAGCTTATGGTAAATGGATGCTGTGGTTTCCTTAGTTATTAGAAACGTGAGATTAGATACTTCTCAGCCACGTATCTCATTCTATAGTTCACTGAAACTTTCCATGTCAACCAGATGCTAGGGAACATGTACAGTGCAGAACAGTAAAATCAGACAGGCCTCACTGACCTGCGGTGTCCATTCACAAAGGAAGAAATACAGTCTCTATTGGCACACTTTTCACCACCATGATTCCTCAGTTCATGTTTGACCTCAACGAGAGAGAGAGTAGGTTTTCATTGGTTTCTTACAATAAAACAGAAGTAAGGAAACAATTATTTTGCCTTAATTCAATTTAAATGCTTTTAATTAAAATTCAGAAATATTTCCCAGTAACTCTGTGTAAGTATTCTTTAAATCAAGCGGATGAGCAAATTTCTGCTGTTGATGAAACTGGCAATTGAATTGTTCACAGGTTCACTTTTGGTGTTTGGTGTGTGCATTGTGTTTTGTGTGTGTGTGTGTGTATGTGTGTGTGTTGTATGTGTATGTTGTGTATGGCATGTGTGTGTTGTGTATGGTATATGTGTGTGTGTATGTATGTGTGTTATGTATGGTGTGTTCATGTGTGTTGTATATGGTGCATGTGTGTATATGTATGCACAGGCTCATGTGTATGAGTATGCGTGAAGGTCAGAAAGCCAGAAATTAATTTTGAGGGTCTTCCACTGTCACTCTTTGCAGCTGGAGAACTTCTCTCCAGCTCCCACCAAGCCACGGCAGTCCCACAGCCCACTTATAAAATAAACACACAGACGCTTATATTATTTAAACTGTTTGGCCTAATGGCTCAGGCTTCTTGCTATCTAGTTTCTATATCTCAAATTAACCCTTATCTATTAATCTGTAAGTTGCCACGTGGCTCGGGGCTTACTGGTACCTTACATCTCCTTTTCATGGCAGTGGCTGTCATCGTCTCTCTGCCTCAGCCTTCCACCTCCCAGAATTCTACTCCTCCTTGTCCCGCCTACACTATCCTTCTTGCCTGGCTACTGGCCAATCAGCATTTTATTTATCAATCAATCAGAGCAACATATATTTACAGCATACAGGACATCTGACAGCAACTCTTCACATTATTTTTTGGGGCAGAGTCTCTCACTGAACCTGGAGCTGGCCATGTTACCTAGACTGGCTGGCCAGCAAGACCCCTGTCTCCATCTTCCAGTATATGCCACCATATGGCTAAATTCCTCTTCCTAAAACTGATTAAATATGTTCCCATATTTAATATTGTTGCTGTGTGGCTTTCAGTAGAGAAATTCTTATGAGGTAAAAGAAATCAATGAAAAACATAATTTTCTCAAGCTTATTTTAAAAAAATATTCTGACTTTAATAGATTTGGCCAGACATGTTTTTTTTTTTTTTCCTGAGGGGAAGATATAAGCCTCCTGAACTCATGTTCCCCTTCTAAGAAGGAGTGGAGAAGTAAAAATGCCAGTGACGTATGGGAAGCTGATTAGGAAGCAAAACTCCTCATGTGTAAAATAGAGGCAGGGCAGGGCTCCACTTTAGAAGCTCTGTCTACATGGTTCTCTCTCTCTCTGTCTGTCTCTCTGTGTCTCTCTGTCTCTATCTCTCTCTGTGTCTCTGTCTCTGTCTCTCTCTTCAGAGGAATCTTCCTCTCTTATAATCAACTTGAACTATTGGCTCTTGGAAATATCAGCATGCCACTCACAAATGTCCCTCAAAGAATTATCTAGAACTTTCAAAGGCCACATCTGTAGATTTTGATATCTTTTGTATAAAATAATCAATGCTGTTTAGCTACTGTGCCAAAAAGTAATACACGTGTGTGAGCAGAAACTACAAGTAAAGCCATGCTTTAGCAGTTCTGCAACTGTTGCTTGAGCTCACCATTTTAAAGCATCTGGCATGACACAGTTCAGTTGAGGGGGACAGAAAGGGATGCACTATGACTCTTTTCCCTTCAGTTCACTGAGTAATTTACAAACAAACTTGCATCATTTAGTGGTGGAGTTACGTAGAGGAGTGTATTAGCTACCGTTCTTGTTGCTGTGACAAAAAAATATCTGACAAAAGCAACTTAAGTAAAAAAAGGTTTATTTTGGCTCATAGTTTGTGGGTACATTTACCATGGTGGGGGAGTCATGAATGGGGGCGCTTAAGTAGTTGGTCATTGCATCTGCAGTCAGGAAGGAGAGAAAGACAAACAGACAGACAGAAATACATACACACACAAACACACACACACACACACACACACACACACAGAGAGAGAGAGAGAGAGAGAGACAGAGACAGAGAGAGACAGAGAGAGAGAGACAGAGAGAGAGAGAAAGAGAGAGACAGAGACATATACAGAGAAAGAAAGACAGAGACAGAGACAAATCCTGGTGCTCAGCTCATTTTATCCTCTGTAGTAGATTTAAGACCCAAGTTCGTGAAATGGTGCTGTCCAGAATTTAGGGTGGGTCTTCTCAACTTGATTAACCTAATTGAGAAAGTCCCTTATGGTCATGTCTAGAGGTTTCTCTACTAGGTGATTTTAGGTCCTGGCAAGCTGGCATACAATATTAACCATTACTGGGAGAAAGGAATAAAATATAAAGGTACAGAGGGAATAAAGAAGTATTCAAGAAAAGAAGTGGAAAGGAAAATGTTCTAAAAGGAAAGAATGAAAGGGAAAGGGGATGTCATTGGAAGGTCACAGGTCAGAGGCTGGCCTAACTATACATAATAAAACTATGTCCACTATTGGATACTATAGTAGAAATAAAACTCATGCTAATGGCTATTGAGTTCCTTCTAATACTCAGTGCCATGCCAGAGCTAAGTAATCAACTCCTTGAGGCCTTGAAAGTTGGCAGAGATGGTGCTCTTGGGACAGAAAAATGAGGAGGTTGTAGGACATTCAGCAGATGTCACCAAATGTCCTGAACTTGTCAGACAGTCAGCCTAGCTTCCTTGCCCCTCTCCAGAAGAGCCCTGCTCTTCAAACCAGGTGAAGTAGTGGGAGAATATGCAAATCCTGCCAAAAGCATGCTCAGCTTTCATGCAAAGATGACAAATAGACACTAGCCACCAAAGGAAGAAAAAATTAGTCAAATAGAAACAAAACTATGATGTGTGGGGATGAATGTGTTTCCAGGAAAGAGCTGTCAACCTAAGTGTTCTAGCCCCAACCCGCAGAGCACCCTTACATGTCTATTATTTTCACATTTCAACATTTATCACAAAGCGTGTCTAAGCATGCCTGCTGTGTGTGGGGAACCGCTTTTCATTTTCTAAGCTCACAAAGTCTGTGTTTACAAAGAAAGAGGACACATATAGACATACAAGTTAACAGGTTGACAAACTTCCTTTGAAGCTTTCATTTTTGAATGGCATTTGTCAAGGAGGGAGGCACATTTTTTTTTCCTGGCATTCTTCTATTGATTGGTGCTGGTATCCTTTCTATTTGGAAGAACTCAAGTCATTTTACCCTGTGTACATCCAATTTTGTCAACTGTGTTTTAGGTTTCCAGAGAGCATTCATTCTAGTGTCCTATTTATTTTGATGTCTGCAAATGGCTCTGCATTTGATAGGTCTGAAATCAATGCCCTGAACTAACTGATGGCTTTTCTTACCGAGAAGGACAGTGTGGGGGAACCAGCAGGATGGGATGTACATGGGTAAGTTTCCCAATTTAAAGTAAAAATAGGAGTGGGAATCTAGATCATCTGTATGCCAGGTCGACCATGTGCCTGCTAAGCAGACAGGAAGCCCTGGCTGTGGTGACGAATGCTTGTAATCCCAATACCTGGAAAGGAGAGGCAGGAGGATCACATGTCCGTATTTATCCTCCTCTACATGTTGAAGTTAAAGTTAGCCTGAGCTACATGAGGCTCAGCCTCAAAAATTAAAAGTATCAATCAATTATTTATTTATAATTTGAGCTACTGATCCTGTCATTATTCATTCAGCTTGCTATCTTTAGAAGACAGACTGGCCTGGGATAAATGACTGTGAAGTCTCATTAAGGATGCTTTGTTTGTCCAAGTTTCTATATAGATAGAAACTTTTATGTATATATTAGAGTGTGGTAGAGCCACGAGGAGGAGAAGAGATGGAAGACAGAAATGAATCTACACTGGGGAACTGTTGTGTGCCACACAATGATGTTCACAGATCATTACAATATTGTTCATTTTATGTGTCTTTATTCACTCCTCCTTTTCTGTGAGAAATGGTGGTTTTCCTTTTGGTTTCGACATCTATTTGCTGCTATCATGTTGGGTCCCCTCCAGTGCCAGAGATAGGCTTGGTGGGTCTAACGATAATGCCTCTTAGAATGTCCATGGGAGCAAGAACGGGAAATGAAGCAACCATTTATGACACTACACTCATAACAATGGTCCTGGAGTAGAAGTATCATGACCTCAGTCAATGATACACAAGGGAAGGTTTCTGAGAATTTCTAGGACACAGACTCCTTCAGTCTTGGGGGCAGAGGTGAAGATGTCAGTGCTTCTTCTCATTTGAGTATTCCAGAAACACATGGATATGAAGTTTGCAACTGTATAGCCAAGAGGATGCCAGTGAACACAGATGACGAGACAGAGTCGTGTCAATCAGAAAACAGTGAAGCAGGTGGCACATCTTGACTTCTGGACCGTAGAACACACTATTCATTTAAATTTTCTCACAGCATCCTTGCAAATAAATGTGTCTAGTTTTATCTTACCTTGTAAAATTTGAAAAGGAGGGGTTGTTGCCATTTTGCCTTAAAAGTTTGCCATCTTGTATTAAACGTAGCTAGACTCTGGATTGTTAGGTGGTGTGCTAAACACACATCTGTGCATTATCTCATTTTGTTCTCAAATGACTCTCCAAGATTGTGCCATCGTTATCAATTTACAGAGCATGAAGCGTTGATGAATAGATAATTTTGCCATGATTAAGACCAAATAAAACTCAAAGGGGTTCAGGTCTGATTCTGCCCCCCACCCCCGCTACCATGTGTCCATACACACAACACCAGGCTGCTTCTGCTAACTACTATTCTATGCACATACATTTTCAACCTGCTTTTCCGTTGTTTTAGCTTTTTCCCAAGGGGAAGAAAAACAGCAGCACATCTGGAAAACCACCGCTGCAAAGCAAGCTAATGGAAATGGTCAACTGCTCCCTCTGCCTCTCTTTTTGATCCTTCTAACAGGCCCAGAGGTGCAGCTTCGCTCTGTAACTAGCGTGTGTTATTGTTTTAGGCTTTTTTTCAGACAACATGGGAAAAGTGTTGAAATTCAGAGAGCTGATTTCTTATTAACCTGGAGCCAGTTGTCCAGGGAGTTCTCTTCATCGCACCGCCGTCCCAAAGAGACACCGTGCTTAAAGCCAACACCTACGTCAAATCCACAGGTCAGACTTTCTAAATAAAACCACCAAATCCGAGGACGTCTGTCACAGCACATCCTAGAAACTGAGCAAGGAGCTGCACGCAGTTAAGTATGAAATGGAGTTGGCTGACCTCTGTGCTCAGGAAGAGATGTGCATTGATCAACTTGACTCAAAGGCCAAGGTTTACCTCCTCCTGGGAGAAGACTCCTGGGAAAAGGGTTAGCAACATGGAGTTGTGATTTTGTTCTGCACTGATTTTAATTTGTCATTTTGTTCTTTCCTTTGCAGAAATCCTTGCTCTTTTAAAAACAAATTAGTATTTCTCTCAGTATTATGCAAAAACAATTTTATATTTTATAGTATAAAATTATTTATATTTTCCTATAGACTTACACTTTTTCCCCTTATATTATCTATTGATACCAAAAGAAAAACAGCTTTTCTATATGAGTCAGAGGAGCTGCAATCAATAGTTTATCTATAATATCATTAATATCCAGTTAATCACACTCATTACAAAAGTAAAATCCACCGAGGTTATCATTACATCTCACAAGATTCCTGGTAAACTTCAAAGGGAGAAATGAATGGATTCTGCAATAGATGGTAATTTCTCATAGGAGGAAATAAACATAATGAATATAATTAATTATTGAGTGACTGCATTTTTCTTGTTAGGAAACTAAGCACTGTAAAGTCAGACATGGCTGCATAACTCATTAAGAGAGAGAGAGAGAGTTATTATTTCACTTTTGGTGTCTGCTGACTGGAGAAACACTTCTTGAGTCCTAACTATGTGCCCCAAACACTAAGCACAGGCCATATGTCATATAAAGAACTTTGATTCAAGGTACTTAGGACATAGAAAAATAATGAAAATTATAAAATAGTGTAACAACTGAAAATGAATATTCCTGTTCTACTTGTCACAACCTCCCCGCCAAAAAACATATTGTCCTTAAGAGTTTTGACAATATGGTGCTGGGGAGCTACTTCAGTGGGTAAACTCCTTGTCACAAAAGCATAAAGACTGAGTTCCCATCACTAGCACCTGTATAAAAATTCTGGGCACTGTAGCCTGTCCTTGTGTCTCAGCACAGGGAAGGCAAAGGTAGGAGAATCTCTGGACTTGCTGGCCAGCTAGCCCAACAAGCTGATGGGCAGGGAGAGATCTTACCTCCAAAAATAAGGTGGAGCTGGGTGGTGGTGACACAGTACTCGGGAGGCAGAGCCAGAGGGATCTCTGTGAGTTCAAGGCCAGGCTGGTCTGTAGAGCGAGATCTAGGACAGGCACCAAAGCTACACAGAGAAACTCTGTCTCGAAAAACAAACACAAAAACAAAGACAAGAATAAATAAATAAAAAATAAATAAGGTGGAAAGAAATTGAGGAAGCCACTTGATACTGTTCTCTGGCCTCCACACCCCCTCCATACACACAGGAAAACACACACACACAGGAACACACACACACACACACACACACACACACACACACACACACACACACACACACACACACATTTTGACAATATAGAAAAAGGTTTTCTAAGCCTGAAGCAACAAAGACTGTTCCATGACTGCTCCTTGCTATGGACCTCAGAAAATGATGTATTTTCTTATTTAAAATTCACTTTCAAAATGATTATGACTTAGGGAAACATGGAAATAAATGAAAGGTATTACTCTGACAATAACATGGCATTTTGCTTTGCTCCAGCCACAGCATTTGTTCTTGTCAAATAGAACCTAATTCATCTTCCTAAATTTTCTCATATAAAATGATGAATATTCGCCTGTGAAATTTATGGAATTAATATCTTTCAAAATTACCAATTCACTGCAGTTTGCTGCCAGTTTATCTCAGAGACAAATTTGTCATCAGGTTTCCAGTCAAACTCATTCACATAAGCAAGAGACTAAAGACTCACCTAGTCATAACTTCTTAATCAAAACATCCCGCACTCCCTCAATAGCTAATGAGTGTCAAAGAAGAGATTCAAGTCAGAGGTCTGTGAAGCCCAGATTCTCTCATTCTCGACACATGACTTCCTATTACAGTCAGTGAAGAGTAGGGGCTTTAATTCATATTTGAAAACGAAAGAAAATTGCTTATGATACCTCAGCATAGAGTAGAGAATTAGGTAGTGATATCGGGTTACTTTCTCAGGCAACAATGGAGCGGGATTCATGGAAACACATGAGAGTCTTTGAACAGTAAGCGGTGAGTGAGCGAAGAGGCCTGACGGTAGCCAGAAGGGCGAGCTACTAGCTCCATTGCTCCAGGGTCTCAATCATAGTGTCTATCAAGCCACCTCTGCCTCAACTTCCTATTTGTTCTAGTGTATGTTCTGGGTGTGTCATCCATGCTGATTTCTTACTCTTCTCCTTGGTAGATGTTTTTAATCTCAATCGTTTCTTCCCACTCATGGTTGCTCTCATTCAAAGTTTCTAACTGAATGTGACCCATCATGTTGCCACTGACTTGGCCATCCTTTGAGTTTCTGTGACATGCCATATCTCACTTGTGCTGACCTGCACAGGCCAGTGGGCTTTTTTATGATTGGAAGTGTGAAGACAAATTGAAACAATCTCATGTGTACGGGAATGGGTGTGTGGGGTAACTTCATATCACAAAAGCTAGGGAACAGCCGGGCGGTGGTGGCGCACGCCTTTAATCCCAGCACTCGGGAGGCAGAGCCAGGCGGATCTCTGTGAGTTCGAGGCCAGCCTGGTCTCCAAAGGAAACCAGCTATGGACTCAAGCTGAGTAGGCTTGAATACTGGTTCCAGACTCTTCCCCAGGAACAAACTTGCTAAAATTCAGTTCTCTGACATTCAGTCTCATCATACATAAAGTGGACACAATCATAGTATCCACCTCACAGAATTTCTTAAGGACCAAACACAGCAATAGGTAGAAGTCAGGACAAACACTTAAGAGTGACTATCTCAAGCTGGCCATTGCTGTATGCCCAGCTCCTTGCTATGTACTCTCCTCATATAATTTCATTTTAATCATCACTGCAGGCCTACTGGGGGAATTGCTATTACTGGTCTTTGACAGAGAAGGTGGTAGATGGTGAACTTGAATTAAATTTTCACAGGAACTTCTAGCCCAGTGATTTGTAACTTTATAAAAGCTTCTACTCAAGTTCAAGATTAGAGCTTAAATTATGACCCTCCACCAGGGAAGAAAGGGGAGTTAAGTTTAGGAATGAGCAAAAGACTTTTTAAGGTTTCAAAATTATGTTCCCACAGTGGTATTAACACTTGACAACCTTAATGCTCTACAACCTTAAAACCCTGCTTAATTCAACATATGAGGAGTAATGGCAGCACACGGGCTGCCGCGATGCAGAGTCTTAGAGTGCATAAAAAGCATCTGCTTCCCCATAATGCCTCAATGAATCATTATGACAAACAGAAATAAAGCCAGTGAGTCTCACTGTATAGCTGATGCTGCTTTTCTGCTCACGAGGCACAGAAGTTAATTACTATGAACAGATGTGCTTAGATTGGACAAGAATTTATACTCCATGAAATTTAGCATGGACTAAAACAACACAATATGGTTGGTGTGTTTGTACTTCTTGGGTGGTTGTTGAAATGGAGGTACAGTGCACTATCTTAACGTTCATGTGAGGGGCTTGAGGGCCCGATTTTCTAGTTGCTATTCTCTCCAAACATTTCATGTTAGACAAATCCAATATGATGGTTTGAATGAGAAATTTTCCCCATGCACTCATATATTCCTCTGTTGGAGATAGTCCTGTTGTGGAAGACCATGGAACCTTTAGGACGTGGGGCTTGCTGGATGAAGTAGGCCACTGGGGATGGACTTTGAGGTTTTATAGCCTGGCCTCACTTCCTGTTCTCTTGCCACTTCCTGCATCCTGAGGAAATGAGATCTCTCTGCTTCCTTATGGGCAAGCTAGACTCACACTTCTGCCATTCCTTCCCTCGTATGATGGACTATTTCCCCTCTGGAACTGGAATCTAAATTAGAACCTCTTTTTCCTTTAAGTTGCTTGCAGTCATGTCATAGCAACAGAACAGTAACTAACACATCTTTCTTACACATTGACATAGTGATATTGCCCCCTTCCTGTGGTACCTGGGACTGGTTGTCTGTGCTGTTCATGTGCCAGGCTAAAGAAGGCAGAGTTATATGTACATCTCCACATGAAGAAGTTAATTGTATTCAATGACATGATAGGCCATTCTCTTCCCTTCTGGTACAAGTGACCTCGTGATAGAACATTCTCATTCCTTCTAGATGAGGAGAGTAGATATCCACAGGTTCATTAATTTTGTTTAATATCGTGATATCATTTTCATCCCTTCTGGAGCAGGTAAACAGAGAGATGAAGATTAATTCACTCACACAGACATTTCTCTAAGAGATCAAAATGTGTGTATGTGATTCTTACAATCAGAGTACAAAGTATGGAACAATAATTGCTAGTTCATTATATTCAAAAGATATTTTAGATTTATTTGTCTCAACAGATAAATTATTTGCTACTTTGACCCTAGGTATACAAAGGAGAGTAGAATGCTTTTCTATCTCATATATGAGATGTAAGATGAACTCTACAGGGTATGTTCAGTGTTAAAATGGAAACAATTATTTTCCCAAAGAGTCATGAAGAAGATAATGAAGAAAAAAATCCTATAACTTGAGTACTGAATATAAACTGACTTTCTTATAAAGGTTAAGGTCATCCATATCTAACTTCATTTATCTCACAGATACTGGGTGACATGGCACATTGCTGTCATTGTTACTATTTCTAAAGATGAGACACTAGAGGCTTAATGAAATTGAGTTGTCTAAAGAACACTGGAACTCACAGACCTAGAGGCCTGACATGACTACAGATGCACTGGCTGCATTGCTCTGGGAAGTAATGGAGCCAGTACTATAGGTAACTCACTACGTATGTTCTGTCATGGAGTTGGGGAAGGCCTCACTGGGAGAGCTGCTGTGTGACGTGGACATTGAGGATGAGGGATTTTTATCAAAGGAAGAAAGGAAGTGTATTCAACACAAAGGAGTAACCAGACCAAACCCAGAGGTAACTATGCTCTAATTCAAATGTACCTCGATTCCCTCATCTTCTAAAACACCTGTCAAGTGGCTGGTTGATTCACGATGTGGCTTCTGTTTTCACTAAAACAGGATAAGCATAGATTTCATTTCCTGTACAATCACAGCCTTGACATTGGTATTCATACTTCACTCAATTCCTAATGATTCATATTAATGATAATTAACTCAAAATTAATAAGACTTCATGAATGATAACAAAACAAAACATAAAAACCTCCCTAACATTATTTCCTTGGCCAAAGACTCGATAAATCTCAGTGCTAGCCTGTGCACACCATTCTGTACATCCTCTCCATTTTGGTTGAACATGTGTGGAAATGAGAGAACAACATATAGGGGTCAGTTCTCTCCATCCACCATGTGGGTTCGTGGGCTGGGACTCCGATCCTCAGGCTTGGTGAAACCCCCTTTATTCCATGAGCCATCTCACCACCTTCCTTTTGAGATAGGGTCTCTCACTCCATTTAGAGCTCACTAGTTAGACTAGACTGGCTGACCAGTGAGTCTCAGGCATCATTGTCTTTGTTTCTCCAGCTCTAGGATTACAAGAGCATATAGCCACATATTGACTTCTATGTCTGTGCTGAAGATCTACACTCGAGTCCCTCTGATATGCACCAAGCATTTTGTCCACTGAGCCATATCCCCAGCCCTTGTTCTCCTTTGTCTTCAAAGCTCACATTTGAAGGTGACTGTTCCTTAGGAACTTACAGAAGCTATATAGAAAGATCTTGTAGAAGTTTATCAGAGACTGGGGAAAGGTTTAGGTTCCCAAACCAGATAGGGGTAAGCAATTTCCACTATAAAATTCTACTCAATGACTCTTATTTTCAGACATGCACACCATCCCTTACCATGATGATGAAATTTCATCTCCACAGAGTCCTTTGAGAAGTGTTTCCTGTTTGAGACTTGAGAAAACTAAAGAACTGAGGGTTTAGAAAGTAGATTGAGTGGTGCACACCTATTATGATTAGAAACAAAACTCAAACCCAGTGTAATGGATCCTAAATTCTTTGCTGTTTCTGCTTGGAAGGAGTAGAGAAATCTGAATAGTGATGGATATTGACTTTCTGATGGCACTGTGGCCCAGGGTAGACTCCCCATGTTTTCTCTACCAATGACCTACTTTTTCTTCCAGAGGAGAGGGTATTCTCATGGTCAATTTGATATATTTGGAAGAAGCCTGGACCCACCATTGCAACTCCTGGCATGAGTGATAGAAGTAAACCTGGTTAATGGCGGGATCAAAGACAAGACCCCCAAAGCAATGCATTGAACATTGACTCAGACCTTTGCAGCCATTTTAAGGAATAGTTCTTATGAGCCTGTGCTTTGTTAAGCCTAGACCATGAGTCACATCCTCACAAGGAAAGACCCGAGCTTGAAGCCAGCATTAGGGTAAAGCCAAGAAGTCATCATGGCGCCACAGATACCAGCCATGTCTGGAGCAAAAGGCAGACCTCAGAGTTTCCATTATGTAAGGTACTGAGGTATCTCTTCCTGTCATTAGCCTACTACACAGAAGATACAAACATTATGTGCCCATATGAGGTAATTCCCATCGTCTAGTCTGGACATGGCTATATAGAAGACAGCTTCAAAGAGACGGGATGTTGTGAATTCTCAAAATGGTTATATCCTCCAGAGATTTGTGATTAGTTTTTTTCTGGTGACATCTAGTGAACAATAAGACTTTTCCAGAGTCCTTAAGTTTCTTTCTTTTTTTCACTTTAATCTCACATTATCATCTAGTATCGGAGTATGGTTACTACATTTTGTAAAGTACCTCTTTGGGTAAGTCAACTTGAGGACATATAGTCACAGCATATCTTCATAGAGTTCATGAGAATTTGGGTCATCATACACTATCAATAACCATCATGTCATCACCTAATTCTCATGAAAATACTTTTTTTTAGTATATGAATATATTTGACAGCTCAGATTAGTCAGATTAGAAAGTAAAACACACCAGACAACTTCAATGAGGGTATTCTAATCATAGGCATAAAAATACCTGATCAATACTCCAAATACATAAACCTCTTTTATGTATAGAAAGAACAAGTATTTGCTCTATCAACAGCACCTAGGACAATCCACCAACTACAATTTAAGGCTCAATTTCCTACTTGAACAAGAATTGCATTTATAAATGATTTCAATTTAACTTCTAAATGCTACACATATCTCTCCATGCTTTCCCTTTTATTCTTAGAATAGAGATTATACTAGAACCTGTCAACTCAGAGAATAAAGAAGCCCTAATTAGGATTAGAAACTAAATTCACTGACTGTTCTTCCAGAGGTCCCAGGTTCAGTTCCCTGTACCCACACGACTGCTTGAAGCCATCTATAACTCCAGTTCCAGGGGATCTGATGCCTTTTCTGGTGTCTCTGGGTACTACATATGTGGTGGTATTGTGTTCCCCAAAATATTGTGCACCCTAATAAACTTATCTGGGGTCAGAGAACGAACAGCTACTAGATACAGAGGCAAGAAAATGGTGGCACTCGCACCTTTAATCCTAGCATTCCAGAGGCAGAGATCTACCTGGATCTCTGTGTGTTCAAGGATATAGCCAAGCATGGTGACACACACCTTTAATCCCAGAAAGTGAGCCTTTAATCCCAGGGAGTGATGGCAGAAAGCAGAAAGGTATATAAGGCGTGAAGACCAGAAACTAGAAGCTTTTGGCTGGTTAAGCTTTCAGGCTTGGAGCAGCAGCTCAGCGGAGACTCATTTGGATGAGAACTCAGAGGCTTCCAGTCTGAGGAAACAGGAACAGAGCTGAGGAATTGGTGAGGTGAGGAAGCTGTGGCTTGTTCTGTTTCTCTGATCTTCCAGCGTTCACCCCCATACCTGGCTCCAGGTTTGTTCTTATTAATAAGACCATTTAAAATTTGTGCTATATGCACACACATAGTGTACAGACATACATGTAGTCAAACCACATATACACATAAAGTAAAATGTTTTTAAATAATCTTCACCCTTAATTATGCCTCAATAAGTAATGGGTGTCCATCAGGCTTCTTTCTCTGCCCAACTAAGATCTCTCACACATTCCGCCACCCAGAAAATTATAGACCTGACATCACACCATACACCTGACATCACACCATACACCTGATATTACATCATACACCTGACCATTGTTTCTTTCTAGCAGCTAATTCTCAACTAAAGAATTAACTTCTAAAGATCAGAATCATTTCAATACTTGGGGAAACAGTTTATTAAAAAGTGAATGTAGGGAATAAATCCATCAAGAAAACCTTCTAGGTAAATTCCTAATGATCTCTTTCTGGCTAAAATGTTAAACATTATTTTTGGTATAAAAATGAAGACTGAGATGTTGTTAGATCAATAACTTAGCTTTCCTTATGGCTTTCGGTTTCTTAGCTCTAAGGACTCACTGAAACTACAGGCCATGGTCAGTTCTCTTTTTAACATATGCAGGCTACCTAAAAACTATAACCTTTAACAGGTCTGTAATAATTATCATTATCAATGTAGTTCCACTATTGATCCTGCTGAAGTAATGTGTTGTACAAAAGAAAAAATCTGAGATGATATTAAAGGACTCTGTATCAAACATGATACCAAGACTTATGAGTTAAAATAAAAGTGAATTAAAAACTTTACATGGAGATATAAATATATGTAATTATAAAAAGTGTGAAATGGTAAAATATTCTTTCACTAGATGTGAAATATATTGTAAAATCATTGATTTATAAAAACATGGATCAAAAAATACTAAGACCTGGCAAGATACTCTATGAGAGTCGTATGGCAAACGTCTTTTAAAATCGTGGAGTATGATGGCTCAGCAGTTAAGAGCACTTGTTGCTCTTATAGCGGACCCATATTCTGTAGACAGCACTCACGTTAGATAGTTCACAACCACTAGCAACCCTTATGCCAGGGGATCTGATGCCATTCTGGCCTCCATGGGCACCAGACACACATGGTGCATGTATGTGTGCGTGTTGCAGAGGGGAGGTGTGTGCACGTAGGCACTCACACACATAAATAAATCTTCAAAAATTCATGGAGTAGTAGGGATGACTATTTTGGGGAAACATTATACAAGTTCTGTCTTTTTAAAAAATGTATTCAGAGGAATAAAGTACAGTTGCATTCGTTCACAGTCTCAAATGGGACTTGTATAGAACAACATCAAATAAAGAAACCACAAGGTTAAAAAAAAAAAAACCCTGATAAATGGGTTTCCAGAAAGATTTTACCATTATGCCTATCCAGTCCTGAATGCTGCCACTGTTTCAAAAGCATATAATATGCCTACAAGTCTAGAAGAGAAATATTAAGCCAGGAACATATTTGCAAAATAAGTTACAAAACTTATGGGAACAGAAAGGCGAATGATATGACAAGAATCCTTGAATGACAGTTTTAAAAGAAAAGTAATTTACTGAAAAACATTTTTGATGAGATTCAAGTCTACAAAGAAGTTACCATCAGGCCTTGGGGCTGCTTCCTGTAATCCCACCTACTAGGAAGGCTGAGGCAGGAAACCACAATTCGTCCTGCTATGGTTCCTTACATCCACTGGAAGATGAGCCTGCAGTCAGAGCCTACAATGTAGGAAATGCATGCCCTGCCTCCCTGGAGGAGAATTCCTACTTCCTTTCAGGAGGCAGCCCTCCTTGGAGGGAATCTTGACTGACATCAGAGTCTGCAGATAGGGAGTCCCCTAGTGGTCACTTCTGCAAAAGCCAGCTTACAAACTAGTTCAAAAGTGAGCATAAGTAAACCAGGAAGGCTCCTGACATTGAAAGATGACATCTTGATAAAAAAAAAAAAAAAGGGTCAAGGTGGACAGAAAATGCAGTCACAGAAAAGAAGTTTAAGGCACTCTTGATTTCAAAGATGTTAAAAAAAAACCAAACAATATCTGTGTGTGTGTGTGTGTGTGTGTGTGTGTGTGTGTGTTTGGTGCGGGGAATTGAACAAGGACTCCTACCTGACAGGAAGCAAGAATTCTACCTCTAGACTACATTCACAGATCTACATCATTGAAAAATATTACTTTAAAATACATACTAATACTTTTATTTGGAAAGAAATAAGATGTATTACTCTTTTAAGAATGGTATTTGCAAATTCCACAAATGTGCTTAAGGTAAAATAGATATGGCTGAAAACTGTGTGTTTTTACAATCTGAGGAAAAAAAACAGTTTTCAAAGGAAAAAGAGAGAAGAAATAAGTAATAGTAGAAACTGCAAAGGCAGTGCAAGCAGGTGTGAAAACATAAATGTCAGTCTAGATGGATCACAGCAGAAAGAAAGTGTAGAAACAATAAAATGCAATTCCTTTCTGCTGGGCCCATGCAGTCTTAAAATTTTGCCCACTAAGTATAGGGCATATATTTTAAGAATATTTTATTATGATAACAAATAATAGAAATGATACCGAGAATGACCACAATGTTGATAAACACATTGACAAATATGTCAAAGTATGGGCGGGGGGGTAAAGAAGGCACAAAACAGTTTATCTAAAAATGTATTCGGCAAGTGGGATGGTTCTGTCATTTGTCAGTTTGTGTGAGCTGACCTACGTTCTGCAGAATTTCCTTTGTTGTAGTTATGGAGAAAAAGAACATTAATGTATAAGTACTAAAATTAAGAGAGACCTCCAACAAGTATTAAGTCCAGTGTGGTTGTGGTGTTTATTTTACTATGAACAACAGTTGCTACATTATTTACTATTTTTCATGTAAAATATTTTGCAGTCAAATCAGCCTTACCTTGTTATGATTTGTCAGTAGAGGACCATATCTGAAAATTTATTCTTGTTTTTCAGAGTAATACTAGCTTAATAAGTAAGGGATGTATTTACATTGAAAACTATTGTGTGCCTACTGCTCAAAGTCATGGCTACCATAGAGTATGCAATCAGTATTCCTTAAATTAATTACTCAACAGAAAAAAGTCAGGAAGATTTATGTTGGTATTAGGATATAAAGGTACATTCTGACTTTTAGAAGACAACTGGCTAGGTATTGTTGATGAGGATAAACTATAACCACTAAGAAACATACTATTAAATAAGCAAATAACAAACACAACTTCTTAATATTCTCAACACTGAATTTTAAAATATGAGGACATAATATTTATATAACAAAACAGCACTTCAGTGTCAAAGATTCTCTCATGTATATCTTCATTCCTTTTACTTTTTAAATTAATGAATACAAAACATTTTATGACAAAAATATCAATGCAATTTGTTATGATCAAGTTAAGGATGGATGTGTTTTCTTCACAATGCTGTAGAATTTGTTGTTGTTTTTCAAATCTTTTTACCAACATATATTAAGTTTTTGTAGAAATAGAAAATTCAGATTAAGTGCAAATTCAAGGTATCATCTACATAGTATGTTATGAAGATATAATTATGCTGTTGCTAATAAATGAAATCTTAATGGCTGTAGTACAGTGTGTCCTTTCATTTTAACTGTCTCCGTGTGTGTGTGTGTGTGTGTGTGTGTGTGTGTGTGTGTGTGTGTCTGTGTCTGTGTCTGTGTGTATGTCTGTATGTGTGTGTACTTGTACATTGTACATATTTTTTCAGGAAGGTTTTCCATCATGTTACTTTGTATTTAATTGATAAATGGAAACTTTGGTTGGGTGGATGAAAAGGATGAGTGACTATGTTATTTTCTGATTTGTTTCTATTTTTTATGGTCCTAAACTCATTTTTTTAAATAAAACACAGAAGCATTTTAAGAAATAATACTCATTTTTTGGTGCCTTTTAGGACACTGGCTTATTCCTTTCCAGCACAAGTTCCTAGCTCATGGAATTATTCCCTTTGGCTATTAGTTTTCCAGGTTCAGAAACAAACACCCCTTTGACAGCACCCTATTCCTCCTGGTGCTTCAGTGTCTCCCCTTAAATTGGAGTTTGCCAAGATGTCTTTTCTTATTGTACCTGTTCCTTTCCAAAGGCCCCCCCCCGAGATGTGTTCTCATAATGTTCATTTCACTCATCTGTTCTTGTCGGTATCAACACTGACCCCTCTAATTGTCACTGCTTATCAACAGCTTGCCAGTAATGCTCAAGACAGTTAGCTGTCCCCTGCTCTCCTTGACATGTCTTGGTGTCTGAGCCCTCACTTGCTCCTGATTTCTATTGAACCACTGGCCACATCTTTTTATCTTTGCTGGTTCTTTCTAAAGTCTCCAATCTCTTAGCTCTGACTTAGCCCTGGATTTCCCCCTAGCTCAATGTAATCTTTTGGGTTGGATCTCATGTCATCTAATACCAAACTTGGACTGATGTCCCTCCAAACTGCTCTACTCATTCTGTACTAATCTTTCTCTTAAACATGTATAAATCTTATCATTCCTATTCTTCAAACACATCCAAAGTCTATTCATTTCTTTTCTCAAGTGTGTGTGAATGTGTGCGTGTGCGTGTGCGTGCGCGTGCGCGTGCGTGTGCGTGTGTGTGTGTGTGTGTGTGTGTGTGTGTTTTAGGTCATGGTCATCATTCCCATGGGAGGTTCTAGTGACTGACCCCCCTAATTGGTATCTTAGCTTCCATTTCCATTTATATGACCATGTGAAGCCAAGCCCATCCACCTCCTGGTTAACACCTGCTGTCAGGACCCATTGCACTTACAACAAGCATCTAACATTGTCACAAGGCTCTATACAACTGGCTGCCACTTCTCCACCTCTCTGTCTGCCTCTCACTTTTTCTCCTGCCGGTTTCTCTTGCTCAAGTTCATCATTCTTTGATATCCACCCAGTGCCGTAGGCTCTTTCTTATCTGGGAGTTTCATATCTCCCAGGAATGAGCATCCCCCACTCCTCCCCTCCTTCAAGTACCTGCTGGAAGTTCACTTTCTCAGCAAGTGGTCCAATTAGTGTAATTAAATTTAACTATCCATTAACTCCACTCCTTCCTTGCGTCTTCTCTTCCTATTCAGATTTCTCCACAGCATTCACCACCACTGACAGATATTAGCCTTTCATTTGTTGGTAAACTACTTCCTTCCATACCACATTTATTATAAAAGATAAGGGATGTTTATTATATTACTAGAGTCAGGATCTAGAATAGGTACATATAGTATAGTAGGTGTTCATTAAAGATATTTAAAGCGAATGAACACATCAGTGAAGGGATAGCATGCAATCATGCCAGAAAGAGCCAGAAGCAAACATAGAAAGCCGCTGAGGTCAGAGCCAGTTGCCCAGGAGCCAGAGAAGGGACAGCCAGAGCAGCTGTTCACAGAGTAGATGAGGGCAGTTGGGTTAATGCCCATCATAAACATTAACGGGCCAGCTGTGAGGCAGTGTTCCACCACACAGTGTTTTTAAAGAGTCAGGAGGAGAGGATTCAATGTCACAATATAAATTACATGAGAGGTTACAGGTTCCAGTTGTGAAAATATTCTATTCCTGTACCAGAGAGGAGAGAATTACAGTGAATGTCGCTGCTCACACAGGCACCCAGTCTTCATTGTGACATTTCCCAACCACAGAGTTTTCCAGAATTCAGTATTTTCTCCATAGGAACCCGCTGCCTGTCCTTGCTTGCCTGGCTTATGCTCTCTTCTCCTTAGTTGCCACAAGAACTCTTTCAACTCCCTTTCACATACACTTGCTCATCCACTTCTTACTCTACCAGTGTTCAAAGTCAGCTGGTCCTCTACTGATGAGCGGAAGCACAGATGCCTTCTCTCCCCTGATCTCATTGTATCCCTGTCCAGTATGTGTCCTACTCCGGCAATATTGTCCTCTTGTGGAGTCTTAAGAATCATTCAGCTTTAGAGTGTTTCAGGCAGTGCGATGTACATGGGCGGGGGGCGGGGGGCGGGGGGCGGGGGGCGGGGGGAGACTATCCCCTCTGTTTTGGTAACACATTTTGAAAATTTTAGTTTCCATTTGGAGAGGTCCTAATGCATAATCCCTGCATAGAAAATACACATACACAGCATATTATATCATCTTTGGTTAACTGTGCAGCTTAAATAATGGGTGAAGCAAACACATGGTAGAATTATTAGAAGGAGGAGAGAAAGAGAAGAAGGAGGGAGGTGAGAGAGGAGAAGGGGAGAGGAGAGAAATAATGAAGAAAGGTAGACAGATCTGAGTTTTCACATCCTTCTGTAACTTACAGGAGAGCTTGTGAGGGTTAAGTTCTTAATTACAGGTGATTAAAAGATATTGCTATAAGAAATGTGGATATTTTGTGAAAATAAATTAACTTATTTCTTTTTTATTTTACTTTTTCGGTTTAGAAACTTGTAAGAGCATGGGCACATAGGAATAAGAAGCAATTTAAAAAGCATTAGGTTTTTAAATGCTAAGTATAATGAAATTCCTGTTTGATTTCCCTTAGTACATGAATTGTAGCAGAACAATTCTATCCATGATACAGTTCCGTGAAGCAGTAATCAACCTTTATCTGCTCCTACTCATTTCACAAAGTAGATGAAATATTTTCATCATGCATAGAACAGTGACACATGACAATTTTCCTATCAGGAATATTGTTCAATATTTTATTACTCAATTGAAAGAACTATGCAGAAGACTGTATACAATATTGTGTTTTATAGTTTAAAGGCAATTTATGAAAAAATACAACAAATCTATATATAGAGAAAGTTTACAACTGCTATCATTCACTTATGCCAAATCGATTTCCTATCCTGAATAGAGAAAGGGCACGATGCAGGGGCAATGATTCAAACTTAAAACTGTGTATAATATTTAACAGTCAGTTAAGTATACACATTTAAACACTCTTTGCATGTACCATGAGGTGTCATTCTTTAAAGAAAATAGTCTCCTCAAATATTTCTATATTTCAATAGGGGTTGGCAGCTGCAGTAAAACATTATTTTCTAACTGCCTCTGAGATTTCTGGGTCTCTAAGAACATGAACCTTATAGCATAAAGCACAATCAATAGCTCTTGTAGTTCATCTTAGATGTACTCGTGTTTAAATAAAGAGCACACCAATTGAGTTCAATGGAGTTACAGTATGTTGCCTATGATGGAGAAGATAGGCACTCTGGATTCAGTTCAGGAGTGTAAGAGGAGCAATGATGGACAGTACCTACTTCATAAGGATACAGTGAGGTACGATGGATCTTCATTGCTTTAAGTTTAGAAATCACCCATATATATAAATTTATATAATCAATATTTGATGATTGGTTTATTTCTTTTTAAATACATGAGAACTTTTAACCTGAACTCACTATGCTTACATACGAAATGATTGGGAGCTTACAGAAGGCATATCAGTGCAGGGAGATATCCCATTTGATATTCCCTGAGGTCTCCCACAACCTTAACATCAGAAAGTCTTCAGAAATGACAAGTCTAAATATTAATACTCAAGCCAAGTATTAACAATAGCGCACATAGGGTAGGTGTGGTAATTCCAGTCTGGAATCCCAGCCTTTGGGAAGCTGAGTCAGGAGGATCATGAGTTTGAAACCAGCTTGGCTAAATATCCAGTTCCAGGCCAACCTAAGCTACAAGGTGAGACTATCAATTTTTTTTAAGTAAAAAATAACAAAGGAGAAAATAATAATGAACCACTTTATTGGAAATAAAATAGGACAGGCCAAGTAATAAACAAGAGTCATTTATTTGACTCTGGTTTGCCAAAGATACGGATCTCAACTTGACAATGGCTTTGACTTGAGGAAGTACTGAGTGTATTGTGATGGACAAGTCAGGGAGTAGGGAGTCACATGATCTAGCAGCCACTGGACTGTACCTCTGAGGACCATCTACCCACACCAGAGGCACCAGAGGTAGGCCCAGGTATTGGAATTGTGGCTTCCAGTGATGAGGAAAAGGGAGCCAGAGAGGATCTTCAAAAAATCTACAACTTATGTCTCCTCATGTGTGCTGTGGGATGTTCTGTATGTCAAATATGTTGCTCTGATTGGTTAGTAAATAAAACACTGATTGACCAGTAGCCAGGCAGGAAGGATAGGCAGGACAAGCAGAGAAGAGAATTCTGGGAAGTGGAAGGCTGAGTGGGAGACACTGCCAGCCGCCACCATGACAAGCAGCATGTGAAGATGCCGGTAAGCCATGAGCCACGTGGCAAGGTATAGATTTATGGAAATAGATTAATTTAAGCTATAAGAACAGTTAGCAAGAAGCCTGCCACAGCCATATAGTTTGTAAGCAATATAAGTCTCTGTGTTTACTTGGTTGGGTCTGAGCAGCTGTGGGACTGGCGGGTGACAGAGATTTGTCCTGACTGTGGGCCAGGCAAAAAAATTCTAGCTACACATGTGCAGAGCCTTGGTTCTTAGAAACTGCCACATAACATTCAACTTTCACCTTGTTGCTAATCAACCAATACTAATTTTAAATTGCTCAAGAGGATTTAAACAGCCTCTCCAAAAGTTGTGAGTCTAGAGTCCCAGGAAACCACATTGTTCTGAATTCCAGAATCAGGAAAAAAAGGCTACTTTATAGAACATCTGTGGCATGTGATAAGTCAACATCAATTGTCTTATTAACGTACAGGTTAGTCCCTTACACTTGAGACACCTTCATTTCATAGAAAGTCCTCTATTCATTTGGGTAGTAGAGTGAATCATAGTAGTTATAAAGCCAGATTAAATGAAATTAAATAAATGAAAAGAAAAAAAAAGTCTTTAAGGGTAATTGAGTAAAGCTGAAGAAAATTGGTGGAAAATAGCAATTAAAAATAAGACTAATGACTATATTTATAGGCAACACATAAACTGTGAATACTTTTCACTGTCTAGAAAATTATTGATCCATGGGAAACACACAGGATATCATTATAGGGAATGACAAAGAAAACGAAATCGGTATTTTCAAGGCAAGTAGATCATTTCCACCACATACTCTTTATCCACTTACAAAAGAGAATGCAAAATTTTCATTGCAATCTGAATTAACCTCTTTTGAAGTTATTTAAAGATAATAATAATATTTTTTTCATTACATAATGTCTATAAAATATTCCCCATAAACAAAAGTTCAGAGGGTCTTTGTGTCCAACAAACATAGTTAGCATTAGATAATTATCAATCTGAAATGAAGAACAATATTAGCAGGTAACAGCAATCATGGAGACACAATTATTTTTCTGGTAATGTAAAGTAGAAAAACTACTTATTAAATACCAACTGTGCTCACCACAAATTGGATTGTTAAAATAACACCAATACAAATTAAACTGAGCAGGCCTTAAAATATAAACATGGATTAAATAGCTCTTTATGTGGAGTATAATTATACCATATACGTCATTCCAAACCCAAACTTCCAGGGTAGTTGCTGATAAGGTATCACATTATTCAACGTTTCAGTCTGGTATGTGTTTCAGAATTTAATTATGAGTTTGGAGTTTTGAAACATTTATATTTCCATGTACCATCCCATTGTAAATTCTGAAGTGCCTTAGATCCACATGTTGAAACAAATGATTCTTTAAAAATGTGTTTAGCACTACTCCAAACAAAAGTGCATTAGTAATTAATTTACAGCTATACACACAGTCAAGCAATTAGCTTGTTATTAACCATGAGTGCACGTAATAGGAACTGTTTTTTCTATGGGCAGCATTTTAAGTAGTCCTGAAAATGAAAAGACATTTTCAAATGAAAATCTGAAGCAAGAGTCTACCTCTGGTCATACAGCAGGGACTTTTACCTCCACATGGATTAGATCAGAGTCATAAGAGGGTCACCCTCCACTCTCTAGCTATGACCACAGAACGTTCATCCAGGGCTCTGCAAATGCCCCTTGGTGGCAAATTCATGCATGGCTGAATAAAGCAGCTCTAGAGACACAGAGCACTTGACATGTTTAAATCATGGTCTCAGCACTGGAAATGCATTTCAGTGATATTTTATCTTCAACTTAGTATTTTTTTTATTTTTTTGAAGGAATTTGTAAAACACCCATGCTTGGAATTGACGGTCTTTTCTCTCTTGGAGATTCCTCTCTCATTAGCACTGTTTCTCTTTCCACTACCTGAATTAAGTATATAAAACTATTTCTTAATCATTTTAATATGTCATAATTCTGATCTTAATGTAAAATGAAATCATACACATATTGAAAAAGATCAGAGGAATATGTCCTTTTCTGATGCACAGTTGAGCATGGTTAAATTTGAGTAAATTACTGTTTGATGCTATTATAATCATGAATTCTGTGTTGATCTTTCATTCAAGCCTTTATGGTATACAACTTTCTTTTATTTTTTGTGAATTATTGAAATTGTTCATGGACCATTTAATGGATACTTCCCTTATAGTTGACAGGCTTATATCTAATAAGTCCCTTATTGTCAGTTGAACAGATCACCCTCATGACCTCCTAACTGCTTTGAGCATACACTGGATGCCTTGAGAAAGCTTAACTGCAACCACAGCTGCTTGCTACCAAAGTGGTCAAATGCCATGCTAGTGCCAATCCATGTCTAGAGTAATGAGCTTCAACCCTAAGAACCTAGAACCAAAGTGTCCAGCCTCAAAAGTCCAGAGTTATAATAACCCAGACCTTAGGACATGAGTCTGTAAGACTCAGCACATAAGCTTTTGGCACTCAAGGACCCAATTCTGCCAATACCAGAAGAGCTACTCCTCATCTATGCCCAATTTCTAGATGGAGCCAAAAAGCCTCAGGTACCTGATTGGTAATAGTATTCCACTTACCTATATTTTCACATTTTTTTTGCCAGCATCCTATACTTCTTATATTGGCACACAGATAAATATTTATCATATAAATTACACATGTAAGGTAGGGATGTTTAGTGTGGAGGCACTGGAGATATCAAGGTGAATAAGGCACATTCCTTATATTTCAAGAGCTGAAAATCCTAACATGGGCACATCTAAGGTACGATACAACTGTAACACAGAAAGGACAAAAATGTAGGAAGCTTATACTGAGAAGCTGAACTGCATGAGGGAGATTAGATTTGGTTGGGGAAAGGCAATACTTGAGATGGGGCTAGGGGAAGGTGTAGGTAGCCAACAAGTAGAGGAATACGAAAGGAAGGCTGAAGCAGTCTAGAGTGATGAATGACTCTGGAATTTGGGCAGCGCCTAGTCACCAGCTAGCATCTGAGGTTCTCTGGGAGACAGCAGCAGCAGAAGTAAAATAACATCTGGCTTGGGAAGATGTTTCAGCCTCACAGCCATGGAATGAATGAGAAAGAGCAGCCATGGAAAACTTCAGCAGGCAAACAAGGCAATCAGTTGAGCTACTCTCTACAGATGACAATAGCTTCACACTTAGATGGATTGCTAGAACATATACTTAGACATAGGGAGAGACAAGCAGTCTAAGGAAAAAGAAGACAATATGGAGGCCTCAGGAAGATGGACCTGCCAGGATTCCAATGCTGACATTCTGTCAGTGGGTGGTTGCAGCTCATGAGATAGAGAGGCTAAGAAGAAAGCTCTGGTGTCTGGGAGTAGGAAATAAGTTCATCTTAGAAGCAATAAATTTTACATAATGGTATGTTTGTGAATGAATGATGTTTAGGTGAAAATTCCAAACCTGGAATTAGAGAGAAAGATGCTGTTGTAATATAGATTTGGGATTATCACTACAGCTTAAATCATGGGACACTTGGAGTCATCAGGTTGAATATCATAGTCAGAAGGACAAATGCCAAAATAAAATAAAATAAAATAAATAAAAAAGAAGGTCATGAAGCTGGCATGCAAGGCTGAGTGTAGCAGGAACCAGACTCTGAGACCTGGAGTCCCTGAGGTCTGAGTATTCACAGGTGAACTATAGGAGCAGATAAGGGACCAGAGAAGGGAAACCCTGTGAGCTGAAGATACTGCTAGATGTCAGGTCTCAGGAAACTGTTGGGGAAGGGTCTGTGTGGACGCAGAGACATTTCATGAAACATCTGCTGTCTTCTTCACTGTTTCTTCACCTCATTCTGTTTCCTCATTAGGGAGCAAAAGGGGAAAGGGACTTTCTTCCTTCTAACTCCTGAACTCATCTATTCATTCAGTTACATCCCATTTGCCATCTTCAGACACACTCATATGGTCACTCAATTATTTCCTCGCTCCTAACAGCTTCAGATATTTCTTCCACTAGTTGTTTTTGATCTTATGTTCATAGTTGTGCAGGATAGACATCACTTATCTTTGAACTATGAGCTATAATGTACTCCTTTCTTGGTCTTCGCTGACAAATATTTGTAATATTACCCACTCAATATCCATCTCCTCCAGGCCCTCGTTTCTAAAACTATGCATTCTTTCAATCTTCAATCACTATATTGAAACTAGGCTTGTTCTACTCAGTTATACCTATTCAATTAACAAATATAATGCATTTTCTGTCTTATGAAAATTTGATAGTGCCACACTCATAGCTTTTAAAATTTTTACCTCCATGAATTTTACAATAATCAAATAACTATGCTGCCATTTCATGAAGAACATCAGGCTATAGACAAGGGAGTATGGAGAATACTGTTTCAAAAAAAGCAACCGGCTCTTCATTGGAAAAATTTGAGTAACTTTTCACATGCTAACTCTTCATCAAGCCTCTCCCAAGGAAGATGATTTGGCCCCACAGCCTCCACCATTCCCCACATATCTGGTTAATCTCTCCCCCATCACTAGCAGTTTATTTCTAAGAATCACATTAGTAATATTCACAGGCACTCCCTCCAGTGTAAGTATTACTCTCATCCCAGGTTTGCAAGGGAAAGGGAATCAACCCTTCCAGAGAAACTATAACCACTTGTAAAAGCATCAACATGGTAGAATTATTCTGCCTAGGAAAACTGAGGCTCTGAGAAGAAAGCTGACATAGTTGGACCAACCTCATACAAGTCCTGAGAGGCAGAACGAGCCTTTGAGACATACTGCTTTGTATTTGAAGAAAAGGACTATTCCTTTGACCCTAGTCTTTCAATACTTGACCTCTACACTTTTTTTCTTAAACTGTGAAAGCACATGGTATTATCTACAACTTTTGAGTATGCAGTTCCAAATATGCATGTGTAGAATGGGTGGCTCCTAATATCTATTAAGTTGGTTTAAATGTTAACTTGCCACATGTGGAATCACCTGAGTGAAGTCTCACCTGAAGAAGCATCCTGATTTCGTTGATTGAAGGGGAAGTCCCATCTGCATTATGGGCATCCTCTTCTCATAGTAGCCCAGGTAAAAAGGGTGTGTCAGCAGGAAGATCATCTCATTTTAGGCTCTCTTGGCCTCTTGATTCTGTTCCTCTAGAGAAATCTAACTGAAGAGGCCTCTCTGTGTGTGTATATCATGTGCTCATTTTGTGTCAATAATTTATGCCAACATTTGTCTGGATCGTCCAGTCCTCATTGGTTTATACTGAGTACTTTCAACTCATCACGATATTTTTCTTGGTGCATAAGATTAGCTACTGGATGGCATTGATTTCTTTTTCTTAAACACCTTTTGTGTGTGCTCCTTCTAATCCATCCTTAGTATTACTATTCTAGTGCGAGCATCCAAATTCCTTCCTGGCATAAGTTCAAAGGCTCCATGAGCCCCCATCCTTCCTACTTTCAGTTCTTATTTTTTTCCGATCCTTCCAGAAAACAGATGACTGGAAGTGCTCGTTGACTTTAATGACTCCAGTAGTCCTTAATTCTCACTTTCCATACTCCTGGATTACAGTGGGGTTATTTAGTTTTTGTTTTATGTGCCATATGACTTCTTTATAGCATGGCTGGCCTGAAAAGACAGTTTTGAGGCTTTCACATCTGTCTGAATTCACAGTCTCGGTAGAACTTAGGCTTGAAGCACCAGGGTAGATATTACAGCCACTGGCACAGGTGTGAGCTTTTTGTTCAGTTGCTTCCACCTGGGAGGAGCACTGGGGTTTGGTTTTCATTTGGAAAGGCACACAACTATGCACAAATCTATCTTCTTCTGCTACAGTCCTAAGAGAGAGCTCTGGATAAAAAGAACAAATGCCTCGACCTTAGTTACACCCGTGCTAAGTAAAGTCAGGAGATGCACTTCTACTTAAAGAGATGGGATTTGGCTCTGCACAAAAGACATGTAATGCCATTACATGTACACAGTTTCCTGTAGACTTTGAAATTTATATCAGTGTTCCTGAAGGGAACATAGTTCTGTAACTGAGAATAATATGGCTGGGAGAGAAACTTCCCACTCAGAGTTTTGCAAATGACTGCATTCAGGAATTGAAATTTCCTTTATCCATCCTCCCCAGCCGTATCCATTTCATTAGTAAAATATCTTCTGAGGATATGAGTAAGGTAGACGTGGGGAAAGGGTTACTGTGTCCTTGGCTTCATAGCTTATTATATTAAAAGCAGAGAGGCTAGTGAAAGGAGATGATACTGAAGCAACAGTTAGTTAACACCATGTAAGTAAAGCACTCTGCCTCAGGTTGCCCATCTCCTTTAATATTTATATTTAATTTATCACTGAGTTTTAAAATATGCATATTTTACCTGCAGCTACCACAAAAGCCACAGAGATAATCCTATCCTGAAACACATAAGGGAAATGAAAAATGCCTCCAAGAGCTGTGACTCACTTCCATTAAAATGCAACCTCTGCTGTGAACTGAGGGCTCCACTCGCAAAACCAATGCCTATGGTATTATCAGGCCCATCCTCTTGTTATGCTCACAGAGTAGTTTAATTCTGAGAGTTGTCCTACACTGTCAATTTAATTTCCACAGTCTAACCTGGTCACTCTTATTTTCACACGTTCAGCAATTATATTTAAGAGAGAGAGATGTTTTCAAAGAATGGTTCTTTAGGGCTGAAGACATGGCTCTGTGGCTACAAGCACTTGCTGCTCTTACAGAGGATCCCAGTCTGGTTTGCAGAACCCCAGTGGTGCCTTATGGTGGTCTATAACTCCAGTTATAGGAGATCCAACTCTCTCTTCTGGCCTCCATGGCACCAGGCACACAGACAGTGCAAAGACATACATACAGGCAAAACACTCACACACATAAAATAAAAATAAATACATTTTAAAATAGCTCTTATATTCTTTTATGATACATGTAATTAATCTTTTGGTCCCTGGAACTAAGAAATGGAATGAACTGATAAAGAGCATTATGCACTCCAATCCAATAGTACAATCTGGTCCTGCGGTCTATATTGTTGTTGGTGTTTTGTTTCCATTAAATAGATTCTACTATATAGGGAAGGCTGGCTTTGAACTTGTGTTCCTTCTGCCTCATCCTCCTGAGCTGACATTATGACCATGTCTAGCTTATGAGCATTCTTTAATAAAACAAATATTGAAGCACAATCACTTTTTCTAATCAACTTCACTGAAGATATTGACACTAGTGTGCTGGATGAGTATTTGCTCATTAGTTACATCACATGCCCTAGTATATTGATCTGGTAAGTGAAGTCATGCCCTCCATTCTGTTGAAAGCAGATGAAGACTTGAGTTAATATGTAAGAGCAGATGGAGCCCTGAGTAAATGTGTTATGGACATAAGCATGACGATGTCAAAGACCACAAGGCCTCAGATACATGGGAATGGCAAAGCTTCCCCCAAGTCCGTGTGCAAATGCTAACGTTGTGTGCAGAAATTAAACACAAGAGCATCCTCCTGTATATTAACAGCTTAAGTCTGCTTCCCTACAGAGACCTCCTACCTAAATTAGCTCACACACCTCCTCCTTTGGCTATGTACAATAAACCAATCTCCTCTGTTCGGATGCATAAAATAAATGCTCTGGGTTTCCAGGCTACTTCTGATGATTCTCCATCAGAGCAGAAGGCCCAGGTTTTCTGTACTGTCTGTGTGACTGTCTTTTCTTCACTATCTCATTACCCCAATCAGGTTTCCAGGACTCAAAGCTGTGCAAGGTAGCTGCACCCTCCCATAAATCCACAGAGAGCATATAGATGTTTATACCCCTTTCAAAAGTTGTATTGCTGAAAGGGTTTCTTGGGAGTAGCTCTCAGTGGCTCTCCATCCCTGATTGACCATGCCCACAGTCAGAGATAATATAGCTCATTTCTGTTTAAGTCTGGAAGTATATTGCGGAAACTACTTTTCTTCCCAGAAAACACATTCCTTCCTCCTTCAACAAAAAACACAAACCAAATAAAACAACAAAGGCAAAGACTACATATACCTCTGACTACAGATCTTGATTATTATAATCAACACCTAGACACATGATTCCCCTAGTGAACCTGCAGAAACAACCTTCTGATTGTGGTCTATGTAGGTGAACATGACTGAATCAACCTGTGTAATGAAAGGATACCTCTATTTGGAAAATAAGAATGCAAAGATTTAGAAGTTTGCTGTCTGTCTCCACAGAAGAAATACATCTGCCATTGGAGAGCTAAGCAAGGGTGGCTGATAGCTGTACTCATGGGTAAAGGCTTAGCTTCCAGCCTTTGACACTGGTGGGGGGGGGGGGGGGCGACCTGTGTGACATGGGAGTGGTGGGAGGAAGGCAGATCCCTGAGGCTGCACTCTAGAAGGAGATGCTAGCAGCCTGGCTCTTCCTGGGTGTCCCTTTTTTACTTCCTTTGTCATGAAATGAGCAGGATCCTCAGCCACATACCCCTGCTGTGACCTTCTGCTACCCCGACTTCCAAAAGCAATGGGTCAACTGACCACGGATTGGAATCCTCCTCAAAAATGGAGCCAAGAGACTACTTTCCTCTAAGTTGACTTTTTCCAAGGTGTCCTGTCAAAGTGTCAGAAACCTAACACTCAGAGTGACAGTTTAGTTTTGATGTCTAGCTGGCAAGCTATGTATGATGTCCTATTTCAGACTGTGCTGTATTTCTGTGTGTTTCTAGACTAGGGCGGATGATAAACTAATGGTGGGTGGTGATCTTTATATCTTTCCCTTCTTTCTACGAAGACAATGTCACTCAAGACAGAAATTATTAGAGAATTAAAGTACTCAGATTTACAACATTAGTAGTTTGTTCTGAATCCAGTTTATATAATTTATTGATTGATTTGGGGGCTTTATGAATATATACTTTACAGCATATGATTTGTATAAGCTAGGGAAATTGGATAAATCAAATTTTACAGATTCAATCACAAATTAAAGACTCTAGAAAGAAATTAGATTATGAAAAACTATGACATTAAGCATATCTTACCAAAATAATAGACATACAGAAGTACACATGCAGGATATATATTTCCATCTTTGGAAACCAAGTATTATTACTGCTATACAATTACAATTTTAGAGCACATTGTTCCTTCAACTTTTCCTACCTATTTCATATTCTGCCCTTTCTTCAAAAGTAAAGATAACCCAGAATTATTCTTAAACTGGGTTATTTCATGAATTTTTTAAAAGTAGAAAAACACCTTAGTTTTTAGGAAATTATTTAAAGGCAAAACATATAGATTCCCTAAATTACTGTGTGAGAAATCTGTGCCTCTCATTGAGATGAAAACTAATTAAGAAAGAAGAAAAAGATTTGATGATTATTAGAGTTCTGCCTTCTTCATTTCTTGTAAACATTATTCAGTGAAAGTAAAATGAAAAAGAATGCAGGCACTTCAAGATGTCAAGAACATCTAAGACACAAAAACATAATCCTCTATCTCTTACGTCATCTACATCACAGTGCCACAGTGTTGTCTTTCTGACAATAGGAAGCATTCAACACCTGATGAATGAGGTACTGTCCAAAAAAAAACATCTGGGTGTCTTTTGAGCCAATTTTAAGTGGGTCACTATGGGTAGCAAAATTAAAATTATTGCACAGATAATTTCCCACTTCTAGGAATTCCAGAACTCTTATTTTTTCTCTTTTTAGTAATATAAAATTACTATATATATATATATATATATACATATATATATAATATAAAATATTTACCACTTTAAGCATAGTTTTTTTAAATAAGAGAATACATATTTCTTTTTTCTATATTACGATTTGTCACTAAAAATGATCTTATATTATTTCTTTATTCAAATTAAGCACAAATTAACTGGATAGAAAAATGTCTTGCTTTCTGTGTAGTATAGGGTACCTCTGACAGTGGAACCCCAAATCTCACTACTCTGGAGAAGATACGGGTATTTTGCTATAGCTGTAATTCTGCCTGCTCACTGTCTTTGTTCTTCCATGATTAGAAGAGAATTACATAAATGAATTTTAACTGTACACCAATTAAACAATTTAACAACATAAATACAATAAAGTGAAGCAATGGGTTTTTATATTTCTAGAGCTATATTGATTAAAAATACTAAAAATGAATGAATGAAATATATAAACAGTGGTTAAGATATATATATATATATATATATATATATATATATATATCTTCTAAGTTTATTGCTGAATTAGTTCCACAAAGTCCAAAAGAAACTGAAGGCATAGATTTGCCCAATAGGCAAAGACTAGAACTCTGTCCTCTTACGGTTTTGATCAATTCTTACAGACATTCAGGTTTCATCTTTCACAAGTTCCTAGAACACAGGTGTAAAGATATGTAAACCTTACTCTAGAGCAGTGGTTCTCAACTTTCCTAATGCTGAGATCCTTTAATACAGTTCCTTGTGCTGTGATGATTCTCAACCTTAAAATTATTTCAATGCCACTTCATGACTGTAATTTTGCTACTGTTATGAATTGTAATGTAAATATCTGATATGCAGGATATCTGAAATTCGATTTCTATGAAAGGGTCATTTGACCCCCAAAGGGGTCATAACCCATGAGGTGAGAGCTGCTGGTCTAGACACTATCAAAAGCTTCACATTAGAAGAAATGACTGCAAAGTTAGTCCCAGTGTTTGCGAGTGAATTGTGTAGAAACAAACCTCCCAAGAAGGACGTCTCAGAAAGGTTGCTTATATTCTTTTTTATTTATCTAAATTTTTTTTCCTTTTACACACCAACCTCTGTTCCCCCTCCCTTCTTTTCTCCTGCTCCCCCCACCTACTCCCATCCCACACCCATCCCCACCTCATAGAGGGTAAGGCCTCCTTTGGGTAGTCAACACAGGTTGCTTACATTCTTAAACATTATTGAATGGCAACAGGGAAGCATGACTCATGAGGATTTACTGTATTGCCTAAGATCGTCTCCTATGAGCTAAACACACACACACACACACACACACACACACACACACACACACACACAGAGACAGAGAGAGAAAGAGACAGAGAGACAGAGAGAGATGATGATGATGATGATGATGATGATGATGATGATGAAGCTTTTCTACATACAGAGTCTCCATTACAATGGTTGCAACACACACAGACAAACCCTTTTCAAGGAAATCCCATGTCACTGTAAGCCACAGAGAATTCTCACAGAAAAGACTCCTGGCAGTGGTAGAACAGGAGCTTCAGAGTGAAATTATTAGCATTAATGGAAGTAGAAGTTGTAGGTTAGTGTTTCCCTGTATAACATATTACCAGGTGTGTGGACTACTTTGGTCTTGGATTCCCCCCCCCCCCCCCCCCCGCTTCTTCTCTCTTACAGAAAGAATGACCTCTCTTCTAGGAATTCCCAATTTTCCTAGTTCACTCATATTTTATGAAACATATATTCCAGATGCCTGGGATGTATTTAGATAAATGTTAGGGGATTTTGTTTCCCATGGATATTTTCATCTTACCCTGATCCCTTGGGTGATATGATGTAGACTAATAACCTGTTCATCAGCCCTTGAGGGATTGCTTTGTTCCCTCTCACTTTCCAAAGCTGATGCTGAGAAGCCCTATGTTTGGGGGACAGACTTGTAACTTACTGACTGTGGAAGGCTGGAGACCAGATTATTCTCTTATGTCTCCCAATTTCACAATGACGAGCCTGATGTAAGTCTTTTTCAGTCATGTTAATTTTGTTCAACCAAGAGATGTACAGTTTCCCAAAATGGCAATCTTCTTAGGTTACTTATTTGATAACTTTTCATATATTTGTTTTATTTTTCGGAACTCTTAGAACTTTGGTGTTCATCTTCCTGAACTGGTTTTCTGTTTTATTCCTTCCTATTCATTGCTTTCTTGTTTGTGTTCTTTCATACTGGAGGCCTTTTCCAAAATGCAGGACTCATTTTTTTTTATTAATTATATAATACTAATATTTAAAAGGGTTTTAGGGACATGTTGTCTGCTGGGCAGGCAAGAATATCCATTGTGCAATATCTGACAATATCAATTCCTAAATGTCATTATCTGTAGGTCAGAAAAAGAAACCCAATCTTGTGTAGGTGTAGTTGTGCAGAGGGAGTTGAGAGAGCATTGGTACTGCCCAGCAAGTTTGCTAAAGCAGATGAAGGAAGAGAACTAGTGCTGTAACTCCCCATTCAGATGTTCCACAGGCCCTCTGGATTTCACAGTCTAGCTGTCATCTCCTTCACCCTCTGACTATTTTCCAATGCCACAACCTCTCTTGTCCTGTGACTGGATAATAAACCAACAAGCTCCAACAAAAGCAGGAAGAACAGGAGTGACAAAGTTATTTCATTAGGAATGCATTAGGAATGAGGCAGAAAAGGGAGCAGCCTGAGTCACTGGGTGCTTTTCAGAGATCTGCTGCCTTTCCTAGAGGATCATAATAAAAAACACCCTCTACTTCAGACATAGAAGCCTATCACAATGACTTTTAGAAGTTCTGTGCATACTAAACACATAGCAAACACACACACACACACACACACACACACACACACAATTGTGCTTAAGCCAGAACCATTAAGATTAGTCAGCTCATCCAGTTATGTTTCCATTCATATAGTTAATCTTCACATAAACATGCAATGTAAACAAAGTGTAATGTGTACTTTCAGATCTGATTTTGGCATCATCTCAACATCTTGGCCGATATCCAATATACATTCACAATATGGACATGGAGGTCAGTTATGACTGAGATATATTTATTTATTGTCTTGCTTTAGTACTGAGGTGCAGTGAAAGGTTACAGTTAAATGATGATATTTAACTAACAACATTTATTAATGCCAAGAGTAAATTCAGTCGTAAATATAAATAGCTCAATCCAGAAATATCACAACCTACCCAAATACAAAGATAAGCAACCAAGTATGGAGTAACATGACTTCAAACCACACAGAAACAGGAAGCGATTTAAAACTCTGCTTACCTCTTGTCTGCAACCCCTTCCCACATGCCTCACTGGTGCCTGTTCTCCCCTGCCTGACAGACTCTGGAACCAAGATGCAAGGGCTCCATTTCTGTAGTTTCCACCTGTGACCACAAGGAAGAATACAACAGAATGTTTACCATGACAAATGTGCAGAGGAAATACTTGCAATACTTGACTTAGAGATGCAGAAATAGAAAGACCAGGGTACAGTTAGTCTGGGTTTGAGTAAACAAAAACAAAAACAAAAAACATGCCCTGTACTGTAAACCTTGCCAATTAGCCCATTATCCATGAGGTCATAGACTCCAAAGAAGACTGCCCCTACTTTCCTAAACCAGTTTAATTTCTAACTGCATTCTAAAACCTTATCTTTATCCCTTGGGTAAATGTAACTCTCACCTTTCATTAAAGGGATGTCTTACTGCAGCAGATTGAGACCATTGGAGAAATCTGCAATGGTTCAAAACACAAAAAGCAGCATACCATGGGGTTCCCAACCCCAACAGATACATCTACAATGTGACCTGTGCACCTAAGACTCAGGAAACTTCATGAAAGAGGAGACCAAGGATTGTAACAGACAGAGGATCAGAACATCTGCACTGAGATAATGACTTCTATATGGGACAGGGAAGCTACAACCAGGATTCAAATTCAAAAAAAATTGTCAGCCTCAACAAGCCCTTCACAGTGACAACATAACTTGGCATGCCAATATAAATATAAGACATCTCATAGGGTCCCAATCCTATATGCAAAAATTACAGGCAGTTAATGGCTGTTGAAAGGCTGAGAATCATTTTTGATTCTCATGACTGACCTGTCAAATCCTAAGTAGCCATCCTTAAACAAAAATATGCATTAAACACACACACACACACACACACACACACACACACACACACACACACACATATATATATATAAATATATATATATTTATATATATGCACTGTGGAATAGTCCTTCTGTACCCTGTAAAGATGTGTTGCTCTCCTTGTTAATAAAGAGCTCATTGGCCAATGGATAGGTAGGATTTTCAGAACAGAGGGAATGCTGGGGAGGGGAGAAGAAGGGAGGGGTCTGAGGAGATGCCTTGAGATGCAGAGAGAGCATGATGGTAAGTACATTCATGAGGAAAACATGCCTCAAGGCAGCACATAGATTAATAAAAATGGGTTAATTTAAGTTATAAGAGCTAGCTAAAAAATGAGCCTGAGCTATTGGCCAATCATTCATAATTAATATTAAGTCTCTGTGTAGTTATTTGGGGAGCACCTGGCAGGACAGCTGATATTGGTGGTCTAGACAGAACAGTCTGCCAGTACCTATATATTTTATTCATATACATACATATGTACATACATATATAGTGTGTTACAATAAATAAATAAAATAAAATCCAAACCTAGAAAGTGTTGAGGATGTTAAGAGCTGACTGTTGATTTCACTCTCTACCCAGGTTCATGATTAAAGTTGTGATTATACTTTAGGGAATTTGAACATTTCATGTATGAAATGTTAGCATATAAAAAAATTATCAAGGGGAAGCTTAAAATACACAGACCACCACCATGCCGGGCGGTGGTGGCGCACGCCTTTAATCCCAGCACTCGGGAGGCAGAGCCAGGTGGATCTCTGTGAGTTCAAGGCCAGCCTGGACTACCAAGTGAGTTCCAGGAGAGGCGCAAAGCTACACAGAGAAACCCTGTCTCGAAAAACCAAAAAAAAAAAAAAAAAAAAAAAATACACAGACCACCCTGTTTACTTACAACCATTTTAAAATTTAAATGTAAAGAAGAAAAGGGAGCAATCTTTGTGTTCTACTGGAAAATAGAAGATTCAAAGTTTAAACATCTGAAAGCTTGGGATGCAAACTTTTACCTATTCTCCTGTGCTTCTGTTTTCTTTTTAAATATGGTACTTCTAGGATTCGGACATAACTCTAACATTTCCATCAGTTATGAAACTAAATGAAAAAGGTGACTCTTGGGACTGACCTTACCCAAAAGTTCATCTTAGGGAAGTGGAATGGATGCTATCTGATAAAATATCAGTACTTGCTTTTCTCTGAGGAAATGGTCCCTGAAGAAGTCACCTGGCTTCTCTCTGCTTACCTTTCTCAAGTTAATAAAAGTGTCTATTTTTGACACACGGAGGATAGCTTCTGTTCTAAAAGATAATTTCTACACAGTACTCTAGAAAACTCAAGGCCAAAGTCTAACCAGGGTCCTTGTTCCTCTGGTTAGTGTGCTAGGTCCATTTTATATGAGCCAAGAACTCTGCTAAGACAGGAGCTGATTTATCCACTGGCCCTTGCCTCACAAGCTCCTTTAAAATAATGGCCAGGAAAGAGGAAAATTACTGTTTGTCTTCAACTGGCGTTCTTAATGAGAATGGCTTGAGTTTGGTTGGAAATCTGGAAACAGATAAATAGAAAGTGTGCTGTGATCAAATAAATCAGAGATTAACTTCTACAGTAACAAATTCTCTTTGTTTATACATAGGTTCCATCAACATAGTCATACCCACAATAACTAAAGTGGTGATGGGCTCCTGTCCACCTTTTGAATCATGATGTCTTATTCATTTGAATTCCTTAAGCTAAATTTGCTTAGGCTTCTCAGACTAACATGAAACTAGGGTATTCACTCAAGTTTAGCTTGCTGTATAGACGGAAAGGGATGGAAGGAGTTTTCAGAGATTTGAGATGATAAACTAGAATTCAGTCAGAGTAAGTGACAGCCTGAGGCTGGACCATTTTGGTTACTTGCTCATTGGCTTTTGGTTCCATCTCACTGTCAATTCTGTGTAAAGATCATGTATTCATGTTGTTTTCTTCTTTAGTGTCTAATTTAATGTACTGGATGATACAGGATAATGTAGGTGGGCATTTCCCTCTGTTCTGATTTGGGAAATGTGGATATGTGGCCTTAATGCAGTTAAAAGAATGAACCAGAAGATAACAATAAAAAACCACCTAAACTTGATTTTTGGGGACAACTTCATCCAGAATACCAATGTAGGAGAAACAAAATCTAACTGGAACCACAGTGTTCAACTTTATAAGTTCTTCTACAAGATTCAGAGAGCTGTGTTAACTTGGACACAGTTTGAAGTACACATCAGGAAATGGGATCTGGATGAGGAGAACTGATTTCTGGGAAAATGACAGGAGGTAAATAAAAAATAGTTAGAACATTGATTAAATTGAAGTGCTATCAAATAGTAAGGATAGGAAAATCGAATGGTCCATCAATGGTTTCTGAGATCTCAGATGATTATAATGGCCATGGGTTTATTAAAATGTCTGATAATATTTGATTTGGCCAAGTTCTTCACTTGGCTACTTGCCCCAAGAGCAATTTTCTGGACATAGTAGTTTCAATATTTACTCACAGCACAAGAGGGTGATTACTGACAGTGATTCCACAATGGTCCCATGGTTATGGGAGCAAAGAGCAGCCTGGGCCTGATCCCAGTGTTTATCTACATCCTCCACAAACTGTCCATCACATTGGAAGGATGGAGTGAAGCATGGCAAAGCAGTGGCGTTGGACTTCTCAATGGCACTCTTACTGTGTATCTAAAATGAGCTCTTTTTGGAAGAGCAATGAAACGGAATCATTCCTGAATAAATTAGCCCTTAAGCCTCACAGCTTTAAGACACAGTTTCTAAAATTATCAGGATAAAACATTAGATAATTTTGTAAAATACGTTTTTGAGTAAGTTGGTAAAAACTGTATGATTTTTAAACCATGAGCTATTATCATAAATCAGTGACTACATTTAATCTAAGATTATTTAAAAGCAATGTTATCCCTGAATTTGAAACTTTAAAATTCTAAAAGATTGGATGGTTAGGATTTGGAAAAGAAGCTGGGATATGGTTTCATAAACATTAGTTACCAATTTCTAAAAGGGAAGAGAGAGGGAACATAAAAAGTTTAAGAGTTATCCTTTTTCTCTTACTAAAAGGAGGCTGTTTGGGAACAGGTATCAACAAAGACACATTGCATATGTGGATGAAATTTACCAAGAATAAATAAAAATGATATTAAAAACATATCATCCAGTTCCTTAATAAACATGCATCTGATTTATGGTTTGAGACAGGAATATATATGTATATACATATATACAGGAATGTATACAAATGCACACACATATCCTAATAAGATGAAGTGTGAATCTATTTAGTCTTATTAAATAAAAACCAGGAGTCTGCTGTGGGATGTCTTTCTGTATGCTGTGGATATGTGTTGCTCTGATTGTTTGATAAATAAAGCTATTTGGCCTATGGCAAGGCAACTTAGAGGCAGGTGGGAAATCCAGGAGAGAGACAGGAAGAAGAAAGACAGAGGTGCAGTGGGGGGTGGAGGGATGGCTCAGTGGTTAAGAGCACTGGCTGTTCTTCCAGAAGACCCAGGTTCAGTTCCCAGCCCCTACATGGCAGCTCAAGATCATCTGTAAATCCAGTTCCAGGGAATCTGACACCCTCACACCAATGCACCTAAGAAATAAAGTAAAATAAATTATATAAAAAGAAAATGAAATCAAGAAAGAAAGAAAGAAAGAAAGAAAGTAAGAAAGAAAGAAAGAAAGAAAGAGGTGGAGGAGATGCCATCCCACTGTCCAGGGAGCAGCATGCAATGGCACACAGGTAAAGCCATGGAACATGTGGTAACATGCAGATTAATAGAGATGGGCTGAGTTTAGTTATAAGAGCTAGCTAGCAAGAAAATTGAGCCATAGGCCATGGTCATGCAATTCATAATTAATATAAGCCTCTGTGTGTTTACTTGGGTCTGAGCAGCTGAAGGACTGGTTGAAACACAGGAAAACTTCCAGCTACATTTGGCTGCCCAGTGTGTTGACTTGACCTTCAACCTAAAGCTTGAGAGAACTTAAAAAAAGGTTCTAAAATGGAGCTAAAAACAGCTTCCTATGTGTGTCTCTCAGGACAGCTACAGCCTGCAAGCTTGACCTGCAGCATGGTGGATTCCCGCCAAGGTACACAGAGGCATATCCAAGCCATGTAGTATGCTGCATGGTGGATTTAGCTTTTGCTAGTACAGACAACAACAACAACAAAAAGGTTTCTGGCCTACATGCTGCTGGATAGAGGCATGGGTCCACTGCCTCCCAGAGTCAGCAGACAGCATGGCTCCCAGAGCTGGAGGTGAATTACCTCTGCCATGTTGAAAAGCTGAAATGGCTGCTGACTCCACCCATTAAAATCTCTCCTGGTCAAAGAAGGATCGTAGATTCAGAATAAGGCAGATTCAGATGGAATAAACCTCTAAATAGTTTACAATGTAGGTAAAAATACAAGTAGGCTTGGAGGAGAGAGGAAAAAGAGGATAAACAATTAGATAAGGAAATAGTTTTAAAAAATAAAGTCTTTAAAGAGACAGTAAAAGTAATATAAAAAATAAGCCACATAAAGGTGGAAATTACACAGAGAGACTGGATTATATTGTCTTTGAGATTTTTAACTGCAGAAAGACACTTGATTGCAAAGGCTGCTGAGTTAAGCCAATATATATATTTTAAAGGTTTCATGACTTCAAAGTTTATGTCTAAGGATACATTGCTTTGGAAAAGAGGTTCTGCTTTTGTTTTCACAGAAGATGAGAACCTGTGGATTGCTTCCAGGCTAATATGATTTGATCGGCCAAGACCACCTGAAACGTCTCCAATGACACAATGGCCCAGATGATTCAACATCCAAAACAGCTTCAAGGCAACTGGCTCAGACAATGCAGCATCACAAACTACTCCAGTCAGGACTTGACCATAATTATTAATTTTCTCAGGATCCCCATAAGATTGCCAGCACCCCCATCCAGCAGGAAGTAGTATGAGAAGCTATGCCCAAATTCCCCAAATATTGTTTATAAATGTTTATTTTTATTTAAAGAGGGTTGATTATAAATGCAATCTCTTTCTAAAGAAGAAAAAGGGATATTATAGATATGATAGGATGAAGAGTAACAACTTGTTTGAAATGTTTTATATTGCTATGGATTTTAGTTTATTGATATAAATTTAAAGTTAATTTTTTATACTGTATATATATTTCTACTCTCAAGGTATTATGTTTAATGTAACTCATTTAAATTGTAATGGATAATTAAGAAATACAGATTAATATTTAGTCTTCTATGATAGTCAAACTTATAGTAATGTTTGTTAAGTTTTCTAGGTATACATAGATATAATTCAATTAGGTAGGTAATCTTCAAACACTTCAAAGACCTACAGAATATGGTATTTAAAATGTTTTAAAAACTTAGACTTTCTGGACAATGAGACACATCTGCTCCTGGCAACACTGATTTACTTCAAAGAGGAAGATGGGCATCCAAGACACTCCATATGGAGTTTATCTTCTTGGCAAAAATAGCCATTTGGGCAAGAAACTGTTCTTGCCTGGACTGCTTGACAAAATGTTGTATCGACTGGACATGCAGGCCCCATGGAAAAATGACCACTAAATTCTGCCAAAACAAGGTGAGATGGTCCTTCAGGTTCCTGCTTTGCAGAGGAGACTGCTAGACATTCTATAGGACACAGGAAGAAATGACTAAAAACTCTAGGTTTATTGGCTGAAGATGGATGCCCCAATGTTACAGAGAAACTTTGGATGGCTGTCCAGGTAGCCAGATGTCTCTGATATTTCCAGAATTTTGGAAGTTGCTTATAATGCACTTTCTGTTTACTTAGATAATATTATATCCTTCTGAGGTCTTTGATGGAGTTGAAGACTAGATAGTTATAATTATAGTTTTCCTTGGGTATGATAAAAGATAAGTTAGATATGAAACTTTAGACTCACAAATATAGGACCGAGGATAAAATATTTTCTTTAATTCTGCCAAGTACAAATGGATTAGATATTTTAACTGTAATTCTTGCTTGATAACTGTTTTGTTATATGTAATTTTGCTATGTTAAAGTTAAAACCTTCCTTTTTTGATTAGACAGAAAAGAGGAAGTGCTGTGGGATGTCTTTCTGTATGCTGTGAATATGTGTTACTCTGACTGTTTGATAACTAAAGCTGTTTGGCCTATGGCAAGGCAGCTTAGAGGCTGGCAGGAAATATAGGAGAGAGACAGGAAGAAGAAAGGTAGAGATGGAGGAGATGCTATCCTTCCATTCAGAGAGCAGTATGTAATGGCACACAGGTAAAGCCATGGAACATATGGCAACATATAGATTAATAGAGATGGGATGAGTTTAGTTATGAGAAGTAGGTAGCAAGAAAATTGAGCCATAGGCCATGGCCATGCAATTGTAATTGATATAAGCCTCTGTGTGTTTACTTGGGTCTGAGTGGCTGCAGGACTGGATGGGCCACAGGAAAACTTCCAGCTACAGGAGTCAGATATGGAGGGTGAAAGCTGAAAGATCAGTGAAGCAGAGTAGCAGTCACCAGGAACTTTTGACCTCTACAAATCCTCAGACTGAACAGGCCAGATTATATTTCCACCTCCCAAGTGCTGGGATTAAAGGTGTGTGCCACCACTGCCTGGTCTCTATGGTTAACTAGTGGCTAGCTCTGCCCTCTGATCTCCAGGCAAGCTGTATTTGTCAGAACACAGAGAAAATATCATATGACATATATATCCCAGGATTGTCTTGAATTTATGATCCTCTTGTGTCAGCCTCCCAGGAGCCAGGTCATGGGTGCGTGCACCATGCCCAACTTAGTTTTTTAAAGACTTGTTGAAAGTTCTCAGATGAGAACAGCAGGATTACTATGTTACCTCATGGTGTGGTAGTGTTTTGTATGTATTTGTGCTGTGTTTGCATGTGTATGTCTATATGTCAGTCTGTGTGTGTCTGTGTGTATGTATGTATATGTATATATGTGTGTAGATCTACATGGATATGTGTGTCTATGTGTTTCTGTGTTAATCTGTCTATGTATATAAGTATTTGTATGTATGTATTGTGTGGATATGTATATGTGTTTAAAAGGTGTTTGTGGATGTTCATGTATGTCCATATGTATGCCTGGTTGTATGTGTGTGTATATGTGGTTTTGTGTATTCCTCTACACATGTGTATATGTCTATGTGTGTGGTTTTGTATGTATGCCTGTATCTGTGTGTAGATGTGTCTGTGTGTCTGTGTTCATGTGTTTGTACGTGTATATGTTTAAATGTGTATGTGCATGTGTGTATGTTTGTGTGTATGCAAGTCTGCATATGCATGTATGTGTGTATGTATATGTGTTTGTGTGTATATGTATGTGTGTTTCTAAATGTTTCTGTGTGTATATGTGCCTAGAGATATATGTTTGTGTGTGCATGTTTGTATGTGTCTGTGTATGTGTGTGTTTATATGTGTTTGTATATGATTGTGTGTATCTGTATGTGTGTCTATGTGTGTATGTGTAATATGTGTTTGTGTGCATGTTTATATGTGTTTGTGTATGATTGTATGTGTCTGTATGTGTTTGTATCTATGTGTGTGCATGTGTCATGTGTGTGTGTGTGTGTGTGTGTGTTTTCCAGATGAAAAGCTCATCCTGTCTCTTTTTAGATCATTATCTAGAAAGCTGATTGCAGAAGAGGCAGCATTCCAGTAGCTCACTTACAGCCAATCATGCTCCAGTTTTACTCTCCTGTTAATTAGGTATTCATGTTCTTTATTCCTTCTGAATACATTCTAGCAAAGAGAAGAAAATTACTGAATATTTGAAAGTATAAAATGTTACAACTTAAAAAAATCACTAAGCAACCATATATGAAAGAAAATATTGTACAATTTGCTCAGGACTAATGATAATTCAAAAATAACTAATTTACCTGTACGTAGGACACAATGAAATATCTTCACACTCTCTCTCTTCAAATAAGGTATCTGGGCACTCTTGGCCTCCATTGGCTGCTTCCTGGATGATAATCCTGTATCGAGACTGTTTTATTGTGGTATTTCCTGAAGGAAATGAGAAATAAAATTATAATCCCTGTTAGTTACATCAACACAAATCAAATCCAGGTAGTAACTGGAAGGAAAGTAGAAAAAGATATAAGTTAAGCATGTTTGTAACGGCAAGCTGAGACAAGAGCAACAGACGCTGGGAGCTGGTGCCCGTTCTCCCTCCTGTGGAAGAGAAGCTCTACACGAAGGCAAGGTGAATTCAAATGTCACTTCAAACCTGTGCATTCTGATGTGCAAGCATGGCTTTCTACTGTCCTGATGCATTTTAAGTTAAACAGCTTTTAAAAGAAGACTTGTATCATTTTTATTTTTGTGTGTGCATGAGCGTTTTCCTGCATGTATGTCTATGAACCGAGTGAGTACCTGATTCCTGGGAAGGACAGAAAAGGGCAGCTGACCTCTAGATCGAGAGTTGCAGGAAGCTGTGAGCTACCATGTGTGTACTGATAAGCAAACCCTGGTCCTTCGCAAGAGCAGCAAGTGCTCTTAGTTGGGCCATCTCTCCAGCTCCGATTGTCCTGTAATTAGTGATACCCTGCACTTCAAATGCCATGCAGACACCATATCATGGACTGGGGCTCATATTCCCTCCTTCAGCTCAGAGAGCAACTGAAGGACCTGGAGTTTCGTTGTGTATCTCCTTCAATTTGAAGTTTTTCCTTATAGTCTGCTTTATGAGGTAGGAAGTCTTCTATTAAAAATTAATAGTGTCTGAATCACTGATTGATCCTTACTCTTTATAATCAATGTTTGGGAAAGACAGTACAACTGAAAGGGAGCAGAAGATTGCTGATTTCACACTTTTGCTGAGAGGTATCAGTAGGCACATCAACAGAAAGGCATGGCATGTCAGTGCACTATGGTCAGCTCAACAATTGTCAATTATGTTGCAGTGTTTAGAAATGATTTCAATTACTATATTCAGGATATACTACCCGCACTAAATTTGCAACTAAAATTCTAGTGTTACAGGACTTATAATGAAACAGGAAGAGGAGGAGGCAGATCTAATCCTGGTAAAGACACTGGCAGTGTGAGCAGGGTCAGAGACAGAGCTAGCATTTGTTTTTGCCTTAAGAAACCAAAGGTGGCTCATGGAAAGCACAGATTTTATTCTAAGCCTGGAAGGCTCCGTAGCAAAATTAAAGTGCAAAGGACAAAACCATTTCAGGTCAAGGAAAAAGTTTGAGAAAAGACTGAGATGGAAAAGTGCGAGGAATTTACAGAGGAAGCCACTGTGCATTCAGTGAGAAAGTATGTGTATATAGGAGTGGGGAGGAGTTGCGAGAGGGGGCAAGCATAGGAGAGAAACAAAGAATGGAGAAGGGGGATGTGCAGGACACAAAGGGATTAATTGGTAGATATGGGACAGGTAATGGACCTAACCAGGTTAATAAGTTAATTTCTAGAAAGCCAGTAAACTAAATGGAGCAAAAACAAAAGAAGAAAAAGAGCATTTGTGGCAATTATGTGTGCACATGGATCTTTAAAAAAAACATCAATACAAGAAGACTTACAGAGAAGAGCAACTGACCCACAACAGCTTTCCTACCTCTGCTTCTCTCTTTAGAAGGGACATTTTTAACTGTTCTGTTTCCATATTTGATTTGCGGCTACTTCCAAATCATATGCTTTTGTCATTACTTCTTGATGCACGACCTTTAAAGTTACACGACGACCTTCTGCTATAATTGCTGGGAATTTACCTTTCACTGATTTTCAGTTTTCTTGCCATTGCTTAGATATTTTTATGCCTCTGTTGTTTATTTAGTCACTCAGTGACCAACAGTTATTTTCAGCTTTACTCCTCACTCCTGTCTCTTGTTTGCCCAGTCTCCACTGCTCTGCAGTCCTCCTGACTCAGTGGCTTTTGGCCCCAATGGCCACCACTTCACAATAGTTAGGTCAGGGCTCCACATGCCTTGTGCTCAGTTTCTTACTTCCACACTCTCTGCCAAGTCATTTCTGTTTCCTAAACAGGGGTTTTGATCTCCTATCTAAGGGCGATCCTTTCCCTTTATTCTTAAAAATAGCTGATTACTTTAAAATCTGTTCCTGCCTTTTGTAAGATCTTCAGAAGGAAAGGGGCGCTTAGCGCTTGCACATGTCCTGATCTTGAGCCGAAAGAAGAGATGTATAGGATCTTCACCATGCGCTCTCCAGACTCCATGCTGTCCCTGGATAACCTGCTGTATACACGGGGAAGGAGCTAACTATGCTAGGATGCCTTCAGCCCCCTTGCACACTGGCTTGTTTGAAGTTTGTCTAATGGAAAGATGGTCACTGATGGGGGAAGATAAGAAGGGGACAGGAGAAAAGAGATCGTAATGATTACTCAACTAGACACCTTCCTCCGAGTCTCCCTCCTGTGGCCCCCTCTGCCTTCCACTGTGAGTCGCCGTCCTTACAGATCCTTGCTGGCACTTGTCTCTGGTTGTTGCCGGCTGGTTCCATTAACCGCATCCTCCACTATCAATGTTTGGTCTCCCGAATGTCACCGGCCTGGCTCTAAACCATCATCCCTTGTTAGTTCATGATAACATGGTCTATTCCATGGAAAATGTCTGTTCATGAAATTTTTCTCAGTTGCCCATCTGACAGGCTTGCTTCTTACCAGGGAATGCCCAAGTTCCAAGAAGAGATGGCTGCCATCAAACAGAGCAAATGATATGATCATCCCTCCCAGGCAGCTTGTGGAGGAGTGTAGAAATAGCAACATATAAAGAAAACTGTCACGAAAACATTGCTTCAAGATCACAGTATCTTCATTTGGGTGTAGACAGTCTTTGTAAATAATTATGCCTTTAGGAGAATGTCTCTCCACCCACTCCCAATCAATTCCAGCTTCATTGTGCTTATTCTGAAAATAATTATTTAGCTAGAATTTACACGAGTGTGAGTTTGCATGTATGATATTCACGTATTATCTTAGGAGACTTTAAATAAATATCAAGGATAATGAGAAGGAATGAATGATGCTGTCATATAGCATTGAGAAGGCAGTTAATAATTGTTGAGGAAGGACTGTCCCTTCCCTGGAGATGTATAGGCAGTTAATAGTTACAGGGGGAAGAAAGTCATTCCCTTTCATGGTATAGTCACTAGTAAGTTGCTCATGCTCCTGTTTATAACCCCTTCACTCATGACCATGTAAATAACCCTAATGAAAGCACTGATTCAGGGTGGGGCAGGGAGGGAGGGAGAGAGGGAGAGAGAGAACACCCAAAGACCTATGGCAAGGCTTAATGAACTTCATTTCCACCTCACACCATGCACACACAATATTCACACACACACACACACACACACACACACACACACACACACACACACACGGCCTTGATAGTGTGACTCCAGATTGAACTGTTCAAAGGCTGTGTTTAAGAGTTACATTGATAGTGGTGTCCAATGGTTATTTATTATATAAATGAAGGGGAAATGCACATGACTTTAAAGAGGGGCATAGAATTAATGAGTTGGAGAAATGGAAACCATACCAGCATATGTAGAACATCCATTAAGTTCTACATATGCTGGTGTGTATGTCTTTCTCCTTGGATGGTCATAGTGACCAGTCAGTTCTGAAGGGTATTCTATGAATCTGTCATGAACAGTGGATTTGATACAGTGATCCTGTGGCAAAGACAAGGGCAGGCAGTGTGCACTGCCAAAATGGTGCTATAAAAACTATTATCACACAACCTCCATGTGGAAATCAGTTTTAGGATGATGAGTTTGTAGTAATTCAAGAAAAACAAGAAAAGGGAATGCTTTTGACAGCCTCCAAGCCAGGCAAGACAAGGTAAGCCAAACTGAGGATACATTCACAGAATGACACTAAACGAAGTCTTCCTTCTCCACTGACTACACAGAAAGATGACTTATGGGAAGCAGGTATGGAAGTAGATATGGTGGCTTACAGATAGAAGATACTTGGAGAATATTTATACATATAAAACAAAAGATTTACAAGAACAGCTTAACGTCAGGTCCACTCTGAGCATTTTGTGTATACTGCCTTATTTTATTATTATAACTCCTGAGATTATTATTATTAATAATACTACCATTATTATTATAATTGTTCTCATTTTGCAGATTAGAAATGGACAGTGGAAGAAGGAAATATTTTCTCAAAATCACTTTTATACAATTAGACTTCCTTACACAGACATTAAAGTCTATGATCTTTCCATTAAAAGGGAACATTCCAGAGAAAGGTTTCTAATCACAATTCATGGATGGATCCCTGTTTTCTCTCTCTTCCACTGCTCACATATCTGTAGAAGACTTAAATGTCAGTAATGTGAGTGATGTTTCCCACCTCATTAGGCCTATGAAAAATAACAATAACTTAAAATGCTCATTTGCAAACATAAACAATTACTTAAGAATGATTATGGGTAACAAACAATTCACTTGAATTCAGTTTTGATTTATGCATATTCTATCATCACTAAGTCATGAGGGATAATTAAGTTATTAATTATAGTAGAAAGAAACAACATTTAGAAAAGATGATAATTTAAAGATCAAGAATATATTTAACATAGAAAATATGTGAGTGGACTCCAAGCACCAAGGGATATTTCTAGCGTCACTGTAGGTGCCTATACAACCATTTTCCAGCACAATGGTAGCCAAAGCAGACAAAATATATACATAAAAATAACCTGTGGGATTTTGCATCTAAGTAAACTGGTATACGTCACACTGAATTAAATGCCATGAGTGCTGAGACCAGATGCTGGATGATATTCAATTAGAATTTGAGAGTAAAGCATAGATACTAAGTTTATAACTGATTGAAAATGCCAGTGCAGATGGTAAACATGCATGACAGAACAGGGGTGAAGATATGAGACCCATGGTTGGAGATGAATCCACATGGTGAGAGGCTCCCAGAGACCAGTGCATATACCAAAAACAAAACAAAACAGGATGGTTGGACATTAGCAAAACAGGATAATTATTGCAACACCACCTGCAGTGTTCTGATTTTCCAGATAACATCCAAAGCTCCCTCTTGTCTCCTAAATGTCCCCACTGTTGCTAGCCCTCAAGGGTGCAACATGCTTCATGACAGTGATGCTCCTCTAAGCACACCACCTGGAACCTCTCCTTCTCCGTCTACTCAGTGTCACAGAGGCAGTGTGCCATTCCAACAAAGAAATATGCTAGTAATTTCTCTCCAACCATATGGAAGCAAAAACATGATTCTATTGATATATTGGGATTCATATTTTGTAAGAAGTCATGCATTAACTACCTGCTAGGGCCAGTTATACCTCCCTCTGTAATTTCAGTAGCTATTAGAATTCAGGACTTTCCTTTAACTGCAACATCCCTAGGTATACAACTGGACAAAAACGTTTCTTGTTCTTTATTGATGAGATACCGCATATAAAGCATTTGCACATGGTGGTAACTTTTTCTAGTGTAATTTAAGTTCATGAAAGAGGGTAAGAAGAAAAAAATTAGTAAAACATGAGAATAATTGAATCATCTCTAATTTTCTAAAAGGTGATGAGAAGTTACAAGCTATTTTTTTATTCCATCTTGTATGCTTACAAGAGAGACCATGAGTAACATCTCTGACCTCATGTTTCTGGGGAGTGAAGTCTTCTCTTATTGATGAAGAGGAAGAGAAGGGATTATCAGATGCCATGTTTGTGTGGAGAAGACAATGTTGCTATCATGGCTTAAATCGTCATAGTTTGTGGGTTCACTTTTACGAGTGCCTCAGTTTGCATAACTTAGCCTAACATCATCACCTGTGCTGCCTATTTGAATATAAGAAAAATATGAGATTTTGTTTCTCCTGAAGCCCAGGATTTCATTTTAAGAGTATGTAAACGACAGGCTATACAGTTGTTCCAAAAATCATCTACTTGATCTGGTCACTAGCCTTTTTTAATTTTTTTGTCACCAAATTTTATTTGAGATAGCAGCTCACCCATACAGTGAGTACTATTTGGTCCCCTAGAATTCTTTTTCATGAGTCATTAAATTAAAAATTAAATAGGAAGGGAAGTGCATTCCCTCCTCAGAAGAGCAGTCCAATGACACTTTAGATGTGTAATTGTGATAGAAATGTCACAAATAAATGCTATGCATGAAAGAGAATCTATACCCACCAACACAGTGCATGACCATGAAGGAAAGAAGCTCACTCTCCAAGTCAAGGTTGCAGACAAAGACTGCAGTCTGAGGTAAGGCAGCCCACGCCTCCTCATTACATCACACTCAAAGTACATTCTCTCTACTGATTCATTGTACACAAGAGAATGTCTCTCTCCAGTTTCTTCACAGCTCTTGGATTGAGTCAGAGTTAGCTTCCTTTATAGGCAATGAACAGAAACAGGGATTTAGTACCAGCCCATCTCCTACTTGAGTAACAGAGTATCAGGATGCTTGCAATGCTGTCATTGATGATAAATATTTATCAGGCGTTGGCTGTCTGTGGGTCAGTCAGCTGGGTTCTGTGTAAGAAACTGGAATGTACATACACGCATTATGAAATCTCCTTGTAGAGCAGAAGTGAAACTCTGGGGATAGGTAATAATGCAAAAGCTCTTTATGAAAAGTTTTATATGAGTTCAGAAATGATCATCTAAACTGTATTTTCCAAAGGCTACCAGCCTTACATTCTCACTCTTTGTTCAAGGAGAAATGGAAGTATAAGAGTTTTTTTTTTTAATGCTGTAGTGCAAGAGCTGCCCGAGAAAGTTTTTCATATAGTGCCTCCATATTCATCTTGGTGCCATGTGTACAGAGCAGGTACATCAAGCACACACAGCCTTGAAGAACTTCAGGAAGCCAAAGAACCCATCTAGACATGAGTGAAATTAAGCAAGATTGCCAACTTCTCCTGCCAAACTTTCTAGGAATGTTGGAAACAGACGCTAGCATACCCATCTATTTCTTCCACTTTGAAACACTGCCTGGAAAAATATGTATTCCATACTCTTAAATTTTCATAATCATCCTTCACTTTGCAACAGAAATTCAAACTCGATGGAACTGGCAGCAGACAAGACCTCTGGGCGGTGGTGTCTAATCCCAGCTCATTACTGAGCTGCTAAATGACCTTGGGCAACGCACTTAACATCTTAGAACTTCAGTTTTCTTCCTGGTCCTGGGTGGGTAATACTGTCTGGCCAATTCACAGGGCAGCAGTTAGGAACGCCTGATTAAATGGGATTTAAAGCATCTTGCAATGGTGGGAAAAAAAAAACCCAACAGGTAAACTTAAAAATGCCTTCTGTCTAAGCCTTCACACACACTTCAGAGGGAGCAATTCATGGTTATATTTGCATAAACTGTGCAGTATAAGAGTCAAGACAAATAAACATTTTCTCTCTTTGGGAAGTGCCATACACTTGCTAAAGCCTAAACAATAATTTTAAACTTCCAGAGGTTTTCTCCATTTTCTTCTCCTTCCTATATCTGACCACTGCTGCTCTTCCTTTAAAAAAAAATTATTCCTCTCTCATACAATACATCCTGACCACAGTTTCCTCTCCCTCCACTCCTCTCAGTCTCCCCCCATCTTCCCTCTCCCTTAGATCCATTCCTCCACTGTTTCTCTTCAGAAAACAGCAGGCCTCCTAGGGATATCAACTGAACATGGTATAACAAGTTATAATAAGACCAGGCCCAAACCCTCATATCAAGACTGGACAAGGCACCCCAGTAGGAGGAAACGGGTCCCAAGAACAGGCGAAAGAGTCAGAGACACCCCACTCCCATAGTTAGGAGTCCCACAAGAACAACACTGCTGTTACTGAAACATCTACAGTTTAAGGTGTGTATCTTATCCAGCAGGGACATTCTTTGAGCTCAGTCTCTCTCTGTCATCCTTCAAGTCATCCATGCCTGATCTCAAGGTCTACTAAACTCATGTATTCATCAAGCCAAGCCTGGCAGTACATCAGAATCTCCAGAGTTATTCTATTCCCTCCAGGCCACGTAGTTAAATCAGAACGTCTGTTCATGCAGGGTCCCCAAATTGTTATATTAACAACAAGAAAAGTTTTCAGGCTGAGAGAAAAGTTGAGTTTGCACAATTACAGCAAAGTCCTCTATTCACTCAACATGTAAAACAGGAAAACGAACATGCAGTATGCTTAACCGAGCAACAGGGGGAGAAAGCATTGAGGAAATCATCACCACTTTTAACACATCTAAAACTGCAACCTGCCCTCCAGCCAAGTACATTGCAATGGGTATAATTAGACATGTGTACTATAAACAAGGGGGTTAACAATACCATTTATATTGATGAGATTTACTTGTCCTTTCTTCTTGCCGATGTGAGCTGATATGACAGGGATTTATCCATCCCCTGGCCCCATCTTGACCTCGTTTCATTTTAGATGATGAGGTAATGAGTGGATGGCTGCTACAGGGTTCCTAATGTGCTGTACTCCATCAGCATTAAGACCAAAACACCATGTTATGTGCATACAAACAGGCTCTGAGGGCACAGATGCCCTCTGCAACAGAAGCTCAAGACTCTGTCACCATCAGCCAGGAATACTGGAATACACATTAGGAAAACTCTTTACAATAATTCACCCTGCCCTACTCTGTTAATGCTTTATATCCTGGAGGGCAGAAGGGCTGCTATTTACATGTAAGATTGTATTAAAGGCTGGGGGACAGATGACATCAAAGTGATGCTTCTGGGTCATAGAAGAAAGAAAATGTAACTAAAAGAGGCACAGGTAGCTGGAAGTTCTGTATCACCTGGTCCTCTGTCTTCATCCATTTTCTTCACAGGAGGGTGAAGTGGGTTGCTTGACCATTTGCTGTGATGAATCTTGCTGTGTTCAAATGCTACCATCAGGCACTGTGGCTCAGCTCCATAAATCCTGGTTTCAAAATGCCCCTTCCAGGATGTATATACGTATTCAAACTGGTCTACTGAGTGCAAGGTCCCAGGGATAGCATGGACCTTAAACATCAGTGGCTGGACTACAGTTTCTGTTTGGGGGATAGTAGTAGGGTAGGTTAAAGGAAATAACTCTGAAATCAAAGCATTGATGTTTTCATTTTCCACTATAGATTTTATCAAAAGGTGAACAAAGACTCTTGACACATTTATGCATATGGTGTGTTTTTATAGGTTCTTGAATTTTTTGTTATGTTTGAAGCCACTACATAAAGTGTTGACATTTGAAATTGCTGTATTTTGTTTGTTTGCTTGTTTGTTTTTGGTGTTTTGTTTTTGGCTCAGCCAATATAAATTCTTAGAATTAGAATTTGGAGTCCAAGGTTGGTGAACTTTGGGAAATACCTTTCAGTGCCTCAAAGGGAAGGAATACCTCACTAATGAGGCTCTGAAACATAATTAGGCACAGGCTGCATTTCTGTCACATGAAAATGTGAAAGTTTGTGAGCACCAAGGTGATGTCACCAGTGGGGAATTACACACCACACACCTCAACTTATGTACACAAACTCTAAGGACACCATTTAAAGTAACTTTTGAGCGGTGTGTATACAATATATATAGATAAAAATGAATACCCTGTCTGCTCAGCTCCCAGCTCAAGATCTATCACGATGATTCTGCAAACGCTCCCAAGTCAAAAGAAATCTTCCCAACCAAAAATGATGCATGTCTTCAGCATTTCAGAGGAGGACTCACCCTGTGCTGTGAGATGAAGTAGTTAGTTTAGGGCCTAGTATCTAGTGAGCAAACAACATGGCAAGCTGATGGACAGGTCCACATGTGCTGCATTTATTTCCTATTTCTCCATTTAATTAATTCTTATGCTTCCCTAGAGACAGGGCAGAGCATCACCTCCTTCAAAAGGTTTCCCCATCCACCTCATCAGGAAGCTCCCTTCCTATGCTCCATTAAAACTCCATTCTCATTCTCAACTCTTCTACTGCACAAGACCACTCTTGTCGGCTTGTAGTAGTTCTTAAAATCCAGGAGGTAATCTAATAAATTGTTGTTTACTTAAAATAAAGAGAACATGTGAAAACTATGAGTGAACACACAGCCACTCACAACACACTTTGTTTTGGATGGGAAAATGGAGACATTAGTTTTCAATAATAGATATCTTTGAAAAACTCTTCTGACACGGAGAAGCTACAACTCAGAAGCCATTTGTTTTTAATTAACTTAAAATCTGTATCATTTTTATTTTATAAATTATAGAGTTTATCAAAAGAACACAGTGATGACCACTAGCACCCGTAATTACCAGTTCATTGGTAACTTTGTATCATCATCAACTCAGACCACTCATATATGCTGAAATTAGTTTTAAAAAAATCAGGCATTATAATACTTCCATACAAATGTTTCAGAATAGATTGATAGATGGGATCTCCTTAAAAAACGGCCACAGTGACACCATTGACAGTGTGATGGTGACACAATATACATCATAATACCAATTATCTTAAATACTAATAAAGACTCATTTTTTTTCCTGTGTTATCATTGGTTGACATACTCCTTTGGTTTTACTCTCATTCCTTTCTTGTTTCCCTTGAGATTATCTTTGAAATTTTTTGTAATGTTTTCTAAATGACTGCTTATAGAAGAAAAAAAGCAAGAAAACACTTCCCTACACCATCCCTTAGGAAAATTACTTTGTGTGTGTTGAGAGCCCTGCACTCAATGGATGTGCTGAATTAGGAAATAGAAAGTAGAGCCTGTGGCCAGTGGACAGAGCAGGCTTTCGTCAGACACTATTCCTGGTCATACACACAGCACACAAGAAGACTGAAGACACTTTGTCTGTGGACTAGAAAGAAAAAGCATGTCCAAAAGAGAGAAGGAGTAAGGGCATCCATCTTGGCTTTGACTCTAGGAAGAAGAGGACCAAAGGAGACCCCATTAGATCCTTTCAGCCAGACACCTCCATACATGTGTTCTGGAGTTACAATTCATACTGTTCTGTCTAGAAGATGAAAACTGTTGACTGTTCTAGAAGAATGCTAAAATCCTCCAAGATGGGGAAACTAGTAATACAACAGAACAACAACAAAAATATCCCTGTCTTCAAGAACGTTTCATTGTGGTGGGGAGTAAGGGAAAAGAGAGCATTTTAAAGCAAACAAGAGGAATATGAAATATAGCACTTGGCAACTAAACACTGTGCAATTTAAACAATTAGAAAAGTAGGGAGCTCAAGGGAGGGAGGAAAGAAAGGAGGAGGAGAGAGAGATTGTGTGTGTATGTGCATTTGTGTGTGCATGCTCACACATGCACACACATTAGGGGAAGGCTATAATTTTAAGCTTCCATAGGAGGAAAGAAATATTTGAAGAACTTGAATGAGGTGAGGATCATATGTGTGGAACTTTTATGGGAAAAGAAAACTCCAGGAAGAAACAACAGTAAGTGCAAAGGTCCTGAGTCAAATTCTAGCCACAGCAGGAGGGACATGAATGCTGGCATCACTGTGAGGGGAGAGGGGGAGGGGGAGGAATTGGAAGTCTGTATGACTACTTGGGTAGACAAAGAGGATTCCTAACCAATCCCATGTATAGAAACTAATTCAAGGATTGAACATGAAAATTTCAGAGAAAATAACAAAGAGAACATGCCTTTATATATTTTACATAGATAAAAATACCTTACAATGCAGAGATAAAATGTAATTTTATATTTACATTACAATCAAGTGATTCTGTTCACTATGCCAACTGTTTCATTCCAAAACAATAATATGATTTTATGTAATTAAGAAATTTTAGTGTTCTAGGTTTTTTTTTTTTTATTTGTTTGTAGGTTGTTTTTCTGTGATAAATCACCTACCAACTAACCTGGGAAGGAAAGGGATTTTTGGTTGGCTTGGCTTACAGATTGCAGTTCATCATGGAAGGAACCCAAGGCAGGAACTCACAGCAGGAGCTTTAAGTAGTACCCATGCATGAATACTGCTTCCTGACTGGCTTCTCTGACATGCTTAGCTAGCTTTCTTATGCAGCTCAAGGCCCCTTCATGGGAAGCACTGCCCACAGTTGACAAGGTCCTCCTGCATCAATTATCAATTAAGAAAGTGCCTTATAGACAGAACCACAGGCCAGTCTGATCTGGGCAATTCCTCATTTCAGGTTCCTCTTCCTTTGTGACTCAGGACAATGGCAAGCTGATAGCTGAAGCTAACTGTGATAGTCAGGATAGACAATATCACCTTTAAAACAGAAAGCAATTAACCTCCAAGCCAGACATTTACCAGGTTGCTGTGGGATGTCTTTCTGTTGCTGTGAATATATGTTGATCCCCTTGGTTAATAAATAAGTGGCTTTGGCCTATGGCAGGGCAGAATGGAGCTAGGTAGGAATCTGAGAGAGAGAGAGAGAGAGAGAGAGAGAGAGAGAGAGAGAGAGAGAGAGAGAGAAGAAAGAAGATGTGAGAGAACAAGTAATTCCACAAAGCCACATGGCAAAACAAAATTAATAGGAATGGGTTGCATTAAGTTGTAAGAGCTAGCTACTAAGAAGCCTGAGCCATAGGCCATACAATTTTCTAATTAATATAAGCCTCTGAGTGATTATTTTATAAGCAGCTGCAGGACTGTGGGTGGGAGAGATTCATCCAGAAAAACTTCTGGTTACACCAGGTTCTTTGTGTTGAGTCTACCCACAGCAAATTGAACAGATAGCTACTCTTGTCAATTCAGTGTTCTTGGTAAGAAATTGGAAGCTTTATACATGGGCAAGGTCCAGGTAAGTGGTCCAGAGGGTTTGGAACCAGGAAGCCTGGGTCATCCGGTGTGCTGTGAAAGGCTCTGCCTCACTGCCAGACAGCAAAGTGAGTATTTGTCAGGACTGTGTACAGCATCTTAGGCATGTGAGCTGTTCAGATTGTAAGTGAATGGATGTTCTGGGGCTACAGTCTTCAAACCTCAATGATTTTTGAGCAATAGATTCTACACTTTCATTTGCATGGGGCCTTGCAAAACCATTCACAGTTCTTAACAAATGCTGATGGGAAAGTCCATGGCATCCACAGCTATATTTCCTGTTGTAAGCAAACACTCATGGGAGGTAGAAAAGGTTGCTTCCCCAGACTCCAGATACTTCCTCACTCTTTTCTCTCTCAGCACTAACATCTCTCAAGCAGACAAGTGTTTGCATGACCACCTGGTAGGGTGGACCTGCAGGATGGATGAAAGACTCAGAACTCCCAATATGTTCCAGGTCATGAGGAAACACTATTAAATGATGCTGAGTTATGTTCCTCAAGTCACAAGGGCATGCCATTAATGATGCTGAGTATGCTCATTTGTTTGCTGTGCTGGGAGTCACATATTCTATTCAAGAAAACAAATGCTCCTCGTTTCTTGCCCTCATAATTGAGTGGCTGTCTAATTTTCCCACTAGCTTCCAATATTATATCACCTCATTATTTTCTATGCTGTTTTTTTTAAAGGACCAGGTGTGATTTTTACCACACCTATGCTTAAAATTTAAAGTGCTCCATAAAAATTCCAGAGAACAGTGATATTTCTCAGATTGGCATAAATCTTTTCCCCTAGCTGTCTACTGTATATCTGACCATTTCTCTTATCAGTCCTAAGCTGTCTACCATTGCTTCAACTATGCTACACTTTAGCAAGACCAGCTGCTATACTCACACACATAACCTGCCACCTGATGTCTCTAAATCCAGTGCCTGTCCAGTGATTCGATGTACCAAAGCTCAATTTCTCTGGTATATCCTCCTCAGTTTCATAGCTATGGTAAGGCACCACTATTGGCATACATGCATATGCTTATACCAGGTACAAAGGAACATACATTTAATGCCCTAATCTTCATTTTAGAAGTCTATTGATCTGAGAGTTCTCATAGAGCCAGACAGTGGTGGCACACGCCTTTAATCCTAGCACTTGGGAGGCAGAGGCAGGTGGATCTCTGTGAGTTTGAGGCCAGCCTGGTCTACAAAGAGAGTTTCAGGACAGCTAGGACTGTTACACAGAGAAACCCTGTCTCAAAAAAAAAAAAAAAAAAAAAAAGAGTCCCTCATAGTATTCATCTTAATGTAAATAGCAATTGTCATAAAATTATAATAAGTTCTACATGATTCCCTGAATTAGTGATACATTAATGCAGTCTTATTCACTCAATAAAGATTCAGGCACTGACTTTGGCAGCCATTATTCAGAATACTGGTTTCAAGAATACCACAATTCAGAGCTCATGTTCAGTAGTATAGTAGCAAGTGCTATAAGTAAGATAGCAGAGATGTTCCATAACTTTGCACACTGACAACCCCTTCCCAGCCTGCACATGCTGTCAAATGGCATGCCCTGTTCCAAGCCCCCCCTTACTCCATAGTTCAGCAGCACAGCACACTGCAGAGCATTGATTATTTCTCCTCCAGGCCACACAGCCTGACAGGGAGTTCAGGTTCAGTGTTCCTTCCTGCAATGTGGAAGGTTATGGAGCTGCATGAATTCAAGATCTGAAGTACATCTTCTATTAATTGAAAAAAGTTACGTACAACTGTAACATAAATAAAAGAGTTCCCATAAGTCAAGAGTCATCTAGTGGTCAAGAAAGAGAAAAAAGAGGAGATGCTAAAGTCAGATGGTCAGAGTCTCTCAGAGGTGACGAGATCAGAATGGAGCAAAGTGTGGCTGGAAAGGCTCCACTGAGCATGGCTGGGAGAAGGAGTGGCATGCACAAGTCTGAAATAGATGGAAGAAACGTGGTCGGGAAGGATGAGGACTGGGAGCGAAATGACTGGCAAGATGGGGTGTGGTTTCACAAACGGCAGGGCATAGGGGACTCCTAAAAGTGATCTCTTCCGCCCAGAGGGAAAACCACAAGCTTAGCCTTGCTGGTCACTACGTTTTTCCAAGCTCTCCTTTGGGGAGTCTGTGTGCCATTAATACCATGACTCTGGGAGAGAGAACCAGACACATAGGGTTGATTTCTTTCTCTCCCTTTTCTGAGTGATCCATTTGCTAAAAGATACATGTGTTCTGACCTGCTCACAGAAGTGCTCCTTCTAGGAGTGACCCCAGCTGAGCAGTGTGCACTATGAATGTAGATGCAAAATTGTGAATCAGCTGTTTTCCGTTCTATGCTTTGACTAATTCTCAATTATTTGCAATTTGAAATGGAAAGAAAGAGGATCTTAGAAAAGGCTGGACTCCTCACAGTTCAAAATGAATCATGACCATGTCTGCCATGTCTGCCTAATTCCTAATCTATGAAATTCAATTCGATATGTAATTACTAAACTGCTTTGTTTTTCTATTAAAAAGCTATTTTTCTCTCTTCAAGACACACAGGTGCATGCAAATTTCTAAGTATCTTATTTTAAAAACTCATAATTCTTTAGGCTTGAGCTTGAATATTCATGAATTCTACACTTAGGAAGAAGAAACAGATTATAGAGGACATGGAGGGAATTATGCCAAAGAGCTACTGCTGGCCTGGCCTCATCACATGGGATAAGAAAAATCTTCTAGGTATATTATCTCACAAATACCACATGTTACATCTATGTTACAAATAAGCCCTGTGACTCTTAGAGTTTAACTAAAGCAGCAGTGAAGCGGTAGCTACACCAGAAGGCTCCTGCAAATCTGCTAGAGTTGAAGAAGTTCAAGTGCTTTCTGCTATATAGGAACAAATCAGAGGGATGCTTGAGACAGGATATAATTAGGTGCTGTAATGAATACAGTCAAATGCCAGTGCAGTTCGCCAGTAGATACCGTATGAGATGACTGGACATCCATTGGAAGGTAGCATTAAACACACTCCCAACAGAACTTGTAGCCATGTGTGTAGCTGTCCTTTATATAGACTTATTATTCATCAGGTCTCAAAGTCAAGTCATAACAGAGTTTAGATATGAGCAAATTAAACTTAACTTGGAAAGGTTAAATGACAATTATCCTATCACTCCTTGCATACTTCTTTGGGGATATTTGTTTCTTATCACTGAAAACCTGACATTTGGATATCCCAACCAATCCATCTTTGTGTAGTAACTTCTGCTTGAAGCAACATGAAGATATTGGCAGAAATATTCAGTGCTGACTTTTTTTTATTAGGGAACATTTTTAAGTTGCTGATCTTAAAATGTGGGCAATTTATTTACATTTTAGTATGAATTTAATTTCATTGATTTATAATCTTATATAAATTACTCAATTGTCTTATAAAATCCAAAATTTGAAAATGACCTATGAAGGTTACAACATTTAACTTTACCTCTAACTCTGGGCTTTCTTAGAGTAATGCAATGAAAACAGCTTATAAATTCCCTCCTGTATTAGCTGACTCAGTGAGTCAAACTCTCTTGAAGCTACACTCTAATTTAGAATCATATTAAAATGGGACCAGAGCCAAGAAAGTAGGAAATAATTTATTCTTTTCAATTGCAAAATATTTAATAAATGTAGTATTCCAGCAAACTCAAAACTAATTTATTCTATTTGTTCATTGGAAGTACATTGAAATTCTAAAAATATAATCCTAATTAACATGAGTTTCTTGGTTTCTGAAAAGCAACTATTTCTATATATAAATAAGGATCACATTGTATCATCCACAGAGAATTAAGCAGGTATGAAAATGAAACCAATCCAAAGTAAAAGCATTTTGAAAGCAAAAAGAAAATTCACATGAAAAAGTCAGATTTTGAGAGCTGTGTTAATAGTAAACCATTCTGAATATCCATGTATACTGCAGGATTTGTATATGGTAATGTAGCTTGGCTCTTCTGTGAGGAAGATTAACATGGCTTTAAAGCAATGTTTGGACATAAAATAAGGAGGTGGGATGTGGGCTCCAGGTTGAGCTGAAATTCCATCCACCAGATCCACATTTATTGATTTTGTTTGCTTTTTTATTTGCTTTGGTTTTGCTTGGTATGCTGGTTTATGTTTGTAAAACAACACTGCTTATGACAGGAATGGATAGGAGCCATAGCTGAGGCATTTGGGTAGGAATTCAAGTACACACAGACTATGTATTTGGTTTGTTTGAAGTACAGCATCTATCTGGCCTAGGCTATGCTCATGCTGAGTGTTTTTTCTGTTCCCAGTTTCTATTCTACATGAAGAATTCTGTAGTCTCCGTACTCTCTGGGGCTTCATTTACCCTTTCTGTATTTCTATTTAATTTACAATAGCTCTCTTCCTTGCTTGAGGCTGTGCCATGAAACATAGCTGGAGTCTGTACTCAAAACCCGCTACCTTCTGCCCGTAGATCAGCACACAGAAGGACGGGTGGATATGTGGGAGAAGGGGTTCCCTCCAAAGCTGAGCTTGAGCAGCTTGGAGAATGGAGCCTGCACCCGAGACTACACAAAGCTCATCTGCTTCAGCATCAGTACTTCCTATGTCCAGCAACCACTGTCCCCTTCCTCTCCAAGGCGGGGGGGGGGGGGGGGGACTTTAATTGGAAGTGCTACTCCAAGATGCTGCTGAGAACTGAGGAACTTGAATGAAAACAGTGACTGGATGACAAGTTTCTTTCTCTTAGTAACTTGAATAAAGTGGCTGAGGATGTCTCTCCTGAGGTTGAGTGCTGAGTTGGGCTTTATAGAGGAGTGACTGGATGGTCATTCCAGATTATGAGTGAAGAGAGGTAAAGACCACAGCTAACACGTTCACCCCAAGAGGAAACTCAGATGTATTTCCGGTTCCCAAACACCCAGATGTACTTTGTTTTCTAACTTGTAAAAATGTCAGGTGTCCTGCTATAACTTCCAGTCAGCCCCCCTACCCCTGTTTTGTTTTAGCTTTCTAATGAAGCTTCAAGGCTTTTGTTCCTTACAAACTGAATAGATTTGATTATAAGAAGTGTAGTGTGTGCTCATTATGTCCCTTTACAGTGGTGGTCGCGCATGGCTTTAACCTCAGCACTCACTATGGAGGCGGAAGCAGTACATCTCTGTGAGTTTGAAGCCAGCCTGGTCTACAGAGTGAGTTCCAGGACATCCAGAGCTGTTACACAGAGAAACGCTATCTCAGAAAAAAAAAATAAATCTGTTAGTCAATGGTTAAATTAAGTATTTCTCCAACATAGTGGTTTTTAAACTTCAGTGTATCCTAGAATCACTCGGGAAGTTTGTTTAATAATTCAGATATTGAGGGTCCAGTTTTGATGTCATAATCAAATGTTCCTAGGGTGGAAACAAACAGCCTTATTGTTCTAAGCTGGGCCTCCACTGAGCTGAGCTCCTTGAAGGACCAGATCATTTATTTTAAGTTTTACCTTGGCGTCAGTCATGACTACAAGGAATGCCTGTGACTGTAACTTTCCCCTTCACTCTGTGAGAGTTGGATTTTATCAAACGAGAAGCCCCCCATTAAATCTTGCTTTGGATTTCCTTACGCCGTATTACTGAGAAAAGTCATCTGTACCTTATGAGTGAGAATAGCCATCCATACCTCCTGTAGTGACTTCTGTTGAAAGGTAAGTTTCAGTGGAACATGAGCTGGAAAAATTAGCAGCTGACTAAGATTTGCTTGCATGTGATAGTCCTATATTTTCATTACAGTTAATAATAACAAGATGGTGGACACAGGAAATAATGAGTAAGTAAATGATACACAGACTGCATGGAAAGCATTTCCTTTTCAGCTGTGTTACTAGGAAAACAAAGAATCCGGTTCTCTACGTCTGTATCATTTTGTCGCTACCATCATGCAAAATTTTCTTGCAATTTTTTATGAGAAAAGTGTAGTTGGTTTATTTTTTTATTCTTTGGGGAACCTGCCACCCAGCCCCCAAATAAATACATTTATGAATACACAGTCTTAGCTTGGCTTATTTCTAGCCAGCTTTTCTTAACTTAAATGATCTCATCTACCTTTTGTCTCTGGGCTTTTACCTTTCTCCATTCTATATATCTTTCTTTCATTCTTACTCCATGGCTGGCTGTGTGGCTGGGTGGCTGAGCCCTGGCGCTCTACTCTCCCTCTCCTTTTTAATTCACCCCTTCCTCTTCTCTCTCTTCCTATTTATTCTCTCTGCCTACCAGTCCCGCCTATTTTTCTCTCCTGCCAAGTTATTGTCCATTCAGGTCTTTATTAGACCAATCAGGTGTTTTAGACAGGCAAAGTAACACAGCTTCACAGAGTTAAACAGATGCAACACAAAAGAATGCAACACATCTTTGCATCATACAAATGTTCCACAGCATAAACAAAAGTACATCTTAAAATAATATTCCATAACCGAAAAGTTTGCTTATGGATGTAGGCCTCTTTCTCTCATACTTTGCAAGAGTGCTTTGGGAGTTTTGTGACAGCTGACATCCGTCTCTGTTTGTCATGTGTTGCTGAGTTCTAGGCTATCCTGTGTTGACTGGATATTCTGGTTAGTGGGAATAGGAAAGATCACAGAGTTTACCATCTTCAGAGGGCAACAAACCACCTTTCCAAGGAGCTCCAAGTCAGGCAGCCATCCAGAGAGGTGACTAATGGGAGTTAGGAGAAAAAGGATGGCTAATCAAGCAGGAGGGTCAGGGAGAGCTCGGTGGAGAAGAGGGCATAGCCTGATATGATTTGGGCAAGGAGCGATGGTAGTGAGAGAGACATTCTAAGCAGAGAGAGAACAGACTTTTCTTGGTGTTCTCTGTTACATTACTCTTGACATCTGAAGAGCACCCTCCCCCACTCAAGGATTTCTGTTGTTGTCCCTAAGGAAACTGCGTTGTCCATCACTCAGGGACTGGGGTCTATTCACCCCAGCTCTCCATGCATAAGTTATAGCCCTGAAGTCTACAGGCTCAATGTCTGTGACCCAAATGTTTGCAGCTGCGTAAGTGCTTAGGTCTTAGGGTCCCAAGGGCTTTTGACACATCTTAGCTTTGCCAATTGGGGCTCTATGTCTCAGCTTCTATTTACTCACACAGAAAATGAAGTAATAATAGTGCTTCCACATAAGGTTAGGAAAAGAATTAAATAGGTTAATGAAAACATTTAAAACTGCTTTCATAGCATTTTGAAATACATATTACTAATTATAGTTGGGTAAGGTGATAGATATGTTAACTAGTGTATTGAAACATTCTACCATATAGACATTTATCAAAATGTCACATTGTACCCCGTGAATATATGAAAAACACAATTTTAAAAAAAATCAAAAGGATATTAGCTTTCCTATCAATAAATTATAGCTTCTGTTAATTTGATAAGCAGTGAGATGAAGCAAAGCTCCGTGATCCCCTAAGAGTGAAGTGTATGTAGTTTTCCATCCATGAGGGATACTGAGCAAATTACTGGGAGTCCTGGGTTGATGTTTATCCCCTTTGGGACTGTGTGTCCACAGGGCTCCCTTGAGGAGAAGGTTTCCTCAGAGAGAGTAACAAAAGACTTTCCTTTGTGACAGAACATCCTGACAGCTATGGGACAGCATGTGAAAGGAGTGTGTGGGGCTTCCACGGGAACTGAGATTGACTCCTAGAATATTTGTTAAAAAAAATAAAAGCTAGGTGTGGTGGTGTGCAGTTGTAAGTAAGCCGGCACCGGGGAGGGGGAGACCAGAGAATCACCAGGGCTCTCTGAGCAGCCAGCCTAACTCCAGGTCAGGGGGAGGCCTTGTCTCAGAAACACAAGATGGATGGGTTCTGAGAAACGGGCGACACACACACACACACACACACACACACACACACACACACACACACACACACACGCACACACACATACACACACATGCACACACAGGCCATGTACAATCTATAAGAAGCAACATTCATTTTACAAGTATTGGAACTCTATAGGATGAAAGCTAAGTCTAGAGTCAAAGATGCCTGCTCTGCATGACCCAGAACACTCCAAGAAACATGGTGCAATTTCCTCATCGTTCTGAGTCTGGGTCCCTCACCTGTTCATGAAGCTCATATTTACCTCCTGGGACTATTGGAGGAGGGGAAGAAGAGTTTGGCTGATGACTCTGGACTCTCGATGTCCACAATTATATATGAGTTTCTATTTCAGGAGAAAAAGCGCGTGGGGATGGGGACTTCCGTATGAGGTGCTTTCTGGGTAGACAGTAACTCTGCAGGATTGAGAGTGCTGAGCCATGAGAGGGAGTTTTTATCCTAAGCCATGTTCCTGCTTGTTCTGGAGACAAAATGAGTCAGGAGAATCTAATGTTCATATACATACATATACCCACGAACACATATGCATATATACACATGTACATATACACGTACACATACACATATATCAGATTTGATGTTGTGTTGAATTTTAACAGAGACAGGCAGAGATGTCATAATTTTAGAAAAAGGTCACTGCAAGAAAACAGTTTAAGCAAATTTTAGTCAAGACAGTTCCATTCTCCAACAGGTGCTCAGTATGTGTTGGGAGAGGACAGCTTTGTGAGTTTCCATGCAGAAGTCCAGGACTTGGCAGAAGGATGATTGAGAACTGGAATCTCTACAGACCCAAGTGCTTTTAATTCTCCCTACTAAATTATCAGGAATATTTATTGAGCACTGGGACCACACAGTGATCTGTGGGCTTTAAATTACACACTAAAGAGAGAAACTCATACCTAGGGGACCCACAGAGACAAAGGCTCTCTGTATATCAGGGCTGAGTTGAGAGACATACACACATGAGCTACACATCTCAATTGATTTCTTAGAAAAAATCATTCTGGAAGAGACAACATTATCTAGAATTCACAACCGTGGTAACTCAGGTGCAGCTTTTCTATCTTTTTTGAGAAAGGGAAGAGTTGCCTTCAACTTTATCTTGAGGCCAGTGTTCAGTGCTCAAAATCTTGATCACCCAAGCACATCAGAGTCATGATTATTTGGGAATAAATTAGCATTTCATTATCCACTGCTCAAATAGAGGGAAGCAGGGGAATGATGGGCCTGAAATGGAAAAGAGAAGAGGAGTTTGTGTCTCTATGCACTGAGTGGGAAGAATGCTGAAGTCCAGTCTGGAATGTTTTAACCTTGGACATGCAAAGTGATCAGTCCTAACTGTCCTGAATCTGCCAAATAATCCATGGAAGAACATTTTGAAGAACTAGGAATGATTGGGGGAAAGACCTGGAATTCACGACTATGTTCATCTCTAAATGACTGCAGAGTCACCCTGTTAGACTTTCCATCATTTTGACAGAAGATGTGACAGAAACTAGGGAGAAGAAAGGATGTATTTTTGATCACGGTTTCAGAGGTTCATGCCTATGGTCTGAGCTTTGCTGTTTCAGGCCTTCCTGGGACTGAGCACACAGCAGGGAAAGTTAGGAGGAATGAATTGGTTCAAGAGATAGTCCAAATGAGAACACACTCAGTGAACTACTTCCTCCCGTGAAGCCCATTCCTACAGTTTCTACAAATCCCAAAATAGCCATTTCTATGCAGGGCAGGGGGTGGATCAAGCTTTCAAAACATGAAGATTGGGGGGAGGGACAGTTACTATCCAAATCATAACATCCATCATGTGCCAGCCACTGGAAAATTGAAAAATTCTTGTTCTCTGTTGTTCATTGGTCTACCTGTGGAAAACAGAGACATGGAAATAAATGTCATACCCTCAGCATGGAGAAGATTTAATATTGCAGTGTATCCCGGCAACAAAATTCCCTGACTTTCAGGAAGTTGTATTGTTATTGTCATGATCATCATCATCATCACCTAATAATATGATAAGGACTATATATATATATATATATATATATATATATACACACAAGGCTGGCATAGTTCTGTATGTCTCAGCCTTCATATGAAACTTTTATAAAGAAAGCACTAGTTCATTTCATCTTAAGGAGGAAATTGAAATGCAGTACGTTTCAAGTAACTGTAGCTTCAACTCAGGGTTTATTTTTATTTATTTATTTTTACATTACATTTTTAATTGAGCTGCATATGTACAATACCTTAAACATAAGTAGAAATATAATATAGAGTATGTGATAAAAAATAACCTTAAATTTGTATCAATATACAAAAAACTCATTGTATTTGAGATTAATAGTTGCTTTCCAGTATAAAAGAAGATTCAATAATCTACCCTTTTATCCTATCGTCATCATATTCCCCCCTTTTTCTTTTCAGAAAGAGATCATTGAATCTAACCTCCCTTGCTTAGTTTCTTCCATTGCTATGACAAGCAACAATTTGCAAACAAACCCCCTCAATGATGACAAACATCTATAACCCACTTAATGACCAAAATCCCCCCACCCTACCTCTTAGGAATGTGGGTGATGTGTTCTAAACTTGCTTTCCGCTATCTGGGGCAACTGCATCTTTAGGGGACTCTAATAAAATTAAGATAATATTCAAATCCTCTCAGCTAGCAACTTTGAAGTTGTCCTCAGTAGCATGTATATGAAACTGATCATCGGGTGGTATTTGTCAATTTTATGGCATTACTACACGCAAGGTATAATCGTCATTGTGGGGCCCCATCATCTTTTTATCTGCCGCCATGCACAAAACTCAAGTTCAACTCCGGGTTTAAAAGTAGGAAGTGTAACACAAGAATCTACGACAGTATCTTTGAATCTTTGAATGTATGTATTAATCAGAGGAACTATGGGGGTCAGGAAACTGCTAGGAAGCCTGGAGGGGACATTTCAAGAAAAGGGCAATGGGACACAGACAGTGTGAAGAGGGAGTGGAGAATGATGGAGCAGAGAGAAACGAGTGGTGTGGGGTGGGTATAGAAGAACAGGTAGGAAAGAGAATGTGGGAAGGAACAGCTAACACTAAAGAACTTTGGAAAAGTCACATGAAAACCTACTACTGTCGAAGCTCCCTAAAATACATACCTATACATACTGAGAAAGAATTTATATGAACTTACATTAAAATAGAGGGCAGCCCCCGTCCCCTGTCACCATAGGCTAAAGGGCCAATGGTAGAAGTAGGCTACCTCTTTGGAGTTGTTGGTGTGGGGTTTTATAGACACTCACACAGTACTTGCTATTGTCACTCTTCTTTGCTACCCTCCAGAAGTTGATGCTAAGATCCTATTTGCTGAAGACATCACCTATTAAGTCATAAAAGATGAAGAATCAAGCTGGTACCAGCCTGGAATCTGGTACCCACTAGCTAGCTTTCATAGTACTAGAAGGCACAATGCTGGATAGCAAAGAAGAAAAAAAAATCATCAGTCTTATTTAGCATGAATCTTAAAAGTTCTTATTAATAAAATCAAACCTGAAGCCAGTTATTGGGGTGAACACTGGATGATCAGAGAGACAGAAAAGCCACAGCTATCTCACCTGGCCAACTTCTCAGCTGGTTTGTTTCCTCAGACTGGAAGCTTCTGTGTCCTCATCCCAATGGCTCTCAGCTGAACTGCTGCTAGAAGCTGGAATGCTTAACCAGACAAATGCTTAGCCAGGCAAATGCTTAACCAGACAAATGCTTAACCAGACAAATGCTTCTAGTTTCTGGTCCTCACGCCTTATAAACCTTTCTGCTTTCTACCACCACTCCCTGGGATTAAAGGCTACCTTCTGGGATTAAAGGCGTGAGTCACCATGCCTGGCTGTTTCCAATGCAGCCTTGAACTCACAGAGATTCATAGGGATTTCTGTCTCTGGAATGCTAGGATTAAAGACGTGTGCTAACATTTTCTAGCCTAAGTATCTTGTGGCTTTTCTGTTCTCTGACCCCAGATAAGTTTATTAAGGCACACAATATTTTGGGGAACACAATACCACCACAGTCTTACCTAGCTGTGAACCCTGCAAGCTCCAATAACAACCCACCTGGTAGGAAATGCCCACTGGTACAATACTGGCAGGAATGTGAAGCCAATAACTTACTTATTGGACTTAGGTCCTTTTCCACAAGATAGACCACATACCTTGTACTATTATCCTGGCTAATAACTTGTTGCTAGTAGCTCATAGATCCTGGGGGAGAACTCACTATTATTCTACCAAATAAATCTAATTATATCAACTTCTAATGACTTATTGTTTTATCTCTATATTAGTGCATCTCAAATCTCATCAGAGATGCTTCTTTTCGTAGCAGATGGAAATTAACACAGAGATCCACAACTGGTCAGTGGATGGAAAATAAGAGACTATGGAGTGCTGAGTCCTGAATGGGCCACCTCTATCACAACCCTTTTTCCAAAGGCTCAAGGATAATCGCTGAAGAGGAGGAGGGAAGAGTCTAAGAGGAGGCAGAGGTGGCGGATGAAGACAAGAAGATGGTGTGTTTTGGATACCGCAGAGAGGTCGCACATAGGAGGTCATAGCAGTTGGGACAGTATCTGCAGAAGATCAAACCAGACACAAACCCCATCATGGGGTGGGGAGATATTCATGAAATCCCAACTTCAGTGCTCAGATTGGCCTTATACCTATACACACAAAGGTAGCATTAAGTGAACTCAGTGGATTAAAAAAAAAATCTAAAAAACAAAACATGAGCACATGAAATTGGGAGGGAATAATAAAGGAATTAGAGCAAGGGAATAGGAGGGTTAACTTGATTTACAAACAAAATAAAAATCATGAAAAAAAGTCATAATCTTAACTGTTACAACACGCGAGCTCAGTGTTTTGTTTGTTTTTGTTTGTTTGTTTTTAAAATAACTGTCTTTGAATCTGGAAACTCAAGACTTAACTCCCAGGGCTGACACAGGAGGAAATGGATACCACCAAATGAGGTTTCCTGCTGACTCCCAGCACAGCCTGCCTGCTGCAGGCCTTCCTGTTACCATGGCTCTGCCATGCAGTTCACTCCAGGAGATGAAAGCAAGAGGCACTCTCTTGGCCTTTAATTAGGAGATTGGCAAATAATTAATTATCAACCCCAAGGTTTCCTGGAAGTTATAGAAGATATGTTTTTTGTATGCTTCATTTCATTCTCCAGACTAATAACTTTACCTCCTCCATATCCTTTCTTTCTATAAAGTCGTCTATACATCTGGGAAATATTTCAATTAGTGAATTCAGGAGAGGAGATGAAACTGGAGAGTATAGACAAAGCAAGAACGCTCTGTGGTGTGATCACTATTCTGTGCGGTCATGGGGTATTTTGTATTAATTATTAATACATGATATTTAACACTTTACTAAGTTATATGTGTGTGGGTCTGAATTTTCCTTTACTAATTAAATGTTGAAAATACAAAATAAGTCCCGTGCAAGGCAGCCTGAAAGAAATCTTGTAGGAACAATATCCTTGACTCTAAATAAAAACCATGCTAGGTGTAGTGACTCATATCTGTAAGCCAGCATTCCAGAGTTGAGGCAGGAGGATTTCCTTGAAGTATGATAGTAATGACAGCATTGACTAAAATAATTATTTGCAATAAAAAATTAGCAAGGTTCTCTTCTAGCAGACTAAAATGTATATGAAGATATACTGCAAATTATTAAGCTGTAAATGAGTGTTTCTTATTCCCACCACCTGGAAGAATTACCTAGGGGGGTTTCAGTACTGTAAATGCCCTTTAACCTTTAGAGATTGAGCCAGGGTGGTCTGGGGTGGTCCTCAGTCAAGAGTGCACCGAGGAAAGTTCACAGGGGAGAGAAAGGCTGTAGGAAGGCCATCGCGTTCCTCATTACTGAGCCAACCTCAGGTCCTTCCGGGCAGGCATTTGCTTTATAGGTTGAAGAAAGCATGGAGAAAATCGCGAGGGAAGTGCCACGAAAAGCCTCTTAAGCATTCGATTAATTTATGACAGGGACTTAAAAATTAGAGAGGCCACAACAGGGCTGAGCCCCGATAGAACTTTGATTTGCGTAGAAATGATGTAGGATGATTATTAATGCTTCCAGGGCAGACTTAGATAAGGAAGAATGAGAAAAGAAATCTGTTTGGCTACTCGCCAGAGATTGTTCATGGCTTGAAAATGCCTTTTAGTCTAAGGGATTTAGCTCATAATCCCAACCAGGACAAAATAAAACCTGGCACAGCTCACTCATTGCTAAGATACAAATCACCACTAATGTACTAGGCCTCTGAACCACCTTGGCTTTTCTGGGGGTTTAGGATGGATTAGGTTGAAGATTCACATAATCTAGTGATTTCCCAATCATACCACAGATGTATTAAGTCAGAATGTCTGACAATAGAATCCAGGAACTGACTTTCTAAAAAAAAAAAAAAAACACAGATTCCCCAGTGATTCCATTACAAAGACAGCATTGAGGGATACATACACCATATCACATCGCTGTCCCTCAACTTTGATGACCCAACCTGCAGCCATAAAAGGACTGGTCCTGATGAGTTGAAGTTACAAGTTATTCCAGTCTGCCTTCCTCCTCCTGAGTTGTCGGTGGGGACAAAATAGTTTTTCTCAACCAAACTACCACTCCACTGTGTTTTCGTCTCACGGTCTGGCCCAAATCTATGAATTCACTTTTAACTTTGAAGTGGACATTTTCTTTAGAAATTGCTAACAAATTCCACACTACTGAGAGTGCTATACCCAAAGTACAGGAAACAGCTTGGAGCTTAGAAAGAAACAGACAGGACCCAGGTCTATTGAATTAGAATCTGCATTTCACAAGCTCCTGGAGGCTATGCTTTCAGGTTCAGGTTTGAAATGTATTATTCTGAAGCCCCACTCCTCAAAGCATTCCTTGAAGGACAGTCTCAAGGACAGAAAATTCACACTTTAGCATCTCTTTACAGCATCAGCCTCCCACAGCGTAGGTGCCAACAGTCTTAGTCTAATGTCTACTCTGTGTGAGGCAGTGGTCTAAGTTTATTTTCCTTATGATGTGTGCAACTACTGAACCCACTTTACAAGTGAAGAAACTGAGAAGAGACTAGTACTAAGTCTGTGACACCACGCTGTAAATACAACTCATCCATAGTGCAGTCTCCTGCATTAAATGCTCACAGTTCTTAGGTTTTTGGGCTGAAAGAAGTTGTAGAGGGGTCAAGGCACACAGCCAGGGTGAAAGCAGGGGTTTCAAAGACCTGCAGACCAGCTGTTGGAATCCAAGATGAGGGACTGTCCTTTAGGCTTCAGACAATTGCAAATATCCGGCACCTATCCCACAGCTACTGGATCCACATTCCTGTGCATAAAGACAGCAATCTGCATTTCACTGATTTTCTAGGTGATTCAGAGGCAAGAACATTTGAGAACAACAGGCTTAAAATGACCATTTCTTTGCAAAAACAAAAAAAAATCCCAATCTCTTAGCAGCCTCTGATTAACCTAAGCTTATTTAATATCATGTTCCAAGCATGAGACTAAACATAAGAATAAGCAGGAAGCTGGAAGAAATCTAAAAATGGAATCTTTATTCCTTCAGGTCTTTGGCTGCAAGATTGTGAAACAACTTATCTAGGTTTGAAGAGTTGGAGAAAAAAAAAATAAAACCAAAAAAAAATAAAACCAAAACCAAACCAAACAAAAACAAAACAAACAAACAAAAAAACCCAACAAAATAACAAAAAACAAAAAACCAGTACAGAGGCTTAGAAATTATTATCTTTGCAATGCCTACCATTTAAACAACTAATTGAATCTCTGGAAATTGGAGTAAAATTTAAAGCTGCTCCAAGAACCATTATATTACAAGCTGTGATTCTCGACCCCTCAGCCAAGGTAAGAAAAAATCTTAAAAAGCAAAGCAAATTTTATTGTATGTTGACTACACAGTCAGGCAATGGCTGAAGAAATCCCTGCTTGCCAGGGTGCCCTGGCTCAACTAAACTAACCAAAGTGACAGGGCACTTAGATGACCCCACACTAAACGTAGGCTTCCAATGGGGACATTCTTTTAACTCCAGTTTTTCCACTTTATAACTGTTGAACAGAGATACAGGAGACCCTCCCTCATTGTATATTATACCAATCACCTGCATTTTTCCAACACTTAGTTTATATTACCATTAAAACTTCGGGTGAGCTCCTTCAACACTGCCTTTAACACGGATTGGAATAGAGGCAGTTTTTTCTGTTCCACTGTCTTTCCTGGCTGTGCCAAACCCCATTTATCTGATTTATCTACTTTGGATCTTCATTCCAGAAAGTAAATGGTGGAGAGTTCCTGGAAGAGACTAGCATTTCTCTTCTCCCAAATATCAGATATATAATCCTCTAAGTTCCTTCTTATTCAATATATTTATTCCCAATTCTGCCCTTAAGCAGAGTTATTATATTAACTCTGTGGAAATGTTCAGAAGGTGAATGGAACAGATATAAAACAGCACATGCTGGTGCCCTCTTCGTAGCATGAGACATTGTTGGTAGTAGCCAGCAAGTCGAGAATACGTGAAGAGGTCTTCAAGAGTGACACCATCCCTTTGCCCATTGGGTCTGTGGCAATGCTGGCCTTACCTGATGAAATGATGCTGTAGATGAATCAGAGAAGGACAGACCCAGACAAACATGGCTGTGACTTTCCAGGGGGAAGCAGGATGTGCTCAGTGTCTGTTAAGTTTTCTGTGTACAACAACTGAACACTTCCTTTTTCCATCGAGCTGGTGCAGCAGTAGAGTAAGTCACACCCTGCTTCTAAAGGGCCACCACCACGATCATGAGTATGTGGGAGACAATCATCTCTGGGCACCAGAGCTAGGACTTTTACTGTTCTTGTTTTTTGTTAGATTTTTCCCTTTCTTCCTATAGCAGAGTTAAAATACCAGGAAACAGGACTAGAGGTATGAAACTATTGTAAAAGAGCAAACTGTTCACTCCAAACCTCAGACTAAGACAGAACTTCACAATTATGAATGAGCTCATCTGGACACTGAGCTACGTCTGGGGAACCCAGTCTGCTATGCTCAGCTGAGACTTGGCTCTTCAGTGTCCTAGACAACACCCAGGCACATAAATCACCACCCGAAAAAATATAAAGAAATATAAATCTTATATTTCCAATATCTGTACTTGTTCAAGGCTTATTGACACAGTTGCTCTTGTTTTTCCATGCAGTTATGCTCATTACCGGTTTAAACACAGTGATTAAGTTCTATATGCTAATTAAGTCAAGTACACACAGCAGCTCTGGGGTGGTAATGATGCTTCAGAAGGAATCCCATAGGAATGATGTTCAAAGTAAGATATTGATAATGACAATCAATAAGTTGTGACTACGTGAAGAGGTCTTTCAGACAAAGGTTAGTAGGACATACGTATTCCTAGAATGTTTATCAGTTAAATCATGACATATCATATCTGAATATATTTCTGTTTCCAAGTCCTAAAGAACTGTATATGCAGGATTTTATGTACAACCCTTTACTCATTCACTGTCAATCTAACACACAGACAGGTGAGAAAGATGCTCATATCCCACAATCGCCCACATATTCAGTAGTGAGAAACGGTTCAAATGGTTAGAAAAGAAAGCAGGCTAAGAGCATCCACCACCTACCTGGCTGACACTGACGTGGGCAGGGTGTCCACTCACTGAAAGCAGTCACGAGGCAGTCTTTCTTGCATGGGAGGAAACAAGGTCTTACAGTTTCAGGCCGCGTGGACTCTGGACATCTGTCAAAGCAAAGAGACTATGTCAGTCTTTTGGATAGTAAATATGGATTGACTTAGAACTGTAGGATTTGAAGAAAAAAAACCTGTTTCTTTTATAGATGATGGAAGAAAAAGACTCAGGGAATGATGCCCCTTGCACAGGAGGTTGTGGCCAGGGGAAGACTCAAGTCAACTCCACCACACTTGATTCAGACACCAAAGTGGTATTCACTACAGCAAGGAAGAAAGATGCCATTCTTAAAATTAGGAAAATGTCAACTGTCACACCATCAGGGTCAGTCCAAATAAGATTTGATATTTTTTCAGGTAATATATCAAATTACTGGTGTGCTTTAGAAGATGAAGAAGATATCATAGAGCAAGGTGTGGATACACAAAAAGGAAAAGTCATAACAGTTCAATTAAAATGTTGTATATCTCTGATCATTAAACATTTTTGAATATTCCAATAGTTGTTATGAGCAAGGTATGGAAACACAAGAAGGAAAAGTCATTAAAGTTCAAGTAAAATGTTGTATATCTCTGATCATTAAACATTTTTGAATATTCCAATAGTTGTTATGTTTTCCATGGAACATATAGGCTGATGAGAGAGGGAACACATGATACTGCAAATCACAGATAACAAACATGTTAGCTAGCTTTAAGCATAGAAAAACATGAGAGATGTTATTCCATTGAGAATTAGGTTAATGTGTACACCTGGGAATGGTACTATATAATCAACCACTTAGAAGAAACAAAGTTCTGGTCAACAACAAAAAGGATTTTTCTTTCTTAGCTTGCTTTCTTGCTTCTGTATATTGAGAGCTGGAAGGCATGCCTGTCTTCTACAACAGAAGTAAAACAGCAAGCAAGACAGAGAGGGCACCTTATTATGCATATGTGGGATTTCAATCCCTAAGGTTCCCACAAAGCCTGGACACGTCATGTAGATTAAAGGGGTGATCCAAGGGTCAGGGCCATGTGTGGGTAAGGGCTGTGACTCTGCTCTTGCACTTCTTTCTGACATTGACCCAGAGGAATGCTCAACTGAAGGCCTTCGATAATAAACAGTAGACTTCAAACTACAGGGAGACCGAAGCCCTTGGAAAACAATGGTGCTGGTGGAACAATCCCATCGCAAGTCTAACAGTGAACAGATTTTCAGTAGGAAAAAAACTGAGAAGCAGGAGAGATAACATTAGCAGGGAGATAATGGGTCAGACCTTCATAGAACTTCATAATACCATGCGACGGTAATTCAGAATGAAAATTCTCCAGGTGTGACAAATGACCAGCATGCAAACACTAGGATACTTCAAACTTAAAGACACGTGTTAGGAACTAATCATGTTAGAAATAAAGGAAGGGAAAAAAGAGAAGTCTTCTAAGAAGGAGGAGAATTCTGCTCACATTGGACCTCAACTAATAGAATTATAAACATGAAAATCATTTTCTTAATTTAAAAAACTTTAGAAGCAGTTCAGAGAATGGAAGAGGCACTCATGTTTGGGGATGGAGTGCTCGACAATGTTGGTCTGGCTATAGTAAGACATGGGTATAGTGGGGTATGGCTGGGCATCAAAAGTGAAGAAGGGAAGCAGTGTAGCTGAAGTTTTTCTGGTCCTGCTTGGCCTTCGGTCGGGACAAATCTCTCTCACCCACCAGTCCTGCAGCTGCTCAAACCCAACCAAGTAAACACACAGAGATTTGTATTACTTATAAACTGTATGGCCATGGCAGGCTTCTTGCTAACTGTTCTTATATCTTAAATCAACCCATTTCTATTAATCTATAAGTTGCCATGTGGCTCGTGGCTTACTGGTATCTTAACATCTTCTCATGGCGGCGGCTGGCAGCCTCTCTCTGCTTCTGCCTTCCACTTCCCAGAATTCTCCTCTCTCCTTGTCCCACCTATACTTCCTGCCTGGCTACTGGCCAATTAGTATTTTATTTATTAACCAATCAGAGCAACACATTTAACATACTGAACATCCCACAGCACTTCCCCTTTTCTTTTTTTCAAAAAGGAAGGTTTTAACTTTCACATAGTAAAATTACAGATAACAAACAATTATCAAGCAAGAATTACAGTTAGAAAGCAGGGGTCAGAGGCCCTTATGCAACAAAGCAAGGGTTCAGAGAATCTAAATGAAAAGGAAAAAAGGATGCTGTGTGATGGCTAGTCATGACCATCAGCTTGACGAGATCTAGATTCACTATGGAAATAAATCTTCAGTCATGCCTGTGAGGGAGTTTCTAGATTAGATTAATCGACATTGGAAGAGCTACCCTAACAATGGGCGGTGCTCTTCCATGGGCTGGGGGGTCCGACTGAATGAAAAGGTGAAAATGAATTTGAGCACAAGCTTTTCCAACTCTGTTTTCTGACTATGGATGTGACATGAGCAGTAGCCTTCCACTCTGACCCTTCCTTGCCACAGTGGACATGGTTGCTTGGAGCTATCACTCTACATAATACCTCCGTCCTTAAGTTGTGTGAAGTATTTTTGTCCTAGTGATGAGAAAAATAACTAATGCACTTTGGATGGCAAGTTTGAGTTTCTCTCAACTCACATGTTGAGATCCTGACCTTCAAAGTGATAGTGCTTGAGTGAGGTCTTTAGGATGTGCATGGTTTATGGGAGCTAAGCCCTCACAAAAGGACTTGCCCCCTGACATGAGCAAGCTTGTTCCCTCTCCTTGCTCATCCCCATGTGAAGACACAGTGAGTAGTCCACTGAAAATTAGAAAGAGTCCCTTATTGTACCCTGACCAGACTGTCATCTTGAGACTCCTACCCTCCAAGACTGTGAGAAATAATGCTCTGTTTCTTGTGGTCACTGCTTGTGGCAATTTTTATTATAGCAGCTCAAACTGATGAAGACAAAGGTTCCAAAACTATTAACCAAAAGCGTAAATGCAAGTTACTGGCAGAATACCCCATCAGGAAGAGGGTCATGAAGGTCCTGGTAAGAGAGTCTAGGAGTCATTGCTTTGATGGGCACTAATGAACAGATGAGTTTTCAATTGTAAACAAAAACATCACATGGATGATATAGAAAAAAAACATTTCATTTAAAATGAAGAGGGAAACGTCAGAGAGAGAAGAGGACTGGGAGTGGAATCATGTGTTTGTTCATGGGGACATGGAGGAATAGTGCAGACAGACAAGCTGACAAGATACAGTGACACAGAAGGAGGAGAGAAAAGCTGGGTGCTCACTACCTGCCTCTCATATTTCTATTGATGAGCTAGGTGCATTCTTACACAGCCAAGAGAAAGATATGAGACACCAGCTGAAAAGGAGGTTGTGTTTATGAGAATGAGGTGTAGAATAGGGAATGGTTGGGGATTGACTGCATTCCACTAACGATCCTTATGTATTGTTTAACTCTATGTAGTATGTAATACTCTGATAAAAAAATAAATTACAGTGAAAAATGTACATGCACACAGAAAATAATGAGTAATAAATAATAAAAGAATTCTTATTAGTGCATTATTATTAATCATCATTAATTCAAACAAACCATTATGAAATGGATTTGCTCAATGAGCAAATCAGTAGGAGGAAGAGGTTCTTTATAAGGATATAGTGTCATTGAAACAACCCACTCCAGTAAGGAAAATTTATACCCTACCTTAGTCAGACAGTAAAAAACACTGAAATCATTCCCAGGACTTTTATTCATACTCTGAGGTCTAATAAAAATAAAGTGAACTGCCATTTATCCTAACCCCATTTGCTGCCTCTTGGGTCCCAGAGCTGGCAGCCAAGTAATGTCTAAACATGGCTGGAGTGTCTCCAGTAATACCTGCTCTTCTGCGTTCTGTGGAACACAGAAGTAGGGCTCAGACCCACCTAGGCATTCAAAGAATAGTATCCGTGGTGCTGACCTTCAAGCTTTCTGTACAGGGTGCCTATACTGCAGGGACTCTGGCCATTCAAACAGGAATCAGTGTTAATCTCTCCTGGGGAAATGGTAGCATCCTTCCTGTTGACTCTGGAAGATTCATTCGTCATGTGGTTACTGGGAGTGATGCCGGCCCTCTCTAAGGTGGACATATTCCCTATGCTCTACTCTTGGGGAACAAGAGCAACACTGCCAACCCCTCTCTCAGAGGGCTAGGCCTAGGTGCAGTGCTTTATGGAACCAGGCTGAGAGATGCCCTGAAAGGGCACGTGCTGCCTGATCCGAAAAATGTCAACTATTCTCCTGACTATGAAATTGTGTTTTTGTTATTTTCTTCTCCCAGCAAGCTTTACCTTTTCCTCTAGGGCTCAACTTCCTTCTATTTATGAGCATGTTGTGTAAGACTTCACACTTGATCTCATTTCCAATTTCCATAAATTTCCTATCAGGGTTTCAAAATATCATCATTGTCTACAAACAGCTCTGGTATTCTCTGCCTGGGAAAACTCCAAGGTTCATTTTCTACACTACCTCCATGACTGACCACACCAAAAGTTGATAATGTTTATGTTGTAACTTACATATGTATGTTCTACACATAACACACGGTGCATACCACTAGTTCTGATTGCCTTGGTGACAGAATTCTGTCGTATATATTTAAAACGCTAGGTCCTAGGCTCAATATAAAGAGTAACTGTCAGCGGGTCATTGGCTATTTCCTCTAGCTATTTCCAAGTTGAAAGCACAGCCTCAAAACCCAGGAAGACGTGAGTTCACTGTTCAGTTAGCAGAAAAAGCATGGCTCCTTGCCATGCCATCCTTGGGGACAACTACACTTCCTACCAGTGTACACAGATGGTGCTCTGAATGGCTGTGCTCTTGATATCAGGCACACGAGTTTCATTTTATACATCCATTCCCTTAGACTTATTCTGTGAGGTTCTGCACACATAGTCTTTTACTCTGATCATGGAGGTTGTAGCTCTATACCGACATGAAGAACATCAGTTGGAGCTAAGGAGCCCTGCCAGTTTTCACGATGTCTCTCATCATGTTGCATGCTCTGTGCCCATCTCCTGAATCACTCATCCGACCCAGCAGCGGCTGTATTCATCTCACTCAGCTGGATGGGACCTATCTGCCAATGTTTTATATACTAGATGTTTAAACACAGTGATTTTTTTTTTACTATATCTCACACAAATGCCAGATATTTTCACAGTAAAGGCAGGAAATGCTTATCAGGAGCTTTGGAAGGCTTGGACTTTGTGTTTTTAATCTTTGTTATTTTTTTTTTTTAAACTTTACAACTGGAAAGCATTGAATAATGAAACAAAACCCCAGAAATATCCATGTGAGCTATGACTTCTGGTTCGGTAGTACACCGGCTGGTTCTCATTTTCTGATATGATCAGTTTTATTACTCATACAATGGTAACATTCTCACCTACACAATCACATGCAAAACAAACAGACTCAGCAATGTAGGAAGAAAAACTTTTTGTCTCTTGGTCAGGGAGTTAGGGACAAAACACATCACTTTAGTGTATTCATTCTCTATCCCAAAATTTTCCTCAGCAAACATTATTCTTCCTTTCTATCTCTAGCCCCCATCCTACCTGAAGGAGTTCACAAGTGACAGGGAGATCTGTCTGTGTTGACATGGGCAATCACACTAAAAAGAACATAAGTGTATGCATTTCTGGAAAGGACAGGATAAAGCATAATTTCTATTGCTGGTAATCTCACAGGGCATTCCACTGGAATACCATCTTCTTATTTAATGTGATTGACCCCAAGAATTTTAATTAAGTCAATTTACTAAAGCCAATGTAGGCTGCTTGTATTTAGCGGGATGGTTTAGAGGCATACAGTAAGAACGCAAACTTTATTGTTAGTTTTACACCTTCATTGACAATGCATAAAGTAACTAGCATTAACAATCCTCCAATGCTCTGTGTCTGTCTGCTGGTGAGACACCTATGGAAGTGGCTTTTGGCCTGAAAAACTGTAGCAAAACTGGAGATTATTCACTGAACTGATATTGTGTAGTGTCATTTACAAGTTTACAAAAGAACACATACTGCTTTATAAATTATTCTTTAAGCTGTAAACTTTTAGTATTGTGATTTATTTTAACCACAAAGCATCTTTATGTTAATGTTTCATCTTTGTTGCTGTGAGGAAACACTCAACCAAAAGCAACTTAGCAGAGGAAATGGTTTATTAGGTCTCACTTCCATGTCCAATACTGAGGGAAGTCAGGGCAGGAGTCCAAGAAAGAATTTGAAGAAGAAACCATGGAGGAGCGCTCTCTGACGAATCACTCTCAGGCTGATGTTTAGCGAGCTTTCTTATACAGCCCAAGGCCATCAGCTCAGGGAATGGTGCTGCCCACTGTGGGCTGGGTCCCCTATATCAATGAAGAAACAAGCCAGATCCCTATAGACACGCCCACAAGCCATTCTGATCTGGGGAATTCCTGAACTGAGACTTCCTTCTCGAGTGCCTTTATGTTGTGTCAAGCTGACAGCAATTCTAACTATGACATTTAACATTTGGCTTTTATTCTAAGTAATTATGGGATATTAGAGGACCATGAAGGCTCAACTTACAGCTCAACTTTTCTTGTCCATGTAATGCCTTATTTAGTATGTGGTCATAACTTACTTAGTAGATGTGAGACTCAATTCTAAAGTCCTTTTGAAAAAAAAAAAAAAAAAAAAAAAGAAAAAAGAAAAAAATTACCTTAACATTAAGTGGATTTTTCCAGCTGTAGTTAAGAGCTGAAAACTTATAGAAGAGAGACCAGACTCCAAGCCTATTAAAATTCCTCTTCATAAAACAAGGAAAAATGTGCTACATGCCATATTGGGGTTACCCTATACTTAAGCTCTGTTTTTATGTCTGTGTTTATTCTGATGTTTCATGGGTCCAGTGGTGGGCCACATCTGTCCTGTCAGCACTCTTTCTAGGATAAGCAGTTTTGTTCCCTTAACTTTAGCTCCTGTGGTTTCCCTCATACACGGTCGGTGCATCTTCTGTAGCAGTGTCGAATGGCACAGCCCTTCACCGTGATGCCGAGAATGAAGCTAGCTACTCAAGGGTCTGAGCTGACACAATAGGCATACAATGCCCTGAATCCATCAGATGGGCAAATCAATTTGCCTGTATTACCAGAAAGGGCAAGGGTGTAGTGAGGGGGGCTGGGCGGAATATTGCCCACATTTGTGCTGCAAATGTTTCTGCATCTCTGTGAGCATTAGCTTCGTTCAATGCCCCTGCTTTTACCACCGGACTGCAGCACCTCTAAGTTCATGCACTAAGAGGATTGAGAAAGGAGTTTCTTTCACTAGACTGAAAATTCCCATTTCCCAGGGGAATGCTGACTTGCCAAGCTGATGTCAATATACCAAAGCTTTGACCAGCACACTGTGGTGACTCAGCACTCCTGTGGTCAGAGTGGGGTCTTCTAGTACAGCTATAAGGGAATTTCTGAGGATAGGTCAACCACCCCACCTCTGAACACAGCATAGGACCTTAAATTCTCTTTCCAGCATCAGAATCTGAGCGAGAGGTAGTGGCCGAGATGAAACTTTCCCACTGGACTTCTCCAGCCAATTTCTTCTTTCTTATCATCCCTTGAAATATTTCTTGACATGGTTTTTAAAATCTGTGTCCCAGCTCCCATGTCAATATATCCCTCTTACCTTTAAAAAATATATATCACCATTACAGAGGATACAGAAAACACACAACTATAGTCAACTAAGGAACGCAGATTACGCAGACCAAAATGTCAATGGTAGAAGAGACCTGGGAGTCCAAACAATAGTAAAACATCACCCTTCAAAGTACAAACCCACGTTCCCGGTTGGCCTAAACTCTGTAAGATTTGAGAAGAGCCAAAGACACAGAGGTCGGCCCTAGAAAATATGTTTGATTACTCAAATTTACTTCCTGTTTGTAGAGATGACTTAGTTTTTCATTGACTAATGCATACATCATAAATGCACTTCTGGTGCATATTATTGAATATGCTTAACCTTGCAGTATATGCCTTAATCTTAGATGATTGAGTAACAAGAACAGAGTCTGGAGAGATGGCTTGATGGTTAAGAGCATGTGCCGCTTTTCAAGAAAACCAGGGTTTGCTTCCCAAAACTCAAGTAGAATGGCCCCCAACCACCATGACCCCTGCTCCAGGAAAGCTGATGCCTTCTTCCAGCCTTTATAGACACCTGTACATGTGTGCATGCACACACATGGACACATGAATAAATTAAAATAAATAAAGATTTTTCAAAGAACAACAAAGATTCTTGTTACTCTAGCACAACCTAGGCCTATCATTTGTTTGATAATCACTTTCTACTAAAAATATTCAATTATAAAATGATCATATGCACTTTTAGCAGAAGGCTAGAGGTACCTTTTGGTCATTACTTGTCCCACATGACTCTTGATACAGAAGACTTTCCGTGTCTGAATGCCCACCCCACATGTCGCTTCTCCATTCCAGCCAATGGTCACATTGAGGGCAGTCACCAGAGTATTTTCAGAGCAGGGGCCCCAAGCAGATGTCTCCCAGTAGAGCTGTGTACAGGAGTGATCATTGCACAGGCGGTACTCTTGGAGTTCCTGACTACTAGGGCAGGGCTTCCCACCTGTGAAAATTTTAAATGAGAAAGAAACCATTAATGATGATGATGTCATTCTTGCTTTTGTTTTTCTGTGACCTGGAGACCTAACCTACTGGGTGCTTCTGACACTAAGATCAGATATCCATTTCCTGTGCCACAGCTGATGGAGAGTGGTACGTTCTTGTCTCCCAATTTATGGGCAGCAGGTGCATGTCCAGCAGAATATAAAATTAATTTGGTCTAATATCCACCTATGGAGTATACATCTCTGATATGAACTCCAAAAAAAACAGCTTTTCTTTGGATATTATTTTGTTTGCATAAGCTAATCAATGAGATAGACTAGCCCATGACCTTGGAGTGACACTATGTCAAATGCACACTATACAAATGTGAATTGGTGACATGGAATAGGCTATGACCTTGGAGTGATATTATGTCAAGTGTACACTGTACATAATTCCCTTTCTTAAGGAAGATGCTATGTTTCTCAGAGTGCCACTTTTAAAGTGCTTATCTTCCATGAAGCATTTTACTGTGAGTTGAGAAATCCAAGGCATGTATTAAAATCTGGCAAGAGAAAGCTCATCTTAAATCCTGAAATAGTTCTGACAACCCACTCTGCCCTGGCAGGCAGACCAGGCAGATGTTCACCTTTAAACCCTTGGCTGAATCAGATAACCAAACTTCATTACTATCTATTCTTTTACATTTTTATTCCAATGTAAGAAGCAGTGTGTCTCTGAAGTATTGATCTTTCCCTACTAATCCACACACCACAATGTTTTATTCAGTGGGACAAAATAGCCCAGATGCATAGCCTTCATTTTGTTATTTTTATTCTAATACTAATCTTTCCCCCTTCATTCTAGAAAAAAAACAAAGGCAGGATGTATAAAAGCAGTTGCACGTCCAGATAACGAAGTTCTCTTTACTATGACCCTAGCCCTATTTCTCATGATCACAGAGCTGAAATCTTGTTTAAGATGTTACTCACAGCTGGGGTCCCACAGTCCTGCTCCTCTGACGGAGCCAAAGACTGAGGCAGCAGAGGGAGGACATGAAAGGAATGGCATCTATCTGGGGACAGAGTCCATTGCTGGGAAGGATGGGAATGAACGCTGCTTTAATTTGTTCTGAAGTTGCTGTTCACATCCCCACAGCACCTTTTACCTTCTTCAAAGCTATTTTCATGACTTTCATGTTCTCTCCCTGACCCCTAGCACTAAGTATTCTAGAAAAGGAAACCAGGTCACAGATAAGTATCTTCCAGGTGCTATTGGCAGTTGTTTGTGGGAAAGCCAGGTCTCCTAATTCCTGCTTTGGAACTCTTTATACCAGATTGGTCCAATTATATTCCCAGTTGTATAAGGCACTGGAGCCTGGATGTGTGACCATACTTTGCTCCTTTCTGTAAGCAGTGGAATAAACAGAGTAACTAATTCATTAGACTGGGACATTTGAGAGTTTGGACTAAAGCCATTTCTGTGGAAAGGTAAGCCCTGCATAGATAAAACAGAGGTCTCACAGAAAAGAAAGCATGTGTGGAAAAGAAATGGCTAATGCATTTAAAGAGCAGAGATCACCATGCATGACGAGAATGTCGCAGACACTTATTCAATAACAAAACTTTCAGTGAGGTACTGAATCTCTCACTCACCTTCTCCAGCCAAAGCCAGGACAGTCCGCGACCTGGTTTGTTTGCCATCTGCGTTTTTATTTGAGCAGGACTGGGAGCAAGATGACCACACCGTCCACTCACTCACCACACAGTCCATTCGGCAGGGAATATCACAAGCCATCCGTTCAGGAGGAGGAGGCACTGGGCAGAGACTCCCTGATACTTCTTCTCCTATAACCAAAGAGTTAGAGACAGTTTCTTAGTGATGAAAACTGAGGCCAGTCCAAGGAATTCACTGGTCTGTTGCTTTCTCTATTATCCTACTTTGTCTTGGAAACCTTCAGTAGATGTCCAAGCCATGAAGTATAAATATGGAGGTACCTTCAGCTATCTATAATGTTCATGTCAAGGAAAATCTGTCAAGAAGTAATATGATATTTACAAAGTAGATAATACGGCCAGATTCTCATTTGTCATTCTTTATAGGGACAAAGTTGGCTTCTTCTAGAAACAATTTAGCCATGGATGGCTGGAGCTAAATATGACTGACATGCTAATGGCAGCTATATGGAAAATGTTCACTCATCTTCAAAGTGGAGACCAGGGTGCTCTGAACATCACAATTGATGCCAACCATCATAATCCACTCCCTAAAGGAGAGTTTCATCACCCCAGTTCTCTTTCCAGTGCATTTACCTCGAAATATCTAATATCTAGCAAGATTACCATATGATTTTTCTTCTTTGTGCCAAGGAATAAATAATCTAATTATAGTGGAAAGGCCTGTGGCTGAAATTGCAGACAATGTTGACAAAAGTTGAAAGCCAGGCTCAGGTCCTTCCTAACACATTTGGTAATAATCCAGACAACTTCCAAATAAATAATAACTGTGCTTAAAACCAAGGTACAAAACATACCAAATATCAAAGAGTACCAGTTTTGCTATTGACACTGGGTCTTTAGTGTCCCTCTGTAAATAACATTGACAATCCTTTGATATCATATCCTACTACAATTTTTGTAACTTTTAGAACAAGGCAGGATAGTGCTTAACAACGAGCTGATGGTCAGAAAAATGGGATCATCTAAGTTACTTTTCATATCTCAAAAGATAACAATGGTTTCTTGAAAAAAAACCACTTTGGGGTTGTTTATTTATCATTATGACAAATTCCTTAGATATAATAATTCTCTTCTTCTCCTCTCTATCCATTCACAGTCTCCTCATAAACAGAGGACACAAAGAATAAAGGCATCATTTATTATTTGAAATAACAACATAAAATGTGGGATGACAGCTATAGGAGACAGACAGTTTTGTCTGAGTAACTTTACAGTTTGGAATCTTCCTGTTGTGATGAGTCTGACGCATGAGAATAAGTGCCAAGGACATGAGTATTTATCCAGTACCTCCTTGGTGTAGCCTACGTATTTTGCATACATCACACATTTGTCAGAGGACCCTTAGGAGAAGCTCATGGGGGTCGGAATGTTGTATATCAGTTCACAGATAAGAAGTCAGAGAGTCAGAGGGTCAGAGTGGAAAACGGGCTCATGACTACCCCTGGAACAATTGGGTCTCACAGCTAAACCTCTAATTCCTAAGCTTCCATTATCCCATTATCTATGCTATGTCTAATCCCCTGGAGGTGGATATCCCTTTCTAAAGAAGTGAATAAAACAAGCTGACAGGAAGCCTGCCTCAAGGAGAAGACAGTGTGTGGTGAATATCTGCATTCATATTTGTAAATGAGGCCAGGCTCATTGCCCTTGAGGTACAAATAAAATTTTTCAAGCATATTATGAGAAGTAATAGAGATTCCAGCAGATAATCAAGCTGAAAGCTTGGTTCCAATCATTCTCTTTTTGGTCTCAATCTATTTTCAGGTTGAGTCCACACAGTGTACCCACCCCCTACACACACACACACACACACACACACACACACACACACACACACATACACACATGCAGGAAGTCATCGGGGGCACCTCATTCCCACATGCAGAAGCCAGCAGGCCGGGGGATGGGGGCAACCTAACCTACATCTAATCAAAATTTAATTCCCACTCTTGTGAATATGATTAGCATAATTGTAACACAAAGCTTTCTAAAGTAATGGTTTGCAAAGAACATTTCCAGGAATAAGAGATACAGAAATCTTATGAAATGTGGAAGAGGTGGACGGTGCATTGAGCAGTAGTGGGTTAAACACAGGAGTGCTGTTAGAACTGACTGCCTTAACAGGATATTGACAGTGTGAGTGAACATCAGAAATTTCCCAGGAAACAAATGGGATATAGTACTCTACCACAATAGTACATCAATGACCACACAGCCTCCTTTTAAGAAATGTCTCTCTAAAATAAATGGCATATTTTTTTTTTACTGTGCTTTAAGAAAACATTATATTTAAGAATTATGAAATTGGCTATTATTCAAGGGGTGGAAACTAAGGGCGGTGACAGGGATGGAATAAAAATGCAGGTTCAGTGTAATGAACCTCCACAGAGCTCATGTTCATGCTCCAGGTGAGCTGCGGACATGCAAAATTAAACTGAGTCTGAAAGCAAGTAGCAATTAAATGATGCAGACAGAAAACACTGTCGGGATTCATGACAGAGAACCTGTTGGAGTTAGGCACTGTCATGATACGCTTTTAACAAGAAGCAGAGATAGGCAAAGATCACAGACAATGAGGGGAGGGTGCCTCAGGAGAGGGGAGCACCCCAAAATGCACAGAGTCAGGAAAATAAAGTTGTTTGGAAGGCAGACAATGCCGGTCATCCCCAAGATGAAAACCCATACACTGGGACAGTTACTTGCCATTATGTTCTAATGGATAATGAAAATGGGTGCACACATTTTCACTTACCCACCTTCTTTAAACTCCCAGGTGCTCCACCTTCTCATGATCCAAATTTGACCTCCTCTCTAGCCATCATACATTCATGACCCTCATCCTTCACTTCAGGTTCTCATACACTTTCTAAAACAAAGCTGTCTCGTGAACTGATACACCTATTACTGGTGCAGTGCAATGACAATATACCCAGCAACATTCTGATAGACTGTCCTTGAAAGCTAATGCAGATCTATGAACAATCAGATCAGCGTGGCTTTAAGGAAACCAAACCAGTGGTCAGAAGGTGTCCCTGCAAATCGCATGTATTTTCATGTAAGCAACATCACTAAAGAAAAGTCACACAGGGCATTCTAGCAGCAATGTGTCCTAGTCAAGTGAGTTTTGGAAAGAGAATTGTAGCTACCAGCAACAATTGACCTCTCAAGACCACTCAACTTCCTTTACTTTCCATTATCTCATTCTAATAATGAAATAAGAACATCAATTTTCTAGGAGACCCCAAGGATGATGGATTACTTAGACAACACACCTAAAAAGTGGTATAACACATAGCAGTCTCTCAAAAAGAAGGGCCCTTACAAGATGTTATTTGCAAAATGGTTAACACACATGCACACCCACTCACACACATGCATACCAATAGACAAAGGGTCTTTTCATTCGATAAATCTCAGTTTCTATCTTGTAACCATGGAACACACTAGCTTTACCTTTCTATTGGGTACAAACAGTGTTTCAATGGGCTCACATGAATGACAGAGATATTTATAATAATCTAACCCATTTTGTTGATACAATGAACTAATAAACCCTTCAAAATCCCATGAAAGCATCTGAACCTGAAAACCTCACCCCCACCTAGGTCCATGTGCTCATACTCCCATTGAGCATATTAAGCCATAGAGGGAGAAGCATTCAAGATCTCTTGTATATTGTCTCTTAGATGGATGAGTGAGATCAGCTGACTCCAGGTATGTGTGGAAAATGCAGCAACTTATGGAAGAGAAGCCAACCCATGAACGCTGAGTATTCATAAGCTCTGATAATTTAATATCATGATAAAACAGAGGTATGTTAGAGCAAGATTGAATTCATTTTTCAAGGAGAATACAAAATGACTCCCAGCCTTCACCAAATTCCCTGGAATCAATGTTGAACAAGACTACACTGTCACTTCTGAGGAGACTTCCCAATCTATATAGGGTCTGGGACTCTTTTGATCTAATCACTCACTAATAGAAATTTAATATGATGAAATTCTATAAAATTAACTATTTTAAGCAAACAACCTGGTGTTTTTCAGATCATTCACAGTGGTGTACATTAAAAATATTTTCATCACTTCAAACTTAATGCCAAGTTTCCAGTAACCTCTTGATTGTCTTTTCCCTCGATCCCTGGAAATTAAATAAAAGCATTTAGATTAAACATTGGCTCCCAAATATGCCAATATATGCAAAGATTGTGTTCTTGCCTGATTCTCAGTACAGTGACATTGAATAACATCACTGACTTATTTTATTTTTTAATTACTGTTTGGGTACAGATTGTCGCTAAGTTGCATAGGCTGGATTCTAACCTGGGATCTTCCTGCCTCAGTTCTCTGAATAGCTTGGGTTACAGATATCCATCCATAACCATACCTGGATTCAGCATTAGCTATTAGTTAAGAATTTTTATGTTCCAGTTCCAGTATATATACTACCCAATGATAAATTGCAAATAGTTTACTGAAAGTTCTCTGTGGCCACCAAGTAAGAAACTATTCTAAACAGAACACTATAATAGTTACCAAAAAAATAGTTGTTTTTTTTTGTTTGATTAGATGAATATATTTAACACATAAATATGTTCTATTCAAATTCTTTTTTTTTTTTTTTTTTTTTTTTGGTTTTTCGAGACAGGGTTTCTCTGTGTAGCTTTGCGCCTTTTCCTGGAACTCACTTGGTAGCCCAGGCTGGCCTCGAACTCACAGAGATCCGCCTGGCTCTGCCTCCCGAGTGCTGGGATTAAAGGCGTGCGCCACCACCGCCCGGCTCTATTCAAATTCTTGTGTCACAGCTCTAATGCCCCCTTTTTATGATAATAAACAAGTAAATAACATAGCATAAAATTCTTAGTTTTGCAACCTAGATTACAAGTGTGTTCAAACCAATAAAAGAAAAGGAAAAACAGCAGGAAATATCCCCATTAAATATGCAGTATGATTTGAAACACAGGCAGGCATTTGGTTATCATGTCAACTGTGAGCTACTTTCCTCTCCCAGAAATGATGCTCGGTAGCTATTCTATTGATGTTTCTACTTGTATACTACTGTACCATCTATAGAAAATATTGAAGCCATTATCAAAAATACTCTACATGTCATAAAATTTTTATGACCTACTTAAATCTCCGAAAAGAATGCCAATAAATGCTGATTAAATGCTTGCCAACAATAGAGCACACTATCAGCAGACTTTCCAGAACAAATTAAATGGAATACATCTGTGTTTAATTCCATATTTTAAATCTAAATGTTACCTCCCGAAACTCAAGTTGCCTCTGGCCACTTCTAGACCAGGATCCTAATCAGATAAGGAAATGCTTATATTTCAATGCAATAAAATATGGAGCCAAAGCTCAGGGCGGGAAGTAGATCTTATTTGTGACATTCTAAAATCATCAGCAATATGACTGGGCCTTGTGCTTGCCTGTTTCAGAAGTTAACACGTCCGTGTACACCCACTTTACATACACAGAGAGAGGAACAAAGAAACTTCATGGTGTGATGCTACTAATAATAGTAATAATGATGACATGTCAACAGCGATGTGGAAGTAGTAATGAGGCTAACATTTAGGGACGCTTATAGTGAGCTCAGGCAGCCATTCCTATTACCCGTAGTGCTTTCTTGACTAGCCACATTATCATCACTGTTTAGTTAGCACTATTGCTATACCTAAAGCACAGGGCAGTTTAAAACTTGGATTTTTAAAATTTTACACCTAGTGTCTAAGCTAAGCCTGTAATTAGCTCTGTAAGACATCATGGGCTAGATATAGTCTTATCCATTCTAATGTGTTGTCTACTGGTTCACATCCTGGGAGTGCCTTTTTCTTTGCATTTTTCAGCTGACAGCAAGGCATAGGGAAGGGAGTCTGGAGAATTTATTGTCAGGCCACTCATTAAAGGAATAAAGCAGAGACTTGGCCCAATGAAGAAGATGCCTTGATTACATGGTCCAAGTAACATGGGATGGATAGGACAACGGTTTCAAAAATAGAAAAGGTAAGTCAGGAAAAAGAAAACAAAATTGAGAGTGGGTAAAGCAGAGCCCATTGGGAAAATACAGAGGGTCAACCAAACAGTTATGATGCAGAAGATGGCATGAAAACCATGGGAAAATATAAAAGGCTATATAAGCTGGTTTGCAAAATAAAAACAATGAAATGCTAAACATTGATCATAAAAGGAGAAAGAGAGAACTAAGTCTAAAATGAATCCAGAAGATACCCCAAAAGAAATGCTAAAATGATAACATTTCAGGTAAGAAATGATAATAAATGAACAAAAGATATTTTCAAGGTGAATGTGCTTATGAAGGCCAGAAGTGGCTAAAACTTAACACAGTGAAGCAGGCAAGATGCCCTTGAGAAGCCCTTCTACCTAAGCCATTCCCAGTCCTGATGCTTACAATACTATCGAGACAGCAGCCAACACTTTGAGCATGTAGAAAACCCCCAGCACTATAATGCAATCCGTTGCCCCCGAGGCCTTAATAAAAGTAAACACAAGCATGGTAGATATCAGTGAACTTCATGACACACATATTTAAACAGGAGGAGAGCTGTCAAGGGCCTGCACTGCTCTTGCAGAGGAACGGGACTGTGTTTAGTTCCCAGCATCCGAACTAGGTGACTCACAACCACCTGTAACTCCAGCTCCCGTGGAGTGTCTTCTGACACTGCACTCATGTTCACATACCCGCATACACCTACCTATCACCCACCCATGCCATGCCTGTAAATGAATAACAATGGACTGTCAGAGTTCACAGCAATTCTACAGGGCGGTCCCTTTGGCAGACGAGAACCTCTACTTTTGCACAAGTTAAATACCTGTGCAAGGGTACATGGAAGTTCGATAGGAGAGCTGGGGTCTGAGAAACTGAGCTCTGGAGGTCATGCCCGAGTCAGGACCCTGCACCATCTTCCACACTCTCAGATTTGTTATCTAGACCTTCTCTTTCCTCTCAGGACACTGTCTGTACTGTCTTCTAGCTTCACAGGCTATGTCTGGTGGGAGCCAGTCCATGGAAGGGTTGCCACATAGATGCTTTATCAAGTTGGCCTTGAGGTGAGAAGAGCTGCCAAAGTCGGGGGACAGAACCTAGGCTCAAAGAGGAAACTATAAACGTTCCAAAAGAGGCACACAAAACATACCATGATGCCCAAGTGCCGAAACTTCGGTTTCCTTGGGTCTGTTCACATATTTTTATGAGGAAGTACGCACTGTTCACATATTTTTATGAGGAAGTACGCACTGTTTTCGTATGTGTGGAGAATGTTGAAAATTTCACACTATGGCTTCATTCTGAAGAAAATAAAAACTTTTATGAAGTTGAAAATGGTATCATTGAGCTCACAGCTCCCAATGTGGTGAGGTGAGCCCAGAGTAAACGGTTTCCATTCAATGTCACTTAGCACCATTTGGCAGGCCACATTTTTGGGGAGTTAATGCACATTACCAAAAAAATCACTATTCCTTTTGATCTTTCTTCTTCTGATCTCAAAGAAATGTGTATGTGTCAATGTTGGACTTCCTGGAGAAGTGCATAGGGTCCCTGAATGAGCGATTTATATTTCACCTTTCTTCTTTGTTTGGGTTGGGAGCACAATGGCAACTGCTGTCCTGGGTTCCTGTCACAGTCTCAGATCTCCGGTCCACACATTTCATACACAGCTACATCCAACCCTAAACAAGTGCCTGTTTCCTGACCAGTCAGCATGCAGGGGTTTGGAGTTCACCTCACCGCAGGCAGGGACCTGCCACCAACTCAAGTCTGTTTGGGGCCTAACCTCTGTGCCCTTGCTCTTGCATCAGCCAATCCTAAGCCTTCATGCTCACATTTTCTTACCATGCATTCTACATATGGAATGGCAGGAAGTATTTTCTGTGTTCTCCATATCTTCCCAAGGCTACTATCTCATGATCGAGGAAACCAGAGCATGTAGCTCTTGGCCTATGCTAACATTCCAAGAACTACAGCCCTCTCTCTTAATATCTCTATAAGTCTAGTTCCTACACATATTAAAGCTGTTTTCTGTATTTTTATATCTGAGATAAGGGTCAGGATTCCCTGTTTGTTCACTGACTAGAAACCTGTTTGTAGATAAAGGATAAAAACTCTTAACTTGACCCAGGCATTGCGGCACACCCTGTAACTCTAGAACACAAGCAGCTAAGGCAAATGGGTCTTGATTTCAAGGACAGTGTGGGCTACAAAAGGAACTCTAGGCAACTGTGAGTTATACAGTGATGTCCTATCTCAATAAAACAAAAAATACGGAAAATATCCTACCATTTCTAGACACAATGGATGGCTTAACATGGGAATTATATTGTCCAAAAGACACAGAAAAGCATGTAGAATGTCTCAAAATAGGGTCTCTGGATACCTGTTTGATGTGGAAGCCATGTTTCTCAAGAGTCGTATTTATTTTTAAGCTGAACAATTTAAGACACATGAGTATGAACAATAAGAGAACAAATAACCATCCTCTATAACACAGTGTCTGCCTTCAAAAGGGAAACATTGAAACAAACAGTGCAATGTTGGAGGTCAAGGGAAAGTGGTGTAATTATATATTAATTAAAAAGTTAATTAAAAATAAACAGTGCAATATAAAGTAAAAAGTACATAGTGTGTGTGTGTGTGTGTGTGTGTGTGTGTGTGTGTGTGTGTGTGTGTGTGTGTGTGTATGTGTGTGTGTGTATGTGTTCAGTTTTTGAGATAGGGTCTTATGGAACTCAAGCTGGCCTAAAACTCATTAGATGCTAAGGATAACTTTGAACTCCTGATTCTCCTGTCTCTACCTCTCAGGTTCTGGGATTGCAAACACATGCCATTTAATGAGGAGGAGTGACATCTGGTCAAATCGTCTTTGACACCCACCAAAACATGACCTTGAAAACTTAAATTTCTTCAGGCCCTAAGTGTGTGCAATAAATGCAGAGAGAGACTGACTGTCAACCCCGGTTATGTTATTGGGGTTGGTGATAGATCAAAGAGCTAATGCGAAATAATACTTGGAAAATTGCAAAGTACGATTTATATATAATGTGACTTTTTATTATGGATGAAAATGAGAAAAATGGGCATTCCAAAGAGAAAAATGATCTGAGCCAAAGATATTCATCCCAATTTTGTCCTAGATGGGAAACTTCCAGGAGAATTGCAATTATTTTGAAAACATGAGTAACAGCTAGTTAGCAAGCTGTGTGGGAAGGATTATACTAGCTTCGGTCAGAGGTTTACCTTTAGAAAGAACTCCAGTTGCTTGAATTTTTTTTTTAATACTGAAAAATCAATACTTTTAAGTTAGACCAGACAAGTCAATAGAGAAAACTGATAGCATGTCAGTGATGAATAACCATCCATCTGTAATTAACCTTCAGTAACATAATTAAGTGCCCATACATGGGGAATGTATCACAATTTAATTGCACAATTAAGAGGTTTTCAATTTCTCCAGCTAACACCAATGGCTAAGAGCATTCCTGACCACACCATTGATTGCTTTTCTGTGAATAATCTAAAAATGGGAAAATAAAGTCAAGGGGTATGAATTTCATGACGATTATCCTAGAAAGTAATTGTAAATTTGCTTTTACCCTTTTATTTATTATCACCCATAACTTTTCAAATTGCCACACATAAATTCACTCTTTGTATTGTTTAGATTTTATATGTTTTAGAAAGTATAACATCTGGCATAGACCATGATATAAGCAATTCTGTCAACACACACCAACGCTCGCACATGCGCGCACATACACACACACACACACACACACACACACATGCATGCACGCACGCACGCACGCACGCACGCACGCACGCGCGCATACTCTCTCTCTCTCTCTCTCTCCATCTCTCCGTCTGTCTCCCTCTCTCTCCCACCTCCCCCTTCTCTGTCTCTAGTTCTGTCTCTGTCTCTCTGTCTGTCTGCCTGTCTGGTCTGTCTTCCCCATCCCCCCCCCCTCTCTCTCTCTCTCTCTCACACACACACACACACACTCTACTCCTTTCCCATTCCTAACCCTGGGCAATAATTGATCTGTTCTCTGTCCCTTTAGCTTTCCTTGTGCCCCAAGAATGTCATGCAAATAAAATTATGCAGCCTGCATCCCTGAGGTCCTACTTCTTGTGCTTAGCCAAGTGCACATGGGTTCATCCGCTCTGCACCCCTATCAATAATTCATCCCTTTGGCTGCTGAGTGGTGCTGGCTGTTTTATGTGAATGTGGTGTATTTTGTTTACCCACTTCCCTGCTGAAAGACATTTGGGTTATATTCAGGTTTTTAAGAGTATGAATAAAGCTGCTGACCAGGTTTTTGCGTGAATATAAATTTTCATTTCCCTTGGGTAAATAATTAAGGGGGGGGGGATGCTGAGTGTTGATTTATAAAGGATTAGCCAACTGTTTCAAAGCCTTCTGCCATTTTGCCTTGCCATGAGGACATGGGTGGGAAGCCTACAGCAGGATTTACTCTATGACCTGATGCTTTGTTGTTGGTGTACAGTGATAGCATACCATATTGTCATTGTAACCTGCACAATTCCAATGGCTTATGATCGTAGACAGCTTTGCATGTATTCCTCTTCCACCAGAACATCTTGCTTGGTGCAGGACCTTTGCAATCTGACTTACCGTTCTAATTAGCCTGTTTGTTTGTACTGTGGAGTTATGAAGGGTCTCTCTGTGCATCCTCCATAGACATCCTCCGTTCAATAGGATTTTCAAACATGTTCTCAGCCTATGGTTTTTCCTTTCATTTTCTTGACACTATCTTCTGTAAAACAAAGGTTTTACCTTGGAAAAGTCTATTTTATCAATCTTTTCTTCAACTTCGGATTACCTCCAGGATGTATGAGGCTATTCTAAAAAACACATTTTCAAAACAGTAAGGGAATATATATATATATATATATATATATATATATATATATATATACACATATATGTGTGTACATATATATATTATAATATATATGTATGTGTAGTGAGAGAGAGATTGTATATATGTTGTGTATATGATATGTACACATACATGTTCATGTGTACAAATATATGAGCATATATATTTCTATGTGACTGTGAAGGCCAGATATTGACACTGGGTATCTGCTTTGATCACTCTAAACATTTTTTGAGTCAGTCTTTCATTGAACTTGGAGGTTTCTGATTTAGAATGTACAGGTGGCAAAAAAAATCCCTCTATGGATCCTTCTGTTACCATATCCCCAGTGCTAAGACCATAGTTGTGTGCCACCATGCTCAAGGCTATATGTAGACTCTAGGGATCTGAACCGGGATCCTCATGTATGCATGGAAAGAATTTAATAACTAAGCCACCTTCCCAGAACACTGTAAACTTTATTTTCGTTGCAAAAAAAAGGATTGAAATGTACATATTAGGAGCTAGAATTTAATAATCTTTTCTGGAAGGTGTTCTCTAAAGTGTCCGGGTATGCAAATAACACCAGCTTTTACATGTGTTGCTAAAACCCACTTTTTCCATGACCAAAAATTGTTCCTATAACAATTAAGAGGCCAGCATCATAGAGATTCTGGCAGCAAGAGTTTGAAATAAAAACTGCTCTGTTTATCATGACATCATGTAGATTTCTTTTCATATAGTCTACCATGCCTGTAGAAAGGATTTGTCTTCTGACACCAGACTTGCAATGTCAGTTACATAGGTCTCAATGAACTGGATAAAGCAGTAAAAAGGCAGTAAAAGGAAACATATTTGCCTATATCTAGTACATTTTAAGCATCGTGTTCATCCCAGCTCCCTTCAGTCCAAGTTTCTAACTCCCAAATTACCTAACAGGTAGTATATTGCAGTGACTCCGGAGTCAGATTTAAAGTCTGACTTAAAGTCCCTCTCTGCATCAATGCTCCAGGTATAGGCCAGCAGGAAAGACTCCTGCAGGCAGGCATCCCCACCAATACCCTCCATCAGACCCTGCAATCTATAAGACCCATTTCCTGCCCCAAACCCACCCATCCCCTTGTCACCACAGCAGCTCCCTGAGACACAGACTCCACCAGCTCTAATTGGACCAATAGGACAAAGAGCTTTGATAGGACCAAGAGCGGCTCCCTGACACACAGACACAGCTAGCACAGGGTGGACCAAGAGCAGCTCCCTCAGACACAGACACCTCTTGCACCTATTGGAAGAAGAGATGAGTAAATGCCAGTGCAAAAATACATACAACAACATAAAGAACACCATGTCACCACTAGAACCCAGCAGTCCTACAACAGCAAGACCTGAACATAAGAGGCAGAAGAAAGCATCCTTAAAAATAACTTTATGAAGACAATAGAGGCCTTTAAAGAGGAAATGAATTCCCTTAAAGAAATTGAGGAAAAAGCAAACAAAAAATTGGATGAAATCAATAAATTCCTTAAAGAAAGCCAAGAAAACCAAGAAAAAGCAATTAAACAGGTAAAGAAAACAGTTCAAGACCTAAAAATTGAAATAGAAACAATAAAGAAGACACAAACTGAGGGAACACTGGAAATACAAAATCTGAGTAAATGAACAGGAACTACAGATGCAAGCATAACCAATAGAATATACCATAAAAAGGCCAAACCTAAGAATAATAGTGATAGTAGAAGAAGAAGAAAAAGAAGAAGAAGAAGAAGAAGAAGAAGAAGAAGAAGAAGAAGAAGAAGAAGACAAAATCAAAGGCACAGAAAATATATTCAACAAAATAATAGAAGAAAACTTTCACAACTTAAAGAAGGAAATACTTATGAAGATACAAAAAGCTTATAGAACACCAAATAGATCAGATTTCCCCCAAAAAGTCTCCTTGCCACATAATAATCAAACCATTAAACATACAGAATAAAGAAAGAATATTAAGAACAGCAAAGGAAAAAGGCCAAGTGACTTATAAAGGCAGACCCATCAGAATAACACCCAACTCTGAAATAACATGGAGACTCTGAAAGCCAGAAGGTTCTGGACAGACATAATGCAAACACTAAGAGACCATGGATGCCAGCCCAGACTACTATACCTAGTAAAACTTTCAATCACCATAGACTGAGTGCACAAGACATTCCAAGACAAAACCAGATTTAAACAATACCTATCCACAAATCCAGCCCTATGGAAAGCACTAGAAGGAAAATTCCAACCTAAGGAAGTTAGATGCACCCACAAAAATCACAGGCAATAGATAATCCCACAGCAGCAAATCCCAAAGAAGGGAAATACACACACACTACCACCAAAAGATAACAAGAACTAACAATCACTTGTCATTAATATTGCTTAATATCAATGGACTCAATTTGCCTATGAAAAGACACAGGCTAACAGAATGGATATGAAAATAGGATCCATCCTTCTGCTCCATACAAGAAACACACCTCAACTTCAAAGACAGACACTACTCAGAGTAAAAGACTAGGAAAAGACTTTCCAATGAAATGGACTTAAGAAACAAGCTGGTGTAGCTATCCTAATAGCTAACAAAGTAGACTTCAAACTAAAATCAATCAGAGGAGATCAGGAAGGACATTACATATTCATCATAGGAAAACTCTATCAAGATGAAATCTCAATTCTGAACATTTATTCCCCAAATACAAGGGCACCCACATATATAAAAGAAACATTACTAAAGCTTAAATCACACATCAAACCCCACACACTAGTAGTGGGAGACTTCAACACCCCACTCTCATCAATGGACAGGTCTGCCAGACAGAAACTTAAGAGAAATAAGAGATCTAAGAGATGTTATTACTCAAGTGGACTTAATAGGTATCTACAGAACATTACACCCTAACACAAAAGAATATACCTTCTCAGCACCCCATGGAACATTCTCTAAAATAGACCACATACTTGGTCACAAAGCAAATCTCATGAGACCCCCCAAAATTGGAATAACCTCCTGTATTTTATCGGACCACCATGGCTTAAAGTTTTCAACAACAACAAAAATTACAGAAAGCCTACAATCTCATGGAAACTGAATAATGCTCAAATGAATCACCAATGGGTCAAGGAAGAAATAAAGAAAGAAATTAAAGATTTCTAGAATTCAATGAAAACGAATGTACAACATACCCAAACTTATGTAACACTATGAAAGTAATGCTAAGAGGAAAATTCATAGCACTAAATGTCCACATAAAGAAGTTGGAGAAATTTCACACTATCAATTTAAAAACACACCATAAAGTTCTAGAACAAAAAGATGCCAGGAAATAATCAAATTGAGGGCTGAAATCAATAAAATAGAAAGAAAGAGAACCATACAGTGGTTGATAATTTGTGCATCCCAATAAACTTATCTGGGGGTCAGAGAACAGAACATCCACTATATTAAACATAGAGTAGCACATGCCTTTAATCCTAGTATTCCAGAGGCAGAGATCCATCCAGAGCTCTGTGAGTTCAAGACCACACCAGAAACAGAGCCAGGCATGATGACATACACCTTTAATTCCAAGACTTGAGATCTCATGTCTTGCTTGGGAAAGACACACACCTTTAATTCCAGGAGGTGATGGCAGGAAGCAGAAAGGTATATAAGGCATGAGGACCAGGAATTAGAAGCTTTTTAAGCTTTTAGGCTTTTAGCAACAGTTCAGCTGAGATCCATTTGGATGAGGACTCAGAGGCTTCCAGTTTGAGGAAACAGGATTGGCTGAGAAGTTGGTGAGCTGAGGTTAGCTGTGGCTGGTTCCATTTCTCTGATCTTTCAGTGTTTACCCCAGTACCTGGCTCTGGGTTTATTTTTATTAGTAAGACCTTTTAAGATTCATGCTACACAATACAAAGAATCAATGAAACAATGAGTTAGTTCTTTGAGAAAATCAACAAGATAGACAAGTCCTTAACCAAACTAACCAAAAGGCAAAGAGAGAACATCTAAATTAACAAAATCGGAAATGAAAAGGGGGACATAACAGACAACAAGGAAATCCAGAGAATCATCAGGTCATACTTCAAAAACCTGTACTCCACAAAATTGGGAATCTAAAAAAAAATAGGCAATTTTCTGGATAGGTATCATATACCAAAATTAAATCAAGACCAGATAAACAATTTAAATAGACCTATAACCCCTAAGGAAATAGAAAATGTTATTAAAAATCTCCCAACCAAAAAAAGCCCAGGACCAGATTGTTTCAGCCCAGAATTCTACCAGAATTTCAAAGAAGAGCTAATACCAATTCTCTTCATACTGTTCCACACTATCAAAACAGAAGGAACACTGCCGAACACTTTTTATGAGGCTAGAGTTACCCTGATAACCAAACCACACAAGGATGCAACAAAGAGAGAATTACAGACCAATCTCCCTAAAGAAAATATGATACATATACACAATGGAGTACTACTCACAGTAAAAAAACAATGACATCATGAGGTTTGCAGGCAAATGATGGAACTAGAAAATATCATCCTGAGTGAGGTAACTCAGATTCAGAAAGACAAACATGGTATGTACTCACTCATAAGTGGACACTTAAAGCAAAGCAAAGAATAACCAGAATGCAACCCACAGCTTCAGAGAAGCTGGGTAACAAGGAGGACCCTACAAGGGATGCATGGAATTCCCTGGGAAGGGGAAATATATGAGATCTCCTGAGTAATCTGGGAGTGTTGGGGGGGCAATGGAGGGTAGGGGATGGGGGATGGAAGCATGGGGAAATGGGATGGTCAAGCTGGAACAGGGGTGGAGTGGGGGGAGCAATGAAGGAGATATCTTGATAGAGGGAGACATCACAGGAATAGGGAGAAACCTGGTGCAAAGGAAGTTCCCAGGAATCCACAGGAATGACCTCAGCTTAGACTACTAGCAGTGGTAGAGGGGATGCCTGAGTTGGCCTACCCTGGTGATCAGATTGGTGAATGCTCTGTCATCACAGAGCCTTCATCCAGTAACTGATGGAAACAGATGCAGAGAGTCATGGCCAAGCATCAGGCTGAGCTCTGGAAGTCCACTTGAGGAGAAGGAAGAGGGATTCTATGAGCAAGGAGCATCAAGACCATGATGGGGAAACTTACAGATATAGCCAAACCAAGCTAGTGGGAACTCATGAACTTTGGGCCAACAGCTGTGGAGCCTGCATGGGACTGGACTGGGCCTGCTGCATGTGGGAGACAGTTGTGTAGCTTGGTCTGTTTGAGGGGCCTCTGACAGTGGGAATAGGATCTATCCCTAGTGCATAAACTGGCTTTTTGGAGCCCATTACCTATGGTGGGACACCTTGTACAGCCTTGATGCAGGGGGAGGGGCTTGGACCTGCCCCAGCTGAATGTCCAGGGCTTTGCTGACTCCCTATGAGAGGTCATACCTTTTAGGAGGAGGGTATAGGGGGTGGGCTGGGTGGGAGGACAGATGAAGGTGGGATCTGTGGTTGGTATGTGGAATGAATAAAAAGTTTCTTAATAAAAAAAGAAGAAGAAAGTTACTCCCTGCCACTTATTTGATGATTCTATTTAACTTCTCTTTGTCTCAGCATTTTTATTGGTCCATGAAGATAGGTTTTAGAGAAAGACTTTGAGACAAGAGAACTCTTTGGTTTCTATAAAAATTCAATAATTTGAAGTAACGAAAAAAACAACTTAAGATGGAAGCTTAATTCAACATAATGATATAATAATTTGGAATAGAACCTTGGTAGTAACATGCTCAAAGTAACAGGATGTTTTCATTTTAATGCATTCACATTCCTAGGCCTCCAAGAAGCTTGTCTTTGAATAAAGTACAAGAACAGGATTAGGTTTTTTTTTTCTTGAATTGTTAGTCAGATTATCATCATCATCATCATCATCATCATCATCATCATCATCATTATTACTATTTTGCAGAAAAACTTTGAGGCAAGAGAACTTACTCCATAATCTTACACTCTTTAATTACTATAAGAACTCATTAATTTGAAGTAGAAAAAAACCAAACCTACGCAATAGGATGAATCACATACCTATTGCATGCCCACCATCCCAGAAACCATACTATTTACAGACATTGTGTGTACATACCACACATTACAGAATGTATGATGAATGTGCACAGTTCATTAACATCTAAGAGTCCTTCCTGTTAAGAATATCACAATAACAGAGTATACAAAAGCAGGTCAATTTCATTGACTATATAATTCTTGGGTGACAATGATGTTTTATGTTCCTCTTTCAAAAGCACTCCTGGTATAATTTTCCATATTTAGTCCTATGACCATTAAATGGTTCCTATTTAATATTGTAGAACATGGTGAGGTCTAATGACAGGGAACTTACAGCCAAGGAAGAACAGCAGAAACCATGGAGAAATGGTGCCTTTTGGCTTCCTTGCAGTTTCACACTTACCTAGCTTACTTACACAGCACAGAACAACCTGCCCAGAGAATGGTGCCACCCACAGTGAGCTGGGCTCATTGAAATCAATTAACAATCAAGACAATCTCCCACAGATAAGGTCATGGGACAATCTGTTCTTACTCAGCTGAGGATTCTCTTTCCGAGTTACTGTAAGTTTGGCAGTTTGGCAGCAGGATAATAAGTCTCTCATGAAAACGCTGGGAATTAGTGAAGACCCTATATTAATGAGAGCATCCTGCTTTTTCCAGTTTGCTTTGTAAAATTACTTCATATATAGATCATAATATCATAGGCTGGAGGGCACATACATACACTAGCACTCATCCTGTCCCACTGTTTTTAAGAACTCAGGTTGAAACAGTGTACAAAAAAAAAATCATGTTTTTAAAAGTATTGGTTAAGTTGTTAATGAAATAAGACAGATGTTAAAAAAATACAACATCAAATAGAAACTAAGCAGATGATAATTGGAAAGTGGAATGGCAAAAGAATATATACTGAATACACAATTCTAAAGCCACATATCACGACCAGAAACAACTGGATGTCTGCACCAGTAGACATGTTCCCACCCTGAAAGCAATTCCACATGGCAGAAGGCTTAGGATTTCTCCTGTAATGTTTTAAGTAGGATAGGGTTTTAGTATTGTATTAAAACTGATCACGATGCCATTTCCTACTGAAAGAATTCTAAATTGCAATATCTCATTTGTCTGTCTTCCAAAGTTAATCAATACAATCACAAAGTTTGATATGATTAACATCCTAGCCAATGTTATGCAATTCAGAAAAAAAAGAAACTAAGTTTAATATATAAATAAAATACATGGTGAGATATTTCAAAATAAAAAGAGCAAATGTTTCAAAACTGCAAGCACCTCATTCTATCATTGCTGACTCTATTCTTCATTTCATAATAGTGACATTTAATTGAGATGGCATGCTTGAAGGAAGGGTAGATGAAGACCACAGACATATGAAGCCTGTATACTCCTTTTTCCTTCTGCACTAAGACCAAAGAGAAACCTGTTTTTATTTCAGGAGGCAAATATTATTCTATTGGATGTCTGTATTACTTAAGAAGTCAGGTTCTTAATTACAACATTAATAATTATGCTGACAGTTATTGCTTGCAAGGCCCTGTTTCATTGGAGACAATTTAAGAACATTAGACATCTATGATCATTTATCTCATTCTAAATTACCCACCGGCTTAAATAAATAATTTTCTAACTCTTTTAGATAAGCGATCCTCAACATGTGAGTTGCAACCCCTTTGGGGAGTCACATATCAGATATTTGCATTATGATTCACAACAGTAGCAAAATTACAGTTATGAAGCAGCAGCTAAATAATTTTATGGCTGTGGATCACCACGACCTGAGGAACTGTATTAAAGGATTGCAGCATTAGGAAAGTTCAGAACCACTACTCTACACTGTTAGACTAGTATTTATCTCATTATTTGTGCACAGGCACATTTACTTTCTGAAATGGAACAAACATCTGACCCAAACATAAAAGTCATATCACATATAAAATTTCTATAGTACTCGCTTTGACAGAAGAGCAAGTGCAATATATAAATTTCTGAGCACCAGGCCTGAAGAAGTAAGTATTTAATGAAGGCAAACTAAATCAGAGTCAGTATGATCAAGCTAAAGACATGATTTAGCATCTGCGACATCTCTTGGAACATACAGAGCACTAGTCCAAACAGGAAAATGTTAAGTGTTTAAATTTGCCAACATCAGTATATCTAACTGCCACCAGTATTGGCAAAACTATAGTTTTAAGGCAGGTAGGCCTGGGTTTGAAGTCTAGATTGCCCTTACTAACTGTGCATCTCTGGACAAGTTATATCCTTTTTCTAAGTGCTGGCTTCAGCATTTAAATTGGTCAATGATTATTATGTCACTGGAGTTATGTGATAATTAAATGAAGAATGATTAAAATATTAATTGACAAGTATTCCATATGCATCTGTGGTGATAGTGGTACTATGTTCACTAACCTTCCCTACAGCCTTTAGATTTTGCATAAATGTATTGTAAATGCAACTGGGACTGTGAAAATTCTTCTTACATAGATGAGGCTAAAAAATGAGACACATAACAATAGGCACTTGTGCAAATCTTGCTGAAGCACCATTCTATTTGACTGTGTGCTGGCTTTGGTTGCTCATTTTGCTGGTTCAGGATTCTAATTTTGTCTGTACATACATTTCCTTGGGGCTAATGCTGAAAGAAAACACTGGATGGCAGAAGGACCATGTCGAAAGGACATTTTCAGCAAGGGCTCTTATTTAAATAATCAAAAATGATTAAAATGCCAAGACAGAAAACAGTAAAATTTTCATAAGTGTTCAATTCCCACTATGTATACCTCTGGGAAGCTACTAGCAAGGGACTACCCATGGGCAACCAATGGAGCAAAGAGAGATTGCAGTAGCTGAAACCCATGAGAACTGGAACCCTGATGTTGGCAGTCTGGCCTGGTATGCCTTTCCTGTGCTAGTCTGTAAATCTCAGCCAAGCTTAGAGAACCACATTTTCCCCCCTGTGAAACTTCACAAACTATTAAAGCTTAATCAGCAGCCGTTTCTGAGCATGCAGCCAATGCTAAGCTAACTTGCTGACATGCCAAGTCCATCCCTGGACATCTGGGCATCGTGGGGCACTGTGTCCAACTCAGAAGTAATTGTGTAGAGTTTACTGCCAGGCAATGGATGAAATTTTAGCAAAGTGTAAAGGGAAATCTGCTTCGTTTCTCTCATTATTGTTATTCCTAAAATCTCAAGTCTGTCAAAAATAATTTTGGTTCATTCTTCCAAACTGATATGTATAAATGGAAATGGAAAAAGAGTCTCAAAATCAAAAAATAAGCCCCAAAGTTAGAAAAAGCAATATTGTTTCTCTAACTTCAGAAATACTCTCCAATTCTCCACACTATTCAGCTATTATAATGGAAGAAAATTTCTTGCAAACCGCTTTCGGCAGAATTTTTTATAACTATATGTGTGAAGAAATAAGTATGTAAACAGAGAAAATATTAAAACTTTCAATGTTAATCTATATTTTAAAACCCCAGCCTATCTTGACAAACTTTCAAATACAGAATGCATGAAGTTCATAAAATATATATGAGTGTGATTATATTACTGTTTCTAATTTACTTTCCCCCCTCACAAAATTCTGCCTTTGAATTCTTATTTATTATGGCTTTTATTCAATTGAGTACTCAGGCAGAAAATACAATAAAGCTTTGCTAATTTCATAAAATATTGAAACATTGACACTGCAAATAGAATTTCACTGTCTTTATGCACTTCTAGGTCTATCTCACAGTGTAATCTAAAAACCTATTTAAAGAATGCATCATTTCCTAGACCTGTATGCAGATAAATTGCCTTTTCTATCTTATAAAAGAAATATTTAAAATCTGAAAATAGCATTTCTGGTTTCTCAAAAGTTAGTTTGCAAAGAATAAGAAATTAAAGGAGAGAATAAATGTGGCTAACGTCTTGACATCAGCTTCCCTCCTGTATAGCATCCAGAAGATCTTCTCAACAAACAAAGTTAGTTCCAGAGAACTATTGTTATAGATAAATGTTTAAAAAGAATCATTTGAAATGCTCACATCTGAATGAATAGGTCCCCTTCCACTGGTGAAGTCATCGAGAATTTGCAAGTATGCTCCTCCCTGCCAAACTTATGTATTGTATAAGTACATTGTAAATTCAAGCAAGTCTGTAAAAAGACTATTGTAGATGAGTGAGAATTAGAGAAAATGATGTATATTTCAAAAGCACCCATGCAATGCTTTGTAAGGAACAATATGATATGTCAATTTGATGGCTTTGGTAATGGTACTTGACTGTCCAACATTATCATCTTGCTTAGGGTAAAAATCTACAGGGCAAATCTTTCTCATGAGCTACCCCTTCCTCTAGGGGCTTGATTAGCTAACTTTCAGAATTGATTTGGCCTGTTTTAGCTTGGGTTTTATCAACTACTTAAGAAAGTTTATGTAAAAATGTCCACATCTCTTTACTCTCTATCCAAGGTATGATTTTTAATCATGTATTTATTGAATACTATTGTAAAGACACTTAGGTGAATTTATACTGTTTTTATAAGTACTTTATTATTGAAAATTTCATAATGCATATAATGTGTTTTGATCAAATCTGGAAACTACTCCCTCCCCTCTAATTCTTTATCTCCTCACCACTTTTCTCTCCAAACTTCATGTTTTTTTAAAGTCCACTGATTCCACTTAGTGTTGACTATACATGCATTGGCATGGGACCACCTTAGTGCCCACATCCCTGAAGAAAATGGTTTTCCCTCCTCCAATAGTCATCAACTGACTATAGCTTCTGAAGTTAGGATAGAACTTTGTGAACCCCTCCCCAGTCCATGCTGGGATTTTGGCTGGCTTGATCTTGTGCAAGTCTTCTACATGCAGTCACAGCTTCTACAAGTTCATGTATGCAACAGTGGTGTCATGTCTGGCAAATACTGTTTCCCTAAAGACATCCATTCTCTCTTGCTTTTATAATCATTTTGCTCTCTCTTTCAAGATAATCCCCAAGCCTTGTGGGAAGAGGGGATGAGATGTCTCATTTAAACCTGAAGACTCCACAGTCGCTCATTCTCTACATATTGACCAGTTTGAGTTCTCTGTCTTAATCACTATCTAGTGCAAAAAGAAGCTTCTTTGATAAGGCATAAGAGACACACTATCTATAGATATAAAGGTACAAATGTACAGGGTAGTTATTGTATCTGTTTGGCAGAGTATTAGTATAGTCCCTCAGGTCCTATGACCTGGCCAGCATCATGTTTTGGGCCTAGTTAATTATATCAGGCATGAATTCTGCCTTGTAGGACAGCCTTTAAATACAATAATAAAGTGGTTGGTTACTTTTGTAACATGCATGCCACTACTACACCAGTGCATTTATCTTGTCAAGTCAGCCATAATTGTAGCTTGCAAGGTTCACAGTCAGGTAAGACAGTTGATTATTTTCTCCTATAATAGCATGCATATCATCTTCCTGCCCTATGAAAGATATCTAGCAGGGATAAAATCTCCATGTAGGGATCAGCTTGATTTGTCCATGACTTATGACTCAAGTACATAGTATCTCATAGTGTCTTCAGCAATAGGATCTTTTCAGAAAGTTCTGGAGGGTAATGGATAGCAATAGCAATAGTCTGTAATGTTCTGGGAAGAGGTCTATAGGACCCGACTGACCAATAATTTGAAAAGAGGTAACCTACCCTTGCCACTAAGATTTTTATTTGATAGCCTACAATGTTTGGAAGGGGACATTATTCCCTTGTTATAGGTAACTCCGTGTGTGTGTGTGTGTGTGTGTGTGTGTGTGTGTGTGTGTGTGTGTGTGTGTGTGTATGTGTGTGTGTGTGTTATCCCACCAAATAAATTTGGTTAAATTTGGTTCATGAATCTGGCATCAGCAAACTCAAACTCAATATTTGTACCAGAGATTACATAGAAGGGAAATCCTGGTGAAGGTGTATAAATAGTGACAATGTTAGTTTTTTATACTTTACTGCATAGTGATATTAGCTAGATTCAGAATACTCAATTTATATCAATATCTAGCATATCCATTCAGATGTATCAGAATAACTAGAAAAAATAAAAATAACTTAGTGCTCTTTGGCTTAGGATAGCATTTGTCAAGTAACTTATTATTTAACCAAGGTGCTATGTGATTTGGGGCAAATTAATATAGGCAATAACTCTGGTTTAATTTTGTTCTAAATTTAATTCTGTGCTTTTGAATTTTTTCCTTTCCATTTGAAAAGGAGATAGTGTGTGTGTGTGTGTGTGTGTGTGTGTGTGTGTGTGTGTATGTGTGTGTGTGCAGTTTTAAGAGTTTAAGACATAATCGTATTTAATTTTTTCCACACAGCCATGTTTAGTTTTATGAGACTATTAAATAATGGCAGTGCCAAAACTAATACTATAAGCAGAATTTGAATTCATTGTTTTAGAATATTAGAAGTTTCAATAAATTACAATAGAAGTATATTCTAACAAGTACACAGAATATGGAATGACACTTTTGGGAGACTAATGGAATGGTGGGGTGTGGCTGAAGAGTTTGCCAGATGGGTCATCTAGGACTTGGCTTTGGAACCATTTTCACTGGGTCATCACTGGTCCTCATGATCTACTTTGATGTCAATGAATATTGGATGAGATTTTAAGGGCCAAGATGAAATTTTCAAATGTGTTCCTTGATATGCTTCAGTATGAGCTGGCTCTGAGAATGCTGAGAACAGAGAAACTCTTTGCTTCACTACTCAAATATTCTTTAGTATTAGTAAATGTATGTTGCATAAAATTATACATTATGGCTTACATATATATAAATTTGTGTATAATATTTCACTACACTAAATATACCACATTTTATTTTATATTATATAATTATTGACTTATAATTTTTTACTGCTATATCACTTATATGTTTTAGCTTAATATAACAATAAAAAAATGAACTGTGGTATATATGCAACAATATATGCTAATTTATAGTACAGTACACAGTAGACACTATCATACATAGAATTAGTATATATAACCATATACATTAAATATCCACAGAATGTAATACTAATATATATATTAGTATATATGACTAATATATACATCATCTACAATTATTTACTAGTAGTATAACATTCAAGTTGGGGGAAGAAGTTGTGTTATATAACACAGGAATACTGAAGATGTGTTAAGTATTTTATATCCATATCAATCTACCTATCATCTATCTATCTACCTTCCTATCAATCACCTATCACTAGAATATGAACTCAAAATATAGTAACATAAAAAATATGGAGGCCTAAGAATGCACACTTGAATAATCCAAATAACTAATATTCCTTGGTACATTTTAAATGACTTCCTAGTCTCCTTCAAATTCAGGCTTTCAAAAAAAAAGAACACATTTAATATATTTCTCTACCATGTTGTTCAGCACAGACATTAGATTATAAAGTGTAAAACAAATTCTGTTTAGCAGATGCTGTGAGTCCAGAACTAAGTCTATCTGAACCTCATTCCTATCCTTGAACTTTAATTGAGGTTTGTGTATCCAGGGAAAGATTTGGCTTTGCATTTTAGACCACTGGACCATAACTTCATATACACTGTTCTTCTCCAACTTGACTCTGTCCTGCCTGGATTTTGTCCCTGAAGCTATCCCCAAGACTCTGAGAACCTTCCTACATATTAAACTTGTTCACTACTCAGCTCAAAACACTTCATATTCATGAGTGATAAGAGCTGCCCTAAGCAACGAAGTTTATGAACAGGATCAAAATGATATTCTTTGTATACTAAAGAAAATGCCAGGTTAGAGATGAGACCTGCCTTCCAGTACAATTGCCTTATCAGTCTTCAGTGCTCTCTATTTGGAAAGTCACTTGCTCTCAATCGAGACCATATTTTAGTTTGCTTTAAAATTATTCTACATATCATTTTTCTTGAGCACATTTTCAATTACCAAGTCTGATGGAAATCTTGAGAAGTCAAATTAGGTTTTGAATAATTTTTAAGCATCTTCAAATCTTGCCAGTATTGGTAAAGTATTTCTTATGGACTCTTCTCATGAACTAGACCAGAGAGCTTATCCTATACTTTTGAAGTTGGCTCTTAAGTAAAATTTATTAAAAGTCTATTTACTTACTCATCATAAAATAAATTCATTATCATCATCCAACAACAAAAATAATTATGGTATCTGTCCATAACAAACAGAAGGTGAAAACTGACAAGAATCACATACCAAAATAACCTAATTTTAGATAAAATGTAACATTTTTAGATGTTAATAAAATGAATACTAGCTTATTTGTGACTACTTGCTTACTAGTTTAATTTTCAGGACTAGGGATTGAACCTAGGACCCTTGTGCATGCTAAGCAAACCCTCTCCATTTCAGCTATATCTGCTGCCCTAAAATAACTTCATTTTTAGCTGCTTGAATGGCAATAAGACTATTTTTCCTCTTATTGAAAATTTATTTTTCTCACATAATATATCCTGACTATAGTTACCCATTCTCTACTCCTCCCACATCCTCCCCTCTTCCCCTCCAATCCAGATCTACCTCCTTTCTTTCTCTTATTAGAAAACAAACAGGCTTCTTCTGGTTTATAATATAATATAATATAATATAATATAATATAATATAATATAATATAATATAATATAACAAACTAGTACATCTGAATTGGACAAAACAAACAGAAGGAAAGGAACCCAAGAGAAGGCACAAGAAACAGAGATCCACTCATTCACACACCCAGAATGCCATAAAAACACTAAAGTGGAAGCTATAATATATACACTAAGGACCTGTAGGGTAAAAAGAGAGAAGAAATATAAATTAAATTAAATTAAACATTAGATAAAATTTAAAAAAGAAAAGAGTCCTGACATAACATTATGAGACAAGGAACAGCCAAAGACACTGGTGAGTTGCTTTACTGTTGGCCATCTACTGCTGGGCATGCAGCCGACGTTTTAAAGTACTTTGTTTCCCTCTCTTAGAGGAAACTAAATTTTCATTTGCAAGTAATTATAAATTTGAGATTGCTTCTGAGTAGGGATGAGGTCATGTGTCCACTTCTCCTTTCAGATCTAGGACTCCATCAAGTACAGACCTGTGCAGGCCCTGTGCATGCTTCCTGAGTCTTTGTGCATTCATATGAGCTGCGCTCATGTTGATTTAGAGGGACTTGTTTTCTTGGTATTCTCCATCTCCATCCCCTCTGGCTCTTATATTTTTTCTGCCTCCTTTTCTGTGGGGGTGGAGTGAGGCGGTAGGGTGGTGGAGGTTAGGGGGTGGAGGGTCCCTAAGCCCAGAGGGGAAGGATATGATGGAGACTTCCTGTTTATGACTGAGTGCTCCAAGGTCTCTCACTGTCTGCATGATGTTTGGCTGTGGGTCTCTATATTTGTTCCCATATGCTGCAAGAAGAATCTTCTCTGCTGATGGCTGAACAAGACACTGATCTATGAATATAGCAGAATGTCATTAGGAGTCATTTTATTTCTACTGTTATTTTTTTAGAACAATAGTATTTTGTTTTCTCCTAGGTCACTAGGCTATCTAGACTCAGGTTCTTAGCCACCCAAGCCATACCAGGTATGGTTTCCATCTTATCGAGCAGGCTTTCGTTCAATTCATATATTGGTTGATTATTTCCATAAACATTGTGCTACCATTGCATCAGCATATTTGCAGTTAGGATGCCATTGTAGATCAAAGGGTTTTGGGCTAGGTTTGTGTTTACATTTCTCTTTCAATTGCATGCAACGTACCTTCCTGTAACAAAGACACTAGGATGTAGGCCCATTGTAGGCACCAGCTCAACTTCTCCATGTTCAATGAATTGTGTAAGTGTTGTCTTCAACAATGTGGTCTTGCTGTCAGTTTGTGGAGAGTAATCTATCGTCTTGGCAACAGCCTGGGTTGTTTGGGAATTCCCATGGAACCCTACTGGCAAACCACTCAATTAGATATCACCCAGTCCCAGAACTGGAGGCTTCATTTGGTGACAAGAGATGGCCATTTGGGGCTCTTGTCTCCTTCAATTATTTGGCTATTTCATTTAGGTTGCCTTCACATATGTATATATTTTAGGAAAATTCTACTATTTTAGGCTTCCATACTAACCCTCAAATGGCCCTTAATTTTAGCTGTCTCTTCCCTGTTCCTCCCTGATCCTCCTAATCTCTTCCTTTCTCCACTTGATCCTCCCCTTCCATTCTCTCCCTCCCATCTATCCATGTTTTCCTTGCCAAGAGAGTTTATCTTCACACCGAGTCCCCCACTCTATAGTTAACCTCTGTGGTTCTGATTGTTGCTTGGTGATCAGTGATTTAGCATCTAATATCCATATATAAGTGAATATATACTGTATTTTGTCTTTCTGTGTCTAGGTTACCTTAGTCAGGATGATTTTTTTCTAGTTTCATCCTTTTACTCAAGAATTTCATGGTATTATGTTTTAATGTCTAAGTAATACTACATTGTATAAATATACATTTTCTTTTTTCTTTTTTTTTTTTTGTTTTTTTGAGACAGGGTTTCTCTGTGTAGTTTTGCGCCTTTTCTGGAACTCATTCTGTAGTCCAGACTGGCCTCGAACTCACAGAGATCCATCTGGCTCTGCCTCCCAAATACTGGGATTAAAGGCGTGCACCACCACCACCAGGCTACCACATTTTCTTTATCCATTCTTCTGTTGAGGAATATCTTGGTTGTTTCCAATTTCTGGCTCTTATGAATAGAGCAGCAATGAACATGGTTGAACAAGTGTTTCTGTGGTAGGATCAAGAGTCTTTTGGATATATGCCCAAGAGTGGTATAACTAGATCTTGAGATAGATTGATTCCCATCTTCTTGAGGAACCACCACACTGACTTCCATAGTGGTTGTACAAATTGGCACTCCTACCAGCAATGGATGAGTGTTCTCCTTGCTCCATATACTCACCACAATGAGCTGTTACTTGCTTATTGATCTTAATCATTCTGATGTGTGTAAGATGAAATAACCAAGCAGTTTTTATTTGTAGTTCCCTGATGACTGAAGATGTTGAACATTTAAGTGTTTCTTAGCCATTTGAGTTTCTTCTTTTGAGAATTATCTGTTTAGATCTGTACCCCATTTTTAATTGGGTTATTTGTTTTCTTTTTGTCTAGATTCTTGAGTTCTTTATATATTTTGGATATTAGCCCTCTATCAGTTGTGTAGTTGGTAAAAATTCTTTACCACCCTATAGCCTCTTTCTAAATGGAAATGTTCTTTGCCATGTATAGCTTTTCAGTTTTATGAGGTCCCATTTAATAATTATTGATCTCAGTGCCTATGCAAACATTATTTTTTTCAGAAAGTGTTTTCCTACACCAATGAGTTCAAGGCTTTTCCCCATTTTATTTTCTATCACGTTCAGTGTATCTGATTTTATATTGAGGTCTTTGATGAATGTGGAGTTGCGTTTTATGCAGGGTAAAAGTATGGCTCTATTTGGAGTTTTCTACTTGCAGCCATCTAATTTGGCCAGCAACATTTGTTGAAGATACTGTCCTTTTTCCAGTGTGTGTTTCTGACTTCTTTATCAAAAATCTATATCTTTATCAAAAATCTGAATCTATAAGTGTGTGGATTTATATCTGGCTCTTCAATTCCATTCATTGATGTTTTTGTGGCTATATCATTCTGGTTTTATTACCATAGCTCTATAGTACAACTTGATATTATACTTGAATTCCCTTCAGCATTTTTTTAAATCCATGATTGTTTTAGCTATCCTGGGTTTTGTGTTTCCATATGTCTTAATCAGTATTCTATTGCTGTGAAGAGACACCATGACCATGGCAACTCTTATCAAAGAAAGCATTTAATGAGGGTTTCTTACAGTTTCAGAGGTTTAGTCAATTATCATGACAGGGGGCATGGTGACATGCAGGCAGCCATAATACTGGAGCAGAAGCTAAGAGTTCTACATCAAGATCAGCAAACAGTAGGAAGTGAGAGACGCTGCCTGGTATGGGCTTTTGAAACCTCACAGACTACCCCCAGGGACACACTTCCTCCAACAAGGCCACACCTCCTAATCCTTTCAAATAGTTCCACCCCCTTGTGACCAAACATGCAAATCTATGAGCCTGTGCGGGCCATTTTAACTTATCATATAAAGCTGAAGATTGTCCTTTCAAGATCTGTGAAGAATTGTGTTGGAATTTTGATGGGGATTTTATTGAATCTGTAGATTTCTTTTGGTAGATTGGCTATTTTGGGGGGGAGGGGCGTAGGCCCTGTTGGTCACATGTTGCAGTCTTTCATAGCCTGGCAGCTTTCTCTAAGCTTGTCAACATGGAGAACTCCCTCCTCAGCAAGACTTCCTGCTCTCTGTCTGCCCTTATCTGGAAAACGTCTCTGGGCCCTGAGGACTGACCTTTTCTGAAAGCTGTTCCTAAGCCTGGATGTCTGATTTATCTCTAATGTGACCCTTGATATAATTTCCTGCTAGAAGCCTTCCCCATGCTGTAATATGGTAACTAAGAGTTGTATTGGAGATTTGCTATAGGACCCTAATGCCACATATGAAGCCTTATTATAGGAGTGTGCCATTTAATGCAAATTAGGGTCTGTCCCCAGGCTCCCCAATCCTATACATTTCCTATACTCTGGGAATAAAGATGAGTTGATTCACCAAAGTCATCTCCCAGAGGGCTGCCTCCATCCTATTGATGACTGTCTGAACCTTGTTCCTTGCTTCTGCTCCCTCTACACTCATGGACCAACGCACTAAGGATCCCAAGGAAGAAGTAGAACCAGAACTTTTAATATATTAATCCTTCCAATCCATGGTCACGGGAGATTTTTCATCTTCTGATATCTTCTTTAACTCTCTCCATTTAAGTTCATGTTGGCTATAGGCTTGCTGTAAACTGCCTTTATTGTGTTTAGGTATGTCCCTTGTATCCCTAATCTCTCCAGGACTTTTGTCATGAAATGGTATTAGATTTTGTTAAAGGCCTTTTTTGCAACTAATGAGATGATAATGTATTTTTTTCTTTCAGTGTGCTCATATAGTGAATTACATGTATTGATTTTCATATACTGAACCATCCCTGCATCTCTGGGATGAAGCTTACTTGATAATGGTGTATGATCTTTTTGATGTATTCTTTCTAAGTATTTTATTGAGTATTTTTCATCAATGTTCATAAGGGGAATGGATCTATAATTCTATTTTTTGTCAGATATTTCTGTGGTTTGAGTATCAGGGTAACTATGACTTCATAAAGCAAATGGGACAATGTTCTCATGGTCTCTTCAAAAGTATATTTCTTCTAATATGGTGTATTATTACAAATTTCAATGATTTGTGGCTATGATTAACTTATCTAGTTCCAAGCTGGTGGATAGTAGTCCTCTTTCTCTCACATAGCACAGAATCTGCAGTCAATAATTATAAGGCTGATTTTCATTATTACATTTTTTATCTAATCTAATAATAGGTGCTCAAGTAAGTACCATGAAATACATTTTGAAATAAATAATAATTACAAGGAAAAAATAACAAAAAATAAATTTGTGAAACACTTACTTGCTTTCCAAACAATTTAACAGAACATTGGCACAATGACATCAGCTATCCTCTCCACAGATATGGACCTCACTCACTATTAACAACTATCCTTACAACAGGTATGGACTTCATATAGAATGGACACCATCATGGTCATCACAGTAGAAGCATTGGTTTTATTTTGACAGGAAACTGACACAAGATGACACATTCTTGAGTGTGTGTTTGTGTGTGTATGTGTGTGTGTGTGTGTGTGTGTGTGTGTGTGTGTGTGTGTGTGTGCATGTATGTATGTATTTGTGTGTATGTGCATATGAGTACATGTAAGGTAAAGCCACAGCCAAAACTGGGCTCATAGCTTTAAATGGTCTATTCCACAATGTCAAATTTTGTTATGAAGAGCTGGACTGCAGAATATAATATATCTTATAGCCAGCAAATAACTTTGTTTCTCAGGGAAGCATCACTTCCTTAAGTAAAGCAGTGGTTACTTGTGGTCACTCTGATACCTCTGAAATGCTGACTGCCAGACAAGTATTTTGCAATAATAGAGCATCAATGAGTGTGCACTTTAAGAAGCTTTCCAGGTTCCCAGGGCAGGGCAACTGTATATGTACTTACATTACTTACATGTATTATTTATATTTATTCACTTATTCACTTTGTAGTACTAGAGGTTGAACTTAAGATCTCACGAATGCTAGGCAAGCTCTCTCTAAATGAGCCCTAAAATAATTAACATGATGAAGTAGTTAATAAAGTTATGTTCTCTACAAGAGTATATTACCTACTCACAAAGGAATAGTTAATATTCCTGCAATCAACAGGATTAAATTTTGGAAGAAACACTAGATTATAATTAAGTGCTCCTTTTTGTCCAAATGAATTTGTATTCTTTGCTTTCTATTGCTGTGATAAATGCCATGATCAAAATTTTGCAATTTGTGATGGAAAGGACTTCTTCCATCTAATCGTTTACAGACCACCATGATAGGAAGTTAAGGCAGAAATTCAAGCAAGAACTCAAGGTCAAGAACCAGAGTAGGACCATAGTGGAATGCTGGTTACTGGCTTGCTCAGTCTGCTTTCTGATATATACATCCCTGGATCACCTGCCCAGGGGTAGTAGTGCTCATGTCACCTGGGTCCTTCCACATTAGTTATCTATCAAGAAAAATACCCCACAGGCTCACATACAGGGAAATCTGACAGGAGTATTTTCTGTACTGAGGTTCTCTCTTCTCAAATGACTCTACAAACAAAACAAACAAACCAAAATCTAACCAACACAGAATTCTTTTAGTAACTCTTCAGAATTTATAAAAGACAGATAAAAAAATTTAAAAAGTTCATGACATCCTGAAGCCTAATACACCCAGAGTGCTAAACACCATCTTCTGAATAACTCAACAAAACCTCTAACTAGAGCATCATCTCATTAAAGGACATAATGCAAAAGCGAATGTAGACATTGCACAAGTGGAATGTTAAACACTTTCCAAGGAAATTAATGTTTATAGCTGGAGCCTTTCTTACTCCTCTCATCTCTACTTAAATGCAGTTTAAATGTATTACTGTACATCAAACCAAGCCATCCTAGTAATTTCTTATAAAATGCTCCCACTCGAAGTTTATAAAGATTTGACAATAACTTATAGGTGTTTTATAAAAAGACTTATCCTTGAATTCATTGAGTACTTCAATTTGAAAAGAAAAAATAAAGACTCCAATATGACCAAGTAAACTCTTCACATCAGACCCAATAGGTACTTTTTAATGAATATATATATGTATATATAATATGCATTATATACACATATAAAACATGCATCATATGTGCATATATAATATGTATTACTTGCATATAAAATACATATTCTATACATATATAATGCATTATATATTTCAATATCTGTCACTATATAATTATACATTTTTCAACTTCATGTAGCAAAATTAATTTTTATGTGTGTGTGTGTGTGTGTGTGTGTGTGTGTGTGTGTGTGTGTGTATGATGTATGTGGGGAGTAGTGCAAGGCTACAGGATGCGTATGGCAGTTAGAAGAAAACTTTGTAGATTTGATTCTCTTCTTGTATCTATATGTAGGCTCTGGGGATGGAATGAAGATCTTCAGGCTAACATACTCACTAGCCCAAGTGGCAGAATCTTTAATATTGTGTGCCTACCTAGTATATTTATATTTATTGATCATATGATGTCAATAGCCTTTTAAATATCAAAACTCAAAATCTTGAAAGATTATAAAGGATCCTGAAGATACAGCATCACTGAGAAGTGATAAAGTGCATATTGGCCTGTGCTAGTCTACTTGGTCTTGGTCTGCCTTAACTGAATGCTGAGGACTGTGTGGATAGAACACAAACTTAGGTTGTGACAGTTCTGGGCACTGGAAGTTCAAGGTCAAAGGATCAGTGGTAGCAGGGCTGGATTCTCCTGAGGACTCCTTCCTTGTCTTAGAGATGGCCACTTCCTCACTGTTCCCTCACTGGGCTTCACTGGGTTTCAGTACACAAGTTTCCATTGTGCCTCTGTGCCCATCTTCCTCTTTATAAGGATACCAGTCTCATTTCATGAGGGTTCACATTAACAGCCTAATTTGAAATCAGAGCATTATTTAGGACCCTATTTCTAAACATGTTTATGAGCTGTAAGATGTTTACAGGCTAGGACTTCAATACAGGAATTTTAAGGTGATACAACTCAGCCCATAACATATGCCCAAGTTACTATAACTATTATTACTACTTTTAATTTGTATAGTACTCGATGGCTTGCTAGCTTTTGACCTTCTAGGCAATTGGAATGGCAGATCCATTAAAGAGCTGTTTTATCATATATGGAATCCGGATCATTTACAGAAGCCAGCAATGCCTAGTTCAGGTTTTTAAATTTGAATCAAACAAGTGAGTTTGCAAATATGGCCTGATTCTTCAATGCAACCTGCATATGCAACAGAAATCACATTCATTCAGACATTCATTTAATGTTAGTATGCTTAATTTAATGAAGAAAGGTGTCATATGCCAGCAGCTCTTACAGATTAAGAAGAGCAAAAGCAGGTTTCTGCCTTAAAGGGGACTAGAACACAGGGGAGTCTGCTGTGTAAGCAAAAGTGTGTTATGTCAGGCTCTTATCCAGGAATTTTAGAGAAACTATGACTGCACAGTAGGAAAGTGGCCTGGACTGGGTATCAGGGCCAGAAGATGCTTCTCAGAGGAGGGAAAGGAACAGAGTGGAGGATGGGGGAACTCACTGAAATCCAGAAGAGAAGCCCCCTCCAGCTTTCTGTCCTTGTGTTCTTGGTCCATCACCTGCTTCTTAAGTGAAACCCCCCCCCCCACACACACAAAATTGTCTACAAATAATTCAACTCACCATATTTCTTAGCAATTTTACTGAGGCTATGATGATGCCAGTGCTGAAGACCAGTTCATTTCTCATTCCAACATTGTTCATGCTGCTGGAGTTATTGCTATCCTTTTATTCTTCAAAACTATTTACCTTAAGCTCTGGTGGGCAAAAGATTAACAGCAAAGCAGGGAATGGTCATTTGTCTCCACCTGTTTGCCTCAGATGCATTCATTCAATGGTCTTGATTAACTGACACCCCTTTATAAAGTGTGTCCCTCCTAGGGCAGTGTGGCTTGGTAGAGAAGGGACTCTATAAAATGAGCAGACTTTGGATCAGAAGGACATAGACTTGAGCAGTAATGTCACCCATTTCTAATCTTCTGGCCTTGAGAAAATAATGTAAATCTACTGAACCTATGTATAACAGGAGTCTTACAATAAACTCCACCTGGCTTAGTGGCTAAAACCATCCGAAATGGACACGTGCCACTGAACTGTAGCAGATTCACTTTCTTTTCCTTGCTTTTCACGCCTTGTAGCTCCTTTTCATTCCTTCAGACACTGTCCTAAATTAGCTATTTAAATATTTTCCGTTTTTAATATCAGCAGCCTCTCCCCTCTGAACTTCCCAGAAACTTCCTGCTAACCCCTGCCGACTCTCTCCTGATCAATTCACATGTCTGATTGGGAAACGCAGAAGGAGCATGCATTCTTGCTTTAATGAGACAAAATCCTTCCCTGCCTAATTGCTTTCATTTCTTTGGATATATTAATTTGTATTCACTACCTCAACCATGCAAATGCATCTGTTATGCTGTTTGCATTCGTTTAACTTCAAGGACTCGGTCTGAGCAAACAATGTCTCTATGAACAGCGACTATCTAATAAAGTCAAACAAAATAGACCCTTGCCCAAGAAAACATGTCTCTTCTCATCTGTAACTCAAAATTTTCTTACTCTGTTCACCCATGACCCTGCTGATTCTCACATTCCACGAGTAAGTTCTTAGAATATTAGGAACAACTAGGATCTTAACATTTATTCTGGTACTGGGACTCAGTCCAAGTGCAACTAAATCACTGCATTTTGAAATGGATTTGATTAATCATATCTATTATATTTTCTAAATTGTTTTTATTTTTGAGTTTAATATAATTATAACATATTCCCTTTCCCTTTCATTCCTTCAAGCACTCCATATAACCCTCCCCACTTTCCTTCAGATTCACGGCCTCATATGTTTTTTATTATTATTTGTACTTATTTAATGTGTGTGAGTGTTTTGCCTGTATGTATCCATGTGTACCACGGGCACATAGTTCATTTTAATTTGCAACAAAGAGTGAAGTTACCTGTTAAACACAAGTGCCTGTTTTGAACTTAATGTGAACATGTCTGGTTATTGTTTTTTTTTTCTTATCAATATCTTGTTGAAAGTCAAGACCATTTCCCTATTTAGTTTGTACTAGGTGCTAAGCATATGCCCTTAGGCAAGTCATTTAATGTCTTATCACCACAGTGTACTGACCCTCAGCACTGAATGAGTTCAGGCTGCTGCCAAGAACTATATGTCGCAGTTAGAGGGTGAATCAGTAGCTACTTAAAAATCACCTACTAAAAATAAAGTGCCTGTCTTCATCACCCTCCGCAAACTTCACAGAGAAAGGGATGTAAAAGAAATAGAGATTTAAAAGAGGAAAACATCAAGTTAGAATCTTAGCTAGAAATATAAACTACTTTCACATCATGGAAAAGACAAAATGGTATTGTCTATTGATTCTGGTAATGTTAAGCAATGTTAGGAGAAGGTATTACTATGTAGAAATGTGCTGACAACACTCATCGACTGGCATTGTTCTTATTCTGCACACACAGATAAATAATGCATTAGGAGAGCAGGGAGGGCCTGTGTTAATGCAAAGTGCTGTAAAAGGAATGTACGGTGAGTGTAGAATCACTTCCCTGGGACTGAAGATGCACATGATATTGAAAGTGAAAATATTTAAATTAAAAAGCAGAGCTCTCTGGGACCCTTTAATAAGGGACTATTCCTAATTGACTACAGTCTCTTAAAATGGGAAAATCCTGCAGGAAAATAGCATGTAAAATGGAGTGACTTTCAAAGTCATCTACATTAAAGTACAAATACAAAGTATAAATACAAAGACCTCTGCTCTACCAAAACTAAAGAAAAATGATATAATCATATCAAAAAGATGTAAGCATCCATATCACTAGTTTCCCGGCTACAACCATAGAAAGTAGTATTTCTTCAGCTGTTACAATGGGTGACAAACTTAAATCATAATTAACTCCATTGAAAGGCTTCCTTTGAATTCTGTCCATTTCTGGTAGAAGAAACTTGGTATTTTCAAAGTCCCTTTGGGCACTTACTGGAGACTCTCACACAGGTTCTATCTATATGATGGACTTTTAAACGCCTAATGCTGAGCTTTGCTGCCTACAGCAGCCTTCTCAAACGAGCCCACCATTATCTCACCTCCATTGACACTAAACCAGCAAGAAATCTGACATTAGAAAGTGGTGTCCAAGGATCTGGCTGCAGATCTTCCATTTGGGATTTGGGTAGTTGGGGAGAATCTGGCCTGAACTTATCTAAATTAGCATGAATACATATGGCAGATCAAGGCCACTGTTGGGTCCTCAATCTGCCTCTCACACAGTCCTGTGTATCCCATTCAGATATAGTCCCTCAATGAGGAAGGCTTTTCTCATGCTCTCTACACACTGTTACTCCCTCCATTTTCTTGGTAAATTATTTCATTGTTATAAAAATGCCAAAATACTTTAGTGTTTTCTTTACACTGAATAAATATACTATGTATTACTATGTCATTAACTATGTCATTATGTCAATTAACTATGTCATTCTGGTGACTTAAATGAGAACTGTCCTCCATAGGCTCATGCATTTGAACAATTGGCTCCTGCTGATGGTGCTTTTTAAACAGTCTATGGGAAAGTGCAGCCTTGTTGATGGAAGTGTGTCATGGTGGGTTGGTTTGGGGAGACTGTGTCCTTATCCCACTTCCACTTGAAAATTGCTTTTTGCTTTGTGTTTATGGTCAAATATATGAACTTTCTACTTCCTGTTCCTGCTTCCTGCTGCTATGACTTCTCTGTCATTATGAACTCTCCCTCTGGAACTGTAATTTTGCTAATTAAATTAATTAAATAAATTCTTTCTTCCATTGAGCATGACATTTTATCATAGTGAGTGGAAAATTTACTAAGGTAATCATGATCTGTGAAAATGATTCCTATCAAAACCCACAAAAGTATGGTTTCTGAGGATACTTATTGGACTCCTAATTTCCTGATGTACTTCTTGCAGGCCATGCACAAGTATAAGGCTTTGCCTAAACTAGGTTGGTATGCATTTCCAAATGAAAATGTCTCATTTCTTAAACAATTTCATTAAAAATCAACTATAGAGTGCTAACCAGAATTTCTCAAAATGTCTTCATCTCTAATCAGATGTCAGTCACACTTAGATAACTGAACAGCATATAAATTAACACTCAAAATATCTCTAACAAAAATTAACAGCTTACAATACAGCTCAGAAAAATACGTCAATGTGAAGACTACAAGAAATGGAAAGGAAAATCCCACCTTTCTCCTCTTGACCCTGTGTTCACAAGTGATGTCAAGTAAGGAAGAACATCTTCTAATTTTGCTACTTTTAACCTTTCATTCAGGGACCTCACTAAGCCACTTCTAGGCATATACCCAAAGAACTTTCAATACAACCAAGATCCCTGCACATCCATGTTCCTGCAACACTATTCAGGACTGTCAACTCAGGGAATCAGACTAAGTGTTTATCATAAGATGAATGGATAAAGAAGACATGCCATATGTATACAGTAGAGTTTTCTTCAGCCACAACAAAGAATGAAATGATGCCTTTTGCTGATCAGTGGAGGTAAACAGATCACATCATGTTAAGGGAAATAGATCAGATGAAGAGAAAGAAGCATTGCATATTTCTTTCACTAGTGTGAGAGAAACATATATATATATATATATATATATATATACATGCTTTTATGTATATATGTATGTAAACACACAAAGTTTTATGAGCACAGCTGACACAAAATCAGGAGTAAGAATTAGGGAAAGCAGTAGAATAATAAAGGTGGAAGTAAAGGTTAAAAATGGGAGGGCAAATATGGTCAAATTCCATGACATATATGACCAGAACTGTAGTGCAAAACTATGTGCAATGAACGTCCACCAAATCAAAATAAAAAACAAGAATCTGACATGCTCATATCTTCTTAGACCTAGACCGTTCATTTCTTCAGTTTATTTTTGTATTCAGTATGTGTCACTGTCAACTAACAGACTGGAGATTTCTTTTCATGTCGCCCACCTTATGTACAATGCAACAGCCTGTCACATAGCCAGAAGCCCCAGAGATGAACAGTATATCTCAACTGATTATCCTCACGTCAGCAATCTGAGGAACACTTGACGTTAATTCCCTTGTAGCTCCAAACTTCTCTTTTTCCCTTGGGATCGCCACTGTTTACCTTTCTTTCATATGCTCATCATTCTTGCCCAGTTGTCTGTACTCTTGCCCACCCAGGGAGATGGTGGCCTCTAGGGAGCCTGTTATATAAAGACAGGATGTTCACTGGTTCCCTGGGCAGCCGAGTTTGAGCAAAGGTGAGTATGTGATGAGACACTTTTCTAAACTCCTGCTCAGAATTCTTAGCTTAATCAACAGCTTTTCAAAGTGAGAAATTCAATGCACAATATCTTGTTTGCTAAATTTAACAAACCACACGTTTAACACACACACACACACACACACACACACACACACACACAGAGTGAGAGAGAGAGAGAGAGAGAATGCCATTCTCATCAATGTTTGTTCTCAAGTGTATTAAGCAATCCTTGTAGCTACTAATAACTTACATTTTAAACTATTAACAAAATAATGAATACTTAAGTTTCCTTATTTGAATTATTAACACCATTGTGCATTTTTAAACAGTTGTTCCTATGGCTATTGGGTATGGGCTGATGACCTGAGTTTGAGCCCTGTGTCTCACAAAGTGGCAGGAGAGAACCAACCTTCCCAGCTCTCAGGAGTTACCCTGTGACTTACACACACACACACACACACACACACACACACACAAATTCTTAAAAATAAATAAATTGGTTGTCCCTATCTTTTCCACACTATAAAATAAAGATATGACATTAACCTGTAAACATAAATGAAGTCTAATTCCATGTGCAAAAAATAATTAAATAAATAAGTAAATGGGTAAAATTAAGGTCTTTGTTTGCATTTTTGTTTTGAGATGGGGCTTTCCATATATTACCCTGGCTGGTCTTGAACTCCTGAGCCTGGCAATCCTCTTGGAGGAGTGGAGTGAACTTTCCTAATAGCTGGGATGGAAACCCTTCACCATGGCCAGTTTAGATTTATTTACTATGCATTCCACTGTTAAGTATTATAGGAATTCAATTAATTAAAAGATTAATTATCCATCTTATTCTCGCATCCCAATATTAGTGACATAAAATCAAACATAGTGATTATTCACCTATTCCGGAAAGAATACATCAAAATGAAGGTTTATTGAAATAAGAGAAGGAAGATGGTGTTCTGGTATTCACTGCTTTGTGCCCTAGACCAGACAATATTTTACCTGATTGTTGGGAACAGTTATTAATTTTCTATCAAGAGAAGAAAGTGAAATTATGGTAAAACATGGAGGATTCTTTATCAAACAATTTGCATCAGACTTTTGAATATGATGGAATATCTTAAAAACTACTCAAATGCCATCAAAAACAACCAACAACAAAATAAGAAAATACTGTCTGTCTGCCCATCCATATATGATCTGTCTATATTTCTCTGTGTCATCAGTATATCCACGCACTTACTCGCCTGCCTGTCCCTCTGTGGTGCCATACTTCTATAAGCTGTTTATCATCTATCTTTATCAAACCATCTATCTGAAGGCATAAGAGAGCTGCATGCCAAATAGGAAACTGGAGGCCCAGGTCTCAAAGAGCTGGAATCATAGGATAGTTTTCTTTTTCTTTTTTAATTGGGGAAAGGTTTTTATTGTAGATGAGAGAGAGGATAACTGGAGGCATCTGGGGAGTCTGCCATGGCTGCCTCTCAGGGACAGGGAGGAGAGAGAAAAAAGGCAGAAAGGAAGAAACTAGTGACTGCCAGGGGCATCTCTAGAGGGCAGAGAGGACAGCCCTGGGGTCCTGAATCTAATGGGCAGCCTCTCTGTCCTCACAGCTGACTCTGGATGTGAGTGTGAGCAAACTCACAGTGCCGGATTCTTAGGTAACTGTATCAAGGCAGCAAGTGTTCCCTGGGTCTGTCCTAACGAGCCTGATGTTTAAGACAATGGGCATGTCTTCTTCTCCCATGGCTCGGAAGAAGGGAGTGCGCAGTGAAGGTGTTGACTGTAAAGTCATCCCTACCCAAGCTTTGGGAGACACTGCTCTCTTCAGTGTGGCTTCTGCTCACAGCAGTGCTCCCTCTTGGTGATCACATCCTTCTCTGTTTCCTTTATGTTGCTCTTCTCACTCGGTTCTCCCTTCCCTTCTCCCCCCCCCTTCTCTCTCTCTCTCTCTCTCTCTCTCTCTCTCTCTCTCTCTCTCTCTCTCTCTCTCTCTCTCTCTCTCTCTGGTGTGTGTATGCCTTCTCTCCTTGTTCCTTATTCCTTGTGATGACACGTAGAGCTAGTTTAAGAAAACCAATGATTACCCTCTAATCTCTTCATCTTAATTCCTTAACCATGGCTGAATAAACATTTTTCAATAATATACCACTCAAGTTGGGGACTTAGGAGTATAGCCTTTGGAGAGTCATGTTTTTCACCCAACCATAAAACCTCTAATAAGATAATAAAAATAATACTACACATGAACTCATCTAAGAGTGGAATCTTTGAAGGAAAATGACAATATCTTCCTTACATAGAAGTGACGACCCAATGTTCTTCACAGACTGTGATGTGAAGTCAAAAGGGCTCAATGCACGGATGGGGGAGGACCTGCATGCAGAAGGCAGAGAGAAGCAAGAACTCCCAGAAACTAACAGAAAAAGGAAAGAGAAGCCATCAGAAGAAAAAGGGGTGGTGGTAAGGCTTGAGCAGGAACCTCACTCACACAGGAAATGCACAGGTGCTGGGTATTAAGCTTAGCCATCGGGGGCTGAAAGTTCCACTACAAATGACAAATGTCTACCCGCTCACCCAAGCATCAAATGATGGTGTGAGCACTGAGACTGACAGATGATGCTGTCTCAAGCATATGTAGTTGGGACTGGTGCAGCTGCTTTGGCACAAAGCGATACACACTCACCGTTAGCTGTGTGCATTAACATTTCTGCACTGAGGTGTGGTTTGATCTATTTTGGTCCAGTCTTTGAGTTTTTAACATTTTTAATTGATGAACACTATCTGCCTATATACATATAGGGGGAAGTTAGATGTTTTCATGCTCACCTGCATTATTAGCAGGTATAGAATGAGTACTGCTCTGGCAAGAAAATGTATGGAAGTTCCTCAAAAAAATCTAAACAAAATTACCATATGATTAGCCATCTCACTTCTAAGCATGTGTCCAAAGGAACCAAAATCACTATTTCTAAGAGAAGTCCCACTCCTTGTTTGCTGGAGTCAGCAGGAAAGCCACGTGATCAGGCCATACAAAACTGTAGTGCCCAATCACACCTATCCTTCCCTCCCAGATCTTCGTTTCTCTCTCACACACATTTTCATAGGGTGAGGAGGATGGAGGAAGAGAGAGATAGAGAGAAGCAAGACAGAGAGATGGCAGAGATAGACACACAGAGAGAAACTCTACAAGTAATTACCTTAAAAAGAAAATAATTCTATCATGTTTTACTGAAGATCAAACACAACAAAGTTAAATATAGCCCTCAGAATAAATATTTCTGCAGTGGTCAAAAACTGAAATGAATGAAATGTTATTTAGAACAAAAAATAATGACCTCTCTCTCTCTCTCTCTCTCTCTCTCTCTCTCTCTCTATATATATATATATATATATATATATATATATATATGTGTGTGTGTGTGTGTGTGTGTGTGTGTGTGTGTGTGTGTGTGTGTGTGTGTATCTACCTATATCTCTAATATTCAATATAAATGAATCACAGACATATAATATATAAAATACTCAATATCTACATAAAGATCAAAACTAGGTAAAAATCACATAATGGGGTTAGAAGTCAATATGTTGGTTCTCTTGGATTATAGGTGTAAGTGAGATGGAGCATGAGGAAGGTTATGGGGAGTTCTTAAAAATGAACATGCCAACATCATTTTTAAAATTGAGTTTCTGACAAATCAAGAAATAATTTCTTAAATGTGAAGATTGGTGTAAAACTGCTTAAACATTCAGGTTAGTCTTGGATGTATAGGTTTAACAGTCTTGAATTCATATAATACAATGATGAGTGAGTAAAACAGCATTGAATGGTATATAATGCAATGATGAATGGGTTCAATACTTTTGGATGTATATAATGTAATGATGAATGAGTTAAACTGTCTTAGATTTATACAGTGCAGTGATGAGTGGGTTAAACAGTCTTGCAGATATCTATATCTCTCTCTCTCTCTCTCTCTCTCTATATATATATATATATATATATATATATATATATATATATATATTGCAATGGTGAATGGTTAAACAGCCTTGGATGTATATAATGCAAAGATGAGTGGGTTAAACAGTCTTGGATACACACACACACACACACACACACACACACACACACACACAAACACACACACACTGCAATAATGAATAAGTTAAACAGTCTTGGATGTATATAGTATAATGATGAGTGAGTCAAACAGTATTGAATTATATAATGAATGATGAATGGGTTAAACAGTCTTGGATTTAAACAGTGAAATGATGAATGGGTTAAACAGTCTTGGATGTATATAATGAAATGATGAATGGGATAAAGGAAATGGATTAGAACTTTCCAAGCATCTGTATCATACACAAATTCGGTACAAAGTTAAGATATCCAGGAATATAGAGGGAAAAAAGGAACATCTGTGTTCTTGAATGATTTTTAGGCTCCTAGGCAAAAAATATATACATACACTGCATTCAGAAAGACATACAGGCACACACACATATCCACACCACACATGCATATAAATATTATATATGTGTATACACACACACACACACACACACACACACACACACACACACACACACGTATACACATAATGGCTTGTTTGGTGACTTTATGCAGGGGACTATTTTTATGCATTATGCTTCTATGATTCACTGAGACTTCTGCATCTACACGTACACATGTGTGTCCATACGTATGCTATAAATCTTATATACGACTGAATATTTAAGAGACAGTACACTGGGATAGATTCAAGGACATAAACAATAGAAAAAAATTGAAATTGAAAAAAGGAAAGAAAAACTTCAAGGATCCTTGAAGAGTTAAAGGAAGTTGGATGCAGGAAGTTTCCCAGCATCAGACTCTAGGCTCTTTCAGAGTCACAACTGCTTCTCTAAAAGTATCTAGAGTACTGTTTTTACATCAATCATTCTATCCACTTGGACTAGGGGTGGCTATTGTACATCATCTTCATATTTTTTCAAAACAGATGGCCTATTTTATACCTTCTTTAATTAATACATTAATATATCAAAAACCTATTTCTATGCAAAGTTCAAATGCGTAATGCCAAATTCTCAATTTTGCCTACTTTCCTTAGTAAAATACAACACGGAATGACTTTTTAAGATGTGAGATAGGAAAATGAAACATCTTTGCTTATGTCAAATCAATGTGCACCTGACTGATCAGCAGTCATTTGAGAGATATTCATCACTGGCTGAGATGTCTCCACTACTTCTGGAAATGAGTGTTGGGTTAGCTTCCAGCCATTTAAGAGCGTGTCACCACAGCCAAGTACAACAGTTTTTTGGCAATAAACTAAAGCAGTTGACAGATATGTCTGCATTTCAATACAGTATATGGCAAGTGTCAGCATATATTGATATGTGCACATGAAAAGGTTTAAAACACTGAGATAATGCCCTCAGTATTGTTAATTCTTTTAACTGGTGAGAATAGGTGAACCCAGAGGAGGATTTGAGAAGGATCTCATTTTAAATGTACATAGATATTTTAAACATTCACAACATATATACACGTTTATAGTGCATACTGAAGCTGTAAAAGAGTCTAGAGCATATTCTCTTTCAATGCAATTTGTATGGAAGGAAAAAGTGAAAATAAAAGCCAGAGCAAAGTGTTGCTCTTAAAACACATCACTCAGATATGCTCACCATTGTCTATGAGGAGCAATGTGGGAAAAGTTACTTGGTGTCACTCACTTGTAGAGACAGGAAAGCAAGCACTTTCAGCCTCTTAGCCTTAGGTTACATGGCCTGTGTCAAGGCTTAATGGCATATAATCGCAATACTATTGAGAAGTTACTTGTGTTAGCTACCCACACAAAACTCTCTAATGTTTATAGTCATTCATTTTAAATATACTTTTCAGCCACACACTCCATACTGATTGGAGATTTTCTGTACATTTATTTGATAACTGTAGCATTTACGTGTTTGTAAAATCTAAATGTATAAAAAGATGTCTTTACAAACCCCACCCCAATTCCATTTATCTTTTCCCTCAATTCCTATCTGAATACTGAAAATATCCAATTTTACTAATCTATGCTTCCCTTTCTTTGTTCATTTTTTCTTGCCTAAATTGGGCATACTGTATAAGCATGCTGAACCTTCTGTCTTTTACTGAAAAACAGTCCCTCTCAGCTCCATGGTGTTTTCTTCTTTCTCTTTACCCATTAAAGGCATTTCATTATGTCCTTGTATCGTGTTATTGAACCCATCTCATATCATGCATTTTTATACATACAAGCATTTGGCTTCTATATTTTGTAGTCACATACAACAACACAGTGACTTAGTGCATAGCACTTTCTGTGCCATTGAAGGTGTGTTTTCTGAGTAAAGCTGTAAGTGGGAATGCCGCATCAAAATGCACAAGTCTGGGGATACTGCCAGACTCCACTGGCACCACATACAATGCTTCTTTTGCACCTGGTTCATCGCTGAATATGCAGCTATGTTTCTTAGGGATTCTATCTATGTAGTTTACATTTGCTTCAGTGTAAGTAAAGATGAAACCTTAAACCTTTAAAGGTGAACTATATGTAGTTCCTGTGAGTTATGAGCTCTTGCTTTTTCCAAATTTTATGGTGACTTTTAACTTCACCACTGACTTTAACATTTTACATTTTTTAAATTTATTCTCTGTATGTCTGTGGTTGTGTGTGTGTGGGGGGTGCAGGCTTGCCATGGTGTGCATATAGAGGCTAAAGGAGAGCTTTTGGTAGGTAGCTCTCTCCTTCCATGATCAGGAGATGGAGCTCAGGTTGCCAGGCATGTACAGATATGTGAGATAGACTGCTCGACTTTGCCCCCGAACCGTCTATCTCACAGGCCCCAAACTTTCAAAGTCCTTTCTGTTAGCTTTCTTTTTTCTTGTGGTGCTGGGGATTTAATCTGGAGCCTTTCCCATTTCAGGCAAACACTATACCACTGAGATACCCCCAGCTATCAACTCTGAATGTAAAGCACTACTTCTATGTTGGGAACATAAACTCTGTCTATAACATGCAAATAAGCAAAACTCAGGAAGAGTAGTTCTTTAACAAGAGAATTCTAACACAGCTACGAGGGATTATTTGATAAATTTCTACATAAACAATTTTAAAACTGCAGTTGAAGTAGATACTTTCCTAGGAAAACACTGTTCACCAATTCTGCACTGGAAGTAGAAAATTAAGCATACCAAATTTCCTAGAAGATATTGAAAGACTGATTGTATACCCATACCACACACACACACCAGGCTCACAGAGTTCCACAGACACAATTTCTCAAATCTTCAAAGATCAGACATCACTGTGTTCCACAAACCTTTACAGAACAAGATGCCAATAAGAAAATCTAATAAACTGGGAGTTGAAGAGACGGCCCAGCACTTAAGAGCATTTCCTGTTCATGTAGAGGATCTGAGTTTGCTTTCCTGTACCCAAATCAGGTGGCTCACAGCTGCCTGTAACTACAGCTTCAGGGGATCTGTTGCCCTCTTCTGGCCTCCCCAGGCACTGCACTCATGTGTACATACCCACACACAGATGTACAAAAGTACACATGATTAAAAGTAAACTCTTTCTTAAAAAATGGAAATCTGATAAAGACTATTTAAAATAGTATGAAAATAAATTTAAATGGAAGTAGAAATATCTAAATATAGCAGCTTCCTCTTATCTTTATGAAATATGTCCCAAAACTTCCATGGTACCTGAAATTACAGATAGTTCTGAATTCTATGTATAACTTGTTTTCCCTTATGTGTGTACCTGTGATAAAATTGAATTGAGAAACTATGTTCAGAATTATATCAACAACAACAACTTAACACAAAACTTAGCAAATACAATATACATTTTTTTTTTATCCCTATTAAGCTGAAATCTTTCCACTTCTCCTTAAGGCAATTTACTGCCTTTCTCTGGGAAAATGTAGCTGGCAGCACAGCATTTTGAGATGCCCAGGAAATAAAATAAAAGTTACTAGAACACAAGTTCCACAATGCCACCACAGTTTCTCTAAAAACCCAAATGGCTGAGTGGCAACAGAGCAGGACACACACATGGAGTGGACACACTGACCAAGGAGAGGATGCATGTTTTCAGTTGTGGCTGTGGGTCAGGAGAGATTTCTTCACACTACTCAGCATGTGATGCAACTGAAAATGTACAAATCTATTAGTTATGGATTTTTCATTTAATATTCTCACACAGCACTTGACTATGTGTAACTGAAACTATGAGAAGCAAAACCATGGGTAAGCAAGGACTCATCTAAAACATTCAAGAGAAGAATCCAGTCACATGTTAAACATATAACATGCCATGGCCATATGAGATATATGCAAGGTGGGTTTAGGATTAGGACATTTATTCATGTGATGCCCCATATTAAGAATCCTAGGGAAATTTGTGTATTCTCTCAACAAATCCTGTTGAGAAGACAATGATAGTATTTGACATGGATTCCAAATATATCTGAGAAAATGGGAACTGAAACACAGAACTACTAAAGTTCATTGACATCACTTCCAAAGCCAGCATTGTCTTTTTTTTTTAAAGTTTTGTTTATTTATTACACATACAGTGTTCTGTCTACATGCCAGAAGAGGGCACCAGATCTCATTATAGATGGTTGTGAGCCACCATGTCATTGCTGGGGATTGAACTGGGGACCTCTGGAAGAACAGGCAGTGCTCTTAACCTCTGAGCCACCTCTACAGCCCAAGCACTGTTCTTAATTAGGTACACTGGAGGAATCTTCCCCTAGATGCAGGAAAGGAGAGATTTTCCACTATTTCTACCACCACCAGTCACGTATTCCTGATGCACTTAGACAAGAGAAGCTCCTTGAATGAATAAAAATGTGAACCTTTTATGCAGATGATATCATTGTACAATGGAGTCAGTGGCAGAATGACCTCATTGTAACAGAACTCAACCGAGTGGCAAGCTGTAATATTAACTTAAGAAACTAGTACAGCTTATTTACATATGTAAAAATTAATTATGGACACAGAGAGAAAAAACACCATTTGTTACACCAACAAAAGAATAAAATATTTAAAATTATGTTTAATAAATGTACAAAAGCTCATATCAGGAAACTATTGAAATAATCTTGAGAGATGCCAAGGTTGCCTTGAGCTCTTGTGAAAATATCTTGTTTTCTGAGAGGAAAAATCAACATCATGAAAGGAAAAGATCTCTGCACATTAATTTATAAAGCAAATAAAATATTTATAATAAATGTATTATAATGCAAATAAAAACATTATCATGATTGCCTTGCCCCGTGCAGTATTGTCTTTCACCTACACCGATGATCTGATAGGAAGGCATCAATCTCCTGGAAGGCGAGAGTTTGAAAATAGAGCATTTGAAAATGGAGATGATGCTTGTAACATTTTCAATATTCACACACACAGTGATGCTTTGCTTCCTTGTGGTGGCGTCATGTATGCTGCTAAGCCTCTGTTCTCTTTCCCACACCACAACAGTTTTCCATACCCCAGCCACCTCAGCACAGGGAGTGCCAGAGAGAGCTCCTTGGGTTTGCTCTGCATTTTTCTACTTAATACAATTAGCAGCTGGGTTGTTGTTCTTATCCAGTTAATGCCAATAGGCTACGGATTTTATGGAGAATTGTTGTTTAGTCTCGTACGTTGCCATTGCTTCTGTTTTGGTTGAACTTCTAAGCTTAGGTGGACTGTGCTGCTTTGGCACTTATATCATTTGCTCCTCACAAGTACCCTGGGAGGTGTAACTATTAACCCAATGTCCAGATAAGAAAATTTAAGATTGACTTAAGATTCTCATCCAATGACAAACAGCTGCAGGGTTCAGAGTGAAAACTGCTGGGGTGTGGGGGTCATTGACACATCCATTTCAGCAACTCCCTTGTAGATCTAAGAACAGACCAGTGCTCTAAGATGTGTGGATCATTAGGATCAAATGCATCTTTTATCCTAGTGGCTTGTGGCTTTTAAAATACATTTTGTAACTATCAGTCTTCGAAACGACACAGCCTCCATTTCCTAGAAATGTATTCTGTTTATAGGAAGCCGGGTGAAATGCTTGTCACCCAATGTCAGCAAGGTGTGACAGCACTTTTAATGACACTGGTAGCCATTCTTGATCCTCAATATCTGATGCTGCCTCTTAACAGTCTGTCTGTTTATTTGCCTTTGTTGTTGGTTTCCTGCTTCTGTTTCCGGTATCACAGCTCTCTAAAAATGAATTTAAGGGCTGGGGCAATGAGTCAGTCCATAAAATACTTGCCACACAAACATGAAGCCCCAAGTTTGGTCCCAGAACCTATTTATAAAGCTAGGTATAGCCAGGCAGTGATGGCGCATGCCTTTAATCCCAGCACTTGGGAGGCAGAGCCAGGTGGATCTCTGTGAGTTCGAGGCCAGCATGGGTTACCAAGTGAGTTCCAGGAAAGGCGCAAAGCTACACAGAGAAACCCTGTCTTGAAAAAAAAAAAAAAAAAGCTAGGTATAGAGGCACACCCACATACCCTGTTATTCTAGTGCTGGGGAGACCGAGACAACTGTATTCCTGGGCTCCTTGGCCAGGCAGCCTAGTTGAAGGGGTGAGCCCCTGGTCTCAATGAGAGACTTTGTCTCAAAAAATAAGGCAGATGGCTTCTGAGGAATGATACCCAGTATTGACTTCTGGCATCCACGTGGCCATGTTCAGATATGCATACATACAAAAATAACTACAATAATGATAAGTTTAACATGAGTTAACATAAACTCACATAAGCTTGTAATCTTATATAAAGGGTTCTGAATTCTTAATCTCTCTTCCCTCCCCGCTTTCTTCTCTCCCTCATTCTTCTGTCTCTTATACACAAATACATAGCATGTGATTTCAGAATATTAACTAAACCACAGTATTTACCAACCCATACTGAAATATTTAAATATCTCAGAATATACTTGGAAAATAGCCATGTATATGCATGTGTTTACGTGTACACGTGCATACACACACACACACACACACACACACACACACACACACAAACACACATTCCACACACAACACACACACATACTTCTAGGCTGTTGAAAAATACATCAAGATCAGACATAGAAATTCCACGTGAAATCATATATCTTAATTCATAAACACTCAGTTCCTTTTTTCTGCCATTTAGTCTTTTTCTAGACTTCCCAACAATGAAGGTAAGCAGGTAAGTCCTGTTGTTCCCTTTAAGGTAAAAAAAGGTTTCTTTTTATGTATTTATTGAATTTGAGATTTATTAACTTTTAAACATATACTCAGAGCATGTTGCTAAAACAAGAATATAAACGTAGCATGTAAATAAGATTTGTAACTCATGAAAATTTGAAAAACTGACTTCTGTGGTAAGGATTCTGGAAGATGCTGGCTGCTCTCCAGCTCCCAAGCTTTGCTTTCACAATTCTTTATGATTAGAATTTTCCCCAATATTGTATCTCTCCTCCAAAAAACAAAATAAACCTGCATTTTGAGTTGCAGTTCATCCAGAGAGTGTCCTGATCCCAACCACTCTGCTAAAAATATCCACAATTGATCAGCCTCAGCATTATTTTACAATTTACCTGTGAGCTCCTCATTGTTCACAGCAGTTCTCTGTGCAGACTACTCACTCCTCCTGCATGTAAAACTCTCAGAGTCTGGTTAACACATCTCGCTGTGGCCACAACATGTGTGCTATTTTGTTCAATAAGTGATACACATATGTATTATATATATGAAATTTCAAATCTGTCCTATACCTATGATTAAACTTGGATGACATCATTCTTTAGAGCTTTCTCTATTGGCACCATTTGTTTCGAGAGATGGCCTAATGCACAAACTAGGTGTCACTTTGTTGTTTGTAAGTCCAAAGAGCACACAAAGGAACATCAGCAATATCTTCCTTCAACTTCTTCTAAGTCTTGAAATTTCAATCACTAAACTATCCATCTTAGCATTATTTGCAATAGACAAAATAACTGAAGCAATCTCCCATATCTAGGAAGAGGTGATTTCTTGAATAGACCATGGATGCAGTTGTCCTATGATGTATAATGAAGTTATTAGACAACAAAATAGGAAAAACAAATGATAAGCAAATGATTCAGAACAAAGATATGCACAATTACACAATACACTGTTCATCAGCAGATTTAGGACGCTGCCTGACTATGCACAGGCTGCAACAGGGAAGGACCTTGGGGTGCCTACTAAATGGGAAAGTGGGAGAAACTTTCTGAAAGAGAAAATTCTTAAGATGAGCTGAATGAGAGAGCCAAGGCAGGGGTCAGCAATGGGGTTCTCGGATAGTGTGCAGAGTCTCCAGCTGCAGCCGACACTCTACATATGGCCACCTAACTGGATGCAGGTGTCACGCAAAACTTGGCAAAGGTGAAAGGTTAGTGAATACTCAACAGCCAAAAAAGAATTCCATAAGCTTATGCTTATGGGGGAAATGCTTAGCCAGGATGTGTGATGCGGCTTCACTGCAGCCATGGTTCTGAACACACAACACATACCCATCACGCTGTGTGTGCTCACATGGCACACAGAGCCAAAAAAAAGCTCCCTGAATACCTGCCTCAGGCTTGAGACTACTATACACTATGAATTGCCAAGTTTTGTTTATATGCACAGACAGACAGACAGACAGACACACACACACACACACACACACACAACACACACACTACATTTCTTTTGTAGAAATGTAATTGTCTATATAAGAAAAAGACTGACTTCACAGTTTTCTAACACCATCCCCTAGCATGTAAATATAAAGTTAATATATCTTTGGATTACAATGGGTTAGAGGTTCTTTTTTATTTATTTTAAAAATTGGTGTGATTTGTTGACTTGTATTTCATAAAAATATTAAATCAATTTTGGCCTGGGATGAGGAAAGAATTTCCAGTGTTTCTGTAATAGTTGAAATGGCCCTAAACATAATTTTACCATGTGTTCTATGTATTTATGAAGCATGGCAGTCTTGGCATTAATAATTATAGAATTAAAATATCAATGCAGTTTGAAAAATGCTTAAGATGCCCTACAGCCTACAGTCTAAAGATGTCAGCCAAGATTTAATTATATATGCAACGATTTCCATCCATCTTATTAGTATGTAAATTTGTTTTATCTTTAAAATGGTAAAGCTATGCATATACCACAGAATTATTTAGAAATGCATTTCTGATGGTTTACTATCACTAAATATAATTTGCATACTTGTTTTGCATACTTCCTATATAATTGGAGTCCTGTAGAATGTCTTAGGTTAAGAGGGGTAGCTGAGCAGGAACAGTTTAACAGTCCTGGTATGCAGCACACACCAAGCAGCTGGGTCAGCACTGAATTAAGGCCAGGGCTCAAGAGGAGTTTAGATTCTAGGCATCTTGAGGAGCTCACTTCACATCACATCCAGACATCTAGGAATATCAGCAGCGGCAGACTGGGCAAGCTCCAGGTCCTCTAATCTGCTGTCAGGCTGTCTCAAGGAGCTTGTCCCTCTGTGTGACCCATTTAACTCATGTGCAAGAGTAACAGGTACCTAAGTGAACAATTACATAATTGGTACAAACTTCTGAAAATAAACGTATACATTTATATTATAAAAGAAACACAGTAGCACCTTGTGGTATCAAATGAACTCAAAAAGGATAAAACATGAGAAAAGATTCCTAAGTCCTGCCAATAGGACATTGTAGCGGGGGAACACTGAGAATCCTCTGTGGGTTAAGTACTTGATGACCAAAGGAAGCAATATTTGTGACTTTACACAGCTTGGCATCCTAGGAGGACAATGCCACCCGCAGGGGTTACCATTAGCACCTCTGCAGACCTAAAGGACATTGCAGGAGGCCTTCATGAGGAAAAACCCCATCTGCGCCCCAGGATCTTTGAGAAGAGTCAAGGCATGCCGCAGAGGGTGGCTCAGCTTGGGGGGATCCTGGTCAGCAGCGGGGTGGCTGTGAAATTGTAGCAACTTGTAGCAGGGTAGCTGTGAAATCGCACTGGCTTCGCTCCCTGATAAATGGTCTGCCCTGAGGAGACTCACAACAGTCTGCTGCCAGTGAACAGCCGCCAGGCTGTCAGCAAGCAGCCCTCTCTCTGAGCAGAGGCGACAGCTGACAAGGGCGTGCCCCGTCAGCTCTCCACATGAGGGAAAGGGCGCTTTCCCCTAAAAGCTCGAAGAACATGGCAGTTGTCAGAAATGTGTTTAGCTGCTTCTGTGAATGGCAAATTATTTCCTCTCTGAATTATAGTGGTGGGTATGCATATGTGTTTTAACCAGCTCTGGAGGATGCTTGCACAGCATTCAGACTGATGCCGTCAGTCTAACACATTAAATGCCCAGAAGGGCTGTGCAACCAGAAAACTCAGGCCACAGACACCCAAGAATATATTTGCCTGGTGTTATCAAAGTCAATGGGTTTGGAAAGAGCAAGCTCTCTGGCTGGAGAAAGGTCTGGCAGACTTCTTGTCACTATGGAAATCTCACACTCTCAGTCCTCCTCAGAGACAGCTGGGAGCAGATGTTACCTTGCTGATTGTATATCTGGTGCTGTCCAAAGTCAAGCAACTTGCTTCAGTTCTACAAGCTATTTGAACACAAAAGAATTTAAAACCAGCCATAAGACAGTTGATATTATCAACCATAACAAACTAAATGCCAGGTATGGCCCAGACTCTGAATGGCACCTGACATACAAGCTATGTCTTCATCTCCCTCGGGGCTTTTACAGCATAGCAAACAGGTTGTTTGCACTTGTCCAAGCTTGTACAGTAGATAGCAATAATCCCCAAAATGTGATCTGGAGGAACACTCATCTACAAAGTATTACCATGTACATCACAAATATACAATGTGCAAAGCTCTATTTGAGGACACTCCTAAAGAGAGTTAAAACAGGCTTCTTCTAGAATTTTATCTGCTAATGTACATTATATATTATATAATGTATATATATATATAATATATATAATAGGCTTCTATAAGAGAAAAGGTATTCAGCCTTTCCCATTCATTATACCAGAGAATCTACCTTCTAGAATATTCATTACCAAGGAGTAGAACTAGTGTCCCATTGAACATAATCTGGAAAACATTCAGTTACGTGCATAGGGCAGCAGATTTTTTGGTGGGAAATCTACACGAAATGCTCTAGTTCATCAGAGCGAGAACATGGACAGTGCCATTGCTCGGTGAAGGGCAGTATTGATTTGCTGATAAGCTGGCAGGAAGGGCACTTGACAGCATACGAGCTGACTCAATTCAGCTTTGATGCTGTTTCTCTCTGGGAAAGCAGAACTCTCCAATCTTGGTATGATGGGGTCTAGCTCAATGCTGAGTCCTTCAGCTCAGAAACAGGATGATTTCTTTCCTGCCTTTAGGTATATCCAGTATTCCTTTCATTATTTGATCTAGTTTGCTTTCTGTCTTTGTGACAAATACCATAACCAGGAGCAACTTAAGGGAGGAAAGGATCTATTTCAGTTTACACTCCCAGGTTCGAATCCATCACGGAGGAAAGACAGTACAGTAACTCATGTAGAAGCCTGCGTGGTGGACAGTCCTCTGGATTGTTCTCCTGGCTTTAGTACACTGACTGCCCAGACCTACCTGTCTAGCGATGGTGCTGCCCACAGAGGGCTGCGACCTCCTACACTAGTCAACCATCAAGAATGAGTCTCTCACAGATATGGTCACAAGACAATTTGTTGAAGGCTGTTCTTCATTTGAAGTTCCCTCTCCCCAGGTAACTCAAAGTTTGTCAAATCGACACTAAAATCTAACCAGGACATTCCTAAAACAAATACTGAATATCTACCAGGTGCCAGATGCCCTGCACTAAATGTTAGTAACACAGAATGAACAAGATCTATCCTTATAGTATGTTTATCTGGCATTCTTTCTTCTGAGGAATGTTTTATAACAAGTAAGTTGTATTTTTAAATTTAGTATTAAAATCTCCAATCAGGAATTAATGGAGGAGGGTATGTGGACATTAGAAACATTTAAAAGAAGATTAAATGTAATTAAAATTTTGTAATCGAACTTGAAAACATTGAACTATATACAGAACTACACAACCAAGGGAATATTAACCAATGCAAATAATTATAAACAATGATATCATACTTTCACCAAAGCTATGATTCCCCTGCTCAGGGTTCTCATGCTTTGTTGGGGTGGAGACAGGCTGGGAATTACTCAACTTCTCTTCAAGCCCCAATTATGTCCAGAAATCTTTGATGTCTATCTCCTCATAAACAAAATGCTTAAGAATACATCTGTCTAAAGTATACAATACATCATGTAGAAACCTACCATATTTTCTCAAGATTCATAACACCAGTTCATGAAGCAAATTCAGGCAAAGGAAAGTAATTTGGAACTTAAACCACCCTGAGCCTATAAACCCTAAGAAGGATTGCTCTTGATATTTGTATAGACCACAGTCTATGTGGTCTATATGTCTATGTGTCTGAGACTGTGTGGGTTATTGTGCAGAGCACAGAAAACTCCTTGCAAATGGGCAAGACTTTCCTGGCTAACTCTCAGCCACTCTCTAGGTTCTACACATGCATACTGATGATCTTAGACCTTGAGAAGCCAAGCTTCCTTCCCCAAGGCTGCAACTGCCCTCACAGAAAGCTTTCGAAGTCCATAGCTACCTAATGTTAAAGGTCTGGAAATGGCCTGCACTGTCACAGACAATAGAATGTCTTCAAATGTCATTGAAGAATGAAAGAACAAAAAGATGACGTGTGTCCATAACCTTTAATTCAATCATGTGAGCCACCTGATTGTTTGAACAGAGAAACTTGAAAAAGCATGGAGAAAAACCTTTACAGTCAGTCCTGAGACTAGAAAGTTCCTATTGATTTTCAACACACACAAACACGCACATGGACGTACACATGCACTTACTTCAATATCACTGCACAAGATTTGTGCACTTCTGATAGGCATCTGCCTTGCCATTTCCAGTGCCCATGTTGGAAAGATAGCCAAAGCACCTGATCAAATGTCACTTTTGTTCTTTATTACTCACTATGTGGCCCTGATTCCACAATTTGCAATATTTGAGTCAATGAGAATGAGAGGCAAATCCAAAAGCTGCTCCTTGCGACTTAATGTATAACAATAGAGAATAAAAAACGTGTTCCTGGAGTCATATTTTGGGACAGTGGAATAAACATCTTTCCTCTAAAGCCTGTCAGAACTCCAAGAAAATCTCAAATCATGCCTGCCTCATCTCTACCTTTCAAACACATAACACATTTCCATGCCTGCGAATCTCCTTCTCTTCCCCAAATCATCAGCTTAAGGAATAAGCACTTCCCAAAGTAGCTAAATGCAGACAGCCACAGGCAGGTCAAGTGACAACACTGGTCTGTGGTCTCCTTGGCTGCAAACTGGGTGTACGTCACTAGTGTGCTTAGACCCTGCCCTACCAAAGTTTACATGTGTAAACATAGAGGTGTTTGTGCATCAAGGAATGGATTAGCTCAAGAGGGTTTCTCCCTCCTGAAAGAGATGTTCCTGTGAATGTGTCCACACAGCACCCAGCTCTTGCTACCCTCCTCTGTTCTTCTTCAGTATGAGAACACAGATCCCCCACCACCAGGAGATGCAATAACACAGAGTCACCTTGGAAAAGGATGCTAGTTCTTTACCAAACCCTTTGCCTATTAGCCCCTTGACCTCAGACTTGCCACCTCCAAAGTGACAAAGCCATCCTTTCTGACAACCAGCAAGGCTGTGGTGAGGAAATGAAATCAGGTAAGTGAAGATAAATGTTTGCAATGTGTGTGTTAGTATGTAAATGGAAGGTTCCATTACTTTCCATCAAAAATCTTAGAGAATATTGTCATTTCTACCCTTCTTGCAAAGCATAAACATATTTGAACTCTGAGAAAGAAATCAGCCCAAAGTAAAATGTCAGAAAGACCACAAGTCATTTTTTGCAAGGAAGACATTGATTTTCCACAGATGGTCTTTTATGCTGCATGTGAAGGCCTGTATCCATCAACACCCACATCCCCTGCTCAGACATGGGCATGATTATGGCACATATCTGCTGTCCCACATCATTATCAGAGGCTTGGGACACTGAGTTCCCTCTCTATACCCACAGGAATCTGACAGGATTTATTGAAAATAGTGTTGCTACCCTAAGGTTTTCTTTAATTAACTAAAAAGCACAAACACCATTTCTAGCACATTATCTAAACCCTAGTGTGGGCTGTTGTTGACACCTCCCAGTTCAAAGCTCTGTCCCTTTCACAGTTACCAGGTGAGTGATGCTTTTGAATGCCAAAATGGAAGGCCACCAGATACCGTACTTGGGCTAATAAGAGAAGTTTCCAGAATGATTATAATACTTTAGATCTTCTTTAAAACCTCCATATCATCTCTGTTTACCCCTCTAAAGAAGTTGCCCTATACCACTCTTAATTTCTGGCTGATGTTGATTAAGCTATGGTCATGTGAGATATTCACATCAAGGAAGTAGGTGACATAAATAAGAAAACGTTGCTCTTTTAAAACTTCAAATCTGCAAGTTCAAAATTTTAAAATAAAAAAAGTGAAGAAAAAAAAAAGAAATAAAAGTCAGAATTTTTATTACCATGAGTCTAGAAATGAGGACCTTGAGAAATTAACAAATTTTCTGAAGCTTCTGATTCTCACCAAGTCCATATACCATTTCTAAGGAAGTTAATAAATGATTTTTTGTATAATCAAGTACATAACAACACTTGCAGAATATGTAACAGAAATTGGATTATCAAAATCATAATGGAGGCCCTGTCTCATTCCAGTTCTCACTAGAAAGCTGAGGTTCCAAGGAGCTCACTAACTGGCTGAGGAGTCCACGCTCACTAAATGGTGAGACTAGAGGATGTTACACAGTATACAACCTGACATTGAATGGCAGGATGACTGTCAGGCACTAAGGGGGAACATAGGATAGATCAAGGAGAGCTACAATAAGAAAGCCTGGTCAATGGGACGATATTTCACAGTGCATTCCATCCGTGTTGGCCAGATGGTCACGAGATAGACAAGTACGGTTGATTTAGGGTTAACCAGTGTTTCCCCTGAGGATGTCACATAGAAAGTTAGCAAGTGTAATTTCAAGTGGTATCCCTCTTACCTTTTGAAGAAATGACATTGAATTTAATAGGGAAAAGTCCCATTACCTCACACAGTGTAGGTAACTCATGAACAGTGCTGTGTCCTATTTTCTCTGAATTAAAGCATAGCCTTCTGGGAGAAGACTTATTAAAGAGTCAGGAAGTAAATAAGAGCCATAACTCTCAGCAAGTTCTTGACACAAGATTCACAAGGTTCCTCCCGAAGGTTAACAACTGCTGAAGGGAGAAGCCTGGCTGAGCTGCCTGAGGGCCAAGAAGGAGGCTGCGAAGATGTGGCTTCTACAGTGCTGGGCTGGGCTTTTCAGTGATGCAGCTGACTTTGAGACATCAGTGTGCCTCTCAGTAAACTCACTCGTTCACTAAGCCTGACTTGGATAGACTCATTCTGTTGGTCTTTTTGTTAGTTCCTATCTGTGGTGAGTAGACATTTGCTCACATGTCCCCAGGAAAAGCCACCATGAGTAACAAGCATTTCGGTTAAGGAACAGGAAAAGATGGCTCAGTGGTTAAGAGCACTTGTTGCTCTTGCAGAGGACCCAGGTCTGATTCCTAGAACCCATGTGTTGGCTCATGACCAGACATAAACTCAGTCCCAGGGATCCAACCCTGGGACCACATGTGTGGTTCACATATATAACACAGGCAAAACACTCACATACATCAAGTAAAAATAAAATAAATCTTTTGGAAAAAGAAAACAATTCTGTTTTAAAAGTTAAGCAGGTCCTTGACATTTTATTCTGTGAGTACATCACATCCTCTAGTCTGACTTAATCCAAAGAAAGATTTAAAAAAAAAAAAAACTGGACGAGCATGTTTTTCTTATTTAGACTTAGGATAAATATTCAGTGGACATGATTCTAGGACTGGACTCCTTGACAAGTTCCTGCAGCAGAGGGTCTAATTCTCTCTCTCTCTCTCTCTCTCTCTCTCTCTCTCTCTCTCTCTCTCTCTCTCTCTCTCTCTCTCTCACACACACACACACACACACACACACACACACACACACACACACACACACGCACACACGCACACAGGCACACAGGCACACAAGAAAAAAGAAAAGGAAAAAGAAGCAATGACCAAATGTCTTCCTAGTCATCAAAAGAGAAAGTGATTATTCCCCTCATAGACTGTTCCTTCATATGTCCTCAGATACCTTATGAAAAACAAATCTTATTTATTAGTCAAATGCTGACTAACCCTTCAAAGTAAGGGGATTTTCTTTAGATGATATATAAGATTCTAATTTACAGCATAGTTTCATTTTAGATTATAATTACAATGCTCTAGAAATATACTACAAATTTTCTGATCTTAATTTTATAAATTAATAAACACTACTATTAAGTATTAAATAACATTAACACTGAATTAAACATAAGCCTTTCTTTGTGATTTGAAAGTGTGGATAATATTACTCATATTGGAGATGACTGAAACATATATCCTCATTTTGCCTCGTGATAGAGGCGCTCTGGTAATGTACTGGCTCCCAGCTCTAGGAATAAACGAATACCCTCAACTGCAGGGCAGTTGAGAAAATAGAGAACTGTACTGTCCAACACAACAACAGCCTACAGAGCTATCCTCCAAAACAGTCCCATTGCAGTAAGACTGAGGTTGGGATCCAGTTTATGTGGAAATGATTCCAAGTCCACACTGAGCCTCCCACTTCCATGGGCACTGCCTAAACACAACATGTATTCTCAGGTTAAGTCAAGACTCCGCACAGTTCCATTTTTACCAGTTTCTTTTGGGAATGATTCAGAGAAATCACCTCTCCTTTTCAGTAAATCATTACTTCAATGTAATTTGGTAAGTTAATGCAATATGAAGGATTGCTTTTGTGCTCAGAACTTTGCTTTCCCTTCAACAAACTCCCTCAGATTTCATAATAGGGTGGCATTAGCAATTTGATCATGACCGCCCTCTAAGAACACTTCCACTGTGGTGGACTGAAAAACTGACTCTATTTTTAACAGCCGTTTCCTATCTCTGCTTTGCGTTTTCCCGTATCTCCTTTTTCAGCAAATCTGCTGTTCTCGCTACTCACAACCCAGCATGCTGAAGAAATTCGAAATTGCTTAGCTGTCTGGATGTGATCAAGATTAGAATTACAGTTGCCAGGGAAAACCAGATAACTAAGTAGTGTATCTCTAACTCGAATTCCCTCTGTGCTGGAAGGAAACGTGTGTGGGCTGCATGTTTGTGCTGGGCCCACTGATCTCGCTTAGCCCACACAGAGGAAAAGGTGTTAAGCTTACAGAGTAGTTAGAAATAAGTTGCGTGAGCTCACCATAGTGATTTGGCACAAGCGCCCTTAGTACTGCATTGAGAGTGACTCTCAGGTCACATTGGACTTAACAAAACAAAATCCCAAACCACCTTAATTAGCGTGAGCCATTACACAGGTCTGCAACACATCAGTGCATCCTCTGTCACTGATAAAGTAAAACCAGTGTGTGTTTAGACTCCCTGGACTGGAAACTCAAACTTCTGCTGTTGGATAGCAGTAGTTGTGTGATTTTCGGGCATCGAAATTTCTGAGCTGCAAAACTGGAATGTGAATAATAATTGCACACTAGGCTGTCTTATGACTGAATTTCAATAACTGCCCTAAGCTCAGTAAACATTTGTTGAGTTTCTTAATATACCAGACACTCTGGCACCACCCCAAAAATAAAGCAATGAAAGAGTCAAGGTTTCTCCCCTTGAGAAGCTAAGAGTCAAATAGGAGAAGGAGGTAAGTGAGGGGCAATTTCAATACAATGCGGTAACAGAGTCAATGACTGAATCATAAGGTGTTAGAACACCGAAGACAGGCCTATCAAGGAAGACCTTGTCTGAACAGGCCATGCAAACTCTGATTGACACTGGCTTTAACAAGGAGAAACGTATTGTCTTGTATAACAGCCGGCGCTCATGTGGTTGTTTGGAGATGTCAACCATGTCTTCTAGGACCTGGAGTTGCTTTCGGTGTCTGCGCCACTGCACACAGTAGTCACAGTTTCGTTATGAAGCCACATCTTCTCCGTTATAAGTTGGATTACAGCCACAGCTAAAACAACTGGCTTTCTTGGTCAAAGTCCTTTTCTCATGTCTTGAAAACTCCAGATTAACGCCCACAGATTGCTAAACCAGTTGTCTGCAGATGCAGCTAGATTACCACAACCGGCTGTGACACAGTTGCTTGAGTGATGAGTGTGTTATTTGCCTGAGATTCTGAGCCAGTGGGAAAGTGTCAAGGTGGAAATAAAGGTGGAAAAGTGTCTCAGGCAGGAAAAATGCATGATCATGGCATGCAGGTAGCCTGCTGCAGATGTAATACAGCAGAGGGGACAGTTGGGAGACCTGAGTTCCTAGATGCTCACTCTGAGCTAAAGATATGGAGTAAGAAAATTATTGTTATTGTAAATAAAATCCCTAAATTCACTTTCAACATGATAGCTTTAATTTGTATTTTTACTTTGAAAGAAGTATCTCTGACATCTTTGCAGATGATTCTTTTCTCTGGGTCTGTAAGACACTCTAGTGAGTATGGACTAAATGGCAGAGCGCAAAGGGCTGTACACTATTGATTCTTCATTTTGATCCATCAACCAGTTAAAGTACATCTCTTCAGTTTCTTATCTATATTTTTCAGTTATTTTAGATCAACTCTGGTCTAAAAATATTGAATGGGAAATTCCAGAAGTAAACAGAAAGTTTTACATTGCATGTCACTGTGAGCAGTGTGATGGAATTTCCTTCCACCCCACTCCATCATGCTTGGGTTCTGAGCCTTCTTTTTGTCTAACATATCCATAGTACATATGCTACCTTCTTATTAGTCATCTATAACCCTGTCAGTGATCAGTGAGCTCTCAGAGCATAGAAGTGCTGTGTTCATGCAACTTTCATGTAGATTGCTGCTGCTCCCTCATCATGCCTACAGATGTTATGAATCTCTTACTGGGCCTAACTTAGAAGCCAAACTTTAGCACAAGCATATGCTACATAAAGATATCACAGCACCTGTATATTAAGAGCCTGGTAGTATGTTCAGTTTCAGGTACCCATTTGGAGTCTCAGAATGTATCCTGATAAGGATGATTATTATTATATATTCTCTTTTAGCTTATTAACTAAAAGATCTTGTATAGAAGAATAATTAAAAACATTTTCTAATTGATTTTCAGTGAGGTAGATGGACCTTCCCAAGAGATTCATTTCTTTATACTTACTATACTTAAATGGGCACATTTTTGGTAAGCCTATTACTGAAGTTGAATCCATCATATTAGATATGCATTTAAATTAATATTCTTTACTTTTTCTGTCTGTATACAAGAGAAATTGGGATTCTGTGCCAAGAGTAACAACCAGGACTGGTGTGAAATACCACGTTAAGTAGATTTCTAAGTGAGAAAAAAAAAAGTAACTCTGTGGCTAGCACAATATTAAACACCGTTGTCAATAGGCTAATGGAACACAGAAACTGAGGGCATATCCAGAAGAAGTTGGAAGGAACAGAAAAGGGAGGCATCTCTCATGATTTTATCGTAAGGACTACATTTTGAAGAATTAGTACAATCGATGGTTCACTTTGCTTCTTGGAGCATATGGAACGGATATAGACCGACAACGACCCAATAAGAAATTTGGAAGAGACAGTAAAACAAGACAGTCCTGTGAGGTGCAGGCACACACGGAAAAGCAATTTATTCCATCTACACTATTTCTAAACAGGGAAACCTTGAAAATACAGTGTATACTTAGTGTGATTAGGGAATGTGGGGGGAACAGTGATGGCACACAATAATTTATTTAGGCGCATCAATAATAGAGGAACAGGATGGATGCTTTCCCACAATGTCTAGGATGGAACAGGGTGGAAGGAGGAAGTAATTCAGAACACAATGCCTGTTTATCGGGAGACAGCACACAGTGGCTGTATTTAAACCTGCATCGCAGCTCTTCTCTTTAGCATTTAAATTGATTCGCCAGTTTATATCTATTCCCCACCTTCCCGCCCAACTCAGACGGCGAAACTGTGATTAGAATGAGCCTCTATTTTCTCTTTTGGATTCCTTCATTGACAAACAGTATTAGAGTTTCATCTTTAATTTTGCTGCAAAACATCTAAATGGATGGGAATGAGGAGCTTGGCTATAGGAACTCTCAAATTTAATCTCCTTTGCAGTCTGATTCCTGCAGCGTGAATACACAGTCTGATCTTATTGGCACTTTCAACTGCAATGCCAGGTTCATTTCAAAATTTAATACAATGTATTTGTCATCACCACACTTCCCTCAGTAAGGACTCTGCTACCAAATGGCTACCAGTTGGTGGTCTGAGAAAGATATCTTGCTGAAAATGAGAACTGTCCTCTAAACTGAAATAACTCATCTCACATATTGCATGTCTTCTGTTTTTGCAGGGAACACCATTGTTCTCTCCCATTTGATCTTTTAGTAATCTGTCCAGGTAACAATAAAGAAGTAGAGGAATATTTACTCACTGCCAGCTTCCGAAAGAGAGTAACGTATTTCATGGATTTCACAAATAACTTCCCCGGCAGGAAGCAAGAGACAACAGATTACAATCAGTCAATACTGCCGTTGATTCTCAGTGTAAGCCATGCCTTCACAGTTCTGACCCACTGCTGTTACACTGACATGAGCGGGCAGCCCACCAGCCCCATCTGGCTCAGAACTGTGTTTCTCAATTGGTGGTCTCTGTATCACCACTGTCTTCATTACTGAAGAATTTATTAGAACCTGAGATTCCTTGGCTCCCTCCACTGAATCATATAATCTATACCAGCAGCCAAAATTTGTGTCTCCACAAGCCTTCAAGGTGATTTGATTTACACTAACTTGTTAACTATTGATTGAGAAGAAAATAGATAGAGTAACATGATTCTTTAACATCTCAGAACTGATTTCCCATCCAGTGAGTGACTGTTGAATGCAGCCATTTACGACAGCCTGGTCACATTTGTCTCAAGTTGAGGAGTGGAAAGGTGGAGTGAAGACCATGCCCACCATGTCGAGTGAATTCAACCATTTGTTCCATTATACATCGGTGACTACAGCCCTTTACACAGAAAGCACAGATAAGGTTTTGTTTTGTTTTGTTTTGTTTTTTTGTAAAATTGGAGTTTCTGCACATTCTCCCTCTTCTGCCTCAGGTTGTCTTCTGGAGGTTAAGAAGAGGCAATCCTTTACCTCTGCCAATTAAACCCTGTGGCCTTTCCACTCCCTCTGACCAATGGAGATAGATACCTTGTCTAAACACCTCAAGAGTACTGCTTGTACCCCCTATCACTACTCACCATTACCATTACATTATACTCTAGTTGCAGTATGAGCAGGTGTATCTATACACACATACACATACATGCACAATTAGATATATAGAAATACATGCATCTTCAATTAAACTTCAAGCTCTTTCAAGACAATGACATTGCTCTATTCATCACTGAAGCCACCATGACTCTGTATATGACCTGAAACACAGTGAGTAGAAATGTGTTTCCAAGGCAGGCTTGCTTTCCAGGGTGTTTCTAACCTTCTGTCCCCGTCTGTCCTTACCTCTCTTATTCTACCTGCCACTGAAAGAATAGTCAATTGCCACCCTTTGATAGACAAGCTGTTCACTAAGGTCTTATGTTCTCCTCTTAGACAATGAAAGACTTTGCTTAAATGTTACTTGGAATGCAATATATTTAAGGTAAATGCATACTGGAGAAACTTTGGGCTTTCCTGGAAAGCCTTTAGAGAAGTGTCTGCAGACAATGGATTTTCCTACATAAACCCTATCTAAACTTTCATTTTCTTCTTCTAATCATCTGCTTTTATAAATTAAGTTTTATTTTTCAAAAGGGACCTAGCCAGTTGTGGTGGCACACATCTTTAATCCTAGCACTCTGGAGGCAGAGGAAGGCAGTGTTACTCTTCTGATCCTATGCCCTGACATAAAAGCCTATTCTTAAGGGAAAACTCTACCCATTTCTCTTCTCTCTTCTCTTCTCTTCTCTCTCTCTCTCTCTCTCTCTCTCTCTCTCTCTCTCTCTCTCTCTCTCTCTCTCTCTCTCTCTCCTTCTGCTTTTTTCCCAGGAGGTGTGCACCTCTGGAACTCCTCGCCCTTCTCTCTCTCCCTATCTCTCTCTTTCTCTCTCCCTTCCACCAAATAAAACTCTTCACTGAGTGCTGTCTACATGGCATCTCTGTCTCTCACCCACCCTGGGGCACCTTGGCTCTATCTGCCAGAACCTCCTACATAGCTTACAATATCATAACATTGGCACCCAACGTTTCTCTGTGAGTTCAAGGCCAGCTTGGTCTACAAAACAAGTTCCAGGACAGCTAGGGCTGTTACACAGAGAAACCCTCTTTCAAAGGAAGAAGAAGAAGAAGAAGAAGTAGAAGAAGAAGAAGAAGAAGAAGAAGAAGAAGAAGAAGAAGAAGAAGAAGAAGAAGAGGAGGAGGAGGAGGAGGAGGAGGAGGAGGAGGAGGAGGAGGAGGAGGAGGAGGAGGAGGAGAAAAAAGAAAAGGGGGGAGGGAGAGAATCTGTTTTTCCCATTCTTATTCATGACCATCCAATACACTCTTGAGCCCATGAGCCCCCTACAAAATGAAAACATAAATAACCTGTCCTCCAAAAATTACATGACAGTTGGTGGGAAACAAGACTCACACAGAACACGAATTACCCAGATGTCCTAACTAGAAAATAAGTGGAATGTGATAGTATTTTGTTGTTATTGTTTTCAAAGGAAGGATCACAGAGGCACATAAAAGTTCTTAGGTTGTCAATAAATAGTTAACAAAATAAAACATTGAAAATATTAAATAGGCTCTGATTTCTCCTTTGGAAGGTGACTCTTTGAATGCTGTGGTCATTGTGGTATGAGTCCTTGGAACCTTCTGCCTTCCACAGGAATGAATCCACTAAATCCTTCCAAGCACAGTTATCTTTGAGATACTCTACACAAAACTCCCGCTAAGATTCTGGGGCAATGAGTAAAGGTGAGGAATTGACACTGGAAAGAAAGAGGGCTAAGGTACACGTAAATAAATAGTTCCCACAAGGTCTCATCTTATTGGCAGTGATGTCTAGACCTCAAGTTCATTCCAATCATTTCCTAAAGGTTCCTGTCTAGGAATGTGAATGCCCTGGGAAGGCTCCAGTGGCCAGAGAAAATCCCCAGGTAACGAGATGCATGCATATCGCTGAGTGTTTATATTTGCATGTTCGAGAATGGTCAGTGGTTAGTGGGGGGAAGGTTCTTCCTGGGTTGGCATACTACAGCTTATGCTAGCATCCACTATTTCTCATTAATCTGGACTCTCATTGTTCATGTAAAATACACCTTTTTACCCTCTCTTTGATCTCTTTAAGTGGTGCAATATAATTTAAGACTCACATCCTGATGTAAAGGTAAGTGCTTTGCTTTCCTGTTGAAAAGAGAAACAAGAGTCTTCCTTAAAAAAAAAAAATCCAATTATCATCATCCTTTCTAAAACACACATCTTAATAAACTGCAGATTTGTTTCAAACCAAGTTACCATGGCTCAAATGTTTTAGAAAATTCATATTTGAAATTTGTTTTAGATCTTCTAAATCTCAGCAGTGGTTCTAATTTGAATACATCTCTTTAATATGTGTCTTCACCACAGGAATCTACTTATGTGGTAAAGAAATGTCTGACGAATTAGTACCCTAATGTCCAATAAAATAAGTTCTGTGCTGAAATGAAATTTAGAAAGTCTTCTAAGAGATATAAAAGGTATACAGAAGGGGAACTAAAGCTGTGCCCAAGAAACACAAGATGCAGCACAATCCAAGGGCTTGGAAACGAAAGACTTGGCAAACAAAGGGTCCTACTTAGAAGTTCCATGAAGCACAAATAATAAAACGGTCTCTGGAGTTTGACATTAGCCTCACAGGCAAGCCATTGAACGTTCCTTGAGCTAGAAATAAAACAAACAAACAAACAAACAGTCCAAGTCTAAGCATAGGTTTAAAAATATTAAACCATCTTAATCCAAGTCAAATAAATAATATCCTGGCAGGTTTCACTAAACAAAGCTGACTCTGTGAAGGTTCCAGCATCCTTGGTGTCAGTACTTCAAGTGTATGTACTTGAGGTAAGATTAAAGAATAACTTCTTGGATTGTTATTGAAAGACATGAAAGTCTGCAGGAATGCCCTTGAGGGACTAGACGGATGGCCCCTTGGTTAAGAGAGTGTACTTAGGCAGCTCATAACCACTCCTAACTCTAGCTCAGAGGATCCACCGCCATCTTCTGGCCTCTGAGAGAACTACACTCACGTGAACAACCCCTTCCCCCACCCATAATTTAAAAATTGTTGAGTCAGGCTGATCCAAGGCTTTCTCAGAGGCCGGACAAAAAGACAAAGGAACCTAGTTCTGTGTCATTGCCCGAGGTTGGGGGGTGGGGGGCAGACTTGGCAAGTTTCAGGTGGGGCCTGCAGCCAGGGCCTGGAAGGAGTTATTATTTTGGTTCCTGGGAACTTGGCTATTCGCCATGAAGAGACTGGAGTTATGAGTCCCAAGATTGCTACCTCTGACACCCTTGAGATATTCTGTTTCCCCTGTGAGACACCGCTTGATTAGCTACCTACTTCCGTCCTGTTTCTTCTGTAATAACTGTATATAAGATTTTATATATGTGTGTGTGTATATATCTATATACATATAGATATATGTGTATATATGTGTGTGTGTATATATATATATATATATATATATATATATATATATATATAAATAAACTTGCTGGCATGATATAAACTTGCTGGCATGAGCCATCAGCATGTGTGAGACCTCCTGATCCCAAACTTTCTTATCTTCTCACACCCTGGTCATCTCTCTCTCAGGAATCTGTCAATGGAAAACAGCCTACTTGTCCAGAATAAAATAAAGAAAAAAATGTCTTTGAAGTGGCAAGCAAAGCCACATTAGGGGTAGGAAATTGTTTCTCATGCTTCATGAAACTATTTATATCGGCAAGGTGTAGGGCAGAGATGAAAATAAAAAGTATTGTACCTAAGGGTTCTTGTGTGGCAACCCAGAAGGATTCTAATTCAACGCACCTGTCAATATGTGAGCCTTGCTCCTCCTGATATAGTCTACCTTAGTAGGCAGATCATTCACTTCCTATGAGTACAGAATGTGTGTTACATTATCTCTGAATAAATATACTTGTTGAAATATACAAAAAAGACATTTTTTCTTTCAAGAAATAATATTTGATAAAGCATGGAACAGAGAACGTATTGGCTGCCCTGAGTCTGATGAGACATTGGGCAGATCCACATTTAGCCCACCTGTAGAACATCTTTGAGACATGGAGGAAGGTCCAAATGGTCACTTGGATCCACTAGAACTAGTTTCCTGTCAGTGTGGAGGTTTTTGCAGCCTGTCCTGAAGATGCCACACACTGATACAATCATCTACAGGAGTCACCAGGGAAATGTGACAGTGAACTTATTTTAAGTTTGGGATCAGAGTCTAAGCCACAGTAAGGAAATGTAATGTTCTCCAAGGGGAAAAAGGGTTGGACTGGCATTTTCGGAACGTACAAAATGGCTCCTTTGAAGTGCAGAAATGTTTACCAATGAGTCAAGAACAAGCTGTGCACACTCTACCCAGGGACTTCTGTGGACCCACAGTAATGATAAGATGCTGGGTAGAAAAAAAGTCAAAAGCACTCCAGCACTCAAAGCCCTGGAAATCAGATCCCAAAGCTGGGGAAATCCCCAGATACCTAATGAATGGGATTCTAGGTTATCTGTAGGTCACATTTTTGTGTGTGGAAGCAGAGGCTGACACTGGGTTTCTACCTCTACTGCTCTATGACCATTTTTTCCAAGACCTTGGAGTTTGCTATTCTTGAGGGACTAGGAACTAGTCAGATCCCTGACAGGCAGATAGGAAAAGGGGGCATAGAGAGATTGTGAAGATGGCAAATTTCCTAGCTTCTTCCTCATCCTCCTGACCTAAGAGAAAGATCTGCTGGGCTTCCCCCCACCCCTTACCAGTGGGGCTTCTATTCTGTCTAACCCAGCAAGCTGGTAAAATATATTCACATTTCCTGAAGGTGTTTGCCTATCAAGCGCCTCTCTGCAACACACACACCCTGTTTTTTTGTTGCATGTTTCAACTAAAAAACTCAAAATTAGGCCAGAGGTCTTATGCCACTAAAAACACTTAACTCACTAGTTTCTCCAAGAGAAAAGGGCTTTTAGTTCCTCTTCTGCTCTGGAGAGAGTCTTTCCTTCTGCCTTTGTGTCTGTCATTTTTATCCCACACCACCTGGTGTGTGTGTGTGTGTGTGTGTGTATGTGTGTGTGTGTGTGTGTGTGTGTGTGTGTGCACATGCATGCCCGTGCATGTTGTTTATAGTTTTCTTGGGTACAGGGGAAGCAGCTCCAGGATTAAGGCGCTTGTAGTGTGAGGACTGTAGTTTAGATTCCCAGGCCCCAAGCAAATGCCTGGCAATCATAATAACCAGCCTATATTTCCAGAGCTCAGAAGGTGGAGAGAGGGCATCCCTGTCTGGCTGGCTGACAGACTGGCTGAATCAGTAAGCTCTGGCTTCAACAGGGGAGACCCAGCCTCAGTGAATAATGGAAAGCAATTGAGGAAAACTTGCAATGTCAACCTTGTGTTGCTACACGCATGTACATAGGTGCACACACAAACATGTGAACATATGTGTGTATGTATATATATATATATATATATATATATATATATATACATACACACATACATACCACACAAATATACATAAGGGGAAAAAATCCCTCAGCTTCTAAGTCTGAATGGGACATGGATTTTTCATGAGATTGTGGAATTTTTTCCCCTGTATATTTCTATCCAGAGTCCTGACACGGACTTATAGACAAACCTGAGGAAGTCAAAGCAAGCTGCCCTTGGAAAGTCTAGTGCATTTCAAGTCTGATTGGACGTAATATGAGTTTTGGAGTTTCTCATATCAAGTATAAGACAATTTCTTCTGGTCACGTCCGTTTAGCTTGAGATAAATTGAGACAAAAACTCTTCAAAGCAATTGAGAAACTCCCTGTGATGAAAAGCCAACTATCAACTGTCACAAGCAAAGAAACTCCCAGGAAACTGTGTATCTCAAACATTCCTTCCTCAACCACTTAAATGAGTGGTGGCAGCTTTATCAATGCTGTGGTTATGTGAAGACGCTGCTAACACATGGGAAGTCTGACAGGAGGCTCCTCTGTCAAACCTTCACAGTCAATCCCAGAGGCACATGGCTTCTGAGTCACAGAAGATCCAACCAGACCTTGTTTGCAGTTTCTCACCAGCTATGAGATTGTTTCAGCTACCGGGAGGTCAGCATATCCCTGTCATCGTGATGGTGGCTGCTGCCTCACAAACAGTGGAGTTCATCAAGGCACTTAAAAACCTACAGACTTCACAGAGCTAATGTAAGCATTTATGAATTTCATCTCTCCCCATAGAAATGGACTATATCAGCTAAAAGCTAAATTTAAACCTGTTCACAGGAATAAGTAACAAAGTCTTGAAACTGCTGTGTCGTGGTAAAGGGAAGACACTACAACCACTGAAGAGGACAGAGCACACACTATGGAGGAAACCTCTAATGCTATGGAAAAAGGTTGTCATGACAACTTTCCAGTACCTGCCATGAGATGACCAGAGTCCTATGACCAGTTGCTATGGGACCCAACCCAATGAGCTTTACATTTTCTCATCTGAAGGATGGAAGGAAGATATAGATATGCTTGTTCTAATCTGTCTGCACTATATATAATAGTGTTGTGTGCCCCATTTCTTCAGACCAACATAATAACAAATATGCATTATAAGCTTGCTTTGAAAAGTGGGGTGCCAGGAATATCCCTAACCACATTCATATGCCTACTTTAACCCTCAGAACCTTAACAATCGAAGATAGTTTTTATTAAAGACCTAAAGGAAAATATGCCTCTACAAATCAAATAATTTGACCATCCAGTAGGTAGCAAGTGGGGTTGAAATTCCAAGCAGGGTGGAAGGAAAGCCCAGGACTGAACCTTCCCCATTCTACTTCAGACACCACACTTAATACAGAATGCTTCTGGGAGTGATCACTTGGGTTTTCTCCACAACAGTCAATTCCTCCACACCAACTGAGTGTCCTACAATTCAAGTCCACTTCCATGAACTATTTTCATGGAAATAGCCTCAAGTCAAACCTCACTCGGATAACAATACCCCAGGTTGTCACCTCTGCTGTAAATCACACGTCCCATAAACCCTTTCTCAGACTCCAGAATGTTAAGGTAGCTTAAAAACCCTAAAGAAACATTTTACTTACATTTACAGCTTTACTATAAAGAATATTATAAGTTACACAGATAAATAGCTAGATGAAAGAGATGCATTAGGCAAGGTCAGGCACTTTCTGAGTGGAATGGATATAGACAAAGGAGATGCATTCCGTTGGGTACAGAGCAACCAGGCCCTCTCTGGGCATGCCTTACTCTGCCTACATCTCCACATAGCCATGTGGAAGGAAGTTCTGATCTCTGAACTCCATAGTCCAGGGATCTTTGTAGAGCTTTTAGCCATAGGGATGATTAGTAATGAGCCCACTCCAGCCCATTTCCACTTCCTTGTGGTTGAAGGCTAGGAATAAAAGTCCCTAACTTCTAGTAATGGTTTGGTCTTTTGGGGGAGCCAGTTACACTCAGACACCAACTCAGAGTCATCTTGTTAGAACAAAAGTCACTTCTATCACCCATGGAAACTTAAAGGAACTTATGAGCTTCATGTCATAAGTTACCATCAACGATCAAATAATAGGGCAGAAGACTCTCCCAGAACCTGCACTCCCTGGGAAATTACAGGGAATCCAGAATGAATGTACCAAGAATCAGGGAAAAGAACAAATTATACTTTCCTTATTATGAATTATAATACTAGGAAAACACCGTGGAAGTGATCTTATTTCCTGCTCTAATAAGGCACACCTTGCCCCCGTGTAAACATTATGTGGTGGTATTAGGAGCAGTGACGATTAGTTCCAACTATTTATTGCAGCTATAGCAATCTGCTGTCGCCTTCTATTTAATTAAACAACCATCTGCTTTCTGCAGGGAAACAATAAATCATTTAGTAAAAAAAAATGTACATTTGTGTACTTACATTAGCTATTTTAGAGAAAGAAAAATAGAGAAAGGCCACAGAGAGAAGAGGGAGGAAGAAATAAAGGAAGCAACAGTGTGCCAGATGTCAGCACTGTGAAGATGTTAATATCCATTCTGAATCCGCTTTGTAATTTCCTCCCATTCTGTGGATTGCTTCGCTCCACAAGTCAAAACATTTCATCCCACACGCGAAGAGCATTGTGAATGGGGCCTCACATTGCAGAGCTGATTAGGAGACATGCTCCACATCCCTCAGAGAAATGGAGTTCTTTTTAATCTCCAGGATAAAGATTTTTAAATGTCACTTTTCTCACTGCCATATGACTTACATATTTTTAAACCACACTTCATTTCCAACAAGCACTGTACCAAAAGCTTGGTGATCAAGGACAGACATCATTGTTAATAATTGTGTAAATCCTGACAGCTTATCTTTAAAAATGGCTTGTTGAAAATGTTAGCATTATATCCAGAACTGATTCTGGTCTAATGTTATTATAAATGAAAAGATTTTACTTAATCTTTTCCCCCGCCCCTTTTCTTTTTAACCCTGGCATCTTTAACAGGTAGCATTTTGTTAACACTTAATAAAGGCATGTCACAAACTGATCTTAACAAAAGGAAATAAAACTTGTCCTGCATTCATAAGCTGGCACAGTTTTGTTTGTTATTTGTCTTGATAAATTAAAAAAAAAACTCTGAAGAATTCTGTGGGTTCAGAGTGGTGTGTTTAAGCATAATCAAACAGTGCATTTAGTGCTATGTTGTGGTTCTCATATGAAGTGATCGCAGCTCACCCTACAGGAATTTGTCACCTGCTTCACCATAAATGCCCCCATATAGGAGCTTCCTGCCCTCCAGAAAATGACCTTTGAAGAGTAGCACTGCCCCTGGTTGGATATAAGTCAATCCTGCAGTATGTCACCATGTCCCACCTCTTTCGTTCTGACAGACAGCCTTCAGGATGCGATGTCCCAGGCCACATTTCCCATGCTCGGGGATACAGATCCCTTCAGAAGCAAGCCATCGATGACACATTGGATCCTCGCAAGGCACAGATTCTACCAGGTGAGGGCAGTGCCCCGTGGGCCCTGTAGACTCCATGAGAACATGGCGCTGTCTCATTCTAAAGCCTGAAAGGAGAGAGAAAGCACAGCTTTCAGTATTTCACCCCGATCCTGCAAAGGCAAAGGAGCCGCTGCCTGGCCGCAGATGGAACTTCCCCTGCGAACACTTGCAGCTCTGACGCATGTGTTATCTCGGGGGGGGGGGGGGGTTTGGGGGGGTTATTTATGAGATGGAGGGATATGAAATGGAAAGGAAAAGAGAAATGTGGGAAAGAATGAGAGTGTACAAGTGTCTTCCAAGAAGAGATGACAGACAGGCCAGATGGAATCAGATGAAATAATGAACAGGGTGCATCCAATGGTGTCTGTAATCCAGGAGCTTTGGTGAAGACCCACAGCCACACTTGCTCACAGATACATCCGCATTTCATTTTTGGATTGCTTTCAGCAACCTGTTGCTTTACATTAAACAGCACATTTACACCTTTGTCTATGCCTCGTGCCTGACCACTCACAGCTTCCTGCTTTGACAGTTCCCTGTATGGCTTCTCTGAGATTCCCACATCAGCATGTCTATATAGATGGTGTCTCTAGGACTTCATTTTCTATGCTAACTGGGCATGTTTTCTCAAATTCCCATAGTCAGAGCCTGTAATAAGGACATAGGCAGGTTTTGAAATGCTACAGAATCACAAACTATACTTCAATAGGAGTAAGGTAGGTACATGCAGAGGAAAGATCAACTGTGATACTGTAAAATGTGATAAAGACTATAAGAAAATGGAGGGTGTGGACTTGCTCCAAAAGGCTTTTTATTATTCAGCTTTCTTGAGCTGGTGTCATGAGAGAACATGGGCATTTTCATAATATCTCTCTCTCTTTTGTCTAGATGCCAGAAGTAGAAGCTATACTTTGTTTTTATACAATATGTTTGCTTTAAATAATTTAAAGTAACATTGAAAAACAATAACAACAACATGACCTCAAGAAAAGAATGAATGAGTGAATGAGAACTCCCTGAGACCCATTAATGACATGACTTGCAATCCTTGGTTCTCTTGATATATCTGTCACTTTTATGGGCATAGATCTCACCCACATTATCTCCCATGGTTATGCTCAAATTCTGTCAGCCCATCATGGTCTTTCAATTTCTTTTTCAAAACTGCTTCTCATATATCTTCAGTCTGGGCTCAAACTCACTCCAGAGGGGAGGACGGTTTTGAATTTCTCACTCTCCTGTCTCTATTTCCCAAGTGCCAGGATTATAGGCATGTGTCACCATGTCTGGTTTTTGTGGTAAGGGAGATTGATTCCAGGACTTCCTCAATGCTAGGTAAGTGCTCTACCAACTAAGCTGCATCTGTTGCCAAAAATCCTTTAATTTAACCCCTCATATGTTTGAACTTCCAGTCCCAAGTTGGTAGTGCTGTTTGGGGGGTGGTAAAGCCTCTAGGAAGAGGAACCTTGCCAGAGGAAGTAGCTCATTGGATGAGGGCCTTGACATTTGACAGCTTGGTCTCGCCCCTGTTCACTATCCACTTCCTGACTGCAGAGGTAATGTGACTGGTCACCTTGGGCTCCTGTCACCATTCCTTCCCCACCATTATAGATTTTATCTCTTGAGCTGTAACATCAAATAAACTTTTCTTTTAGCTGGTTGATGCTACGAATGTGTTGCTCTGATTGATTGATAAATAAAATGCTGACTAGCCAGTAGCCAGGCAGGAAGTATAAGCGGGACAAGCAGAGAAGAGAATTCTGGGAGGTGGAAGGCTGAGTCAAGAGACGCTGCCAGCCCCCGCCACGAGAAGCATCACGTAAAGATACCAGTAAACCACAAGCCATGTGGCAAGGTATAGATTTATAGAAATGGGTTAATTTAAGATGTAAGAGCTAGTTAATAGTTAGCCTGAGCTGATGGCCAAGCAATTTTAATTAATATGAGCTTCTGAGTGATTAATTTTATAAGCAGTTGCGGGGTCTCTGGGGCTGGGCAGGACTGGAGAAAACTCCAGCTACACTTCTCCTTGATTTTTTCTTTGGGGGGGGGCTGGAGACATGGTTTCTTTGTGTAGCTTTGTGCCTTTCCTGGAACTCACTCACTCAGTAGCCCAGGCTGGCCTTGAACTCATAGAGATCCACCTGCCTCTGCCTCCTGAGTGCTGGGATTAAAGGTGTGTGCCACCACCACCTGACTGAGTCCTTGATTTTTGTGAGGTATTTGATCATAGCAAGACAGAAAATAACTAATATACTACTTAGACATCATTTAGCAGATAGTGACTATTACAATGATACTAAAATTCCTAAGGTTAATTAAAATAATAACAACGGAGCCGGGCGGTGGTGGCGCACGCCTTTAATCCCAGCACTCGGGAGGCAGAGGCAGGCGGATCTTTGTGAGTTCGAGGCCAGCCTGGTCTACAGAGCGAGATCCAGGAAAGGCGCAAAGCTACACAGAGAAACCCTGTCTCGAAAAACAAAAAAAACAAAAACAAAAAAAAAAAAAAAAAAAAAAAAAAAAAAACAACAACGGAGATTACTGCTCTGTTATCACCTAGCTCCACACCACTAAATACTCAAAATACAACCTACAGAAAGCTCAGCCTCAGTCTTCGGGAACTCAAAGACAGCTACAAGGGGCATACAGGGCACTCAACTACACTCGGCATAAATTAAAGACTTCTCAGCTCTTGCCACCCACTGCATGACTTGAATGACCTCCACTTTTACACATAACACCCGTGCCCTGCTTATTTCCTGGCATTTGTTTGTACTTGTTTAGCTCTTGTCTTTGAACAAGAAATGGCATGATTTACACTTTGACAACCAGCTTGAAGAACAGTACGGAAACTTTGCATTCTCTATGGAGGGATTTGGGTGTCCTATTCCTGGAGCTTAAAGCCAGTGAGGGGCTCATGCCATTTCCCTCTATAAATCATGTTGCATCCATCTTGCCATAAATCTATAGAGTGCATCTCCTTAGCCAATAAATTCTTTCAGGCTCTTTTGTGTGTGTGTGTGTATGCTGCCCTTGTCCAGACTCTAAGTAGGATCAAATCACACCACAACCTCAGCATAAAACAAGCATCGTGGCTTCCTGTTCTACTTAACTTCCTCCCACACGGGCATCCATGCCTGCAGTAAACAACGGGGTTTCCCAGGTGTTCTATTCCAAGAGAAATACAACACCAAGTTCACCATGGCTGGGACAGCCAATGTTTCACAATTATTGAACTCTATGTTAGCCAAATATTATTATTCAGTAAATATTAAAAACCATGTGAATATTGATGTCCTGCATTGGAGGAAGGACAAGAGGCAAATGTCTAACTCTCATTTCCATATAACTCAAGAAGGGGAAAGGGCCACAGCAATTAACCATGACAGCGAGAGATGGTTCATTTACATTACTCCAAACTTAAACCCTCTAGACTTTTGTAAGCTTTTCTGACCATTCTAGATATGTGTAAACAAAGGCCAGATTGCAATATATTACTTCTCTGAGGGTGTGTCAGCAGTAGGTTAGGAGGGTAGGAAGTTGACCAGAGTTCTAACCTCACAGACTTAGCTCCTGCCTGCAACATGTTTTTGGTCCTACTTCACAAGGTACATCTGAAAGCCATCATGGGTCAACCCCTTAAACTGAAGCTAGACAGAGTAGAGAGAAGGATTTAGGGCTCTGTGTAGGAGACAGTAACAATCATCACTTCATAGCCAGAGATTCACCATGCACCTTTGAAAGAACCACTATTCTCAGGGTTTTGTTGTTGTTAGTATTGCCATGAGCTCTGAGCCCAAAATTTATGGTTTCATGTATCATTCTACCATAGGCAAACAGACAAAACTGAATAGTGGATTGGGGAGAGTAAGGTCAGAAGAGAAGATGGCAGAAGAGAAGTCAACATTTTTTAGGTGAAAACAGATAAGAATTTAAGGAGGCTCATGGTATATCTAAGTCTGAAGACTATTTCTACTGTGTCATGGGGTAACAGTGGTCATGTGAGCTTCCCTTGAGCTGTTCATGAATAGCACTGTTTCCATGCTAACCCATGGATCTAGGATAGAAAACATAGCCAGCAGACTACACACAGATAGCAGAAGTCTACTGTGTGCTAAACATTGCATTTGCCATCTGTCTCTGGCAGCCCTGGATGAGGATGCTGAGCCCAAGAACCTGATAAGACTGCAGGTATGTGTATGTGTTCATATGTATGTGTGTATACATGCATGTACATGCTTGTGTACCGGCCAGAGTGCAACCTAGGTTGTTGTTTCCGATGTACCTTGTTTTTTGAGGCAGGGTGTCTCCATGGCCCAGGACTCTCAAAGGTTAAGCTGGCTGGTCAGCAAGCCCCAGGGACTAGTCTGTCTGTGGCAGCACAGCAGAGGGATTACAAATGCACAGCACTATACTTGACTTATTTCACATGGTTTCTGGGAATCAAATTCAGGTCACCACGCTTATACGATAAGTAAGTACTTTACGGAATCAAGAAGCCCCTTTTCCCCTAGACTGAATCTTTGATTCCAATTACTTAGATATCAACCATGATGATTTCCCAGTCTGTTATAACATAGAAAATAGGAGCATTGATAGGGTAAAGCAGTCATGAAAACCTTCAATCCTTTACATAAGAAGTAGGTACAGCTTATTGCCAGCCCCAACACACAGACACACAAAAATAGAACAAGGAAAAAAATATTATTTGTAATAAAGCCAATTTTTTTATAGAATTCATATACATGTAAAATTAGAGTCAACCCAGCAAGCAACAATGGAAAAGAGAAATATTACCACAGTAAAACTAGATTTCAGGTATGTCGGTGACTTTTGACCTAAGTTTACTGCCTATGTTAGTTTTTCAGAATGTGAAGGATGTCTTTAAGAATAGTCCTACAGTCTCAATTTAAAAATGTCTTTTTCTGCAGGGACTTTGCATGCTCTTCTGTGCTGTGGTTGGGGAACTACATTGGAGCAGGGGAGGAATCCCTAAAGTCCTGTGTAGAAGCTGGCAGCTATTAGGATGCCACATATAGAGGTCGCCATCCAACTCCTTTCAGTAGGTTGCCTTCCTAGAACTTGTCTGCAAGGAACAAGGGTGTCAGGTGAATCTGCATCAAGAGGAATTTTTAAAACTGCCTCACATCTATGTGTGGGGCTCATCCATCAGCATTTTCTTCAGGCTGATTCTCTTTTGTATTTCTCTAATTACTACACTGTGGGAGTATCTCCGAGAAAAAGCAATAAACGATACAACCTGATCCCATTTAAATTCCTTTGGAAAGTGTCCCAGCGTCACTTGACAAGCACCAACCTGCCAAACGCTGCTCCCCTTGTCTGCCTGTCACTGATGTGATGGAAGGTGCAGAGCCTGTGAATGTTGACTGATTTCCTAATGCATTCCGAGTAGCTGACAGCCATGAGCCTTAGATGATGCCTGATTGAGGGGTGCCTGATGGAGAACAACAGCCATAGAAAGATAATTTCTATAACGATTTATTCTATTAGCTAATAAAACATTTCCTACCATCTAAATCCCCCATTCCTTTCTATTTTTTTTTATGTGAATAAAGAGAACAGAACAAACTAAGATGAAGCCATGTGATCAGAAGGGTGTGTGTGTTGGACAAAGGTCTCCATCTTTCCACATGTTTCCTCATTGTTTGCTTGATTTTATCTCAAATCTTCTACTTTTCTTTCTCTAAAATATATACACATATGTATAACTATTAAAGACTATATCTGTATAAATATGTACCTGTATACATATGTATGAGGCTATAAACCATCCAGGAACTTTTCTGTATTTTGGATTTCTTCTGCTAGTGAGTTGATTGCATTTCTTGTAGGGAATTCAGATAGGAATCTGCACACCCCACTGCTGTCCCAGGGTTTTTTTCAACACCTAGTACACATCCTGTGTGTCCAGCCTCTGTGGAATTCTAAATCATATTTACTGTGTGCCAATCAAGGACTCTGGCCCAGTCCCTATAGGATCAGGGGACAGAAATAGAGAATGAGAAGAACACAGACTTCATCCTCACCAGTTGGTAGAAATAACAAGATGATTGCTCCCATCACCATCACACACTTGGTCTGCCTGTAGGCATGGAATCATTTCCCCAGAGGGAGAACTCCATTCCGTATTTTTCCCAAGAGGAATTAGAGGCAGGTGGTCCTGCCAGGTTCCAGCAAGACCTAGAGGACTGATTTCTCTCTGCTTTAGGAATTATTTTAAAATAGCAAACTGTCAGCCCTGAATAACAATTACAAAAGCTGTCTATTTTCTCTGCCCATGGTTACTTAGCACTGAGAAGAGAAGCTATCTTCCAGTTGTACACTGAAGTCACCTGGTTTCGGTCTGAGCTCTCTAAAAACAAAGATATTAACAGCAACTCCAACATGCCCCCAAAGGCTGCAGGACTCCTCCACCCCAGGTCATAATTCCCATGCCCCTATATAGTTTTTCAGAACCCAAGACTGAACTGAAAGAAACTGTTGCTTGGGGCAAAATGCACACTCAGTGGTTACCTGTTACCCTCCATTTCTACCCACTCCTGTGACTGCAGGGTCCTTTTTCATCTGATGATCCTGCAGTTGCACTAAGGCTGGTGTCAGCATCCCTCCTGATCTACATCAGCTCAAGGGTTCATTCTCAGGGGTCATGGTTCACCTGGCTACTTCAGTGCACAGCTGGAAGATGGCTTTTCTTCTCAGGGCTGGATTTGTACCTCAGTCCAAACGTCCTTGAGCTTAGGAAGAAAATCGACTAATGAGTCTATGTGTTTGGAAAGACACTGGGGAGCAGGGAGCATGGGGTCAGCCCTGGCTTAGCTATTGCTGTTGTATTCATTGATGTTTATGTATATGTGTATGAACATTTGCATGTTTATGGAGGTGCATGTGTGTGAACGTTTGTGTGGAGATCAGAATAATGGCCAGTGAGAAGAAAGTTCTACACAAGGATATGCTGAGGGAGTCCACAAGGAGAAAGAGTTACAGGTTTCTCCAATGAATTCCAGGGATGTGTCTGAGTTATGTGGAGAAAGAAGCCTGGGATAAAATTTAAAACATCAGTTCTTTACAGTGTTTTATGAAAATTTTGGCTCAAGCAAAAATAAATACAACATAGAAATAGGGAAAAAGCATATGCTCCAAATTGCCATAAAGAAGCCAATGGATCAGAACAAGAGGACTAAAAACTTAATCTATTGACTAATCATCTACAAATGTGGCCCCAGAATCACTTTTGACTTCTCAAAGTATCCCCAAGGAGGCCACCATTCCCCTTATCTCTCTTCCTCTTCTGCACCCTCAGCTTGTGAAGGTTGAGAGCAGCTGAACCACTCTGCATTCTGGGAACATAAGCTTAGGCCCTAACCACTCAAGCCACATCCTTTGGTCAGGGAGCATGCAGGGATGAGCATACAACCCCATCAGCCGATGTTCCTCCCTAGAGCACTTCCTGGAACTACTGGAGAAGATGTTCTCTCCTACATTACTTATCATCTTAAATAAAATTCCCTACTGATCTTTGGTCTATGAAGATGGCCTATCAAACTCAAGCTACTGTGGAGAACAATGCAATGAGAAGACAGCAACTTGCAGAGTTGAGAAGTAGAAGGATGGAAAGGAGAAAGTCGAGAGCCCCTGACATTGTTCGTACTGTTGAATGTCATTCTGGTGGCCATTCTGTTTTCAGATGTTTGAGTTAATAAGTCTCTTCATTGGTTAGAAACCAACATGAACTGGTCTCATGTTACCTACATCCATAAGTGTCCCAAATAAGTTGAGGTCCATTTGGTGTATTGAGAACTCTGCAGCTTTGAAAGCAAAATAGAATGGCAGTCTGTGCCTCCATGCAGTCCAATTTTACTTGCAGGCACACCCCTGACCAGAGCAGTTGCAGCTTTGGTAAAGCTTGATGTGGTTTGGTTTTCTTGGGAGTAGCCCTAAAAGCTGGTATGGCATGGATGAACTTCAGGAGGACGAGTTCTAAGTTCTAAGAGAATGTAAGTCACCCTAAGGAGTCTCATACACAGCTGTAAGCAAATGATAAATTCTAATTATATAGAGAGCACATTTGTGCTACTAGTTTTAACGGAAACTTTTCAGTGCCCATAAGCTGAAGCAATATAAGGATACTGGGGTTATGTGATGCACTATCTTGTTTCACATTGTTACAAGCAAATATCTGACCAAAGCAACTTGGCAAAGGGAGGAAAGGTTTACTCTGGCTCCCAGTTCAAAGGAAACAGCCCCACACATCAGGGAAAGCACAGTGGCTGAAAAGGCTCCATCCATAGTAGCTGAACCTCAAGGTCTGGCTAGTTCACATCTTAGAAGACCAGCAAGTAGAAAGTATTGGAAGTGTGGCTGATCTAGAGTCCTCAAATATGTGTCCCCAGTTATTCATCTGTGCTAGCTATTCTTCTCAACTCCAAGGTTCTATAGCACTCAGAAACAGTGGTCCCAGCCATGAAGGCAGTGTTTGAAACATGAACTTGTGAGAATATTCATGTTATACAGGAGATTAGTTCAGCCTGCCAGGACCTGTTAAGACATTGATTTCTACAAGTTGTTGAAAAAAACAAAACAAAACAAAAAACAGAAATCAAAGTTAGCATCCTCCTGTCCCAGATTCAATACTGTTCTTCCTCTTTTTACTTGCAATAAGAGTCAGAGCAAAATGAAATCCCTGCAAGCCTGGGCCATGAACATGCACATGTGTGTGCCTGGGGCAAGCCGCAGATGACAGTCACGTGAGATTGTAGTGGCTATGGCATTTTCTTGCACAGACAGGAATCATAAAGGATCACTGCACTCAACAGTTGGGCATGTATTGTTTCTCTGCATGTAAAGTAAGATTATAGCTGAGCAAACACAACCTACCATCTGGGAAGCCATTGGTTCTTATTTTTCTTCATATTAATAAAAGGAATATTTTCTCTTAGCACAACATGCAAGGAGAAAGACACTTGTGGAAGCTTGAAAGGTCAGTAAAGGATGGCAAGGTGCCTCTGGGCTTGCAGGGGTGGGGATGGACATTTTAAATACAAAATGGAGAAAATGAGATTGCAATGGCTAACTAAATAAAAAAAATTGAAGATGTTACTTTAAGCCTGAGGGCAATAAACCCTAACCAATATACACACACATACATCATGTCCTTTATTACAATATAAAATATAAGACCAAATGCTAAATGTAGAAAACTAAAAATAAAGCAATAACAAAAATAGTTGGTTTCTGGTGTGATTACATGAATCATGTCTATGGACCTCAGTGTAATCATCACTTATATGAAAAAGTAAGTTAGATTTTTTTTTATTTGAGACAGCATCTCATGTAGCCCAGGCTAACTTCAAATTCATTATGTAGCCAAAAATGAACTTGAAATTCTAATCATCCTGTCTTTGCTACCCTAGTTAAAGCATATACCAGCAAGCCTGGTTTGATGTGATACTGCAAGTTGAATCCAGGGCTTTATGCATGCTAGGCTAGCACTCTACCAACTACGCTGCGACAGTAGGACCAACATTATTTCCAACTGAGTAACAGTCACTTATTCAGCTATGAGTTTAATATGAAAGTCAATCAAGGTCAGATTCTGTGCTCCACAGAAATGTCCTTAGCTGCCTCCCTAATAACTAAATGCTGCCAAGCCTGAGCCAGTTATCTAAATACAAACAAATGCTGGCTTAAGCTGGCTTAGTCTGCTGCAGAGCAATGTGTACACTGGAAGTGCAGGAAGCATGGCATGGACTCACCTTTCTTCCCCTGAGGATCACGGCAGTTTTCGTGAACACACGGGCCCCAGGATGACCAGGAAGATACTATGCAGGCCGTCGAGCAAGGGACATTGCAGAGCTGGGAGGCTGAGGGGGCAGGTCCCAAACATAATGTACTTTCCACAGGCCTAGAGACTAAAGGACAAAAATATAAATGCCTATGTCACATTCTTTGGACTTCCCTAAAATCATATCCTTATCAGGTTTATGATTCTGGAGAGTATATGCAATCAAGACAAACATTTTCTAATACGAATGTCTAGTTCTACATTATTAGCCTTTGGGGTGAGTAAAGAAAGACAGAGACAGAGGGCATGCGCTTGAGATCCCTGAATTGCAAAGCACTCCCAGGGAATTCGAGAGAGCAGTGGAAATATCACAGACACAAATTATCCAGAGGTATGATTTAAAACAGAATAAATGTCTTGGTGAAATTTCAAGAAGAGTCTATCTTAACAATATAAATGACTGGGTCACTGTGAAAAACATCAAAATCGAACCCCTAAGGTGCAGCGTTTAGCATAACCAATCTACTGCTGTGACTCCCCGGAGGGGTGGAGCTGGCAAAGACAGAAGAAAAATGGTTCTTCGACTAAGAAGAACAATTGGACCCTGACTGCGGTTTTGGCTTGAGGAGGAACTTTCCTAACTGGGTTACCCAGAGGTTCAGGGCTCCAAGGAGGAAGAGCTTCCAGATGCGCAGATGGGGGCCTGGGCGGGGTCCTCTCAGGGGACAGTGACTATCTGTCCTTCGGTGGTGTTCACTGTCCTCTGCCCACAAACCTCAGCACCACAAGAACACAAGCAATGGAGGAAAACACAAGGTCCTGGCCTGTGTGCAAACTTAACAATGGGAACGGGAGCCTTGAAAATAACACATGAAAGACACAGGTCTAAGTCTACTGCGGCAGTATTTACTACAGATGAATTGTAGCATGGACTCAGGTGTCCATCCAGAGAAGGGTGGTGAAAGAGAGATTTCAAGGAAAGGGGAATAGAATGCAGATTCTAAGAAGGGTGAACAGGGAGTAGTGGAATGGAACAAGAAGGAATGAATGAGGCAGGAAGGGCGGGATGGACGGAGGAGGGAGTATAGGAAAGGAAACCTTATATTAAAGACCTTTGAAAATGCCATATGGGGACCTACTAGTGCAGAAATGTCTGAAAATATATCCATATTCATAGATAAAAAGGGTCCTGTAAACCATCCCAAGATAAAGACTGCTGTCATTGCCCTTGTTTACCCTCCAGAACTTGATGGGAAGACGCTACTGATGAAGACATCACATACTTGAGTCACAGGATAAATCAACCTGCAAGCTTCATCCCTTACTGGCTAGTTTTCATCGTGGTAAAAGGTTCTGGGCACAGCATCAGGGGAGCAAAGCTGTCAACAGTCTACCCAGCTATGAACCGTGTGAGCCGGGCGGTGGTGGCACACGCCTTTAATCCCAGCACTTGGGAGGCAGAGGCAAGCGGATCTCTGTGAGTTCGAGGCCAGCCTGGTCTCCAAAGCGAGTTCCAGGAAAGGCGCAAAGCTACACAGAGAAACCCTGTCTCGAAAAAACAACAACAACAAAATAATAATAATAATAAGATATAAAAACCAGGAGGTAATATTTAGGAAGAGAAAAATTACTAGCAGAATGGGTTTTGTGGGGGGGCGGGGGACAAATGTGATCCTAGCATCTGAGAAGCATGCATGCAAACCTCATAATAAAACATTTTTTTCAGTACCATTTTGATTCTCAAAATGTACATCAAAAAGGAAATACAAATATAGAGCTGTTTACTTTTCTACACAGAGTTGCCTCCGATTGAAAAAGTTTTGAGACATTCCAAATTTTGTGAGCAGTAGCTTCGATTCAGGAAGTTGTATCTACTGACTGGCTTGTATTATTTTGTAAATATTTCCCACATGTCATTTGTATCCAGTTGAACAGATTGAAAATGCCTCAAAGGTGGGAAGTGGCGTGAGGGGACTGGGTGGTATGTCACACCACCCCGTTTGCTTCCTCGCTCTCTGGGTAGAGAAGCATCAGATGTAGTGAAGGCTGCAATCCGTCACAACTCTGAGCAGAGGAGCTTTGAATAAGAATCAAATCAACAGCAAAAGAGAAAACAAATACTGTCATGGAAAAAGACACAGGTTTGTGAGCTGGGGTGGGGGTTCTGATGAGCAAAGTCACAGTCTGCATCGTTTGTGAAAGCAAATGAAAAGATCGTGAAAACACCACCAATATTTTATTTACAATTTATTATTATTATTATTATTAATTTTTTGGTTTTTCGAAACAGGGTTTCTCTGTGTAGTTTTCATGCCTGTCCTGGATTTTGCTCTGTAGACCAGGCTGGCCTCAAACTCTCACAGAGAAACGCCTGCCTTTGCCTCCCGATTGCTGGGATTAAAGGTGTGTGCCACCACTGCCCAGCAAAAATTAATTATTTTAAAGTGTATCAAATTGAATAGTTTTGACTTAAAATGAAAGTCAAGTGCAAAGTTAAATTGCCAGTGTAAATGTGAAAATATGTGTGTCATGGAGTGGGGGCAGGGAAAGGAGGAGAGAACAGATATTGGGGGAGTTAGGGAATCTGTCCAGGGATATTGATAAGGGAAGTAATAAGATCATACTACAGTTGTCAGTGGGATGTGAACCAAAATTAGAGATGGATCTATGAGATGGCTGGATTCAGAGTAAGGCAAGCTACACAGACACACATCTGCTGAGTAAATAACTCAGCCATTCTAAACCACCGAGTCACCATTTAAACTAGCCACTCTTGGGTAGTGTCTGTGTTTAAGGAACTCTCTACCAACAAGATTAAGTCAGGCAACAGATTAACAGACAATGGAAGGAAAGGCATCTGAGTGTCCCATACATAAAAAAACAACAAAGCCAGATGTCTTAATGTGGAAGTGTCCTTGGCTCCCATCCTATGTGTGTTGGCATTTATTGCCACAAGCATAGAAAGGAACTCCTGCAACAGACCAGAAGGAAGTAGGCATGGCAGCTGTTTAGTCCAATCATTTATTAAACATGCACAATGTATACCAAGCATGGGTCATAACATCAAACAGATACTGACACCTTTGGTCTGGGTAGCTTTTCTTTGAGATACATGTTCTTAATACCTCTAGTTTTAAAATAAAAGAACTACACTATAGAAATGTTAGCTCACAGGCTGCAGAGAGTGCTCAGCAATCAAAGTGCAGAATTCTGCTTCCAGAACCCACTTGACTGGCTTAGAACCCCTTGTATCTCTAGCTCCAAGTAATCTGACACCCTCTTCTGGCCTCTATGGGCATTGCACTCACACGTACATATGCCACACAGATACACACAGACATAATTAAAAATAATAATAAAAAAACGCTCTAAAACAATCTTAGCTCACTTGCTCACAAGCTTAGCCAGGGAATGGTGGAGATAAGATCTGGAACTAGGCAGTCTGGCTTCTGAATTTATTCTGTGAACCACTTCATTAGGTGAAGTTTTTACTTGAAATTCTTTAGTGTCCATTATGCATGAGACACTTTTTGAGTCGCCCTAGGCTGACCGTGCTCTCCCTCAACTGCTTGCCTGCCACTCAAAAGAATAGCTACTGAATATGTTAGAAATTTAGCATTGTGATAGAAGAGAAGAACTGGCCAAAAAGAGCATGGACTGTATACTAGTGACCCCACAACAAGGTATCCTCGGGTACTATGCCATGTGCCCCAATGTATAAAACCTGGAGTGGGCCACTTTCAGTCGAGGCATGCAGAGCCAAGCATACAGATATGTGTTTTCTGTACCTTGGAAGACAGGCTCAGGAAAAGTTAGACTTTATTTGTTCCTTGCCACCTGTCAGTAAGGAACAAATCTGCTTCATAAAACATGCTGTATATGAGTGAGTTTTACATATCTGTGTGTTTGTACATCTGTATGTCTGTGTGTCTGTTTGTTGACTCAGAAAAACTGACAATCAGTACACAGTGACCCACATCACAGCTTGTGTTAACACCGTGTTCTTGATGGAGGAGTGATGAAGAGTAGTAAGACAGTCCAAGACCTTCTCCTCATAGAACCACATTCCACTGGGGTTGGGTCCAAACTACATAGGTATCCAGGAGCCCAGCAAGACGTCAAGGATGGGCTTCTGCCCTCTTTCTTTTACCACGTCTCTCTCCTTTCAACACCATCCAGACGAAGTACCAGATGCCAGAGCTGAAAAGTCCCCAAACAGCTCAACACTAAGGTGAATCAGTGGTATGCTATCATCTCTTTGCATCTGATGCTCGGCACAATAGCCGACACTACTCAATCCACCAGTCAAGTGTCTACCAGGCACATGGTGAAATCTTGGTAAATCTCATGTGAAGCTCCCAGAATGCCTGGCAGGAAAGGCTCTTAGCTGAAGTGCAGTTAGAAAGAGACAAGGGAACATGCCCTGCAGCTGAATCTGTCAGGACACCACAGTCTCACTTAAATAGACCTGTTGGTTTCATTTTGAAGAGAAGTTGAGGACAGCCTGTGGTTAAGGGTTAAGTTCCCTGAAGCCCTCATTCATAAATACTCAGCTGTCAATTAGTAGACTGCTAGGCGATGCAAGTAATATAAGATTTGAAAGTAGAGATAGTCACTATTACCTGGAAAAAGAGCAGGGAATAATTTCCTTGGGGACTCTAGAGTGACATATCAGAGACTCAGGGACAGGGTGAAACCATTTGTCAAAACAGTCATTTTTCTTCAGCACCTGCTGCTTTGATGGACAGTCAATCTTAATCCATATCAATAAATTCCTCCAGCCATGGTGACATGTCTAAGATGCTGCACTTAGGCACCGAATCGATGTGTCTGGGTCAGCCTAGTTCTTTCATGACCCCAAGTCCCACCCCAGGACATATTTGCTCCAGAAATAATAATGATGAATACATCACAAAGCACTTAGCAGCTTCAGAACCCTGGAGAAGGGTGAACATAGGATGCTTCTATACCTATTGACTGTTAGCCCTGGATGTCAGCTTTAGGGCTAACTGAGTTTAATTAATCAATTTGACTGAAAAACTAAACTCCAAGGACTCAGACGGTTTGTACAATTTCATTATCAAATTCAGAGGATAGCAAGACCTGAGCCTTAGGCTAGGAAGCAAACACACTTCCACCTATCTTTCATTTTCTTTCTATGAAAATGAAGGCAACAGTCAAGACAGATGTGGCTCTTTGTACCAGGATAGCCTTTGTATGAAGGACAGTCTATGAGAGGTAGGTTGCCAGAGATATGACAGATCCAAGGAACCCATGAATGCTCCAGCCCAATTTAACCTTTAAACTAGACCCAAGCCTTTCTTTATATTACTACCTCAGAATTCTAACCTATGTTCAGATGTGGCCCACTGAAAAGGACATCGTGAATCCCAAATTTCCTCTGTCCCAGAAGACTAATTACTTTTTACTCCCTACTAATGAGTATGGATATTCAGATTACAGTATCTTAGGGAGTGAGTGGGTGGAGACATCCCTTGCTGGAAGTGGGTGATGTATATAGTCCATACGTTACTGAGCCTTCGTTTATCTTGGGTCAAATTCTAGCTAGAATGTTTGACATAAGAATCACTGCTATCCTAGTCAAGGTACTCTTTCCTCTGAAATGACTGTTAACTAACTCTCTCAACTCAAACACCATGAATCCCTGCTCAGCAAAAAAAATCTTTATTTCTGCATTTTCCCCCAACTCGCTTTCAATATGGTCACCTGGAAGCTTTGTGCCACCCAGGCACTGACACCTGCTGGACTGAAGATGCCCAGGTCTCACAGGCTGCTCCAGCTCTGCAGATAGCAACTTCAGTTCTCTCAGAGAGCTCTAATGATCCCAAATATTAAAACACCACAAACTTTTAACTAGGTTAAAGCCTGATCTCTATGGATCAGAGTCTTTCCCAATTCTGAGGAATACATTACTGTATTTTAAGTGATTGCTCATATTTGGTAGTAATTAATATTTTGAATATTCTGGTACCTAACCTGGAATTTTTCATTTGCAGTAAGAAATGATTAAATTGACCTGCCCTACAAGAAATGTTGAAGTCTGTTACTAATGATTGCAAAGTTTCCTTAAATGATGAATAACTCAATGAACAGAATGCTAATTAACAAAGGGCAAAATAGGCTGGTAGGCGATATATATGTTATAAAATGTGTGCTGTTCTAAATTCTAGAAAGGAATAAAGTTCATTGTTTTCCTTAAGGGAAGGTTATTTCAGATAAGGACACAAACCTAAAGAAAATGGACTATATATAGGTCAGGAGAAAACTTCCTGGGGTGGTAGGCCATGTGATTACCACACTGGATAATTACACCACTAACTATAATACATATGGAATGATGAACACCTTTACAATTTATTATTTAAAATTAAATCAGCTAGAATCCAAGCTAATTTGAATTAACAAAATAATATGATACAAAAATTTATGAGAGAATCCCACTCCCCACCCCAACATTCTGCAAGATTTAATCTGTTTGTTTTAACCCTTCTAACAGGAATTAAAATGAAATTGGAAAATATTATTTTGCTAATTGTAATTAATATCTCCGTAGCCCCCTTGAGTTTATAAACAAGGAGTCATTTGCCTAAGGGGAAAACGTTATCATCACAGCTAATGGATGTTTCTTTTTTAATATAACATTATTAGATGAAAGGAAATCAAGACATTCTTTCAAAATTCATAAAGCAGCATATGTAATTCTGTCAGGGCATAATGAAGTGCACATTATCTTCAGGACAAAGAGAAGAATCTGAGGAATTAATCACTACAAATTTTTTTCCAGAAATGGAAACCAAAGACATTTCTTGGGACACCCTGAAACTTACATTATTTTGCTTTCTTTCCACACCATCATCATACAAATTAAACCTTCAATCTCTGGTTGATTTTATGCAAAATATTTGATTTTGTGAATATCATCAACCTCCACCAACAGCTTAGACAGACACATTACATCCATTCCAGTCTTCCAAGCCTGACACAGCCACTGTAAACCCCAAAGGAAATTTTGACTCAAGGACGTGGGAAGCCCTCAGTGCCTGAGCTTTCCAAGAAGCAGCCATAACAGAAACAGCAATTGCTCAAATTTAATTCAAAACTAATGAAAGAGTCTACTTATGTAAAAATGCTGCTTTCTAAATGATTTTTCAGAAACAATATTGCCTCTGACATATCCATTTAGGGAGTACACTGACTTGGCAGAAACTCAATCCACCTTCTGCTAAAATAAAAGGGCTTCTTCTAGAGACTGAGGGAGTCAAATGGATGAAGGGTAAAGATAAATAATAGCACAGTTTTAAGCATAAAGTTCTTTTCCTTTGAGAAGCTACATGAATTATTTCAGTTACCTTTTGCCACTGGGATTTGCAAAATAATGTATTTTTCTTTTAACTTGGTAGACAGAAGAAAAGCAAATCTATCTTCTAGCACTTACAGTCAGCTTTAAGAATCAAATTGCATCTCATCCCGTTATACCTAATGAAGCTTAATTTTAGCCATATTGTGACTCTCTTGGCAGAGTACTATGCAATACAATTTGGCAGGAAGATGTGTGTATATACAGCAGATTTGATAGCTAAAAAATAATTCCTGCAATTAGAAGTAATTATGTGAAATTTGGACACATGTCAAAAAGTTTCCAAATTTAATTCATTTAATTTAATCAATTAGAAAATGCCCATCCATGGATAGGTTTTTCTATTGCTTCTGAGTAACTACACCATAGATCAAAAAATGGCAAAGCAACATTCAGAATAAAAATAAGTCTGAATACAGATTACAGAGCAATTGGCAGCCAATAATTATGTGCTTAAAGAAGTATAGAAGCGTGGCGTACTGGGTTTTTTGTTTTATGGTCTCATTTCCCAGCCCATTTTGAAAAGTTCTTCCTGTTTGTTTTGTGGACATTTGGCTAAGAGCTAAAGGTAGAATGAAGGGAGAATTAGAGAAAAGAAATGACCTAACATTTTTTACTCTTCATAAAATTAAAACCATTACTGTTGAGAGAAAAAGCCCTGGGGCGATTTGGGGGGATGAGAAAGTGACCAAAGAGAGAAAGTAGGAGGGGTAAAAAGACAAAGAACAGAGTTCACAGGGAGCTCAAAGGCAGAAATGCCCTCTGTCCGGAAAGTGTGGCTTCTAAGAGGGTTTTAGTCTAAGAGTCCTTCTGGTCTTTAGCACACTGCAAGATGGAATTCATTGTCTATGGAAACCATGACAGGAGCTAAATGGGAATAAGTCTTCCCTAATTGCCTGCTAGTATCACTGTGTCTAGGATAAAAATTGTGATGGAAAAAGATCTGCCATTATAGTAATAATTAGGAGGAAAAACGAACATTGTTGCTATTTCAAAAACATTTTTTACTAAGATAAAACCTACAGAAAAAGTAACTTTGAAAACATTAACAGCAGCCTTTGCCCCTTGAACTAACAGCAGCTGTGGTCACCTGCACTGGACCTACATGAAGCTGGCCCAGTCAACAACTGCTATGGATGGAGAATGGGCTCAAGGGGGACTTACTCCTCTGTGCTGAACTAGAAGATTCTGGCAAGAGGGAAGTCATTGTCCTCAGCTGAAGGCACACTAGTGAGCTCACAGAGCTCTAAAGGGCACCCAAGCCTGTGGTGACACAGATGCCCCTGGTTAAGCTCAGTGCTTTTAAAAAACAGAAGGGCATGAACATGAGAAAGGAATGACTTTCTTTCAAGAGGGACTTAACCGGGGTGGGATTGAGATAAGAGAGGCTGAAAGTGTAAGAACGCAGTATATGCATGAATGAAATCATCAAAGAACACATTTAATTAAGAAAAACTGTCAAAGGTAATGGCGATACATCAGGGAGTGTTGTTATAGGGAGGAGGAGGAGCTGTGTAGACATTTCTATGCTGACTACAGAAGGTCCCTATGATTAGTCTTAAAGGCTTAAGAGATAGTAAACAAAAATGGTTGGTGTGACTGTTTTAATTTTACATGTTAATTTTAGAACCTTCCTAAAGATGTACACACGCCTTCTACTGTACTCCTTTCTGTCCTTCAACAAGATACTTGGAAGCTGGGGTCCTAAACTCACCTGTCACCAGGTACAAATCCTAGCACTATTACAAAATATTTCTCCTTATCAGCTGAGAAGGGAAAGATAATGATAACATGTCCGTAAAGCCAATAATCAGGAATTGGAAGGAAGCAAGAGGGTTCAGGAGGCTGCAAAACCATTGTTGAGATGAGAAAGCCTGAGGAGGAAACAGAAGGGGACAGTGGTACTGAGAAACAGGTGTTCCTGTTGAGAACAGGAAGCAAAGTGGTCACTGGATTTTAGGACTCATCACAGGATGCCTCAGAGCCGGGGCAGGAGGATCAGACAACACAGCCCTTCATTTCTGCTGATTCAGAATGTGGCTTCCTAAGAAAAACAAGAACTAGCCTTTAAAATACCACAGTCCTGTGAGAGCCCAGCCACAAGCTGCAGTGCTGACAGCTCCTTCAGCAAGCTGAAGACGTTTTTAGTCTCTCTAGAAAGAACTCCATATCTCTAAAGTAAATCACACACCCTCGTGCGTTTGCCAGAGGGGAAGAGGAAGGCCTTGCTGTGCTCCATGTTCTTGTTGGCGCCTGCTACTTAAAATTTGCAAATCGTTTTAGACTGAACAAGTTAATTCAACTTCAAAGGAGGGCTCTGAGAGTCACTGAAAGGGACAGGGATGAGGCCTTGCATAACAATTAAAAAATGAAGAATAGTTCATTCCTTTGAATAAAGAAATGCACACACACACACACACACACACACACACACACACACACACACACATATATATGTATATATATATATATATATATGTGTATATATATTACCCAAACCATCTGTAATTTGTCTAAGCATTATAAACACAAACCCCTGCATTGCAAAACTTCTTCCAACTCCATTATCACACACCTCGCTCTGTATACAGTCGGCTACTGTCAGGCCAGCATTCCTCCAGTGCAAACCAGTGGACTCAGCACTGGGACAGAACTGGGACCAAGGGATCCAGGAGAACAGTGAAGATTTTCACACCTTGAAAATTCTTATGATTAGCAGGCTGAAAAGTGAACCCTCTGCATAATGTATAGACTATAGTTTTAAAAATCCAGTTGGCAAAACGCTTTCATTAAGGACTCATTAAACTGGGAGGCTGTTGCTACCTTTGTGAACCAGGTAGATCTCTTACCAACACATCTCAATAAAACAACCAACTTTGCCTTCACCATGCCTCGCCCCTCTGATCATCTCCTCTCTAAGGAGCCTCTGTGAGCCTCCTTACCTCCATTGTCTTCTCCTTCCTTATGGCTTTTAACAATACAACTCTTCTTAGCACAGCTGGATACGTAATGTAGGTTTGTGTTTAAAGAAGAAAATCAAAAGATCTTATTTTACTATTGTGTCTCCTTGGGTGTCTAGGCCACACTACCCCAAGGACCATAAAATTGAAACAGTTGAAAAGTTTGTATGCTATGCAATCCATGGGAAGGATCTGAGTTATGAAGTCAACCCTGTGAGTTAACTGCTCTGGATAATAACTCTAATTTCGAGTAGAAAACTAAACTGTGGAAGTTCCATCCAAGACTCTATAATTTGCATTTGACAGAGAGATGACAGGAACCCAAACAGTATGACTTCAGTTTTTCCTCTTGGCTACTCTGTGAGGCTTCTTCCTATGGAAGAACAGTAGGGCTTGGAGTCCATGCATGTCTCCCTGCCTGCAGGCTGAAATGCTCATTTGCATTACTCTGTTTTCTGTGTGAGCTTGGTTTGGGTGAGAATCTTTGTTCTAGTGCTTTCATCAGAGTAAAGAGAGAGCATTACTTCAGATATTTTGAGCAAAATCCTGAAGAATGTGGGGAATAAGGATAATGAATGATACACTGTAGAATTTCATGAATTTGAAAAATATTTGCTTATATATCAGTAATGTTATAAAAGCTTTCTTGAGAAGTTGTATAGTCTTTAATTTTTCACATATACCCAACTATTCAGAGAAAAATGGGTCATAAAAATGACTGTTTACATTTCTTAAAATACAACTGTCATTCTTGAAATCTTAATTTTATAGTGAAAACATCAAAAATATTGAAACATTAATAAGTATTTTATTTAAAATACATTCAGGTAATTTAATATTAAAAGCAGCAAGGATATAGTTAAAAGTTCTTAAATGCAAATTAACATCAAATTTGAAAGTATTATTATTTACCTTTATAAGTGTGGGCTAATTGAACTTTCCAAATTGAACTTTCTACAAAATGAAAATAAATGCAGCTGTAATCATTTTTTATCACTTATACTTTTAAGTTGGGGTTGGAATAAATATTGAACAATAGACTCAATGAAAAAAAAAGTATGTTTATCATGGTTAATCTTGTGAGGGGGAGAACCTGATTCCTAGAGTAGTCATGGCCTTTCGGATGGGAGTCAGACATTGACAACTCACGATCTTACAGCAGAGAAGGACATGGAAGTCAGGGTGCCTCCAAGAACTCCTTATAGAGGACACAGCCAGTGGTGAAGCACCTCATCTGAGAGCGAGGGCCAGCTCACCCCTAATCAGTCCAAGAGGATCCAAAGCACAGTCGCCCTGCTTTCTGGTGTCTCTCTCTTCTCCTGAAAACACGGCTAGAACCATACTCTGCCTCCCTGTAGACAACAGCTAGCTTGCCTTGCTGTATGTCATCATCAGCCAATTATATGAGGTAGCTTCCATCTGGAGTTACTTTCTTGTTTTATATCTAAAATAAATCATATTAAAAGACTTGTTATTAATTGCTGCATTTTTGAGACTCTGAGACTTGCTTCTTAACACTTTTGTAGACTGACCCTTGCATGTCCTAAGGAATCTTTAATGTCCAAACAGTAACAGGTAGGACTGTCTTGGACAAGTGAGAACATGAAATTGGTCCTCAGAACCTACATATAAACCAGATGCAGCAGTATGTGCGTACAAATCCAGGGATGGTGAGATGAGAGGCAGACACAGGTAGATCCCTGGAGTTCACTGTTCAGCTAGCCTAGCCTTCATGGTGAAGTTCTAGTCCACTAAGAGTCTCTGTCTCAAAAGAAAAAAAAAATGGAAGGCACCTCAGTGGCAACACTCAACCTTGCTCTCTAATCTCCACATGGGTACACACACATGCACAAAAGCATGCGAATGTACACACACACAAAGTATATTTACTTATTATATTTATGAACGTATACAAATATAAAAGTATATTTATTTATTATAAATAAACAAGCAAATATATAAACAAATAGAAGATCAAGTAAATCTTAAATAAAGTGGTTTCCTCTTTAGAACACCTTGTCCCTTCACAGGTCTATTCCCTCCAGAAGTCTAGAATGGAAGAGATCTCTGTGATGTCTTATACAGTACCTCATCTCTACAACAAAACAAAACAAACAAACAGCAATCACAAAACCCAATGCCTAGGGATATCCTCTGATTCATCCAAGATCAACAGTGGTGGAATCAACCTAGAACTCCATCCAGAGTTCTGCTTTTCATGAAACACACATTAAAAACCAAAATTATAACCTTGCATTTCCGAGTGCCTCATACACTCCTTGTTCATTTTGAACATATTTTATCTTCCAGATAGTGACATTTTCCTCCAAGAAGGATCTCATTTTCCCCCAATTAAGCTTCAAAAACTATTTTTAACTCTTTTCACTAGAGGCTCATTATTACAAGGCTCTCAACTAGCCAAGTGCCTATGACCAAGAAAAAATAAGACTTTTAAAAATGAATAGTTTGAAATTAACATTTTACCATGATGGAAACTTGTATGCACCATGAAGACACTTAAAAAATAGCACACACGGTCAGACAATGGTGGCACATGCCTTTAATCCCACACTTGGGAGGCAGAGGCAGGTGGATCTCTGTGAGTTAGAGGTCAACCTGGTATACATAGTGAGTTTCAGGACAGCCAAGACTACACAGAAAAATCCTGTCTTGAAAAACAAAAGCAAAACAAAATATCAACCAAACAAACGAACAAAATAGCATACAAATTGAGTTAGAGTCCCTGTCACCTCACACATAAGAACAGATATTCTTTGTATCCTACTCAACCTGTAAACCCAAGACCAACCTAATCCTGACCAGCACGTGGTCAGCATTTACAACTAATACATTTAATTTGATTAAATGTTTCCAATTCTAACCTAGAAAGTAAATTAGAAAGAGTAGCATTTGACAGCAAAGATTTGATCCATATTTGAAAGGGCTGGGTGTGTATGTCCATCAGCTGGTAGAACGCTCATTTATCATTAGGTCCTGTATTCCATCACCAGCATGCTGCACACTGGGCACAATGATGCTCACTTGTAAACCCAGCACAAGGGACCTGGGAGAGGACGATCAGAACTTCAATGTTATTTTCAGCTACATAAGGGTTTCAAGACCAGTATGAGATACAGAAAATCTGTCAGAGTAAAGCAAAGGAGGGAGGGAGGGAGAGAGAGGAGGGAGGAAAGAGAGAGAATGAAGGAGAAAGAAAAGGACAGAGAGAGGAAGAGAGGGAGGAAGGATAAGGCAGAAGATTGGAAATTGCAACCTACAGTGTCCCTTGATTGCTAATACAGCTTCAACCTGCAATATTTCATCTCATCAAGGAGACCTCACTCATCCTCTTCTTGCTAAGCCATGCCTCAGTTTATGCAAGACTCATTCATACTCCCCGTGGTCCCTGCTTACATATGGGTCCTAAAGAATCAGGGGTCAGGTCGGGTTGAAACCCTTATTTGAACTTAGAAGGCATGCCCATTGTCTTAAGTTCCTGTGAGTTATCTTAAATGTAGTTAAAAAAAGTAGAAAAATGAAAGATTCTCGGGAATAGAAAAAGGAATTATAGGGGAAAAAATAAAGGTAACTGACCAAGAGAAGTTTTGCCCACCCATGAGAGCACAGTGCATGAAAGAACTAATCAGTGACACTCTTAAAAGCAAGATATTAATAATAACGTGTAGTGTTACTGAGAGTGAGGTTAATAGAGGCATTAAAGGTCAGAAGATTACACATATTTGTTAATAATGCTGAAGTGGAAAACTGTAAATAGAAAGTGTGGACATGCCTGCATTAAGACACTTACCCTTTGCGCCGGGCGGTGGTGGCGCACGCCTTTAATCCCAGCACTCGGGAGGCAGAGCCAGGCGGATCTCTGTGAGTTCGAGGCCAGCCTGAGCTACCAAGTGAGTTCCAGGAAAAGGCGCAAAGCTACACAGAGAAACCCTGTCTCAAAAAACCAAAAAAAAAAAAAAAAAAAAGACACTTACCCTTTGCAATCTCTTAGAAATAAACACTGGCCTTTCAAAGAAAACATATTCTTCATAAAATAAACTATTTTGGAGGGATAAAATATCTCTTTACCACAGGCCACGGTCACATATGACATTCCAGCAGCATTGAAACTGAAATAAGAGCATTGATTCGCTGCCATCCCTTTCTATCCCTGGCTATCTGGGTGCTGAGCTACCCTATCCCTGGCTATCCGGGTGCTGAGCCACCCTACCCCCTGGCTATCCGGGTGCTGAGCCACCCTACCCCCTGGCTATCTAGGTGCTGAGCCACCCCACCCCATGGCTATCCTGATGTTGACCCACACACCCCTCACCCCTGTCTGTTCGGTGCTGCTGCTGATGGTACAGCCCTCATCTTCTTGAGCAGTTCTTTTCTAAGCCCTGCTGCCAAGTCCCAGAGAGGAGACTGCATGGTGCTCCATCATAATAGTTTATAATCCGACTGGAGGAACTAAGATTGGTCCATGAAAACTAGGGTCCATTACAAAATAAGGATGCAGCTAAGCACTTTTAGGAATAGCAGCAACTGTACATGAAGTAGGTCTTGTTCACAGATGGGGACATCAGCACCAGGGAGAGAGATTGAAACATCTGGAAAGACTTGAGCATAACTATAAAGCTAGTCTCCAATTCAACCTCTCTTTTTATTTCTGGAAGATAGTTTGTATCTGTGTACACATGTACATGTGTATGTATACTTTGTGTGTAGGTGACAATCTCCCATCTCAGTCCTCACCTTTCACCTTGTTTGACACATGGTCTTTTTCTTGTTTTTCTCTGCATGTGCCTAAACTAGTCAGCCCACAAACTCCGACTCCTTTTACACTGTAGGAATGCTAGGATTAAAGACTCTCACATTACATGCCCAGCTTTTTGTTTTTAAATTATTTCTCTTAATCTTTGAGATTATGATATAATTACATCATTTTTCCTTTCCCTTTCCTCTTTCCAAACCCTCCCAAATATGGCATATCCCATCTTGCTTTTTTTTAAATTCATAGCCTTTTTTTTCTTTTTATTATTTGTTGATACTCACATGTGTACATACATACATACACACACACACTCCTAATGCACAAAACAAAGCCTGCTCAGTAGTCTGTGTAGTATTACTTATATGTATATGTTTTCAGGGCTGACCATTTGGTATTGGATAATCAATTGGTGTGCTCTTCCCTGGGGAAGATTATTCTCAACATTCCTTAGTTGTGGTTCAGAGATGCTGGGTAGGACTGTTGGCTGCCTCCCTCCTTTGGAAGCTTGCACAGCTCCTTCTGGTACCATGAAAACCAGGACTCAGGAGGGGGTCTTCAGGTCAGTTCCAGCTCTGGGGCCTTTGAGTCCTGTGTTTGCTGGGCATGGTATCTTTCACAAAAGGACTTTACCTTCCAACTGTTAGAGGCAACCAAAGGCAATAGCAATAGTCTATAATGTCTTGGGAGTATCTTACACAACACTGACCAATAACTTAGAAGAAGGCTTGTCATGACTGGTTTTTAGGGATTTTGTTAGATAATCTTCGGCTCTTGGAGGGAGCATTGTGAGCCCAGATGGGAAATTTTCATTTGAAATATATACATGTATGTATATACCAATTTATTTGTATTATAGGTATTTTTGATAGTTAATAGTATGATCCCTCATGACTTTTTCAGACGTCCTTGCTGCTTTTTACCCTCCTCTTGTATTTACCTCCCTTCCTGAATTGGAGCCCCTCATTTTCTAATTCTATCCATCAGATCATGTGTACCCTGCTATTTTCCTTGCTGATGCTCTCCACCAACCCTGGCAATGCTCTTTCTCTAACTTTCCTAGTTTATGAAGTTACTCCAGGATATATACTCACACCAGCAGATTTGGAGCTAGGAGCTTCACAAGAGAGAACATATTTTGTTTGTCTTTCTAGGTTACCTCCCTCAGTGTGATCTTTACTAGTTCCATCGATTGACCTACAAAGTCCACAGTTTCATTTTTCTTTAAGTAGTGTATGTACCACATTTTCATCATCCATTTCTTGGCTGAAGGACATTTAGGCTGTTCCAATTTCCTGGCTGTTGTGAATAGAGAGCAGCAATGAACATGGCTGAGCAAGTAGGATGCCGAGGCTTTTGGTCTTATGTCAAGGAGTTTGTTGTATACAGCTGGGTACAAGAGCTATTATTTTTAGCTTTTTGAGAATTCTTCACTCTGGTTTGCAGAGTGGCTGTACCAGTTTGCAATCCCATCAACAGTGAATGAGGCTTCCTTTTCCCCACATCCCCTCCAGCATTTGCTATCAGTTGTTTTGTTGATGTTTACCATTTAGACTGGGGTAAGAAGAAATCTCAAAGTTATTTTGATTTGTACTTCCCTAATTGCTAGGGACAATAAATATTTTTGAGATATTTCTTAGCCATTATTTTTCTTCTTTTGAGAAATCTGTTAAGTTCCCAAGCCCACTTTAAAAATGGGTAGATTTTTTTTTTTACTTTTATTTTTTGAGTTCTATGTATATTCCAGATGTCAATTCTCTCCATATATACAGCTCGAAAAGATTCTCTTCCATTCTGTGGGCTGCCTCTTCAACCAGTTGATTACTTCTTTAGCTGTGTGGAAGCTTTTTGTTGAAGTCCTATTTGTCAAGTGTTGGCCTTAACTCTTGGGTGAATGGATTCCTATTTAATAGTCCTTTCTTACATCTATATAATGTAGGCTATTCTTACAGTTGTTTCAGTGTTTCAGATTTCTGGGTTTGGTCCAATTTGATTTAAGATTTTGTGCATGGTGAGATACAGGTCTAATTTCATTCTTCTGCATGTGGATATCTAGAGTTCCCAGCACCATTTGTTAAAGATGCTTTCTTTTCTCTAGTGTACGGTTCTGAAATCTCTTTCAAATATTACATGGCTGAAGTTATGTGCACTCATGTTTTTGTCTTTGATTTAGTTCTATTGGTCTACATGTTGGTTTTGGTATCAGTACCATATTGTTCTTATTACTTTGGCCCTTTGATATATCTTGAGATCTGGATTGCTGGAATGATAACCCCTTCAGCATTTTTTTTTTCTGACATGGCTATCCAAGGTCTTTTGTGGTTCTCTATGAATTTTCTGACAATTTTTTTTAAATTTCTATGAAGAATGAGATGGGGATCTTGACTGGGATTACACTGTATCTGTAACTCTCTTTTGATAGAATGGTCTTTTCCCCAATATTAATTATACAAATCCATGTGCATGGGATGTCTTTCCACTTTCTGGTGTCATTCTGCATCTCTTTCTTCAGAGGTTTAAATTTGTCATTGCAGAGATCCTTCACATCCTTGGTTAAGTTGATTCTTAGATATGGTGATATTTGTGCTGAAATATGATTTTATTTGTATGTTAATAAATAAAGTTGCCTGGGGGTCAGAGCTAATAGCAAGTCATTTAGCAGAAGTCTGGCAGTGGCAACACACGCCCTTAATCTGATCACATGGCAGGCTGAGTATGTGAGTTCAAGGACATAGCCAGCTTGGAGACACACGCCTTTAATCTCAACAACAACCATAGAGACCTACAGGTCTGTATAGACAGGCAGTGACGAGGAGTTCATGTGGTTGAGTTTACAATCAATGAGAAGGCAGAACAGGAAGTTAATAAAAAGACAGACACACAGGAAGTAGGTCTCTTTCGGAGGGGAAAGATGACAATGACAGCGAGGGGTAAGAAGGCGGTCTTCGTCTTAGCTCTTGGCTGCTGCTCTGACCTCTTGGGCTTTTAACACCGCATTTGGCTCTGTGTTTCTTATTTAATAAGACGGTTTAGAATTACATCTACACTTAGATATTTTATTTCCTTTGAGGCTATTGTGAATGGGGGTGTGCCCATGATCTCTTTCTCTCCATGTTTGTTTTGGATGTATAGCTATTGACTTGTGTAAGTTGATTCTATATCCTGTCACATTGCTGAATTTGTTTATTGTTTATAGCTTTTTGGTAGAATTTTGCAGATCTCTAATGGATACTCTCATGACATCTACAAATAGGGATAATTTGGATTCTTCTTTTCCTATTTGTATCTCTTCAGTTTCCTTCTCTTGCCTTATCACCCCAGCTGGTACTTTAAGCACAATGTTGAAAAGGAGAGGGGGTAGTGGGTATTCTTGTCTCATTTGTGATGTCAATGAGATCCATTGTTTCAAGATTTTCTATGTAGGATGAGGTTAGCTGTGGGGTTTTATTTAGGTATGCTTCTTGTAGTCTAGGCTTTTTATCTTGAAACATTCCCAGGTTCCTTTGCTTGCTTTGTTTTGTTTGTTAATCTATGTATTCTGGAGATTCAGACTCAGGTCCTCACACATGCATGATAAGTATTTTCACACATTAAGCAATCACTCCAGTCCAGGGGGCTCTTTATGTTTCTCAGTTTCGATGTATACAGGGACCGACCTTTCACTGTCTTTAGCCACTTATACATCTTTTGACAGCATGCCCTGTTTTTTTTTCTTCCCAGATTCAAGGATAGCTTCAACACTCAGGTATCTGTTCATGTAATTTGCTACGCAAATGGATTGAGAAGGAAACAAAATTTTAGTACATTATGCTTGTGTGTTCATGTAGGAGCTTTTCCCTATGTATACATGCACACCAGTCAGTTCTACTAATATTACTTAAGCCACTCAAATTGCCAAAGCACATGATACAGAATTTCAAATATTAATGAATAAAGTTAAATTTCCCTGTTTTCATATGACTATGATTGAGAAAGCTCAAGAGCACCAAGTGAAAACTGTAGGAATTTTCAAGATTTTATGCAAGACAAGTTTGTAGTATTTTCATAAATTTCGGTCTTCTCACTATAATACAAATGCTTGTACTCTGCAACACTCAGGTTGAAATGCATCATGATGGGCCTAAGTTGTGGGGTCTCTGAGAGATATCTCACATTCATTGATCTGTAAGCCTTTATGCTGGGGAAGGTCAATGTGGTTCTTCTTTGTTTTTCTGTTGTTTTGATGTAGTGAGAAGCCCCTCTACCCTGACTCTGGACTCTCCAGCACCCAGAGCAATGAGACTATAGAATTCTACATGGATTACCCATTATTAGTATTACAGTTCTAGGGCATTGCACTGTAGCAGTGCAACATGAACCAAGACACGTTCCTTACATTTCTTTTTCAAGTTGTTACATTTTGCAATTATTTTTATAACATTGTGTGTGTGTGTATGTGTGTGTGTGTGTGTGTATACCAGCATGAGCATGTGGGGTTGTGCATATGTGCATGCATGTGATCACAGGAGTTAGAGCCCCAGAGCTAGAGGAACAGGTGGTTGTGAGCTGCCAGATACAGGTGCTAGGAATAGAACTCAGGTCCTATACAAGAGCAATATATGCTTTCCTTCCCGAGGTATCTCTCCAGCACCTACAGTTTGCGATTCTTCAGAGAGTGGAATCTGGAAAAGCTACAAGCATTTCCTCTAATGTCAGGGATTAGACAGCAGTGTTCAACTTTCTCTGCATTTATTAAAAACAATGCTGAAATTCTTAGCCAGAGAAATAAACATGAGTAAGAAACAAAACATACACAAATAGGAATGACAGAATTCAAATCATACTTATTTTCAGATGATGTGATACGAAGGACCCTAAAGACTCTAATGATTCCACCAGAATAATCACTTTCAGCAAAGTATGAAGATAGAAAACCCACATGCAAAAATTAGTAGCTTTCTACATATCAATAATGAACATGCTGAGAAAGAAATCAAGGAAGCAATCTGATTCAAAATAGCTGCAAAGATATCTAGAAATAAAGCTAACCAGGGAAGTAAAAAACCTCTATAATGAAAACTATAAAGCACTGAAGAAAGAAATTGGAAAAGACACTAGAAAATGGGAAAAGCCTCTCATGTTCATGGGGTGGCAGAATAAATATTATAAAAATAACCAAAAGCAATCTACAGATTCAATAGAAGTCTCACCAAAATTTCAATGGCATCCTTTTTTTCCTATTTTTTATTCATCTCTCATGCAATACATCCTAACTGAAGCCTCCTCTCCCTCCCCTCCTCCCAGGCCCCCCATGACTCCCCTCTTCAACAGGTCCACTGCTCCTCCACTTCCCTTCAGAAAACAGCAGCCCTCCCATTGATATTAACTGAACATGGCATAACAAGGTGCAACAAGACTAGACATAAACCCTCATATCAAGGTTAGAAAAGGCAACCCAGTAGGAGGAAAAGGGTCCCATGAGTAGGCAGGAGAGTCAGAGACAGCCCCACTCCCATTGTTAGCAGTACAACAAAGTCTCCAAGCTAAACAACTACAGCATGTATGCAGAGGGCCTAGCACAGATCCAAGCAGACTCTGGAGTCGCTGCTTCAGTCTCTGTGAGTCCCTATGAGCCTTGCTTAGTTGATTCCGTGGGCTATGTTCTTCTGGTGTCCTTGACCCCCTCTGGCTCATACAGTCCTTCCTCTCCATCTTTTGAAGGGTTCCCCAGGCTCCTGCAAATGTCTGGCTATGAGTCTCTGTATCTGCTCGAATTAGCTGCTGGAGAAAGCCTCTCTGATAACAATTGGGGTATGATCCATGAGTATAGCAGAATATCACTAGGAACCATTTCATGATTTTTATTATTTATTTTCTTTCATTTAATTTCTTTATTTTTGTCAGTCATGTTTGGTTCTACCCTAGGTCTCTGAGCAATCCAGCTTCCAGATCTTGGCCATCCAGGCAGTGTCAGGCATATCTTGGGCCTCCTTTGACCAGTCATTGGTTGGCCACTCCCACAAGTTCTGAACCACCATTGCCCCCAGCACATTTTGTGGCAGAACATTTTTTTGGTCATAGATTTTGTGGCTGGGTTGATGTCCAGATCCTACCACTGTGAGCCTAGCCTGTTTACAGAAAACAGCTGATTCAAGCTTCATATCCTCCATTACTAAAAGTCCTTGCTAGGGTCACCCTCATAGTTTCCTGGACATTTCCACTGCACTGGGTTTCCACATTGTCCCCTAAATGCCCACCTATTCCAATGATCTCTCCTCATACTCTCTCCCTCTGTCACTCCATTTCCTATATAATCCCTCATGTTCCCATCCCTACCTGCCCCCAGTCTACCCACAAAATCCTATTTTCCCTTCCTAGGGAGAACCATGCATCCTTCAGACCTCTCCTCTTTATCTAACATCTCTGGATCTCTGCATTGTAATGTATTATCCTTTACTCAATAGCTAATATCCACTTATAAGTGAGTATATCATGTTTGTCTTTCTGGGTCTGGATTGCCTTATTCAGGATGGTTTTTTTTCTAGTTTCATCCATTTGCCTCCAAATTTTAAGATGTCATTTTTTTTTCTAACAGCAGAGCAATACTCCATTGTATAAATATACCACATTTTCTTAATCCATTCTTCAGTTGAGGGACATCTAGGTTGTTTCCAGATTCTGGTTATTGCAAATTAAGCCACTATGAACCTAGTTGAGCAAGTTTCCTTGTGGTAGGATGGAGCGTCCTTTGGGTATATACCCAAGAGTGGTATAGCTGGGTCTTGACATAGACAGATTCTCAATTTTATGAGAAACCGCCACATTGATTTCCAAAGTGGATGTACAAGTTTTCACTCCCACCAGCAATGGAGGAGTGTTTCCCTTGCTCCCCATCCTCTCCAGTATAAGCTGTCATTTGTATTATTGATCTTAGCCCTTCTGAAAGGTATAAGGTGGAATCTCATAGTAGTTTTGATATGTATTTCCCTGATGGCTAAGGATGTTGAACATTTCTTCAAGTGTTTCTCAATCATTTGAGAATCCTCTAATTAGAATTTTGTTTAGATCTGTATCCCATTTTTAATTGGATTGTTTGGTTTATAGATTTCTAGTTCCTTGAGTTCTTTATATAGTTTGGATATTAGCCCTCTACTGCATATGGAGTTATTGAAATATTTTCCCATTCTGTGGGCTGCTGTTTTGTCTTATTGATGGTGTTCTTTGCCTTACAGGAGCTTTTCAGTTTCATGAGGTCCCATTTATTTATATTTTAAACTAACATAATTTTATATTGATTCCTTGGTAGGTCCCATTTATTAGTTGTCAATCTTAGTTCCTGTGCTTTCCATGTTCTATTTAGGAGATGTTGTATCCATGTTGTATCCTGCAACAATGGGTTCAAGGCAATAACTTTCTCTTCTATCAGGTTCAGTGTATCTGGTTTTATGTTGAAGTCTTTGATCCCCTTGGACTTAAGCTTTGTGCAGGGTGATATATATATATATATATAGGTCTATCTGCATTCTTCTACATGAAACATCCAATTATACCAGCACCATTTGTTGAAGATGTTTTCTTTTTTCCCACTGTGTATGTCTGGCATCTTTATCAAAAATTAGGTGTCCGTAGTGTGTAGATTTATGTCTGTGTTTTCAATTCGATTCCACTGATCAACTTGTTTGTTTTTATGCCAATACCATACAGTTTTTATTACTATAGCTCTGTCTATTACTATAGTTTGAAACCATGGATGGTGATACCTCCAGAAGTTTTTTCATTGTTCAGGATTGTTTTAGCTATCCTAGTTTGTTTTGTTTTGTTTTGTTTTGTTTTTGTTTAATACAGACTTGTATGCTGTCCTCTCAAGGTCTATAAAGATTCTGTGTTAAAATTGTGATGGTGTCGCAATGAATCTGCAGATTGCTTTTGGTAGAATGCCATTTTTACTATGTTGATTTTAGCAATCCATGAGCATGGAAGATATTTCCATCTTCTGATATCTTCCATTTATTTCTTTAAAGATTTGAATTTTTTGTCACACAAATCTTTCCCTTGCTTGGTTATGGTTATCCCAAGATATTTTATATTGTTTGTGGCTATTGTGAAGGGTATTGTTTCCCTGATTTCTTTCTCAGTCTGTCATTTGTATATGAGAGGGCCATTGACTACTTTTTTAGTTTATCTTGTATCCAGCCATATCACTGAAGGTGTTTATCAGCTGTAGGAGTTCCCTGGTAAAGTTTTTGGGGTCACTTATTTAAAGTATCATATCATCTGTGAATAATAATACTTTGATTTCTTCCTTTCCAATTTGTATTGCCTTGATTTCCTTAAGTTGTCTTATTGCTCTAGCTAGAACTTCAAGTACTATATTGAATAGATATGGAGAGAGTGGATAGCCTTGCCTTATCCCCGATTTCATGGAATTCCTTTGAATTTCTCTCCATTTAATTTGATTTTGACTGTCAGCTTAATGTAAATTCTTTGTTATGTTTAGGTTTGCCCCTTACTCTTCAAGACTTTTACCATGAAGGGGTGCTGGATTTTGTCAAATGCTTTTTCAGCATGTAATGAGATGATCATGTAGGGTTTTTTTTTTTTTGTCTCCAATGACATTCTTAACAGAGCATGTATTTCCAGGAATTTTAGCTCTTGTGAAAATTCACTAGATCCATAATCATGCTAAGAACTATGTCACACTCTGTGTTCTCCTGTTTATGGGCCTGTGCATGTGTGTGCATGTGTTCTTCTGTGTTTGCATGTATGTATGTATGGGTGCCTATACATGTGTGTGTGGCTATGAGTTCATGTGCATGTATGCATATATATGTGCATATGTATGTATATGCATGTACATGTCATGTATGTGTTTGTGTGCCTGTGCATGTGTGTGTGTGTGTACATTTGGAATGGCATGTGCATATGTTTTTGTTTGTGTGTGCCTGTGTATATATGTATGTATGCATGCATGTGTGGATGCACATGTGTGTCTGTGCATATGTGTGCATGTTAGTGTGTGTGTGTGTGTGTGTGTGTGTGTGTGTGTGTGTGTTCACATGCATGTGCATGCATGCATTTTTAGGAAGTTTAGTACCTGTGCAGGTTTATATAATTAGAGCAACAATCAAGCCCAGAACTGTCACAGCACACAGTCTCCTGTATTGACTCATTATAACTACATCCAAATCCTCTCATCACTAGCCCCTGGCTACCTCTACTCTATTGATCTCTATTTTGTCTGATTGGCTTTATTATTAATATGTTTCTCTACAGGCCCTTTCTTGCCCACCATCAGGTTTAATTCTCACATTACCAGGCCCCTGTTTCACCTCTGGGTAAAGCTCAGGGGAATCGGACGTCTCATTTTATCATGGCCAGTACGTCCCTGTCTTATCTTGCCTTGGCCACAGGACAGCACTCAGACTCTCCCTTGCTTCTCTCTGCTTCCCACTTCTCCATGTGAGAGCCTCCCTGTTGCTCTGGGGGCCCTCCCAAGCACACTGTGCCAAAAGACTTTGCACTTGGCTTTTCCTCTGCTTGGAATACTCTTCCCAGAGAGGGGCACTGTCCATCTTTTCAACAGTGCTCTCTGCACAAATGTCACCACTGAAGAAAAACATTTCTGACCTTCTAACTGAAAGTGCTGCACACCCCTCCCGTCTCTGGTCTGCTGTCTCTTCCCTGAGCCTGCTTTATTTTTCTTCATACCTGCCATCAGCCTTTATTTTTTTTTTTTTGTATCTATTTCCTCTCTTCTATCATCAGAATGTAAGCAACAGGGAAAGGAGTTTAATGGCTCTACTGTTGTATTGCAAACATCTCAAAAAGTTTCTGCATATAGTGAGTGCTCGTTAATGTCTGTTGCATACCTAAATTATCATTAATGATCTTTGACATAAATTATAAATAATAAAATTCCCTCAGTAAGTTGGCAGTGTTTTATGATACTAAGTAATACAGGCAAAAAAGTTAAGACCAACAGTTCCACTCCAAGGAATAAGAGTAAGTTATTGACATTTGAACAAATCAGAAAAAGACATTTTCCTCAATTTTTTAAGGAAGGCTGACTATCCTATAAACTACCTGTAGCAAGAAAATTAATTTTAAATGCTCTTCTAAATGGCAGCGATAAAATTAATAGATACCATCTATACCATGGGCATTAGGATAATGTTATAGCAAGGGATAGACTTAAGAATCATCACTGAAAGAAATCAAAAGGCAAAGGAAAGTGGTAGAGAAATATACAAGTATCCCTTGGTATTCTCAGGAGATTGGTTCCAGAAACCTCCATCATATATCAAAATCCAGGGAGGATCAAGTTCTGTATAGAATGTGGTATGCTTTTATATAAATCCTAGGCAGTGCTCCATTACACCCTAAATCATCTTGAGATGACTCCTGACACTTAATACAGTGTGAATGCCAAATGAATAGTTACTATACTGGCTTGTTCAGAAATGCCAAACAAATATTCTGTATATGTTCAGTAAGATGTCATTGTTGATTCCTGTTCTATAGTTAACTGAATGCACATGCATAGAACCACAGTTACAAAGAATCAACTGTGGTGTGTGCCTCTCTAAGTGTGTGTGTGTGTGTGTGTGTGTGTGTGTGTGTGTGTGTGTGTGTGTGTTACACTTAAAATGAGATCAGCTTGTATTTAAGCCAATTATTTTTTAATAAATATCCCTAAGATTACTTGGTAGGCTTGAAAGAAATTATTTTTAAAGTTTTAACTTTTTGTGATATGTGTTCTTTATATAGAACTGGATAATATACGGCTTTTATAATTCTAAGAACCATTTAGAAAAATATTAAACAGAATGTAGTCTCATTGAGTTTCTAGAAATTATCCTTGACAGACAATGTCATGAGATATTTGCTATAATATGTTTCCTTTTTACTAAAGACATTTCCCTTTGAAGACAATTTTTCTTAACAAAAAAGGAATAAATTGCTAGTGGCAAGATCTCAGAGAGTGCCCTCTGCTCTACATGGCTTCTCAGAGCATCTCTCAGTGATTATAAAGCCTCACCACCATCAAAGGGCAGTGTGGAATACTATCTAACACTTCAGCCATCCAAGCTCCCAGTCTACTGACTGGAAAACTGCTGAAGGGCCTGGTGCGGAAAGTTGAGGATTCCGTACCTAGAATTCAACAGACAAGAAGAGAGTCCTCCACTTGTTTAATCTGGGCACCATGGAGCTGTGTTAATTGGGAACACGCTTTGGCTGCAACCGTAGCATCTGAGCTCAGGGTCCTCAATGAGCATCACTTAGTGAATCCCATCTCCATCACACTGGCTCCATACTAAAATCAAAACTGCCTCACAAGTGTACCCTTTTTGATCCAAAACAGCAGATCCTCTCATTACCTCGTTTTTTCAGCCATGAAATTTATCATCAAAAGAGTTTCTCAGATGTTCTTCTGGGAGAATGAGAATGATTAAGTGTGTTCTAGTTAACCTGACTTGGAAATAACTCCATGCTCATACCCGGTTGGCCATCAATCAACATAGCCACTTGGTAGAGGCTGTTTATTAGCACAGCAGTTAGCACTCAACGGATTGCTGCAGAGCAGAGTTCCAGCTGAAAGTGAAAAGAAATTTGAGGAAAATACCAATATGCATTTGCAAGATAGAACAGATGGAGGGTATAATATTGAATGACAGAATGGGAAAATGAAAAAAAATGTATGAAAGTTGTGCTCATTACAGCACAGGAATAATATGCTTGAGAAGAGCATTGAAAATAGCACAGTCACATCACTGTACAGAACGGAACTATAAACTTACTAGGAATGGAAGTGGGACAGTACAAATGTCATCAAAACTCTCGGGGCAGGAAAGATCAGCTGCAGCCTTCTACTCAGCTATGTTGCTTTGTGCTTAACACCAATTAATTTGATATCACAAAGACCACCTGAAACCACATCACATCTGTACACCCTGCAGAATACAATGGTTTTACATACGTGCATTTTCTCACTAATGTCATAGATATATTCAAATTCATGGGACTCAACGCTTCTGAATTTGTGTGACCTCTACGGAAGCATGAAAATGGAGATGGAGGAAGAGAAATTACCTTTGAAGAGAATCGTTAACTAACTCAAGTTCTGAAAGATGTGGAAAGGGTATCAATATTCTTGCCAGAAAGTCTATCATAACCCCATCTCAATGAGATAGGGGATCAGTGTTAAAAAAGAGAACATATTCTAAAGCCTTTAACATCAACAGTCATGGGAAAATGCAAATAAAACCTCCAGGAGGTGCCATTACCCATCCACCAAATCAGGCAGAAAGACCCAAAAGAGCCAAGGTTGGTAGGTTTATAGGACAACCAGTATGGCATATTTCCATAGAGCTGCCTAGAGTGTAAAATGGTCCAGTCTACCTGGAGATTTTATAAACTACATCCACACAAGTACTCAGTAATTCCATTCTCTGTTGTTCATCCAAGAGAAATTAAAAGCATTTTTAAAATACTTTTTATTTTTGAAATTAAAGTATAATTACATCACGTCTGCCTTCCCTTCCCTTTCCTTCCTCTAGCCCTTCCCACACACCCCTTTGCTTTCTCTCAAGTGAATTGTCTCTATTTCTTTAATTGTGTGTGTGTATTCCTGCTCAGTCTGTATTTTAAAAGTTGAAAAATTGGTTACTTCAACCAATATCTGGTTTGGATTTCTTTTGATCTAGTAGCTACAGAGAGTGTTATGTTTCTCTAGTCTGTTTTCCTTTCTTTTTATTTATTTATTTTTTCATTTTATATACCAACCCCAGTTCTCCCTCACTCTCCTTTTCCCATTCCCATCTCCTCTCCATCCTACCCCCCTCCATTGACTCCTCAGAGGGATGACAGCTGAGGAACCTGCATGGGACCAAACTAGGCCCTCAGAATATGGGTGACAGTTGTGTGGTTTGATCTGTTTGTGGGGCTCCTGGCAGTGGGACCAGGGCTTATCCCAGGTGCATGAACTGGCTTTTTGGAACCCATTCCCTTTGGTAGGATACCTTCCTTAGCCTTGATGCAGTGGGGAGGGGCTAGACCCTGCCTCAATTTGGTATGCCATACTTTATTGACTACCCAAGGGAGGCCCTACCACTTTTGAGGAATTAAAAGCATTTTTACCCACAAAAATCTACATCATAAAATGCCCATAGTGGTTTTATATTTTATAAATAATGGTTTTTAAAGGGGAGAAAGAAAAGAACCCCCAGCTAACCTTGGCATCCATCAGGCAGCTGATGGATAAACAGCTGCTTGTATTCAATTGTTCAGCTTTGGACAAGTGAGTAGAAGACAAAACAGCACACAGAATGTGATTCCGTTTGTATAAAATCAGAAGATGATAAACCAAGCTGAAGGGACAGAAAAAAAGATAGTTGCCTGCTTTATGCTTGTGCTGGGAAGAGAAGCAGAATGGGATAGATGGGAAGGGTCAGAGGAACTTTCCAGGGATGATGGATGTGTTTAAACCCCCATCAAGACTTACCACCTGAACACTTTGCTGTGTGAGCTGTGTGCTCACTAATAAATCACAGAGGTGTGACGAGGTAGAAATGACACTCCAACTGTACAGAGACTTTACCAAAACTTTATTTACTTAGGAACAAAATACCTAGAAGAGTCTACTGATGGCACATTCGTCCTTGAAACTGTAACTAAAGGAGGGAGAGACGCTGTCCCAGGAGAAATTCCACCACATCTGAAGTCACTTGTAATTGATGTGATGTGATGAGGACATTGGCAGAACACTATGTGGGAGGCATTAACTGGAATTCCAGTTCCTATTATTCTATATATTGGACACAGACACACACACACACACACACACACACACACACACACACACACACACACACACGTTGGAGTCAATACACACTCACCACTCTTCTAACCTTCGACTTTTGATCTGTAAAATGCAGTATCACAAGGATGAAATAAATCACACACACACACACACACACACACACACACACACACACACACACACGTTGGAGTCAATACACACTCACCACTCTTCTAACCTTCGACTTTTGATCTGTAAAATGCAGTATCACAAGGATGAAATAAATTCAATTTCCCATAAAAGAAGAAGTTTTGGGCCTGGAGATATAGCTCAGTGGGTGGAATGCTTACCAAGAAGGCATGAGGCCTTGGGATCCACTCCCCAGCATTGCATAAAACTGGGCATGGTGATACACACCTGTAATTTCTACCTATGTGAAGGAGAGGAAGGAGGATCTGAAGTTCAAGGTCATCCTTGGCTGCACAGTAAGTTTGAGGCTAGCCTAGAATATATGAGATCTTGTCTCAAAAATAAAAATCTATAGTAAGAACAATAACTAAAATAACCAAGTTAGTTTTCCAAGGATCAAAGGGTTGGAATGACAGTAGGAATTTTTGAGTTTTTGAGTTTACATTTACTGGATAATTTCTAAGGTAATTTTTTTTCCTTTTGGAAGGATCTCACATGTAACAGATTATTAGAATCTGCTATGTAGTCCACACTGACCTCAAACTCATAATCCTCCAGCTTCAAATTCCTAAGCAGTGGATTTAAAGACATATACTAGCAGACTTGCTTTATTATTTTAACTAAAAAAATTAGCTGTTAGCTTAAAATTACATATGTGGTTCCTATGTGTGACCCCCACACAAACTTTCCATTGGATGGTGCTGCTGAAAATTGATCCATAGAGGAGTAGCCTTGCCTTGGGGCCTCCTGAGAGTTTATCAGAATGTACCATAAAGAAAAAAAATGTTGTAGAGTTTGAACTTGGAAGGCTCTCCAGTTAATTTATGTGGAGGAATCACCAATAAAGCTACATTGCCTGTATAGCCAGGTGGGAGAGTTCCCTCACATAGCATTAGATAGTGACCTTTAGGCTCCATGCCCCAATATCTTCCTTTTTAAAATTTTCTAAATCTAGAAAGTCCATTTTAAGCCTCCACTGAACATCCTAAACCAAAGGGACCCTGTTCTTTCAGGCTGATTTACAATGGAGTATTTGAAGAAGGAGGAATAGAAATCACTTCAGTGTGATAATAATCCAGGTCAAGATTCAATGGTATATTTTTAGATAGTAACTGCACAGAAATTAAATCATACTTCATTAAGAAGTACTTAAAGTTTATCATGTATCCTTTATTATTGTCATATAAAAATATTAGCCAGAAGGAAAAAGTTGAAGGATAGAGTTCTTTGAAGGGGCAAGTTCACACAGAAAGTACAGTGCAAATGTCTTTAAATGTTTGAGGGTTTTATATGAAAATTAGATTTTTGTTTTATCTTGTGAGCACAGAACTTGAAGAAATGGATGAAAATGAAGTGCTTTAGTATAAGAAAAATATGTACTTACTAATTGCTAGTCTGTGAAGAAGTACATATTTCTAATATGAACCTAAAACCACATTCTAGGATGCTTTCAAGAGGAATTTGCTTTGTCTGAGAGACAAATGCTGGGTATAAGCATTGACAATGTTGACACTTGACACCCTGTAATATGAACACAAGGGTTTTCCCTACACTGCCAAGAGCACGGTCTTGTCAAGAAGAAACATCCCCAAAGTCAAACACATATATGGCTTGGGGTTGGGGGTGGGGACAGAGCCAACGTCAGAGAAAGGGAGGACGCATGTGAGGGAGGAGGCTGTGGAAGCAGGAAGGTGTGATCACTTATAGTAATCATGGAGTTTAAAATGACACTATCCCTTTGAACAAATGGAGGTGACCATCTATGTTATTAAAGCACAATGATAAATTAGCCACACACTGTTTTTTGGCAAATGTTTCTTTCAGGACATTATTCCCTTCAGACAACCTCCCCTCCCAACATCCAAAATTAACTGTGGGCACACACCCATGTGTCAAGTCTATGCCTCAATCCTTGTTAGTTTCCTTTGCCTCACTCTTCAGTGTGATCCATTCCAATGCGACTCCTTGTCTAAATCCTAAACTATCTCTGCTCTCCTAGCTTTGACAGTCCCTTATCTAAACATCAAAACTCACAGACATATTTTTTATTTGTCTTCTAACACTAAATATCACGAATGATCAAATAAAAATCACTTCCAATCTCCTACACATTCTCAACTATGGATCCTTCAACTCATAACACGTAAATAATGAAGGCTTACCAGGACACATGGTGTTACAAAGTTGTCGTGGAAAGCTGAGTTTAAGAAATATGATATGATGTTCAAAATAGGATTACAAGAGTATGCCAAGATTTTTCGAGAAGTCTTATATCTGACATGAAAAGATGAGCAAAATGCATTGACCTGTAAATGGGTCTAAAATGTACTGTACAACTCCCCTCTACAAAGGATAAAAGAGAAGCCAGGCAGAGGTAACACGCTGAGCTTCAGAATTCTGAGAGTGAGCAGACTGATGTGTGGAATTTAGTCAACATATCTTTTAAGGTTTTATTCTGTCTCAAACTTGTTGGAAACTGAGTAAAAAATAATTATCTTTCTCTCTATAAAAGGTTACAGATCTTTGAGGATCTTTGACAGAATTATCGCCACAGGCATTTCCTACAGGGTCATGAGGAAAAGCCATGTGGCTTTCATAAGATATTAAGAGTCAACCAGCAAATGGGAATCACAGTCTTAGCTTAAAGCAATTAGAGTTAAGGAAGTCATTGAAGTCATTAAAAGCTTTGATGCTGATGCCACTATCTCCACATCCCCCCCACCCCACCTAAAGGGATTTTCACTGGAATAAGTCCTCCTGGGAGCCCCTGTGGTTCCTGAGGCTTCCTTCCAATCCAAAGAATTTGAATAGTTGCCGAATTTAGCTGGGAAGAAATTAGACTGGCGAGTAAATTAGTGTGATGGAAAAAAGCTTTAAGTTGGGAGAAAACGTATACTTTATAGGAACATTCACTTTTCCTGCCAGGGTAAAGTGTAGGAAATTACATGTGGTGTTAGAAGTTGAAGGCTTGAGGATTGGGTCTCCAACTCTAATAAGTCAGGAAGGTTTCAATTTCTGCGATCTTCAGTTTCTGCGTCTCACAAGTATTAGATTACGTCAGTCTTTCCTACTTTTCCCTACTAGTGAAAATAAAGTGAAACGTTCTCATTTCCAGGTCCCAGACTAGGATCACAGAATTAGAAGAAAATCCATTAGAAGAAGCTCAGAAAGCAATGGACTTAGTATCAGAGGACTAATTTATTGTTTTAGAAAAATGATTCTTCGTAATTCTTGATAAATGGATGATTAAATTGCTTCTGTCCCAAGACCCCATTTCCTTAAAGCTTATTTTATTTAGTACTTCGCCTTAACGTAAGGAGATATATGAAAATTAGTATTAAATCAATAAATGATTAGAGTTTGTTTTAATGATGCTCTCAATCTTAAAAATGATGGATGTGGTTGTAACTACAGGCAGATCAGAGTAGGATGCCCAGAATCCTATCAGCCTCTCAGCTCATCCTACCTCGCAGGAAGGAGAAGTTCAAGTCTAGCACATGAGAAAACTCTGCAGCATTCCCAATCCATCCCCTTCAATCAAAGAAGCTGTGGCAGAAAACAAGGCAAGTGTGATACATACAAAAATTATCTTTATAGGACAATTTCATCTCCATACTCCATATATCACCTTCTCCCATAGGATGGGAACAAGTACATTTCTCTATCCCTAACCTTTAAAGGGGCAAAGTTGAAGTCAGTCAGGTAATAATTCACCTGCTCAAGGTGAGAATCATTGTGGACAATACAGAACAAAGTTAGAATTGCATTCTCCCGACCCCCAATACAGTACTTCTTCCTACTCACTTCCCTGAAATCAAGAAACTGATCCCATTATCTCTGTTTTTGTACACCAGAAGTCCATAGTGCCCAGATGTGCTTTGAGTAATAGGGAGCAGGTGTCATTCCAAGGGGCCAAGACGCACACTCCCCCTTAGATGACCAGAGACGACTCGGGATGTGCATCTGATGCATCAGAAAGTGAACCCCTCAACACAGCTGACACTAAATATCTGTAAGTGATACAGAAAACAAAAGCCAGAAGAGAGGAGACATAACAGATGATATAGCTGTAGGAAGCAACATTTCAGATAGCTTCTCTTTAGGGTAAGAGCCAGGACCATTCAACACTATTTAGTAAAAAGAACAAAAACCCAGGCTAGGAACACAGTTCAGTGGTAGAGCACTTGCCAAGCACTATGAGAGCCTGGATCAGTCTCTGTCACTTTGAAAGTAAATAACTATTATAATAAATCAATTTCATAACCTTAACTTTTCAGAGACCAAATATCCAATTATCTGACTTTCTTAAAATTAGAAGTGATTCAAATTCTAGTTTTTTTCCTTTTAAAATATTTGTACATATCCTAGTAGTTTAGAGCACATATTCTGAAAACATACCACAAAAATTAAAAAAAAATACTCAGCTTATTTACCCTACATATTATGAAATAAAAATTTCAAATTCCTTAGATCATCTTTTCTCACCTATCTCCTTCTATAAAATACTTAAGGAAAAATGTCTTCTTGTTGTGATCTCAGAAGGAAGTCATCCATCCATCATTGCAGACTTGAGCTTGTCTGAAGTAGATTCCAGTATGTTAGTCTTACAGGTCAGTAATGATGTTGGAATCATTTTGCATAATATCTCAAGAATTTTTACAGCAGAACTCTGTTAAACATTTATCACATAAAATTTTCTCATGCTTAGGAACTGTACACTAATACCTTATAATACCCATTTGATTTTCTCTGAATCTTGTTATTTCTCTATGTAACAATATCCAAAGCAGAATTCTCTAATTTTCCAAATAAATTTAATCGTATAGTGTAACTATAATAATTGCACAAATGTGAACACTACAAAGTAATATGTCTACTGAAATACTCCATACACAAGGCTGCTTTCAGTCAATCTAAGATTTTGGGAGATATGGAAACTGTGTTGTTTCATATAGTAGAGACAGCCCTTCCTAGTTATAATTTGAAAACAACGATATTATTTATGATATGCAATTAATAGTTCCATTTTCATACAGAGCAATATTAATGTCTATGTATGTGCATGTATGTGTGTGTGTGTGCGTGTGCGTGTGTGCGTGTGTGTGTGTGTGTGTGAGCATATTTTTTGTATTATGAGGAAGCAAAGCCTAATAGGTATGTCATATACAATTCAGCAATTGTTTTGTTCAGAGATACTGACAGCTTGAGTCTCAGACTTTTTTTTCAAAACTGTTAATATAGCAAGTAGCATTGGAACAGAGAACTAATGTCAACTTCTGGGTCAAAGTTAGGTAGTATTTCTTTTAGCCACCCTATAAGAGACCGAGGTTTCTAAAGGAGGTATCCTCTTTTGTCACTATGTATGCAGGTATTATATGCCCTGAATGTGTTTCACTGCTACACCTGGGGTGCAAGAAACTGACATAATAGTGGTATTTCATTAGGTACATTGCTGTGGGCAAATGAACCATCTTTTGTCTCAGGCAAGGAGTCTGATAACTTCTAGCAGTATCTGTGGAAACATCACAGGTTAACATAGTGTTCATAAGGCAGGCGATACCTTAAACTCTTACAGAGATTGATACATGGGTGTGCGACTTGTTCAGAATTAAACTCATAAGCAGCACTTCCTATAATGACCATGCTCAAGTCCTTTAGAATTGTATTCTTTGCTAAGCTTTTCATTTGTGTTCTAAGAAATCCTGGAGATATTTTATGACTGTATGTTTTGATCAGTAATGTGCCAACTCCAAACTCCTTCTCATGCCCTCTTTTATATAAACTGTTGCATGACTCTTCTCACATTGCAGTCTGCAGGCATCTTCAAGTCCAGTCAGATTTGAATGTGATGCCAATTACCCAAATTCCCAGTGCAGTGCCCAGTTTGTTAGCAATAATTTCAGAATGCACCCCGCCATGTGAGAACTCAGTGTAGTGGGCCTTGTGTTAGAGATAAGGAATGACTGCTTACACTCGCCTCATCCTAACAGAAAGACTATCAATAATGTGTCCAATGACTGGGCCAGCCTCTACTGGCTCCTAAATACTTACAATTGCTTCTCTTTGCAGAGAGAACAACTTATATAACTCTATTATTGAAAGAAACTTTCCTGTTAGACCAGATTCTAACTCCAATTTTACAGATGAGGACGCTGAAGCATTTTCATTTTAAAAAGAAAATTTAAAGGCAAAGCCCTTTGCTCTTCTAGGATGTTAATTTAATCTTGCATTTGAAATATGCTTTTTATACACATGAACTATAAGATACCCATGTAATCTGATTTTGTGTTTCTCTCTCAAATTGGCTTTGGTTTTCTCACATCGTGGGTTGATATATTCATCCCCATTCCAAATCTATGGCATGGTGCTTAGCCTGTAGAACTATCTTAATAAATGTATGAGTGATTAATTTTAAAAAATGAATAATTTGTGCTTTTGGAATCTTTCATGGGTTAGGTGCTGTGATGTGATTTTTCTCTTCTTTAAAAACGGATCTTCCTGACAACTCTAATGTTATTTCAATTTTACAGATGAAAGAGCTAGAGAAGCTGGGTGACATCCCCATCATCATACACCTAAGAAATGGGACAGCTCATCCCAAACCTTGCAATTCCTCCCTCAAGCTTAGGCTCTTAATTACTAAGCATTGAGACCTCTGTGCATCCAGAGTATACCAAATAACCAGCTGATCCAAGAGAAGTGTTCTGCTGTTTACATTTAAAAGAAATACCAAATATTCTTTTGTTTCTCAGGATGAATGGAGGAAGTTTGGGTGTGTGGGGTTTTAATCACTCCAAGGTGGCCATAGATTACTTCCTAGAGTCTGTGACTATGTTATGGAATATGATAAGTTATTCAGCCTATGGAAGAGGGAGGATCTAGATAGTTGAATCCCATCTGCAGAGCTATGCATGAAACAGGTGCATTGTCTGCATAAGGATAAGAGAAAAAAATGAACTTCATTAGAAAATACTCAATGACATCAATATAGGAAATAGTGTGAGAAATGGTGAAAGAGAATGACAAATAGAAAAGACAAATTGTATTTCCAGGTATAAATAAATTTACTAGTAGATTGAACATGAGCTAAGGGATCATTGACAGTGAACTACCAAGCCATACACTTATTTTATGAGTCCTTGGAGAAAGAGATAATTGTAGGTCTCTGGGCACAGTAAGAAAATCCCTAAGGATCTGGGAAGACAGTTATAAAGTACAACGTGGGCAGCACCACATTTAAAATATCTATAGATACTGTAACATGTTATCAAGGTCTGAGTTCCAAATTTACAAAGCATTAGGGCAACATGAGCAAAGCTTGTCCAGAGTTTTGTAAATATCATTAAATTCTAAAGAACAGTACGTCTTGGGAGTAATAAGCTCAGGTGTTCTATTGTACAACATGGGGACTACAATTAGTAGTCACCATGCTTAAAAATAGCTAAAAAGAATATAACAGGATTCCCACCATCAAAGCAAATGATGCAGATCCTAAGTATTTTGAGTCACTCATCCCTCAGTCTCTTCGCATATCAAAGCATCGCATTGCATACTAGGCAGACAAACGTGCTAGTTAATAAAGAAGAAAAAGCAGAATCTAAAACAGACCATCAAGGGATAGAGCCATATATTCTACATCGAGACACAGCAGGTCTTGGAACTAGAAAAAAGCATTCAAATGCAGCTGCTTTTCCCAGCTTTTCTCTTGATGTTGGAATTAATTCTTTCTCAAGAGGACCCAAGAAAGTGTCCAGAAGACACGAGGAACCATTTAGCTCTGCCTGAGCACATGGGGATCCTATAAGTGAGTCTTCCCTCCTGAGAGAAGGGTCTAATGAGGAATTAAAACTGGAGCATGGGAAAATGCCCAAGGAGAGTTTGGAAAGAATACTAAAACTTTTCTGTAGGAAATTGGGTACAATAATGGGATGCTTTTACACCATCCCACTTGCTGGGCATTCACATGTTTTAAAAGACTTAAGAAATAGATTTGGAAGCAACAACTTTGTGTCAGAAATTCTGCTGCCAAAAGGAGCCTCACTACTTCATAGCTTGGCACTTAAAACAAACCCAATCTAGCTGACAAAATGAAGTCAAGTGAGAGATTCAACCAAAGATTGCGAATGTATTAGGCTTAGTATGTTTTATTTTCTGACTCTAAAAAGGAACATTTGACTGTTCATTAATGAAGTGCAGGGCTGTGTGGATGAGCAAAATGAAAAGGAAGGTGTCCACAGTTAAAAGAAGTGCCTCCAACTAAACCCAAGAACATAGGCAGGTATTTGCATGCATTTGTTCAAAAAATATCTACTGAGTTCTTATCTACATTTTCCCAGAAAAATATATGCACTGCTGGGATGTCTACTGTGATCACAGAAAGTGTGTTTGCTTGCAAGATTTATGCAAGGTGGAAGAAGGAGAGAGAAGACATTTTAAGAAATAGATGATAACAAAATAAGGGGAAATTGAGATTATAAAAGGAAAGAACAATAATAAATGTGGAGGAAAAGGAAGAGATGCCCCTTGGTCCTCATCTTCCTTCACACTCATATTATATTTCACTTATAGTGATTAATTATTGATTTGTCTCATTCTTTCTTTCAAAGCACAGTCATCAAACCCAATGGCTGATGTTCTTTGGAGAACAGAGTCTGTGTGAGAATTGGTGTTAGTACTTCATTTGGGCAATGAGATGTCATTGAAAAATCTATACTCATATCCGTTCTAGATCCTTGACAATCTCCCTCTTCTGTGATGCTACAAGCTTTGGTTTCAGTAACACATAGCATGAAATTATCAAGTTAGTTGGTCTACTTTTGAAAGAAAAATATGTATACACATACAGGAAGAACATATGCTTTTCTTCTTTACAAAATCAGATTAAGTCAGACCCATGTGTAAGTAAACATGTTTATTTATCTGCAAGCCATTTCTTTTTCCCATGAGCACTGTAAAACATCTCCTTCAGCTACTCTGCATTTTGTTTTCCAGCTCTGTCCTGCTCTCACTTAAATCATGTAAAGTATTTCCTGAGCTAAATAAATTGAGAAATACAAAATGTCAAGAAGTGCCTGATAATTTAATTAGTGATAAAATAGGAGCTCTTCAGTAGTTTTGCTAATCATAGTAATGTAATAAGCACACCCACATCACACTAACATAAGTTTGTTACACTTGATTTAGAAAATCACTAAACTTAGATTTTTAAGTAGCAATCAAACACAGCCAGTAAAAACCAACCCTAATTTAGACTTCCAGTGACCAAGTTGTCTCTCAATATTTAACAATCCTTTTTCCTTTACAAAATGTTTCACATCTTTGGAGAGAATGTTTAAGCCATATTCTCACTTGCATCTTTATCTAGTTCTATTTGTCAAACTATTATCTATCTATCAACCATTCAGCTAAAAAAGCAATCATATGGTCTATGTTTGCCTCTATAATAAAGTAAGGCTTACATAATTATATATATATATATATATATATATATATATATATATATATATATATATATATATAATAAATTGTCACAAGCTTTCTTACTTCCTGTCACTTCTAGAAAACTTGCCTATACTGCCACAGTTGCTTATATCAAGATTATGGTTGGGTAACTTTCTAAGTATTCTCCTTAGGTAAGACATAGATGGAGTCAAACTCAACCCTGGACTACTTGTGTACTTTGAACTCCATAACAATAACCTATGAAAAATGACTTTCAATTCCCAAACACCATCCTGTAGATTATGCATTTGAGATACAAGCAGAGAGAGAAGACAGTCTAATAGAATAGGTCTAATAAGTCCCTGAGACTTGACTCAGGATGCCATCCTTCCTCTCCCCTGCTCCACCTCCTCTCTCTCTTGGTCTCCTTCTCCTCTGTACCATTCTTTTGCTTGTTAGTAAGACATGTCCCCCTGCCTTCATTCACCTCTTCCTTCACTGTCTGGTTCACTAAGGAGTATGGGGTGAGCCTGTTGACTATACTTCTCTTCTCCCCTGCTGACTTCCCCTGCAGCCGTCATCCCAATAACAGGAAAATTCCAAGGAGGAAGTACCATAGAACAATGCACTTATTTCTTTAGGCCTCAACAGGATTCATCAAGTTTTCTGCTCTGAGTTAGCAAAGGCTATTTCATTCAGTTGTCTGTTTCTTCCTTAGCACAAACAAGATAAAATGCTACCCCCTTGTTTAAACAGCCAGGTTGGTTTCTCTCCTCAGGGTAACTGTAAAGGGCAGTCCTAGTACTATATTCATGACGCTTCATTCTCACACTCAAATGAGCTTATTGACTTCAAGACCAATTCCTATAGACAAGTAAAGGGCATTTCTAGCCCTTGACAAGACTGGAGAATATCTTCTCCAATGCCCCCTTAAGAAATAGATCCATCTGTTCAGAACGAACATTATTTATACTTCAAAACATTCCTGGATAGCCAAATAAGTTTGCAAATAGGACTTGACCACTCTGAGAGTTTCTTTAGCATATTGACATTTTAATCTTCTTACAAAGAGCTGAGCATAAAGAATTCATTCTCTGCTTTCAATGCCTAATCATACTATCAAAAATAAAGTCTTAACTCCCAAGTAGTGCAGAAAGCCTCCTTTCCCAACACCTGTAAATTCCCCTACCCCTTTAGTTCTCCTCACAGCAGCTTACAGGCCACCTCAATATACAAGCATCAGTCCCTCTATTCAGTTCCTATGTTCTCTCCACCTACAATGACAACAGAACTCTGACAAGCATTGGCTCCTCCAAGAGGATTACTTTCAGGAAGGTTATCCTTAAATAGTTAAATGGTTTTGACCATATTGTGTTTGCAATGATCACGAGACTTGAAGATACCAAAGCATAATTATGATGTTGCTTTCCTAATGAAAAGATAGGAAAGTCTTGGAGGGATACCTTTGTATAATGACAGCAGCTAGGACATAGACAAAAGTAAAGCTGGTCCATGACAGAATGTTTTTGAAGAAAAAGAAATGTCACCAACTTAAATTTTTTTAAAGGGGCAGGAAATATGGCTTCTATCCAAGCCTGACAGGTTTTATTTGATCCCCCAAACCCAGGTAGTATAAAGACAGAACTGATTCCCAGGCCATGTCCTCTAGGTTATACACAAGCACATTATATACATGCATGTCCATGTACATAAATAAAAAAGCTAATTAATTTATTTTAACTATCTTAAAAAGAAATATCATTAGTTTGGGCATTTATTACTAACTTAGCAGACAACGGCAGAAATAGTTAAATCCTATTTTGACAAGCAGTGACTGTCTTTTACAACAGAAATTCAAATGTCCTCTTGCATTTAATTTGGGCCTAGAAAAAAATTTGTATACCACTGGGCTTGTCAAAGGTTAGATGTGAAGGATAGTTAAAATGAAATAATTTATAAGGAAGGAAAGTAATGGACAAATGCTCCTGCTGGTACACTTGCACTATAGAGCAAAATAAAATCTTTGATAACTGTGACAGAGTAAGTGGGACTCTACCTCGTGCCTTCTGTGTGGTTGTGCCGTATTAGAAAAGAGCTTTCCTTTCTGTATTCAGCTCTGCACAAGAAGACATGGTTGAGTGACACATCAGTGTGTTTGCAGCCCCAGACATCCCTTCCCTCAGAACTGAGGGCTTCTAAAGTGCTCACGGTTTCACATGAACCCAAGTATTAATTCAGAAGTGTGCCCGAGCCTGAGAGAGCATCTTCATTGTTCCATGCTTTATTCAGATGGGACTCTATCAGTGTGAACATCTCTTCTTCGTTTGCTCTTTCATTGTGTAGTATCTATTCTTCAGGGCTAAAATATTGTCTCCACAAGTTTTTCCTAATTGTAATCCCCCCGCCCAATCTAGTTTGCTTTCTGTTGCTATGATTAAAAAAAAAAAAAAAACTCTTGTTTAGTAGGCTAAAATTTCTAGATCATAATCCAATCATAAGGGAAGGAATTCAGGGCATGAACTTAAGAAGCAAGAATTGAAAGAAAAACCATGGAGGATGCTGCTCTCTAGCTAAGGACCACCTGTGTAGGATAGTGCTGTCCACAATGGGCTGACCCTTCTACATCGATCATCAATCAAGACACTTTCACAGATGTGCGCAGAGTTTAACCTGATCAAGGCCATTCATCAATTGAAGTTCATAATCTCTTTCCAGGTGACTCTAGGTTGTGTCAAGTTGATAATAAAGAATGTCTAGGACATTGCCCATTATGCAAATTTCCATTAACAAAGCTAGAAATATGGTTGAAGAAACTTTGGAAATAGATTCATTAAAAAGAAGATCATTATGCTTTATAGAAGAAACTTTAGGAAGATGAAATTTGAATAGGAGATACAAAGTCAAAGCAGAGAATAGGTAGGTCATAGACACTCAAGTCTTTGTCTCTGAAGCTCCTTAAATTGCAGTCATGAGTAAAAGGGAAGAAGGCAGGAGATGAGAAAGAAGCATCCTCAATATTTGAAAGGATAATCTGGAGTTTTTAATCTAAATGCTGCATTTTCCAAGTTCAGAAGAGTTATGATAGTCTTGTTTTCTCCTGAAACACAAAGTATGTATGTAGGTTGTCCATTTTCATAATTGTATTTAGAGAGAAAAACAATTGCTATTTTTAAGCAGCACTATCCCAAAAGGTGATCATTTAAGTTCAGAGCCATAGACCTTCTAGAACTCTGGGACTTGTCACAAGGTGTATCTAGCAGGAAAAGCTTTACATAATAAAAGTCACACATTACCATAATAAGAAAGTTTGAATCCAATCTTCCTGACCAAAGTACCCAGAAATTCCACATTTTCAAGTTCATCACACTGGTAGAGGATCCATTCAGCCTCAATTTTCTAAGCAGCTGATAGAAGCCACAGGTTCTTCTAGAGGACCAGCGTTGTCCTCCACTCTTTTTTATTAAGTCAATAAATGTGCATAAATTTGAGCAGTTGATGTTTGCTGAGTGAGGCAAAAATCACTCTCTTTTGACTGGCTACTGATATGCTGCCCATGCCCCAGTGATTGGTGCCCTGCCTATGTGCATAGAAGTACTAGTTGAACTTTAGGGAGGTAGTATCCAAAAAGCAGGACATGAAGTTGGGAGAGCAATGGAACTCAGGGTACTTGGGGTAGTTGAGGATAGGCAATAGTGAATAGATAGGATAGAAATAATACGCATAAAAATTTCAAAAACTAAACAAATATTTGTTTCCAAGTTAAGAAAAATACTAGCAGCAGTGCTGGGGTGGGTTCTCCTTCCAGCCAGCAGTGCCCTGTGCCAGGAGCTGGTTGCCTACCTTCCTTGGTCCTTGGTGTGATGGTTGCTGGTAGACTCTGGGCACAGTACACCTCCCGGGTCTGGATCCCACCACCACACACTGGTCCTGTGTCATGCCAAAGTGGGTCCTGTTGCTCCAGAAGAAGAGAGACTTGGCATTCCCTCCATTCAGAGGTTCTCCAGGAATACCTATGTGGTTTGATTTGTTTGAAAGAAGAAGAGGCAATGAGGAAAGTATCCAGATCTGAAGAAAGCAGGCAATGACATCGAACATGCACAAAAATCTCTTTCTCACTGTGGAGAAAAAAGTCTCCTGGCTTTGGATTACTAAATCTCTGTTATTTCCCAGAGAAATGCACACTTGTCCATTGTGTCAACAGAGAGCACAAAGTGACTGGACTGAAGGAAGGCAAATAAGGCAAGTGGTGAGTGTTTAAGGCAAGCTGTGGATGTGTAAGGCAAGCTGTGGGTGTGTAAGGCAAGCTGTGGGTGTCTCAGCATGAAGTGCAAGAGAGAGAAGAATTAGAGGGATGATCTGCAAACACAATATGGCAGCTGAAATTGTCATTGAGAGTTACCAGACAGACTTCCAGATGACTATATGCAAGTTAGCTTTCTTTTTCAGTTAGCAGAGGAATGTATACTCTTGTGGACATTTTTGTTCCTAATAGAGCAAATTGGTCTCTAACATCTCAATCATGATGTAGAAATCATTTTCTCCCCATTTAACGCCTTGACACTGGGATAAAGCAATTAAGATGAATTCATTAAAATGTGTGTTACATGTTTATTAAAATGTGTTAACACTGTGTATGTCACTCTGTTTAGTCAACAAATATTTTTCAACACAAGCAGCATGCAGTTATTTAAACTGACTTAGAAATGTGTCTTCCTGGTTTATAATTAATTGGTGAAGAAACATATCAAAACTAAAGTAGTAAAATACAATAGAGTTTATACGCAATTTACAGAAAACAAAACTTTCACAATCATACCTGGGTTAACATCATCAGACATAATTTCCTTTTGTGGGTTATTACAGCGTTATTCAAGCCCAAATCATTAATATGACTCACAGCATCCTCATACATACACACAGACTCATTACCTTCTGGAATAACAAAGAAAACCTGAGAACATGCTCAGATGTGAGGAAAGATTTCTCAGCTATGTGATTGCTTACAATAAAAGTAAAATATAGTAATTATTATATGTCACCAAGTCTGTGGTTTTTCAGAAACAAGAGTGAAATTTCAGAAACAAGAGTGAAACAAGAGTGAAATCAAGCAGTAAATATGCAAATATCTAAAAATCTTGATAACGATCAAACCCTTTGCAGCGAATGTTATCATTCTAAAAAGCTGGAAAGCATGGGGTCATTAGTCTGCATGAAGCTCATTGTCAGATGAAGATGCAGACAATCCATCCAGACTTGTTGCAACACGATTTTTCTCCCTTACCTTCACTACTTCATTTCCACATGATTTCCCCAGGCTTAAAGATTTGTGGACAAGGGACTACTGTGGAGACAGTTCAGCTGTATAAGTGTTAGAACATGACCTCAGATGCCCAGATCTCAGGTATGCACCCTGGCTGATTATGGAGAAAAATAGGACCCCTGGAGTTTTCTGGCCAGCCAGTTTAAATGAATACATGAGCTTCAGAATTAGTAAAATCTCAAAACACAAGGTGGAGAGAAATTAAGGAAAATACCTCCTATCAACCTCTGGTCTCCACATTCATACACATGTACATGTACACTCACATGCACACAAACTTACATGGACACGTGCACACCACACAAAGTAGTATATACAAATATATGTACAACATACACAAAGGAGTAGGGATTTGTGACAAGGAAGGAATTTGAGGTCCCAAAGTCAAATCTTCCTCCTTACAGGTGAACATAAACAACATTCTTCTAATTCCTGGGCAGCAGAAAGATAGAGAGCAGGTCAGGTCTCCCCAGAGCATGAGACAGCACTTCTTCAAAGGAATAACTATAAAGCAACCCATCCCCTGCAGCTGGTTTTCCTGGTCCTGCCTGCCCCACGGTCAGGCAAATCTCTCTCACCCACCAGTCCTGCAGTTGCTCAGACCCAAGCAAACACACAGAGACTTATATTACTTATAAACTGTATGGCTGTGGCAGGCTTCTTGTTATCTAGTTCTTATATCTTAAATTAACCCATTTACCTTGCCACGTGACTCGTGGCTTACCGGTGTCTTACATCATACTTCTCATCGCGGTGGCTGGCAGCGTCTCTCTGCCTCAGCCTTCCACTTCCCAGAATTCTCTACTCTCCTTGTCCCACCTATACTTCCTGCCTGGCTACTGGCCAATCAGCACTTTATTTTTTCAATCAATCATCCACAGCAATCCCCAACTTCTCAACCCATTCCCTAGGGTCACATAAGTAAAGGACTTGGCTCTGTGCTGTGGGACACAGGGAGCTCTGTTGGATATCAAAGCGAAGTGAGGTTGGTGACTGACTGTAGGACTCGATGGTTACTCAACTCTTCACCTTCAAGTGCTCTTCCTTTTTGACTCTGCTAAAGAAGTCTCTCTGCCTACTAAGGAGCTAGCTACAGCAGCTGACTCTGAACCAGTAAGACCACTGTGTGTAGTATGCACTGGGGTGTTGATCATGGTCTTCTTAAGAATCTCACCAACGTGACCTGAATAGGAACCTTGCTACTTATTAGTCCTTCAACTTGATCAACTTGATTTCCAGTTCTATTTTCTCATTCATAAGATGCAAGTAATCAACCAAACACTGAATTTGGCATATAATGAAAGTTAATCCTCTTTCTAATTTTTTTTCACATCCCCCACACACATATTTCTCTTTTTACTCGAGACAGGGGCAAATGTATTCCAGACTTGCTCTGAACTCACACTTGTTGTATAGCTGAGGATAACCTTGAGTTTCTGATCCTCTTATCCCTATTTCCAGACTACTCCAGTTATAGCTATCTACCATTACACCTGGTTTATGTAGTGCTGGTGACTGAACCTAGGGCTTCACACATGATAGGCAAACACTTTACCAATTGAGCTACATCCCTATTCCTCTGTCTCTTTATATCCTCCTCTGTGTATTCGTCCATTGCTGCCTCACCACACACACACACACACACACACACACACACACACACACACACACACACTTATTCATGGGGGTTTCATTGATAGCTATACATTTGGTCTTACCTAGCACTGTACCCTGCATGCTCCAACACTGTCCTGCCAGATAAGATGTTCCCTCCTAGGAAACAGTAGTGTGACTGTTGGAGGGGTATCCAATTGCTCTCTGGTTGGATTTGAAGCCTACCACAGGAGGGACTTCATGCCTGGCACTATAAATCTGGTCAATAACCCATGGCTCAGGTGGTCACGGTTTCTAGGGGGAACCTATTGCTGTTGTTTTACTAAATGTTCATGTTATCCAACTGCCTTATAACTATTCATGGTTTTTGTTTGTTTGTTTGTTTTGGTAACTATTCATGTTTGTATCCATAGATTTGTGCTGCTGGTAAGGGAAGTTTATTTAACAATGGGCAGTGGTTAGCTCAGAGACTAGTCAAAGTAATAAGAACAAGAAGGTGTGAGTGGTTAGCCATAGACTGAACATCTAGATCAACCACTTTAAACCTAAAGTTCAAGAAAAATTGGGGAACAGAGGGCAGAAAGAATGCTAGAATCAGAGGCTGGGGAAGAGTGCTTTCCTCCTGGCCATGACATGGCTGTTGCACATATAACTCAAAGCCACTGTGGTTACTGACACCAGATCTGTGCAAGATCAAGCTAGTTCCAATTTCAGGGTAGATGGGGAAGTGGCTCCCAATGCTCCCCTGCAAGCTGAGGGGTCACTGGTAGTGGATGGCTGCTGAGAGAGGGAGAGCGCCCTTTCATCAGGGCTGTGGCCACTGGCAGGTGCTACTCCCCACCGGTCAGTGGCACATGCACAGGCATACAGACAGCACTATAACTATGTGGATTGTATTTAAGAAAAAGACAGAAACGGAGATGGAGGGAGTTGTCCTGGAGATACCTAAAAGGAACTGGAAGGGAAGTGTGAGGTGGATATGACTAAGGTACATTTTATAGATGTTTATAATTATCAAAGAGTAAATTTCAAAATGTTTTTAAATTCTAAAAAGTCCTAGATTGGATATTTCTTAATGACACATTCTTCTTATTCCAGCAAACAAAGTGTTGAAAAGAGCATGGAGAACAGTTTAGCACCATGGCAAGTCAAACAGGGAACAGGTTACCTGGTACAAACCGCTTTTTCAATTATTTTTTCACAACTCTGTAATAATTATTAATAGATTTTGGAAGTCATTGTGAAGAAAAATGAAAAGGAAAGTTTAATGACTATGGTTTCACATAAAGAAACAAAAATCTCTGTTGGTAGCTCATTAACCAGAGAGGCCCAAATTCTGTTCACTGGCAAGTGACAAAAGTCTCTAAAGAAAAACGGGGCATTTACTGCTATCACTATTGTTTCCCATCCCTGAGAAAATACCAACTCAGCAAGAGGCCAAGAAAACGGCAGACCAGGAAAGGGCTTCTGCTCCTTTTTAAATACAGGTCATTACATAGTCTTTGCTCATCTCTTTTAACTTCATGTTTTCCAAAAGCCTCAGCTAGGTTTAGTCACAAATCACCCAGCAGCCATGAAAACTGAGCGCCCTGAACTCCACCAACCTAAGAGAGAGAGTGTCTCTAGGATCTGACAGAATAAGAAATCAAAGGGGTGCGCTCAGCTAAACGTTACTCCCTCGCTGCTTCAGAAGTGTTTATGGTGGGAGGCCGAGGCAAATGCTGGCTCCCTCGCCTGCGACATTCTCTCTAATGGCTGAGTCTGTGTCAGTGACCAGGCTTTGCAAACCTCTGCTTCTAAGTTCAGTGCCATTCAACACATCTCATTCTGCCTTCCTGCTCAGGAGGGGAATGTGAAGTCTTAGAAACCAGAGTCCTCTGTCCTCTGGGGAAGCAACACTCTCAAAGTGGCTCTGGAAATGCCTCCAGTGGAGTAGATGGACACCAAAGGAAAGAAAGGAGTGGATTTCCATGCCTCCTACCTTGGCATGTGTATAGAATCAATTTGCTTTTGCCTGACAGTTTGGCTCAAGAGAACAAACATGGCATTAATTTATTTGGGCTGTTATGGGGTCAGGTAAGTGGTAAGGTAGGATTCAGAGGGAGTTTTGTTTGACTCTGTAGTTACAGTGAATGGAAAAGCCACCAAATCCACTCTAGTAAAACTGAATCCTAGCTTAATAAAAACAGGAGCTCTGTCCAGCCTAGATATTGCAAGAACCAGCAAGTACTGGTACACAGTGGAGGGATTGGATCCTGGGCTGAAAAAAATAACAACAAAACCCCCCACATACCCTCCATTGGTTCATGCGATACTGTCAGTGATGCCTGTCCAATAACACTTCTCAATATCAAGATATTTACCAAACCTTTGTTTTAGAATTAGACTATTATAGCTTTGAAGGGTTAAATTTCAACCCCTTGGAGAGATGAAAGGGGAAGGGAATGAAAGTCAAGCAACCGACTCTGTGAAAATTCAAATCATCATTCACAGTTCCCAAAGACAAGTTTCTAAAAGGAGAGGGAGTGATTTTTTTTCTAGAAAACCCTGAAATCAAATTCCTCCCATTGCTCCCTTGTCAGTTCTTTTTGGTAAATCAACCATCTACTCCTGGGGTCACGACCTTGGGGTCCCTGATGTTAGTGAGTGAGTACACCTCCAGTCATGTTAAAACCCCCACCTACTCAAGGAGGGAAATGTTAGGACTCCAAATATGCATTATGCTCATGGAAGACACCTCTTAAAACAGATGTGGGTGAATGTAAGACCATGTACCAGAGACTGAAGCCAGAAAATACCTGCCAAGCAGACCCCACCAGCAACAGAGATAGGCCTGCTCAGATAGGAAGCTCATCTCCAGCTCATGGTGTGTTTACGCACCCTCTCCTCAGCAATGGCATTCTGACTTCCAACTCTGTGTGTGCTATAAGTGACTTTAGACACCAGGGAGTGTGACAGACTCCAAGACCCAGGGAAGATACCCACCTTCCAGTGGGATAGGCAGACATTAGAGTTTCCGTATCTAACGCGGCATCAGGCCAGCAGAAAAGAGAGACGGACAGAAAGAAAGCCTCACCAAGGAAGACCTGAGTCCTGAGTGAAAAGAGGCAGAGAGCAGAGGACCAAGTAGGCATCAGTGTTCTACCAGGCCAGGGAACATGTTCAAAAGTCAAGTTGGAAGTAGGCTTGGCCTTTAAGAAACACTCAGAGGCCACTGCAGTAGGAGACATGCTCTATGCCTTAGAGTCAAAGGGCAGAGACCCAAAAGCAGGCTACACAGAGAACTTTGCAGGCTAGTGTAAGGTTGATGATTTCCCAAAGGCAATAAGAAATTATGGGAAGTTGGGGGGTGGCAGTGGCAACAAAATGAAATAATTTAAGTGTTAAAAGAATCACTCAGGAGGGGAGTGAAGAATGTGGGTAGGTAGGGAATGGAGAGATGAGGGAGAAATCTTTGTAAGCCCAGGGTAGCTAAACTGCAGAGGTCCTGGTGAGTGTGGAGAGAAGCAATTGCATTCTAGATGGACTTTGAAGGTGGAAACAACTTTCTAATAGATTAAGAGCAGGATGGAAAAGAAAAGGAAGAGTAATGAATGGTTGATGCTTTTCTTCCGTACCCAATATATAAATAGTATAATTCCTTGGCACTGACTCCACAGAGGATAGAGCTCCACAAGGATGTTAAAATTCCAGATACCAGGGAGGCACAGCCGTGCATTCTAACTGAGCAATTCAGGCATTTTCTGTTTACATTATAGAACCTATTTTCTGAACCTATGAACTCATGCCTGAAATCTATTACCCATTGGTGGTCAATCAGTATATCTGCATTAGATATAAATGTTAAGATTTGAGATGCTATCATTCTCAGGTGCTATACACAGCCTAAATAACAGTATAATAATAATAACAACAACAACAACACCCAAAGTAAAATAACAACATTATGGGCCTGGAGAGTCAGTTCAGTGGTTAAGAGCACTTGCTGCTTTTGCAGAAGATTCAAGTTCAGTTCCCAGCGCCTATGTCAGGCAGCTCACAACCACCTGAAGCTATAGCTCCAAGAGATCCAGCATCCTCTTCTGGCCTCCATGACACCTGCACAAAATGCACATATGCACCCCCTCACACACACATGCATGCACATAATTAAAAATGAAAATATATCCTAAAGCTAACAATAAAAGGGGAACATGAAACTGGGAAGCTAAGGAGCAATGGGGGTAAAAGGGAAAGTTGGAGGGAGGCAGGATGGATGGCTATGATCGATATGAATTGTATAAATTTCAAATAATCAAAATATTAACTATTGTTAAAGATACTAAGGTCAATCTTCGAAGTGTGGAAACACATTTCTCATAAAAATGTAAGTGACAAAAATCAAGGTTAGGACAGGGCAACTTGAAGTCCTGGAATTAAATAACTCTGTCAGCTTGACTTTCAGAGTAATGTCCAATTTAAGGAATTCTATAACTAAACCTATCCCCTACATTGAGAGACAAAGGAAGGGGAAGTTTAAAATTCTCTTTCTTTGGGCAGTAAGTACAGCTCTCCTAAATGAGCAAAGCCAAAATTAGAAATGAAGAAGTGTTCGGTGACAATTCTTTAAAGAGCTCCATCCTACCAAGGTGTCATAAAGTGATTCTAACAGCCACAAGACACCAGCTCCATGGCAGCCTCTGCCCTTCTGAATCTAAGCTTTGACACTTTAATAAGGCTCAGGGCTGTGTAAAGCATGGGCTTCCTCTCTCCCTCTTCGAACAGATGAAACGTGAAGCCAAGAACATGGGATAGAATCTTAAGTGATTTGATGATGACAGATTGATAGAATAATTGCATTAGCTAACGGTCATGTTTTGATTGAGTACATATAGATTTGCAAACACTCCTGGAATTGAAACCCCAGTGAAAGGTATTCAAATTAAATGTGTGTGTGTATTAAAAATCAGGGCTCTGCAGCGTGACTAATTTATGATAATGTCTGTTGTCCTTTGAAAGTTGTAAATACACTTGGAAAAGAATTAACTTGTCTTTTTTTTTTTTTTTTTGGTCAAACAGACCATCAGCATAAGGGAACTGGTCAAGCCTTTATACATTTTATGCTCTAGTAATTTTTTATTGGATAGAGTGGGCTATTGATTATGGAAAGCTACTCTGAAGTGCAAGGCTCTCTGCTTCTCAGCAGATGGCTTTGCTAGCCAAACTCCACATATGTATTATTAATAGACTTCTATCGCTATGCACAGCACTTAACAGTACGTTAACTTCCTTACACTAACTGGGGAACAAATCTTCCGTCCAGAAGGACTCATGAAACCACATTTACCAGTAACAGATAGATCCAATAAAAAAGGTGCCAATGTCCTGAGGAAATAATTTCAAATTCTTAGAAAACTTGTTTCATTTCTGAAACAGATTCTCCATAGTGTTCCAGGGTTCCAGGGTAAGGCTCCTTTACTTCTCAATTGCTGTAGAAATCTGTTTAATTTAAACAACTGAAACAATGCCTTCTTAAAGAACCCATTCATCTATCTGACAACACTTTATCGAGCTTATATTATGTGTAGGGTATTGGGTGCAATGAGAGAAATCAATGGGGAGAAGATTTAAAGGATGTGATTGGTGATGTGTGTTAGAAGCCAGTTGTGACCAAATCCAGACTGTGATCTCACTCCTTGCCCTATCTGGGCTAACATTTACAGCCATCACAATCTAGAAAATCAGGCGTGCACTGAGCAGAGACTATCTGAGACCGGGTAAGCTCTCTATCTATAGTCATCAGATCATCTTGATTGCACTCATTTCAGATGCCTTTTACAAAAATGCCTTTCATTGCTTCATGCACATTATACAATTACTGTATGCATGCAATAAAGTATACATGCAAATTATTGGTCTCTATCTGGCACTTGAGTAGAAAGACAGTTTTACTATCTTTCACCCAGTGTTTACTGAGCATTGAATATGAGTCAAACACTCTTCTAGGAACCTCACTCTTGGAAGGGAGGGAGGGAAGGAGGGAAGGTGGGAAGAAGGTAGGGCCTACCTGTGTGTGAGAACATCTTGCTAAACACTCATAGACAATGTGGGAATACTATCCTGTTTGGGAGAACATATTACGCTAAATTTGGATGACTACATCAACATTTTCTGTTTCTTCCTTTCTGAATTATCCACTAATTAACCTCATGAAAGATTGAAATAGGTTTTGAGGGGAAATTGCCCCAAAAGCACTTTTTTATTTTGCATTAGGCAAAGAAAAAATAAAATAACAGCCAGACCAGGTTTTTTCCCATATTTTTCCTAGCATTCTGGCAGGCTCCAACAGTCATCCCCCAAATTCTCCAGAGTTTACTCAAGGAAAAAATTATTTTATCTAGAAAAATCTAAAATTGAGCTCAGCGTTTCAATGAAATGTTAAGGAGATTCAGGCTTATCTCTGGACTTGTGTAACAAGCTGATCAAAAGGGAATGTAGGAGCCTGGAAATGTCTCTTAGCATGAGTTTGCCCAGACAGACTTCAGGCCAAGGGTTTCTAGCCTATCCATAATAAGGATAAATGTACACATGCCAGCAATGAGGAAGGAAGGGAGGGTTAACAGAACCATCTATTCAGCGCCAGTCCGGAGTATTGAAACTACATTTAATAAATTGGCTTTTCTCTGTGGTAATGTTGCATAGTCTAGGGGATACCATTAGCCACGCAGCTTCTGCCTTGAAATTTTCTGAAGAGATTTACTCTGCATTGGTCATTGTCACCATCTAATAGTACTGCCTGCTATCCAATTTCAAACTTGAAATGATGATGTAAGAGGTCGAACAGCCATTTTCATATGAAAAATTGTCTCCCACCCACAGGTGATAGTAGTTGCTGGCAGGAGGTGTCATTTCTAACAAAGATGTCTGCAGGTGGTGACTCTTTATCAACATTCTTGTGTGATTATTACAAGCTCTTCCACTAGCCTGGGGATCTCTTTATAGCTGCTTCAGAATATGTGGGTGTCTTGTTGTAGTTCTTTGACCAGAGGAGCTTAGCATATGACAGGCCCCTCCCTGTCCTTTGCATTTAAGGCTGTAGTAAACAAGGCTGCCTCTTCTTGCACAGTCCTTGAAAGCTTGGGCATGTGGGTCTAATGCTTTGGAAGTTAACTGGTGCATAGGAAGCAACCAAGCTCCTAGACGTTTTTGTTTGCTTGTTTTACTTTTACTGATTCTTTGTAGGTTTTCGTACCATGCATTTCTATCCCACTTATCTCCCTGTGCCCTCTGTCCTTGTATGTACTCCCCTAGAAAAACAAAATCAAATTTAAAAGAAAAACCAAAAACCAAACCAAACAAAAATAAAACCAAAACCCAAAACAAACAAACAAGATGAATCTTGTTGTGGAAGCTGCAGTGAGACTGGTTGAGACACAGTTTACCCTTCAGTCTGATCATCGTTGTTTGCAAGTGTTCATTACCACAAGTCCTTGTTCTGGCTCAAGGTCTCTGGTTTCTGCTACAACACCAATAATGTGCTTTCACTGGGGCTCCTCTTGGATATTCTGCTGTCCTGTGTCATGGAGATCCTGCTGTTTTAGATCTGGAGGTTTATCCCCTTCACATGCTCCAACAGTTCATAGATTCAATAGATCTATTGGAGTGGCTACCTCACAGCCCTGGTTCTGTGCCTGGGTAATAGGTTGCTTGGTCAGCTCCCTAGCTTTTCTTCATTGTCACTACCCAGATGAGCTCTGCAGCACTGCCTAGGCTAGTTCACCCAATGCAGCCTACAGCAAGGAGCCAGGCCAGTTCTCCTGCTCTGTGGCCCTCAGATTCAGGTCCCCTTACTCATATCGTCAGGGCCAGCTCGACTGTTTTGCCCAGGCAAGATGCAGGGCTCTCTCTCCTGATTGCTGTAGGGGGAATCTGAAGGGGTGGTGAGGTCAACTCTCCTTGTCTCACACCCTCAGGACTGGCTTACCTTCGACCCTGACAACAGGGTCAGCTCTAGCGCACTGCCCGGGGCGGGGGCACAGGGCCTGCTCTCCTGTGTGGTGTAGCTGGTGAGGGACAGGGCTGTTTCTCTCACTCTCGTGACCCCAGGGCCAGCTTTCTCACTTACTGCAGGTGGTAATGGGTAAGGGGGTGGTGTCTTTCTCTCATCCATGTCACCAAATGGCCGATGAGGGTGGATGGGGTCAGCTCTCCTGCTCTCAAGCCTTCAGGGTTGGCTCACCTGTGTCCCAGACCACAAGGTCAGCTCTAGTGTGTCTCCCAGGTGAGGTGCATGCCTATGGTGAAGGGTGGGGCCATCTTTCTCAAGTGTGGGGTTGAGCTCTCCCCTGAGGGGTAGGGCCAGCTCTCCAGCTGCAATATCCAGTCGGGAACAGGACCAGGCAACCCAGGGCCAGTGAAGGGTGGGGCTAGCTCAGCACAGCATAGTTCCAATGATCCCTGTGCTAATACCTGCCACGGTCCTGCGCGTTTTTATGCATTGCATATCTTTTAGTGTCTAAGGACAGAAACTGATACCCAGTAGTAGAGGAAAACCCCAAAGAACTCAAGGTCATGGTAAAAAGGAGACCCATGTCTCTACCATGCTTATCACCCAGGGTGAGTATGTTTAGTGTTATGCTAAAGCTGGTAGAGACACACATAATTACTTACAGGCTGTGTCATGTTGGAGAAGGGAGTTTCTTGGGCTGATCTTGAGTCTGTGTCAAAAGCACACCCCTGAGATGAGCTTAAGTGTGCACAATGCTAACTCTTACTCAGTTCTAAAATGTCCTTATAAGCACAACAGGACTAGACCTATTTCTTTTCAGATTAAGTCACGCAATTTCCAACATGTTCTCATTCTCAGGAGTATCTTAAAACTGGCCCCTCTTACTTACACTTATTCCCACACCCTGGTGCCAAGGACTGACTCGATGGTCACAGCTGTAGTGAGTCAGCTGAGCCCAGCTAGTGAGGCATCCTCAACACTACTATGGGGAAAATACCTGTTTGCAGGGACTAAATCTCTCCTCCATCACATGCCTTTCTTGTCCCCTAATTTCCCAAGTGGTTATTCAAGTTCATTAAATAATATCCCCAACCTAAATAGCCCTTGTTCAAATAAAATTTTTCTACTAACACTATTTAATTCAGTAAGCAGTGCTGACCAAGCTCACCACAGCATTCCACAGGTTTCTCTCTTTACCTAAATATTTTATTTTTAACAACTCAGCCACCAAAAAACAAATATATAATTTACTGTATGTTTTTCCTTTGTTACTGAAGTGTGTTTCCATGAAGGGAGGGGCTTTTGTCTATTGTGCTCTCTGAAGTCTCTCTAGCATTTAACCCCATGCTTGGCACAGAACAAGAACTCTGCTTATTTATTTCATGATCAAACACATTTTCCATAGAAAAGACAGAGAAAGAGTACAGCCAAATCACAACGTGAGGGTTTAATCAAAGCAACGTGAAGACTCACAGAACCATGCATTTTCCTGCTATGGGGAAATGGGGTGAATAAAATTGTTTGATATATGCGGACACTCATGAATTCTGGGATGGAGATATGGGCATTTGTATTTTCTAATAGATTTTTGTTTTCATTTCCATTGCTCTCAATGAATTTTAATCACCAATGTCAAATGAGAGACAAAAGCTGGTCCACAGCCTTTATGCTGGGTGGTATATCTTTCCTGTGGTAGAAGCCACAGCTCAGAACCCAGATAAATAAGAAGGGTGGCCGATGCTGATTTCTCTGTTGTTATTCATTCATTTTCCTGCCCATAACCAAGGAGAAACATTAGTTAACACATTGTTCTCTACAGGCAACACTGGTTGGTACATCAGCGATTTCTCCAAGAAGCTTATTTCCAGCAGGTTCATCATTTGAAAGGGTTTGATTTTGTTTCTAAATAAATGCCAAACTCATCCATGTGTTCAAATAGCAGAACTAGAGGGCCAGCTTGTCATCAGAATAATCTGCTAGTCACTACTTCCAGATATTAAATATCAATTGACTGGAGATCATTAAAGGACTTCATTTTGGGTGCATAATTATCACAGTCCTGACTTATTTTCCTGCTAAAGAATGGCACAGAGAGTTACATGTGTCCTGGTATACATATCTCAACTCGGTGTCTGTCACTAGGGAAAACATCATGACTCTCAGAGTGATATAGTGGGAAGAGACTGAGTGGGTCTCCAGAGAGTCTCAATAGATGATAAACTCTCTTCTATGTAGTCTTCATATTTAGTTCATTTATGGCTCTATTATATTACGGACCCACAATAATATACGATGATAAATCAAGATTCTATTCCTACATCCACACTATTTAAAAATCTGAATTACACATCATGAGGAAGATTTCCAAAATACACAGAAAATATTTTTTATTCAACCTGTGACTACTATGATCTGCTGTTCAAGGGAAGATAGGATTTTCTTTGGTCAAGGACCAAAATTATACCTGAAAATACAACAGCAATGTCAGCCCTTCAATACTGTCTTTACGCCCTAAGCACTGGGCCTCAAATTTTGCACACTCAGTCTCAAAAGTTTCAGACATATAATGTAAGTGATATAAAATTAACACAAAGGGAAGTGTCCTAGAAAATATATGTAGCTTTTTTGAGATGCCACATCAAGTAAACAATGGACTTAAAATCTGATTACAAGCATATCCAGCCTTGAAATAGAAAGATCATATTTATATCATCTGCAAGCCCCTAGTTTACTCAAAATTAGTGTTTTGAAAGGTGGCTGCAAAATGAACAACATGAGATGGATTCGATATGATTGAGTTGATGTGTAAAGGACCATTTGCTGCATCCTACTGTGCTACTGAAGTCAGGAGTGAGAAGCATCTAAGGAATATGGGGCTGCAGAAATGGGTCCGTGATTAAGAGTGTACTGCTGTTGCAGAGGACCTTAGTCGAGTTCCCAGAACATACATCCCACAGCTCACAAGCACCTGTAGTTCCATTCCTAGAGGATCCAATGCCCTCTTCTGGCCTCCATGAGCAATGACACTCATGTGCATAAATTCTGACACACACATACACACATACACACACACACACACACACACACACACACACACACACACACACACACTTTTTAAAAAAATAGTGATTTAAAAAAAGAATCTAGAGTCATTTTGGTAAAATAAATGATAAATAACATACAGTGTGTTCAGTAAATGCTGACCAAGAAGGTGAATAAGGATTGGGTTAGAAATCTTACAACAGAGGCATATCTTTGAATTCCACAATGTGCACACTATTCAGAGTTAAGGAAAATCCAGGCAGCATACCTGGAACACCAACCCCAGGGGGCCCAGTACTTTCCTCTAGGTTGTGTAGCTAGTCAGGCTCAGGAAGCAAGAGAACCAGTTGGGTTTGTCAGAAAATAATCAATTCATATAATAAACCATTTCTGCCTTTTTTAATATTTTTCTCTAGGAAGAGGAATCCCATCCTCATGTCTTCCAGGCTACGAGAAGTTCTAGAAAATGTCATCTAACAGGGAGTTCAGAACATCTCTCTATTACTGTAGACTTCCTAATAGATAACCAGTCTCAGAGGACTTCGGTCATATGAGCTTGGAGGCCACCACAAACCCACTACCTAAAGAAAGATATCCTGGAGGCCTTTACCAAGTGCAATATAACCAGGCCAAAAATCAAAATGAATATCAAGATGTAAAAATCCAGCTTGTGATGGATACTGAGCCACTTTCCAATATCCTCTGGCTCCCTAGGGAATCTGGGGAAAGAATTTGTGGCACAAACAGGCAATGCTACACAGGGCAAAGGAGAATCAGAACTGGGGTGCTGCAATTTGTTAGCAATGCAACCTCATGGGTCTATTTCATCTCTCTGACTACTGATGGCTCATTTGCACACCGAGCATGTTATGAAGGACTCTGGGCTAGTTACAAATAGTTACAGGTGTCAGGCCAGATAAAAGTAACTAACACTTTCGTCATTTACTCTGTGTGAAGCACTAAAGGAAGTAAACAGCAACATAGGATGAGGAAACTAAGGCACTTTTGGAAATCGTGGAAGGCGAATGCTGTAGAAACAGAACTTGGACGGTGTGATCCTTCACAGAAGACCCTGCTCTTAAGCCACTGCACTGCATTGCCAATTAAAGGAGTCCAATACTCAGAAAGATTCCACAGAAACAAGTCCTGGCCATGTTTATCGATGCTAACTTTTCTATCACTACTTCAAAGGAGGTTATAGCTATTAAAAATATTCAAAAGTGAAATACCTGGGACAGGGCTGCAGAAGCTGCCCTTCAGCAATGCAGGTCTCTTTCTCAAGAAGTTCTGGGCATTCCTGGCCACCTCCAATAGCAATGTGCTTCACGTTCCGGCTCCTGCTCCTAACTCCAGGTGAGAGACTCCCAGAACGGCAAGTCTTGGAGCAGGGACTCCAGGGGGACCACTCGGAAGTCTCACAGTCCTTTGGTATCACACAGGGCTGGACAGTCAGTGGGAAGGAATCTTGCATGCAAAGGCTGAAACAATGATAGCAGAAAAGAGAATTAAAACAGAGATTAAATGGTCGCAACCAGCATTATGAAATTCTTACTACGAGAAAATAATGTTTAAAATTTAGTTTGAGTTTTGCGCGCGCGCGCGTGTGTGTGTGTGTGTGTGTGTGTGTGTGTGTGTGTGTGTGTGTGTGTGTGTACCCTGCCAAGGCACACATGTGAAGGTCAAAAGACAACGTTATGGAGGTTGTTCCTTTCTCCCAACATGTGGTTCAGGCTTGGCAGCAACAATGTTTAAACCTGCTGAGACATCACACTTGCCCTAATTTGACATTTTAATAGGAATTCCTTTTTAAATGAGCAGGCATCAGGATAGAACAATAAAGTAGATTACATGTTAAGAATGTAGACTTATAATAAACAGTGGTGCATACCTGTGGCTCCACCTACTCTAGAGGCTGAGGCATGAGGATGTTTTGAGACTAGGAGTTCTAGGTAAGGCCTCATGTTTCAAAAATAAAGTTTACTCTACTTCACACATAGCAACAAAGCTGCCTCACTCTAGAGGGATGTCTGCAGAAGATACATCCTACCTTGTCCCTTGACCAAAGTGTCTCCCTCATGATGTAAGCTATTGGCAGTCACTGACTGGGTCTGGGCTGTGCTCTCTGGCAGCACTGTTATGAGGTTACATTTTATTATATCCATTTTGCAGAGAAGAATGTGGGCTCGGAGAGCCTATATGATTTGTCCACTGTCAAAGGAAGGTAAATAAAAACTTTAGAGTAAGCTATCTATTCTCAGATCTACTGAGATACTTTCTAAAACGGGGTATTGATTATGTTTCTACACACCATTTGGCTCTTAGCATCAAATTTTTTCACGTGCAAAATTTGAGTAAAATTATATAGTTGAAGAGTCTAGTTGGGAAGCAGATACATTAAAGACTGTGATGATGAAGCTGATGCCATAGCACTTGTACTGCTGAGGAGAAGCACAAGACAGAGAGACATAAGCCCACTGGGAAGGCCGTCAGTGCTTAGATTTTGAAGGGCAGATGGGAGCTCCGCAGATCCAGGAGCTCTGTTCAGGGAAACTATACACTTGAAGCCATGAGATAATACTACCCTGTTGGGATGTGAACCTATGGTAAGTTGGATTCAAATGCTAAGTTTTCACAACACTTGACTTTGTGTGAATAACTTTAAAAATGACCACAATGGCAGTATTCACAGTATAAAAAAAAATGGCAAATGCTGCAAATCAAACTCTAATCATACAAGCCTGGTTGCTAAAGCTTTACAAGCACTACCAGGCAAGAGTTAAAGCCCACTCTGTTTTAATGAAGCATTAAAGGGCAAGTAGAAAAGTGGAGAGACAGGAAGTGGAGGATTCTTGAAAAGTGGACCTGAGAGGTGAGCGACATGGCTCAGCATCCCTTTAAAATCCTGAACCTGAGCTTGGTTCCCAGCATCTGTGTCAGGCACTGTGGTGGTTTGAATGTAATTGACCCCCATATTCTCACAGGGAGGGGGACTACGAGGAGAAGTGGCTTTGGTGGAGTAGGTATGGCCTTGTTGGAGGAAGTGTGTCACTGTGGGGACAGGGTTAGAGGTTACAATATGCTCAGGATACCACCCAGTGAGTCAGTTGACTTCCTGCTGCCTTCTGGTCAATATGTAGCTGGCACCATTACCACCTGCTCACTGCCATGTTCCCCATTATGATGATACTGGACTGAACCTCTGAAACTGTAAGCCAGTCACTCCAATGAAATGTTTTCCTTTATAAGAGTTGCTGTGGTCACGGTGTCTCTTCACAGCAATAAAAACCCTAACTAAGACAGAAGTTAGTACCAGGAACTGGAGTATGGCTATGATAGGCCTGACCATGTGTGTGTTTGGAGAAATTTGGACTTTGGTACTTTGGGTTATGAAAGCAGTGGAATGCTTTAAGCACTGCTTAATGGGTCATACTAGCGCAGTAAGGAAGAAAGAAGTGCTAAGAGTTATTTGAAATGCCAGGGGCTCACTCAAGTGGTTTAAGAGAAGAATTTTAGTATGTTGCCTAGAGATTGTTCTTGTGATATTTTGGTGAAGGAAGTGGCTACCTTTTGCGCTTGTCCAAAGAGTTTGCCTGAGACTAAAGTGAAGAGTTTTGGACTAATTCCATTGGCAGAAGAAATCTCAAAACAGCCTAGTATAGACTTTATCATGTGGATATTAGTCGTAACTCTAATGAAGATTTATAACGAAAAGGAGCAAGCTGAGAAGGGCAAATTACAAAATGTAAATTTTAAGGAGAAAAGGAGCACCAAAAATGTGAAATGGAACTAAATCCTGTGTTCAAGGAGATAAACAGATTAAGAAATAGAATACAGGAAGTGGTGACCTTAGGGCAAGATCCCATCCAGCTAAGTTCCCAATTTGTGAAAAGGAATTAAAGAAACGCTTAGAACCATGTGTGGTGGTGCAGGCCTTTCTTCCCAGCACTGGGAAGGCAGAGGCTTGCAGATCTCTGAGTCTGAGGCCAGCCTGGTCTACAGAGCAAGTTTCAGGACAGACAAGCTTAGGCCGTGAAAGACAAAAAGCTGGTGAAGATATAATTAAACAAGGGGGCCATGTTTCAGCCCCAGTAAATAGCAGAAATTGGCAGCATAGTCCACGTGGTTCTGGCTTTAGAGTTGTGGATAGAATAAATGGGTTATGGAATTTGACTCAGTGCATAAAGAAAGCCACTGAGGCAAGGCATGTGTCAGAGGTGTCCCTGAATGGAGGCCTAGGAGAGAGGTCATTGCATGAAGCTGTGAAGTTGAAGCCTAGATTGCCTTGGAGAACCCTAGATGTTAGAGATGCCAGAATCATGGGATACCTGCCAATGAGAGCTGCTAACAGGGAGTGAAACAAGCCCAAGAGAAAGAAGTATGTTGCAGTCAATAAAGCTTAACAGAGTTGGAGATCTGAAGAACATTTTTGACATTAGACGTGAAGGTGCAGTGTTTGGAGTTTGCTCAGCTTATTTTTGGTCTTTATTTTGTTCAGTATTTCCTCACTATGCTCCCTTCCCTATGTTTTGGAATGGTAATATATATCCTGTGCTATTATATGTTGGAAGTATATGATCTGCTTTTTGATTTTGATTTTATAGGGGATTACAGTTAAGAGATTGCATGAATCTCAGAAGACTTTGAACTTTGGACTTTTTAAACATTGTTGAGACTGTACTAGGCTATGGGGACTTTGAAGTTGGACTAAATGCATTTTGCATTACAATATTGTTACAAGTGTATGGGGCCAGGGAGTAGGACGTGGTGGTTTGAATGTAATTGTTTCCTATGCTCGGGATACTGCCCAGAGAGTCAGTTGACTTCCTGCTGGCTTCTGGTCAAGATGTAGCCAGCACCATGTCTGCTTGCTCACTGCCATGCTTCCCTTCATGGTGATACTGGATTAAACCTCTGAAATTGTAAGTGAACCACCCTAACTAAATACTTTTTTAAAAGAAAAGTTGCCATGGTCATGATGTCTCTTCACAGCAATAAAAACCCTAAGACATGCACCTAACTAACAACTGTCTATAACTCCAGCTCTAGGAGATCTGACACCCTCTCTGGCCTCCATAGGCGCCTTCACTTATATGCATATACTCTCACACAGACACATAATTTGAAATAAAATAAATCTTTTTTTTTTTAAAAAGTAGGTCTGGAAAGATTTCATGTTATGGGTGATGGAACATTAATTTAATTGAGATTAAATACTTTTTTTTTTTTCTTTCGAGACAGGGTTTCTCTGTGTAGCTTTGCGCCTTTCCTGGAATTCACTTGGTAGCCCAGGCTGGCCTCGAACTCACAGAGATCCACCTGGCTCTGCCTCCCGAGTGCTGGGATTAAAGGCGTGCGCCACCACCGCCCGGCTTGAGATTAAATACTTTTGAGTGGAGGAAAATCAGACTCAGGAGGATAATATTCAACATATTCACTGGTATTCCTTTATTTTTGCCAATTCCTTATTCAGTGCAAAGCACCCAAAATTTTGAGAGGAATAATTTTCTTAGAAATGTATGCATGTCAGTGTTTGAATACTGACTCCCAAAGTTAACCACATAGTCTGGTTGAATGCTGAGCTGTACGAAGGTTTTTGTAGTGATTCCTGCTGTATGATGTTTTGAGGATTTTAACTTGGGAAAATACGTAAATAGAGGACCTCCCACTTGAACAAAACAAAACTTGAAAACATGCTCATTGTTGTTCATAGTAGTGAGCAGGTTATAGTGAGATTTCCATATTCATATGTTTTGTTAAGCCACTGAGGGCTAATGTCACATTCTTAGATAATATCAGATAAAGCTGTGATCCAGTGTTTAATTTCTTAAAACTCCCTTTAGAACGTGTTGCTTCTTAGAAAATGGAAAGGGCAGTACATCTCATAAATTCATTAATTCAATGCCATATGCTCCGGATCTGAGATGAAATGCATGAGGAAGAACCTCTGATCCACCTAACAGAGAACATTCTGTCAATCTCAGGAGGCTGCGTTAAAGGCAGTTATAGGGAAGGGCTCTCACCCTTCAGTATGACACAATGGAACGCTGCTGATCGATCGACAAAACGTTTCTAGGATTTGAGTCCAGAATTTGTTATGTACTAAGCAATAAGCCCCAGGATGTCAGAATGCAGCTTTATATGAGTCTTTGAAAGAAGTAACCAATTTAAAACAAGACATTAAAGTGGGCCCAAATCCAATATGGCTGGCATCCTTGTAAACAGATGAGAGAGAGAGAGAGAGAGGAGGGAGAGAAAACCTGGGAAGACACAGGCAAAGGCCAGGTACATGTGAGTTATAGAGGGAGGCTTTGGAGATAAAGAAACCCTGCCATTGCCACGGTCTTGGATGCCCAGCTTCCAGAATTTGAGGAAATCAATTTGTTTTGTGTATCAACGGAACATGTGACATTTGGCACAACAGTCCAAGCAAAGCAATTCAGAAATCTATTCAACTCTTTCAACTTGTGTGTGTGTGTGTGTGTGTGTGTGTGTGTGTGTGTGTGTGTGTGTATGTTTTCAGAAAGTGGTTTCCCTTTTCCATGCTGTACTTTCCTTTCCCTTCATAAAGAAAGTTCTGGGGCCTGGGGAAGTGCTTAGTCGATAAAGCATGAGTAGGGACAACCACCAGAGTCCAAAGTGTGATCCATTAGTATGATTCGGGGATGGTGGTGCATGTTTATAATCCAACTGCAGGGGAGGGGAGATGGGTGGACCCCAGCAACTTGCTGGCCAGCTGCTCTCACAGTCAAGGAACATGGAACTGCAGGGTTGCATTAAGCCTGGAGCATTTTGTAAAGGACTCCTAATCTCTTGCTTTCTTTATATTTTAATAAAGGGCATATATCTCCTTGAATGTGTGTTGGTCTGCTTTATATGTCATTTTTACAAGCATATATCCCAAGGTTAAATTAATAATAATAACTAATAATAGTTAAAAGTACCATAACTGCCACCTTTCTAATTTGACCTGTGAATTCCTTGTAACTATGGAACTCTGAGTGCGCTGTGTAGTACATCATAAATATCTAGACCTTGAGTTTTGCATCACAGGTTCAAGGAATGAAATTTAATACGTTGCCTACAGAGTTTCACCCTCTTCAGAAGAAGAAAAATACTACAGCGTAATCTACTCACTCCCCTCCCCCAGATTTGTGGTGACCTTTCATGAGAGTGGACTTACCCTATAAACAACAGCACACAATGAACACTACTGCCCACACCAAAATGGGAATCGATCCCTTCATGGAAGGTGGTGTGCCTTTTTAATGAAACAGGCCTAAGCTGCGGATTTGTCTTTCAAACTGGAGATGCTGCGATAATTATGCCGGCTTGACATTTATGGATCATGCTGTCATCTGTAAATTACCTCACAAGTACTCAGCTGTAGAGGGAATCTTTGAAACTTAAAAACTCCTCTAGTTTTTACCTCTCCTGGAAATGTAAGGACATGTCTTCCCTTACAAATGAACAGAGATGGCTACAAAATAAAAGACATTACTGAGGTGCCCCAGGTCGTTAGCCCCACACTTAGGACTGCCTAAAAGCAGCACTAAATATTTAAAACACAGGGGATAAGAGGAGCCTCTCCCTTCCCAGTAAAGACTAATAGTTCATTCAGATGCCCTTAAATGAACACAAATCCCACAAATTCATGTAAAATTCCTATGTCCACTGCAAGCCTACTCCCATTTTTGTTCTTTAGATTTAAAACTATCATTTTCAGACTGAATTGAACTATTTCAGGTTATGTCATACTTTAAATATTTATGTGTTCATAAATAATATATAGTAGTATCATCGATTTTTAAGTTTTTGCTTAAATATTGCATATATATATATATATATATACATACATACATACATAGGCTACTCTGGAAATATTTCCTCATTAATATTATGGTTTCTAGGGCTATCCATGATGATAACATGGAAACAGTCCATTTAAATTTTATTTCTGAATACTATTCTAATATATAGGCTTTGTTTAGCAATCATTCCTTGTTGGGGACCATTTGGTCACATTCCATCTCTTGCCTGTTTCCACAAGATGATGAATTATCTGTGTATGTTTGTACTTGACAGACATTGTAGAGTTGGAATGGAAAGTTGCGAGCTACACTTCCCAAGGGCTTGGGGGAAGAGGTAAAGGAGAAAAGAAGTCAAGCTGGAAGTGTGTTAACAATTCTATGGGGACAAATGCCTGAACGTAGTGATTATGACGAGTTAGAATGATGCAGACCAGAGCTGAGTCCTACCCCTATGTCTAACCCATTGCTGTGATTATAAAAAAAAGTACAATGTATGTGATTATAAAAAAGTACAATGTATCTATTTAAGTTATTTATCTGATCTCTGCATATATGTTACAGTTGTGTAACTTGGTCTTCCTGTGAGACTCCTAACAATGAGAGCAGGGGCTGTCTCAGATTGTGTTGCCTGCTTCTGGAAACCATTCCTCCTACTAGATGGCCTCATCTAGCCTTAATAGGAGAGGAGGTGCTGAGTCTCACTGCAACTTGGTTTACCATGACTGGCTGCTATCCAGGGGAGGCCAGCCTCTATCTGAAGAGAAACAGTAGAGGATGAGTGGATGGTGGGGGTGCTGGGAAGAGGGGTGGCAGGTGAAACGTTGATTGGGACATAAAAAACTAATAAAAAACAAAACAAAAATGGTGCAATGTGTTCTTAAGAAACCACTATTTCCCACCAATTCAAAAGTTAAGAATGCCACCAAATAGCATCAGAAACCCATGGCTGAGATGTCCTTTTTTTGTTCTGCACGGTGCTTGGGATGGCCTAAATCTGTATTTCCAGGCTGTGGTCTCTCATATTCCACTCTAGAGTAAACCATGACTTCTCTGTGAGATGAGAGCTGTGTTTTTGGTTCGACAAATACTTGCACATTCAGGTTAGAGGTGCTCACATTTCCCGTCTTGTCTGCCCCCAGTTTTGGTGCTTTCCATATTCCCAAGGAGTTATTGAAAGCACAGACTTCCCAACCTGTGACTTGGCCCCTATGGCTAGTGTACTGTGGCAGGATGAAGGGAAGCTCCCTTGGTCCCCACATCCTACTTCTTGGAGTCTATGAACATGAAAGTTTACAGGGCCAAAGGGGCACTGCACATGTAGTTAGTGTACGGGTCCCTTTAGGTGATGACTTCAAGAATCCAAGTGCACAGGGGGCAATCCCAGTCCACAAGAAGAGACAGAGGGGCATGGTCAAATGGGATTTGAGGACAGCAAAAGTTATGATGATGCTGAGTCACAAACCAAGGAACATAGAAACTTCAGTAAAGCATGTGATTTCCCTAAGAACCCCCCCAAAAGAACACAGAATTCCTTTCCTTGTTTTAGGATTTTAACCTATCTTTAGTCTCTGGAGCATATGGCTTCCAATCAAACTAAAATTAAAGAATGCATTCATACACATAGAAGCACACAACAGTGGATAGGTCCAGTCACTCACTTACACACATCGGTGACCTACTGTTGGCCTCAATGACACAAATATCAGCTTGCCATTTTATTTGTATGATCGTATATGATATATCTCTGTAGACACACTTTAAAATGTCATGTTAAATCATGGTTTTGTACCTTCTGAGGGTGTGTGGATGTGTGGTCTTTTGGGTTTTCCTCCTCATCCCACTGCCAACTTTTCACAATTTTTCTTTTGTAAAATCTTAGAGTTTTCTTCATTGTTCCAACTATATTTTGCTATTCAACTTCACTAGGTCTTCTTTTTTTAAATCACTTTCAGTTATTTTTTTATATATTTAATTTTATTTTCTGTATTAATTTCTTTCCTACTTTTTTGCCAGAGTTCTTTCAGGGTTTTATTGATTTGGGAAACAAAACAAATAAAAAAGTAAAACAACCAAAAAAAAAACCCTTTTAATGTTCATGATTTCTTTATTTCTAATTTATTCTTTTAAATATCACATTGTTTTTTTAATTCCAGGACTATTGTATCATATATATGAGTGAGCTTTGTCAACATTTATTCTTGCTCACTAGAGAGTCTCCTTTTATTCCAAGTACTGATTTCTGTTCATTTTTGTCTCAACTCTTCGTGTTGGACTGAGGTCAGCTTTACCACAGCACTGTCATTAGGAATTACCGTGGGAGAACTCCAACACAAATTAGAAGCTCTTGGATCACACACGGGGATCATCAAAAGGGCAGACATTCCCATCAACAGATCATACAGCGACCTGATCATTTCACCAGAGTCCCTCAGCTGATGCTCTTCCCCAGGCCTCCTCCTTCAGTTTGCCTTTGTTTAGACAAGAGTGCCAAGTCCTGAGCTTTGTGTGTGAAGGTGTGTGTGTTGCCTCATCAATGCTGACTGCAGCAACCCTTTTTCTTTTTAGGGTACTGGAGAGTCAACCCGGGGGCCCCATGCATATTAGCTAGGAATTCTACCATTCAGCTCCAACCCAGATACTGACTAGGGAAGGAAGCATTCTTGCCAACACTGTGGGAACCTTCACTAGGCCTGTCTGCCCGCAGAACAATAGTTTATGTGTACCTTATATACTGGAAACATTTGTTTTACCACTTAGTGCCTGTAATTGCTAATGCTTTTAAAGATAGTGTGTTCGGACAGAACAGGCGAGGCTGCAATAGCTCAGAAACCCCACATCACAATTTTATCAAAATAACCATCTCTCTTCACCTCAGTTTCATTTACTTATTCTGTTGTTTTCCTTTACGGAAATCTGTTGCAGCCTGTTCTGTTATGAGGAGGCCCTTCCAGCCTCAGCCTTCAGACTGTGCCTGTCTTAAAGATTCACCATCTGAAATACATCAGAGGCTTCCAAGTTCATCTTCAAGCCAGAAGAGGATTCAGCAGGAATATGTCTCAGGGTGACTCAGGACATTAGCCTAAGCTTGCTTATGTGACTCTTTCGCAGGTCATTGGTCTCATCTTAATGAAAGACTTTCCCGTGGGCCATGGGAGATGTGAAAATGCAACAAGCACACAGATGGATGTTTAATGCAATGTGCGTATAAATTGAATCACTCCATGACTCCAAGTGAAGGAAAATCTCCATTTTACCTTGAGAGTTTACATCTTTATCCATTTACTATTATTTAAGTGGGGATGCATAATATAGAAGAAGAATGTGTTATGTTCATTTTGCTGTATTTAACTGGATCTCTGAAAAGTTATATGACTCAAGGCCTTGCAAAAGCCACAAAATGATCTACTCTATAAATCAATATATTCCTAGACAGTTAAATCTACCTCACACGTGGCTTAAAAAGTATGGATTAGAATAATTGAAAATGTATGAGTAAAGTCTAACTGAGAACCTATTTCTATTTCTTTTCATTTTGTCCTAAATTATATAATATTGGTTTATAGAATTTAAAATCACCAAAGTAACTTTATAGTTTAAAAAAAGCCTTTTCTCCCCTGAAAAATGAAATTGCAACTAGGAGAGCATTTTTGATACTCCAGACAAAGCAATGGGCCATTTCAAAGTATGGTTGTTCCATTCACTTAAGAAACACTGTTGTCCACACAGCAGCAGATTACTCAAATTGCGACATAAAAGCAGGGTAATGGGCACTTCTCCAGGTTATAACTTGGGGAACATTTGAAAGATAACACCATGAAAATAATACCAGGAAATGAAGTGAAAGTGGAGAACTAAAGGACAGCCGAAGTGGGATTAAAGGAAGACAGATCTGGCCGATGGCACATGATACCTGCTATTAGTTTTGCTGATTTCGGTTTCTGCCACCTGTCGGGCACATGAGGACACACAACAAAAAGATGGCAAGGATGAGAACTTAGAAGAACGCCTGCACATGCCAAGGTCTATGCGACTTCCAGGTAGTTAAGAACATCGCTCTAAATGACCATTACTACCCACTACACTGTAGGATTTTGAAAACAAAGATGCTTGAGTAAACAGAACATTCTAAAAACTGTCTAGAAGATGATTTATAAAACATGAATTGACTTTAATTTACCAAGAAAAACACTTAGGACTATCAGGAGACTTTTTCTAAAAGACTTTGTAAATAATCTCTACAATCTCCTTTCTTACCAAATTAACCTGATGTATTTCTCACTTTAAAAAATATGTTTACCAAAGTAAGGTTAGTGTTTAGAAATAATGGGACATGCAGCTGTTTGTTCTCAAATGCTCAATAAAGCCAAACTCTAGTATTAAACCAAACCCTAGTATTAAAATCCCTCTTAATTTCTTTTCATGATACATACAATTTTGATTTTTTCAATAGGCAATAAACCTAAAATCACACTGTAAAGCTGAAATAGCAGTATGAAATTCTGTTTTATATGCTGTTTGGTGTTCCTAGGGAATGGAGATTTCTCTGTAGATACAGATGTAAGTGCACGGATATACCAAGGCATTAAATTCTCCAGAAGGAATATCCTTGGTGTGATGTTATAGTAAACGGGAATGTGTTTAGTATTATGATCATTTCCTGTCACTAGAAAACATGATTCAGCAGAGATTTAAAATGTAGTGCAAGTCTCAGGATATAAGAGATTTTATCTTCTCCAAATTTCTTAGACAGAATACTAAGAATGATATGTAGGTACAGATTAGAGAGTGTATACAACTGAGGAGAGACTAAAGCCACGGAACCACCATCTGAGGGCTTAGCCACTATTTTTCCATTTATGGAGAAGGAAACTGAGTCCCCAGAAGAGAAGTGATGTCTTTTTTTTCAAACAGGAAAATAATCACACAGCAGAGCCAAAATTAAAGAGCTTCTTTTGAGTTCACCTTTCTGGTTTTGCCTAGTGAAAACAGACATGTAAGAACTCTTCTTGTTGTTATAGACTCGATTTTACAAGGTTCTAAGGTTATATCAGAAAGAAAAGGCCTGTTTTAAATCGCAGCTTTGATTGACTATGGTTGTGTCTTAACTGAAATCTTCCCATTCCCATCAACTCCTCTAAAAAGGAAAGGAAATTCATCTTTACATTATCCTTGCATTCCAGTCCTGGAGACAGAATATGTGCTCTCTCTCTCTCTCTCTCTCTCTCTCTCTCTCTCTCTCTCTCTCTCTCTCCTTTCCTCCCTCCCTCCCACCTGCCCCCAGTGACAGGACAATGCCCCTCTCTCTTATAAAAGACTCTAATCATTACCACCTGTGACTATCATTTTACTTGGCCAAAAGTACTTGGTCCAAGTAATTAAATTTAGAATCTTGAGACAGTGGTGTTTCTGTGAAGGAAAATTTGACAATATCTAACAAGATTTGTATAGATCTTTCTTTTCACTGTATTTCTAGAAAGTTATCCTTCAGAAGACATAATTATAATAATCATAAAAATACAGGCCCCTGAGGTTACTCACTTGAAAAGTATAGATTAACAGAAATACTGGAAATAAATCTCAATCAATAAAGGAAAAATAAAAACACTATGACTAAAAAACACAAAGCCAGAGAAAGGGTTTCATTACGGATGGCACAGTGACATAAAAAGAAAGCTGTATGCCAAACATTAGTGAGCATTTCCACAACTATACGTCCAAGAAGCCACTACAAAGCTTCCTTGGGGAAAGAGAAGGAGCCAAGGCAATGACTAAAGCCACAAACATTTTCAAAGAAATGACAGCAAGAAAGTTCCCAACCTTAGAGAAAGAAATGGACATCCAAATACAAGAGGCATATGGAACCTCAAATAGACATGGACAGAAAATAATCTCTCCATGTAATATCACAGTCAAGATGTCAAAATTACAAAGAAAAAAATGGCAATATGAAAATGTATAAAGGAAAAAATGCCAACATACATAAAAAGACAGAAATATTAGAATAATAGTGAATCTCTCTTTAGCAATTGGCAAAATGAATGGAATGATGCATTTCAAGTCCTGAAAGTAAACTGTCTACCAATATTTCTATGTTTTTTAAAATTATCTTTTAAAATTTATGAATAAATAAGACTATTATAAGATGAAATCATCCCAGGTCATTCAAGCCAGTGCCTGAAAACACACATGAAGGAATGCCATACACAGAGAAAGAAGAAAGACAATAGCAACCATTAGATAAAGAATTAAGTCCGTGAGAGGAATAAACCAAGGATGAGCTAGGAGGAATCCTTCTTGTCCAATGTAGTATGTCAGCAAATCCCTAATTCTAATAGGGGAGGAAGAAAAGATGCAATAATAAACAAACAAATCAGAAGCAACCACAGGAACTTGTAAATTCTCATTGATAACCTTAAATGCACATGGCTTCTCCTCACCATTCAAAAGACACAGAGTAGCTTACTAAATTAAAAATCAAGGTGCAGAAAGACATGCAATTGGGTGAATAGGGATGTGGAGAGAATTTAGGAGGAGATAGGGGAGGGGAAAGAATGATCAAAATATATTGTATAGAAAGAAAAACACTTAAATATCATGGTCCAACTGTGCTGTTTCCAAAAAATGAAAAAAAAAAAAAGATACATACACCACTGGCAAAAGGAGAGTAAGAGAGAACAACTGGTCAAGAAGAGAAACTAGCTGTAATGTGAGTACACTGGTGTTTTCCTGACTGTATGAAACAAATGCTAAAAGGTGTGAGAACTCACCATTGCTGGACAATAACAGTGGGGGATTTCAACACCTCACACATCTTCGAAACTAAAAACTGGCCCAGAAACTGCTCCCTATGTGAGCTACCTTTAACTGCTACGTGCAGAATATCTACCCAGGAGAAAGAAGACCAACATTCACAGCAGCTACAAAATACTCTTTAAAACTATGTTAATGTCAAACACATTAAAAATAAAATTACAGCAATATGGATGAGAAGGGAAAAATATGAAAGTAAAGATGTAGTGGGAAAAAATATCCTCCATTTCTGTTCTCACTAACACAGGGGTAAATCATATGACCTCCATTAGTATCTAAGAACAAACTGCTAAAAGAATCTGTGAATGCAATTGACATTTGTTTATGTTTGGTGAGGAACAGGGAGGGGAAATGTATTTCCAACTCCAGTTTAGTGACATACACAGAAGAATAAAATAAAATAACCATCATATCTGAGAGCTTGAGGTGATGGTTCTTTTTATGGTCTTAAAATGTATCATCGTGCAGGTGTCCCTCTCTGGGGATATCATGTTGTATTTACTCAACTAAAGTGACCTGTGAATTGAGAGTGTATTTAACACAGTCCAAATGATCATGGGTCTTAACAGGATGCCGTACCAAATGGGCTTGACCAGAATACAAGTCAAATAACTTCATCTGAATTTTACTCACTAAAACAAAGACAAATAGGATTGTTGTTCTAATAGAATCCTATTTCTTCACATAGAGGTACTTCTACTCTGGCAACCAAAGTAAAATAAAGACAAAAATTGAATAGACATTTCCATTTCATGAGTTAAGGTATAAAAAGCCAGTAGCCACGGACAGAGAAAGAAGGACTGATAGGATGTGTGTATTTTTAAAGGTAATAATGGAACTGGAAGGAGAGTCTTATCAAAGTGAAAGAGAAAACTAGGAGGCACAATGAGATCATTAAAACCAAAAGGTCATGGGAGTGGGGTGATGACTCAGTGGTTAAGAGCCTTTACTGCCTGTGCAGAGGACCCAGGTTTAGCTCCCCGCACCCACACAGCAGCTTCAACCATCTGTTGGACTCCAGTCCAATGTACCAGATATCCTCTTCTGCAGGCCTCTGTGAGGACTGCAGACACATGACACACTTACACACATGCAGGAAAAACACTCAAACACATGAAACAAAATACATAGATCATTAAAAACAATTTAAATGTAAGAGGTGAAGAGGACAGCACAGAGAACCATGCCCTGCTCAGCACTGCAAATATTAAATGTGAAAGGAAAATCGCTGGGGGTGTTTATTGAAGGACATAGTGGTCGATGAGATGGCCGGCAAAGGGCATTCATTAAAGCTGTTTCCTAGACTGAGAAAGTGACTTTCAGCAACACCCTACAGCAGTTGCATTATGGAAGCGGAGACAGTTTTTTCCCTATGTCATAGGTACAAGAGTGAGCAGATGCCATAGTCAAAACAGATGAAATGCAGCACCACTGTTCCTACAGCCTCCCAGAGACCAGCAAAGGGCAGCAGGCCTGAAGGCAGACACCTGACAGAAAGAAAACAGTTTTTACGTTCAAAGCACGCCGATTAGGACAAACTAAAAGGTTCATCAAGAAGCACAAAGACAGTGATGTTTTTCCTAAACACCGAAATTACAATAGCATGACATAATCATGGCCTTTTTGACTCTCCTCCCCAGCTGGGATTACCTGGACAAGATCATTGGGGGGGGGGTGTCCTCACTGGCCCAACCCTCCCTAAGCATCTATAGGCAGTTAATGAATGGTTGCTGTGGCAAGAAGAGAAATTGTCTTCAGTGGTGTAGTCAGGGGTCAGTAGTCCAGGCTCCCATAAATAACCCATCACCCATGTTCTTGTAAGTAACACCAATTAAACTCATTGAGTCACCAACACAAAGAAAAGCCAGACATGAAAGCTGAATGGAAGTTTTAGAGAGAGGACAGGAATCTGCAGGAATTGAAGGGGAACAGTGACAGTGATGGAGGGTGCATATGATCAAAATTTATTATACACATGTGTGAAAATGGCTTTATGAAACCCATTAGATATAATTAAGGCCTGCTTATATAAAACTAAAAGGGAAGGAAGGAAGAAATAAGGAAAGAGAGAGATTTCTCTGGGGAGATGTATTTCAACCTTTTCATCATTCCTGTGAGGCAATGCCAGCCAGCAGAGCGCCCGAGTCATCTAGAAATGAGACAGCTCTGTCAACCACAAGCTCAAATGGCTGGCAAGAGCACACGTCTGTCTTGGCTGTAGAAGGTGGAGACACAGAAATGCCCTCACTAACACTGTATTTCCTACCAGCTTGATCATTCCATGGCAGGATATGAGGCATTTCATAACCCTTGATGAATGTTCATGAGATACGATTTCATAGCATAATATGGAGGGATTCTGGTTTAATATGCTGCCTGAAGTGTTAAATAGATCACAGGGACCTCTGGTGCCCATCCAGGCAAGCAAGGGTCTTGGGCATAGATGCTACATAGACAGACAAACAACCCTTAGATCCATCAGAGAACTAATGTCCAAAGGCAATTGACGAACCCTAAAATTGCAGAGGCGAGAAGCAGAGGAAAACAAATACAGCCTATTGAAAGAAAAGCAGGAGCAGAAACCAGCCCTACAGGCAGGACAGGACAGGAAAAACCTAACAAAGGTGGATCAAGGCTCAGTGTGGAAAAGCTCCTGGAAGACTCAGCGCCTGGGAACCCTTTCATAAATGTTACCTAAAAATTAACAGCAGATAGCAAGTCAGAGCTCCAGGAAACTCAGGAAAGACCATACAGGGTAAACACTGAGAACAAAGGAAACTCCTAAGCACAAATAGCTCTCACCTATTACATTAGTTCATTCATAGACATTGGCAGCAACAAATGCTGGCATGCAAAGACATAGGGATTTCTTTTCATCGATTGTAGGAATGTAAGTGGTTTAAACACTTTGGAGGAGAGTTGGCTGATGTGGAATATTAGTTGAAGATGTGTTACATCTGTTTACGCTGTGGAACATTTGTCTAATGTTGCAAAGATGTGTTCATTCTTTTATGTTGCATTTGTTTAACTCTGTGAAGCTATGTTATTTTGCCTGCCTAAAACACCTCATTGGTCTAATAAAGAGCTGAATAGCCAATAGTGAAGTAGGAGAAAGGATAGGCATGGCTGCCAGGCAGAGAAAATATAGAGAAGGAGAAAAAGATCAAGGAGTGGGGGAAAAATTAAGAAAGAGGAGGAGGACATTAGGAGTCCAGTTACACAGCAAGCCATGGAGTAAGAAGTAAGGAAAGGGATACAGAAATAGAAAAAAGATAAAAGCCCAGAGGCATAAGGTAGATGGGATAATTTAAGTTAAGAAAAGTTGACTAGAAATAAGCCAAGCTAAGGCTGGGCATTCATAAGAAAGATTAAGCTTCTGTGTGATTATTTGGGACCTGAGTGACAGATCCTCCAAAGAGTAAAGAGTTAAAAAAAAACTACAGTTGATACTTCTACTTTTAATATTTTAATTTAATATTTTATTTTCTTTTATTTTAATTGCATGTATCTATCTGTGGGTTATATGCCATACACATGGATATGCACTAAGATGTCAGAAAAGAGCTTTGAATGCACCAGAACTGCAGTGACTGAAGGTTGGGAGATGCCCAGTGTGGCTGCTGGCAAATGTCCTCTGCAGGTCCTCTGCAAGAATGCATTCTCTTAATCACTGAGCCACTTCTTCTGATCACACACTTAATGGCTCCTTACCAAAGTCAAGCACACTCTTTCCATAGTGACTGTACTCCTAGGAATCTCTACAAAAGAATTTATACAGTGTACACAAACATATCTGTACAATTTCTTTTTACTGTAACTGTATTTATAATAGCCCAGACCTGGAAGCAACCAAAATGATCCTTGGGAAATGGAGAAAGGAACTGTGATACCATACAATAGTACATTAGCCAGTTATGAAAAGGAAGTGGACATTGAGTTGAGAGGATGTCTCAGTGTTTAGAACAACATGAATTAAAGCCCCAGCACTCACATTAAAAGCCTGATGTGCCTATGCACATACATGTGATTTCAGTGTTGTTAGGGGTGTAGGTATTGGGATTTCTGGGGCTTACTGGCTGCCAAGCTTGCTCCAAATTCAGTGAGAAACACTGTAGCAAGAGAATGACAGTCAACACCCTCCTCAGGCCTCTGTGTAGGTAGAGGCATGTACACATACCACTCACATACCAGAAACAGCAACAAAAACCATTGGGCTAAACCATGGATGAATGTAAATGAAAAGAAATCAGAAAAGGTACATGGTATATCATTTCATCTCTGTGGCATTCTGAAAACTTTATAAAGTTTGGAAATAGTGAAATGAACAGTGGTTGCCTGGACTTGGTGGGGAGAGAGTGAGAGTCAATTCTGGAAGATATGCAATGAAGGGACATGTTACTCTCTACTTGTCCAACTCATGGCCTATAGGAAGAGAGAAGACAGAGGCAAGGCCCCAGCTCTAAATGCATTAATATTGGCCTTGGTTCAACAAGTATCACCAAGTGCATGTTGTGGACTAAATTTTATTTCCTAAATTTAGACTTAAACTTCTTTTTGGAGTTGAGGACTTTGAGAATTGACTAGGGCATGAAGGAGACACTTGGGTAAGACTTAACACTCATACAAAGGAGCTTGAACATACAGCCTCTCTCTCTCTCTCTCTCTCTCTCTCTCTCTCTCTCTCTCTCTCTCTCTCTCTCTCTCTCTCTTTCTCTCTCTCTCCATAAGGGCATGTGTAAAAGCTGGACTGATGGCTGGGAAGAGAGCCCTCATGAGGAATCAAATAAGGGTATGTGTAAAAGCTGGACTGATGGCTGGGAAGAGAGCCCTCACGAGGAATCAAATAGAGCCACTTCATGATTAAGGGCTTTCCAACCTCTAACCATGGAAATAAACCAACTTCTGTTGAAGATCCTAAACTACAGTATCTCTTTATAACTGCACCCTTAGTAAGGTTCACCATACTGTAACAGAAGTATCATGAACTACATGGCTTTTAAGAAACAGAATGTTGTTAGTAACAGCTCAGGCTCAAGTCACAGAGCAGGGTACCAATCAAGTTCTGGTACTAATCTCTCTATGAGATGAAACACTGAAACTGTCATGACAAAAATAACAAAAACCAAAAGTCTAATAAAACCATACATCCATTTGTGTGGGTTCTATTTTGCTGTCTCAAATGACCACCACCCTCATCCTCACTTCATTCCAGGTTAGATTTTCAACATATGGATTGACCATGGAAACAAAAATATTCAGTGTACTACGTAGCCTGGGCAGGAGTGTCACCCTAATGCAAATTGTTAAACAGGGACAGAACTGTTTGGGAATGAGAAGGGGCATCTGGGAGCTCTGTGTTGCGACTCTAAACTAAAGCCTCCTGCTGTAAACTAAAGCCAATCTAATACCAGATGAGATGGAGGACACCAAGGAAACAAGGCCTTCTCAACAGAGCACAGCCAACACACACATGAACTCACAGACTGTGGCAGCATGCACAGGTCCTGCCTGGGGAGCACCTGATGGGGACCTAGAAAGAGGAGATGTGGACACATGCCTTCCATCCCTAACCCAGAAGCTAGCTCCAATTAATAAACATTTGTGCATGGAAAATGAGTTTTCTCCAAGGAAGTCTTTCTGAAGAAACAAACCACTCCTAAGTGTCGGCCCATGCCCAGAAATAGATGGCCAACACAAAAGGAACTCCAGGGCATCTTTGGAGGATCCTTGTTTCATAATGCTATGTCAGCCCCCCGACCCTCTCCCCTTAAACCTTACAGATCCTTTGCACATATATTATGGCTTCCTATGTTGTATTTTTAAGGGATTCCTGTGTGTGCAAACATGTGTCTCTGTGTCTATGTGCATTTCTAGTGCTTTTTTCTCTTTTTCTTCTGTGTGTTTTATCCTATTCTGACTCCTTTGTTGGTTTTGTTTTGTCTTATTATTACCCTTATATGTTTGTTTTCTAAGGAGAGACAGAAAGGGTATAGATCTGGTTGGGAGGGGAGGTGGGGAAGAACTGGGAGGGTTTGGGGGAAGAGGAACCATACTCAGAATATATTGTATTAAAATATATTTTCAATAAGAAAAAAAAAGTCTACTTTTTAACAAAAGAGGAATCCAGTAAAAACAAACAGATTATTAATAAAATGGGAAATCTGTCTGCATTGTTCATTAAAGAAATAAGTATGAAATATTAAAGAGACAATGTTTTTATAGACTCCCACATATGTGTTCAAATAAATCATCCTGATCATCTACTTAATCCTTTGGGCTTTTCAGAGATAGGAGTAAAGTGGCAGAAATTAGTCTCCAATGTCCTCCCTATTGTTTATGGCACAAATCAGAACCAAGAATCAAAGACAAAATACACTCATCCTAAGTACCATGAAGAAAACACCATCATTACATTATAAACAGGGGAGGCCCTCTTTTGTGATCTCAAGACAGAGCCACTGATGAAAATGATTACATCCCGACAATAGCATTGTACTATTTGGTGATTTAAATATTACTGAAAGGTACCTTAATTGTGTGTGTTTGAGGGTTGTCAAAATTTACTAACATTTCCATTTAAATAGCATGGAGGAAAACTAAACACATTTTCAGCATGGTTCTGTGAATTTATTTAAAAGAACACATCTAAACAATTTTGATATCTGAATTGTTGCTTTTAAGAGTTTATTCCCTATACAGAAAGTAATGTTAATTATTACTCATGCAAATTTTCATTTTTGATGAAACAATACTAAAAAATAAAGCAGTCTTGGGTGAACTTTTCATGCTGTTACTAATATAAAAACACATTCAACTCAGATGTCCAAGAATTTCTCTAGTGGTAGAAAACGTAGTAAAGAAATGAGAACAGAAATGAACTCGAAACACCACAGATGCATCGCAAAGGGCGGGAACAAGGCCATGTTCATATCCTGGATCTGGGAGCAAAGCTGAGTTCTCAGCATAAAGGCCATTTAGTTCTATTATGATATTCACTTAAGCCCTCTGTTTATATTAGTCCATATTGGGATGAAATGTAGAAATTAAAGACTTAACCTTTGTGTGATGGACTTAGCAATCACAGAGAATTTAAAATGTTGTGGGATAGCTGAGATGGCTCAGTGGATAAGGATGCTTCCTGCCAGGCCTGACAACCTGAGTTAGATCCCCAGGGCCCTCATGGTGGAAGGAAAGAACTGACTCTTCCTGCTGGGGATTGTGCTGTGCCCTCTTCAAATGTGTGTGCACAACACACACACACACACACACACACACACACACACACACACACACACACACATGCACGCACACCCGCACATATACATCCATGGGGCAGGGAGGGGGCCGGGCGAGACAAAGAAATACAAAGACACATAGACTCAGAGACAGACAGACACAGAGAAATGCAGTAAAAGAGTTTAAAACACTGGCTGCTTACACTGTGAAATGTCTGACATTCCTAATAAAAAATAGCAAATTTCTTAAGTGGACCGTAAGTCTTTAAAATCCCAAATTACAAACTTGATTACTATTTTTTCTTGATAGAGAACACAAAGAACCCTTACGGCTATGCTTATTAAGATAGTCTAGGTCTACGAAAGACAAGCAGGGAGGACATCCTACCTTAACAGGGCGTTTCTTCCATCACTTCTGGTGCACCACACCTGCCTGGTTTGAAAACCTATCTCTACACCTCCAGGCTGGGAGTGGTGGTGTGCTTTGTAACTCTGATGTGTTAGGGTGACTTGCTCATTTGAATCGGAGCTAAAATCCTGGACATTTCTTCCGCTGAGGTCGACTTCCTTAAGGTGAGGGAGTCTACATTTGCTCCACGGTCCCACCTTAAGGCTGAAGGAATATTCCTCTTTCCCCAGAGGACAGGAACCCGGAGCCTCACAGGCTCTGGATTCGGTCAGATTCGGGCACTGCAGACCTCCATACAGCGGGGGCGCAATGGCCACGCGTGTTCTATGCTGCAGCTTCTTCCCACACCCTTCACGGCAGGTGGACCACGGGGAGAACTCGGATACCACACAGTCCCTGGGGCAAGGGATGAGGCAGGCTTGCTCTGTGGGGGGCTGGGGGGCAAAGTGTTCGCAGATCTCACTGGCCACCATGGTTCTGTTGAGCTTCTGCAGACAGCGCACTGTCCGATGCTGCAGACCGTGCTGCGCGGTCACACACTCGGCAGCCCGAGGCCGGGGCTCGCCTTGGGCCCCAGGAGCCAGCAGGCAGCGGTGCCAGTCGGAAACCTCCCACTGGAACAGGTCACTGTGCCAGTCACACACTCGGAAACAGCTCCTTTCCTTTGGAGGTCGGCTGCTCTCATCACAGTTCGACATGGGACTGGTCCACCCTTCTATGTGAAAACACCACACAGCTCGACTCTGGGCTCCGCCTGGTCCGCAGTCACCTGCACACCTTCCCCAGGGACCTGAGATAGGAAAACAAGGCTCTCCATCATTCTTCAACTCTGGTGGAAAGAGAAGTATGTCTACATATTTCACAACGCACCCACTACAAAAATCATAAGTTTGGTGTGAAATGGAGGTAATATTTACTGTTGAAGTTGGTGGGCTGTCTCAGTTTACGATTGTGGAAATTGCCTTCTGTCTCTGATTAAAAATACAAACTAGTAAAAATTACTTGAATACTGTGATGTTTGTTTCCGTAGCCCTGTAAGGTGGAAGCTAATGGAAGTACTGACCTGTGGAGGTGTTCTGAGGAACTACGGTGCAATGTGATACCAAGGAAACAGCATGTAACTAACGATCCGACAATTATGATTGTTATGTTCCAAAGCCTGTATATATAACTCAATATTAATTCCTTCTACTAACCTAGTATTAATACATTCTAGGTAGGTAATTTTTTCATCAAAAAAGCTTAGAGGCTGGAGAGATGGCTCACATGTTAAGAGCACTGGCTGCTCTTCCAGAGGACCCAGATTTAATTCCTAGCACCCACAAAACAGATCACAAGCATCTGTAATTCCACTTCCAGGAAATCCAAAGCCTTCTTCTGGCCTCAGGCACCTGGCAAGCTCATGATCATAGACCTACAAGCAGACAAAACACCCCTATTCATAAAAATAATAAGGACAAAAATATTTTTAAAAGAAAAGCCCTAAAGCCAAGATTTTAATAACAAGAGTTTTCATGTTTCTAATTCTTCAGTGCACACATTACACAGCTCAAAATAGAAACACATTTTAAAAAAAACTTGAAACATCCTAATATATTTTTATTTTCCAAGTAATTGTCCTCAGTTTAGGTTGGTTTTTCCTGTGGTGAACTGCAGAAAGAAAAATAAGTCTACCACAAGAATAACAGTGAGGCAGTAAATGATGTCTGCTTTGACTATGGAAAATCTGTCCCTGGAAGTGAGATGGGTTTTCATTTGTTTGTTTAACACTTGGCCTTTTTTAAATTAAAGATTTATATAAACACACGCACATACACACAGTGAAATTAATCACACACACAGTCTATACATCTCAGTGAACTTCTGTACAGGTAGAATAGCCCATTCGGAAGCCATGAAGTTTCATATAGGATCTTACACATTTCCTGTTGAATATACTTTATGCACTTATCCACTACACACACACACACACACACACACACACACACACACACACACACACACACATCTAAGACAGAGTTAAAATTAGAATTAGCTTTGTAATCTCATTCATGACTACAGTGTAAATTATCTGCATTCAGTCCTTCCTCACTTTTAGTATTTAGAATACTATTTTTCAGTTTAAAGACACTTGGTCTTTCTGTGTGACCTACGTTAGCCTTGAGCTGCAGGGATCAAGCAATTCTCTATCCTCTGCCTCTGCCCCCCAAGTATTCAAAAATGCTGCACAAACCACAGTGTCTAACTGGTTTTGATTTCTGATAGGTACAAACTCCAGGCCAACCTTCCAACATGAGCTTGTAACAGCGGATCCTTTAATGAGCTCCTGGGTAAAAAGGGAGATATCCATTGAGGTCATTTATTTTTTAACCTTGTCTGTTAACCTCTTCTCTGGGGTTAGTCAGCAAGCTTCTCTCAGAGAGGTGGAGCATTATATGAAAGCCAGGGGGACATCCTCAGAGCACTGCCATATTTTCCTTTAAAAAATTTTTTTTTGTGTGAGACAAGGTCTCTCCTCCCTAGCCTAGAGCTCACCAAGTAGCCTATCCTGTGAGATTTACAGGGGTCTGCATGTCTCTTCCTCCCCAGAGCTGTGACAATACACATGTGCCACCATGGCTAGCCTTTTTGCATGGTTATAGGGATGGAACTCAGGTTTTTGTGCATGCGGGACAAACGCTTCACCCACGGAGCCATCTCCTGTCTTTGATCATACATGTTTCACAAGGACAGAAAATAATCATATGTTATATCAATGGAAAAAGTAATATCCCCTCTTTTACTTCCCTTACTAACTTGAACCTGAGGATGTTTAGTAAAGTCAACTACATAACTTATATCCACTACCAAGACTCTGGAGGTCACTGAGGCATTCTGCAACCCAGGAAGCCGAGTAACACCAGCTGACAAAGAAGCCAGTCTCCCAGGCCACCCCAAATGCAGCTTTATCACTTCAGGAAGTGAACTTTACATGTCAATCAATTACATGTTTAGGGATAGTCACAGGCATTAGGGGAGTGACATCACCTGCAGCCCCAGAGAAGCAGGTTATCTGTCTGCATTTGGGTTGCCTGCATTTGGCAGGGTTTGGCATTTTAGCAGGAAAACAGTATCTCACTCTAATATTCTTGGTAGTTCAGCTCCATACATACTCTGGCCACATAAATCTTGCAACCATGGCCACACTGCATTGTCAAGCTATGGTGACAATTCTTCTTTCGTTTATAAAAGAGATTAACACAACAGGGGGTGGGGTTCATTTCATTGAAATGAAAGGGCAAATGTTATTGCAGTAAGTCAGCTTCTACTCAGCAATATACCTTTGAGTTTGCCTGCTCACTTCCAGCATTCCGTCCCAACATCAACTGAGCACGATAAAGCGATTACACTTGCAAAGTGGTGCGCTCAGCACTAGCTGACTTGATGAACTGTCTTTAGTCCTGTGTTCATAAGCAACATGCAAAGCTATACAATGCAAATGGAAAATGCAAAGCTGTACGATGCAAATGGAGACACTCGCTAGCTGACCATTCCCTGGAGCCTCGATGCTGTGGGGTTGTTTCATTTTAAGTATCCTACCCACTGTCCACTGTGTTGGATAATCCATTAGTTTCTCTAAAAAGATCTACTCAATAAAGAGATATTTCAAAAGCATATGATGGTGGTGAACTATAAGTATAAAATGAGTCATGGGTGATAGTAAAATAATTGACTATAATAAAAGGAAACATTTTGTAAGGTATCTTGGGCTTTAAAATAATGGCTGTCAGGATATCTCTATTTGTTTGGGTATTACATGCACACAACTCTCCACTCAAGATTTTGGGTGTGAATTAAAGAGAGAAAAGAAAGTCAATTTGTTACTACTCAATCTTGAAGAAGTTAACATGAAATTTCATTCAGTGAAAACATACTATCAACCAGATACTGTACTTTTTAAAAACGTTTGTCTAAGATATTTGTTATCATTACAATATTGTTTTCTTATTAAAAGTCCTTTGGTTACTTCACAAAACTAAAGCAGCTCATATTTTTTAGTTGAAACTATTAATATCTTAAACCTTATTTAAGGCCATTTTTGGTTGAGCTTTTAGATCCTTCATCTACATGAAATGTTACCAAATAGCACCGTTTTCCCAGATCAATGGAAGACAAAATGTAACAACTATTAAAAAGCTTAAATTGCTACAGTCACAGACCTAATTCATGTCACAGTGAAGGCTGCTGGTTTGCTCATCCTGTGGATGGGACAAGCAGCAGTAAGAACAGGAGTGGGCGTGCACACACTGCCTCCAAGACCATGAAGGATGTGTGTCTGTAAACACTGGACGGTTTGCGTAGAAAGCCTCAAGCAAATGCTCAAGCAGACAAAACAAATAAATAAGGAGCCAGTGCAACGTGAATCCTGTATGCTCAGGACAAATGAAAAACAAATTGTAGACAGGACATGTGAGACAAGTGCTCCGGGCAGGTGACCTGCAGTGATTTGCATTTCTCCAGCATGAAGAAAAAAAATGTACCCAATGATTTATTCAGTTTTAGTCAGCAATGAACTTTTAGTACACATGAATTAAAATCACAGACCTGAGGGATTTTGCCATTTTAGAGGGAAAAAAACACCCTCAAAACACGTGCACTTATATGAAATGTGCCTAAAGTTTGGCATATGTTATAAGCCTTGCCCAAGTTCATATACAAAAGACAAGCTTAAAAAATGAGCAGAAAAAAAAAACATTTGCAAAATTCATAATTATATTCAGATTATATATCTAAATAAATAACGTGAAGAAACCTGTTTTACTTTTTTTTTTTTTTTTGGTTTTTCAAGACAGGGTTTCTCTGTGTAGCTTTGCGCCTCTCCTGGAACTCACTTGGTAGCCCAGGCTGGCCTCGAACTCACAGAGATCCGCCTGGCTCTGCCTCCCGAGTGCTGGGATTAAAGGCGTGCGCCACCACCGCCCGGCTCTGTTTTACTTTTTAATATCAGTTCAGAAGCTGCACATGTTTTAAATGGAAAACAGGCAAGAAGCCACACAGAGTTTAGGATGTCTCTAAACAACTCCTTTGCCATGTATCACTCTAGAGAAAGCTATTTCACTGACACAAGTGTGGAGGTGTTGGTTTGTGTGTATTTACCTAGGCCAACTTAAATAAGGTGGAGCTGTGCTTGGCACTTATTGTCTTTTCTATGAGGTACAAACAGGTACCTGCTAGGCATTAAAGTCAATCTATCTATCTATCTATCTATCTATCTATCTATCTATCTATCTATCTATCTATCTATCTATCTCTCCTTTGAGAATCTCAAACAATTTATTTTGATCTTATTAACCCCAACTCCTCCAAGTCATGCTCATGGCATTTTCCTCCCCACCCACTGAGTCCAATTAGTGCTCCCTCTATGTTCATAGGATGTGGCCATCCCCTGATGAGAAAAATAAGTAGCTCTTCTACTCCAGACAGCCATCAGGTACCAATGGCCCCTCCCCTAGGGGTGGAGCTCCTGAGCACCTCCCCCACACTAGAATGTTGACTGGCTTGCCCTGTGGAGGCAACCAAAGCTGTGCTGAGTTCATGAGTGCAGCAAGCCTGTCGTGTCCAGGAAACGTTCTTTCACTCTGGTCCTTCCTGACCTCTGGCTCTTACAATCGTCTGTGTCCTCTTCTACAACGTCACTTGGGCCTTGATGGGAGTGTGAAAGAGATGTCCTATTTTTAGCTGAGCATTCCACTTTGCTTATTCTCTACACGTGGACCAACTGTTGGGTATTTTAAATTGAATCAGTTTTAATAAACAAAAGGAAAGCCTGGTTCCAGGAAAGCTCTTTGGACCTGGAAGGGTAAGAGGAACTTTTAGGTCATTTTTAAATTCTTGACTCTGTGATTTCCAGGATGTTCGGCCCATGTTTTGGCTCCCTGTGCAGACATGTCAATGCTGTAATACAATATTCCTCTGCAGACAGAAAAGGGCTGGCAGATTCTATTCCCTTAATTAAGTTACTCTTAACTGGATTAGTTTAGATGAATGAAGAACCCACTCCAAATCACCCTGTTTGAGACAGATTGCTGAAGGTCCAATTTTAGGTGTGGCATCTGCTAAAACCCCTGCCATACTCAAGGAAAAAAAATGGGACTCTCGAGGTCAGAGAAAAATAAACAGGATCTCAACAGCTTTGCAGGACACTCGGCGCTGAGTGAAGCCGCAGCCTTGATTTAATACCATTCATGCAATCGGAAGAGATGTTTGTTTTATTATTCATTTTTCCTAGCCACAGCTTTTATTATCCTGACATTGTTTTATTTTTAACTTGGGCAGCAGGGTAGAGGAGTGACATGAATGATGATGGAGAGTTCAGCATCTTAAGCAGATTATTTGTGGATAATTACTCGACCGAGCACTCTGACATAAACCTCAACATCATAAAATCTGACGGAAAACAACACTGACTTACTTGTAAGGGGCTTCATTGCCAAGAAGTAGCTGAAAATATGTGTAAGAACTATCGCTTCTCAAAAAGGCTTGATGTCAGTAACAGAAGAGCCAAAGGGAGATGTCTCCTCGAGAGTGGATTCTTGTCTTAGAAAGCCCTAATACTCATAAGACCTAAGAAGGAGGAAGGGTCTATTCATTCTCTTATAGCAAGTATTCAGTACATACTACTTGTCAGGCGTATATTAGAATCTGGAAATGTAAAAATTAACAAGGCATAAAATGTCACTTACAAAATCTGGCACTAAATGCAATGGTGATTTGTTCATGAGCAGGGTCTTGTGCCCCTAAGTCTTTATTTACACACAGTGTTAATCTGACACTGTTTCTCAATCTCATTGGAGTAGAAGCCTAGCTAACAAGGTGTCATGGAGGCGGCTGCACATGGAAACACTAAGACTGAGTGTCTGAATCTATCCACACTGGAGAATACACAGAAGCCCCCAGTACTCCCAAAGCTCTCAAAGGTGGTAAGATGACTACGTGGGTCAAGCAGCCTGGCACTATCCCTGAGTGACAAGCTGAGCTCTGATTTCTATCCCCGGGACTAACATAGTGCAAGGAGATAAAGGATTCCTGCAAGTTGGCCTGTGACCTTCATACTATATCATGGCACGGGCATCCCCTGCATACACACACACCCCACACATTTGCTCATTTTACAACCAATAAAATCCTGTATTCACATTAAAATCATCTTTCAAAAGCACAATTATGTCATAGATGATATGCATGGTCAAATATTTCAATACCCCCCCAACAACCGGAATAACATAGCAGCAAAAATTAGGAGTTAGCAAACACAATTTCATTTTCATGGCTGTGATAAGGTCTTCTGAAGCTCATGAATTCATGAGAGATGTCTAGATAGGCAGTTTATACCTCACTGGACTGAGCACAAACGTCACTGACACCCCCTGCTCTTTCTCTGTGACTATGTTTGGTTTGACACTAATAGCACATTATAAGCCCACTTCATATCTATGGACAGATGCCCACTGACTTAAAAGCAAAGCACCTCTGTTATTTATCACTTTTTATTACAAATTATCAGTTGCCAGTGGATACAGCATCCATTAAAAGTAGCAGGAGAGCAAAAGTAGATAGAAATATATCTGTTCATTGCTATGAACAGAGGCAACTGCCACACAGACATAAAATCACCTTCTAAAACATGTTTACTGGTATTTCCAGTTTGAGTCCTAGTTTCTAAAAATTCTAAAGTCTAAAAGAGAGACTATACCTTGTGACATCCTGTTAGGTCTTTTAAGATCACTAAAACCAGCTCCACTGACTCCCCAGAACCCAAGGATGGGAAGATCTTACAGCCCACATGTTTATCAAGAGGAAAGAAACTATAGACCAATCCAATGAGGTATCCACGGTCCTATAACCATTTGTGGCAGAAAGAGGGCTGATGGCTCCATTTCCATACACGTGGTCAGTGATCTTTACAGCACATCACTCTGGCTTCTACTACTATAATTCTACAGCTGCAGAGGAAGAATAATTGTCTCATGAGTGATTGTATCAGGGAAGAGCCAGAAAAGGCAAAGAATAAACAAGGTAGAGAGCACACTGAGCTCATAAGGCCCAAGTGATGAGCCACTGAGATCATTCACCCCTTCAGACTCCCACATGGAATAGAGAACATCTCCCGGGGCCCTTCAAACATCATTACAGGAATGGCAACCTTCCTGCCTTTCTATGCAAGGAAACAAAGGCTGGGGTACTGCTTGAGTACATGGTTAGAGTTCATTCCAGGGTTTAGAATTCAGGAAGGCAACCTTAGGCAACAGGCAGAAAGTGGGCATCCATAGAAGTAAAGCAATAGGAGTAACAGGCTCCTGGATTTTGCACACTTACTATCTTCCCAGTACCACACACATGTTTGATAGGCTTTTGCTTTTCCAGATAAGAAAGGAAAGAATACTCTAGGTAAATATCTCTATCTTCTTCTAAAACTTCTACACAAAAATTACAGTTCAGCTATTTTTTTTTTTTAGCAGTGATGTATTTTGAACCATTGAACCCTTTCAAAGCACATTAGGCAAAATGTATTTAGAAGAGGTGGGCTGTAAAGGCAGCTACCATGAGGGGCCAAGAGCCCTGCCCCTCTTCTCCATCCTCGGGCTCCTTGCCCCCTCTGTCCCAGCTCAGTGGCTTGGCACAGCGGAAGGCTTTAGAACTCACTGGGCTCTGATACCTGTCAAGAGATATTTATGGGGCGTTCTCATGCCATAAATATGGCTCCACTCAACTCTGACTTTACTTACAGGAAAGGCTTTAGCTAAGCCCTGTGGGTTTCCTGGTGAGGCAGAAGAAAATGATTCACTCAGCTGTTTGTATCAGTTAAGGCGAAAAGACAACAGCCTATGAGCCACAAAGAGAGGAGATCTGGTCTTTACACAATGCTCCTACAGGATTTTCTCCCCCAGTGTCCTGGCTAGCTAGGCATTGGCTAGACTTCAGGAAGGGCAAAAAGCAAGCGGGAATACATACTGAAGCTGAATTTTTAAGATGTGTCCCTTCTTAAAACCATAAGAATAAAGTCTATTTATATAGTGGAGGAACAATGGATATTAGGTTGGGGAGAGGAGACTTCGTTGCATGTTGTCTCCTAGAGGCTCAAGGAAAGGCAGCTCTGTTCTACAAAGACATTGTTATGAGTGAGGTAGCATATGAATATCTCATTTCCCAATAAGCACCTCAGGAAATAATTCTTCTCTTTGTACAAGAGCACACTGAAGCTAATAATTTTCTTAGCAGCTTCATGGAAACCACCACTGTCATGCTTACATGGAGCGTATCTGCTTCTGAATGCATGACTCTTTCTAGTAGCAGATGTTTCTGCTACATACTGGTACAAGGGAACACAAAACTAGACACATTTGTTGAGCAGAAGTTTTGCTCCATCTCATTTTTAAAAAGGATAATTATTTTTCATTTTAAACAACATCTTGTGACTATATGAGGTCTTCCTCATTTTGTTTAGAAACATTATTTCCAAGCTACAGTATCTGAAAACAGTATTTGAGAGACATCAGTATCAAGAAAACATAACCATATTACATTTTTCTATGTAGATAGCTAAGCACACCCATTTGCCCCACAAAGTCTAGTGAACATGCTAAAGAATCATATATTTACAAAGGTGGAATCTAATCTGTCATTCCAAAGCTTTACCTCCATGCCCCTGGAACCTGGTCACACTTCTTCAACCCATCATCACCAGCTTCGCCATTGTCCTCACTCTCCTTTTCACAGACAGGAGGACTGGTGTCTTCCTTGGACTCACAGGCTCTCCTGCTACATTCCACCTCACCACTACATGGATTCTCTTTCCCTACTGCAGCCATACATTCCTGAATCTTGCAAATGTGCAGAGCTCTGTGTGGGGACCATTAGTTAGATGCCATTTGCATGCTAAAAGCTATTAACAGCTTCCTGATCTTTCAGAATAAAGATACATTTCTTTTTTTAATTGAAATACATATTTTTTCATACAGTATATTCTGATCTCGGCTCTCCTTCCTCAATGCCTCCTGAATACTCCGCATCTCCCTACACATCCAAATCCATACCCTTTCTTTCTCTCTCATTAGAAAACTAATAGGCATCTAAAATAAAATAAAAATAAAATAGGACAGAACAAACAGAAACAAAGCCAAAGAAAAATCACAAGAAAACATACAGACACAAAGACACATACATTCACACATAAATTCCATAAAAACACAAAGTCAGAAACACGAAATATAAAAAAAATATAAGCAAAAGACCTATAGTAACACACACACACACACACACACACACACACACACACACACACACACACACACACCCCTCCAAAAATACCATAGTGTTTGTTTTATGTTAGTCATCTACTTCTGGGTGTGAAGCTTGCCCTTAAGTGTGGGACACGTTGGAGAACATTAATTTTCCTCTTTAAGGTGTTATCAACTGGAGAAAACCTCTGGGTTAGAAATGGAGGCTTGTGTCCACTTTCTCTCTCAATGCTGGAACTCTATCAGCTTAGACCTGTGCAGGCTGTGCATGCTGCCACAGTCTGAGTTCATATGTGCATTAGTCTTGTTTTCATTTATAAGGTTTTGCTTCTTTGGTGTCTTCTACACATATTGGCTCTTAAATCTTTCTGTATCCTCTTTTGCAGAGTTCCCTGAGTCCTGAGAAGAGGGATATGGTGGAGGCATCCCATCTAGGACTGAGTATTGCAAGGTCTCTTACTCTGTGCATATTGTTCAGTTGTGAGTCTCTGTATTTGTTCCCATTTATGAAGTTTCTCTGATGATGGCTGACCAAGACACTTATCTAGGAGTATAGCAGAATGTCACTTGGTGTCATTCTATTGTTATGTACCTTTAACAGAACAGTAGTATTTGGTTTTTCCCTGGATCAATGGCCTATCTAGTTTCAGGTTCTTGACCACCCATGCAGTGTTGGGCATGCATTCCATCTCATGGAGTAGGCCTTCAATCCAATCAGTTAGTGGTTGATTACTCCAACACATTTGGTGACACCATTGCACCAGTGTATCTTCCAGACATATCACCATTGTACATGGAAGGGTTTGTGGTTGGAGTACTACGGGTACTGGTTGATAGGAATGGAGGCTCTAGGTAGGCACCAGCTCAACTTCTCTGTGTTCAGTAAGTTACGTATGGGTAAACAAAAACATTCTTAACCTGACATCTCGGTGCCTCTTTCATCAGGACCCATCTATTCTCTTATTGTTAATGATTTGGGACCACTTAGTATCAATTCATAATCTTGTCAACCTTTCCCCCCTACCTGGTCAACTACCTCTATCTTAAATCAAATCTTGCATACATCACTATAGATTCAACAGGGTTCATTTGTGCTTACCCTTTTAAGTCACCTCCTAGGGAAACCTTCCTTATCATCTGATCATACTTCATTCTCCACTAAAAACATTTAGCATTTTTAGAATTGAGAGTCTATTAATAATTATTTAATTCATTGTTTATCACTTAACTCCTTTGACTTGAATCCTCAGCAGAAATGCAATGGTTCCATTCACAGGACATACCCAGTACTAATCTATCACTTGATGAGCTGTCAGAATTATAGATTATTGAATCTATCAAGGTAAGAGTCAGAAAAGTGCCCAATATAGTTAGGAGAACTGTCACTCCTGCAATCTTTCCATACTGGTAGACTGTAGAGTTTACCAAAGAGAAAACCTGTAGACAAATGCCTCTTTTCTGTGTCCTTCTGGCTGATATTCATAGGAAGTAACTTGGAGTGATACCAAACCCAAGTTTCAAATACTTGTGGTCATTATTATCAACTTGATTGGCTCTGGAGTCAACTACTGTGCATGGCTTTAGGTGGGACAGCAAGGGCATCTCCAGGAAGGATTAATTGAGGGATTAAGACCTTCCCAGATATGAAGAGGTGGAATAATAAAGCAGTTCTGTTTACTTGGCTGGCTTTGCTTCTTGCTGTGAGTCTCTCTTGCTACTGTTCTGATTCTGCCATCCTTTACTGGTATTGGTTTCTGGCTTCTTCAGCCTTCCAATGTGAACTGAAGATAAGCTGTGCCCAGGGACTTCTCCATGCCTTCAGCACTAGCCTGGGACTGTGCAGACATGCAGACTTATGGACTGAGTAACTAGCTACCAGGTTTTCCGCTTCTCCAGCATACGAGTGGCTATGGTTGGATTGCCCAGTTATAAGTTACTGGTTAAACTCATTAATTGTTTTCCTTTATAGAACACTGAACAATGCATTTGTCATTCACAATTGTATATGTAATGTCCATTTGTCTAACTAGAATGGATCAGGAAACTCACCCAATAAGAACAACGCAATATCCTTTTGTTCCAAGGGCACAGATCATATCCATTCACAATAGCCTGTTATTAATGTTTATTGTTTCTAAACAATGTTGAGAGATGGACTTGTGATGGCCACAGGTTCATTATCATGACCATGAGTAACACACCAGAGACTATACTGAAAGTTGTGTAATAGTCATATCGATGCAGCTCCTTAAAGCAATCTCACAAAACAGAC